>NW_026622797.1:57222021-58461604 GCF_023065955.2 Ursus arctos | reverse complement strand
GATCTTAACAAGCCACCAATGCAAACATACAGAAGTCGTACTAGAGCCAAGGAGAAGTGTCGGGCTGAGCGGCCGGAGACCCACTCCCTCACCTCTCTGACCCTGGCTGGGCTTTCTCATCTGTAAAATAACTAGCCCTCGGGCATGTTGTCAGATACAACATCTCGAAGATGCGTTAAAGATTTTAAATGTATCTAAGTGTCTGAAATTTATCCACATGAAAAATCAACCTACTAGGTTTTTGACGTGGAAAGAAGGAAAGCCTGTGCTAAGCACGGTGCCCACGGACCCAACCAGCGTTACCCTCGAGACAAAAATCAAGTAGGCTTGGCTTGTTCTGAATTTTCTCCCTTTTGATAGCTGCCCAGACCAAGGCCCAGCGCCCTCTCGGGGCCCCTTCTATGGTCTTCACCCAACACCCCCCCCCCCGCCGGTCTTTACCCACCCCCTCACCCCACCAGTCTTTACCCACCCCGCCAGTCCCCCTCCAAGCACACAGGCCAGCCCTTCTGACCTACCCGGCTGCCTTATATTGGATTACAGACACATTTGAATCACCTGCTCAGTTTAAAAAATACCTTTCTCCAGACCCCACTCTCAGAGATCTGAATTATTTGGCTGGCATAGGGCCTGTGCAGCTGTGTTTTATAAGCCCCTGAGGTGACCTAATGAGCAATCAGGGCTGAGAACCACCATTATGCTAGGTAGTGCCGATAATTTGGACAGGGCTTAGAGCCCCCATTAGGAAACACTGCCTTGAGTTTCCAAAACATTGCTCTTAGTGTCTATTATTTTCTTCTTTCATCTGTGTGTTTCTCTTTCTAGCTAGATGGACAGGCAAAATTCCTTCTACGTCTTTATTCCTCTGCCCTGTGTTCAGTTACTCAACACATGCTAAATGTGCTCTTATGTAGTTGAAGAAACCTAACACTTCTCGTCGTCTTCTAGTTCCTAGTCCTGAAGGCTTCCCCACCCCACCCAGTCACTTTCACTGGGAGGCACTGTGTGTGGCTGCTGTGTCCCCGGTGGCTCCCAGGCTAGGCCTAAACACCTGTGAGACAGTGCTGTTTGCATAATATGATTACACAGGGTAGGAAGAGCAGCTATTAAAATAGCCTATTCCCAAGCTTGCTTAAAAATAAAACAAAATCCCCTGTCCAAAAGCCTTCAAGTAAAAATAACTTTAAAAAGAGTGGAAGATTAGGAGAGGTTTACTGGGAACCAACTGTTGTTCATAAAGTAGATTCACTAACAGGAGATGGAAACACATCGTTGAAAGCACGGGGCCTGCAGAAGGCAGGAGTGGCAGCCTGATGTAACTCACGGCCCAAGAGACCAACCAGAACTCGAGTGATCTCTACTTGGGCCTCTGCCTTGTTTTGTAACTTGGAAAGCCATCTCTGCTCTCCTCTCTAGAGAATAAATATAAAACCATGAAACTAGGGGCACCTGGTGGCTCAGTCAGTTAAGTGTCTGCCTTCAGCTCAGGTCATGATCCCAGGTCCTGGGATACAGCCCCACATCCGGCTCCCTGCTCCGCGGGGCGTCTGCTTCTCCCTCTCCGTCTGCCCCTTCCCCCACTTGTGCTCTCTCTCTCACTGTGCCCTCTCTCTCAAATAAATAAATAAATAAATTCTTAAAAAAAAAAAAAATCATGAAACCACCATGAAATGGAACTGGAAGGACCCACCAGAGACCATTTCTACTTAAGGATCTCACCACCTGTGTTGATGGCTGATGATGGTTGATGGTGGTCTCAACCTCACCTTGGAGTAATTCCAAAGAACAACCACTCCTACCACATCACAAGACAAGCCCTTCCCATTTAGGATCAGTCTGTTTTAAAGTGCTGCCTTGCCCTGAGTTGTAATCTGTTGTCATTCTCCCACATATGCACTCCACCCTCTCCTCTGTTCCCCTACCTCTTCCCCAAATATGTCCATCATCTGCCACAACACCTAAGTCAGCACCCACTTCCAATACTGGAAAAACGCCAGTATATGACCCAAACATCTTCACTTCTGCAGACCATCCTCCCCCAGGGTCCTCAAATTCCTTGCACGAAATTATTTTGAGACTAACCACCTTCCTAACCACTGTTCTCTGGATACACCCTAGTTTGATGAAGTTCCTTTAAAAGATGGATCCCAGAACTTAACATTGAACTCCTTTGTTCAACAAACACTTGCTAGATGTGTGCCAGGCCCTCAGTCACGCCCTAGAGACAGAAATGAAAACACCTGGCCTGGTGCAGTTAAGCTGAGACAGTCAAACCAAATCATTCAAAGGTTCAAGGAGTGCTCTGAGGAAGCATACACCAAGTGCCGGGGGGCAAGGAACAGGTTTGCCTGACACACTGGGAGAAAGGTTTCCTTAAGAAAACAACTTTCAAGCTGAAACACTACACTATATTAAACAGGTTAAGTACAGAATCCGACTTTTCTCCCTATTAGGTTGCTTCCTGTTAAGGTTCAAAGCTTTGATTCCTGATTTTCCCACCCAGTTTTTTAGCTATCCTTCCACCTAGGGTCATTCAAAAACCACTAAGCATGACTTTGAAGTTGTCAACTGGTCATTGAGAAAAGTCTAGAGCAGGGTCCCTGGAGTGCTCTCTTTAAGTGATATCAAGCCGTTGGTCAGCACTGTAAAGGTACAGTCACTCAATCAGCCACAAATCCACTACTTAATCCAGGGGCTTTCAATTTTTTTTTTTTCTTTGGTAGGGAAAGTTCTCTATCAAACCAAAATGCAACAGATTCCCAATATATAAACAGATAACAAGGGAGCTATTCTAGGTAAAAACAGGGGTGGAGAGAGTCCAACCTGCCAGGGCTCCCTCTCCTCCCCACCAGAGCACTCAAGGAACCCTGGCAACACCATATGCACCCATGGAAGCCCCCTTTGAAAACCAGCCATCTTGCCCACAAGAATATCATGAGAGATGATATCCAATGATTTGAATAAATCAAGACATGGTCTATCCAATCAGTAAGTCCAACAAGTCAAGAAGACACAGTAGTCACTTTTTGGTATGATTTATTCACAATGAACCAAGATAGTTCTTTATGAAAACTAACCATCTATTTAATAATTCATTCTAGTATTTTATTTCATTATCAGAATCTACTTCTCCCTCCCCTTTTGGAAACAGGGACAATTTCCTATCTCTATCTTCTGATATGTTCCTATTCTTCCCATTTCTGAAGGATTACATTCAAAATTCCAAGATCACATGGAAAATTTTTCATACCCTAGGCCATTGTTTGGACCTAGAGACTTGAGCACTACTGGTTTATAAGCTTCTTCAAGGTAGAGACCATTCTTATTCATCTTTGTTACCCAATAGCCTAACATTACACTTAGTGTGTGACTAATATGAAAATAATATTCAAATAATTCAGTTGCTTGATAGTCTTATAGTTGTTTGAAAATACTGAAGTGCTCTCTTGTGACCTTCTCACCTAGTTTTGGATTTCAATTCTTACCTATATAGAAGCAACTTACGAGTCGAGTGTTTTGACCTTCCCCTTGTTGTCATTTAACTTTGTACCCTTAAAAAAACCCTTCAGTTGTCCCAAGCTGTTTTACAAACTAGGACACTCAGTCCACTGGACTCCCAACTCCTGATACCACAGCTCACTGCTTAGCCCTTTAGAACATCCTTTGAAGTAATAATAATTTCTTAAAGGTATGTCTGTGACCAAAGAGAACTGATGATATCATTCTAGAGAAAAATGCAAATGACTCACAAATGACCTACAAGTGGGCACCTAAAGGTATACTAATTTATATGTATTCTGCCTTGGTTAAACCTTCAGACCACCCTGCTGAAAGAAGTGAAAGTTGACAAAAGGAGGGAGAAAGTGGGAAAGACAGCAGCAAGTGCCTAATTTAACTTCTGTTTCCCATTACCATCACAAACAGAAACCAGGGACTCCAGATAGAAAACCCATACTATTAATAACTGTTAAGATTTCAATGTTTCAGTATTATAATCTTTTCTATAGATAAATCTATAGACACTATGCTGTGTTAAACAGGCTAAGTTTTTATTAGCTTCTTTGACAGCCCATCACACTGGTGACATCCAGAGAATGAAATCCACTAAAATCCTGAGTCTCTTTTTCACATGTCTCTCCCCGGGCCTGTATTCATGCAATTCAATTTGGGGACCTAAGTACAGAATTTGACATTCCTCCCTATTTCTTCTTGTTAAGGTTCAAAGTTTTGATTCCTCATTTTTTTTGAATTATTAAATTTTTTTAAAGATTTTATTTATTTGACAGAGAGAGAGACTGGGAGAGAGGGAACACAAGCAGGGGGAGTGGCAGGGGGAGAAGCAGGCTCCCAGCTGAGCAGGGTGCCCAACGCGGGGCTCGATCCCAGGACCCTGGGATCACAACTCAAGCTGAAGGCAAACGCTTAACGACTAAGCCACACTTAACAACTGAGGCGCCCCATGATTTTCTGAATTATTTAATAAGTAAATATGTAAAATGTTATGACTTTTAAAACTATAGAACTCAACTCCAGAAAGTATGTCCTAGTTTTTATTCCTTTCAGTAGAGTATGTCAGTGCCTCCTTCACACCCCACCAATACATCACATTAAAAAAACAAAACAAACAAAAAAACTTTGCCTATCTGATTGACAGAGTGGTGCCTCATTTGTTAACTTGCATTGCTCTGATTACTAAAGAGGTTGAACATTTTTCATATATTCATCAATTGTGTCATTTTTGCAAATTCTCCTTTTATGTCTTTTGTCCAGTTTTCTCCTTCAAGTATTCACTTTTCTTAATGATTTGTAGAAGTTCTTCAAATAGTAACATTAATTCTTTTGTCACATGTTGCAAACATTTTTCCGGCTTTCCATTTCAATGTTAACTTTATTTATGGTGATTATTGACATCAGGTGGTCTTATTGGTCTCAAGAAATCTAGCAATCCAACTTTTCTTTTGTCACTTCTCCTTTTGGTACCATATTTAGAAAAACTTTCCCAAGTTCAAAAGTATATAAAAGTTTCCCATATTTTATCCTTACACCTTTATGGTTTTATTTTTTACATTTAAATGCTTAACCCATTTGGAATTTATTCAGGTGTATGACATAAAGTCAGGAGGACTGTGTTTTGTTCCAAATGGTTAGCCAGCTGTCCCAACACCATTTACTGAATTAATTTGTCTTTTTTGTACCGATTCAAAAAGGCGCTTTTCCTCCCCCAGAGGCTCATGCTCTCTCTCTCAAATAAATAAATAAAATCTTAAAATGGGGCAGCTGGGTGGCTCAGTTAAGCATCTGCCTTCGGCTCAGGTCATGATCTTGGGGTCCTGGGATTGAGCCCCACATCCAGCTCCCTGATCAAGGGGGACCCTACTTCTCCTTCTCCCTCTGCCCCTCCCCCTGCTCATGCTCACTCTCTCTCTCAAATAAAATCTTTAAAAAAAATTTTTTTTAATGAGTTAAAAGAAAGGGTAATTACCACATGCTTTGTCTCCACTCGTGTCTGTCTCACAGGGATCTGAGACTCCGCGTACCCGCACCTGAAATTCATGATCTTCCCCTCTACTCCAGCATTCTCCAACTCTGAATGGCTACTTTGTTTACTAAATGTTGATGTCAAGAACTTAGTTATTCCTTATCCCTGCCCTCTCCATCACTGCCTCTCCACACACACATATATCAAGTCACCAAACTGTAGTCAATTCTGTCTCTAGAATATAGTTCTAAACCATCACCGTATGCCCAACTCCATCACTATGACTGTAATCCACGACACCATCTTACCTTTCCTGCACGGCAACAGCCTCCTCACTGGGCCCCCAAATCCACTCTTGGCCCCTCAAGTGCATGAAATATAAATAAGGTCATGCCGCTTCCCTACTTTCAACCTCTGACAGCTTCCATTGTTGTTAGAACAAAGGCCAAGATTACTTAAGTGATATAAAAGACCTGTGTGATCTAGCCCCCCCCCTTCTTCTACCTCGCTGCTCACACAGCTGCTAACACGCTAGCCGTCTTTCCATTCCTTGAAGGCTTCCAGCTGCTTTTCATGTCAGAGTCTTCACATGTGATGTCCCTTCTATGTTCCAAGCTGGTCTCCCGTCCCACCCCGTTCCTCCTCCTCACACACATGCCTGCCTAACTCCAGCTTATCTTTCAGAGTCCGGAAGTGTCATGTCCTCAGAGAAGGCTTGTACAACCCCTCCGACCACACTAGTGTGTCCCGCAAACGTGCCTCCTTGCACCTAGTACTTCTCCGGGTGGCACTTCTCCCAAGTCTTGCCATTTCATAAATGTTTGCAACAGTATCTCCATCTGGTGGCAGCTCTAGCAGTTCAGGCCTGTGCCCAGCTTGTTCACCAACATCTCTTTTTACCGTTTGTGTAACTGCGGGCAAGCCTCAACCTTTCTGTGCCTCAGTTTCTTCATCTACCAAATGGGTGGTGTTACTTCAACTGAGTACCAGACTCCATCTTCTTTCTTTAATCTCCTATCAAATGATCACAGCTGGGGATCTCTGTGCCAATGCAGGACACAGCTATATTCTTATTTTCTCATATTCATTCTGCCTTATTTCCCTTCCACTTCGAGTTCATACCTGTAGACTCAGGATTTATGGTAGCACAGAAATGTAAAAGAGGCAGAAGGCTGATGAGTTTTATGTCAGTTTTTACGGTCTCAAGTGTGATATTAGGCACATGGCATTATATGGTATAGAAAACAATATTTCTTAAGTAAGGAAAAGACAGGTTGGAAAATTATGCGTATGTGTGCATTTACACAAATGCATCTATACAATTCAAAATTATGCATAAAAATATTGGAAAGATGTGTACCAAAAGGACAACTGTGGTTAGCAAACGGTAAGTTATTAGATTACCGTGACTTAGTTTCCTTCTCTGTGTGCTTTTTTTTTTTTTTTTTAAGATTTTATTTATTTATTTGACAGAGAGAGAGACAGCCAGTGAGAGAGGGAACACAAGCAGGGGGAGTGGGAGAGGAAGAAGCAGGCTCCCAACGGAGCAGGGAGCCCAATGTAGGGCTTGATCCCAGGACACTGGGATCACAACCTGAGCCAAAGGCAGATGCTTAACGACTGAGCCACCCAGGCGCCCCCTTCTCTGTGTGCCTCTGAACCTCCCCAAGTTTTTACAATTGTCTAATACATTTAAAAATCAGAGAAAAGGTTTTTTTAGACTTTTTTCTCAGAAAACAGTGTTCTCGAAGGAGTTGTGTTACATACAAAACTTATGACAGTGATAATGACAATAGCTAATACTTTTCAGCATTGTTTATGTGCCAAACGCTGTAGTAAGTACATTACAGAAATGCTCATGGAGTCCTCGCGCTCTATGACGGAGGCATTGTTCTAATCCCCATTTTGTAGATGAAAAAGTTCAGGTTGTTCATGGAAGTCACACAGCTGCTAAGTGACGGAGCCCAAGAGGCAAACCCCGGGGATCTGACTCCAGAAATCCCTCTCTCATTGGCCACTAGACTTCCTGTCTCCAGCCACAAGGCCTCCCAAAAACCTAACCTTTCTGTTCTTGATTTTTATGTCTTCCAAGCTTTTCTGATTCTCACCATTTGGGGAGGAGACAGAAATAGTATTCGCACTTCTTGCACGAGGTGAAAGTCGGGCATCCACTACAAGTCGTATCTCTGCTTCCAACGCACACACCTGCCCCAAGGGACATGGGAACATACAGAATTGAATGGAGACTAACACTATCCACTGGGCAACCCTCCCCCCATGATCAGCTCTCACAGCATCACGAACCTCTGCTTCCCGCCCTCATCACAGCTGTGTTTCACACTTGCTTGTTACTTGATTGCTTACTACCTGCAGGCACTATTCTGAGTACTTTACAGGTGGTACTTTCCTTTTCACCATTATTGTCCCCATTTTACACATAAGGAAATTTTATTTCTGCAGGACCTGAATATTTCTAATACATCATATTTCTAATGTTTGATTTTTTTATTATTATAAGTGGAAATTTTAAATTATATTTTCTAATCGGTTGAGATATCAAGATTTACATGCCTGTAACTTTGTAAACTTTTCATCATTTTAATTTATCATGATGAATGTACTCTTTAATCCCCACCCCCTATTTCCTCCATCCCCCCACCCACCTTCTCTCTAGTAACCATGAGTTTGTTCCCTATAGTTAAGAGTCTATTTCTTGGTTTGTCTCTCTCTCTCTCTGTTTCCTTTGCTTGTTTGTTTTGTTTCTTAAATTTCACATATGAGTGAGATCCTATGGTATTTGTCTTTCTCTGACTGACTTATTTCACTTTCCATAATACTCTCTAGCTCTATCAATGGTGTTGCAAATGGCAAGATTTCATTCTTTTTTATGGCTGAATATTCCATTATATATATAGATATATATATCTTCTTTATCCATTCATCCATCAGTGGACACTTGGGCTGCTTCCATAATTTAGCTATTGTAAATAATGCTGCAATAAACATAAGGGTGCATGTATCCCTTTGAGTTAGCGTTTTTGTGTTTTTGGGGTAAATACCCAGTACTGCAATTCCTGGATCATAGGGTAGTTCTACTGTGGGATGCCTGGGTGGCTCAGTAGATTAAGCGGCTGCCTTCGGCCCAGGTCAGATCTCTGGGTCCTGGAATCAAGCCCTGCATCGGGCTTTCTACTCAGCAGGGAGTCTGCTTCTCTCTCTCTCCCTTTCCTTCTTAAAATCTTAAAAAGGGGGGGGGGCAGTTCCATTTTTAATTTTTTGAGGAACTTCCATACAGATTTCCACAATGGCTGCACCAATTTGTACTCCTTCCAACAGTACAAGAGGATTCCCCTTTCTCCACATCCTCACCAACATCTGTTGTTTCCTGTGTTGTTGATTTTAGCCATTCTGACAGGTGTGAGGTGATATCTCATTGTGGTTTTGATTTGCATTTCCCTGATGATGAGTGATGTTGAGCATCTTTTCATGTGTCTGTTGGCCATCTGGATGTCTGTAACTTTGCAAAATTACTGAACTCTCTCATTAACTGTAATTTTGATTCTTCATTATTTTAGCTCCATAATCTCCTTTGAGATTTTATTTACTTATTTGACAGAGAGAGAGAGAAAGAGCAAAGCACAGGGAGCAGCAGGCAGAGGGAGAGGGAGAAGCAGGCTCCCGGCAGAGCAGGGAACTCAGTGCAGGGCTTGATTCCAGGACCCTGGGATCATGACCTGAGCCAAAGGCAGACGCTTAACTGACTGAGCCACCCAGGAGTCCCCATTTTAGCTACATAAGCTCTTAATTTCTATAAATAATAATTTTGTCTCCTCCTTTCTAACATGAAGATATCATCTTTCTCCACTAATTTTTATTTTGTTTAAAGTTTTTAATTTGAATTTGAATTTAATCACAATTTTTTAAATTACATCCAAAGATATGTACTGCCTATCTTTAGTCTCTCTTTACCACCTACCCCCTCAGGCCCAAGCCATCCACCATGACACCAACAGAGCCACTTTTCTCAATCATGAATATGCCTCCTTCTCTCTGCTACTCAGAAGTCTGCACCACCTCCATGTTTTCTGTATGATGAAGTTATCTCAGCGTAATTGTTACCTTTTATAATATGGCCCCGAACTACCTTTTAACCTTCATTTCGACCATGATTCCAAAATGCCCCTCACTCCTGACTCCTTTTTTCATGATTTGCCCCGATAGTCCTTCCCTATTTTCTTCCTTGGAACAACTGTTTAATTTCTGGGGGCCTGCTGCCTCTTCTCTGGGCCTCCAGAGCTCTCCCTGCCATTTCACCCCTACACCTGCTGTGTCTCCAGGGCCCCAGCACAGACCTCTGTCATGGGACCTGTCACAACCCAACTTGAACATGGGTACCCAATTAGAGCAAAGGTCATCACACTTCTATGGAGCTTCAGATGGTAAATATTTTAGGCTTTCTGGGCCATATTTGATCTCTGTTGCATTTTTTTCCTTACATTTTAATAATGTAAAAATTATTCTTAGCTCATAGGCCATAAAAAAAAAAAACAGGCCACCAGCTACAGGCCATAATTTGCCTATTCCTGGTTTATAAGTTGGTCTCTCCCACTGGATAGCAAGCTACCTGAGAGAGGGGACCATCTCTTATTCACTTTTGTATTCCCCAGCTCCTGCCCCGAAGAAGGTGTTCAATCCTTGAAGCCAGTTGAACTGAAACATCAATAATTAATTTATCCTGATGACTCAAATACATCCCTCAACAATTTCTCCAAATCCTGAACTACTTAACAAAAAGTCATTATGCATTTGAGTCTCTCAGGCATCTGGACCTTAAAAATAAGCTATATCTCCAGGTGAGAAAACCTCTGATGTTCAGCCAAAGAGCCTCTCCCTCCCCAAACGCAGCAAAAGTGCTTCTCTTATGAGAGCCTAGACTGTTCCCCAAGCTCACACATGGAATAGAACTCCAGTGAACTCCTGCTTTTCAAATAGCCAAATCAATTTCTCATCTCAGGAAATGATCTAGACTTGATGGTGTTTGGAATACTTGCCAGGTATCCAACCTAGCTGCCGACAATAGAGCTACCTCCCATCTCACCATGATTGGGGAAGAAGCATTCTGGTAAGTCATTAAGTACCAGAGAAATGTAGGCAGTTATTACTGTTCTTATCGCTGTCCCCCTGCTCCCTGGTTCTCCCAACCAGAAGTGCTCCAGAAAAGTGACGATCACCCCTTCCTGGTTAAGGAACCAACACTGTGAAGGTTTTTAGAGAAGAGCAGCACATTACTGCATAATCTCTGGCTTAACTCTGAGGGCTCAGTGCCTGGCTTGCTGGGGCTCCCACAGTGTAGCTGGAAAGGAGGCTGAGAGCAGGTAGTGCCATTACTAAGAAGGAAATGGCCCACGCCATGACTGCTCTGTGAGGCTGTGAGTCAGTACTGTATCCACGGGAACAAGGCAAACTTGAGGCCAATTCCACTCATACCTATGTCAGGCAGGCCCCTGTGGGCCTAGAAAGGCAAAGCACCAGCAAGTCTGGCCAGCATCAACCCCCCCCCCCCCCCCCACAAAACAAAGCTGGCTGAGAGCTAGATACGCTGTTGGGCTCTCCCAACAGGTCAGTGTTGGGGGTGGAGGGGGGCAGACTCTAGGTCCAGTAAGCATCTGGAGTACAGAAGAGGGAAGGAGCCAGTCAGAGCGAGTCACCCTGGAGGGGGCAGGGCCTACCTAGCACAGCCCCCAGTTCCTGGAGCCCCACATGGGTTTCAACAAAACAAACCCCCAATCCCACTTCCTGGAGGAGGTGAGGAAGGTAACATGCTCTAGAGTGGAGGTGAGGGTGCCAAAAGAGAGTTAGCGTAAACCTGCCTTCCCCCAGGCAAAATAAGCAGTCCCAAAGGGCCAGGTCACATGACTGGTCACATAGAAGGCTTGGCTCCCTATACGCTAGTCGTCCCCAGGAGAAACCATCGTTTCCCCACAGAAGCCCCTGAACTCCAATGATGTTTATGCACTGACATAGTTAAGACTGGAGCTCCGCCCTGCACAGAGTCAAATCAGCCCAGCCACCTCCAGCCAACAAGGGGAGCAAGGCCACCCAACTCCGCCCTCAGTCAGCTGCCCGGGCTCCTCCTGGAGGGGCTTCCCAAGCACAGAGAAACCCACTGTGTGCAGTAAATGCAAAATCAGAAGAGTTACAGTGCGCTCGTAAGAAGCGCACTGAGATCACAAATGGAAACAAAGGCGTGAGAAATGACACGCGGCTGGTGCACGCGGAATGGGTCAGACCCAGCGCTGCCAGCCCTTGCAGCAGCTTGATGGCCACGGAGACCCAGCTGACTCTTCCAGCAGTGTTCACAAGCAGCCCTTCCACCCTGGCCTGTGTGTAAACAGAAGAGCGTCCTTGCTCAGAATCAGCCTTGGCTCACAACACGGTCCCCGCGGCCGGCGGCATTTGCAGCAGGCAGACCGGCCACCGCCCGCCCCGCGTTCTCTGGGTACTGGCCCCGCCGCCCCAGCCTGGCTCGCACTAGTGACGAAAAGGAGGGACGCCTGCTCCTGCAAATTAGGGGGTCGGGTTACACGGTGGGACTGCCACCTACACGTGGAAGCAAAGAAACCAACCAAAATAAAACTTTAAATCATTCAACTAACAGCGCTTTACTAATCATGCAAAAAGTACGGCTATAAAGTAGAGAATAGAAGGTGTGGTACGTTACCCAAAAGCCCTGCCAAGGACCGCATGTCCTTCTCCATCAGCATGTAAATCTCTTCCTCTGAGAAGCGGCCAATGCCGTGGCCGTGCATCTCGCGTTTCACAATTCCTTTCGTTATGTGGCACACGACCCACCTCAGCAGGTTACTGAAGGGACCGCCACCACTAAGAGAGAGCATCTTCCGGGTCTCATTGAGATTGTCCACCCACTGGCAATAAGCTAACGTCCTGGAATTGTGTGGAAACAGGTTACTACTGGGCATCAGACACACGTCAGCTCCAGGGAGTGCGTCAGAAGGGGGCACACTCTGGAGGAAATGAGCAGCTTTTACAAAGAGCAGACTCTGCAGGGCACACATTAAACAGCTTCTGGCCCATGCCTAGACTTCGGGTCTGTAAGAGAAACTCAAACAAATCCAGGTAACGAGGCCATGCGACAGTGCCGGCAAACGCCTCCTGGCCCCCGCCCTCAGATCCACGCCCCGCCCACCTTCCAAGGCCGCGCTTCCGCTTCCGCTTCCGCTTCCTGTCAGGCAACCCCACGGAAAACAGTAGAAACCCACTTCCAAAGGTTTTGAGGCAGGACCTTGCGTACCTAGGGGGACACCCGGAAGCAGGCACAGTGACTGCAGGGCTAGCTTCATTCACTCTTGATCTAAGGAATGGTTACGCAGGTATATGCTCTGTGTTCATGAAGTAAGCTGCATTTTGTTTTGTACAATTCGTGTATGCATTTTAGATTTTACCATATCAAAGAGTTGTTTAAAAAAGAAAACGTTAGCCTTTTTGACAGAGGATTAGGGAGTAGATATACCTGTCCAAAGTTAGCATAAACAATATAAATCGTAAATATTATGTATATCATTTGCTCTCCAGAAAGTCTGGAGAACTGCTTCAGTCTGTGCTCCAGGACTCTAAAGTGAATACAAAGACCGCAGGAACTCCGTTGAGTCACTTTTCCCATCTGGGTGGTGCGTGTGGCCAGCTTTCCCGTCCAGGTGTTGCCATGGGACACGCAGAGACAGCTGAGCAGTGATTCAGTTCCTGTGGGCTGCTGGTTACAACACTCGGGCCTGGGCTGATTTGGGGCTCTGAACCTTTGCAACTGCAGGAATGTTTCTATGCTAATAGTGTCGGTAGACAGAAATTAAAAGGATTTCCTACTGAGGGCTGAGAAGAATGTAGCTGTGGGAGTGCCAACAGAAGATATTTTGGTTTTTCCCCATAACAAGCAATAAAAGATGTACTAGCAGTTGTCTCTCCTCCTAGTGTTGACTCATAGAGCAATAATGGCCACTTCGAAAAAATCAAAAGAGTGAAAAATATTTTTACAGAGAAAACACAAGGAATTATAATATCTTATAGCTATTTCTCACTTCAAATTTTAAAGAAAAAAAAGTCCTTGATGTTGATTATTTTATATAGTTCTACTCTTTTCACTGTTTCCTCTATAAAAAAGAAAATAACAGATTTTTTTCTGAAAGTTTTTAAACATTCCTGATTTTTACTAAAAACTCCTACAACCAATTTCAACGTAACTCTCTGCACTGTACCCATAACTCTTCTTTATTACATTTTTAAAATAATGCCTACAAATCTTGTTAGAAAGGTTTGTGTAGGGATGCCTGGGTGGCTCAACTGGTTAAGTGGCTGCCTTTGGCTCAGGTTATAATCCCAGGGTCCTTGCTCAGCGGGGAGCCTGCTTCCCGCTCTGCTTGCAGCTAGCCCTGCCTGTGATCTCTCTCTGATAAATAAATAAAATCTTAAAAAAAAAAAAAGAAAGTTTTGTGTACTTCTTTTTTATAAATCTTTCAAAATAAAGTATTGAGTCAAGAAATGGATTTTGCTGAAAATAGGAAAAAGTATATCGCGACGGTAACTAATACATACGGACAGAGAAGTCAATGGATATTTTGACATAAAAGATCTCTTATTTACTTTAGTAAATTTTTTAAAAACATGCAAACCAAAAACTTTCCTATTTGTTCTTCTTTTTACACCTGCCGTAATTAAGGTATCAATGTTCACATTCCATTAGAATAATTCAGCACTTTGCTTCAAATTGTACTGGATTGAAAAGCATCATAAAAGAGCTAGACCATCCTTGATTTTTTTTGCAAGTCCGTGAACTGAGAATAAAACTAAATTATCCAAAAATAAGCATGACCAGGTCTTAAGAGCATCCAGAAAGTGTCTAAAGAGTAAAAATGAGGAATGTGGTGGATCTAAACTGACAGATTGGTGTGAAAAAATATATATATTCTTTGTAGACGAATTACACAGGTTTCATCATAAGCCTAAGTGGTTCTGAGGGACGAGCAGAAGCTCACCAGGCAGAGCAGAGGAGGAAGGGTGTGTGTGAGGAGCACCGGCCGGTGGCACAGGATGCCTGGGGAGCACGTAGGGGCAGAGGCTGGAAGGGTGGGCCAGGACCAGATCTGGGTGCGCCTGAGACAAAGGGTGCTGAACTCTATTTTGGAAGCAACATTGAACCACTGAAGGGTTTTAAGCAGACAAGAAACATAAACAGGTTTGTGGCACTGTGAAGGAAGGGCTGGAAATGGAGAATCCCCCAGTAGGAAGACTGGCTAGAAGACTCTGGCAAGACCTAAGAACTAGGGCAATGGGAGGGGTGGCGGGTGGCGGGTACAAGGAATGCAGGGGGGAAACTCTGGGATATGGGAAAAAGAGTCTATTGACCAATGGATTAGGTATAAAGAGAGATTAAGTCTTTTCTCTCAGGCTGATGACTTGAGTGGATGATAATGCCATTAACCATTATGGGCAGGCACACACCAGGTGCGACAGATTTAGATGATGAAAGACGCATCAAGCTGTTGCACTTGAAGGTCCCATGGAACCCCCAAGTGAGAACGTCCAGAAGGTTGAGAAGTCAGGAGATAGGTTTAGACTCAAGACAGAGAACTTGTGGGTGAGGACACGGCAGCGAGAGTGCTAAAGCTGTCAGGGGAGAGGGTCACCTAAGGAAGTTGCTAGAGTAAGGAGGGGTCTTAGGAAATCCACAGGTCAAGGGCAAGTTAGAAGGTGAGAAGGCCAGGCTGGAAGGGCCAGCTTGGAGAGAAGCAGAGACACCACTTGCTCTGAGATAGAGAGGAGGAGAGGTGAGGGGCTGCAGAGCGGTTCAGAGTTCCTGCCTAGTGACTTCCGTTTCCTCCGCAGAGCAGGAAATGGGGGCCTGTGCACAGGATGAGGATGCACTGATGGACAGAGAACTTGCACGACTAATGGGTTCAAGCAGCAGATGGGGATGGAAGAGGTGGCTGTTCTGGGTCGCACATCTGAGCTGGAGGAAACCCCGCCAATGCAACGGCATAAGGTTCTCTGCCTCCATTAGCAGGCTGAACGGAGGGCACAGAGGGAGGAACAATGGATTGATCTGGAATTTTGCAGCAAGAGGTAACCTAAGAAACTGTCTGGCCTTCCTCTCTTCTCTTTCCCACCCTGCTCTTGACTTCTCCTCTCTTTCACTTCCGTTGCCTAATACTGTAGCCCAGCGTGAGTGAAGAGAAGCAAATGAGCCAGCCACGCTCTGTAACGGTCAACCCCTATGAAGTGGGAACAAACTTTAAATACCAAAGAAAATGGGTAATTCATGGAATCCTAAATCAATCACTACAGGCAGCAAACCTCATTTACACATGCTTCCAAATCCTTACAACCAAGAATCCACCTCCTTCCATAACCAAGCGTCCGGCAAACTATTAACACTTGACCGAAACTACTCTCATCCAAATCAACAACACCTCCTTGCTGCAAAATCCAAATAATTTTTTTTCCCAGTAGGCTCTATGCTGGGCATGGAGCCCAACTTGGGGCTTGAACTCATGACTTGAGATCAAGACCTGAGCTGAGATCAAGAGTCAGACGCTTAACTGACTGAGCCACCCAGGTGTCCCTAAACATTCTTTCTTTGTGTATTTATCTTTCTTGAACTGTCTGCAACATGTAACACTGTCCATGTCTTTGGTAAAAGAGCTCTCCCTTAGCTTACATCTCTACTGCTTTTCATCACTATTCTTCCTTCTTCTTACCCCACACTTGCAGTATGATCTAATTCACACCCATCACTTTAAACTGATGACTCCCAAAACCATTCCCAGCCCAGACCTTTGTCCTGACACCCAGGGATCCATGTGAGGGGTCCTCGGGAACTGCAAAAAAAGCATATTTCCAAACTTGGACTCATGATCTTCCTTCCTTTCAAATCTGCTTCCCCTCACCCAAGCCAGAATGAATTCCAGGACTCATTCTTCACTGCTCTCTATCCGTCGCTCCTGACAGCCAGTCACCCTGTGAATTTGCCCTTTTCTCCCACTCAATTAGCATGTAGTTTAGCCTTTCATCATTTCTCAACCCTGAGCACAGTGGCCTCCTAGCAGGTCTCCTGACATCCCCTCAAGGCCCTCCAGAAATCCATTTGTCCCAAGCCAGCCACAAAGAGCTCCTAAAACACAAATCTATTCCTATTAGGCTGCTTCTCGGAGTCATTCATGAACTCCCCCTAGCTCCTGAGCTCGGCGCGACACCCCCTGCTCCCTACGGTCTGACCCACACTCGGCTGGCCATTCTTCAGCCCCATGCCCCCGCATGGCCTCCTATGCACCTGCCACACAGAATTACATGTGCCTCCCCAGGCTCCTCGGTCTTGCCTCAGAACTTTTGCAGATGCTTCCCCCTCTGCCTAGATATCCTAATCTTCCCCAGCCGCCCAGCCCCTTCACCCACCACTGACAGTCCCTCGCTGTGGTTGTGATGCCATCACCTCTGGGAAAGCCTTTCCCTCATCACTCCAGCAGGTGCCGGCTGCCTGTCCTCAGTTCTTCAAACTGTCCCCCAGCACCCACCATCATGTGGCTCCACAATATTTAATGGAATTTAAATGGAATGAAGGAAAAGGAGAAATGCCTTTGAAGAATGAAGAAAGGGCTGACTGTTCTCTCCTGAGATCCGTGTCACTCTCTACTAGGAAGAGGCCCACTGCACAAGGAGTCGTGAATCATGAACTGGCGAGGGCAGGGAGGGCCAGTCTGGAAACCAGATGAGGCTGAACAATTAAGTCATCATTCTGAGAACCTCTTTCAGAAAGCTGATACTCATTTCCTTTAAACAACTGACGTACCTGATCTCTTCTGCAAAATGGGCTCAAGGCTTCTCTTGAAGACTGATTATCTTAGTCAGAACAGAAGAATAAATACTGTTCAACATTTTTAAAGGAGATCAAGAGGACAGGAAAGAAGAGCCGACCCCTGATGTTTCGATGAAGATATCTCTCGTTATAACCTAGCAAGAGGCCTGGCCCGAAGCGGAGATATTAACATGTGGGGAAGTACAAACCATGGCAGTCTACTGTTTGTGGCCTTCCTGACCATGGGCGCCTTTCTCTGTGTCCTGCTCCATCCCATCATTGTTTGCTTGTCTTCTAAACGCATGGGGGTGCACGAGCGTATGATAAGCTTCTGTGATTTCACCAAGTTGCACAGGCCCTAGACTAACCCCTCCAAACAGGACCTCTCACTACATCTGAAATTTGGGGCAGGGGGAGCAGGGAAGAGGGGAACACATTAATCTAGTTGTCATCAGGGAAAGAGAGACCCCTGGCTTTTAGACAAGATCTTGGGTAGGTCGTTTTAGTAAGGATCCTACCTCCCCCATTCAGTGACACTCTACCAAAGGCCAAACTCAAAATTTAAAAATCACGGCCAACCTAGAAGCAAATTTGAATTCCCTGTTCTAACATCTATATTTTAATGGGTCAAAGTGGTATGACTAGATGGCTTGCCCACAGTGCCCTACATGCCTCCCTAAGGGGCTACAAGACTCTTCCCACACTAGTGTGTCATATAGAAGAAGCCATACTGTCTGTCCCCAAAGCTCCATTTCATTCCACGAATTTGACCCCGTGTCTCTCGTACTGCCCTTTATACCAACTTGCCTGCGTTGGATCTAACTTAAGCACTCAGTGGAACAAAGAAGACAAAAACCTGTCTTCTTCAAGTTCAATAATAGTTATGCAAGTGGAACATGCTGGTATGGATTTCAAGTTCAAGACAAACCTTCTTCTACTGAGTGTGCTTATTTGAACAAAGCAGAATCAGAACCTTGGGATGACAGGATGGGATTTATGTGACAGTGCCAGCTTTCCATTGTCTTTCCTTTTCAGAAAATCATACCTGGAGTGTTTTTACAGTTTCAGACCAAAATAAACATATCTGAAAACTCCAGATAATTCAAATCAATTGAGTCAAACAATTGACTTTGTCTCCTCCACCACTGTAAACACAGACACAAACTTGGAGCTCACCCATTGTCAGAATTTAACAAGCTCTCGTGAAAAGCTCATCCTTGTAATATTTCTACAAATGGTGGTCCATTCCTCATGCTGGCCTCAGTTTCCATGGGTGCACATTTTGTGTATGGCCTCTGAGACAAGAAAGGAAGGAGTAGGAGAGGAACCTGATGAAAAGGGTCCACAGACTCTCTGTCTCAGGCATTGTCTTATTAGAGGAACAGGGGTCTTTTCTACTTTGGGATTCAGAGCTCTAAGGAAAGCCTGTTCAAGGTCTCCCCAAAGCAAGAACATGGCTAAAAGTTAGGAAACCATATGAAACAGAGGAAGGCTTATTTTTCCTTCTGCTGCTAGGGACCAAAGGGAATTGAAGGAATTAAGAATTTTTCTTTGAAAGTTCACTGGGTATTTGTATCTCTATCAAGACCCGACCTCCCACCTTCACTATTTTTTTCTCAAATTAGCCTTTGAGGAGACACACACGAGACACAGTAGCTAACTCCCACCCCCGAAAATGTATTTTGTAATCAAAAACTTGATTAGAGAAACAAAATTATCCTTATTAGAGTCTATATGAGACCTAAGCAAGTCCTCCAAGCACTTGGGTGTTTATGGTCCATAAAATTAAGATTGTTCCCCACCAGGGTACCACCCCCCAACTTTTCACTCACACCTCCCCACCCTCCCTTCCCCCACCAGGAGCTGCCTCCCATCAAGTATTAGCTGGGGCTGGTGCAGGGAGAGAAGGGGAGGGAAAGAGCAGAAGACAAACTTCTACCAGGGAATACATATATAGAACGTCTGCACACCCAGGGACAGGTGGTACTTGGGAGTCTTGCTGGATCAAAGTCTTTCGAACTGGAACACACATTTTATGAACCACTACAAAAACCAAAGAGTTGTAGCACAAGTACTAAGGGAAATGTAAGGTGACTTTCAGCTTCTTTTCAGGCAGCTCACAAAGCAAGAGCTCTCCGCATTAATGGGCCCATCAGTCAAACCAGGTAGTGCTTTGGAATGCTGCATCCGAAGAAGGCACAGAGGGTCAGGGTGGCCCTGTGCTGGTTCTGCATTTCCCTCAATTGCTGCAAAGTGGGGACCGGAACCTGGCAAGAGGTGAGATGGGCTCTGTGCCACAGGCTTTTCCCTGAGGCCTAGCACATCACGTGCAGTCATCCATCTGGCCCACACCACAACCCCTGCCCTCTAGAAGATGGGAATCCCAACAGTTCTCTGCAGGTATCCCCAAGAAAAGACCCAGGTTCATTCCAGGAACATGGAGTCTGTGATGACTTCCAGGCTAATCTGCACCCCTGCCCCCACTCTCTGCCAGGTTCCCTCCTTGTTCACACCCCCTCACCTCTACAGTGAGAAGGGGAAGAGAAGCGGTGCTTCAGGTCTCCCCTGGAATAAACTGAGCAAGAACTGCAAGCAGAAAGAGGAAAAGAGAAATAGAGAGTCACTTAAAATCCAAGAGAGGGAACAGCAAGTTTTCCGTTTAGAAAGAACAAGTTAGTCTCCATTTAGAAAGAAGGTGGTGGGGAAGAACCTTCTACAATCAACCCCACACTGAGTGTGTATCTCTCAGTGGGGGAGGGGAAAGCTACTGGGTGAGCAACTGACCCAGGAGCAAGAGTGAACGCCAGAACAGTGGGTTTAATGATTTTTAATTAAATCTTTGAAACAAGGTAAGTTTAGAGAAATCAGGGAGAAAACTTCTCTTATCTACTGGGGTGTCCAGAAAGGTGCTAAAACTCCAGAAAATGGATGAAAGGCAAAGAAAAAGCCCACATGACAAGGAGTTTGTCAACCAAGTAGACCTGTGGCTGTTTAACTCACAGTCCTAGCCAGCACCACGTCACACGCAGAACACGGGCAACCCCTCCACACAGCTGGTGATGGTTCAGACAAGGGACTTAACCAGGAGTCAGCCAGGTGGGGCAAAGACGCTCAGCAAGCTCTAGGACACCTGACTTCTGGAACACAGAGAAGCTCTTGCCGTCTGAGGAAAACTGACGATAATCTTACAAGCTCGAGTAATTCATTTCACTCAAGACTTCTATCCTGACTCAGTCTTCTGTTCCCTCCTCTGAGTGTCTGATGTAACAGTATTTTACTTCAGCGGTTTGTACTGGTGAAGAGCAGAGTCCGTTGAAATATCTTCCTCACCTCAGTGGGCTGCAGTCTAGATCAAAGGCCAGCAAAACACAGCCCAAATGTTAAGAAGTTTCTACATTTTTAAACGGTTGGAGGGGCACCTGGGTGGCCCCGTCAGTTAAGTGTCCAACTCTTGCTTTTGGCTCAGGTCATGATCTCAGGGTCGTGAGATCCAGCCCCACATTGGGCTCTGTGTTCAGTGGGGAGTCTGCTTGAGATTCTCTCTCTCTCTCCCTCTGCCCCTCCCCCCGCTCACCTGCGCTCTCCCTCTCAAATAAATAAATAAATAAATAAATTATAAAAATTTAAAAGGTAAAAAATTGTTTAAAATACATTTTTAAATGGCTGGGGGGAAAAATCAGAAGAACAATATTTTGTATTAAATGAAATTCAAATGTCAATGTTTTTATTGTTTGGGTGAAACAGAGTCCTGCTCATCATTCCCGGGTCATCCATGGCTGCTTTTGCACAACAACGGCAGAGTTTAAGGAGCTGCAACAGAGCCATGGCCCACAAAGCCTTAACTATGTGATAGCTGGGCCTCCACAGAAAATGTCTGTCAACCTTTGGTCGAGATTCCTGGAAACTTAATGGTCATGACTTTGACCCCAAAGTCAGTCAGAATGTAGAAAACTTTGAAAAGACTGGGGAGTGTCTGAAAAGTGAAACAGAACTTAGGCTTAGTCCAAAGGCCGGGGACAGGCCCTGGGCACTCACCCAGCATGCCCGGGGGACTCACCAGTAGAAGTGCTCCTCCACCATCTTGGTCACTGCTCTGGAGATGGCTCTTTCGTGAGGGCCAAGGTTTTTGTTTAAATTCACTCCAAGTTTCTCTTCCAGAAAGTCAATTATGAATTCTGTGCCAGAAACTTTTTCATGATTATATTCAATCCAAGGCATTTTCCCTTGAGCAGAAAGTTTTCCACCAAAATAATTCTAAGCAGAGTAAATTTTAAAAAGAGAAAAGCAATGTTTTATTTAAATTCACTGTATGGTTAACAGAAACAAACATTCCAACCTTATATGTGATAGTGACTGTACTGTTGAAGTGAATGAACTCAGCACATAAACTCTTTAAGACTATAAAGTTACTCTTGGAGGAACAGAAAAAAAGGATTGACCTCACATGAAGACATTACTTGCTCCCACAGATTTTGTCATGAGCTCTGGTATATTACAAAAAAGACCAGAGAGGAGAGGTAGTGTTGAAATGATCCTGGTAACAGTTGGTCTAGTTATAATGTAAGAATAAACCATAGATGCAAAACAGTGAAAATAAACCATGATGAGGCTCACATTGGCCAGGCTACTACAAGGACCTCATCTGAAACCCACCAGCTAATGCCTGAATAATGCTTAATACCACTACACTGCAAACAAGTGGTCCCAGAAATTATAACACTTAGGTGTAAGAAAGTGCATCCAATAGATTCAAGTCCCATGTGGGTTAAAATGTAGATTCCTGGGCCCCATCCCAGACCTCTGCATCAGAATCCTGGGAATGGTGCCCAGAACTCTGTATCCACAGTAAGTTCCCCTTTGATTCACACCCGTGCTAGAATCTTACGGTGTCTCAGAGGACACGGTCCCATATGGGGTGGAGCAGGGGTGAGGGAGTCACACACTTTATGAACACTGGGAATTAGAGTGGGATTTGCTGCCCCCACTCCTTGGCCCGGCACTAGACATTCCCCCTGATGTGACCAGGAGAAATGTCACATACCTCTAAAAGTTGTTAGTACATCAGACATTCTTGTAATTTGTACACTAAAGATGTCAATTTACCCTATAACATAGCACCTGTTTCAGGTTAACTCTTGATACCACCCATATCATCCTAACACATACCCTTCAGGACTCTTGTCATCTGCAGATGGATTCTACCCTGCACACTGAAACTGTCTGCAGTGCAAATGAGACACAAGATCTCTGCTGCCCAAAATTATCCAGTGGTTTTTAATGGGTCTATTCTAACCCCTTCCACATAGCAGTCCAGCCCTATACCATCTAGCCACTGCCCACCTGCCCAGCCTCCTTGTTATCAATCCCTCCAGACTTCTGAATTCCAACTGCCCACACCCAAACACATCAGAGTCTTTGCCACCTCTCTGACTTTGTACATGCCTTACCTTTTACAGGAATCCTTTTTCCCAACCTCTGCCAAGTTATATCCACCCTAAAACATTTAGTTCAAATTTCATCTTGTTGGTGAACTATTTCCCCAAGGTGCAACCATCACCTCCTTTCCTCCATGCTTCCACTGTACAGTGTATATTCCCCTCTTTTTATAATACTACTGTTTGTACATCTGCCTTTCCCTCTAGACCACCCCCTCCCTGAGTACTTGGTACATTTTTATCTAGACCCCTTTTGAAAACTGGAGTAACAAAAATTAATAATTGATTCTTACAGAAATGAAAGTTCCAGTAAGTTTTTGTCATCAAAAATTTTATTTTTAGATGCAGAAAAAGTATTTGACAAAACTCAACATCCGTTCATGATAAAAACTCTCAACAAAGTGGGTATAGAGGGAACATTCCACAAGAGAATAAATGCCATATGAAAAACCCACAGCTAACATCATACTCAATGGTGAAAAGCTGAAAGCTTTTCCTCTAAAATCAAGAACAAACAAGGATGTCCACTCTTGCCACTTTTATTCCACATAGTACTGGAAGTCCTAGCCACAGCAATCAGACAAGGAAAAGAAATAAAAGGCATCCAAATTGGTAAGAAGAAGTAAAACTGTCATTATTAGTAGATGGCATGATACTATATATAGAAAACCCTAAAGCCTCCACCAAAAATCTATTAGAATAAATGAATTCAGTAAAATTACAGAATACAACATTAATACACAGAAACCTGTTGCATTTCTATACATTAATAATAAACTTGCAGAAAAAGAAATATTAGGAAAACAATCCCATTGACAATTGCATCAAAAGAGAAAAAAATACCTAGGAATAAATTTAACCAAGGGGGTGAAAGACTGAACCTCTGAAAACTATAAGACATTGATGAAAGAAACTGAAGACCACACAAATAAATAGAAAGATATACCATGCTCATGGATTGGAAGAAATAATATTATTGAAATGTCCATACTACCCATAGCAATCCCTACCAAAATACTATTAATATTTGTCAAAGAACTAGAATGAATAATCCTAATTTGTACAGAACTATCAAAGACCCTGAATAGCTAAAGCAATCTTGGGAAAGAAGAATGAAGCTGGAGGTATCACACTCCCTGATTTCAAACTATACTACAAAGCTACAGTAATCAAAACAGTATAGGAACTGCCATAAAAATAGACACAGTGATCAATGGAACAGAATAGACTGACCAAAAATAAACCCATGCTTATATGGTCAGTTAATCTATGAGAAAGGAGGCAAGAATATACAATGGAAAAAAGACAGTACCTTCAATAAATGGTGCTCTCTTACACTACACACAAAACTAAACTCAAAATAGATTAAATACCTAAATGTAAGACCTGAGACCATAAAACTTCTAAAAGAAAACAGACTGTAATCCCTTGGACATCAGCCTTAACAATATTTTTCTGGGGGCGCCTGGGTGGCACAGCGGTTAAGCGTCTGCCTTCGGCTCAGGGTGTGATCCCGGCGTTATGGGATCAAGCCCCACATCAGGTTCCTATGCTATGGGCCTGCTTCTTCCTCTCCCACTCCCCCTGCTTGTGTTCCCTCTCTCGCTGGCTGTCTCTATCTCTGTCAAATAAATAAATAAATAAAATCTTTAAAAAAAAAAAACAATATTTTTCTGGATCTGTTTTCTCAGGCAAGGGAAACAAAAGCAAAAATAAACAATTGGGACTACACCAAACTAAAAAGCTTTTGCACAGCAAAGGAAACCATCAACAAAACAAAAGGACTACCTACCAAATGGGAAAAAATATTTGCAAATGATATATCCAATAAGGAGTTAATGTCCAAAACACATAAAGAACTCCTACAATTCAACACTTTAAAATAATAATAATTAATAATAATAATAATGATTTTTAAAAGGTCAATGGACCAGCACAGGCATTTTTCCAAAGAAGACATACACATGGCCAACAGATGCATGAAAAGATGCTCAATGTCACTAATCATCAGGGAAATGCAAATCAAAACTACAATGAGATATTACTTCATACCAGCCAGAACAGTATCAAAAAGTCAAGAAACAACAAGTGTTGGCAAGAATGTAGGAAAAAGGAAACGCTCATGCACTGTTGGTGGGAATGTTAATTGGTAGACCCACCACGGAAAACAATATGGAGGTTCCTCAAAAAATTAAAAACAAGGGTGCCTGGGTGGCGCAGTCAGTTATGTGTCTGACTCTTGGTTTCAGCTCAGGTAGTGATCTCAGGGTCATGAGATTGAGCCCTGTGTCAGGCTCCGTGCTCTTTGCAGAGTCTGCTTGAGTTTTTCTCTCCCTCTGCCCCTCCCCCATGTGCGTGCTCTCTCTCTCTCTCCCCCTCTCTCTAATAAATAATAAATAAATCTTTAAAAAAAAATAAAAACAGAAACACCATACAATCTAGTGATTCCACCACTAGGTATTTACCCAAAGAAAACGAAACACTCATTTGAAAAGATATATGCACCCATATGTTTACTGCAGCATTATTTGCAATGGCCAAGGTATGGAAGCAGCCCAAGTGTCCATCAATAGGTGAAAGCAAAAATAAGATGTGGGATGGACAGACAGATAGATAGACAGAATGGAATATTACTCAGGCATAAAAAAGAATGAAATTTTACCATTTGCAGCACCATTCATAGAGCCAGAGAGTATTATGGTAAGTGAAACTAACAAAACACTGCATGTCAACTACACGGCAATAAAAATAAAAATAAAAAAGATCAACTGAAAAAAATGTATTTTGCTTCCCAGATAAAAAAGTAGGAGACAACATTTTAGAGACACTGTGATCATATCTAACTAAAAATTAGATGAATTCAAAAAATATTTTAAAAAGAAACACAAAAATGTTTCAAGTAATTGGCAAGACTATGAGATGCCGATGATCCTTCCATGAACTTTAATTTTTCAGAATTGGTTATATTACTGTTAAAATCAAAACATACTTTTTAATACTTCACTTTACTTAATTTTCCTTAACTTCTTTAAATATAGTCAGGAACTCCTGGCCTGTTTTATTCAAGCAACTGGAGTCTGACTGGCCCACTGAGGGTAGTTTCTGAAAGTAATTTTGAGAAGAAACATGAAGAGGTAAATCCTCTATTTTTTCCAAGCTGAAGTTTCCCCGTCAGTCTGCCGTAGGTGAGACTACTCCACACTTACACTATATTATCAGCACAGCAGTGAAAGCCATAGGCTTCGAGTTTAAAAATCTCATTCCATCATTTATTCAGTGCGACCCTGGTCCTCCCTGGGTCTCCCTTAATCTTTCCTGGGCCTCAGTTCCTCATCTACAGAATGGGGATAACAACAGTTGCAGGAGTAAGTGAGAAAATGCACATGAAGTGTTTGACAAGCGCCTTCGTCAGAAGTATGAACACCACCATCAGCATTCTGAAATGGAGAATGCGAGACCTTAAAAGAAATCCCAAAGTCTTGGGACACTGACTTGCTACACTAGCCATGGTCCCCTCAATTTTCAGCTAAATATATATCCATGACATTCACTGCACCCCTGCAGCCATCTTGAAAGGTCTCCCACTGGCTATATTTGAGATAATTTGAGCAACTTTAGTGGATTATAACACACTGGGGGAAAAAATCCATGTATCCACTGTTATGACATAAGAAATACATATGCTGGTCTCTGCCCCCAGTTCCAAACACAGAGCCCCTAAAAGCCTTATGAAAATGCCTAAGTGATACAAGCACTAGAAGCATCTTTTGTCTTAATGAGGGGACTCTGGGTGGGCTCCTTGGATGGCTCCTGGGTGGTAGCTGGTCACCAGAAAGACCAACCCTTGATTAGCAGCCAGGAACTTTCAGCCCCACCCCACCCCCATCCTCCAGAGAGAGGAGAGGCGCTGGAAATGCAGTTAATGATTGATCATGCCTATGTGAGGACACCTCCATAAAATCCCAGAAGTATGGGGTTCAGAGAGCTTCCAGATGGCCAAATCCATCCATATGGGGAGGGTGACACACCCCAACTCCACAGGGACAGAAGCTCCTACGCTCGGAGCCTCCCAGGCCTCACCCCCTATGTACCACTTCATCTGGCTGTTCATTTGTACCTTTTAACGTATTCTTTAATAAACCGGTGAACATAAGTGTTTCCCTGAATTCTGCGGAGGGGGAAGGATACAGTCTGTGGGACTGAGCCCTTAACCTGTGGGATATGACACTGTCTCTGGCTAGCAAGCATCAGAATTGAATGAAACTGTAGGACACCCGGATCGTGTCACAGACAGCTGCCTCCTGTGGGGGGAAAAATCCACACATTTGGTGACCAGAAGTGTCAGAAATGAAGTGTTTTATGTTAGTACCAAAGGCGATTCACAGGAAAGAAACACACAGTAGGGAAAAACTGGCTTTTCTCCCATGTAGACAGGAAAAAAACAGAGTACTTCCCTTTACAACTGTGTATTGTAGTTTTGTAGAAAAAAATGTCCTTCTTTTTTGGAGATGCATACTGAAGTATTAAGGGGTGAAGTGTCATGATTTCTGCAGCTTACTTTCAAATGGTTCATAAAAAAATATTCACAAAGGTTTCTATAAAGAGAAATAAAGCAAGAAAGGCAATAATTGGTGAATCTGGGGGAAGGGCATATGGGTATTCCCAGTGCCAGGCTCTCAACTTGTCTGTAGCTTAGAAAATTTCAACACAAAAAGATGGGGGGTGGGAACAGCCAAGATCAGCAAATAAATAGAACATCAAAAGTTAGGGCTGGGGGCGCCTGGGTGGCTCAGTCCGTTAAGCATCTTCCTTCAGCCCAGATCATGATCCCCAGGTCCTGGGATCAAGCCCCACAGAGGGCTCCTGCCTGCCTCTCCCTCTCCCTCTGCCCCCCATTCGTACTTGCTCTCTCTCTCTAGTGCTCTCTCTCTCTCAAATAAATAAAATATTTAAAAGGAAAAAAAAGGGGGCTGAAAGCCAGAGCAGAGAGTTGCAAAGGAGCCTTTTTCTTTTTCATATTTAAAAAAAAGTTATTGTGTGAAATACAGGCTCCTTATACAACCAGTTAGAGCAAACGATGTAGGCATCTTTCTGTGTGTCTGGAGAAATGTATGGAAAGATGGCCCGAAGTATTAGTGATGGCAATCTCTACCGAGTAAGATGCCAGGAGATTTTCATTTCCCACTTACACTTTGTATTGTCTGAAATTCTTATAAGGACAAAACATCACCTATACGTAATCAGAAAGAAAAGGTAAAGCTATTTTCATTTTGAAAAAAAAAAATTAACCATATCTGCAGGACCTCCTTGTACCTTTTCTACAACTTCCTATGAATCTATAATTATTACAAAATGAAGAGTTTTCGAAATTGACCTAGCAATATGTGTATTCTGATTTTAAAAAGATGCAAAGATAGTAACTGTGACCAACAGACCAAGGTTTTTTTAAAAAGCCTTTGAGTTTCTACTAATGGCCATCAAATATTTATTCCAGTCTCTCTTTGGTCAAAAAGTAAAAAGAAAAAAAAAAAGCTTCAAATATAAAGTCGTGCCCTTAGGAATATACCACTTTAATGTTTTCTTGTTCTAGGCACAGGGAAAGAAGGGGCAGAGCGTAGAGTTCTCTGGATCTCTGACAAAACGCCTCTGCACTCAGAGCGCAGGCGATGCCCGCCCCCCAGCACTTCCCAGGCGCCACATGCAGCAACCCAAACCCTCACCAAGGGCACGCAGGGCCCAAGGCACCCAGCGCAGGCACAGAGCTGCCTTCTAAACCACAGAACCATTTTTCTCTTACCTAAATCTCTGCCCTGAGCTGAACACCCCCTACATTTATTTTCCACAGAGACCTCACAGAAGAAAAATCACGCCTACACCTTTCTTTAAAAAAATAAAAAATAAAAATACACACACGCACACACACACACACACACACACTTAATAAGAAATAATAATTTTGCAAGGGGGTAAGTGGTCACCTGGAAGGCCTCTGCACTAGCTTCCGGCTTCCTGGGGAGACGTGCGTCCTGCTGCTCGGGTCACGCGAACTGAAAGCAGCGGTTCTGCGACACGAACAGAGGGCCCGGCTGCAGCAAAGGCAGGGCTGCGGGCCGGCAGTCAGGCTGCAGGCTCGAAGGCAAGAGGGGAAAGGGGAGCACAGCCCGGGCCGCTGGGCCGGCCCCTGCAAACGGCCGGCGGGATCCCTTCACCAAGGGGAGGGGGCGCGAGAGATCTAGAAAGCGCTCAGACTCCAGAGCACAAAATTCGGTCCGGCGCCCTAACTGCCCCAAAGCTGTCAGGCTAACCAACAGGACTGGGTCAGGAGTGGGGACGCAACAGAGACGGCAGCTGCTGGGCGGCAGCCTCTTCCTTCAACGGGAGCCCCTGGGTGACCGTATCTCCCAGCGCTGGCTGCCAACGCCCAGCTCCACGATGGGCTTTCAAACGTGACCCACTGCGTCTAGCTGCTTCAGGCTTTGTCCGTCTTCAGTGCTGTTTTCTCCTCTGTTCCTGACTTAGAAAGTCCTGAATAATCTCCCTGTTCCTCTCTCCAGACAGCCCTTGCGTTCCAGTCCCCAGTCATCAACAACCTCCTTCTGGTCCCCAGAAACACCGTGCCCTCCCAGAGCCCTGCGCCCGCAGCCCCGTTAGGTGCCACGCCATCGTACCGCCAGTGGGGCCTCCATAATAGCACCCACCGAGCCAAGGCGAGGCCACTCATCTCATCCCAGCACTGCCTTAGGAGGGCCACTGCCGCCCCATCCCCTCTGCTGCAGAGAAACTGGCTCAGAAAGCACAGGCCGGGGGCGTCGGGAGTTGCAGGGCTGACATCATTACCCGGGCACCCAAAAGCCTGGCCCAGCTGCTCTGTTACCAGCAAGGGAGACCACCTCCTCCCGGAGCTGCTAATTTGTCAGAGCCTACAGGTGAACCCCTGACCAGTCGGAGCCACTTGGAGAAGGGGCAGCAAACCATAGGGACCATAGTGGCTTGGGGTACCTGGGGCTCACCTCTTTTCTTACATCCCCTCAGAGGCACCCAACCTGTAGCCTAAGCTCTGGCCCTTGTCCCGTACAAATCCCCAGGCAGGGGAGCAGACATCTCTGGCAAAAAGGAAATCTCAGACCAAAGTCGACATGGGACTCATACAACCGCTATCACACAAGAGCAACAGACGGAATGTCTACACCATGAAGCAGGATTATGGGGACAGACCCATTTTAATTAGCATAACAGATATCCTGTAAGGTGTAAAAGAAGAAATTGCAATACAAACCAAGGGGGAATATTAAGAAGAAAAATATAGAAGTTGAACACAACAGATAAGCAGCACGATGGACACAAGAAGAGAATAGAGAGACACAACGGAATGTCAGAAAGACAAATCCACCCAGAAGGAAGAAGAAAAGAATGAAGGAGTATGTTCAGAGATAGAGAATATAAAAGCAGAGATTTCAGTATCCAGGTAATAAGGGACAAGAAAGAAGAAGGCTAAAACAAAAAAGAAATGGAACTATTTGAAGAAAATTAATAATTCCCCAGAATTAAAAAAAGATTCAAGACTTCCTACTACAAGAGTTTAGAAAGGACCCAACAAGATACATAAAGACCCACACCAAGGCACACCATAGTGAAATTGAAGTACACTGAGATTAAATGCAAATTCTAAAAGCTTCCAGAAAGAGAGAGAAGAAAATCAGGCTAACATCAGATTTTTCAATAGCAATACTGATGAAGAAAAAGAGGGAGTGATATTTTTAAAGCCCTGAAGGAAAAGAACTTTGAACGTAGATGTTTCAAACATGAGGGCGTAATAAAGACGCTATCAGGCGTGCAAAGCCACTGGAGGTTTGCTGCATGAAGTCTCAATGCGAAAATATGCATCAAGAAAGTGCTCAAATAAAAGGATAAATAATCCTGGAGGAGAAGATATATGGGAAATAAGGCTAATCAGAAACTTCGTAAGCTTTGTTGCCTAAAAAAAGAACCAGAAGAAAAGGAAAGGATTTCCAAAATTCCAGAATTAAAACATTAGACAACAAGAAAAAAAAAAAAATTAGCCAACAACACACTTGGGATCCGGGCTGGGAAAAGAGAGACCCAAGATTCACGTGAACCTATAAGATCCTGATATTATCAGAGGACCAACACAGCATTTGAGAAATGATAATAGGGATGAATAAACTCAAATTTGGATCGTAAGAGCAAAAACCCTAACAACAAAAATAGAATTTGTTTTAAATGATAAGAAAGTTTCTTTTTATCTATCCATTAGAAAGCAGGAAACAAGGAAAAAATTAAAAACCAAGTATAATAAGGAGGAAAAAATATTAAATAAGATGTTAGGAAAAAATAAGTTAAATAAATAAATAGGATGTTAGAGATAACTCATAGTTAAGCAATAATTACAAGTGTAAATGAAAAAACGCACCGAATAAGGACTCTTAGATTGGCTACAGGTAATACATTGCCTATGAGAGACAGATACACAAAAAAATAGAGAAAGAGGATGGAGAAGGGTATCCCAAGCAAATATGGACCACAAGAGAGCTGGAGAATCAATCTCAGTATCTGATAATATAAAATTCAAGAAGTAAAAAAAAGCAGGGACACAGCCGGGTGCTATATGTACCGGGAAAAGAAACAAAAGAGTACAAATGTGATCTTTCACACGATATGTGCTAACCATGTGATCTCTTACATAAAGCAAGAACTGACGGCAGGAAGAAAAGATAAATCAACAAATACCCGTGGATATTTGAATCCACTCCTTTCAGAAACTACTAGAACAGGCAAACAAAAAATAAGCAGAGATATACAAGACCTAAATAACCCAGTAAACAAACGCTCAAGCAAGGAAATCTAGACAGCTCTTCGCCCAAACGGAGAATACGGAATGATTTTCAACGTTCATAAAAACCAGCCACACTCTAGGCTAAAGCCTCAGTCAATTTCAAGGAATTAATATCACAGAGACTATCTGTTCTGATCACAAAATTAAAAACAGTAACAAAAATCAAAGCTTTAAAAACTTGTATATAGCTAGATATTAGGTGAAAAAGAAAAAGAGAAGGGGAAATTAAAACAAACAAACAAGGAACTGAATAACAATGAAAACACAACTCACCAAATTTGTGAGACACAACTCACAGGAAAACATTCCTCTGTTAAGTACACTGCTCTGTTCATTCTTTGATGCCAACACGAGCGAATGTTTCCCTAAAAGTCACCCAAACAGAACATGGAGCACTGTGGAAAAGCTCTCACAAAATCTACAGCTATCTCCCTTGTGGCCTGCTGGGTGCTCTGCCCCCCAGGATTCAAGAGAGACAAAATATAACGCTTTCTAACAGAAATCTCAAGGGAAAAACCACGCAGAGCAATGGTACACCCACCTTTATGAATAGCTGCCTAGGAGGCCTAGCCCAGCTTAACCTAGGCCAATTCTACGACAGGGAAAAAATACATAACCCTGAAACCTACAAAAGTCCATACCCTCTGGATCCCCCATTAAACTGGATGTAAAAATCAACAGACCCTAGAATCCAGTCTCTCCTCTAAGTATCTGCTAACGACCAGGCACTGCTAATTTCATACCCACTCCCCCAACACCAAGAGGAAACCCTTCCCACCGTGTGAGATGAGGAACTCCCCCTCTGACAGTACTGTCGTGAGAATAAGACACGTGTGTACAGAAGTACCTGGTAGGGTAAGTCAGCCATCCTTAAGTAAGTTTCCATTTTCAAACAGAAAGGAGACAAACTGGGGACACCATTGTTAGGTCTTGCAAACTGATGCAAAATAATAGCATCTTTGGAGTCAATCTCTTGCTGTTTCCTGCCAAAACCAAAACAGACATGAACAGCAATCCACGTGTTATACATTCAATTCCCTCTGTTCCCCAGAGGTCCCCGGTGGGTTGTATCTCCTCAATGAAGAAGCAGATCTGTTTGTTGCGGGGGCTCACCCCACCCAGAAGCAGAGTGGAAGCTTAGCCAAAACACCAGAGAACCGCACAAATGATCACGGTGACCCCAAGGGCTTAGAGAGTAACTATGTATCAACCTCCTTGGGATAACTATAGCCTCTGGGGCAGGAAGAGCACTTGTACAGGCCCATCCCTCCTCCAGCTGGCTATGCTTCGCGGCCAGGCACAAGCCGAAAGGATAAAAATGAGAGTGTGTGTGCTTCCTGGGTGTCAGGCATTGTTCTAAGGGCTTCACGGGTATTATTTCATTTAATCTTCACAATAACTTTACAAGGGACCTACTACTGTCATCCATGGGTGATAGATGAGGAAACTGAGGCAGAGAGGATTCCCTTGCCCAAGGTCACCTTGCTAGTATATAGCAGACCCTGGACTGAATCAGGCGAGCAGAGTCTATGTTCTTGACCCCTGGACTGCACCATGAAATTGTCCCTAGACCCCAGGAATAACAGCGCAGGTTTACTCTGCTAGGAACCAAGTCTGCAGGGAATCTGAGACCCTGAATATTCTGGTCCTCCTTCCAAACTCCGTGTGCCCTCACCTGGCCTTTCACCTGTGTGATGCCAAGGAAGATGGCTTCCGGGCTCTCTTTCATCTTCTCTAGGTTCCCAGGGTCCCCACTCTCGCCACACAGCATATAACTTAATACCCCTCCCTCTTCCCTTCTGTCTCAGCCACACGTCTAGTTTTCCCTTGGCTACTTTTCTGGGTGGGAGGATTTCCCTTCTGTCTCAGCCACACGTCTAGTTTTCCCTTGGCTACTTTTCTGGTTGGGAGGATTCCCAGCTTTTCAATGGATACCTTATAATTGAGAAAATGCTAGATTCCAAGTATGGAGACCTGGGTTAAATCCAAGCCCTGCTTCCTACCAGCCATATTACCCTAGGCCTCTCTTCCTCTCACCCACAGCAAGCGAGAGCAGTACCCATTCTGCGTCAATTAGCATGAGGATTAAATTTTAAAAATCTCACATCACTCCCAGTTTAATCCCACTCCTACTTCCACCCAAGCAAGTGCAAGCTCTTTCTATCCTCCGCCCATGGAGCTCACCTCCTGCAGCGTCTGTGTTCAGTAAAACAAACTCTTTCGGAGAAGTTTACCACCAGAGCGCCCATTCCACTTAGAGTTCAGAATGACTCACTTTGAAAACACTGCTCAAGTCAAAAGAATACAAATATTTGCCTTTTTCCAGCAATATTTGCTATATAAAACAAAGACTTCCATTTAGATGAAATGTTGGGGAGGTCAGATCCTAAAACCAAGACGCCTCTTAGACTGTTCCCAGAGAGCGCAAACTAGATTTGGCAATTAACTGACTTTGTCCAGTCAAATAATTCAAGTCACAGAGTGGTATTTTCATGTAAAGTAGCCAGGCAAAAATTTAAGAACTGGAAAGAGAGGAGATAAATATAAAATCTGCTCCACTGCCAGAAACATCTAATTCTGTTAACTTGGGCCATGTCATAATAAGAATGGATGTGACAAGCGTATGCCAGTGACTTTGTGTACATGATGCATATTCCTCTATTTCATTCTGAAGTAACACCACAGCGTGGATATTGTGATAGTCTGAATTTAGTTTATATTATACAGCAGATAAGGAAAGTGAAGCTCAGAGAGGTTAAATAACTTGTCCCAGGGATATCACTCTAAGATCAGGCCATTAATAGCTCCAGATCCCAAGCTCTAAGCCTTTCAACAACACTGAAATGGGCAATTTCTCAGTTAATTCTATCCAAACAGCCAGTTTGACCCGGGCCATTCAAGTCTCCAACTTTCTGATGAAAGTTATAATAGCTAATGGTGGCCAACTTTTACTGAATGCTCACTGACATGTCAAACCGTTCTAAGCAATTTACATGTGCTAACTCAGTCGACTCCATGAGGAAGGCTACTATGATTACCCCCATTTTATAGACGAGAAAACCAAGTAGCCAAGAAGCTTATTCTCATGTCCAAGGTTCCATGGTTAAAAGCAAAGTGCATGTGAAGCCACTCTGGCTCCAGCGCCCTCCTCCCACACATCAGAAACTACTCTCTAACTTAGGATCAGAGAAGCAGGTGTTTTATAAAATACCTGGACAGCTGTACTTTCCAAAGTGGCTTTATAATGAGGGTTATATAAGAGAACACCTATGGAGCAACAAGACCAGCCCCTACTCCCATCATGAAGGAGACCACAGAGGACCATGCTCCCGTGTGCGGCCGACGAGCTGTTAGTTTATGGAGGTCAGAGGTTGGCTGACTGGGGGCTGCTCAGATTCCCTAAGTTCTCTAGGACAGGCTGGGCCCAAGGGCCCCAAGTGCAAAAGAGCTACCAACACCACAACCATTATTTAGTCATTCAATTTACAAACAACACATTTTCAAATGGATTGGCTTTAAGACAGCTGCTAGGCTGTCACCACTCAGGGGAAGTAAAGGAGAGAGCTGAGGCAATATTGGGTTCAAAATACTGCCGTGGGAAAAGCAGGCATAAAATCCAAAATACCTCCTTTGGTGTTACTCCTTCATGAACCTTCCTAAGTAGTTCTCACCAGGCAACTGTCCTTTACACGCTAGAGACTTGGCCACACACTCAGGTTAAGTCTCTCCGGCAGAAAATCCAAGTCAAGGGGTAACGACTTTACCATTGTCCATATCCTCAGACACTGTGATCATTTCAAGGTGTGTTTTCCATCTTGCAGATTCGGGATTGTTTTGTTTTGCCTAAACTATGGAGACAACTGACACTCAGATTTCACCCTAAATGGAAGTCCCCATCAGGTAACCTCTGAATGGCAGTCCCAGACCTTGCTCAGTCTCTCCCCCTGTCTTTCTGTGCCTCTAGAGGCTGTCAGAAACTCAGGTCCCTGCCACAGGCCTGTCTTCCCTGGGCCATGCCCCAATTCTTTACGTTTCTCTTCTTCTCCCCCCCCCCCCAGGCTTATTTCGTCATTGGTACTTTCTAGGAGGCAGTGGTGGCGGCGGCGGGAAAAAGTGCAGACTCGGCACACACCTTCCCAGGTCTGGATCCTACTACGCTTGCTGTGTGATCTTGGGCAAGTGGTTTAACCTCCCTCCCTCAGCTGTACCTGCCTTCTCTATGAAAGGGGAATCAAGCATCCAACCACAGCGGAGAGGGATAAACGCAAGTAAAGCACATCTATACGGAGTCCCTACTAAGGGATCAAAGGTGGGCAGCCGTTTCAATTATTTGCATGATAACAGGGTCTTCTACTCCATTATAACATATTTCCTACCCAGGCTTTAGACATCCGTCAAGAAACAAAAGCGAATAAGCCAAGGATTAAAAACATCTCTATCTAAATAAACATTCAAGTAGTCCGCTAAGCGGAGAAGGACACATCTGTGGGCAGAGGGCTCTTCTGTGTCCAGCGACCACACCTGCCAGGGCGTGGCCTGCTCCCAGGATGAGCTCTGCGCTCCTTGCTGTTTCTGCAAGGTCATTTAAGCAAGGTTTAGACTTGGTCCTATGAAGCTGTGCCTTCACTCCCTCCAGAAAGGGTTAAACCGGCGAGAAGCCACATGGTTCTGGATCCTGAAAAGGTTCTGGACTGAAATATAATTAAGAAACAACTGGGTTACCATTTAAAGTACTGCACAAATGTTTTGGTTTTTTCATACAGCTTAAAATCTAACTTGAAATAGAGTTCTAAAACTAGCAAAAATAGGAAATAATCTAGAGAAATTCACTCAAAATTCACTTTGAAAATCTTTATGTGGTTCAACTAGATGATTCGAGGCACCTGCTAAGTGAGAGAATTTAGTGCACATAATAAGCTTAAAATGAAACTTCTCAATTATGGCTAAATAATAGTGAAAGCCAATACATTTCCTCAGATCCTAATGATCTCCCACCCTCTCGGAGATTAGAAATACTCAAAATACCTAAGTTAGCCTGTCACAAAGTCCTGGAATCCCCGCAGGCCTGTTAAAGGTCACCTATCACTGTCTTTGTTTATAAGCTATTGTGTAGGACACTGTGAACACATTTGTCACTACTTAAAAAATACTGGCCAACAGGGATATACTGAGATATTGAAAGCTGCCCGCTTCTGGTCATCTCCCAGGGACAGAGGGCTCCAATGCATGGAAATTTTAACCATAAATTGATGTTATCAGTGAGCCAAAGGACCATCCCAGGAGCCTATGGCATTACCCTATTCAAACAAAGATCTCATGTCCTTCTGGATGTACCAACAGCAGGGGCCTCCATTTTCTGGCATTTCCCAGTCAGTCCTGTAAACATTCTGCGGCAGGCAGCCGATGCAACTGTTTACGGCCCTGGGTGACTCCCGTGTTCTTGTCAAACACGCCCATGTGCTAGTCCTGTCCTCGGATCTCCTACTGTTCACACAACAATGGCACTGAAACGCCAGGATGGTGCTTAGCCTGAAATACCTGAGCAGCCGATCACCAGATTAAGGCTGCATCAAAACCGCACACTACTCTACCTGACCATGCCTCTTAAACAGGGACCCAGAGGTCTCTGGAGCTTTTGCAATTTCAGCCTTTTGATGATGTTGAAATTTGGGTAGGGATGGTGGAGAACTAACCCTTAACTAAAAGATAAGGTTAGTGGTTAATATTCCAGCATTATTACCTATAAACAAATAAGGCATTTCGTAAAAGTGTAACTTAGTATCTTCACCAGGCCTCATTCTATTGTTGCAAACACTGCACTTAGCATCTTACTAAGGGCATTTCCTAATAGACTATTTTGTTCCACAACAACCCGGAGAATTTTTGCTCTTAGCACCTTAGGACTGGGAGACAAATGTTTTCCCCTCCCACTACCAGTTTAATTCTCCTGTCAACTGGAAACTGCCCCTCAGGCCAGGTGACCACGGACTGCCTCTAGGGAAAGGTAAGGGCAGGATTCTTGGGCATTTGCGCGGCGTGACCGAGAGGCTGGCACGGTCCCCCCTCGCGCCAGCCCTGCCCTGGCCAGGTGCCCCTCTCGGCGCCCGTGCGCGGGGCCCTCTCTCCGGCTCACCTAATGACCAGGAGTTCGTGGAGCAGATACGCAGCTGCGGCCAGCAAAGCTCCCCCGGTCAAGTAAAGTGTTTTCTTCCACCAGGGATCGGAGCCCAGCCCTGCCATGATCCCACCGTAATCCTGCAAAGGGAAAGCGATGATGTCCCCATAAAAGGAGAAGGGCTCCTCGGACCCGGCCCACCAGCCGAAGAAGGAGACGCTCTGGTTCCAGCTCAGATCCACCACGCACGGCCTGGACGAGGCAAAGCCAACCCCCCAGTGCATGCTGCGCGGCTGGCTGCGGGCGCCCCTCCCAGGGCCCGCGCCGCCCGCATCGGAAGGGGCCGGAGCGGCCCGGCGCGGGCTCAGCGGCGCGCTGGGGGCGCGGGCGGCGCGGGCGGCGGCGACCGAGGCGGCAGCGGCGGCGGCGGCGGCGGCGGAGGAGGAGCAGGAAGGACGCGGGCCGCGGGCGGCGGGCCTGGCCGGCGGGGCCCCAGGGCCCGGGGCGGCAGCAGCGGCCGCCGGCTCCCCCCGCAGCGGCCTCTCCGCGCCGCTCTTTGTGTCGGCGCCTGGAGAAGGCCGCGTGATGTCATTGCTCCCCGGGGCAGGGAAACAGAGGCGGGATAAAGTCACCTACCCCGCGCCCTGCCCCCGCCCCGCATCTCCGCGGTCCGGCGGCCTCCGCCCCGGCCGGAGCTGCAGGGCTGGGCGCGCCCGGCGGGCTCCGCGCCTCCGGGCGACACGCCCGGGAACGGCTCGGCGCGCTAGGGCTAGGGCTGCGGAGGTGCCTGAAAATGCGGCTCCACCGGGAGGAAGCGGCAGTCAGGGCCCGGATCTCCGTCCCCCCCAAGCCCCGGCCCGCCCTCCGCTGTCGCTCCAGCCCCTCCCGCAGGCCCGAGAGCGCGGAGCGCGCGGGACTCACCTGGGGCCACGCGGAGTGGCAGGCTGGAAACGCCACCCGGCGGGGGCTGGGAACGAGGGCCCGGATTAAGGTCGGGAATTAGATTGTTCGGGCCATCAGGAAAGTGTATTTGCATAATTTATAAAAACACTCTTATTACAGTGCACAGTTACCTGGGTCTTGGCCGGGTGCTCACGGAGAGATGGTTGGTTTGACAAATAACAACAAAAATGTACTCTAGAGAGATTTCCCCTCCGATTGACCCCGCTCAAGGCTTTCCCCTTTGAAATAATTATCAGGAAACTCGTAGATGTGGGGTGTTCGGGTTTGTTTTCCTTTTCTTTTTGGTGCAGAAAATCTGCCAAACGTGAGTGTGTGTGTGTGTGCGTGTGTGTGTGTTCAATTTTTTTTTCCCTTTAACTTCATTTCTAATTTCATTTTGAAAAGTTAGTAAGTCCAAACAATAGGGCCAGGGCACCTGGGGGCCTCAATCGGTTAAGCTCCTGCCTTCTGCTCAGGTCATGATCCCAGGGTCTGGCTTCCCGTTAAGCAGGGAGTCTACTTCTCTCTCTCTCTCTCTCTGCCCCTCCCCGCCGTTCATTCTCTCTCTCTCTCTCTCTCTCTCTCTCTCTCTCTCAAATAAAAATTTAAAATTTAAAAATTAAAAAAAAAAACCAATAGGGCCATGTTTCATAGTTTTATGATACACACACACATTTTAGCAAGAGCATCAATAGCTTAAAATTGTTTGGAGGAACTGAAAAAAAAAATCAAGTAAGGGATTTATCTATCACTCCAAAGGTGAAAGATAGATATAGGAACCCTCCAGCCTTTTGTGTGAGGGGGGCGACACTGGGGTAACGGGGGACTCCCTTTCTATTCTACCACACCAGGCCCTTAGAACAGCAGTGAATGCTGTCACGCTCCTAAAATATGGGCTTTTTGCCAGTGTGAAGGAGCTACGGAAGGTGCTAACCATGCACCAGCTCTTGCAGAGTCCCATACACCACCGCGTCTGGACGCGTGACCTGCCTGGAAGAAGTAGTGTGTGCGCTTGGAAGCGAAATTCTCATGAGCAGGTTTCAAGGAACCCAAGGGCCTGCTGGAGTGACGGAGGTGGTCACCAGATTCTTCCAGGGAGAGGGACCAGAAGGCTTCAGGGCCTTGTTCTCAGGAAGCAGAGTGGGCAAGTTTGGAATCAGAGCAGTAATGCTGTGTGCCAGTGTGCCTGGCTGGCTCTGTGGGCAGAGCATAGGGCTCTTGATCTCCAGATGGTGAGTTCGATCTCCACGTTGGGTGTAGCAGTTGCTTAAATAAACTTTATTTTTTAAATTTTTTAAATAAATAAATGTAAAAAAAAAGAAAGAAAGAAAGAAATGCTCTGTGCAGAGATAAGACAAGGAGCTCTGCACCAGCGATTCTTCCTTCTTCTTCTACGCCCTTCCCACATAGCACTAAGCCTTTGCTCTCATTCAATGTTGAGACAATATTTAAAGAGTGACTGTTATTTGGTACTGAATTATTTGCCTGAGTGCCCAGGTTCAGTCATGGGGCTAAGCATAAATTACCTGCAGTGAAACAATATGGAAGACAAAAGGGAGAATCAATACTGGCAAACTCGATGTCCAGGAAACAAGTTAGAAACCAGATGAATTTAATGTTTTGATCCCAGAGAGCCACTTGCTGCATTTTAGGCTCACAGCTCTTCTGGGAGGCAGCCCTGCCCCACCCACTCCCGTGGCCAACTGCTGCTTCCTGGTCCTATCAGATCATCTTCAAGCATTACCTGGTCTTTAGTTCAAATGTGGTTTAGATCTTCAGAGACGCCCTGAAGTGAATGTCTTTTAGGTGCACATGTAAATAAAATAAAATTTCACGAGAAAAGTTAAAATGTCATTTTAATCTGATGCGGATTAAAATTTAACTTTTAGACTATGATGATGTGGCATAGAAGAAAGATTATGAAAACTCAGCTTGTATAAAAGTGAAAGGAGGCAGAGTAATCTCTGAGGAGTCAGTAGACATAAGAGGTGGACAAAAGTTTGGTATGAGAATGTTGGAACAAAGCTATGGGGAACAAGGAAACAGCTACAGCTGTGAAGGCACACCAGCCAGGCGAGATTAGGCGAGCCCTACGTGGCCAAGCTGCTGCACAAAGGGATGCAATCCAGCCACAAAGAGAAGGAGAGTACGGCTCGGAGGCAGGGGCTCAGCTCCAGAGGAGTGGTGGTGGTGTAACTCACAGCCAGAGGGGAACTGAACGGAACTGGGTCAACAACTGAGTCTTCCACGAATGCCTCCTCACAATCCCCTGTGTAGAGCAGATCCCAGGCTGAGCCCCCAGTGGCTGTGCGGGACCCCTGCCCTGCAGGGTGAAGGTGTAGGGAGCTAAGTATGTCTGCCCTCCAGCTCCCCTCCCAGCGCTCCTTCAGCTACTGAAATGGTATGAAGACTACAGACGCCAGATGGGCATCTTCACTCCACCTCTTCGACCACCACCACCAATTCTGACAGCCTTGATGTCATACCCATGGACATTAGCTCCAACCTAGAGGGATCTTGTCATTTTTCTTTTCCAAGGACTTTGTCTTATTAACTCTAATTGAGGTTTTACAAGTCAAGAAAAGGGAAGGGACTAACAGTTATTGTACACCAGACCTGCCTGTCTGGTGATCTTTTTTTCAGTAACTTTTCAAAACAACCCATAATAGATAAGTATTGCCATCCCCATTGACAAATGAGGAAAGTGAAGCTAAGGAAGGTAAATTAACAAGTTCAATTCCTAGAGCTAAGTAATGATATAGCCAGGGTTCAAATCCACTGTGTCTTAAACCAGCAGCCCTTTGAGCTTTGCACCATCTACATACAGTATCTCTCCTATACCCAAACTAGAGCGCTGTCCATGGTATTCTGCCTTTGCACCATTCTATTCTGAACTATGTCTAACTCCCATAACTATAAAGCCTCAAATACCTACCAGTTATACTGTCACCTTTAGAAAAAGGTGGATTCAGACAGTTCCTTATGCTAATACTGCTATGACTATTTATGCCTGGCTATGATGATATAACAAGGGACAAGTAAATTGGTGCTTCCCAAACTTGTACATGTATCAGCGGCAGCTCTGCCATAATGATCAAATAAGGGACAATTAGGTCAGTTCTACTTAAATATTGGTGTGTGTATGAATCACTTGGGATCTTTCTAACACACAAATTCTAACTCAGTAGTTCTGGTGTGAAGTTCGAAATTCTGTATTTCTAACAAGCTTCCTGGTAAGATTAAACCATACTTTGATTAAAAGTGGTCTGGACAGGGGCATCTAGGTGGCTCAGTTGGTTAAGCATCTGCCTTTGGCTCGGGTCATGATCCCCGGGGGCCTGGGATCCAGCCGGGCATTGGGCCCCCTGCTCAGCAGGAAACCTGCTTCTTCCTCTCCCTCTACCATTCCCTCCCCGCTTGTGCTCTCTGGCTCTTTCTATCTCTGTGTCAGATAAATAAATAAAGTCTTTAAAAAAAAGGGGGGGTCTAGACCAACTGAACTCTACAACTGAAACTAATGATACACTATATGTTAATTAATTGAATTTAAATAAAATAATAAAAAATAAAAAAATAAAAGTGGTCTAGACCGGGGCGCCTGGGTGGCACAGCGGTTAAGCGTCTGCCTTTGGCTCAGGGCGTGATCCCGGCGTTATGGGATGAAGCCCCACATCAGGCTCCTCCGCTATGAGCTTGCTTCTTCCTCTCCCACTCCCCCTGCTTGTGTTCCCTCTCTCGCTGGCTGTCTCTATCTCTGTAGAATAAATAAATAAATAATCTTAAAAAAAAAAAAAAGTGGTCTAGACCACCAGCTTATGAAAAGGATCAAAGACTCTGCCCAAAAGGACCCCCCCACACACACACACACACTGCATGTTGGATGGTTCTTAACCAGCCCAATCAAGTCACAGTTCTTGATGAGTTTGAACACCAGACATACAGATAAATGGGTTGGTGCAGCAGAATCGGACATGGAGAGAAAATGAATCAAGACTCAAGAGGAGCAATTAGAAGAGACAGGAATGCATGTCCCTTTTGAGAGATCCTAGTCTAAGTGCTAGGAGCTGACAGAGGAAACCATGGGGCAGGAGAGTGGGGGAGGGGAGTGGGGGGGAGAAGACAGAGGATCCTGGGAGATGAGTGTTAGCATAGCAACTTTCCAAGTGCCAACACAAAGAGCATAAACAAATGAATACAATTCTTTTATAAATTTCATTGATATTTGAAAAAATTTATACTATACTTCATGTTTCAAAATAGAGTTTAAAAGATTTAAGGCCTTGCTACTGTGGTAATAATAAGTGGATTTGATGTTGGTACTATTGCTGGTTTTATATAATAAAATTTAAGATGCCATTTTATTAAAATATCTCTAAATATTAAAAATTAAAATGTTATTCAAAGAATAAACAATTTAATTGATAATGTTACCCTGGATTTTATTGTAAAGCTTCTGCTTTCTTGGCTTGACTTGTGGAGAATAGATCTAATACTACCCTACTCAGGCATCCCGAATCCTCACAACATTAGAGCTGGCAGCTAGTATATCGCCATAAGGTGACTTTGACTATCTATTTTCTGATTGGCTGGCGTTGTGCACCTTTTCCAACTACTAGAAAACATATCCTGCAAAATGGAGTTGGTGCTGAGAAAATATATGCAAATAATAATCAGGCTCAGATGAGTGAGGGGAAGTTGAGAAGGCGGGTCATAAGAAGGGTTTGGGAGACTTTGAGCCTGAGCAGTGCATGAGTTTGCTAGGCCTGCCATAGCAAAGTACCATAGCCTGGATGGCTTAAACAACAGAAATTTATTTCTTCACAGTTCCAAAGGCTAGAAGTCCATGATCAAGGTTTTAGCAGGGTTGATTACTTCTGATGGCCATCTTCTCTCTGTACCCAGAGATGGTCTTTCCTCTGTATGTCTGTGTCCTAATGTCCTCTTCTTTTTTTTTTCCTATATATATATATGTCTTTTTCTTATAAGAACACCATTCATATTGGATTAGGTTCACCCTAATGATCTCATTTTATTTTAATTGCCTCTTTGAAGGCCTATCGCCAAATACAGTCACAGTTTGAAATACTTCAATATATGGATTTTAGGGGGACAACAATTCATCCCCTATCAGACAGCTGGTAGAAGGCCCAAATGGAGATGTCTCCAAGTGTGAGGTTTAAAGAAGAGATTTGGGCCCGGGATTGAGATGGCTGGGGGTCATTAAAGACAAGGGAGTAGGCATGAGAATGTGAGAGTCAGTGCTTTGTGAGAGGGGAGTGGGCCAAGGACAGAACCCTGAGAACACCACATCTAGAGGGTGGCCAAAGGAAGAGAGGCCCACCTGGGAAATTGAGAAGGAGAGGGAGTCAGGAGGGAAGCCAGATGGGTGTTGAGGTAACAGAAACCAAGATGTCTCAAGAAAGTGTGAAGTGGGATCAGTAGTGTGACATGCTCTCAAAAAGCAGAGTAAAATAAATTTAGCTGGCCTTACTGACCTTGGTGGCTGAGCACATTCAAGTGTCAAGGGGACGGAAGCTAGGCTTGAAAAATGAAGGGAAGGATGGTAAGTGTTGATAACACCCGCCATGAATTTGGCTGTGAAAAGGAAACCAAAGGTGACAGATAGTTGGAGGGGGCAATATAAATAGTTGCTCATTCTTTAAAAAAGAGATTGCGTAATTTATTTTTAATATAAATATATGAAGACAGTACAAAATTCAATGGCTACAAAGAAGAATGCAATGAAAAGTAGATCTCTGTGCCCGATACTCTCCCCTTGCCTCCAGATGTGCTCTGACTCCTCTCCACCCTGCTCCTGGCCCCAGAGGCTGGACTGCATGAAGGACATTAGTGATTTCCTTGCACTGTGGCTTCTGATTGTATGCACTGGAACGTCCCTCATGCAGTTTGCCCCATGACAGAGGTTGGAGGACAGGAGGAGAATAAGGAAGGGATGACTAAGCCATAGGGTCTTCTCCTCCAGTCACCTGGGCCATGGCTCCCATCAGACAGCTCTCTCCACATTGCCACCTTCCGTGGGTTTCAGGAACCAAGGCCATACACCCCTCCTTCAGCAGGAGGGGTGGCAATGACTTCTGCTGCTGCCATTTTGCAAACAGTCTTTTTTTGCTCCTCTTCAAAATACCCACTGTAAGTGTGCCTTCAATTTCTTTCTGGGACTCTAAGAGACTCCTAGCTTTGTTCTTGTTACCCAGTTCTCCTCCCCAGAGACAAATACAGCCATCAGCTTCTGTGTTTATTCCCAGAGATATTCTATGCATTATAAAATCATTTTCTATATATACATGTACCTGTATATATACATATGTATATATTGTTTTAAATTATTTCTACACAAAATTGCATCATTAACTGCCTGTCCTGCACATTACTTTCTTTTCTTTCTTATCTTAAATATAGAACTTCTAAGCTTCCTGATTTTTTTATAGCTGCATAGAAAATAGTGGTTACACACACACACACACACACACACACACATATATTTCTTGAAGTGGAATTTCTGGGTCAAAGGAGCCATGCGTTGTGGTATATATATTATGATATATATTGCCCTTCGTAGCGGGCAATTTACATTCTCAATAGTTTTGAAAGTGTCTGTTTCCTCATACATACCCTTACCACACATATTCTTAAATGTTTAATCTTTCCTAATTTGGTGAGAAAAGTGTCTCACTATAGTTTTAAATTTGTGCTTCTCTTGTTATGTGCGAACTTGGGTGCATTTCTTTAAAATGCATTTGTATTGACTTTTTTGTGAACTGTTCATTTTTTACTGGGTACAAGTACTTTTTAGTGATTTATATGAGCTTCTAATTGAGAAAAACAACTCTTTGTCTGTGAATTGATTTGCAAATATTTTCCCCAGCTTGTTATTTTTCTATTTTTTCCTTCTCTGGTTTCTTGGTTTTCTATCATAGTTTTAGAGAGCCTTCCTCTTCTGAGTAGGGTGTTTCAAGCCACCATTTCAGATTTTCTTAGGTCACCTCAAGTGCTAGGTATGTCCATAAAGATAGAAACCTCTAGAGACAAGGTCCCATTGCTGACGATGCAGGACACAAACCATCCACGTAGACATTAGAGTTTCTCAGAAAGATGGGAGAACATGAGAAGGGGAAGAACAAAAGAGATGCTGTGACTGAGGGGAGTGATGAGAATAGAGGGTTGGCAATAGAGAAGGAGAGGACAGGACAGCCAGACTTGAGGCTTGGAGACACAATAGCTTTTACACAAGAGTATGCCTATGAGTAAAGAGGACACAAACCCCATCTCTCAATTCTGAGAATTTGAAACTTCCTCTCAAAATGGCTCCAGATGAAATCATATCCTCAGAGAGCAGCCAGTTAAGGTAGCAGGTAAAGAAAATTTCAATGAAGACTTGAGAAGTAGTGTCATTGGTAAATCATGAAATGGGGCTTCTAGAGGTTGCAGCAGGAAATGTAGAAGAAGGGAGCAGTGGGAGGTAGAGTCATGTAAGAAGAACTCAAGAAGGAGTCTCAAGGAGAGATTGTAGAAAAGAATCAGCATGGGGTGTCCAAATCTTGCTCAGTGACTATGGTTAGCAGGGATCCTTACTGGGCTACAAGAATGTCAGAAACACTGGGCCCTGGCAGGTCCCTGAAGTGCCAGTCATCTGGCCTGAATTGATCGATTTCAAAGGAAGATGTCATCTCAGGAGCACAGAGAGATCTGCCTGTAGAAGAGTTAAGTTTCAGCCTCCTTTGACTGGTTCTCAGGGAAAGTTCTGGGTGCAAACTGCCAGGTCTGCAGGTGGTCAAGTAAATAAGCAAAGGCGGTAAAGGCAAAGGCCTGGTCACTATGAGGTGGGTCTGGGGGCCACCTCATGGTACGTGTGAGGGAGGGGGTAGCTAAGGGCAGGGAGGTAAACTGCTTGGATATCCCACTAGATTAAAGCCATTCCCTTAAGCTCTTTGATAACATAGTTGAATATTTATCATCCATCCATCTATCCATCCATCCACCCATCATCCATCCATCATTCACCAGGCCATCTACTTATTAATCTATTTATCTCTATTTAAAAGTAGCATTATGAGTTGAAATTCTTTCTTTTAAAGATTTTATTTATTTATTTGGGAGAGAGAGAAAGAGCAGGGAGGAGGGGCAGAAGGAGAGGGAGAAAGAATCTCAAGCAGACTCTGAGCTGAGTGCAGAGCCTGACATGGGGTTCAATCCCACGGCCCAGAGATCAAAACCAGATGCTTAACTGACTGTGACACCCAGGCACCCCTATGAGTTGAAATTCTTTAAACATTGAATAAATCTGATTATTAATTAATTCAGGCTGGCCTTCCACCATGCCATCCTGATAAAACTAAGTCTAAGAACAGAATCCCAGAACATCTCTCCAACTCAATATAAAAAAGAATGACCAAAAATGGGACACCTGGCTGGTTCAGTCAGTAGAGCCTGTGACTCTTGATATAGGGATTATGAGTTCAAGCCCCATGTTGGGTGTAGAGCCTACTTAAAAAAAAAATGACCTAAAAGAGGCAATTTAAATATCCCAATTTTTGCCTTTCACAACTTTGGACAGCCTTCATGTTCACTTTTACAAACCACAGGAAAATATAGAGTGACCATATTTTTCTTTTCCTGACATACTCTGCCAAGTGAAGACTATATTTCCCACTGCAGTATTTTAGTACAGTAATTTTTAACCTTTTTGTGTGGTCATAAATCCTTTTGAGACTCTAATGAGAGCTATGGGACGTTCTCAGCAAAAAAAAATACATGCGCACACACACTTTTATTTCTTTTAAGGTAAAAGAAAAAAGGTTCCATGCCCAAATGGAGCTTGAACTCATGACCCCAAGATCAAGAGTTGAATGCTCTACCAACTAAGCCAGCCAGGTGCCCCAACAATTTTGTTCCCTATTTCAAGGGATTTCTGGAACCTCAGAAGCCTGTCTGTAGATCCCAGAAAATGAATGGAGATCTCACATGATGTCCGTGAGTTCTATGTCCATTAGATTCCGTCTGTCAACAAGTAACAAAAATTCAAGGGGTGCCTGGCTGAATCAGTTGATAGAGTGTGGGACTCTTAGTCTCAGGGTCATGAGTTCAAGCTCCACATTGGGTGCGGAGCCTACTTTAAAAAAATAAATAAAGAGAAAAAAGAAACAAAAATTCAGATTGAGCAAAATGGAAACATTTGGTGTCCATATTTACTTTGTAACTCTCCCTCCCCACCCCATTCTCAGCTCTGCCACATCATCTTGAGAACATATTGTTTTCTTTGGGTCCAACTGGTGCCTTTCAGCTCCTAAACAGTGGCTCATTTATAAGTGCTCATCCTTTTCTTGCTGGAATACAAGAGGTTTATTGAAATCACAATAAATTATTTTGCTTGATTTCTATGCAAACCTTCAGTGTCAGGACTTTTTATTTATTTATTTTTTTTTTGATACAGAGAAGACTAGCATGCCATTTGCATCTCATTAGTAGTAATCAATGAAGAAGCTTCTAAGAAAGTCACACTGTAAGTTAATAAAAGCGATTATGCGTTGGTTATACTAACACTTTCTTGCATTTGGTCTTGTTTCCAACTTTATTCTTACATAGATATTCTCTCAAGATTCTTAGATTTTTCAGGCCTATTTCTGTAAGCTTATAATGATAAAAATACGTTTTATGGAATTACAGGGACCTCGCCAGTCCAAGTTTGAAAAATATTTCCAGGAAGCACAACTTGCCCCTGTGCCTGAGTACCAAGCAATCTCTCTAAATCTCTATTTGATTCGTCTCAATGCTGTGTGGTCCTGGTCGACCACAGCACAGAAGCCCTCGGGAGTGTCCCTAGTAGACATCATAAATACACTTCAAATAGTGTCCAACATTTTGACTTTTTTGCTTGACTGAGATACTTTTGATGTGTAGTATTTTGATTCTTTTCCTCAATTTATCATTAATGCAATAGCAAAACCTACGACTATACTATAGAAAGTAAGGATATCATTTTATTCTGGGTCTTTAAAGCATTTAATCAAATTGCAATTAGCAGCATGTAGTTGTTTTAGCCATAGAAAAGTAACGACACTCTAAGAGAATGGAGGCGAACAGCCCAGACTGTAAACCTTGTGACGCTCTGTTGGGTTTAAATGCTCTGAAGACGTTCCCTTGCATACAGACAATTCAGAGATGTGCTAAGATGTGTGTGGTCAGGCTACTACCCTGACCATATGATGGCACAGACACCGAGTACAAGTAAAAAGCAGTGAATTGCACAGGCTCACAAATCAGACTGCCTGGGTTCAGATCCTGGTTGAGTCTTAATAGTTGTGTGACGCTGAACACATTAAGCAGCCCTGTGGAGTGGAGTGGACAGTCGTCCCCACCTCCCGGGGCTGCCGTGAGGTTTAAATGAGATAAGGCGTGCAGAGCCCTTCGCACAGGGTCTGGCAAAAGATTAGACAGTAAGTGGCCAATATTACTTACAAAATCTTTGTAAAAAACAGTATAAGACAGAATTTACATTAACTGATGCAGTACTTCTTTTCTAGGCCAATTCAGTATCACAATATCACTAACATTTTCTCTTTTTAGTCTGAGACTTTCAGACTTAACAGAAAAATTGATGGACTAGTACAATGAAAGCATGTGCACCCTTCACCAAAATTCACCAAGTAGTAACATTACTGCATATACTTTCTCTGTGTTTATACACAAGCACACACACTCTCCCAGAAACCTAAATAAATACAGCTGTTTCCAAAGCCCTAAAAAGTATTTAATCTACCTTTATCTAACTGTTCTCATTTTCCCCTTATCCTTTTCTAACAGTATGGCCTGTTTTCATTTTTAAACCCTTTGAACGTGAGTTGCAGATATCTTGTTTTTCAGTACTTACATTCCCAACTCTATGCAGTTCCTAAGAATAAGGACATTGTCTTTCATAAACACAGTGTTATCACACATAAGAAAGTTTATAATAATTCCACAAAGTTATCTCAGATCTAGTCTATGCTCAAATTTATGCAATGGTCTCAAAAATATTTTACAGCTGTTTTGTGGCTGTTCTACCCAGAAACCGATCCAAGTTCTTGCATTGCATTGATCCACATCCCAGTTTGGGTCAGGTAACTTGTGTATGTCTCACATTTGAGATTTGTCCAACTTTTCCCTTGTAGAAAGTTTCTTTTAGCTAGTTCCTCTTTCCCCCAGAGTCCTGACCTCCTATACCTCAAGTGGGCCACCCTTGTAAGGGTCCCTACATCACTGCTTTCCTTTCTGTGTGATCTTCCATTCAATACATGTTTGTTTAGGTTATTTATCCCCATCCACTAAAGGGTAATAATGACTCTACGTCTGGATGTTGTGGTTAGACAAACTATAATAAGTTAAGATTTGATTTGGCTGTGATAGAAAACCCAAACAGCAACAGCTTAAGCAAGCTGATAGTCATTCTTTCTCTTTCTCTCTCTCCCTCTCTCCTTCCCTACATCTCTCTCTCTCTCTCCTTCTCCCTCTCCTTCTTTTCTGTCAAAGTCTGGAGGTAGACAGCCTCCTGTAACGTACTAAGCACGTATCAGGTTCCTGTCTTGTTGCTCCAGCTCTAAGTCTGAGCTGACTGTTCCCACTCAAGCTATCATGTCCCCCTTTCAGCCAGCAGGAGGGAGGAAAGGGAAGGAAAAGGGCACGCTCCCTACTGACACTTCCTGAAAGGTACACAGACCATTTCCACTCACATCTCATTGGCCATAATTAAGTTATATGGCCACATCTAGCTTCAAGGAAGGTCAAGAAATGTAGCTAAAATAAGAGGTTCTGTTGCTACAGAAGGGAAGAAGAGATTAGGGGACATCTACCAGCCTTGGCCAAGTCTATTATCAGGCAGGTGGTCAAAAGGGTCACTGAGAAGTCATTATTGGGGAACAAAAAAAAATGGAGGCTCTTCAGGCATTGGAAATGGCATGGCTTACTGTTTAAAAAGATGAAAATGGACCTATTCTTAGAAAAAGGGGAATTGAGAATAAAGACAAGCAGATTAAATACTTTACAGAACTTCAAGAAAAACTGAATTTATTTCTTTGGGTTTTTATGAAGATAGCAGTCCCATAGTGAAATATATGTAAGTGGCCTATCATTTTAAAATAACCTATAATAACATATTGGATTATCCAAATTACTTGACTTTATTGAAACGCCACTGAAATATATTACCAGCATTTCATTCACTCATTTTCCCATTCAACAAACAAATATCAAGTGCCAGGCACTGACCTTGGTCGGGGGATATAATTGTGAAAAAAAGTGAAAACAGAACAATGGTCCAGCCCACATAGTGTTTGTATGAGACGGATTCTAACCAACTATTCACACAAATAAATCTAAACCTGTAATTGTGATAAGTGATGGGGGAAATATGGTATAAAGTTAAAAGTGGTATTTGCCCTAGGCAAGGTAGTCAAAGAAACCTTCCCAGAGGAGGTGATGCTTGGGCTGAGGTCTGAAGGAGAAGTACAGGGAACTAAGTGGGGGGGAGGGAGGATGCTGGCTAACAGGGGGTTTGAATATTCTTGAGTGGAGGAGAACTGTGCAAGCTCCAATAGCAGAATATAACAATACAAGACTTGAGACAAAAGCATGAAAAGGTACTATGGTTTGCTACCTTTCTGGTAAGCAAGACAGTAAATAAGAAACTACGCATGTATCTGTTTATTTGTGCAAAATGCACATGCGCACACATATGTGAGAAACCAGAAAAAGAATGAGATTGGTTACCTACAGCAAGTAAGGAGGAATGGAGTGGAAAGAATAGGATGTAAGGGATATGGGAGTGGAAGAGACATGGGGCAGTGACAGGTCTCGGAGTATAACTTTTTGTATACTTCTGACTTTCAGAACCCTGTTAGTGGTACATACCCAAAAGTAAATAAATTTAAATCAGCCAGGTTGTTGGGAAGGGAGAATTCAAAAAGAAATACAAACAGTAACATATGAACCTAACTGAATACAAATGAATTACAAATTACAAACTAATTACAATGAACAACACAACCAGATTGACGTGGATGAGGAAGAAAAGAATTAACTTAATATAACTTCGGAACACAGTATTTTAACTATATATACTAAAGTTAAATTAAATTTGCTTAGCAATTGTGAAACTATGAGTATTCTAGGATTGAGCAAATAAGTAAAATAAAGAAAGCAGGAATGGTGGGATAAACCCTGTGATGTTGGACTCAATCAGAGGTATCAGTATGAATTCACTCACACACATGGGGTGGGGAGAAACAAGTATAGACGTGTGCAGGTGTGTGCATTCATATGCCTCCTAGCTCTGTCTGCAGAGAGGGCCTAGAAGCACTGTCAGCCCAGCAGGAGAAGGATACTCAGTGCTCAGCTCTTGGTTTCTAAATATTATTCTCTAATAAAAGGAAATGGGGTTCCTTGAATTCCTGGGCTGGATCAAGATGAATACAAGTTGAGCCTGGAGTACCATGTGATGCCAGAAAGTAAGAAAGTGCCTGAAAAATTATAGGGACATGAAAGAACATGGGAAGGGTTCCCAATGGCCAAATCTGGGACAACCTGACTAATGAAAATGATAGCAGTGGGTTATAACCCATAGAAGATAACATCCGTGAGTCCATTCTAATAAAAATAAGTAATTAAATAAAGGAATAAATGGGGGAGAAGGGACAGTTCTTCCTTTCAGAATTCCATTAATAGTGTAGAAAGAAAGATGCGAATTACTGCTAGACAAACACCACAGTGATAATTGTTTCAAGCAATAACCATCACCAGATGATAAAACTAGTGGGCAAGAGCACGAAAAAAACCAGCATTTACATATTCTCACAGTAGCTTACTATATGGTAGTTATTCATTATAAAGGGAAAAATATAGTAACTTACAGTGAAGAAATCTGGTAGACACCACCTTAGGCACGTGATCAAACTTAGCAACCCCAGTAACAAGCCGTATTGACATCATGAGTCTCCTGACAGGATGCACTGAGAAGGGCACAACATCACTTCTGTGGTGCTCTTGCCAAAATTGCATTACCTGGATTTAATTGTGAAGAAAAATAAGAAAAAAAAAATACAAGTTGAGGTACATTTAAAACAAATGTCCAGTGCTCTGTCACTGTCAAAGTCATGAATGACAAAGACAGAGTGAGGAACTGTCCCAAATTAAAGGAGGCTAAGACATGACAATTTGATGCAATGTGAGATCTTGTTTCCCCCTAAAAAAGACACTAGTGGGATAATTAATAAACTAAGTAAGGTTTGTACATTAGATAATTGTGGTGTATCAAAGTGAATTTTCTGCATTTTATCATTGTATTGTGGTTAAAGATAACATTTGGGAAGCTGAATGAAGGGTATATGGGAACCCTTTGAGTTACCTTTGGCCCTTTATTTGTAAATCTGAAATTATTTTTTAATTATTTTTAAATGTAAAGTTTAAAATAATGCAAAAGAACTCTAATGAACTCTTCTGTTATTAAAATCCAGCATACTTGGAGCACCTGGGTGCCTCAGTCAGTTACGTATCCGACTCTTGATTTCTGCTCAGCTCATGATCTCAGGGTCCTGGGATCCAGGCCCCCATCAGTCTCTGCACTCATCGCTGAGTCTACTTGTCCCTCTCCCTCTGTTTCTCACCCCACTTGTGCTCTCTGTACATATATCTCTAAAATAAATAAATAAAAATCTTTAAAAAATAATCCAGCATACTTGTCAAAAATACATGATGAGGCTTGAGAAGTAGGCAGGCCAGATAATGTCAGGACTTGGTAGCCATGTTAAGGGACTTAGGTCTTTTACCTTCAGAGTAATGAGAAACCATTGAAGGGTTTTAAGAAGAGGTTGGGAGTGGGTCAGTTTATCAGTGAGGGCCCCAATGGAAGCATATGGCTCACTTGAAATAAGATAATTTGAGGAAGATTATTTACAGGAGACTATAAAAGTATGGGTATAGGGAACCATTCAATTAAAGCCAACAGGTGGGTGGGTAGAGCAAGAAAAGGGAACTCAGGCTGACAAGGAGTGGTTAGTCAAAAAAGGATAAAGTGGAAATAGAGAAAGGTTAAAGGAGGGAGGTAATTAACAATGTCAGAGTGAGATAAGAGCCTTTGGGTAGAGTCACGTGGTCTCAATGAAACAATAATGGAGCAGGGCCCACGAGAGTGAGCGGAGAAGTGAGAGAATGACAAAATAGATACAACCCTCTTGATATGTTTGGCTGTGGTGCAGAGGGGAAACATAGGACACATGTCGTTCTGTAAGCTTTCCAATTATCCATTGTGAAATCATCTGGAACAGTGGGAACACCTTTAACAAATTCTCCAAAGCAACACAACTACAAAGAATGGCTCTTTGTTGAGTCTTAAGCTTATCTACAGAATGACACTGTTAACAATCATAATCAAATAAAATGTTCAACTTTAGTACCCAAAAGACACCCCTGTTTTCCAAATTCAAACATGTTCATCAAAAAATAGAAAGTTTCCTGAGATCACAAGTTGCAATGATATTGACATTTTCATTTGAGAGCACTCAGGCATGATTTACAGGGAAGTCAATGTGATAGCATTTCTAGTGCCTCAAGTATACGTCTAGACATAAAATAAATTTTTTTTTTTAAGATTTTATTGATTTGACAGAGAGAGAGAGAGAGAGCACAGGCAGGTGAACAGCCAGCAGAGGGAGAAGGAGAAGCAGGCTCCACGACTAGCAGGGAGCCTGACTCGGGGCTTGATCCCAAGGGTCCTGGGATCATGACCTGAGCTGAAGGCAGATGCCCAACTGACCAGGTGCCCCATAAAATAAAAGACTTAAAGACAATTCTTTTGTGATGTTTTGTCTTCAGGAAAAATATAGAACACACAAATATAACAATGTTTTATGTATCTGCATGGCACTTATTTTCCCCAGAACACGGCAACTTTGGGAAAAAATGGATGCTTTTGTAACAACTGCAGTTGCTTTTTATTCTAGTCTCTTAAACAGGCTAGTTTCTAGAATCCTGCTTCCAGAAGGCTCCTCCAGGCTCCCAGGCAGTTTTGCATGTACGTGCTAGGTGCTGGATCCCACTGTTCCTTGCAGAAGTTTTGGGAAAAGCTACACACCTTGATCTCTCTCTTGTCACCATCTGCCTTGCTGTGTGACCCTTCCTACCACCATTCATAGCTACTTCTAAGGGCTGAAAGTTTTGCTCTCCTAGTGCTTTTAGCCCTTTGAGCCAACCTTAAATGGTCCAGCAGTTTTTATAATTACAGCCCAATTGAGCAATCTGACTCCCTTCATGAGCACAAGGTGGTCAAGGTCATTGCCCAGCTTCCCATGGTTGTTCCCCTCACCCCAAATTAATATTGCCTGCAAATTCACCTTCTTGCTTTCTGAGCCTTGTTCTTTTTCGTTCTAAGTCATGTTTACAGTCTCTTTTGCTGGATCATTAGGCATAAAGTCTCCATCATCATTTCTTGCAGGGCACTCTCATGAACCCAGAGTTCCTGAGGGAAGGCTTGCAGGTGAAACTCCCCAGCATAGCCCTAATTGCTAGATTACTGCTTTTCAAAAGTTGGTAGTGCTCAGAATTAATAATTTTCAGCTGAACAATCCTCAATCTACAAATACACACTTAAAAGATTTTGTACTATCTTCTTGAACCTATTTCTCCCGAAATTTGGTTGAAATTGGCCTGAAAGATCAAATTAGATTATACATGGAAGCATGAAATTTTCATCTTTCATCGCATTGGAAGTCAAGTGAAACAGAAGTAGCTATTACTGAATCACCCTGAATTTTCAGCACTTAACGAATATATTTTTAACAACTGAAAGTTAGTGTTTTTCTCTCTAAGATAAATACACTTGTTTGGGGGACACTTGTTTTTAATCAATTCCATTACATTGTTCTTAGATTACTCTTTCATACCGACACTTTTTTTTTCTAACAGATAGAATGAGGAAGCTTTGTGTTGGTAATAAAACTACTAGAATTTGGACTAAGAATCTAACTTTTTAAATGGAGGCCAATGGAAGCTCCTAAATTTTAGTACCCTAATTACACAATAACAACTGAAGTTAAAATTCCTGTTTTAATTCTTTAAATTTCAGGTTCCTCCCCTGAAATGCTGCTGAGAACGAGCACATGATAAGCTAAGGTGGCTGGGAACTGTTGGCCTGAGGAGCTAATTCTAATAGACACTGACAAAGGAATACAGGAAACATGAGTATAAAAGTGAAAAATGATAGGAAGTAAAAAGCCGACCCTCCACCTGGGTCACAACGCATTCAATCCATGTTTGTCACACTGGGTCAGTGGCCTCTGTGAATGTCTTTATATAGAGCATCTGGACTTTCAGAAAAAGCCAGAGACTCACATACTTCAAGAAGCATAAAAATACATTTCAAGTCAGTCCCCTCAATTATAAAAATGTTAGCCAAAGAAGAAAATTTCCATACTGAATTTTTAATTGAGTTTTAAAAAGTCCTTTCTACCTAAAAAAAAAAAAAAAAAAAAAGTCACAATAAAACATTTATGGAACTGTATAGAAGTATGTCCAACATTATCCGAACTTCTTGATTTTAATGTTTGAATCCAAATGTGACATATATTTAACAATCCATTTGCTTTCCAACAAACTAAAATTTAAAGGAAAAAATACATTTTGTCTTCCCAAATATAAGTGGCATAAAACTATATTTGGTTTTCATAAGTTAGAAGCATAACTGCCTTTAGCTAAAACCCAATAAAGAACATAGATAATGCAGATTCCTTTAAATTAAAACACATTTCGGCATATACGTATGTGCATACATGCTGGAGGAATATATATAATCTGTAAAGTGAAGTCAAATATGCAGACCCTATTTATAAAACAAAGGCTGAGGAATTTAAATGCCTAGATTACACAATACCTTGCCAAAACTTTTTATCCACAGAATAATCCCTTGAAAGTGGCTATTAGATGAAACAACAAAAACTTTTATCCAACGTTTTAGCCCCTTTTGTTGACTTTCTTTTCTTCTTGATCCACTCACAAAAGACAAAGTGTATATTTTTTACATATGTAAACATCAGACTTCCAAGCCATATTATACAGTCCTTAGAAACAATTCATTTCTTCAGCTCTTCCTGCACACCTGGGTTGGTGGAGTCTTTATCTCTGAGCTCTTCTGTTTCTCCCTTGAAAACAAACTCAGCAGGCACTGGGTGTTCCTGTCCTGTGGATTTCACAGCATGAGCGGCATAGTTGAGGCTGGTATTTTCACTCCAATGCCAGTAACCTGATAAGGGGTTGTAGAGCATTCCTGCCACAGTTTGAACTGACAGACCGTCTGAAAAAAACAATCAAAAAGAGTAGATTTAAAAGTAATTACTTTCCAAATGCCAAGACTCTAATGCTACTCTATATTAAAAAAGGATTCCTGACTCGATGGGAAAAAATACTGTGTAACCAAGTCCAAATCATTCTTTACTATAGCACAGAACAGGAACTCTAAAGCAGATTGCTTAGGTTCAAATCCCAGCCTGGCACCTATTAGGTGGTGACCAATGCCAAATCACTTAACCTTTCTGAATCCCAATATTCTCACACATACAGAACATATAGTCCTAGAGTTCTTAGAATTAGATGAGATATGCAAATAAAGTAGCACAATGCTCGGAATTTGGTAAGTACTTAATAAATGTAAGCTTTTATCAAAAAATATCTGTCAATAAGTGATTGTTCCTATAAAGCATCTTACAATACTTTTTCCTACTCTGTTTTCAGCAATATTACTTGCAGAAATCTTTAGAACTTCCTCCATTGCCTTGGATTGATACTATTCCAATATTCCAAATCAAGTTTACTGGTACACTGTTATGTGAACAGGAAGACTGAGACATACATGAGTTAAGCAGTCAGCAGGAACACCAAACACCAACGAAATGTTATTACTTGACAGGAATTCACCATACGACTCAAGATCTCACAGTGTGTAAAAGCACAGCTAGGCACTGCAGGGATTACAAAAAGGGAATACAAAAAGGAGACTTGCCTCCACGGAGATGACAGGCCAGAAAGGGGCTTAAAAACACCAAAAGAACCATAACACAAGGCATGCTATAAGTAGCATAAAATACATAAAAAGTGACAGGAAGTTCAAAGTGTACCTGAATATGGAGGAATCAGAAAAATAGTGAGATAAGCTGATACACGTAGGGCCTCAACAGGAACTGAGGATGTGTAAGTAATAGACATTTGCACCTCATCCTTTAACAAATGAGGACTAAGCAGCCAAAAAGTATTCACTGATCATCTGTGATTTGCTTGGCCCTAGGTTAGGTGCCACAGGTGAGAAAGAAGTGGTATCTAATACCTACTTCTAACTTCAAGAGTTTATTATCTAGTTGAAACCAACATCCAGAGAATAAGGGCCCATTTAGTTAAGCGCAGGTTGTGTGATTAATAATTACAGGTACATTACAAGTTCAGTAAGGCCGTGAAAACTGGAAACATTCTTAATACTTACTTGACTCCAGAATGCTCTCTAGCTTTTCGGGTGAAACAAATTTCTCCCATGTATGAGTACCTTTCGGTACAATACCTGCAATTTGCTCTGAAAAGACAATTCCCAACGCATAAGACAGCTGTGTTTTGTTGATTGTAGTAATGAATAAAGAACCACCAGGCTAAAAAAAATATGCGACACAGAAGTACCATTTTAGATGTCAGGAGTATCAGTTAGGTAAAGGCTTGGCTTCCCCCACCCTCCTCCTTCCTTCCAAATAATTTAAGTGCAATTAAGATATAAGAATATAAATAAAGTATAATTTACCAAAATAGTTTTTTCTTTTGGGAAATTCATTATTAAAGGCAGTCTACTACAGATGTACTCACTGGGTTTATGCAACGGTGCTCAAAACTCTTAAAATCATACTACTGTGACATGTTATATACTTGCTTTTGAACATATCAAATACTTTAATAATAAAAATATAGAAATGAGATCCAGCTATTCTTCCTTGTTACATGTCCACATTTACAGTCTGACTTGTGTCAATACTGCTTTCTCTTTGGGTGCGGAGTCTGTCTAACTCGTTTCGTGCAGCCTCCAGCGCCACATCTTATATAGGTGAGTAATGCCAGTAAGTGTTCTCTGACAAAAACATTAATGGCTGAGGTTTGAATGTTTTTTATTTTGTTTTGATTTCATTAGTATAAAGAATATGAAGAGATCAAGATAAGCACGTAGATGAATACAAACCATTTATGGGACTATTTAGTCTGCCATTTCTTTTTCTAAGATTTATTTATTTGAGAGCACACATGCAAGAATGCTAGCACAAGTGAGGGGAAGAGTAAAGGGGAAGAGAGAGGGAGAGAATTTTCCAGCAGACTCCCCACTTAGTGAGGACCCAGTCATGGGGCTTGATCTCATGACCCTGAGATCATGACCCAAGCCGAAACCAAGAGTCGGACACTCAACCAACTGACCCACCTGGGCGCTCCTAGTCTGCCATTTTTTAGTGGCTGTATTTATGGTGTTTCCTATATTTACTCCCACAAATGCCAAAGATTAATGTCTCCTCCCTCTTCTAGATATTCTCATCAGCCTAATGGGGATAAAATGCCAGATTCCTTCTAATAATTACCTGTGTGTGTGTATGTGTGTAGGGACAGAGAGAATATATCTCCAATACCACCCCAAACCCAGAAAGAAATACTGCAATATGCCCTTAAATTAAAAACTGAAATACAAGATATTATTTCGTGACATACTATAACTTTTCTAAAACTCTAGTATTCTAAAATATCTTATTAAGAATCACTTACATGTCAATTACATCTCAATAGAGCTAGGGGAAAAAAATCACTTACAAATACCTAATCTACGTCCTATAAAATCTTACTCTAAAGGAAACAGTGGTGAGCAATGGTCCTTTCCTCAATAGGCTTTCCATTAATGCAAAAATTAGTTTTAAATTCCATAATCCCAGCATTCCTAATATGTGTGAAAGAACCTCCATTCATACATTCTGACACACAACACCAAAAGCAGTAATTAGGGAGTTTTGCTTGGAAAATAGAAGATAAGCCTAATAAAACTCACTTGAGAGGATACCAAGAAACTGTTACAGACTGAAGGAGACATGGCAACTAAATGCAACGTAGAATCCAGGGATGGATCCTGAACAGAAAAATGGCATTAGTGGAAACACTAATGAAATTTAACAGGGTCTGTAGTGTAGTTAATAGTATAATGTCAACATTAATTTCTCACTTTTGAGAAATGTCCAATGGATTACATACAGGGCTAGGACAATGGTGAGGTTAAGTGAGGTGCCTAAGGAACAAAACTGAAGGAAGCACTCACTCTCTGGAGTGTGCAAATGCAGCGTTGGCACCTACGCCCAAATGTCTCCTTCAGTTTTGTGCACTACATGCCTCACTTGCCTCACCCTAGTTCCTATCCTTATTATGTGAAATATTAACAATAGGAGAAACTAGGGGAAGGATAGATGGGAACATTCTGTCCTATCTTTGTAATCTTCTCTAAAACTAAACTTATGTAAAAAGAAAAAGTATTTCTAAAAAGCTCCACTTAGGTAAGGACTAAGCATTTCATTCCTTCAGCTCTTGACTTTAGGGTGTTACCTCTGCATTAACAACAGTCAATATAGTAATAATAATAATAATAATAACAACAACAACAACAACAACACTACTTTTGGGGGATTTATTGAAAAAAAATTTGGAACCACTTTTAGAGGACTAAGTCTGTGCCAAATTATGTAAGCATAATAATATAATGGGAAGAACCAGACTTGGAATCCAAAGATATGACCTTAAGCCCCACTTAAGTGCCTAGTCAACTCTGACATAAAGACCAAGTGACCTCCAGATTCTTGGGGGAAGATGGTGGAGTTGGAGCTCACCTCCTCCCATGGACGCCAAGGCAACAACTACATATAACTGTTGGCTGAATGAAGACTGGCAGAACAGCTCTTCCACAGCTAAAGACATAAAGAAAAAGCCACATGGAAAAAGGTAGGAGGGGCTGAGATGTGACAGGTTACTGGCACAGTAACCTATAATTGGGAAGGATATCACAGGTGCAGAGGTCCACCCTGAGAAGCCAGGGGATCAAGCCCCACCTTGGGCACCCCTGGTCCCAGGGACCTGCACTGGGAAGATGAGCCCCCAAAACTTCAGAAAAAAAAAAAAAAACTTACACTAAATGGAGATAAGCAATCTACCTGATAAAGAGCTCAAGTAATGGTAATAAAGATGCTCACCAGATTTGAGAAGAGTGGATGAACTCAGTGAGAGTTCTAATCAAAAAAGAGATGGAAAATAGAAAAAAGAACCAATGAGAGATGAAGAATACAATAACTGAAATGAAAACTACACAAGAGGGAATCAACAGCAGATTAGAAGATGCAGAAGAATAGGTCAGCAATCTGGAAGACAGGGTGGTAGTAGAAAGCACAAAAGCAGGAACGGAAGGAAGGAAGGAAGGAAGGAAGGAAGGAAGGAAGGAAGGAAGAGAGAAAAAACTGAGGCTAGGTTAAGGGACCTCTGGGACAACCTCAAGCATAATAGCATTTGCATTAGATCTCAGAAGGAGAGGAAGGAGAGAAGGGTAGAAAACTTATTGGAAAAAATTATAGCTGAAAACATCTCTAATCTGAGGAAGGAAACAAACATCCAGGTTCAGAAGGCACAGACAGCCCCAAACAAGATAAATCCCTGGAAATACACACCAAGATACATAATAAAAAGTCAAAAATTAAGGATACGGAATCTTAAAAGTATCAAAAGCAAAGCAAGTAGTTACATGCAAGGGAAACGGCATAAGGCTATCAACTAATTTTTCAGCAGAAACTTTGCAGGCCAGATAGAAGTAGCATGATATATTCAAAGAGCTGAAAAGAAAAAACCTACAACCAAGAATACTCTACCTGGAAAGGTTAACATTCAGAACTGAAGCACTGATAAAGAGTTTCCCAGAAAAACAAAAGTTAAAAGAAGTTCATCATCACTAAACTAGCCCTACAAGAAATGTTAAGGGGACGTCTAAGCAGAAAAGGCCATAATTAAAAGTAAGAAGAGTATAAAAGAAAAAATTTCACTGGTAAAAGCAAACATATAGTAAAGGTAGTATGTCAATCATTTATAAAAGCTAGTATGAAAGTTAAAAGACAAAAGTAGTAAAATCAATTATATCCACAAAATTAGTTAAGAGATACACAAAATAAAAATATGTAAAATATGGTGTCAAATAGATAAAAACATAGAGGGGGTAGTAAAAATATAGTGCTTTTACAATGTGTTTGAACTTAAATGACCATCAACTTAAAACAGACTGCTATACAAGTAGGATATTATATGTGAACCTCATGGTAACCACAAACCAAAACCCTATAATAGACACACAAAAAATAAAGAGAAAGGAATCCAAGCCTAACACTAAAGAAAGTCATCAATCACAAGGAAAGAGAGCCAGAGAAGAAGAAAAGAACAGAGAACTACAAAGACAACCAGAAAACAAGCAACAAGATGCCATACCTATTAGTAATTACTTCAAATGTAAATGGACTAAATGTTCCAGTCAAAAGACATGGAGTGACTCAATGGATAACAAAAAAAACAAAAAACAAAAAACAAAAAAACCCATCTTTATGTTGCCTGTAAGAGACTGGCTTCAGACCTAAAGATTCATACAGGCTGAAAGTGAAGGGGTGGAAAAAGCTAGTCCATGCAAATGGAAGCAAAGAAAAAAAAAGCTTTAAATACATCGGACAAAACAGACTTCAGAACAGACTATAATAAGAGACAAAGAAGGATATTAATAATGATAAAGGAATCAATCCAACAAGAAAATATAACAATTGTAAATTTACATGCAACAAACATGAAAGCACCTAAACACATAAAGCAAATATTAACGGAGAAATTGCCAGTAATACAATAATAGTAGGAGACTTTAACACCCATCCCACTTACATCAATAGATAGATCATCCAGACAGGAAATCAATAAGGAAACAGTTGCTTTGACTGACACATTAGACCAGATATACTTAACAGGGAGATAAAGAACATTTATATAAAAACAGCAGAATACACATTCTTTTCAAGTGCACATGGAACATTCTCCAGGATGGACCTCCTTAGGCCACAAAACAAGAATCAATAATTTTTTTCTAAGATTCTATTTATTTATCTGAGAGGGAGAGAGCATGAGCGCAAAAGCAGGGGAGGAGAAGGGGTAGTGGGTGAGGGAGAAGTAGACTCCCTACTGAGTGGGGAACCCCACAAGGGGCTTGATCCCAGCACCCTGAGATCATGACCTTGGCCAAAAGTAGACACTTGACTAAGCCACCCTGGTGCCCCAAGAATCAATAAATTTAAGAATATTGAAATCATAGCAAACATCTTTTCTGACTACAACAGAATGAAACTAAAAATCAATCACAAGAAAAAAAACTGAAAAAAATACAAACATGTAGAGGCTAAAAAACATGCAACTGAACAACCAATGGGTCAATGAAGAAGTCAGAGCAAATTAAAAAATACCTGGAGACATATGAAAATGGAAACACAATGGTTCAAAATCTTTGAGATGCAGCAAAAGCTAGTTCTAAGAGGGAAGTTTGTAACAATGGCTTACCTCAAAGAAACAAGAACAATTTCCAATAAGACAACCTAACTGTATACCTAAAGGAAACACAAAGAGTAAACAAAGCCCAAAGTTAATAGAAGGAAGAAAATAATAAAGATCAGACCAGAAATAAATTGAACAGAGACTAAAAAACAATAGAAAAGATCAATGAAACTTACAGCTGGTTCTTTGAAAAGACAAACAAAATTGGTAAACCTCTACCCAGACTCATCAAGAAAAAAAAAAAAAGAAGGCCCAAATAAATGAAAGAGGAAAAGTTATAACCAGCACCACAGAAATACAAAGGATTACAAGAGACCACTATGAAAAATTAAATGCCAAAAAATTATACAACCTAGTAGAAATGGATAAATACCTAGAAGCACACAATCTTCTAAGACTGAATCAGGAAAAAATAGAAAATCTGAATGTTACCAACTACTATTAACAACTGAATCAATTACTAGTTACTAGTAACTAGTAATCAAAAAACTCTCAACAAACAAAAGTCCCAGATCAGATGGCTTCACAGGTGAATTCTACCAAATATTTAAAAAGTTAAAACCTATCGTTTTCAAATATTCTAAAAGTAAAAGAGGACTAAATGCTTCCAAATTCCTTGAAAAAGGGCAGCATTACCTAGATAACAAAACCAGACAAAAACACTGCAAGAAAAGAAAATTACAGACCAATATCCCAATAACTAAATTCAATAATACATTAAAAGGATCATTCACCAGGATCAAGTGGCATTTATTTCAGGGATGCAAGAATAGTTCAGTACCTGCAAATGAACAAATGAGATACAAGACATTAACGAAACGAAGGACGAAAATCATATGACCATCTCAATAGATGCAGGAAAAGCATTTGACAAAATTCAACATTTGTTCATGATAAAAACTCTCAACAGTGGGTATAGAGGGAACATACCTCAACAGAATAAAGACCATATATGAAAAACCCACAACTAACATCATACTCAATGGTGAAAAGCTAAAAGCTTTTCCTCTAAGATCAGGAACAAAATAAATTCAATAAAGGTGCAGAATAAAAAATTAATATCCAGAAATCTGTTGCATTTCTATACATTAATAATGAACTAGCAGAAAGAGAAATTAAGAAAGTAATGGCATTTACAATCACATCAACAAGAAGAATTAAATACCTAGGAATAAAACTAACCAAGGAGGTGGAAGATCTAAACTCTGAAAACAAGATAAACCATGCTTATGGATGGGAAGAATATTGTTAAAATGTCTACACTACCCAAAGCAACCTACAGAGTCAATGCAATCTCTACCAAATTGCAATAGTATTCGTTACAGAACTACAAGAAATACTTCTAAAATTTGTATGAAACCCCAAAAGACCCCAAATCGTGAGAAAGTATCAAGTTGGAAATATCACAATCCAAGATTTCAAATTATACTACAAACTACAGTAATTAAAACAGTATGGTACTTGCACAAAAACAGATCAATAGAACAGAATGGAGAGCCCAAAAATAAACCCACACTTATATGGTCAATTAATCTATGACAAAGGAGGCAAGAATATACGATGGAAAATGGGAAAACTAGACAGCTACATGTAAAAGAATGAAACTGGACCACTTTCTTACACCATATATAAAAATACTCAAAATGGATTAAAGACCTAAATCTAAGACCTGAAACTATAAAAATCCTAAAAGAAAACATAGGCATCAATCCCTTGGGTATCAGCCTTAGCAGTAGTTCTCTGGATCTGTTTCCTCAGATAAGACAAATGAATGCAAAAATAAACAACTATGACTACATCAAACCAAAAACGTTTTGTATAGCAAAGGAAACCATCAACAAAACAAAAAGGCAACATACTAAATAGGAAAAAATATTTGCAAATGATGTAATTGATAAGGAGTTAATCTGCAAAATACATACGGAACTCCTACAACTCAACACCAAAAAAACCCCAATCTGATTAAAAAATGGACACAGGATCCAGATAGACATTGTCCAAAGAAGACATACAGATAACCACCAGACACGTGAAAAAGTGCTCAACATCACTGATCATCAGAGAAATGCAAATCAAAACCATAATGAGGTACCACCTCACACCTGTCAGAATGGCTACTATCAAAAAGACAAAGAAATAACAAGTGTTGGTGAGGATGTGCAGGAAAAGGAACTCTTGTGCACTGTTGGTGAGAATGTTAATTGGTGCAGCCACTATGGAAAACAGTACGGAGGTTCCCCAAAAAATTAAAATAGAAATACCACAGAATCCAGTAATTCCACTTCTGGGTATCTACCTGAAGAAAACAAACATTAATTTGAAAAGATATATGGACCTCGCTGAGGGGTGGGGTAAAAAAAAAAGATATATGCACCTCTATGTTTACTGCAGCATTATCTACAATAGCCAAGACATGCAAGTAACCTAGGTGTCCATCGATACATGAACAAAGAAGACATGCTATACACACACACACACACACACACACAATGGATTATTAGCTATAAAAAAAAAGAATGAGATCTTGACATTTGCAACAAGATGGATGGACCTAGAGGGTATTATGCTAAGTGAAATAAGTCAGACAGAAAAAGACACATACCATTTGCTTTCACTTCCACATGAAATCTAAAAAATAAAACAAATGAACAAACAAAAACTAGAAACATACTCATAAATACAGAGAACAAACTGGGATTGCTATTAGAGAGGAGGGTAGGAGATGGGCAAAATAGGTAAAGGGGATTAAAAGGTATAAATTTCCAGTTATGCAACAAGTAAGTCATCAAGATGAAAAATACAGCACAGGGAATGTAGTCAGTAATATTGTAATAACTTTTTATGGTGACAGATGGGAAGTACACTTATTGTGGTGAGCATTTCATAATTCTGTAATTGTCAAATTACTATGTTGTACACCTGAAACTCATAAAATATTGTGTGTCAACTATACCTCAACTAAAAAAAAAAACAAAAAAGGGGTGCCTGCATGGCACAGTCAGTTAAGAGTCCAACTCTTGGTTTCAGCTCAGGTCGTGATCTCAGGGTTGTGAAATCAAGCCCCATGTGGGGCTCCCTGCTCAGCGAGGAGTCTGCTTAAGATTTTCTCTCCCTCTCCCTCTACCCACCCCCTCTAAAATAAATAAATAAATCTTAAAACAAAACAAAAAAAAAAACCAAAAAAACAGAAAACACCAAAAAACAAAAGGCCAAGTGACCTTTGACATCTCTCAAATTCTGATCTTTGGTCCAAGTTGGTCACAACAGTACCTGCTTACCTTCCTCATCTGGTTGTAGGGAAAATCAATGAGATCATATATATGAAGTATTCCTTTATAAGCTGAAAACTGTTATATATATCATATACAGAGTTACTTAAGAAATGCTATCTAAGTCAATTTATACAAATTAATAATGGTTTTTATTGTTTTTTTAAGTATCAATCCAAGTCAATTTCTTAGTAATTGTCATTCGATATCTATTAGGTATTTAATCCAGATTATATCAATGGGAAAAAACCACTTTAAATTTATTGTTTGTAATTATGTTCAGCACCAATACTTTTCAGAATTCTTGTATATCAAAATACGTATCTGGAAAACCCCAGTATTGAGTGCAAGCTGAGAAGCAGAAATAATCCCCAGCAGAGATGCTATCCCCTAATCCTAGCTTCCTGGTTTCAAGTATTATGAAACACTTATTACTATGGGTACATATACACACTCAAAAGAAAAAACAAACAAGTAAACTGGGTAAGTCTTACTTTTAACACTTGACAGCAGCACTGTATAAATGTTTCTAGATCAATCACATGCTCTACAACTTCAGAAGCTACAACAGCATCACATGTTTCTGCCGTCTCTTCCACAATCTCTTCCAGGGAACATGCTCTGTACTCTATCCTCTTATCTAGGACTGGATCAAATGATTTATGGTGCTGTGCTATCTTAATGTTCTCATCCACAGGATCGATTCCAATAACTGAAGCTCCAAGCCGCCCTAGAGGCTAATGGGATAAAAAAACTGTTATCCTCAAGAAGAAAATAGAATACCTGTTAGTAATAAAGAGCTTATCAAAAAGGAAACAAAATTAATCATGAGAGGATAATTATTGGAGATCGTGTATGGGTACACGGAAGTTCATTATACCATTTTCTCTAGTTTGTACACATTTGACAATTCCCATAATAAAAAGCTTAAGAGTGAACAATAATCACAACAACAAAAAACTTATGAAGAACTATTTGAGAATAGTGGGGGAGAGGAGTTCTATAATTTATAGGTACATTTACACACACATAATAGAGTATTAATATATTTAAAGTGCATGAAAGTTATTGTGTTGATAGAAGACTGCAACATAGAGCTGCAGGGCATAAATACACTATAAGTTGAGGCAAATATTTTTTACACAGGCTGAATGAGTATTCTTCCAAGTACCCCAAAGCACCCAAGAAGGGGAGAGCATCACAAGCAGGAAGTAGTACTCTGCTAGGTTTTGATATTGAAGCAAGTGCAAAAGAATGGCTTATCATTGCATTTAAACCAGTGGAAATTGCCCAATCTCTTAGAAAAGACAACGAAATTTTCAGTATTTGGAAGACCACTGCCCAATTTTGTGCAAAAACAAACAACAAACAAAAAACACCAAAAAAAAAAAATCCTCTCTATAATTTTCTGAAATTTTTATATATTTTTTAAGAAAGCAAAAAGCGTATATTAGTTTTATGATGGTAAAAATATTAAGAACATTATGCATTTCTTTTTTTTTAAATAAACAATACTATTTGTTAAAAGGATATGAATCATAAGCCTACTTTTTCTCAAATTTTTTCCCAGTTAAAAATGGCGGGAAAGTTGTAAACCACTTACTTCACTTAATAATCCACCACCACAGCCAACATCAAGAATCTTCATCCCAGACAAAGGTTTTCCTGACTGGTGATGAGCAACTGTTTTTAAAAGATTGTCTCTTTTTTAAAAGTCCAAAACATACAAAAACAAATTATTAATTTTGTCAATAAAATCTTAAATGTGTACAATTTTCAAGGATATATTAAGCTCTCATTTTAAATGGATTGTTGATATTTGGGGGTAAACAGACCTTTTATTTTCAGTAGTAAAAGACTTTTTAATAATCAAAAGCAGGAAGGAGGTTTAAAGTAAAGCTCTTGAAATAAACTAGTAATAATTATGAGTTAACTATTACTTTAGTATAATCTAAAGAAAAACTTTAAAAACAATCTAGTTTAGATTCACCTAATCTTATTTGTTTGAGAGATCATGTCAGCTGAAGCATCTATTAGCTACATTGTCAGTACTTGCTAGACCCATTTCATGTCAGCAACAAATAGGTTATTTTATAGGGCTTAGAAACAGCATACTGGAGATCTGTATTTTCAGATTTTGCCTAGATTCCCTTCTAAATTGATTCTCTTTTGATCTTCTAAGTTAGTGGTGTTTTCATGATAATGTAAATAGGCATCCAAATCAAGTTAACTTCATTCTAAGATAATCACAGTAATACTTTACCACATACACAAACATAAGCACACACATATACACCTATATATATATATAACAGTACTGTAAACTAAACTTTCAAGTTGGACTGTATATGAATTTTAGTTATACTCATATTAAGATAAATGTTATATTGGGGCACTTGGTGGCTCAGTCAGTTAAGCAACTGCCTTCGGCTCAGGTCACGATCCCAGGGGTCCTGCAATTGAGCCCTGCATCAGGGAGTCTGCTTCTCCCTTTCCCTCTCCCCCTGCTCATGCTCTCTCTCACTCTCTCTCAAATAAATAAAATCTTAATATATATATACATATATATGCATATATATTACATATACATATATATGTATATAAAATAAAATGAATGTTATATATAATAAGGATACCTTAGGATATCTTTTTTTTTAAGCAGGTTCCACGCCCAACGTGGAGCTTGAATTTACGACCCTGAGATTAAGAGTTGAGTGCTCTAGTGACTCAACCAGCCAGGTACCCCTTTATCAAGACTGCCTAAAGGTGAAAGTCAGTATAAAATGACCTTGATGTCATAGGATCCTAGTTCCTTTTCATAAGGATTGAATTCTAATTAACCTGAAATTGTCCAAAAATGCTTCAAGTTAATTAATAAAAGCAGCATAGATTTGGGGTAACGTTATTTAAAAATTAATGGCTCAAACAATGGACATTGAAAAGGATCTAATTTCTTTTTTTTTTTTTTTTTAATTTTTATCTTAAGGAGGCTTCACACCCAATATGGGGCTTGAACTCATGACCCTGAGATTAAGAGTCACATGCTCTACTGACTGAGCCAGCCAGCTGCCCCAGAATCTCTCTAATTTCTAAAGCAAACTTAAAATGCAGCATTTTGAACTTAGGTATAAACCAAGAGAAAAATAAACTCAAAAGGAGATAAATTATTGAAAAGAGTTGCATTTTAAAAGACTTAGAGTTTCTGGAATGTTACCTAATAAATGTTACCTAATAAATGGTACCCTCAGGTCATTCATAGAATGAAGAGGTGCATATACTCCTTGTTCATCCCACCACCTGTGAGCCAGGGCCAGGAATGTTTTTATCTCACTGTTGTCTACAGTGGTTTGAGAAGTACTGTACAGTCTTCTCCAAGGGTACCTAAGAGGCAAAAACAGATATTTTTAAAAAATATAACATAGGATCTATTTATGTAGAAAGACATTCTAACTTATAATTTTATTATAATTAAGATATTCTAACTTATAGGGCACGTATTGCGTGGTGCACTGGGTGTTGTACGCAAATAATAAATCAGGGAACACTACATCAAAAACTGGGGATGTACTGTATGGTGACTAATACAACAAAATAAAAATCATAAAAAAAAGATATTCTAACTTATATTCACAGATGGAACAGAGTTCCATTAGCAAAGTTAATTTGGTTTCAAAGTAAATTACAACAGAAATGGAATGTTACAAAACTTAGCCTTCAAGGTCACATCTAACAGTAATGATGATAACAAAATAATAGGAATAGTAGTAGAAGTAGAAATAGTAATAGTAACCATTATTATCACTAAATGCAGGTACTATTTAAGAACTCCATATATGTCATATGTCATCTTATTTAATTATTCTGGCAACTCTGTAAGGTAGGTTCTATCATTTTCCCTATTACACGGGTAAGAAAAGTGAGGCTTAGAGAGATTAAATAAATGGTAGAGCCAGGATTTGAACCCAAGTGCCCCCATCTTCTCTTCATTTCTGCTACTATCATCCTAATCTAAGCTACCATCATCTCTTGCTTGAACTATTTATTGCCCTAGCCTTCTAATTAGTCTGCCCGCTTCCTACCACATTTCCCTTCAATCTGTTCCCTATAATGCAGCCAGGGTTTTCCAAAATATAAATATGATCATGCTATTTTCCCACTTAAAATACTTCCATGGTTTCCCAGTGATATTCAGAAAAAAACCCAAAATCCTTAGCATGACATACAATGCTCTGAATTATTTGGTCCCCAATTTCTTCCCTCCCCAAATGCACTTTCTACTACTCTCCTCAACCTCCCCATTCTGGCCTCCTGGGCCTTCTTTCATTTCCTTGCACTGACCCCACTTGCTCCTTTCTCAGATACTTTGTATAGGTTGTTCCCTCCACCTGGACCATTCTTCTCACATTCCCTTCCCTCCTCTGCGTACCTAATTAATTCCTTTTCATTCTTCAGATCTTAGTTTAAATGGAATGCCATCTAAGAAGTCTTCCCTGACTCTAAAGACTGGGTTATAGTCCCCTATTTTAACTCCCATTTAACTTTGTATTTCTTCATGGAGCTATGTGACAATTTGATCATGTCTCCCCACTAAACACTATGAGGGCAAGGTATGGACTGTCTCATTTACCATTTTATTCCTAGTGACTAGCACAGGTCCTGGAACACAGTTAGTACTCAGGAAACATATGTCAATGAATAACCTAATAAAGAAGGCCCAGAAAAGTATATAATTCACCTAATTTTTTTTAAATCAAATGGGATCAAACAGGGACCAAACAGATCAGACACTATACCAAATTCCATGTTAAAGTACATGATAGGAAAATCCTCCACAAGTTCTTGGGTAAAAAAAGAATAAGGTTGTTACACTAGAATAGGTAATACCATTCAAATTTTTACTGTGTTTTTCTTAGCTACAGATAGTACATTCTACATTGATGACTTATTATCCTTTTAAGAGTTAAATATCATTCTTCTTTACTATTATCTCATGAATATTACCATCTTTTTCTGTGCTTCAGGCAAACGCTCAATAATCAATGACTAACATACAACAGGTAGCCATACGTGGTTGCCCAGCTGACTACCAACAATGTCACACACATCAAGTTTTAAAGGAGCTAGCTTATTTACAAGAAGTAGAGCGTGCACTTGGAAAACAGAGTTCATACCTTAACTCTACGCAATATTTTTCACAAGGTTAGAAATTGGTTCATAAAATACAAATACAGAAAGACGTTACTTTGATTCAATCTTACCACCTAGAATTGTATAGTTATCTACCTAATCATATTTATGTTGTACCCAAATCATATATGATTTTAAGCACTGCATTAGTTGTGTCTTGTCACAAGTGAGGAAGTAAAAAGTATTTCTCCGGGTAATAAAGTCTTACATTAAAAATAAAAGCTACCTTTGAATATAGATGAAGGGTATGCAGGAGATGTATACTGTATTACAACTTTTCTATAGGTTTGAAACTTTTCAAATGTAAAAGTCGTGGGAAGAATAAAGACATTTAGATAAATAAAAGATACCTTAATCAAACCACATAAACTACTTCATACTAGCAGTGTTTATTAAATATAATCCATACTAAACTATTATTGTACATAATTATGTAAATATTTGCCACGGTAACAAATAAACTTACCTGTAAATTTTCATTCTATTCAAGCAGGCAAAAGTCATTCTACAGGATTTGAACCACATGATTCTGTATTCACTGAAAACCCATGGTTTAGTTTGTGGAGTCCAACTGACCTGATTCTCTGAATAAATTGAAAACAAAATTATTAAGTAATCTCTATGCCCAACACAGGGTTCAAATTCATGACCCCAAAATCAAAAGTCACATGCTCTAACCAACTGAGCTAGCCAGGCGCCTCTGAAAATAAAAATTAAATGTCTAGAGAAAGCTTTACACAGTGTAAATCCCTGATATGCATGTAATTCAAGTAACTATTTTACATGACAATCTCATATTATAATTGATAAACAAAAGGGTTTTCCCCTTACTTTTGGATTTTATTCTAAAATATAAAATAAAGGTCTTGCATTCTGCCACCTAACTCTAATCAGAAATTTCTGAAATTGGCAAAAATAAGTAACATATATGTAAAAGTTTTTCATACCATTAGTTTCTGTACCAATATTATGCTGCATAATTATAAAAAAATGATATTCAAAATAAAACTATGTGCCCTTTTCAACTAGGATAATATTAATTCTGAGATTACTTGTCAAAACTAGTTCAAATTCTGTCACGTTAGCTACATGAATGGATTTATACATAGGCTCAAATCCCTCCACAAAAGAAAAACCTGTATGTATATGTGTGTGTATATATACATACCATCCTAAAATAATCCCTCATCCAGTCTATATGTTCAAACTTAACATAGAGATCTGCTTTATGAGCTAGTTACTCTGCTGCACAACATTCAATTGTTCAATAAACATTTAGACAAAGTAGACCTTAGAGCAAAGAAAATTACTAGGGACATTATAAAGTTCACCCAACTGATTTTTTTGACACTGGTGAAAAGCAGTTCAATGGAGGAAAAACAGTCTTTTCAATAAATGATGTTGAAACAATTGGATACCATAGACCAAAAAAGAACACTTAAACCTAAATCACATCTTATACAAAAATGAACTTACAATAAATCACTGATCTAAATGCAAAACCACAACACTTTTGGAAGAAACTATCACAGATCTTCACGACTTAGTGTTAGGCACAGAGTTCTTCTTACACCTGACACCAAAAGCACAATCCAAAATAGAAAACATTGATTAAATTGGACTTAAAATTGAAAACTTTTGCCCTGAAAAAGACCCTGTTAAGAAAAAGAAAAGATGAATCACAGACGGGGAGGAAATATCTGCAAAACACATACCCCACAAAGGACTTATATCTAGAATATATGAGGATATTCTTTAAGCTCAACAGTAAAACCGAACTCCCATAAAACCACCAACAACAAACCAAGCAACCCAATTATACAATGGGTCTGGGTAGAACAGACAATCCATCGAAGAGGATATCCAGATGCAAATAAGCACATGAAGAGATGTGAAGTATCAATAACTATTAGAGGAATGCAAATGAAAGCCAGCGCATGCCTATCAAGCTGGCTAAAATTTAACCACACCTGGTATAACCAAGGGTGCACTGGGATACGAAAGCAACTAGCTCTCCTGTACATTACTAGTGAAAATGAAAGTGATACAGACACTATGGGAAGCAGTTTAGCAGTTTCTATTAAAGTTAAACACACACATCATTCAAAACAACAATTGCATCCTTGGACACTTATCCCGGAGAAGTGAAAACTTACGTCCACACAAAAACCTGTACATAAATGTCAACAGTGGCTTTATTCGTAATAGCCAAAAACCGGAAACACCAAAATATCCTATAATAGGTGAATGGTTAAACAAACTGTGAAATACTAATCAGAAATCAAAAGGGATGACTACTGATACAAGAACTTGGATAGATTTCAAGGGTATTTTATGCTGGGGGGTACAATTTTGAAAGATACATACTGTACAATTCCATTTATATAATACTCATGCAATAGTAAAATTATAGAAATGGAGAACAGATCAATGATTTCCAAGAGTTAAGGTCAGGGTAGGGTCTGACTACAAAGGAGTAGTACCAGGAAATTTCTTTGTGATTATGAATAGTTCCATATCCTGATTGTAGTAGTTATTACACAAATCTATGTATGTGGTAACACACACACACACACACACACACACGCACACTCTAAGTGCATGTAAAGGTGGTAAAATGCAAGTAAGTTCTGTGGTTTAGTAATAGTATCATACTAATGTCAATTTTCTGGCTTTTATAATGTATTAGGGTTAGGTAAGATATTATTGCTGAAGAATAGGATGAAGGGCTCATGGAAATTCTCTGTATTATTTTTGCAACTTCTCTTAAGTCTTAAATTATTTCAAAATTTAAAAATTATTTAATTTTTTTAAATTAAAAAACACAAAAGGTTACACTACAAAGTACCCCTTCTACCTTGCTTTTTCTACCTATCAAGCTATCTTGGAGAGTTCTGTATAACCAAGCATAAAGAACTTCCTTCCTTTTTTTTTTTTTTTTTTTTTTTTTTAGAGCTGCATAGTAATTCATTATATGGCTATCTCATAGTTTATTTAAGCAGTCTCCTATTAATGGACATTTATTTAGGTTGTTCACAAGTTTGTGCTATTCCAAAAACGTAAGATTAAATTCCATAGGTAATTTCGCATATTTTAGAGAGTCCTTGTAGGTGAAATCCCAAGAATTACTATGTTAAATGGCATGTGCATTTATAAATTTGTGATTGCCACTCACAGATGTTGGACCAGTTCCCAACCCCATGGGTAAAACCAGTTTCTAGTGCTGGCCTCCCCACACCAATAAATCACTGATAGTCACTTATGCAATGTATTATCAAATTTTTTATCTTTGATAATCCAATAGGTGAACATGGTATCCCAATGTTATCTCAATTTATCATAAATAAGGTTAAGTGTCCTTTCTTAACTTGAGGGTGCTATGATCTGAATGTTTGTGTCCTCCCCAAATTTATTCGTTGAAATCCTAACCCCTACAGTGATGATATTAGAAGGTGGGGCCTTTGGGAGGTGATAAGGTAATGAGGGTAGAGCCCTCATGACTGGTTTAGTGCCTTTATAAAAGACCCCAGAGAGCAAGTTTGCCTCTTCTACCATGTGAGGACACAGCAAGAAGGCTCCATCTACGAACCAGGAAATGGGCTTTTATCAGACACCGAATCTTGGACTTCCCAGTCTCTAGAACTGTGAGAAATAAATTTCTGTTGTTTATAAACCACCCAGTCTGTAATGAATCATCGAGCCTTACATCGAAAACCGGGGATGTACTGTATGGTGACTAACATAATAAAAAATCATTATAAAAAAAAAATAAATAAACCACCCAGTCTGTGGTATTTTGTTATAGTATTCAAATGGACTAGGACAAATGGTCATTTATATTTCATGGCCTGTCTTTTCATAGTCTCTGAATATTTTTCCCTTGAGCTTCCTATGTTTTTTAAATTCTGTTTTTTAGTAGGATCTTCACAGTCTGGCCCAAGGCCATTTCAACATTCACACACACACACACACACACACACACACACACACAAGTTTGTGCTTTTAGGCCTTTGCTCATGTTTCTCTCTTTTCCACCATTTCTATCTATACTACCTTTAAGACCTACTATCTTCTTTGTGACTTTAAGCAGATAAATGAAATGTTATTAGAGAATTATGTAAACTGTGATACACAGATAAAAATACATGTTATTATTGTGAAACTGCACATCGGAGAGTTTAACACAGTCCCTGCTCTGTACTCAGTGATGACCCCTACCTCCCCTTCTCCTCCCTTATTTCTGTAAAATTAGCCTCTCAGTTATCAGTATTGTCAGAATTCTCGAGAGCTTTAAAAACCACCACACAACTAACATTAACTAATTGAGTCTGTATTAGTAAATAGAATGCTACCGATTCCTACTCTACTTTGAATGTGTGATCATTTTGGTATTTGAGATTTTAAAGAAATGGAGGAAAACTTCCTTTAATTCATTCAAAACATCATTTATCCAGAGCCTATAATGCACCATGCTGACAGTGAACAAAACCTCTACCCTGCCAATACCTTAGTTCCAACAAACATCATATATTGTCTGGATTCCTCTTAAGGCCTCCCTGAGCCTAGTCTTGCCTGCCACCATCCCCTTTCTACACAGCTGCCAAGTGTTCATTCTTAAATACAAGAGTGATTATATTGCTCCTTCGGTAACTTCCCACTGTCCTCAAGGTAAAGTCAATCTCAGGAGGTATACATAGCCTTTCATAGACTTGTCATGGCCTAAAAAGTCTGTCTCATCCCTTGCCAGTCTCCGCCCTCACCTCCAGCCCTCCTTTTCAAGGAACACTTTGCACTTCCCCAGAAATCTCACAGATACTCACGTTAGTCCTTTGGCCACTCCAACGACTTCCAAAACTGCCCAACTCCCTCAAGACAGCTTCCTAAATAACTTGTTCAAAAACCTTCCCTGATCCCAAATATGTATTAGATGCTCCTTCTATACTCAGTCCCAAAATCTGAAAATATTTATATTGCATTTTCTTCTAAATTTCTGATTATAAAAGACATGTTTACTGAAAAAATAAATTCCAAAAATATGTAATGATAAAATGATGGATCACCACCTCCACCACATACAATCACTGCTAAAATTTCGATTTATCTCTATTCTCTCTACACAGCTCCATTTATATATCTAAGATCATAATACATACTGATTTGTAACTTACTTTCTTAACGCTATATCCGAATCATTTTTCCAGGCACACATTGATCGAAGTCATCATTTTTATTGGCTGCACTATTTTTCATTGTATTAGAGCACCAACTTATCAACTCTATTCATAGGCTTATAAGTTTCCCGTTTGAACCATTATATCCTAATTTCAGTTCTAACATTTTTTAAAGAGACCTCTGAGATGTCATTCATTTAAAAATTCCCAGTGCCTGGAGCACCTGGGTGGCTCAGTTGGTTGGGTGTCCAGCTCTTGGTTTAGACTCAGGTCATAATCTCCAGGTCCTGGGATCAAGCCCGGCCTCCCAAAGGCCTCAGCCGGGAGTCCGCTTGAGATTCTCTCTCCTTCTGCACCCCTGCCTTACAGGCTGGCTCTCACTCTCTAAAAATAAATAAATCTTAAAAACAAACAAACTCCCAGTATCTGGCACACAGTATTTGTTAAATGAGTTTCATATAAAGGGTAAACTTAACTTTCGGGTTAATATTGGGAGTTAAATAATCAAACTGTCGTCTACAAGCATCAGGTTCAGTGCGTTATTTTCTTGCTCTTATTTGCCAATAGGGTTTGTTGAATTAACCAAAAAAAATTAGTATGGCTTCCTTAAATTCTTTCCGAAAAAATGCAAGATATGTGCAAACAAAACACAAATATAACGCTATCAAGAACTATGAGACAGAAGCTGGTGTCTTTTCTCACTGAGGCAAAGTTAGAAAGCACATGACCTTGAGAGTCCGGCAGGCACAGAGTGGTCGCCGGCTCCGGAAGCAAGGGCTCAACCAAAAAGAGACACAGGTCGCTGGATGCATGGCGGCGGCCGAGAAGCTGCTCGCTCCTCGGCCAGGACAACTAGTCCTCAGTTATTTTTCCCAGTCTCCGGGAAGGGGAGAGCGAGAGCCCAGGCCGGGAGTTAAACGTACAGCGAGGGACCGGACCGAAGGTAATCTCGCGCTGACCCAGTGCGGAGCTCAGAGACAGCCCGCCGCCCTCTCCCGCGCCTGCGCAGAACAGATGCCCGCACGGTGGGCTGCGTGAGGGACCTTAACGGTGCTGACGTAGTTAAGCGACACTCACCTGCCGAACTGGTTAAGCGAGCACCCTCAGCCTGTGTGCTCCAACACCTAGATCTAAGCACTCCTAAAAACCGATTCCCAAAGGAGCTCAGCTTGCGGCCTCCCCACATCGTGAAAGGATCCACCTCCTTTCCGGTCCCTCCAGCAAAAGATCCCCAACAGAAAGGTTCCGAGATCCACTCTCACACGGTCTGGAACCAGCCTCACCATGGTTGCATTAATGGATGTTACAGACGTAGCACTATAGTTACTCTTCACGCTCAACATCCGTCAAATTGCGCGTGCAACTGTGTTTAAGAGAACTTCAAAAGTCTCTATTATGCCTATTTCTGTATGACCACCTCAAACCTTATGGCCAAAGCTGTCATGGATTCTGCTACTTCGTACTATTTAAACTAGCTTTTATTCTCGCGTAGCTCGTTATTTCATATTTAACAGAGGAGGTCTCCCAAAGACATTTGTACTCCTGTAAGCCACTGACCCTTAGAATCACAAATGCATGGAAGCACTTCTTTCCTAAAGGTAGAATTTTTTCCCCTTTCAAGGCACTCGAATGTCAGAGGGCTATAAGTCTAAACTGAAAATTTAGTTTCTCCAAGTGGCCCGGTAATATTTTGGACAGGACATGCATTATGTAGTACGACTCAAGCTAGGCAAACTTCATTGAAAACTAAAATGGCGATCAGTTAACACTTTACTTCTAAATGTACAGAAGCCTTTCCTTGAATAAGAGCAATGATACATTTCCAAGATTAAAGGCAAAAAATCATTATACATTTTCAACAGGCAGGGTCAAATTGGTAAAGCGTTCTTTGAATTAGTGAAATTTAATCCTCAGTAAGTCTTTCACTTAGGGCTTCTTAGTAAAATATTGACCTCCTCCTAAGAGTGGCTGCAGATTTTTTTTAGGTCCTCTTCGGAGTTGTCTCTCAGGACACATGACCATCTCTCCAAATGAAGGCACAAAGCTCTGGCACAAAAGAACATTTAGCATGTGTTATATATTTGTTGGAAAGACAAATCCAAGGAAAAAGCAGAGTGCAAGTATGATTAAATAAAGATTTAAAAGCTTTATTTAAATGTACTTTCTGTGAATGTACCCCTTTCACGGTGCTTCAGGGTCTTCCCATTCCCTTTTCAGTTCAACAAAGGCCATCAGTGATTTGCCTTAATACTGACAGGAAACAAAAGCCTCTTAATATCCATGAATTGGCCCAGATAAGCAAAACTAGCTCATTATACTCTTCTTTACATTATCAACAAAGGTTTTCCCAATGACACTTAAACCTGAGTTGTGTTAAGACTAGCAGTTGTAGGGGCGCCTGGGTGGCACAGCGGTTAAGCGTCTGCCTTCGGCTCAGGGTGTGATCCCAGTGTTATGGGATCGAGCCCCACATCAGGCTCCTCCACTATGAGCCTGCTTCTTCCTCTCCCATTCCCCCTGCTTGTGTTCCCTCTCTCGCTGGCTGTCTCTATCTGTCAAATAAATAAATAAAATCTTAAAAAAAAAAAAGACTAGCAGTTGTAATGTGGTTATATGGCCATTGTTGGGAGATATTTCCTAAACCATCGCTATGGTCTCACACTCGTGCTATAAATCAGTGTCTACAATTTATTTTACTATAAAACTAAACATCTATTTAGTATTGTGAAATTCAATATTTATAAAAAAGTTTTTTTCATTCAAATTAAGGGTAAACTGCTCCCTTACAGCTAACAGTTTTATCCCTTTGAAATGATATACACCTTCTCAGAGTCTAACTGGTAAATGATCATACTTACAGAATTCCACATAAATTGGTAACTTAGGATAATTTCATCTTAACTTACACTACCATAAATCAGATTGTAGCAGATTTAATCTTTTGTGTATTTAGAAGAAAACTCTACAGATGATACCTGATAAACCTTTGTGGTACATAATGTAACTCACCACACGAGTTATGTTAAGGGCAAATAAAAAGCCTATTTTCTTTAGTGTTAGACATAACAGCCAAATTTTACTTAAAACTGATAAACTTAAGGGCTAGAAGTATTCAAGACCTTAGAAATAACTGAATTCCACCCTTCCACAGCTGAAGAAATTGAGACTCACGGTGTTTACGTGATTTGCCCAAAATAAATTACACAGCAGAGTCAGGACAATCCAATGGATCTAATAATATTTCCATTAAACCATGATTAGTACATTTTAGAAACTTCAATAAATGAAAATAGACTTTAATGTATATGAGAAGAAAAACTCCATTTAAATGTAAAGATTTCCATAAGACAGTATTACAGGAACTTGAACCTTATACAATTCCTACATAAAAATTCCCACATAAAATAAAAAAATCTCACCTACTAATTACACTTCATGTGTTTCTTTGAAGAAACAATAACTTAGACACTAAAAAAATAGACCGTGTTTGGGAAGTTCACCTATTGTGTATTATACCATTAGAAACAGAGGCTAGAAAAAGACATTTTACAATGGCAGAAAACATACACTGAGATTCCACACCACTCTTTATTTGTATTTTGGGGCCTTCATGAAACAAATCTTAGAAATACCTCTTCCAAATTACATTTTATTCTCTTAATGGTGTGGTTTACCCCCATTGCACAAAAACAAGTTATGATTAATACACTAGAAATATTTTAAAAGAGAAACCCAAGACAGTTTTATTAACCAATTCAGACCAATGATTGTCTCAAAAATTGAATCTACTGATTTTCTGGTGGTGTCATTTTAGAAGATTTCATAACCAAATTATGTATGTAGTTAACTTATGTGTGTTAGCATTCACATCCCAAATCATGGAAGCCCTATTTTATAAAATCTCACCACTAAGGTAAACATACTTCATTACATGTCAGTAAAATGATGAATTCTCTAAATTATCCATAAAACCTAAAAAACCCAAATATCTAACACTGATGTAATCTACTAATAATCACATATATCATGACTGTGTTTTAAAAAATATCTACAGATTTAAATGATAAGAAGCTTGCATATTATGGCAGAGTAAATAAAACTGTCAGATATTATTTTTGGCTCTAGTCATTGTCTTGCCCAAAAATGTGCATATCATAGCCAACAGAACTTTTCTGTAGAATTTTATTTTGAAAATATTATTTCACCTGAAGATTGATCTAAAAAACATTTTAAGATATGAAAATGTTATACAACTTATCTCTTACAAATTAATCTGATAATTCTGCAATTAGGTACATTGTGTTAGCTCACCTACATAAAAAATATTGCACATTTTCATTTTGTCTCCACATGTGACTGATGTCTAAACTATATAGAATTCCAAACTATTTAAAAGTTATTCTGTGAATATCAACTTTATAAATATCAGAACTAAATGCACTGTAAAACAACCATTTTGGTAAACATGCATTTATTCACAGTTGATTTATTTCCTCTAGATAAAGGCATAACTGCTCAAAATTATTTAAGAACCTATGCAGAGGTACAAGAGCACACTTAACAAATCTATTTCTACCTTCATTTTGAAGAAACACTGATCTTGGCAAAAATCTGGCTTATTTTAAAATGAACTATTGCTGGTAAGAAGGCATACTTTAAAACTTTTCCGTGACCTGCACCTGCTCTTTTCCTTTTTAAATTAAAATTTAAAAGCATTTGTTTTCAGAGATTTATCTGACTATTGTGGCATAAGTGAATAATCACATAAAAACAGACCCTGAAAGCAGTTGAGCATTTATATGCCTACAGAGCCTCATTTTACTTGTAAGTTATGACTGCCTTAAATAGCTAGACCACTCACTGATCATAATTGTAAGAAAGTGACAAAACCATACCATTTTAATGTCATGAAATTGACAAAAACCTGCATAATATAGCATTCCTCCACTGAGTTGAGGTCATATTATACTTAAAAAATATAAATAAATATACTGAATTGTGAGTCTTATTTCTGTAATACCCCCAGTGTTTGAAATATGTTTTTAAAACAGAAGTGGATAACTGCAGAATATAGTTCCAGACTTGACTATTAGTGTCAAATGCAACTGTTCCTTATAAATGACTCTAATGGTGCACTGGCTTGATTGATTCCAGCAACTTCATTGTACAGAAATAAACCATACTTTATACACAGAGTATATTACTTAAAAATCCTCAAATAGGAAGAAATGTTTAGAAAGCTGTCAAATGTTTCCAAATGAAAAGTAAAGGTCTATTTTTGGCCCATTTCCACACCCTTAAAGTTGGAATTTGACAAAAATCCATGGGTACAATTTACAAACTATGACAAACTATTAAGTTAAAACCATTTTCTTTGGGGAAGATGAGAGGAAGTACCTTTAAAACCTGTTATACAAAATTCCAGCTGCCTTTTTATAAAAGTACGTTCCTTAGATTAAAATCATAAAATTAAGGTGCAAGAGGTTAACAAAAATGAACTGAAGAGCTTTATTGACATCACAGTACATTCAAGAATAATTTTAAGAACATTACAGCTGAAAGAGAATGGCATGTTTATAGTCTTATTAAGCACTATTTTTTGAAAAAAATGTAATACAAAGAAATCCTATTAAGTAACTTGGAGCAGCATTTGGAAAAAGTACACCTATTTACAGATTAAAAAAAAAAAAGATTCTGGTTTCACCTACACAGCCACAATGTGCCTCTATAATGAGACAAGCCCTTAAAACTCATGGAATTTTTTAAACATCATGGCATTCTTGCCACATCATTCCTCAGCGTTTACGACGGGGAGGGGTTGTTGATCTGAAAAAAAAAAGGGAAAAGACAAATTTAAAAATAAAAATGTATTTTAAACTAAAGAATCTGCAATTTTTAAATAAATATTATTATATAGGATTTCTAAAATTATGTAAGACTATGATCATTTATCAAGTACCAAACTGAGTTTTTACTAAAGAGAGAGAGAGAAAGGACACTTTCAACTTTGAATAAATTCAGTCAAATTTTTTTTAAAAATCAGACAAAATACTTTAAAAAGTATACTACCTTGATCGGGACTTAGACTTGTGTTTGCGGCTTGCCTTCTTACCAGACCTTTGAGATTTCTCCATGGATCGCGATCGACTATGTTTAGGCTTCTTAGCCTTCTTTTCTTTGCTACTTCCTGGAGATTCAGAACTGCTCCTTCCACTAGAATCAGAGCCTGAATGTTTTTTGCTATCTTTGGTAGTACTTTTCTTACTATCCTGTCTAGAATCATGTCTGATAATTTTAACAGATATAGAACCACTCCTAGAGAATGTTCTTTCACTTTCTCGTTTCCTTTTTAACCTATCATCCTGACTACTGAACTTAAAATCTTTTTCTTCCCTTTTTTGTTTCTCTTTTCTTTTATCCTGTTCACGTTCCCTTTCTTTGTCTTTCTTTTTCCTATCTTTATCTATACTTCGGCTCCTCTCCTTTTTTCTCTCTTGTTCTTTAGCCTCACCTTTATGCTTATGACTGCTCCCACTAAGATTTCCACGTTGATCATCAATTTTACGCCTATCTCGACTCCTACTGCGACTGGACCGATTGGTTCGCCTATCCCTTGAGCGACTTCTACTTCTACGTCTCTCTCGAGAAGGACTCCGATTTCTTCGTCTTTCTCTTTCAATGCTATTTCTATTAGATCTCCTCCTATCTCTAATCTTTACTCTAGCCCTATTGCTCTCTATTTTAATTCTGCGAGAGTAACTTCTACTTCTACTCCGTCTAGCTTTAATTGTTGGAGATCTACTCCTACTATGTCTTTTTTTCCTTTTAGGAGAAGAAGATCGAGAAGAAGTACGACTACTACCTGAGCTAGAACTGTATGAAGAGCTAGAGACAGTACTACTAGTACTACTAGTTCTGCTATTGCTACTGGAACTACCACTACTAGAACTTCCTGATCTACTCCTTCCTTGTTTCTCTTTTTCTTTATGCTCTTTTTTTGGTTCTAAAACTGACGTAGTTTCATTTGGAGTTCTTTTCTTTTCATTAACCACATCACCGTCTGCTTCTCTTGCTTCTAGTAGTGATAAACTATTTTGCTCTTTATGGATAAATTCATTCATCTCTTTTGTAACCCTTTCTGTTTGCTGCTTTTCTTCTGAAAGAGAAAAAGACAAAAATACTATGAAAAGTCAAATGTATAATGAAAAAAACTTCCAAACTACCAAATTTCAAGCTATTAGATGATTACAGTAAAACAGCATTCTTCAACAGAAATAGGATACAAGCCACGTAAGTTCAAAATTGTCTAGTGACTACACTAAAAAAATAAAAAGAGATGAACTTAATTTCAAGTTTGTTAACCCAATAAATCAAAAATATTATCATTTGAACATGTAATAAATCTAGAAGAATACTAAGATATTCTGCTTTTTTTGGCACATAAAATCTTTCAAATCTATTATGTATTTCATGCATGCTTACAGCACATTTCAATTTAGGGTTAGCTACATTTCAAATGTTCAATAGCTACATGTAGTTAGCCATGCTCCTGGACAATAAAGCAACAGAGTACCAAAGTGTAAAGGCACATTTGAAGCAATTTGAAAAGATTTCCTTTTTCTCCAATAAGGCAATTTAAAGGTAAGTAACTAACTTACAGAGAATTTTCAACGGCTAAATCTTACTAATTACCTTCCCAATTGTCCAAGTATGATTGTTCCAAAAACTTCAAAATATTCTTTCATATTCCTAATATCATTATATAAACCATAAAGAACTACAATCATATATAGTATTTTACATAAAAAAGCTTCTATAAAGTCCTCTATTTCCTTAAATATACTAGCTATACATTAAATATCCTAGCTACAAATTATTTTTCAATAATTTTACAAATATATTTTCACCATTTCAAAAGCCTTCTTTTCCATTTTGAGAACTTTAGAAATAAAAATACACCAAATATCTTAACTTACAGCCACTGAAATTAATGTCTTACAAAACAAGACAAAGTTCACCTTTTATAAACTACATATTTTGAATACTATAATAAATTTTGAAAAAAAACTGCAAAAAAGCCAAAACCCTTAGTTTCTGTTACATCATATATTATCCACATTCTAACCTTAATTCTATCCTTGATATTGTTAGGTTGGTTAAAAAAATAAAAAGAAACACAAACAAAACTAGACAAAAATTAAGGGAGTCTAAAAGATATACCTTCCATCTGTTTATCATGTAACAGCTGCTGTTCTTTTTCTTTTCTCCAGAAAGCTTCCTGTTTTTGCCGGATTCGGTGCCGTAATTCCTCATCATCAGTGTCAGATGACTCAGAGCCTCTGTCACTCCTCTCATCTTCACTGTCTCCCGATCCATAACCACCCAGTCCACCTGTGTGCATAAAGCCCAGTCTATCATATGGAAAAATTATTCTATACACTAAAAAAATTTTAAGGTCCGAGAAGAAAGCTAATTTCTTTTTTCATTGCCTTTTCTTGGAAGAATATGCTTATTCGGGGTGGGGAGGAGCATAAATTCCAATTCTTAAGGAGTTCATAGATCTCTCCTGAAAATTAACAGAATCTCATTCTTTCTGGAATATTTCATATATTTCTCACCACAAAGGATTGCAATAATGGTTTTGTATTACTGTCCACACTAACCAACAAACCATTTAACAGGGCAATAACAAAGTCTCACTAAAGCATAGTCAATTCAACTACTGATGATCCTGAAAATAGTTCTAAAATTAATTCTTTCATTGTTCAAAGCTCAGAAATCCCAGGTTGTATGCAAAGTATTTTTTCCCTAAAAAAATTAGAATACTGTAATTGTCACTGATCAGAAACAGTATGGTCCTAAAACTACTCCCCACCCTGAAATAACCTAAATAGTAATCATCACAAAATCATATGGGCATTTGGTTCTACCCATTTCTGTTGGTCCCCACAAAGACTAACTTGGTATGATGTGGAAAAGGCACGTTCAAGCTTTTATATACTTGAGAATATATCATGCAAAGAGCAAATTATGAACACATCACTACCATTATACTATGATACTGTAAGATCAACTCTTTTCCTTTATGTTAAAACTCAACTTACTATAACACAATCTAAATAAAGGTGCTTAAAAGCATTAGTGGACAGGTTCCTCCCTAAAGCATGTATGCAATAATTTTGAAAGTGAGCTTAAATATTATCACGGCTAAATTATGAACTATTACAACTTGCCCCAATAAACTATGAATTAGTTACATTTATGATTTATAATAATCCCTCTGTGAATGCTTTAGTCAAAAAAATAGGCAAACCTTTTAGAGACTGATATAACCCTAAGACCTGGGTTATACACTGAGTAGGAATAGTACAGTTTCAAAACAGAACACGTAGCGAGACAAGGTAAGTGTGATTTTCCCTTTAAGGCCCTCTCACAAATAAGGAAAACACTTACCGAGTCCAGTGAGGGAAGCCAGTGCACTGGACTGTGCCAGCTGTTTTGCAGGAGCTTTGTATCACATCAACAACAGGAACAACATGTTAACACAAATAGCCACGATTTCATAGTCATGAGAGTCTATGGTATTGTTAAATCTACTACTATTGCTGCTTTTTGGGGAGAGAAGAAACATTAAAAACATAACATTCACTTTAAACCAGTAGCATGTCTGGCCTTGAAATTATAATTCTGAAGTGAGCTGAAATTGGTTTATAATGATGAAAAATGTTGACCAGTACATCAGTATTTTATTTTTGAGGTATGGTCCATAATTTAATTTTGCTTTCAATATATTTTGTGTTACTAAAAATAAGGGGGGTGGGGATGGGTGAATTTCTTGCTTCTGTAAGAACTACAAGTGGTAAATTGTGAAAACTGAGGGTTTATAATTCAATTCATTAGTGAAACTAAACTGCATTAGAAGTTATACACCAATACCATGGTATCTATAAAAAAACAAAATCAGGTGAAATAAATTGAACATCACGAATTTTCCACTATACATTTTATAGAACAACAGCATAATCGCTCATTTGTGCTCAGGCAAGTTGGGTAAAATAAAAATATTTGTATTGTTTTAATATGGTGTCTACAAACCTAACCTTTCCCAGAGAGTTAAAACATGCAAGAAGAAAATATTCAAATATCTGCTAGAATTCAGCAAGGACAACCAAAAAAAGTCCAAAATAGCCACCAAAACCAAAATACTCCCAGAAAAACAAAACCAAGAACACCCACAATATACCTTTCGTTGCCTTCCGGTGTGCATCTTTGGCTACGTAATAAATTTCTTCATCTGTGACATCTAGTAGAATTTCGGTCAGAAGCATTTTTGTCAGCAACATCTATGGAAGGGCATTTTATGTGTTTATATACATTTATGTATATTATTTCTAATTTAACTATTATAGTTACTAATAAAGTTTGATATTTTCAAAAAATTAATGGGCAAAGCCATTTTATAAAACATTTTTAAAGTAGAGATCATTATCAACCATTCCAAGGAACTAAGTATCTTGAAAATTATTTTAAAATACTAAAACTAGGTGCCTGGGCAGCTCAGTTGGTTAAGCATCCGACTCTTGATTTCAGCTCAGGTCGTGATCTCAGGGTCACGAGATCAAGCCCCATGTTGGGCTTCGTGCTGGGTGTGGACCACGCTTAAGATTCTCTCCCCCGCCTCCCCTCTTTCCCATTCTTAATAAATAAATAATGAATAAAAATAATAACACCACATTTTTAAAAATCCTGTACATGGTAAGAAATTTAACATTCTACCATTTGATACTCTTTCTCTTCTTCAGTCATCTCTGGTTCACTCTGTTCTTCCTGAGGAACTGGAGATGGACTTCTGGTGACTTTTCCACTACTAGCAGCTTCAACATTTTCAGTGTCTTCATCTTCCTCATCACTATCCTAAAAACAAGTAATACTATGGGTAGGCCAAATTCAGGCTTATAATGTAAAATCATTATCTTATACACTCTTATTTTAAAACCACAAATTAAAAAGTCTATGAAACAGATATATAAAAATGAAATTTCTCTCTAAATTACACTACAGATTTCGTTTAGTAGTATAAAGTGTTACCTGAAAGGAAATGTAAGATTACAAGATAGCTTATGAGAATCAATTATTTTAATGACTTTTCAATTTTTTTTCCTTAGTCAATTTTGACTTTATTTTATAAATAACCAGGAATATATCATGCCTAGACTGACTTAATTAATATCCATTATATATGATGGTCCCGAAATGAGTGGCTTATAAAACTTTGGAAAAGTGGACCACATTTATATTATTCAGTGTGACTTTTATAACTATAAATTTAAGCTATTTGCCCAAAATCACGTGACTTAAAATTAAAAATCTGAAATCAGTTTTCAGATCTCAGCTGGCCCTGAAACTCTGTGAAATTTCTTTCTTTTTTGCTATGAAATGGACAGGTAAGAAATGAAATGCACTTCAGATGGAGAAAATGCCAGCAGTTTGTTTCTGGCTATAGGTTTTCAGTATCCAGATAGCACACCTTAAAAAGGAGACTCTTCTTTAGGAAAAAGTGTCCTACAGTTCCCTTAAAAATTCTACAAAGTAAAAGAGAAGGTGATCATTGAAATACTAGTTTGGAAAGACTATGCGAACCAGGGGAAGACTACATGTAACACAAGTCCAACGTCATTTGGGAGGAGAGGGAAGCTAATCTCCAAACAATTTTTTTGACACTTAAACCTATTAAATCTGGAAATCCACTATTTCATCTAAAGAGTTAAAAATTACCAAAAAAAAAAAAAAAAGGTAAACTAATACATAAATAAATGATAAAAATAATAACAACACATTTTAATAGTGGCAGTCTTTTGGTTCTTATCTTCATTAACACCCACAACAAAAACACATCTTTGGCATGGTTCTTTTGTCAAAAGATAAAAGTAACTTACACGGCATTTGTAAAATTTAACCTAAACCAATGTCTGCTTAAATCTAGTTACCCTGCTAGTTACCCTCCTTGAGATTTATTTCTGAAGCACAAAATGGCCTAGGGAAGCTGCTATTTCCAAAGCTGCATACCAGCCAGTGTTGTGGCTATCATGTCATCTGAGAGCACATTATTGCTAAATAAAAAAATTCCTAAGCACTCACGCCATCTAAATGATGAAGCTTTAAAGATTTAACTGTTACTTATGGTGCTCATGTCAAAAACTATGAAAGTTATTACATCCTCTGGTATAAACACATATTTAAACGTTCAAGAAAGGCAGATTTACTTCTCCTTTGCCATTTTAATTGACTTTTGTTTTATCATTGGCCACTAGGGAATCAGCTGTACTGAAACAAAAAAACAGATTCGTTTCTCAAGGTTAGACCTATCTAGCGTCCCAAAAAATAATTTTTCTCTGGAAAGAAATGTTTCATAAACTTACTGCCCCTTTTTTCCTTACTCTACCCTCAGTAACAACATACATAAAAACATAATCCTCAAAATACTTACTAAAAGTAATCTCAAGAACATTATACTAATACTTCTCTATAGGCTAAATTAGTTATTTATTTCAATACTTTTCACATATAAAACACATGGACATGTTTTCATGTTAAGTGATTCTAACACTTACAAATTTACTTCTCTGAGGTAAACGAGGGCCATCTCCTCCTTCAGCATCTTCTGTGGCCTTCTTTTCTTTTTTGGACAACTGTGAACGTTGTTGTTCCATCCTTTCTTTCTCCAACTTCTTCTGCTTTTCACGTTCCATTTTTTCAAGACCTTCTCTAATCCAAGCTGGAAGAGTCCTGCGTTTCACTGCATCTGTTTCAGATGAAAAGAAGTATTTCTAAGTTAGTTAAGTAAAAATCATAAATGCATGAGTTCCTTATTCTTGAATTTCTACAAACTTTGTGAGTGAATTAAATAAAAGAATTCTGGTGCCACTTGAGTGCTTATAACTATCATTCTCCAGTAAGACAGTGGTAAAGCAACCCATTAACCATTATGCTTCTCTTTAAGATCATTTTTAAAGACAGCAGTAAATAGTGTGCTAATGCTTATAAGAAGCCACGCACTATGAAAGCACATTAAACCATCCACCTCGCTTAATTCTTAAAAAAAAAAAAAAATCACTATTACTCAATCTCTTTTACAAATAAGAAAATTGGGGCTCATAAAGATTAAGTGATATGCTCAAAACTAAAGAGACAGCAGTAGTGATGTGGGCTAATTCCAAGCCAAACTCTTACATTACACTGCTTCCTAAAATATAAAAACAGAACAGAGTCAAACAAAAGCACAAGTCTATTTTCACACTGAGAATTCATCTGAACGAGTATGATTCCGTAAATTAAAAAAGAAGTTAGAATCTTCTTAAAATGTCTACTTTGTAATAAAAAGTTAAGAGTTGAACATTCTGGCCTATTAAGTGTTCAATTTGGATTTCTAGATATAAAGTAGTGTAAGTTTATACCTTGTCATTAGACCTCAGTTAGTTATAATAGGTTAAAAATCTAAATCTTCTGCCAAAATATTTCTGGAAAGTGAAATAATAAAAGGAAAATTTACCTGACATTGGTGTATCAGATGAATGAGAGTGAAAAGAGACCAGAGACAGAGAACAACTAAGAGGTTTTAAAACTATTCATAAACTGGTATAATGTATCAAACTGTCAACACTGAAAAATATCAAGACACTATGGCCATGATAAATTTACAATCCATCACAAAATCTGGAGTTAAGGTAACAATTTCTTTTAAAGAAAATTATTCAGAACTTTTTGTATTTTATACCAGTATTCCTTTTGTAATTTTAAGGATTATGACTATAAAATGATAGGGTTTTAAACTATCAATTCCTAACATATCACAAGTGTCAGAACAATTTAAGAAAACAAAACATCCTTTTTACATGATCAAGAAATCATGCCAATTGTGGTTCACTAAACTTAAATAGCTACCAATTTGTGGAGGCTCCTGCTTCACAGGAAGTGCAATAGGTGATCGCTGCCGATCCCTGAATGATGATGGCCTTTCTCTTCGATTCTGGGGAGGTGCTGGAGGTCCTGGAGGTCCTGGTTGCCAATAAGGAGGATGAAATCCACCTTGCGGTGGACCAAAAGCAGCCCCATGCTGAAAGAGTATTGCAGTTTATTTTTCTTCACATTAATACAATATACTCTCTGGGACACACGTGTGTTATGAACTGGGACAGTAGAAATCCATGTGTGCAGCAAATCCAAGAATTCCATGGTTCTAATATCCACCGATATTTCTGTAGCCCCAAGAACCTAGGCTTACTCTTCTTAAGAAAGATAAAGATTTTCTGCCTACATAAATGCAAAGAGCCATCTAAAATTCAGCTAATACACTATTTTCAAGAAGTATAGAAAAGGATGTATATATATACATATATGTGACCTTTCTCGTTTTGAATCCATTTATAAACTAGTCCTTCCACTACCAAGAAATCAAATGTCAATTTTTCTGTAACTAGAAAATACAAGAAAAAAATTTTTAAATCAATCTCAAGTTATTTCTGAGGGGAACTTGTTTCTATAAACTTGCAAGAAGTATCTATTTTAAACAAAATAAAAGTTATTGAATCATTAAATATTTTTTGTAATTTTGCTATTTTCAGAGGCTTTTTCTAAGCCCATTGCCAACAGAGATCTCTGGCTTGTTAGCACAGGGATCTATCAAGAAAATAGGGTATGAGTAGAAGCTCCCTGCCACTACATTTCTTCAAAACCAAACCAAAAACTGTCATATCTGTATACCAAGTATGAGTATACCACAAGTATCTGAATATGTATGAATAAAGATTACTCTCAAGATGAATATTGGTTACATTTATGTCCATTATTAATCTAATTAGTGAAATAATGTATGAGTTTTTTCAAAATTTTAAATTATGATAGTTTATAAGTTTATAAGGTAACAACTGCAATCAGTTATTTCAAAATGACACCTAGCACTATCATTTAAGGGTGGACCCTTGGCGGAGTAGAGAAAATAAAGCCCCACATAATGATACTATTCCCCATAGAGTTCTATGTCCCTAGGAATGAATTAGATGCTACAAAGGAAATTATGTACAATTCCATTAACATGTCATGTCAGAATGGAAAAAAAATGACATCACTAGAAAAAGTCATTAATTCTACAAAGCAGAAAGAACTGCATTTAGGAAGATGATCTGTTCATGTGTTTTATTCATGTCTTATCCATAATCTATTATTGACAAATAATGTATTCAACTACTGTGCATTTTCTAAACTTTATTCAACAATTAAGTATACCATTTTGAAATTATTAGAAAACAAAACATCATATAGCTATTGCACTTACACATTTTTCATTTTATCCAACCTTTTCCCTAACGATCCTTTATATCATTCTCCTAAGCAAATCAAAAACCAGAAAATAAGAATCTAGTAATTTTAATACTCAAAAATTGATACGTTTTCTGAGACATAATATGCCCTTATCTGTACAAGACTGAAAAGCGAAACACAGATCTTAGGTACTCTTGATGAGACACTTCCAAAGAATGGATTACGTGCACATCTACAATATTAAAGCAACAAAATATCTTTCACCTGATAGTCAAACTGGTTCACTGGCCCCACTGCAAAATTATCGGGTGGTCCACCAAAGTTGTGATTGTTCTGGTTAAATATATGCCTGTTGTCAGGGGCAAATTCCCCACTGTCCTGACTGTTGCTGTCTTCGGAAGGAGGAACAATGTCCATTGGGCCTGGTGTTGGTGGCATCCATGGCTGATCTGGAGGGGGGTGTGGGGGCTGCTGATGCATTCCCCATTCTATTTAGGATTTAGGCATAAAAACATTCAACAGGGGGTTATAACAAAATCAACACAAATTTTTAAGATCTCAAGAAAGATTTTTCAGCAAAGAAACAGATTTAAAAATCTATGACTTCTTGGTCAAATTCCTCTTGTATATCTTAAAAATAAACAATTAATTAAACTAATAAATTACTCAAATGAGCTAACTCCATGCTAATTCATATCCTAAACATATAGAAATCAAATGCCCGAAATTTTTTAATAAATATAACAAAATCCAAAGCAATTTTTTGTTGAATTTTTCTATTTCTATTCAATAACAACACCATAAAAAATTAACACCTTGAGATTTTATATATAATTTCTTTCTTTCATGAACACATTTATCCTCACAACATCCCTGTGAGGTAGGGAGAAATCAGGTTTTATTTTGCCAATTTAAGGAGGGGAAACTGAGGCACACAGGGGTTAAATCACTTGCCCAGGTCACAAAGAAAGCCAGTAGAATAAAGTTGGGGAGTGGGAATGCCAGGGTGAGTCATTTGGGAACCAAAACATTTTCAAACTTGAGGAAATTTGGTGTAGCTTCAAGAAAACTAGAAATAAACTACCTCAGAGTATCAAAGATTAGAATATTCATTATTCTTTTAAAGTGATGTTAAGAGGATTACCTCTTGAGTTTTCCACTCTTACACTGAGAAACAATAATAAGTATCAATAGGGAAAGGGAGATTAAAACTTCACCATCAGCATACTCAAATGTAAGATTCCTCTATAAATATTTTGAAGTGACTACTAAAAATAATTAATAACACAAGACATGGAAAACTGAACTAGCATCAAAAAATCTAAATCATACTATAAAGCAAAAAAGCAAACAAACAAACAAAAAAATAAAACAGATAAAAACTTATGGAAGATCTTCACTATCTGAAAAAAAAAAAGGGAAGAAAATGATGGGTGGATGGTAGGGGCAGAGTGTATTTGACAGACTAATTTGTCACATAGTGACACAATATTTCTTTAATTAGAGGCTAGACATGTTTTGCTCTGCCAGTGCTGCTTCTGAAAAGGCCAGAGGTTGCAACAGAGAGACATAGAATGCTCTCTTCCCTAGATGCCAAGTGAGGTTTCCAGTGTTCCCAGCCCCTGTCAGCCTAGGAATGAAGAACCAAGAAAAGAATCAAACTGAGTGCCACAATGCTAGCAGATTGAGTACAGAATAAGTTTAACCACAAAATTTCAAGGTCAAATCTAAATAAAACTGCCTACTCTTTAAGGAGCATTAATTTCAAGAAGTCATAAAACTAAGCAAATTAAACAGTTTAATTTAATCCACATTTTATTTTAAAAATAGTCCTAAAATCTGGATAACATTAAACAACAAACCTGGTTGCCACATTCTGTTAAAGTTTGAATCCCCTTGAAAATTCCCATGATTGTTTGGACCAGATTCCATTGCAGACATATCTTGTCCATTTGGCATCATTCCTGGTGGTTGTTCTACCATACTTTGCTGCCCTGAAGCTTCTCTTTGGGCAATCCAAGCTTGAGCCAATGCAGCCCAGTCAATCTGGCCTAATATAATTTAACGTACCAGAATTTAGCATTCAGAATTTAAGAGTTAGAAGAACAGTGCCTCTATCTAAAACAACCATCTCAGTTATTCCTTACTAGAGATTTTAAATATTACAGAATGTTAAAGCTGAAAGGATGCTTAGAAAATAACCCATATCCAGGCTACAAAATAATTTAACTGTAAGACTTTCAGAAAACAACTTCACAAAAACACTCTTAACTGATTTCTAATATTAACTCATAAGAAAATGTATCCCCTGTACCTTAGTTTAGTCTTTTTAAAGTCTTTTCCTTTTTTTAACTACTATAAAAACAAATGATCAAATTCACTTACTTCTTCTTCAAACAGGTCCTACCCAGGCCTACACTGGATCCTAAGACTTCAGAGAAATATAGTTATCTATCCCTGTTCCTCCTCACCGTCACCCTTCTTTACTAAGGCTCCCTTCTCTAGTCAAAATACATCTCCTTAACAACTTCTTAGTCATTCTTTACTCAAAATGTATTGCTTTGCTATCTTAAAAGGTCCTCTTTCTTCTCTAATACCTATAGATAACATTTTAAGATCTAACAGTATTAATGAAGGAAACAAAGTAGAATAAGATGTTTTTTCACATCTCAGTGAAGATTAAATAGGTATTCTCATACATTTTGGTGGAAACATAAACTGGCATAACCCAGGTGGAGCTGAATTTAGGCAATGTGTATCTAAAATTTCAAATGTGCAACAGTAATGTAACAAACCTAGTTCTTGGATTTGTTTTTCCTCAGCAAATAATGGACAAGTAACAATGCAATGACATGTATACAAAATTATGGTAATTATTTCAAAAAGTAAAAAGCTACACCCAGTCATCCAAAAGTGATTTATTAAATTACAGTATAGTCCTATAACAGAATGCTATGTAGGTATTAAAAAAAGAAATAGAATCAGATTAACCCAAAAAAAGCAGGGCAGTGGAAAGGGTCACATTAATGAAACAAAACTGGCCATGAGTTAGTAACTACTAAAGCTAAGTAATAAATGGGGGCTCCTTGTATTCTACATCCATACATGCTTGAAATATTCCATAATACAAAGAAATTTTTAAATGATATATATAGCATACCATCAGTTGAATATGAACTACACAGAATCATAAGATTCGGAATTAACAACAGAAGTATGCTTTACTTAAGCAACATATTTAAGGAAGATTTTCCTCTTTCCTTAGAAAAACAAGAACTAAATCAGTTTTGAAAATGTAAAATATTCATAAAGCTTTCTACTCTTTGGGGAAGTCCTCCAAAGAGAAATCCATTCCCTGATATGTATCTTATAGCTATATTATTTACGAGAAAAGATTAAATTTTGTTCATAAAATGCTCCAATAAATCAATCCCAATTCCATTTCCCTTAATTCTATTACCTATCTCCCACTCATCTCTACCTATCTCCCCTTCCCCAACTTCCAAATTCAATTTATTTCCTTACTTGGATCCTGCTGGTGCTGGAACGACTGCATCCACTGTTGCTGGTTCAAGGGCCATTGCTGCCAAGGCTGTCCTCCTTGATCCCACATCCTGACTTTTAAAATATATTTGACTTTCTACCTTTAACAAAATAAACAGTTTAAAAATGAATGAGAGTTCTTTAATTTTAAAAGCTCACACATCAAAAATTATTATCAGATGATACAGTTATGTGATCAGAGCTCTAAAATTCTGGTCAACGGGTTGCCAGAGGCAACTGGAATTTTTAGGTTGGCAAGCAAGAGTATAAAATCTCATGTTAATGATGGTGTCAGAGCTTGATGGCAAACGTAGCTTTAATCAATTTAGCTCAAAAAGATGGGGGAAAATCTATTTTTTTCCAATACAGATCTCTGGAAATGTAGTTATTTTAAAGATTTTAAGAAAAAAAGTGATTTAATCTCTCCCTAACCAAGACTCCCTAAAAAGGGTAACCAAACAACAGCTCTGAGGAAGGAAAACTCTTCCTTATAAATAATTACAGCTAACGAATGCAGAAGTAGAATAGAATTAGAAAATCACGTATTACCAAATCTAATGAAACAACTGATTCAGGAAGTCTCCTCCTGAGATACAATATTATGTCCCCAGAATCACTATGAATATTTTCACCAAAAATGTTTAACTGAATCCATTTGAGCTTTTGGATCTCACTTCCAGGATAAAGAAATTACAAGGAACAAAAGAATGACGCAAACACTAACAAAAGAAACAATCGGACAAATCCAGAAGGTGAGACAGTCTACAAGACCAAGTTTCTTAACATGTAAATAGCATGGACAACAAAGGGAAAGAGAATATATGTTAATAACTATTCAATCTAGGTGATGGGTGTGGGGGAGGGGTTTCATCACACGAGTCTACTTTTCTCTAAACTACTCTGAAAACTTTAATAAAAAGTTTAAAATTCCTACAAGTCTAGTATATTTGTACTTTATCCAACACTGATATACAACCCTGTTCAAGAACCAATGACACACATGACAAGTAGGATATGTTTCTTCATTTTTGTACCCGAAGGCTCAGTATAGAGCAGGCATTAAATAAATTTTTACTAAACGAATCTTTTTAGACTGACCCTTTCCTCTATTCTAAATACAAGACAAAAGCAAGCCTTAGCATTGCAGAATCACAAAAAATAAAAAAGCCAGATTAACAAGAAGTAAGAAACATCCGCCCAAATAGGACAATTGGCTGTTACAAGAGTTTGCAGCTCTAGTCTTTGCAGCATTCACAGAACGTTACGAGTTCTATCACTGGCAGATCCTGACCCTTCAACTGAAGAACACTGTAAATTAAGATGCCTTCCTTTGTTACCTTGACTTTCTTATAGTCAAGTGCACTTGACTTCTAGTTACACTAATACAGTCTATTGTAAGGGCACCATTGGAATATGGCAAAACAGAAACTAAATAAATAGCACCATATCTAAGACCAACAACTGGACTGGGAATCAGTTCCAAAGTACATATGCTTCTTTTTTTAATCTCTCTTCAGATTTTCTTTCTTCTCTTTTTCCCTCTCTTCTTTTTCAACTATACCTTTAAACACTTTAAAAGCTAAACGACTTACTAGAACCCTTTATAACTTTAATTAAAAGGTAACAAATAAGTAAAGAGGGAACACCCAAAAGAAATACCAATTGCTATTTTGACTGACCTCAGAGGTTCACCTTCTGTTTAAAATTTAGGTTGATTCAGACTACAGCTTGGAAGCATAGCAGCAAGATTACTTATGCCCTGAGGGGGGGAAAGAAAAAGAGTATATGTTTACTCTTAGATTATGAAGAGTTACTAGAATAAAAATAAATTCTAGAGATGCAACATAAAAGTGTGATATCTCCAAATTAATTTGGAGTCTCTTCTTTCATTAACTTTATAATGAAAACTATTTACCATTATAAAGTTAAGGGAAATAGGTATATCACAAATGAGAAAGCAAAACTTTTAAACATTTTTTTCCTCTCGAATTATCTTTTTATTTACTGGAACAATTCATTAATACAAAATAATGTCCAACAATTTAGACATTGTCATATATGCTGAGAAAAAAGGAACAACAAACATTTGAAAAGATCTCATCCACCTGGTATTAACATAAATGGCAAAAATAAGTAATAAAATGCTTTTAGATTTTTCTATAAAATTCTAAGTTTAAAAATTAACACCAGCAAGGTAAAAATTTGTCCGTCAAACATTTGCATTTTATTCCCATTAGATCAACAGCTTTTAAAAGCTGATAGACAAATCTATTCATCTTTTTATCTTCCAGCTTCTTGCACACAGCAGTCACTAAATACCAAACTGAATAAATGAACTGTCTCTGGCTCCTTCTATTTACTTTTGAAGGTTAATGATAAGGAAACTGTTGCATTTATGAGAACCAAAAAAGCTGGTGTAACCATGGTTTGCTCTGTCTTCCAAAGCTCTAATGGTATATCAGAACTCAATGCATGGATTTTTTTGTCATAGGTTATAAATTCATACAATGTAGGCATTATAACTAGCTCTATAAAGTGTGTCCTAGAGTTGCAAATAGATGTGCATTCAGCAAAACCACTTTAATGATGAAAATGATGTGTACAGACTCCCTACCATCATTTCCGATACAGATTTACTTCTCTAAAAATCACTCCAAAGTTACTTTCACTTACTCATGTTTAATGGTGGTCATGAACAACTTTTGCAGTTCTCCTTTTTAGTTTGTGACCATCACTTGTAACCCAGACATCAGAGCACAAGCTCTGGGGTTCATGATGCCTACCTATTCACTAGCTGTATGAACATGGGCAAATTAACCATTCTCTAATTCTCTAATTATCAGTTTTTTCATCTGTAAAATGGAGGACATGGTAAATGTCTACTTCATAGAGTTCTTGTGAGGATTAAATGAGAAACATACGAAATCTCAGCAAAAGAGACTTCAAAAAGTAGTGCTTAATATCACTATAAAGACTTTCTCAGTATCGTTTTTTATAGCAGTCTTCAAGTTTACAAATGGGCTGGGGGGTAGTGGGGCAGTAGGGTTGATAATCAAGCCAAGACATTTCTACTCAACTCTTTTTTCTTTAAAAGCAATCTGAAATCGCTTCTCAGCCTTTTGGCTAAGATCAAGTGTTGTATCTGTTCTTATCAGTTTAATATCTGATTCGTCCTCTATCCGAGGACAATATATTAAATGGATTTTTGGAATTAGGAGATGGAATAGGAGCTTGCTTCATCCACTCCACGCATCAACCTGGTATTGCGGTACTTCCAGGAATGGTCCACCCCCCTCAGGGGAAATAAATGTTGTTTGAAAAGAAGGAAAAAAAAAAAAAAAAGGCAATCTGAAACTTAACCAGATTTCATTTTATCTTTGGAAAAATATTTTCCTGTCCCTACATCTCACAATATCATAAATTAAAACTTTTATTATTTAAAAAAAAAAACTTCAAAAGTTTTCTTAAGCACGAAAAATTTTTACTTGCATATTTTCAAGAGTTTGATATATATATTACTTGTAGCCATTTTTGTTTGTTGAAAACAGTCACTTCTACTTTTACTATGTTTTCCAAGGCTTCTTACCCCAAGTTTTTATGAAAGCTACTATTCATATACAGTGTTTAATGCACTTAGGCTGAGAAAAATATGAAAACAGACGTGAAATTGTGAGAAGCAGAACAGAATAAAAATACGGCAAAGAAGGTGACAGTAAAAGTCAAAGAAGTTAGGACGTATTTAATAAAATGCTTCAATTAAGTCTGTAGTTGAGAAACTTGACTTGGCTACAGAGGATGAGTGTTGAACGAGGGAGTAGGTAAAATACCCAAGTCTTTTGGAAAGACAATTTAGCGGTACAGTATTTTATCAAAACTGTAAATGCACATCCGTCTGACCTAGCAATTTCACTTAAAGAACTTGAACCATAGAGGAGTACACTCACTCTGTTACCCAAAACCTGCAGCATGTTTGTAACAAAGAACATCTCCTTTTAGGGTCACTCAAAGGCAGCGATAAAAGTGAATCATACAGTCGATTGTTATTCAGCCACTTACAATGAATAAGATGGACTTTTATATGCTGACATATATTGATAAATAAACTCTCTTAAGAAGTGAAAAAATTGCATGATACAATATGAATAATGATCCCACTTGAGGTTTTTTCTTATTAAGAAAGCAATCTAGGGAACCTGGGGGCTCAGTGGATTGGGCGTCTGCCTTCAGCTCAGGTCATGGTCCTGGGACCCTGGCATTGAGCCCCACATCAGACTCCCTGCTCAGCGGAGAGCCTGCTTCTCCCTCCCCCTCTCCCTCTGCCGCTCCCCCTGCTTGTGCTCTTTCGCGCTCTGTCAAATAAATAAATAAAATCTTAAAAAAAAAAAAAAAAAAGAATGCAATTTAGGGGTGCTTGGGTGGCGCAGTCAGTTAAGCGTCTGCCTTCGGCTCACATCATGATCTCAAGGTCCTGGAATCAAGCCCGACATCAGGCTCCCTGCTCATCGGAGAGACTCCCTCTCCCTCGCCCTGCTTGTTCTCTAATAAATAAATAAATAAATAAAAATAAATAAATAAATAAATAAATAAATAAATTCTTCAAAAAAAAAAAAAAGAATGCAATTTAGGGGTGCCTAGGTGGTGCAGTTAGATGTCTGACTCTTAGTTTCTGCTGAGGTCATGATCTCGGGGTCCTAGGATCGAGCCCAGTGTGAGGCTCCACGCTCAGTGCAGAGTCTGCTTAAGATTCACTCTCCATTTGCCCCTCCCCGCCCCCTCACTCTCTCTAATAAATAAATCTTAAAAAAAAAAAAAAAGAATGCAATTTAGTATAGAAAATTCCTAAATTACAAAAAACTCTTAAAAACTGGTAAGCTCTAGAAAGTGCAAACAGAAATCAGGAAATGTTATTTTATATCTCTGTGTTCTTTGAATGATTTTGCTATGAGTATTTTTTTTTTTAAGATTTATTTGAGAGTGAGAGTGAGCAGGGGGGAGGAGCAGAGGGAGCAGGACAAGCAGACTCTGCATTGAGGGCAGAGCCCGAGGTGGGGCTCAATCCCACACCCCTGAGACCATGACTTGAGCCAAAACCAAGAGTTGGATGCTTAACCGACTAAACCACCCAGATGCCCCATGACTGTGTATTTTTATTTTTTTAATATTTATTTCTTGAAAGATTTGTGTTTATTTGTCAGACAGTGTGAGCAAGGAGAGAGAGAAGGAGTGCACAAGCAGGGGGAGCGGCAGACAAAAGGAGAAGCAGGATCCCCACTGAGCAGGGAGCCCAATGTGGGACTCGATCCCAGGACCCTGGGATCATGACCTGAGCCAAAGGCAGACACTTAACTAACTGACCACCCAGGCATCCCAAGTGTATTTTTAAAAATAAATCTGTAGATTTTTTAAAGAGACAAAGAATCAAAGGAAGCTGATCAGCACAGTTCAAAGTGACTGATATAGGCAATAAACATCACACAAGTAATATAACCATGAAACTCTGGACAAATTAGCTGTCTCATTTTCTTATGAAGGATTTTGAGTAAATTTCTATAATCTAGTCCCAAAAGGGTATCTCTGGTCATGAGAATAAAATGTAGAATTACGCTGAATTTTGTAAAGGGAGAGATTTTAAGAAAAGACTTAGTATACTCAAATACTTAACATCAACTTTTATATGTGTTTCAGCACTTAGCACAATGTTTGAAAAAGGATTTCATTAATTATTTCTTGATTAAAGAACATGACTGATTATAAGTGATTTGATAGCAAGGATTTAGAAACCCCACTTTCTTCATCTTCACCATATACTCTTCTTTACTTACTAATAAACAAAACAACTGCAAAATCTGGAAAACAGGAATATGAAGGCACATATGGCAATAATAAAAAAATTATCTTGTAATTTCAGTATTTTTCAATGAAATGACATAGCCCTGTATCTTAACAGCCTTGCAGCCTTAAAAATGACATTTACACATTGGTTTAATAATGACTTGGAAAATATTGGTAACTGTTAAAGATGAGTGATAAGTACATTAGGGTTCACTACGCTCTTCTTTTGCACCATTTGAAAATTTCCATAATGATAATAAAGATGATGCAGTGTACAGTTACAGAGACTTACAATGAATGTTCATTTTTTTCTTTCCTCAAATAAGATCTTCTTGAGGGCAGAGTCTTATAATTATTTGAATTCTCCATGGTGTTTTGTCCATATTAAGTGGTGAAATACTTTACTCTTCACTTAAATTTATTAACAAGTTAAGTACACTAATATTCAATGAAGAAAATAAAATTATGTTACTACTACTCTGGTTTTATAACATCAAAAATCAATTCCAATTTATCTGTCCTTCCTTTAGCCTTAATTTTAATGATCTTAGGCTCAACTTCTCAAATTTGGAAATTCTGATTATAGATCAGCCAGACTGCAAGCCTTTCCCTTTATGGTATTTAATTAACCTCTATTTCCTTGGAAACAATTGGGATTTAGGAAAAACAGAAAGACCAATAACTATGGTTTGCATCAGATCATCCAAGTTATCACATATGGCTGGAAAAATCTAGTTTATGACTATGACCAGTGTTATGGATTGAACAGTGTCGCCTTAAAAAAATATGTTTAAGTCCTATCCACACTCCCATAAACTATGAATGTGACCTTATCTGGAAATAGGGTCTCTGCAGATGTATTCAAGATTTGAGGTCATACTGGATTAATGCAGGTTCTAAACCAATGATTGGTGTTTTTATCAGAGACACAGACACACAGGGAGGACACCATTATGACCACAGAAGCAGAGACTGGAGTGATGTGTCAACAGCCAAGCAAAACCAAGGATTGCTGGGAACCACCAGAAGCTAGGAAGAGACAAAGAAGGATCTTCCCCTAAAACAGGGGTGGGGAGCTGGGAATGGAGCAAGCAAGCATGGCCCTGCAGAAACAACTTTATTTGAGACTTCTAGCCCAGAGAACTGTGAAAGAATAAATTTGTTGTTTCAGGCCACTCAGTTTGTGGTAATTTGTTACAGTATCCCTAAGAAACTAATACAACCAGAAATGATCATCATTTATCTTATCCATTTCTTAGATGACTCTGTATTAGAATATTCATCGCTCTAGGATTCTTAAAATTACTTGTTTAAATGACAATTATTAATATTTGCAAAAGTCCTCTCATAGACTGACAAAGATGAATGAGGATGAAAATGTAGTATTTGTTTTAAAGCACTTAAGCATCAAAAAAATAAATAAGGGGTGCCTGGGTGGCTCGGTCAGTTTAGCATCAACTCTTGATCTCAGCTCAGGTCATGATCTCAGCATTGTAGGATTGATACCCACATCAGGATCCACACTGGGCATGGAGCCTACTTAAGATTCTCTCCCTTTCCCTTTGCCCCTCTTCTTCCTGTGTGTGTATGTGTGTGTGCCCGTATCAACTGCAAAATCAGAGATAGAGAAACACATCTATGCTTTGATGCATATGGTGAAATGTTTCTCACATCACATACACAGTTTAAGAACTACAAAATGCAACAAACCTCTTCTCCCCTGCCATTTCAGCCCTATATACCAGGTGACTGACCTCAAATTCAAAAGAATTCATTTGTTCAATTCGGGTTAGGTGGAAATGGCCCCAGTAAAGGCTAACCTTATAATCATTTGAAATGTAGTTAAAAAAACTTCTGCTACTTGATGAGACATACATTTCAGTATATATTGAAATACTTTGCAGCTTGCAGATCAAAAGAGGCACTCAAAAAATATTGGAGAATTGGACAGTTTAGGAATAGATACAGAAAAAGGTGATAAATAAAAAATAAACGTACAGAGAGCGAACAAGCCTAAAGGAAACACCCCAGAAGCAGAAAGCACACATATCTTGGTTCTAATATCATTCTCCAATAAAAGGAATCAGAATTCTTAGAGAAATAACTGATTCATCAGACTGAGATAAAAAAATACACAAAATGAGTCTGATGCATCTTATAATGCCAAGAAGAAAGTGCTAAAAAAAATTTTTTTTTAAATTAAAAAACTAAAAGGATGGGGGTATGTCACAGTAGACAACTGAAAGAGCTCCCAATGTACAAAGCTGGACCAATTTGAGCAAAAAAATAAAGTAACATTGGATTGCAACACAAATTATGACACAAATATCTCATGTGTCCATGCCGATACAAATAAATGATTAAGTAAACTAGCAGAGACAGACACACTTCCCATGCAGAAGAATTCCATATAAATTATGTAGATACTCCATCCAAAGGAGGGAGAACATAACCCTCTAATCCTCAAATGTAGACTGTGCAAAAGGACTACCTTCCAGTGAGTACAGTATGGAAGGGAGGAGGTGGAAGAGTAACTTCACAGCGGAGAAACTTGACAAACATTACTTTAGGCAAGTGATCAAGGTCACTATCAGTGTGATAAATCACATTCATATTACATACCCTTGATAGGATGTACTGAAAAAGGCACTGCTCCCCTGTGATCTTCCCCTCCAAAACCCCTAACGCCAGTCTTACCATGAGAAAAACATCAAATTCCAGTAGGAGGGCACCCTACAATATACCTGACCAGTAGTCCTCAAAACTGTCAAGGTCACTGTATTAGTTTGCTAGGGCTGCCACAACAAAGTACCACACACTCGGCAGCTTAAAGAAGAGAGATTTATTTCCTCATAGTTCCAGAGGCTAGAAGTCCATGATCGAAACGTCAGCAAGGCTGGTTGCATCTGAAGGCCTCTCTCTTTGGCTTACAGATGGCTGTCCTCTATGTCCTTTATATGGTCTTCCCTCTGAGTCCTAATCTCTTCTTATAAGAAAGGACACCAGTCATGAGAGCTTAGGGCCTACCCTTATGACTTCATTTTACTTCTTTAAAGACCCCATCTCCATATATGGCTACTTCAGCGTTATTGACTTCAACATATGAATTTTGGAGGGACACAATTCAGCCTGTAACAGTCATCAAAAACTAAGAAAGCCTGAAAACTGTCACAACCAAAAGAAGGCTAGGGACACATGGCAACTAAACATCATATGGTAACCTAAACGGAATCCTGGGACAGAAAAAAACATTAGGTTAAAACTCGGGATATATGAATAACCTACAGACTTTAGTTAATAATAATGTGTCAATATTCATCCATTAATTGTAACAGATATATCATACTGACCTATAGTAGTAATAACGAAACCGTGTGTAAGGCAGGGGTGTTTATATGGGAACTCTGTACCATCTGCTCAATTTTTCTGTAAATCAAAAACGGTTTTTAAAAATAAAGTCTATTAATAAATTTTTAAAAAATACAGTCTCATGAACATCTTCAAAGAACCGCTTTACTGTTACTACTTCTATATAGCCCCACGATAGTCCTACAGGTGAATCTTCAGGGTTAAGTTTGTTCTCACTTTTGCTTAGCTGCACTCAAGTCACAAATTCCAAGTTTATTTTGCTCTTTTATGAATTAGCCATCAACAATCAAAACCTGTCGAGTGCCCATGATGTTCAGATAACAATAATATTCACAAGATAACACAACTGAAATATTGGATACTACTCTTCCCCTCGTGAACTTTAACATATAATGTCCATCACTGGATGATAACACAACAAAAATACAAACTAGGGAACCTAATTGTAGTTAACCGGACGCATTTGCCCTTGGCTGCGCCTGCGTAGTCGGAACTGCACAGCGCAAAAGGTCCAGGTCCGGGCCCCCGCCTCCTCCGCCCCCTTGCACCCCCTCCCCATAAGGGGGGTTCCCATTGCGCAGGCGCAGTGCTTAACGGCCGGTCAGAAGCCCAACAATTAGTCCCTTCTCCTCCGAGAGAAAACTCTCATAGTTAGAGGAAGGGGTCGTGAGCATTCTCTTTAATAACAACATTTCCTTTTCACTAAGAGCACAGCTCTGACTCACCAAGTCGGGCGGACACCGCCGCTTTAAAGCGATGAGGTTCCAGCGGTCGCGCCAAGCAGCGTACGCAGCCTACGTGTTTAAGTTATGCTAGCTTCGCCACAGAAACCAAGAAGGCTGTAATGGTCTGCCAAGTCCCCCACGCGTAATTGTTCTCCACCACTTACCCACTCTGGTTCCGGAACACCGTTGCCGCCACCGTTCCTGTAATACCTCTCCAAACCTTTCGATGCTTCTACTTCTTCACGAAAAAGACAAGATGGCGCCCGATTGGTTGCACCCGGAAGTGAATAATAATAACATCCGCTTGTCATCTGAAGCCATATTGTCCCCCATCCTGGTCTTTGAGCACGTGACTATACCCTGTAAACGTGTCTCGATGCCATTTTTGTTTTGGGCAAAGCCACCGGGACTTGGTAGTGAACACCGGGCAAGTGTCTGAAAGTTCCTGTAGGATACTTCTTAATTAAGTCATGCCGAACCCATTTTCATTTTTACAATGGCCAAAAAGCCAGGAGCTTAAGTGTTCAGTACAGAACGCCCTCAATTTTTTCTTTTTTTTTTTTTTACTTTAGCAACGTGATCCTCCTTCAAGGGGAAGTATATTCCCCGCCAGGAACGTTTTCGCTTCGGAAAAGGGGGGCTGAATTCGCGGCGCTACTTTCAGACTACGGAAAGACGTCAGAGTCAAACTGAACCGACTCCGGTGGGTTGCTCGGTACGCCCAGGGCGGCATTTTTCTGTCGGAACTTCTAAAGTACTCCAGGCTTGGGTGTTACAGAGCGTCGCTGACGGTTCCGCCTCGGGGAGACCGGACGTTAGTGAAATGGCCAGTCTAGATGGTAGCGACTGCAAAGACCTTAACTGAACCCGCGGCGATTGCTCTTTGTTAACCTCAAAACATCGCGCCACCTTCCGGCGACATTTGCTCAGCTCTACGTCACCCAGTTAGCGCCGATATTTCGTTCTTTACCCGTGACCCTTAGGGAGAAGTGGGGTAATCAGTTTCTGTCCTGTTACTCCTTTCTCTCGACTACAAGATGGCCTCCCGAAAGGACTTATGCAATGCAATTCCTCGAATAGAATAATTTGCACGGTGTTTTAGTATGAACGACGTTAAAATATCAAAAGTATCTGTTTCCAGGCTAGGAGCTACAAGTTACAAGGAAAACAAATTATTACGAAGATACGGTATTTCTCAACTAAATCTTGGAGAGTGCCTTTCTAGAGAGTAACATGAAACTTTTGCGTAACCAGAGTGAACCAAGTTATTTCATTGGGAATTGTGGGGGGGGGGGGGGGAAGGCAGATTACAACAGAAATAGAATTAAGTGCATCCAGATGGATAAAGAAGATAAATACAGTTGTGAAAATATAGATGCCATTTGCATGAAATTCAGTCTTCCTTAATAGGATACTTGAGACCTTGATACTCCTGGATGAGCATTAGAAAAAGTCCTAAATAGCTAAAGATGTGCTGGTCCTCAAAGTCAAATGGGCTTCGAAATAAAATTTTATCGTGGGAGAAACGCTTACAAATTACACCTGGCAACACCATGATGTGAGTGCATGAATATTACTACCGGATGCAAAAGAAAAGTTCCATTCTTTTAGCCCTTTTCACTAATTTCCACTTAGTACAAAAAGACTACACAATAGTCTATAATCGGTTTTTTAAATCACTTGTGGGAAAAAAAAAGGGACATATATCACATTTTATCAGTGGTTATCTCTGATTTTAGTCTGTAATTTTATTTTCCAGATTTTTTTGGAGAGGGCCTGATTTTCCAGTATGTTTCTCTGAGAAATTCTTTTAAAGATTATTTGAGAGAGAGAGCGTGTTTGCTAATGAGTGGGGGGAGGGACAGAAGGGGGAGAGGGAGAATCTCAAGCCGACTCCATACTGAGCACAGAGCAGGGCTAGGGGCTGGATCCCTGGACCCCAAGATCATGACCTGAGCCGAAGTCAGATACTTCACTGAGCCACCCAGTCACCCCTCTGAGAAACATTCCAATTAGAGACAGTGCTCTGTGAAACCTGATTCCCCCTACTGGGACTTTCACGTTCCTACATCCTATAATCATATTGTAATTGCCGGTTTCCCGAGTAAAGTTGAAGCAATTTTCTGGTACCCTTATCACCACATCGACTCTTCTCCAACCAGTCTGCATACTGCTTATCATACAAGAATTTTTCCTTTTGTCTGAATGAATATTTTGAACAACCCAATATAGGCCAATCATTTTAGAAACCCATTGCCAAAAGGAGATAATTATTAAATAACTCATGCTTTGTTCCTTGTGCCAACTTAAGACACTCTCAGCGAGGGGCACCTGGGTGGCTCAGTCGCTAAGCGTCTGCCTTCGGCTCAGAGCGTGACCCTGGCGTTCTGGGATCGAGCTGCACATTAGGCTCCTCCTCTAGGAGCCTGCTTCTTCCTCTTCCACTCCCCCTGCTTGTGTTTCCTCTCTCGCTGTCTCTGTCAAATAAATAAATAAAATCTTAAAAAAAAAAATTTAAAAAGACACTCTAAGCGATCACTGTTTGCCAAATCAAGATGTTTTATTTATTTTTTAAAAGATTTTATTTATTTGACAGCATAAGCAGGAGGAGCAGCAGAGGAGAGGGAGAAACAGGCTCTCTGCTGAGCAGCGACCCCCTTCCGGACTTGATCCCAGGACCCAGGGATCATGACCTGAGCTGAAGGCAGATGCTTAACCGACTGAGCCACCCAGGTGCCCCAGAAAATGAGTTTTATAGTCCCATTTCCCTTTCCCTGATCTCTATCCTCTAGGATTTCCCTGTAATGTTAGGATCTGAAGGAAACATCACACAAATATATGTATTTCAACACCAAACTTTCTCAGAATGTTTTTGTATAAAGTGTCTGAACAGCGATCAAGTACATTATCTGCTACAGCCTGGTCATTCTGCACCTTGATTAGAAAGTGCTGAAGCAGCCACCATCTTGCCAGTCTCGGCAATCTGCTGTTTATGACTAACAGATTAACAGACTATGTGAATTAAATTTTTATTAACTTTTCCCTGTTTGCAATGTTTGAAGTAGAAAATTCAAAGGGAGGGTATGTTCAAGTTAATACTTTGCATTATTGTGGAATCAAGTTAGCTTCTAGGTTAAACGGGAAAAAAAAAGTTAAATGAGATGTGGAAAAGATAGAGAATTTGGAAGTATTCCTACCACTCAAGATAGGAATCTTTACAGTGTTAAGTTCCATATAACATCCATCTTAATATTTAAGAATAAAATTATTTAAAGCTGTGGTATATACATACAACAGAATATTACTTAGCCTTAAAAAGGAATGAAATTTTGATACATGCTGCCACATAGATGAACTCTGGAAAGATTACGCTAATGAAACAAGACAGCCCATGGGAGACTTACTCTTTCTTACTCATCCTACTCATCCCTCTTCACAATTAGGCAGGGCCACGTAACTACTTCTGGCCAATGGGTTGTGAGTGACAAGTCCAAGACGAATTTAATAGCTGGTGCACGACTGTTTAGGGCTCGCTTCCCTGCTAGAGTGGGGAGACCTGATGTTAAAATGATAGAAGCACAATATAAAACCTGGGTTACAAAATCATCAATTGGAAGATAGTTGGCTATGCAGATTGCCCAGATTGACGAGGGGACTTCGAGTGAAGAAGAAATAAACTTTTGTTGTGTTAAACCATTGGGATGGGAGTTATTTGTTACTGTAGCAAAAACTAGGCTGTCCTAATACATATTGGAATGCAAACATTTTGGGTATTTCTGCTTGAGTGCAACTTTAAAAATGTATGAAAATGGCTTTGGGCATGGGGGAGTCCATGAACCTCTGAAATTACATACAAAAATCTGGGTTATATGCTTTTCTGAGACTATATGACTGTCAAGATATCCCTTGCCAACCTCTACACTGTCATTAGCAAAAGTGAAGAGAGAGCCCCAGAATTAAAACCTTCCACCCCCAGTTCATAGCTTCAATGAATACTTATTAAATTATTGAACAAATGAAAGATGGTCTAAGACAAAATATTTCCTGATAAATTATTCTGTCTAAATAATCCAAACATTTTGAGAAACATCTGAAAGGAGGAAGATTCACCCTTGGTAGATACAGAAATTTGAGTGAAAGTGACATATATTTTGTTCTGAAATAATGAATTTCTAAAATGCGAAGGGTATTTTGAATATAGCTAGGTAAGCAAATACAGTGTCAATAAATAAAAGATCAATAATGTGCATTGCAAAAACTCCACGACCAATTGTAAAACAAAGAAAAATTAAATATTTATTATGCATTTTTATACAGTAACATCAAAATAATGCTCAATAAGTTACATAGCTATTTTCTAAAAACACTACAAAAAAAAAAAAAACCTAAAGATAAAACAGTTGGAATGCTATATAACCAGCATTACTCAAAATTAAAAATATAGTCCTCTATCTTTTAAACAGATCTGAATTGATGATTTCTCCATGAACCAAAACATTTTAAATATCTAAAAATCATCTTTCTTAATGCACTAGATAATATATACAGGCTCAATTTTATTGCACATAACGTATTTGGTTTAAGCTTATTTGATCAGGTAACATGCAGATAAATTATGAATTTAGGAAAAGTAGGCAGAATGGTATTTTGTACTATAAAAATTGGGTGAAAGTGATACATTTCACAACTTAATCTTGAGGAAATTTTATTCAGCTATTGTATAAGATCACTAAAATCATCACACATGCGAGCTAAGAGCTATTATATATAGTAAAATAGCTCTGTTGGAGCATTTAAAATAAGAAAACGGAGATCAACTACTCTTAGAACTGACAGCAACTACCAGCTGTCCTTGCCACCCAAAAAATGTGTGGTTTTCACATCTGTTTTAAATACATTAAATAACAAAATCTTAAATACAGACATATATTTGGTTATGCCAAAAATATTCCCATAATTGATACATAATCAAAATTGTATTGTTTTAAATAGGAAAAACCAGAGGAAACTGGGGTTAGACATACCCTGTAAACCAGTTTCTAAATACAGCTAGTGACACTTCTGTTTTACTTCTTAAACTCATTTGGCCAAATGCTATGGTAGTTGTTTCGAGAATCTGTAAACATATCTCACTTATTTGTATGGTTTCCTGAGGTCATCTAGAAACTATTGTTATTATAGCAGCTTCACAATTTAGTACCCCTGCAAATGTGCTTTCACAATGTTCAGAATAAAAACAAAAATTTTAATGTAGGCCCAGGTGCAACTTAACATACTTTCCCTATTACAAATCTATTTTAGGAAATTCTTAGGTATCAAAATCAAATTTACTCCATTACCAGCAGACCCTGAAAAATATTCATAAACTCTAGGCCATAAAAAAATAGATTTCAGACTTTGCTCTTTTACAATGAAATGAAAATAAAGTATCTCTTTGCATGTTACTTCTGGAATAATGTCTAAAACATATATAGGCCTCTCCATTTTAAAACATGTTAAAATACTGTTAGCACAGTGCCTGACCCATAGCAGGTGTTCAAAAAATATATATTTACTGAATAAATGTTGAGTATAAAAACTACTGTAGTACTTGAGTACTGAGGTAATGTTCTAAAGCTACAATATATCACTCAATGAAAAAAATCAATCTTTACTGGTACTCAGAATAAAGCTCAAAAAGTCTCCTCTGATAAATAAAGCACTGGTGCATTTCCTGGCATCCTATTAATGAAAAGAGGACTAGGCACTTTCCCTGATTCCTGCCCTTACCTATCTCACCATCTCTGACTTTAGCTGTGTAAGGATAAAGCCAAGAGGCAACAGAAAAGAACGCTCTTGTTTGTTTCCTATCGTTTTTTCTTCCTTTCCCTTTCTTTCCTTCTTTCTCTCACTCTTTTTCTTTTGTCTATTCATCTATCAATGAAACAAGAAGCAAGTGACCACCCAATGAAAAATACGTGCCTCATAATGGTATCTTTCTTAGAAGAAAAATGAGGTGACTTAATATGTACATTTGGGGGAAAGGATGGTAATTGTCATTACCGATATGGCTAACTTGAATCAAGAGATTTAGCTAATATTTTTCAAAAAAAAAAAATCACTGCTCTGGTACTAAAACTTCAATGTTAATGGATTACAAATAAATATAAAACACGGTCTAATTTAAACAGTTTAAACTACTTTTTACAGGACACAACCTGAGTTTGCAGATTAATTTATAAAGATATATTTCTCCATCATTTCACATTAAAAATCAAGAAAACATTATTATTTCAAATTTCAATACCTTAAAAATAGAATTTGTGCAATGACATTTTTAAGCTCTGAGTTTTATAATATTATTACCATCTTTAACACTAATCACAATTCCACTTAGCCACATATCAAAAAGCAGCACTGGTAAACTTGACAATGTTATATGACCGTAAATGTTAAGAAGGGTCAGAGGCTTGGTTAAGTATTTCCACACGTTATCTACAGCCCCTATTCTTATCCTTCCTTCCCAAGAGGAAAATGAACCGGAACTAGGCACTTAGCCAGTAGCTGCCTGTAGTATGATGTGTTGGCACTAATGATTAGGATGCTTGAACCATGCAGGTATGTGTTTTGATTCAGTAATGTCAGACCCAAGTAGCCATCATTTTTTTAAAATTTAAGCCTAATAGTAATATTTTCATGCCAAGTTTTGACAGCTTAATAATTTGTATTTTTGGGGGGTGGTAAACTACTAGCATATTTTTGCTATTGTTTATTTAAAATCTGAAATGCCAGGGGCACCTGGTGGCACAGCGGTTAAGCGTCTGCCTTCGGCTCAGGGCGTGATCCGGGCGTTATGGGATCGAGCCCCACATCAGGCTCCTCCACCGTGAGCCTGCTTCTTCCTCTCCCACTCCCCCTGCTGTGTTCCCTCTCTCGCTGGCTGTCTCTATCTCTGTTAAATAAATAAATAAAATCTTTAAAAAAAAAAAATCTGAAATGCCAACTTTACACCCCATTAAAATACAAGCTAAACCCACTTGAACTTATTAATGATGCTTGTTGATGACAAAAAGTGATCTCAAACCCCAAAACCACAATTAATATTTACTGACCTACAGAACTAGAAAATTATATTTCCCTGTCAAGTATAAGAAGAATATAATTCTCTACCATTTACAAATATAATTCGGCAATTTATATTTCAAAGTATCCAATGGTCCCATATGGATTAACAACTTCTATTTACCAATTCTGCATATTACAATTATCAATAATTATATTTTGACCTTGGCTAATCACATGCAAATCATCCTCAACGCCATTATGAATAGGCTGCAAATAATACATTGATGACATATTTCAGTATTTTTCTAGTTCTCAAAACCTCAAAGCAATAAGCTAATCAATAAATTATTTGTAGAACCCTACTACTGAAGCTACAGTGGTATCTTTTTATATGGTTGAATCACACAGAATATGATGAGGTCACTGTGCCCACTGTGTTAAGTGTACGTTATACCGATGTTTCCCACATAGTGGTATATGGACACCACTGGCCAGCCCTGAGATGATTTTAAGTGGAGTGCTACATGGATGAACAATTTTTCTTCAATAGTTACATATTTAAATGTTTATTAGAATTAATATAACTAGCACATAAAATGTAAATATGCTCAAAACAAGGCCATGTTTAAAAATGTAAGGCTAAAAACTAGGGTTAAAAATAAAAAGTAAACAATGGCACAGGAGATATATATACATATATATGAAATCAGAAAGGTGGTATGCAACTCACATTTGGTAAACACTGTTTTAAGGAACAATTTGATTGGCCAGCATCATTTCTGAATGCTCATAGTAATAAGCCATGTTGTAAGGGGCGGTTTCCTTTATGCTGCAAATTCTGCCTTTTTTTTTTCCAGGACAAATATTCCTTAAAAACATGTGTTTACATTTATTTTAAGAATATAAATTTGAAAGCATCGAGCAAATTTAATTTACTTTAAAAGGATTCACCAAAATGGTAAAAATCTTCAGGGGCATTTGAGGGACCTGCTATTCCTACAGAAGAGAAAAGACTACAAAGGCACGTTACATATTATGGTTACCGTTGCAGCATTTAAACAAAAGTGATCTAAATAATCATTACCATGAATTATTAACAGATAATTATAATATTCTTTCATAAAAAAGAAGGTATGCTTGTGCACTAAGCGCTCTTGATTCTGGAACCACTTGCACACAAGTGTCACTAACGTGGACCCACTGGCCTGCCGACTCACTGTCAGGTTCTTTCACATCTAACAAGACAAAAAGAAGTATAATTTTACAGTAAGTATGCTCTTATTCTACATTATAAACAACAACACATTCATCACAAACTATATTTTATCTAATGCTAGATCTTATTGGTGCGTTTCTTCTTTTTTTTTTTAAATCGGTCCTTTATTTTATTTTTTTGTAATAATTTTTTATTATGTTATGTTAGTGGTGCATTTCTTCTTGTGTTAAACATCTTCCAAAATCAACTAACTGTTTCAAAGCATTAATATTGGTATCACTTCGCTTTAAATATCTAGTGAAATATTAGATAGACTTGTAAAATATTTGCTTTGTAAGTATTTATTTCTTAAATAAATGATTTAAGAATCATTTCCGCTGAAATAAAAAGAAAAAACAAAGTCAGCTTGCTGATCCCTAGGCAAAGTCTGCAAATTTTGAATCCTAACTCTATTCTGAGGACCTGGTAGATCTTCAAAAACTTTCGGTGTTGTTAAACAAAATGCCAGTCCACCGCAATACGCAATGACTCAACACCCTGAAAAACAATGTGTCGCTTCACATCATCTAGAAGGGTACAGGCTTATGATATTTAAGGTTCTTTAAGCACTCTTAAAAGTATTTCTCACTTAACCTTAACAAAGTGAATCCACTTGCGGTATCCATGAAACAGCTTACCTCTTCCAGAAAAGGAAGAATACATTCGTTTTTAGGAATAACATAAACTTAGGATGCCATACCAGGTACATATGTCTTTCCAGTGATATACTCCAATAATTTCCTGGAGGGTGGTCTCACTTTCACATAAGCCGTGTAGTGACCTCCTCTCATTGAGCCACTATGTTCCACTACGCCATAGAGACCATAGAGAACTTTATCTCCCACACTTACATTCTTTGAGACAAAGAAAAAACTGAAATTAGTAATTATTTAGTGAAATATTATAATAAGGAAAAATAAGTCAAATGTATGTTCTGCTTAAACTAAGAAAAACACATTGTTAAAACAACACTGAGATGTGTTTCCGCATGTATTAGACTGGCAAAAATGCAAAAGCCTGACAACATTCTCTGTTGGCTGGGCTGCAGGGAAAAGAGTACTCACACACATTGCCTGTAGGAACACAAAGGGGTATAGCCCCTATGCAGACGTATTTCATGTTATCTAGCTAAATTACACAGGTATTACTCCTGGATTACTCCTGGATTTATCAATCCTATTTGTAGGATTCTATCTTACAGGTATATGAGCAAAACGTAAAAAGACATGCTACTAGTTATTATTTCAAATAATAATTATAAAATATTGTAATTACAAACTAGTTACTATTAACTGCAGAAATATTTGTAATATCAAAAAACTGGAGACATGGGGATATAATGTACAGTACATGGAATATAGGTAATAACATTGTAACAACTTTGTATGGTGACAGATGGTAGCTAGATTTATCATGATCACTTTATAAGGTATATAAATGTTGAATCATAAAATGGCATGTCAATTACACTTTGATTAAAAAGAAACTGGAAAAAACCCAAATAAATAGATCCCCATTAAATTGGGAACTGGTTGCATAAATTATGATGCATTGAGTGTTATGCTGCTTGAAAAACAGGGTGCAGACTATCTCAAAATACTGCTATGAAATAATCTCCAGGATATAATGTTAAGAGTGCGGTAGAAAAAAAGGATACATATTGTAAGCTGTGATTATTTAAGAGTGAAGATGCATGTATACATATCTATCGGCTTATATTTTTAAAAGTTACAGAGGAATAAACAATTTTTTAAATGGTTTATATATAAAAGGAGGGAAGAAAGAGGTGGAATGGACATGGAGAAGAAAAGCTATATTTATCTGAATTCACCTTGTTTTATACATTTGATACATTTGATTTTGGAACTATGTAAATATTTTATGTATTTAGTAAAATTTTAAACATTTAAGCTTAAATTTAAAAAGCAATGCCTAAAATGAAAATTTAAAAATTAAACAGGTGAATAATATATTTCAGCTGGCAGCATAATCGTTCAGAGAGAAACCACTAAGGTCACGTCAAAAGGGGAGCAGGTAAAGAATCAAACATTTATCCAGCTTTTCTATAAAAACTATATTATAAGATAACTAAATAGATTAAAGGAATTTCTCTCTGTATAAAAGTGCTCCAGCTAATCAATGAAGAAGGAATGACAGATTTAAAATATCATCATCACCATTCTTTAAGTCTTAATGAACTCATCAATCTAGCATTTGAGCATCACTGCTTGCTAATATCACAGAAAGAAAGATAAGTGGCATTATGTGCTACCTGATAAAAAAAAAATCAACATGCCCTATAAAATAGCCTTAGCAGGGAGAACAAAAGAGCATCAAACCTGTATCTGTTCAAGCCTCTTAAAAGCCAACTATCTATTCGGAGGAAATAAAGAGAACAGGGGAAGAATCATCAAAATCTAAACTATGGAAACTAACAGAAAGATGATTCAGTTTCTTAAAATAAATTGCAAGGGAGAGAAGAGGAGAGAGATGGGAGAGGGGAACTGTACATTAAGAGACTAGATGAGGGGTGCCTGGGTGGCATAGCGGTTAAGTGTCTGCCTTCGGCTCAGGGCGTGATCCCGGTGTTATGGGATCGAGCCCCACATCAGGCTCTTCCGCTATGAGCCTGCTTCTTCCTCTCCCACTCCCCCTGCTTGTGTTCCCTCTCTCGCTGGCTGTCTCTATCTCTGTCAAATAAATAAATAAAATCTTAAAAAAAAAAAAAAAAAAGAGAGACTAGATGAATTATTCAATCATAATGTGTAGCCCTTACTTGGATACTAAATCATTTTTAAAAGTTCATTCGTGAGACAACTGGAAATATATACATTAGATGATATGAAGGAATGAGTGCTGATTTTTTTTTTAAGTGTGAAAGCAGTATAGTGGTTATGTTCTTAAAAAGGGGGGGAGTGATTATTATCTTTTATAGATACATAGAAAAATATTTATGAATGAAATAATGTCTAATATTTGCTTCAAAATAATATAGGAAGTAGTAGGTAAGCATGTGGACGTGGTAGGACTGGCCATGTACCCAAGGTTTTAGAGCTAGGTGATGGGTGTTACATAGGTTCATTGTACTGTTCTACTTTTGTGTATGTTGGAAATCCTCCTTATAAAGTACCTTTTAAAAATGTGTTTCTATAAATTTAATACAAAGCTTGTTAAATTTCCTTTTGTGGGGCGCCTCGGGGCTCAGCCATTAAGCGTCTGCCTTCAGCTCAGGTCAGGATCCCAGGGCCCTGGAATCCAGCCCACCATTGGGCTCCCTGCTCCGCGGGAAGCCTGCTTCTCCTCTCCCACTCCCCCTGCTTGTGTTCCCTCTCTCGCTGGCTGTCTCTCTGTCAAATAAAATCTTTTAAAAAATTAAAAATCAAAAAATAAATTTCCTTTTGTTTACCACTTGTAGCAAATTCTATGAATACGGAGTGTTAACAATTGATAGTGCTTGTATTTTACAGCAGATAAATTGGATCTACCAAATAGCTGCTTTTAAGATATTTTTGTTTTGATTAATCAATGTATTGGAAATATTAAGTTCAAAAAGCATTCCATTACATACCACAAAACCTAGACTGCTAACAAGTAATCATGAACAGAACAATGTTTCCCCATAACATGTGGTTCCCTCAAGGAATACAAAGTCATTGGTTTCACCTACACAGGTCTTACATATAAATACAAGCAATTATAAACCAGTCTATGTTCTATATTGAATTATGAAAGTATTATCAATTTTAAAGTATCATACTCAGCTGACAAGTACACTATCTTTAGTAGTGTACATGAAATAGCATGAAAAACAATGCACTAGTATACTGACTCACAAAAGAGAATGAACTCCACAACTGCTGAAACTTGACGAGTAAGCACATCATTCACAAGGAAGAGGAGAGGCCACGAGATCTGCAACCTCTCTGCAACTATCTGCTTCTAGGAGCACTGACAAGCAGCACTGATGTTCCTGACCACTGCGCCTCATGGTTTACACAGCTTTCCAAATGTCCCCTATTCTGTCTCCCAAAGGACAAAAGTCATTCAGTGTGTTGAATGTTCCACATTATGGATTTAACTTCACTAACTATAAAATTCCCTTTCAGGGAAGCTGAATGAATGAATGAATGAATGGCCTAACGCTTTTAAGCATATTATTTACAAGTCAATTAAACATCTTAATAACATACTATACCTTACAAGTAGCAGAACAGAATGGTGCTAAATCAAGCGTAAGTGGAAAATCCACATGTCTGTTTACTTTTCGAAGACTCAAGCCAGCCTTAAAAAGACCAAAAAATAACTTTTAATGCAACAAACAATTAATCTAAATCATTGTTAATAAAACCAAAAGAAGAATCCTAGAAGTTAGTTTTTTTAATAGCTATAAAAACATGACTAACGAACAGTCCAAAACTGATAATGTAAGTTTTAGATTATTCATTAGTCTGTAAATACTTCCTTTTGAGGGCATGAATTCTTTAAGTTCCTAAATTGAGATGCAGTACCAAATATAAAATAACTGTGGTACATCATGAAATCGGCGTCTCAGCTCTGACATGACCCTATCTTGTTCAGAGGAACTGCACATACACACCCTTCACTCGGCATTCTCACGTAATGAGACACAAGACATCCGCTTCTGCTCTCCATGGCCATTTCACTTCCACTGAGTTTCTATATTGTTGGCTATCAAAAATCAAGAATTTAGCCTGATTTTTCTGTGGATATGGATGGGGGTATGTAGAGAAAAATCTCTTCCTGCCTACCTATGGCCCACCTGAAATGTTGCAGATATATAATCAAAACTCCTAATCTTTTCCTTGAGATTTCTTTCATGGGTTTTATACATAGAAAATCTTCCTCCCAAGCAACCCCCTCCGGTCCCCTCCCTCCTTGGGAGCTTTGTACTATCTATCACTTTGCTATCACTAAATAAACCTTGCTTTGCTGCCCACTCAAAAAAAGAAAAGGAAAGAAAGAAAAAAAAAAAAGAAAATCTTCCTCCCAGAGGTCAGATTAATATTCATTTAAGTTTTCTTCTAGTCTTTTGAAGATTTGTTTCATACAGTTAAAATATTTATCTGAACACAGTATTGATACATGGAATTGAGGAAAGCTTTATATTTTTTATTTCAGCTCTTTTTCCTAAATCCTTTATCAAATAATCCACCCTGTGGGGTGCCTGGCTGGCTCAGTTGGAGGAGCAAGCGACTCTTGATCTTGGGGTTGATCCTGGAGTCGTGAGTTTGAGCCCACATTGGGTGTGGGGATTACTTAGAAATAAACGTAAAAATAAAATAATCCACCTCCTTCCCAAATGATTTGAGATTCTTCCTTTATTGTAACGAGAGTTTTTTTTTTTTTTAAAGATTTTATTTATTTATTTGACAGAGATAGAGACAGCCAGCGAGACAGGGAACAAGCAAGGGGAGTAGGAGAGGAAGAAGCAGGCTCATAGCAGAGGAGCCTGATGTGGGGCTCGATCCCATAACGCCGGGATCACGCCCTGAGCCGAAGGCAGACGCTTAACCGCTGTGCCACCCAGGTGCCCCTGTAACAAGAGTTTTAAATAATACTCATGTTTTATTTATTGACAGTCTTGACCATACTGTTTTAATTATTTGGTTTTATTTTTAAACTGGTGTCCAAAAAATTCACCCATTCTAACTTTTTCCAAAATGTTTTAGTATTTCACTTATTTATTCTTTCAGAGAAACTTTAAAATCATTACATCAAATGCAAAAAAACAAAACAAAAAAAGTAGACAGGCATTGGATTAAAACCAAGCACAGAGGGGCGCCTGGGTGGCTCAGTCATTAACCATCTGCCTTCGGCTCAGGGCGTGATCCCAGGGTCCTGGAATCGAGCCCCACATCAGGCTCCTCCGCTGGGAGCCTGCTTCTTCCTCTCCCACTCCCCCTGCTGTGTTCCCTCTCTCACTGACTCTCTCTCTCTGCCAAATAAATAAAATCTTTAAAAAAAAAAAAAAACAAGCATAGAGAAAAACCTGACATGTTAAAAACATTGAGGTTCCCTCTCACTGTAGAGTCCCTACATTTGCATTTTGTAGCCCTTTTTGCATTTTATTTTTATTTTTTATTTTTTTTTAAAGATTTTATTTATTTATTCGACAGAGATAGAGACAGCCAGCGAGAGAGAGAACACAAGCAGGGGGAGTGGGAGAGGAAGAAGCAGGCTCATAGCGGAGGAGCCTGATGTGGGGCTCGATCCCATAACGCCAGGATCACGCCCTGAGCCAAAGGCAGACGCTTAACCGCTGTGCCACCCAGGCGCCCCCCCTTTTTGCATTTTAGTCCAAGCCAACCATGCCCAGCCCACTTACCCCACTGGGATCATGACAGCTCCGAAAGCTATGTGCACTTTGCTATTTCCCTGCTTCTAAGGATTCTAAATAAACTTTATTTTTCATTCTCTCTCTTTCCCATGCACATGTGCGTGAACACACACACGAACACACACACACACACACACACTTAGGTTCCTACCACCTAAATCATCGAATACAGTATTATGAATTAAACCATTTTAATTAGAAAAGTCTTGTAAACTATTATGGATAAAAAAGCAGTAAACCCCTTATGACGAATTTTTTAATTAAACAAGTCACTGTCTAATCCTTGACACAATTTTACAAGACGTAGGGCTCTGCACAACACATGGCAAAATTACTACAGTGCTACTAAAGGGACTTTTACCTGATGGAATCTTTTAAGATGGAGAATTAGGATAGCTGGAACAGCAGAAATGAGCAATTGCTTCCTGGCATTAGTGTAAACCCCTTCTGCTTTCTTTTCTGTATAAAATATAATAATTCATTTGTAAAATTCCATTTTATACATTATATACCACATAACAGAGTTAACATTTATAAAGATTTTTGAATTTTCGAAAAATGATAAAAAAGAAATTAAACTCTGGTGACAAGGGTGCCTCTATACTCCTTTCCAAAACTTCACTGAAATGAAAGGGATTTTTTAAAAAAGCACACACTTACAAGGACAAAGAATAGGGGAGGTGACACTTGCAACAAAATTTTGGGAGCTGGGAAGGAGACGGACTATAGCGACTTATGTCAATGCCCTAGAGCCAAAGAACACCAGAAACACACCTGTAGTTGAAACAAATGGGTCATTACTCATTGTAGTGAAAGGAGATCACGTATCGTCGGAACCACTGGGCATTTCAGTAAGAGGGTGTTAGAAAGTATTTGGGATAAGATTTGAATATGGCCAACAGCATATTTAACTTGGATTAAGGTAAGGTGGTATTTCTTCCTTCTCCCATACTGACATTTCTTTAATTACTAGTGTATTAAGCATGTCTGTATTCTGATACTTTGACACCCAGGGCCTTGCTGACATTATAGAGAAGGCTTCAGCCAGAACTAGCAAATTCCTAGATATAATAAACAACGTAAGTATGCCTCTCATATCCAAACCAACCAATCCAAAGCCCATACCCAATCACCTCCTTTATTGGGCTCTTCTCCTCACTCCTTCTGCCTCCTGACCAACCCTGGTGCTTCCCCATGTGGCCCTGCATGGCTCCTCTTCAGAACTGTATGTAACAAACTATCTTTTCAGCTGCAACTGTCTCCTGACCTGGCCACCTCACCATAACTGAATAATTATAAAGCCTGCATTTTGAAATAACTAGTCGCTAAGAATCAGAGTATTCTCTCCATATCAAGGCTAGAGATGCACTAGGGAAATCTCTTCTGGAAAGATTTCAGATAGCGAGTCTCCTGAATTAAGACTGTGGATTTCATTTTTCAAGGCCGAGATGGGTACTTCCTGTTCAATTTACTTCATCAAAATCTATTTAGAAGTCCAGTTACTATCTTCAGTGCTGAGGTACAACCATGAAAAAGGTAATTCTGCTTCCAAGCATCTTAAATGTGGCAACAATGTTCTCAGGTTGCTCTATTTGGGATCGATAACCCACTAGTGATTGACTATCAAATACCCCATGAATACTAAGAAAAACAAAAAGTGAAATATTTACCTGCAGAACCAGTTTCCTTTTGGGACCTCTGTTTCTTTTCAGTACAATTCTCACAAAGAAGCTTATTATTCCCCATTAGTAATTCCATAGATGTAAACTGGTAGAGACAGGACTGAAGTGAGCATTCTTTAGAAGTGGTTATGTAGCTCTGAGAAAGGGTCTGAAAAGCATTTTGGGGGCGAGGAGACAACCTATGCTTCTCCTCTGAAGAACATGAACGATTTGGAACATTTAGTGGCTTCTTTCCTCTATCAAAATCTCTGTCTCCAGGTACAGGGCTGCTCAAATGAAGTACCGAAAGAGCTTCAGCCACTCCCTCATCACCACGGCCAGTCTCCCTGGTGGGTGGTCCAGCCACCGGCGGCTGGGGAGAGGGGGCGAGCAGGTGCACCGAGCACCCCCTGCTAGACCGCAACAGCACAGCCTGCTCAGAAGCACTTTCAGATTCTGACGCCTCGCTGTCCGCATCGGCACTGCTTTCAGAACGGCCGGCTTCCCTCTCACTGCCGTCGGTGGGGCTTTCGGTCAGAGCCGACTCGGTATTCACGATGCTCGCCAACGCTGAGGAATCCCCGTTCATGTCAAGGTTCTCATGTTTCCGGGGTATGACGACTGCCCTATCTTCTCCAGGTGACAATTTTCTTACACATTTTCTGCCATGAACTAGTTGATTCTGTAAGTTGACAGTGTTTTCAGAGAAAAGAATCTTGTGACCTTACTGAAAATAAATGCAAGTCTTATTTACACGATCCACCATTATTAAATACTTTTCCTAGACCCTCTGAAATCCATTTCCTAAATCTACCTAAACTGCAATCAACAGAAGATATAATCACAAATAGTTCTAATTTAAAATCAATCTTTATACAAGAAACCCACAATAGCAGTTATTTATCTGTGGAGAAAGAAGCAGGTCTTTGTAGAACAGAGCTGGGAGGGAGCCTTTCTAATTATACACCTTTGTACATACTCTCTGTAGTCCTGCCACTTCAAGAGCATTCTAACAGAAAAAGCTAAATCTGATGATATATCAATTTGCCAAGTTAGTACAGATCATATCACATAAAAAAAAGTGTTTTTAAAAAATGAAGTGCAAATTTTGATTGACTTCTTTAAATTTTTATGGGTAATTCGACTAGCTATGTCCCTAGTGACATAATGGGTCTAGCCAATGGTCATGAGTGACTGGTGACATCAAAGATTAGACATCAAACATTATGTGCATCTCCCTGGTGGAAGTATACACCACCAGTTAAAAGTTTTCTTGCCAAGGGGCGCCTCGGTGTCTCAGTCGATTGAGCATCTGACTCTTGATTTCGGCTCAGGTCATGATCTCAGGGTCGGGAGATGGAGCCCCACGTCACTTAAGAGTCTTAAGCATTAAGATTCTCTTTCTCTCTCCCTCTCTTTCCCTCTGTCCCTCCCCTCCTCAAAAAAATAAAATTTTAAATAAATGTTTTCTTGCCAAAAGTCAAGTAGATAATAAAACTTGAGCCTAATTAGGCCTTTAGATTGAACTGCCTTAGAGAGGAAATAAAGGGAAGAAAGCTGTTAACACCACGGAAATGCAATAGCAAAATAAATTACTATTGAATGTGGGAATGTGAGAAATCACTGGGAAAAAAAGGACTCGATTTCTTTAACAAATACATTGCAAAGCAGGGGGAAAAGGGAGGGGGAAATCTGTAGATTAAAAGAGATCTAAGAGACATGCAATTAAGAGATGGCCATCAACTGCAATCTTTTTTAGGTCTTAAATTCAAGCATACCTTAAAAAGCAAAAACAAAAATGGTATTTATGAGACAACTACAGAAATTTAAATAATCACTGGATGTTGGCAGTATTCAGAAGTTATTAATATTTCTAGGTATGATAATGTACTGTGGTTATGTCTTTAAAAATAGTATTCATCTTTTATATCAGAATTATTTCAAAATAATCTGAGATGGGGTGGGGGAGAATGTGGGATAGCTACAGATTAAATATGATTAGCCATGATCCCATAACTGTGAATCTGAGAAATAGGTACATGGGAGTTTATTATACTACCTTCTCTACTTTTGTATGTTTTTGAAACGTTTCTTATTAAAAAGTTTTAAGAAACAGATGTCTCACAAATGCATATAATCTTACCTTATCTTTAGACGAAGACTGGTTCTTGGTGGCTCCAGGTGGAGGAGTATTTTCTATAGTAACCGTGTCACTGTACTGACCATTACCTGTCACTTGCAAACTTCTACATTTACTCATTCTTCCCAAAAGTACAGGTTTTGAAACCTATAGAGATGCCATGTACATAACACAAAACTTCTTTAGGAAATAAATTCTGGATATCATCTACTTTTTAAAAATTCTAACTCATTTGAAATTAGATAATTTCCTTAACATTAATTCTCAAACTATAAAACATAGTGGTCTGAGATCCCTGAGAGTAAGAACTACAGAATTTATGCATACATACTCAAACCCCAGTATCAAATACACTATATAAACTCCATTATCGTACATAAAAAGTGACTCTCAGATATTGTGATAATATGCTCAACAAAGGCCTAAATATATGAATGAATAAATGCTATTCACAAAGGACTCATTAAGTTTTTTCTCCTTACCCTTTCTTCTATTATAGGAAGTGATATATCGATAAAAGGATCGTTCACTGAGGAGATCTTAAAAAGAAAACATATTGAGAAATTCAGTTAGAATTCTAATATAGACAACGTAGTTTTGTAAAGTCTTAAAGAAAATCAAACTTCCCAGGCAACTTAGAATTTCAAGTTAAAAAACGTCCCCGGAACAAATAGTGATTTTAATTGGGTACAGAAGTACACGTTGTTAATCAAAACAAGATATCCCAAAACCTCAATAAATACAACCCGGTTGAATTTTATAATATTGCCAATACGACTAACTTGTAATATTTCAAGTAACTTCAAAATAAACTATGTTTAATAAAACTGATTAACTAAGGATATAAACATATTTTTGGTGAAACTGTGCTACAACATAAATCAAATAGAAATATCAAAAAAAAAAAAAAAAAGAAAGAAAGAAAAAGAAAAAGCCAGAGCGCTTGACTGTGTTTTGTAGATTCTTTAGGTGAACTCTGTTTAAAAGGATTCTCTCCAACTTGTGAGAGAGAAATCAACTTGTGTTGAAAATACTAGAAATTTAAGTAATATCATGTTGACAAATGCTGTGCTTCAACATGATGGGCCAGAAGGAAACGTAACATATAATCCTGAGTTTATAAGACTAGAGAGAAAAGAGAGGTACTCCATAATCTGGGACAGGAAAATGGACATAAAGACTCTCCATTTTATGATTAAAATCTAACAGAAGTTTACACCTATCATACTCTAAGCCATATGCTTTCAGAGATATTCTTTACCAAGTAATTGAAATCCTATAAAAAGGTTCATGTGTTTTAAGCTGTTGTTAAAGTATAGATGGCATTCAAAATAAAAATTATCATTAAATTCAAAGATGAGTCTACTTTAAACAAAACTGCAACAAGTTATATAAATGTAAACTTTAAATAAAATGTGGCAGATCACCCTAAGTTATGTTACTACATATTAGAATCACATTTTAGGGCAACACATAGTTACGTAACATAGTTACTCCCTTCCCAGAAGTTTCTCTTTCATTTCAATCCAAACAAGTAGCTAACACATTCCAGCATATTAGAATAAGCTAAAAGTACTCCACAGGTTTGTTGAGAGGAAAAGTAACACTTTAAAAAATTATAAATTATGTTTCTCCTCTGGGAGTGAAGGATATATTCTAACTACTTTCAAAAACTATTATGTAGTCATCTGTCACAAATAAAAATAAATGCTGATGATTATATGCGAAAGAAATCAATAAAAATGATATGATTGGTATCTATTCCATGTTGAAGTGAATTCCAAAGCACCTACATTTGCACATTCTTCACACATGACTGTGCTAGTTAATTCACCAATAAAGATCCGATCTATGAAGTTCATTTTCACACCTTCTCTTCCATACGCTGTAAAAATAATACTTTTTAATGCAAAAAATATGTCAGCCACCAACCTAACAACGTAACGTGATTTTTCTGTTGATTCAAAATAAATCTGATAAGACAGATGTTCAGTACATTTAATAAGACATTTTATTGTATGTTATAATGTCTTTCTCCTTTACAATTCTGTAGAGAAAATCTGATTATCAACTACAGCAGTCTTCAAGAAATAATGAACTGTTCTTGAACTTGAGGCAAAATAAGTAGACCAATAACCACTGTTCATACCATACCTCAACTGCTCCCATTAAACCCTTTCAAGCCTCTGTGCCTAACGTAGAGGTAGCGAGAGGGATGACAAAGAAGATGATGCTTTTAGGGCTACAGATGCCTGGACCATAACTATGGAAACAACAGAGCAGTAAAAGACAGGTAAACATAGCATAGTGTAAAGAATTAATTTGGGCAATTAGTAACACATTTATATATTAACACACACACACACATATATATATATTACATGTATGTGTGTGTGTGTGTGTGTGTTCAGTATAAAAATGATAAAATTATTCTGTTTGGGAAATATTTATAAATCAAAGAAAATTATGCTTGTGAATTGCTTCAAAATAATCAGGGGTTAGGAAAACATAGATAAATCACAATACACCATGAATTCAATGTAGTTTAAGAGGGGTGAGGAGTACATGAGGCTCCATCATACTATTCTATCTACTTTAATGGACGTTTAAGACTTTCCACAGTAAATTATGACAACAAATACATATGAACAAATCTCACTCCTCATTCAAACTCCTATCCTTTTTGGATCTCTAACTTCGAATTTCATACAAACAACATTTAAAATCATTTTAAAACATTATTTGAAGCATTGAATGTCACAGCCGATTTATAGCTAGATATATCAATAAACACCTTTTAATATAATGATAACTATTTAGAAGTTATGGTAAACTAAGATGTTTCATTAAGAAAATTGTACATGGGGGGGTGCCTGGATGGCTCAGATGGTTAAGCGCCTGCCTTCGGCTCATGTCATGATCTCCACCTCTTAAGATCGAGTCCCTCATCGGGCTCCTGGCTCAGCAGGGAGTCTGCTTCTCCCTCTTCCTCTGCCTCTGCCACTCCCCCTGCTCATGCTCTCTCTCTGTACCTTTCTGTCTCAAGTGAATAAGTAAAATCTTTTTTAAAAATTGTAGAAGGGATTGAAAATAGAAAAGATTACGCAAAACTGGAAGGAAAGAAAAACTGGGCAGTTATTCTGAACATACACTAGATGGCACTATCTCAAAACAAACAAAAACACCCAAAGCATACTTGAGAATCCACATTTTTAAAAATCTTGAACCCTTCACATGAAACTAATGTAACACTGTGTGTCAACTATACTTTAATTTAAAAAAAAATACTGAACCCTTAACTGCATATACTTTGGGCATGTACAATCACAATGTGATTTGTTTATGAATTATAAACATACAATATGTATGTATAATACCACAAAAAAAAAGAATTAAGAAAAGAAAAGAAAATGCAAATAATATTTTTAAACATCTTCTAAAAATGATGACTTCGTACTACCATTAGTTAATATCTGAAGACAGAATATACAGTTAGGACAGGGTAAATCACTCCTATCACGAGATATAAGCCCATACTTAAATACTGATCATTATAATCAGCTTTGATTAGATAATCACTGGTTTTGCCTCATACTTTGGCTGATGAAGAGTCGACACGAGGTATGCTTCATTTAGTACTCTCTCCAATAACTGGTTTCCTTGCAGGAATCTTGGAAACACTTAACCATTTTGACTACTTAAGACTGTATAATATCCATAAGCCCACTTATCCAAGCATAGAACCAACTGCAAAATGATACAATATGATGAAACGGAACTTCCAAGTGAGGCTGCTGCTTTACACAACCTTCCGAGTCTCCCTTAGGATACCTTACACTAGGGTATCAGTATCAGTCTGTATATTTGATACTAGTTTTAGTTTTTAAAGTTCACATGGATACATTCTAACGTTTTCTTTCTATGGCCCACTAGACAATCTTGGCAGCCACTGGAGTAAGCACTCTCTCCTTTTAAGGCCACTACTTTACAGAATTAGTTCACATAATGCTTGGTTCTTTGTCCCCTGAAAAGAAACTTACAATTTTCTTCTGGGCGAAAGTTTTAACAGTGAAAAGAATCGACATACCTTTGACTTTTTTTCTAGTATCATCATCAGCAGTTTTAGTAGTTGGGTTGTTAAATGCTTTTAGAATGCTAGCTTGTATTCTCTATAAAACAAATAAGGATTAGTAAGAACCCATAGTTGAATGTATTCTTATAGGTTTAGAGTAACTTCTCCCTCTTTTCCTTCCTCTCCCCCACACCACCACTCTGTCCATAAAATGATGTATCATTTTATTCAGGACAGAAAGTAACACAGAGACCATGTGGAATTTCTTATCTACTGAAGAAACTCTACTCTATAAGAAGCTATTAAACTGGTCACTACGATCTTCATGTAGATTATTTACAGACAAATACGAGTAAAGTCCAGAACATCAAATAATTTCCACAGCAAGAAGACCCCAAATCTTGATTAATTATCATTTTATTTGAATTCGGTTGTCAATAATGATCAGTATTAAAATCTTGAGCAGCTCTTAGGATGTGACAAGATTTATATTTCCATAGCTCTTTGTATGTTTCAGGAAAGATCCCATATCACAGAAACCTTTCAGAATGAAATAAAACCAGATTCCAAGAATAAAGACATTTGAGCTAATAAATTATCATCTTTTATACTAATTATGTCCCTACTTCGTGGATGAATTTAATCTTCTCTAATTCACATTTTAACAGTGCACTAAGAGGAATGCTTGTTAATTATCCTCCAGAAGGTTTTTTTTTTTTTTTAAAGTAAAGTCTAAATCACAGGTTTTCATACGTGAGACCACTGTTTGACCTGGACTTCCTGAAGATGATACCTAATACTGTTATTAAAAAAATATTATATCAAAGAAAAATGAAACTCAAACTGCAGATTGCCAGAGAATAATAAAAGGACTACATATCAGACTCCAGATACTTTCCACTGTTTAGAAAAATATTCACAGCCTTAAATATTTAAATCAATTGAAAAGAAGAAAAACAAATGAATTAAGCAGCCAACCCATAAATTTAGAAAAAGGATACCAAAGCTGAATGAAAGTAAGCAACAAAACTCAACAGAAGAGTTAATGAAGAAAAAAGTACACAGATGGAAGAGTTTAATAAATGAATCAAAAGCCGATTCTTTGGGTGGGGGATAAATAAACCTACTAACCAATCTTAATCAAAGTAAGGATGAAAAGCGTTAACATCACACCTAAGAAAAAGGAAACCACCAACAAAATTAAAGATATTTTAAGTAATCGTGAGACACTACTTTGCTCCACTTTCATGTAATTACATTTGAAAATTCAGAAAAAAAATTGGATAGTTTTCCAGGAAATGAGTCCTAGAAGAGACAGAGTACCTTCCAGCTTCTGTGGGGGTAGGTGAATGGACAGAGAGAGAAGAATGGTGTTACACAGTGCTCCTTACAAAAAGCTCCAAGCCCTAACAATTTCACAGAGGAATGCCACTAAGCATATATTCCAGAGCATAAAAAAGTGAAACCTCCAAATTATTTTCATGAAGCATAATATTGGTACCAAAGCTGAGGGAGAATATATACAACACATACCAACATCATGTATGAAAAAAACTCTAAATAAAATTCAGAAGCACATTAAAGAATACAGTATGATTAAGACTTTTGTTCTAATAATGCAGAGATATTAGGAAATCTATTCATACAAGCCATCATATTAACAGATATAAGAAGAAAAACATTATAAGATTAAATCCCTTGATTTATTAATATTATTTAGCACTGAATTAATGTTCTAGTCAATGGATTTGATAGAACAATAAATCTGAGGTATAAAAATTATAAAGGAGATAAAATTATTTGCAGATTATATGACTTTTTACTTGGAAAAGCCAAAAAAACAAACTGAAATGAAATACTACTATAAATAATAAAAGAATTTAATATGGGGGTATGTAAATATAATGAAGTCAATAGCCTTCACACACACGCAAACAAAAACCAGTTAGATGCAATGGAAGAAAATGCCCCATTTAGAATAACAACTAAAAAGATAAAATAACATTAAACTTAAGGAATGTGTAAGATCTAAATGAGGAAAACTTTAAAACGCTACTGAAATACACAAAAGAAAACCTGATCAAATGGAAAGACACACCATGTTCTTTGACAAGTCCTAAATAAACATTTCAATCTCGCCCACTAAATTTATGCATTTAACATAATTCTAGTAAAAATAGCAAGTTTTTTTTTTAATGTGAGAGATTTAAGGGAGAGATTACTTCTAAACTAGATAAGAAGAAATAAGAATAGCAATGAAAAATTGGGGGGGAGAGGAGGAAGTATAGTGACAGGTGACTAGTCCCACCAGATTTATTAAAATTCATTAAAAAATGGGCAGAGGACCTGAACAGACATTTTTCCAAAGAAGACATACAGTTGGTAGATAGACACATAAAAAGATGTTCAACATCACTAGTCATCAGGGAAATACAAATCAAACCTGCCATGAAATATCACCTCACACCAGTCAGAATGGCTAGTATCAAAAAGACAAGAAATAACAAGTGCTGGTGAGGATGTGGAGAAAAAGGAACCCTTGTGCACTGTTGGTGGAAATGTAAGTTTGGTGCGGCCACTGTAGAAAACAGTATGGAGATTCCTTAAAAAATTAAACATAGACCTACCATATGATCCAGTAGTTCCACTAGTGGGTTTTTTTCTTTTTTTTTTTAAGACCTATTTATTTACTGACTGACTTATTTGAGAGAGAGAGAGAGAGAGGTAGCAAGAGAGAACACCAGCGGGGAGAAGAGAGAGAAGCAGGCTCCCCACAAGTAGGGAGCCCAATATGGGGCTCAATCCCAGGACCCTGGGATCATGACCAGAGCTGAAGGCAGACACTTAATTGACTGAGCCACCCAGGTGCTCCTCACTAGAGTGTATTTACCCAAAGAAAACAAAAACACTAATTTGAAAAGATATATGCACCCCTATGTTTATTTTAGTGTTATTTACAATAGACAAGATATGGAAGCAACCACATGTCCATCAATAGATAAATGAATGAGGAAAATGTTCTAGTGGAACACACACACAATGCAATAATTATTTGGCCATAAAAAAGAATGAGATCTTTTGCAAAAACATGAAGGGACCTAAAGGGTATTATGCTAAGTGAAATAAGGCAGACAGAGAAAAACAAATACCATAGGATTTCACTTATATGGGGAATCTGGTACAGCCACTCTGGAAAACAGTATGGAAGTTCCTCAAGAAGTTAAAAATAGGGCTACCCTATGACCCGGTGATTGCACTACTGGGTATTTACCCCAAAGATACAGATGTAGTGAAAAGAAGGGACACGTGCACCCCAATGTTCATAGCAGTCATGTCCACAATAGCCAAACTCTGGAAGGAGCTGAGATGTCCTTCAACAGAAGAATGGATAAAGAAGATGTAGTTCATATATACAATGGAATATTACTCAGCCATCAGAAAGGATGAATACCTACCATTTACATCAACATGGATGGAACTGGAGGGTATTGTGCTAAGTGAAATAAGTCAATCAGAGAAAGACAATTATCATATGGTTTCACTCATATGTGGAACATAAGGAATAGCACAGAGGATCACAGGGGAAGGGAGGGAAAATTGAATGGGAAGAAATCAGAGAGGCAGACAAACCATGAGAGTCTCCTGACCCCAGGAAACAAACTGAGGGTTGCAATAAGGGAGATAGGTGGGGGGATAGGGTAACTGGGAGACGGGCATTAAGGAGGGCATGTGATGTGATCAGCACCAGTGTCATACACATCTGGTGAATCATTGAACACTACATCAAAAACTAATGATGTACTATATGTTGGCTAATTGAATTTAAATAAAAAAAATTATTCAGTGTCTTCATATTTCTTTTTTTTTTAATTTCACTTATATGTGGAATCTAAAAAAACAAAATAAACAACAGACTCTTAAATACAGAGAACAAACTGGTGGTTACCAGAAGGGAGGGAGGAAGAGGATGGACAAAATAAAGAGGATTAAGAGGTACAAACTTCCAGTTATAAAATAAATAAGTCATGGAAATAAGAAGTACAACGTAGGGAATATAGTCAACAATATTGTAATAATGTTGTGTGGTGACAGATGGTGACTACACTTATTATGGTGAGCACTGAGTAATGCATACAAAAGCCAAATCAATGTTGAACACCTGAAACTAATATGTCAATTATACTTCAAAATGTTACAAATTGAGGAAAAAAACAATAAAATGAATAAACAGACTGCAGCATAAAAAAAGAGAGAGGGAAAGAGAGATGCAATTCTAGAGGGCTCTCTACAGACTCTTTGCCCTTGGAAAGAATAGAGTGGAGTAAGATAACGACAATGATTTTAGATTTGTTTAGTCCTTTTCAAAGGGAAGAAAGCGTATCAAGAAGCAGGTCCCACCAGCCATTAATGAGGAGATTTCAGATGTAGAGAAAGTCTGTGAATGATGTATATAAGGAGAGAAAAATCTGCCAGTTTCCTTTGCAAGTTACTATTCCAAAAGATCCTCATCCCATCAAGTACATGACTCTGGACAGAACAGAGCTTAAGGCAAAATAGGTAATATGGAGATCTAGACTTTCATTTTGAAATTAATAAAATGCGGTTGATTATATAAAGAAAAAATGCATTAAAACCTTCATAATTTAAAGTATGATCCTACTACTCAAACAGATAAGCAAACAGAATCAAGGGGAAGTTGAGAAATAAACCCAAATACATATGAAAAATTAGTGTAATTAGGGTGTTACCAATTTAGTGGGAAAAGCATACTATACAGTGTGGATAACTGTAGGACAGTCAAATGGGAAAAAAGAAAATATTCTGGGAACAGGATAAACCTCAACAGATCAAGATTTAAATCTAAAAATGAATTATAAAGTACTAGGAGAAAACATGGGGAAATTCTTTTATAACCCTAGAGTAGGAACGCCTTTTTTAACCATGATTCAATATCCAGAAGCCTTTTAAAATGAAAAAGACTGTTAAATTCAAAACCAAAAAATTTCTTAACTTTTTTACCAAAAAAAAAATATATATATATACACACATATATATATATATGTATATATATATGTGTGTATATATATATATATATAGCCAAATTATAGGCAAAATCAAAACACAAATGACAAACTTGGAGGCACATTCTCTCCCTAGCACACAAAAAGCTTTTAGAAATCAGCAAAGAAACACAACTCAGCAGAACAAGGGGCAAAAATAAGAACAGAGGAAAAGATATTCAGCTTCACTGAAGAAGAGAGAAATGTATACTAAAACTGCCCTGAGATGCATTTTTCAACCTAGCAGATTGGTAAAAATTAGAAAGTTTGACGAAACAGTCTTTTGGTGAGGCTGTGGGGAAAGAGACTCCCTTACATGGCATGTAGCTAACAGAAGTGAAAATTGTATGCCTGTGGAGGATATCCAAATTACAAATGTATATGTCATTTGATCCAACAATCTCATTTCTATATGTATAGAAAGTATATATCTATAGATATACTTACATACATGCAAAATAACACAGATACCTTATTCATCACAGCATTACTCATAAAAGCAAAAACACTGGAAACATACATATAAGGGAGAATCAATAAGACACTGGTTTGATATGTTCGGCTAAAAAAGAGAGAGAGAGAGAGAGAAGCTTCCTATCTTCTGATATGGAAAGACTGCTACACTTCACTAAGTGAAAAAAGACAAAACTGCAAAATTGCAGAAAGTGTTCATACAGTATATGCCACCTTTTGAATAAAAAAAGGAGAAAAATACACACACACACACACACACACACACACACACACACACACCCACTACCACTACCACCAAATGAGAGCATAAACAAAAAAGACAACATAGTTTACAGACAACAGCAGGGCCAACGCATAAGAGAGACAAGAGAATTCGCAGGAGCACAGTTAGAGGGAATTCCAGAACAACACTTGTATATCAAATGTGGGAGGCAACCAACGCAAACTGAAGCAATGAAACCGGGAGACAGACACACTGTCTACACCAAGATCCCCTCTGCTACTGCACCCTGCTTTAAATCCGGGAATGAGCTGCTAATGTCACTCTCCTCCCCGTGCTCTGCTGTGCATCAGTGGAGGGTACACATTACCTAACCCAAAGGTGTTCTGCTCTATTCCTGAGAGCAAAGAAGTGGGTCATGACGAACTCAGAAACCGAGAATACAGAGCAGTCTTTAATCTTTTCGGACCAGAGAGCTAGCATCTGGTCTCTCCTACAACTCTGTCAGTTGCTTTGACTTTGACAAGCATGGCTCAGAACACATTCATGATCTTGCCCACTGACTTCCCCAGAAAGAACTCTTAGAAATTCTGGGACACCAAAGCCAGACTATGTTCCAGAGATTCTCTCAATCCCTCTTCTTTGGGGAGCCCTCATCTAATAATGGCAATAGGTTTGTGCTTGCTAACCAGTTATGCAAAAGTAAACAATCCATTGTTTAAGCATACATAGGTAGCTCTCAAAACTATATGACAATGAAAATGATTACTGTAAAAGAAAAATTGTTTCCTCTGATGAGGAAGACATGTTTCAAAAGAAAGAACATGTGGCTTCTATGGCATTAAAAACATTTTATTTTTTTAAGCTCTGGGTGTGTGGTAAAGAAGGTTTCTAGTGGTAAATGACTTTATATTATGCTTTAAACTATGTATGTATCTGTATACATCCTTCTGTATGTTAAGATACATTTCATGGTAAGTTTTTAATACCTTCCCCCAATAATTGTGAAACTAAGTTTCATTTATTAACTGGCCTACGATCAGCACATTATATTTCCTAGAACTGCTCACTATTCTCTTCAAGTATATTTTGAAAGTTGATGCAAGATTCAAAAACTTAAATATATACAAAGAAAGGTATAAAAGTAAACATACAGCAATCCATGCCATGTCATACTATCTTGAAATATATGTGAAAGCCAAAATCATAAAATGTATCCCAAAAGCTATTAAATATTGAAATAATCTCCAATTCAGATGCAATAAATTTGAAAACTGATATAATTCAGATATTATCTGAGGTATAGTTGACTTTTATACCTTCAAAAAAGAATTTATTGAACAAAAATAAGTTTAGAATGGTATGAATTCCATGCAGAACAGACTTAAATAAAGATTCCAATAAATACCACATTCACCTGGAAATATTTAGTATAACTGTAAAAAGCCTCTCCAGCTAGTAAAGATAAAGAACTCTAACCCAAATTATAAGTTTATAAGTTTATTTCACAATTTGAATATTTTACTAACTCAAACATGACTTTCAATATGATTTAATGAGCCTTTGCCATTTTCTGAAAGGTAAGCTATAATGTCAAACTCTTAAAAAAGAATAAAAACAATGGAGTTGTTTAAATTCTTAACTTTTAAACTATTAGATATTTGCTTTTTTATTGTATCTTAGCCACAAATTTATATTCTCTAAACTGTTAAAGGAGTTAACTAACAGGTAATTCATCAAGTTGAATAAAATAAGTGAGTTTAGGCCCATCTACAACCTCTGGTTGTTGCGAGTCATTCTTTGAACCATTTAAGTTTAAAAAAAAAAAGACACACACACACACACACACACACACACACACACACACTTTGGCCAGGGAGCTGCTAACAACTGCAGCACATTAATCAATTAGCAGTGTCAAAGTTCAACTATTTCAAATCTCCACCATAAACTTCTTTCAAATATAAGAATGCATAACACTCATGGTTTAAAAGTTAGCTGAGTCAGTCTGCCTTTAAAATAATCCTAACCAATAATGTATCAGTGATATACCTTTGGAAATAAAAATATAGTATCGTTAATTGGTGATAGCTCAAATTAAAAGAAAAAGAGTGAAGAAGCACATAGTTGTAAGTTGAAAAGACTGCCTATTAAAGAAGTTCTTACAGCAAATTTGATTTTATTTTGTCCACGAAAAATTTACAATTTTTGCACAAATAATCCCTTTAGCACTCTATTTGGCAAGAGCATGGTATAGCCCTCAACTTTATACTCGTAAGACAAAGCGTTTAATGAAACATTATGAAAGGAGGTCAGTAGTTTTTAATCATTACTACAAGATTCTGGTGGCAGACATAACGCTGTAGCCTTTCTTCAATCAAAACACACATGGCAGTGACAAACTACAGCAACAGCACGATTACCAGCTGTGGCGTTCCCAGGCCAGACAATGCAGCTCCTGCTTGGGGACTCACTGTAACTGACTGCACGACTGTCCTTGCTTACGAGACTGAATAAATCCACAGCCCTGACATTTTAATTCTGCCACACCATCTAAAACCCTCAAACAGAGGAAGGTAAGAGCTTTCAAATAGCCATGTTTCCCACTGTACTGAGCTCTTAAGATACTGCAAATCCTAATGCACCATAATGACAAAGCAATAATTCAACTGTAACAAAGAATGCGATCAAGTAAGAGAAGTCAAATAGGTGAAAAAATGACAGGAATGGGTTTTATAGCTTTATTTTAATATCAACAGAAAAAAAAACAATGTAGAGAGGTAATTTTTAATTCCATTTACAATGATTCATGACCATGTAGTAAAAACATTCTTACAAATCATAGTAGAAAAACAATTGTTCTAGAAATTGATATTCTGACTCTTAAACTAACTCCTATATCATCTGTAGGCTCAGAGACATCAATATGCATTTATCATTATTTAAGATACAAGTTTCTGTTTGTATCTCTCCCCACCTTGCTGCCTTGTATCGACTCCCTCAACAAGAATGTCAATATACCAAAGTTACTGAAACAGATTTAATACCTCTTCAAATAGTGAAATAGTTACGGTTAAATTTTAAGCAGCAAGCTTAAAAACATATTATTTATATTGGTCACTGATGATCAAGCATTAAAACTACACTTTAATAAGCAGTCCTATATAGAATTAAAAAGTACAATTCATTTGGTAGAAGGATTTAAGTTTAAATCTCCCATTCGTGGTTATCAGTTTCTAAATCAAAGAAAATATGATCAAACATTTGCTCAGGAGGATTGTGCTAATGTCCTCAAAACTTAATTGTAAACCCCTTATTGATTTAAAACAGATTACAGGTAAAACATAATGTAGTATTATCCTATCAATTTATCAGTTCATTCAAATTGTATTCAAAATAACTGCAAATCCCCAAGAGACTAGGTAATATAACTTATTTAAGAAACTGTTCAGATTGAAGGTGAAGGACAGAGAAACATTTATCATGCAAATGGATGTCAAAAGAAAACCAGGGTAGCAATACTTATACTGGACAAAATAGACTCTCAAACAGACTAATACAAGAGACAAAGAAGAACACTATATAATCATAAAGGGGACAATCCAACAAGAAGATATAACAATTGTAAATGGTTATGCACCCACATGGAAGCCCCACATACATAAAAGAGTTCATAACAAACATAAAGGAACTAATCGATAATAATACAATAATGGTAGGGGACTTTAACACCCCACTTACATCAATGGCCACATTATCTAAACAAAAAAATCAACAATGGCTTTGAATGACACACTGGACCAGATGGACTTAACAGACATATGCAGAACATTCCATCCTAAATCAGCAGAACATACACTCTTTTCAGGTGCACATGGAACACTCCAGCACAGATCATATATTAGGCCACAAAGCAAGTCGCAACAAACCCAAGAAGATCAGAGTCATACCACGCATCTTTTCTGACCATAACACTATGAAACTAGAAATTAACCACAAGAAAAATCTGGAAAGACCACAAATACATGGAGGTCAAATAACATGTTACTAAACAATGAATGGGCCAACCAGTAAATGAAAGAAATTTTAAAAAGTACATAGAAACAAATAAAAATAAAATCACCACAGTCTAAAACTTTTGGGATACAGCATAAGCAGTTCTAAGAGGGATGTTTACAGCAGTACATGCTTACCTCAAGAAGCCAAAAAAGTCGCAAATAACCTAACCTTACACCTAAAGGAGCTAGAAAAAAGAACAAATAAAAACCTAAAACCAGCAGAAGGAAAGAAATAATAAAGATTAGAGAAGATATAAATGATATAGAAACTAAAAAAAAAAAAACAATAGAACAGCTCAGTGAAACCAGGAACTCGTTCTCTGGGGAAAAAAAAAAATCAATAAAATTGATAAACCTCTAGCCAGACTTATCAAGAAAAGAGAAGGGACTCAGATAAATAAAATTACAAATGATAGAGGAGAAATTACCAACACCACAAAAATACAATTATAAAAGAAGAGTATGTAAAACTATATGGCCACAAATTGGACAACCTAGAAAAATGGATAAATTCCTAGAAACATATAAACTACCAAAACTGAAACAGAAGAAATAGAAAATTTGAATAGATAACCAGCAAAGAAACTGAATCAGTAATCAAAAAATTCCCAACAAGTAAAAGTCCAGGACCAGATGGCTTCCCAGGTAAACTGTACCAAACATTTAAAGAAGAATTAATATCTATTCTTTCCAAACAATTCCAAAAAAATAGAAAAGGAAGGAAAATTTCCAAATACATTCTACGAGGCCAGCATGACCCTGATACCAAAACCAGATAAAGACACCACAAAAAATGAGAACTATAGGCCAATACCTCTGATGAACATAGAAGCAAAAATCCTCAACAAAATACTAGCAAACCAAATCAACAACACATTAAAAAAAATTCATTGTGATTAAATGGGATTTATTCCTGGATTGCAAGGGTGGTTCAATATTTGCAAATTAAGCAACATGAGACATCACATCACTAAGCAAAGGATAAGAACCATATGGTCATTTCAACAGATGCAGAAAAAGCATCTGACAAAACACAACATCCATTCATGATAAAAACTCTCAAAAAAGTAGATTTAGTGGGAACATACTTCAACATAATAAAGGCCATAATATGAAAAACCCACAGCTAATATCATCCTTAATGGGGAAAAACAGAGCTTTTCCCCAAAGTCAGGAACAAGACAAGGATGTCCACTCTCACCACTTTTTTTTTTTTTTTTTTTTTAAGATTTTATTTATTTATGTGACAGAGAGACAGCCAGCGAGAGAGGGAACACAGCAGGGGAGTGGGAGAGGAAGAAGCAGGCTCCCAGTGGAGGAGCCCGATGTGGGACTCGATCCCAGAACGCCGGGATCACGCCCTGAGCCGAAGGCAGACGCTTAAGGACCGCGCTACCCAGGCGCCCCATCACCACTTTTATTCAACATAGTACTGGAAGTCCTAGCCACAGCAATCAGACAACAAAAAGAAATAAAAGGCATCCAAACTGGTAAGGAAGAAGTCAAATGTTCACTATTTGTAGCCGACATGATACTACATATAGAAAATCTGAAAGACCCCACCAAAAAACTGCCAGAACTGATAAATGAATTCAGTCAAGTCGCAGGACACAACATCAATATACAGAAATCTGTTGCATTCCTATACACCAATAATGACCCAGCAGAAAGAGAAATAAAGAAAACAATCTGGGGCGCCTGGGTGGCTGTCACTTAAGTGACCAACTGGATTTCAGCTCAGGTAATGAAATCAGGGTCCTAGGATTAAGCTCCATGTCAGGCTCACAGCTCAGCAGGGAGTCTGCTTCTCTCCCTCACTCTCTTCCTCTGCCCTTCCCCCACCTCATATGCCCTCGCAGCCTCTCAAATAAATAAATCTTAAAAAAAAAAAAGAAAGAGGGGTGCCTGGGTGGCACAGCGGTTAAGCGTCTGCCTTCAGCTCAGGGCGTGATCCCGGCGATCTGGGATCGAGCCCCACATCAGGCTCCTCCGCTATGAGCCTGCTTCTTCCTCTCCCACTCCCCCTGCTTGTGTTCCCTCTCTCGCTGGCTGTCTCTCTCTCTGTCGAATAAATAAATAAAATCTTTAAAAAAAAAAAGAAAGAAAAGAAACAATCCCATTTATAATTGCATCAAAAATAAGATACCTAGGAATTAACCTAACCAAAGAGGTAAAAGACCTGTACTCTGAAAACTATAAAATATTGATGAAAGAAATTGAAGATGACACAAAGAAATGGAAAGACATTCCATCCACATGGATTGGAAGAATAAATATTGTTAAAATGTCTATACTACCCAAAGCAATCTACACATTTAAAACAATCCCTATCAAAATATCAATAGCATTTTCACAGAACTAGAACAAAAAATCCTAAAATTTATATGGACTCACAAAAGACCCTGAACAGTCGAAGAAATCTTAAAAAAGAAAAGCAAAGCTGAAGGCATCACAATTCCGGACTTCAAACTATATCACAAAGCTGCAGGAGTCAAACCAGTATGGTACTGGCACAAATACAGACACATTGATCAGTGGAACAGAACAGAAAACCCAGAAATGAACCCATAATTATACGGTCAATTAAACTTTGACAAAGCAGGAAAGAATATCCAATAGGAAAAAGACTTTCTTCAACAAACGGTGGTGGGAAAACTGGACAGCCACATGCAAAAGAATGAAATTGGAGCACTTTGTTACACCACACATAAAAATAAAACCATAAAAAAATAAAACCATAAAAACAAAACAAAACAAAAAACCCCATAAAAATCCTAGAAGAGAATACAGGTGGTAACAACTGACACTGGCCGTAGCAATTTCTTTCTAAATAGACCCCCTGAGGCAAGAGAAACAAATGCAAAAATAAACTACTGGGACTACATCAGAATAAAATCTGCACAGTTAAGGAAATCATCAACAAAACTAAAAGGCAACATACGGAATAGAAGAAGATACTTGCAAGTGACAAATCCAATAAAGGGGTAGTATCCAAAATACATAAAGAACGGATAACAACTCAACGCCTAAAAAACAAGTAATCCAATTACCAAATGGGCAGTAAACATGCAAAGACATTTCTCCAAAGAAGACATACACATGGCCAACAGACACATGAAAAGATGCTCATGATCACTCATCATCAGGGAAATGCAAATCAAAGCTACAATGAGATTCTCACACCTGTCAGAATGACTAAAAAAAAAAAAAAAAAAAAAAAACCACAAGAAACATCAGCCGTTGGTGAGGATGTGGAAAAAAAGGAATTCTCCTGAGCTGTTGGAAATGCAAACTGGTGCAGCCAATGTAGAAAATAGATGAAGGTTCTTCGAAAAGTTAAAAGCAGAACTATCGTATGATAAAGCAATGGCACTAATGGGTATTTACCCAAAAAATACAAAAACACTAATTCAAAGGGATACATGCATCCCGATGTTTACTGCAGCATCATTTACAATAGCCAAATTACAGAAGCAGCCCAAGTGTCCACGCACTGAAGAATGAATAAAGAAGATGTGATATATATGTATCTATATCTACACATATAATAGAATATTATTCTGCCAAAAAAGGATGAAATCTTGCCATTTGCAACAACAATGGATGGAACTAGAGTATAATGCCAAGAGAAGTAAGTCAGTCTGAGAAGGACAAATACCATGACTTTACTTGTATGTGAATTTAAGAAACAAAACAAATGAGCAAAGTGGGGGAAGGGGAGAGAGAGAGAGACAAAGCAAGAAACAGACTGTTAACTATAGAGAACAAACTGATGCTGACCAGAGGGGAGTTGGGTGGGGGGATGGGTGAAAGAGGTGATGGGGATTAAGGATGAACACCAGGTGATGTATGGAATTGTTGAATCACTATATTGTATACTTGAAACTCATATAACACTGTATATGTTAACTCACTGGAATTAAAATAAAAACTTAAAAATATAATGTATATATAAAACACATATATACATACATGTGTGTATACACACACACATATAAAGTAGGGAGATGGTTGAAAAGGAGTGACACCTTCAAAAGTTGAACTCAACTAATTTAGTATGAAAGTCAATAAACAGCCAATTAAGAACAGGATCGTAATAAACACTGTTTAGTAGGAGGAGGGAGTGATTAACTCATTCTTTAAGATAATTTACAAGAAAATATCAGAACCCTAACTCTCTCTTCACTGAAAGCTAGAATACTACAATATTACAACAGAAGGTAAAAAAAGAGGAAGGTCCACCTTGCCTAGTAACATGGTAATAGCTACCACAAGCATATGAGTACTTCATTTTCATATGGTTACTTTACCACATATTAGTATAGATTAAGAAGTGTACTTACCTTGAATGGAAAACAGGATTTCACTTATTACGACAATTATGATTGACAGGGCTTGCCATCTTTAATATCTTGCATTGTCTCTGAAAAACTGTATCCCATTTGCAGGACCCCACCAAAAAAAGATGCATTTCACCCATTTAAAATCTACTACCACCTAATCGATTAAGGGATAGGATTACAATGAACACTGTCTGGGAAATCTATCCAGGCCCTGAGCCACTCCTTCTCTTCTCAGAAACATTCCTCAATCCAGGAGGCGGGACCCCACTTCCCTTATTACAAGTGACGGATCCCTGAGCGGATCCTAATCCAACATGCGGTAACAAAGTTTCTCTCTTGCAAATTCAGAATTGGGATTCACAAACAGCCAGCGTTGTTTCAATATATGTGGAACTGCAACATACGCAAAATACGAAGATCACGTACTACCATCCAGAGAGAGAAGCACAGAAACAACTCAGTCTGTGCGGAGATGAATAAAGAAAATCTACAGAGCCAGAGAAATCAGGGAAAGAAGGAGAATGTTCTCTGGGTTCCTGAAAACCCTCCTGTCCCTATATCCCCACCTATACCTCCCTTCACCTAGATTCTTAGATTCTCTTTTATTTAAGCTAACTTGAATTGATTTTTTATTTATAGCCAAAGGGTATTAATAAAGGATAATAGGGTTGCAAAAGGGTAAAAGAAAATATTCTTTTAGAAGAAGAGGCAAAAAATATATAAAGGAATAAATAGGTAGAAAAAAATCAAATTACTGATTAACTTATCAGATAACTTATTAACTTACATTAAAATGATGGTAGAAATTAATTCCTTCAGTTTTGTACCCTCTTCTTAAAGAGTATATGTGATAAACTTAACGAAACCTGACCTTTGTTTCCTCTGTCCTCACTGCATCCAGCAGATAATGCAGAAGCTCCTGACTGTCCTGTTGCTGGAAACTTTTAAATCGAGGGGCCCTATGATTTAAAAACAAAACAGGGAAGGAAAAAAAGATCATTTCATCAACAATATATCTAAACATCTAAAATCATTTTTAAATAGCATATGGTCAAAGATTTGATTTAGTCCTGTTTCTACTAAGTAGAAAGACCAGATGTGGTCACTGTTCCAATTAGGATAATACCTTAAGTACACAGAGAATAATATGGCTATCATTTATCAAGCAACTACTACATGCAAGCACAGTACATGTGGTAAGCTTTACATATGTCAAGTCATAAAATCCTCAAACGAGCTTGGGATGCACTATTTTCTCTGGCTTATATACAAGGGCTTAGGGGGATTATTTATATAATTTGCAAGGCCACAGAGCAGGCCAAAAAACCCAAAACAAACAGTATTCAAACCCAAGCCACCGTGCTCTATTATCTTCCTACCTTGAATAACCAAAAGAAAAACAAGAGGTTAATTATATCAAAATAAAGAACTATGAACTGGTATCTCTGTGAATGTATTTATCTTAAGGATTTAACAATTAGATTTCCTTATATTAATTAAAGGATCAGGTGCTATTCATGGAGACATCAACAGAACAAATATTTAGTTGATTTCAGTAACCTTAAACAGTAGTATTTTCTGCAATAAACTCCAATACTAAAATGAGCATTTTGCATTAAATGAAAATAAGTTCTACATTTAGATAGTGCTCTAAGACGAAGAAAGAATTTTGTCTAAATAACATAAAGTAAGAATATGCTATGGTAGTTCAAGTTTACAATGGTCTCATTAAGATATGTGCAACCTACCTCATTTGATATGCACAGTAGTGCTGTTAAGAAATTCATAATTAATATGAACTCTGTTTACACTTGAGAAAACTGAAGAACAAGCCAAGTGCCACCGACATAAATGCAGGTCTTTAGATACTTAAGTCCAGTACTTTAATTCCTCATCTCATAATAAACATTCACCCCAATAATGCACTACTGTGAGTTCCTGGTGCTAAAAAGTTATATGAAATAGCAGTGAATCTAGCCTATAACAGGAGCCATAATTTCAATTACACACTCTTGTTAAGAAGTAGCAAAAGCAGCATGATGTTGAGAAGCCTCTGATATACTCCCTTGTGGGCTTCCCTTTCTACACGTGGTGGATATTGTTCACCTTCTAGTTCAAGAGTTGAGGACAGAAACCAAGATGGACACAAATCCCAACCCTATTTGGGCTTCCATGGCTGGAATCCGTATAAGGCTGAAACTGCATGACATGACACTTGTACTGTACGCATCAAGGAAGGTCAGTGAAATGGAAGAAGAATGCAAGGGGAAACCAGGGAATTCTTCAGAGATCCTCATCTCCCAGGTGGCGCAGAGAAGGACCAACAAAGGAGAAACTGTCTCTACCATGTCTCTGCCTATAGCTCCATCTCAACTATGCACAAAGCAGTACCGCCTTCTAAACCACTCAAGAAAATTTAATAAACTGAGATTGTTTTCTTTCTTCTTCTACCTGGAACTGTGTAAAAAATCCTATGATGACTTTTAGAGTCTCTAATGGAGCGTATCTGAGCTACCAATACAAAGGGACCTTCAAATTTAAAGAGAAAAAGAGGAAAATCAACAAACATACGAAGAGATTCACCTATGCAAAATGAGGGGAATATGAAATATACACAGGAAATGTACCTTAGTAAAAGTGTTACTGTGGGAAAGAGGAGAAAACTTAAAAATCTCAAGTTGTAAGAGGAAAATGTATGCATACTCATAAAACAGGAATAGATTATCAAGAAAAAGATATTCAGAACAAGAGAGAATTTGTGGAGATGTCTTGTGGATGAAGATGAATCAGTCTGTTGATAATCCAAAAACACTCTCTACTACAAGCATATTGACAAAATATAAAAACAGGAAACAAAAAAATTATATATATAATACACCTATATGTCAAAACTTACCCAATGGTATACTTTAAATATGTTCAGCTTATTGCATGCCAAATATACTTTTCTAAAGCTATTCAGAACATCCATTAATATAATTCTTGTATCAACAGATGAAAAAAATATTGTATTTCAACAGATGCAGAAAAAGCATTTAATAAAACGCAATATCCATTCTTTTTTCTTAAAAAACAACTAACATTTATTGTCTCATGGTTCTCTGGGCCAGGAGTCAATGTGTCCCAATGGCAATAAATAATGTTTATTTAAATAATAAATATTTGTTGGGTGCCTGGGTGGCTCAGTCTGTTAAGTGTCTGCCTTCAGCTCAGGTCATGATGCTCGGGTCCTGGGATCCAGCCCCGCAGTGGGCTCCCTCCTCTCAGCGGGGAGTCTGCTTCTCCCTCTGTTCCTTACCTCACTCATGCTCTCTCACTTTCTCTCACTCTCAAATAAATAAAAAATTTTTAAAAATAAATAAAAGAAATAATATGTCAGGTTTTTTTAAGGAATAAAATGAGTATTGAATGCTTTTATTCTTGATGAAAATTCTCAAAAAAAAAAAAAAACTGGGAATGGGAATTTCCTCAATCTGATAAAAGACAGCTATGAAAAACCTACAGCTGCTATCATACTTATGTGTGAAAGACTGAATGTTCTGTCCCCAAATCAGAAATAAAGCAAAGATGCCTTCTTTACCACTCCAACATTGTACTGGAGGTCCTTGCCAGTTATATAAGATAAGAAAAAAGTATAAAAGGATATATATTGGAAAGGAAGAAATAAAATGGTCTTTATTTACCAATGGCATTATTGTCTACACAGGAAATCCTGAAGAATCTATATAAAACGACCATAACCAGAAAGTGAATTGAGCAAGGGAACAGAAACAAGATCAATATATAAAAATAAAGTATAACTCTGTATATTTGGAATGTACAACTGGATATTGAAATTTTTCTAATGTACCAATTTACAATAAATAATATTTAAAAATATGAAATTCTTAAGGCAAATCTAACAAGACAGTGCAGGATTTGTAAGCTGAAAACCACAAAAATTGATGAGAAAAATCAAATACCTAAGTAACTGGAAAGATATTTCATAATCATACATTGGAAGACTCAACATTTTTAAGATATCCTCTCCAAATTGATCTCCAAATGCAATCCCAATTAACAAACTGATTCTAAAATTCATATAAAAAAGCAAAGGACCTGGAGTAGTTAAAAAAAAAAAAAAGGGAAAGGACAGTTTGAGCACTCATACTATCCAATTCTAAGACTTACTAGGAAGCTATGATAATGAGACAGTGCAGAACTGGGGTAAGGAGACATATAGATCAATGGAACAGAGTCCAAAAATAGACTCAACATATATGGCTTAAATCATCACCAGATTTTTAAAAAATTACTTTTCTTAATATAAATCTCCTTTTAAAGTAAACGTAATAAAGCAAATGCAATTTTTAAATATTTTCAAATAATGTTTGATCCAGTAATTCTATTTATCCTACAGATGCACTTTCACAAGTGCGATACACACACACATTAAATCAAATAAGTCATACCCACATGTACTAATACGGAAAAGTGTACAAAAACATATTAAGCTAAACAAGCAAGTTGCAAACAATTTGTATATATGTCTGTGCCTGCATAATCACTTTTGAAAAAAATAAATAAGGTACAAATAGTACTCTGAACTTTTATCCATGAGCCCCTATTATTTTAACAATTTTTAAAAATTATAAATCTTCATAAAACCAAAAAAAAGATACAAAACAGTTATTTTTGGCAGAGCCAAAAACAAATTTCGAAAGCACATAGAATCCTAAAAACATTTTAACTCTGTGAGGCACCAATGTCTCTGAGACTTCTAGAGGGCTTTGAAAAAAACAGCATTTGCCAACCAAACAAAACACAGAATAAACCCTCTATATTTTGTACTACATTCAAAATACCATGGCACATTTTGCTAAGTGAAATAAGCCAGTCACAGAAAGACAAATAACATGATGTCATTTATATAAGGAATCCAAAATAGGCAAATTCATTGAATCAGAGAGAGTGCAATGGTGTCTACCAGGGGCTGGAGTGAAGAGGAAATGAACATACAGGCATAATCAGTGGGCATAAAGTTTCACTCAAGCAAGGTGGACAAGCTCTAGAAATCTGCTGTTCAGCCTTGTACCTACAGTCAACAATAATATATTGTACACTTAAAAATTTTTAAGAAGTCAGAGCTCACGGTAAGTGTCCTTTCCACAATTAAAATTTTTTAAAAAAATTAACATTGGTACAGTTCTAGGAAATAAAATACAATATAACACCATAGCACAAATAACTAGCTTAAATTAAAATGAAATTTTAAAGCCTGGAGATATTTTTTAAAAATGCAAGTTCCCATTTAAAGAATTTTGTTTTCACATATTTTTAGTAATTGTGGACTGGGACTAGCTCACGAGCTCCATGACAGGGTCTATTTTTTAATATATTATACATTGTGTACCCTTAGATTCTAGCAAGTACCTGACACAAATAAGCTCTCAATTTTTTAGATGAAAGAATAAATGAAAGAATTAAAGTTAAGTCAGGTCCTTTATGGTATGTATTTATTTCTGGGCACACAAGGATTTTGTTTTTGAACATACAGTACTATCTTGAGAAATTCACTTAAATTCTATTTGACTTGAAGCTCAACTTTAAAACAAAGGAAGGCACCTGGCTGGGTCAGTTGGTAGAGCATGCAACTCTTGATCTTGGGGTCATGAGTTTGAGCCCCACATTGGGGGAGAGAGTGTACTTAAAAAAATAATAACATAAAAGTAAAAATAAGAAAACTAAATACAGATGGCCTATTATAGCACCTTTTAGATTTTATAATTATATAATTGTCTTACTTTTTGTTATTACATCATGGGCTTCTGAATCAGGACAGACCTCTATTTGAATCCTGGCTTTGTCACTATAAAACTAGGTACGCTGCTCAACTTCTGTGAGTCTCAGTTTCCTTATTTATAAAATGGGGATAAACAAGCACTTCTTCAGAGTACTATGAAATATAATTTACATAAAGCAGAGAGCTGCAACTAAATAAATATCAGTCCTTTCTCTTGAGAGTCTAGACAATAATAGCGATGTTACACTAAGAGTGAAACTACTCATATTAAGTGATACATTAGAATTTTACAACTCATAAGTATTTATATCAAGAATTTAGATGCACCCACTTCTGACAAAGCTGATTAAAAAGAACTTTAGGAGAAAGTGGTCCTTTTTCAGTTTCCTTCATGCTGTGAAGAAACACCAACAAGGCTGAGGTCAATGGTCCAGGGCTTGAAAGTTCCACTATTAATGGGTCCTTTAAAAACATGATCAACTCTATGTCAGAAATATGCAATATTAAAATTAAATATTATTAAAAATCTAAGAGTTATACTTTGCTTAAATGATGACAACTTAATTGCCTTAAGTGTATTAAGAAACTTTATTCCTATCTATATAAAAAGAACATTAAAAATGGAAAATGGAATTAAATGCCTTACCTTGAAAAACACAGGTATTCTCATATCCTCTGCCCCTTACTTAATAAAACTATCAGCTTAGGAATGAAATCACTAATCTTTAGTTGCTTGTATCTGTCCCTTAATGTGCTCTAGGGCACCTGGCTGGCTCAGTCAGTAGAGCATGCAATTCCATCTCAGGGTTGTGAATTTGAGCCCCACGTTGGGTGTAGAGATTACTTAAAAAAATAAAGTCTTAAAAAAAAAAAGTGCTCTCCTAAAAGTAAAATTACTTACCTACTTGATAGGCGTACATATTTGCATATGATCACAAATTACATTTATTAGCAAAACTCCATACCCTTCTTTTCCCCAAGTAGTTTGCTAATAAAATAAGGAATGGGAAATTATGTCACAAAATTGGTACACCATTCTCCCCCTTTACAAGGGAGAGACATAAAGCATGACAAGAGCAGCTAAAATTGTGTTAAGGAGAAACCCACTTTATTCTAGAATTTTCTCCCCACCAAGTTTTGTTTTCTAAAATGTTATCTTTACCAGTAACCCTCTCTCCTTACAAACAATGAGTAAAAAGCAGATCCCAAATATAATGTTAGGACATTACAGAACATTATTTTCTAAGACAACTATCAAATACGTTATCTCATTCATGTATTCTTGAAATACATGTTACATATATATTTCATACCAACTATCCTTAAAAATCTACCACCTAACTAAAACCACACAAAGGACAGGGTATAATGTTGCATAGCTTCTGAATATCAAAAGTGCTCTCTGCCACGTTAAAGACATGAACAGACATTTCTCCAAAGACAACATCCAGATGGCCAACAGACACAAGAAAAGATGCTCAACATTACTGATCTTCAGGGAAATGCAAATCAAAACAATGAGATATCACCTCATGCCTGTCAGTATAGCTAAAATCAAAAACATAAGAAACAACAAGTGTTGGTGAGGATGTGGAATAAAAGGAACCCTCGTGCACTGTTAGTGGAAATGCAAACAGGTGCAGCCACTGTGGAAGACAGTATGGAGGTTCGAAAAATTAAAACTAAAACTACAATATGATCCAGTAATCACTCTACTGGGTATTTACCTAAACAATACAAAAACACTAATTCAAAGGGATACATGCACCCCTATGTTTATAGCAGCATTATCTACAACAGCCAAATTATAGAAGCAGCCCAAGTGTCCATCAGTCGATGAATGATAAAGAAGATGTGGTATACATACACAATGGAATATTATTCGGCCATAAAAAAGAATCAATCTTACCATTTGCAACAACATGGATGGACCCTGTGGGCATTTTGCTAAGTGAAGTAAGCCAGACATAGAAAGACAAATACCGTATGATTTCACATGTGGAATTTAAAACAAAAACAAAAAACCCCAAAACCAGCTCATAGACATAGAGAACAGGGGGGTGAGGGGATGGGTAAATGGGTAAATGAGGTCAAAAGGTACAAACTTCCAGATATTAAAAGAAAAAAAAAAACACCTATGAAAAACCTACAGTTAACTTCATTCCTGATGTTAATGAAAGACTGAATATTTTTCCCCTACTCTGGGGATTTTAGGCAAGGACGTCCGCTCTCATCATTTCTATTCAATATGTTACTAGAGGTTCAAGCCAGTAGAATAAAGTAAGGAAAAGAAACAAAAGGCGTATAGATTACAAAAGACAAAGTAAACCTGGTGATTGAAAGAGCAGTGATCTACACGGGTAGTCCTTCAGCTCAGGTCAACTCTATGTCCCAAAGACCAAAGATCTAAGATTGAAACTCTCCTCTTAGAAGAACACAAATCTAAAGTGATCAGCTATACTATCTAATTGCTATATAGTCATCTCAAGACATAGTTCCACATGTGAAGTACTTAACATTCAATCCCATTTAATAGGAAATCTTTTCAGATGACTAAGCATTAACTCCCATTAAGTAGTTTTCACTACCGCACTACATTTTAGAAGAGGGCACTGGGATCTGCCATAAAAATTTTAAGGGGCTGAACAGGCAATAAGTGCACAGGCTGCCTTTTCAACAAAGAAATACAACAATACTGTCATTCAACACTGCCTCCTTGGAAGAAAAATCTAAGATTACTCATTGGGCTAAGAATTTTTAGAACTCCCCTTTCTTAAGCATTTTCAAAAGCTATGAGCTATACATGCATTCTCTTTCCCCAGAACACACACACACACACACACACACATCAATTTCTAACTGAAAACATTATTACTAGTGTCAGGGCCCGCTAGCAAAAGACACCAGGAACACACTGGTAGTTGAACAAGAGGGATTTATTACTTGTTGCATCTAAAAAGAGCTATTACCCAGGTAGTCATACTTCTTACCAGCTGAGAGTCTGGGGAAGGAAAAATCTTGAGCTTTGTCCCGTTTTCTTTGTTCTCATTCATCAGTTCCATAAGAATGTAAGATTGTGCCAAGTTCTAAAAGAAAGCAAATGTAAAGTCTTCTGATTGGGTTGTAATATGCCTCTGATTCTAGGGAATAAATGGTCTCTTTAACTCTCAAAGGGCATCAAGCAGAGCAAAAGAAATGCTTTAAGTCTTAAAAAACTTGACTAAGCACATTTCACACTTAATAAATGTCAGATTACGGACAGAACCATGGTAAAACACAGAGAAGGCCTTGCGAGAGCACTGTGTGAAAAGCAGGCGTATTTATGTATGTATGTATGTACGTATGCACACAGCAACAGCTACAGATAGCCTAAAACAAAAGAAAACAGAGAAATTCTAGGGGAATGTTTGGCAGTCAATTGCTAGTTTACAATAATTGTTAGTGTGTCAATAAATATAAATTAATTAAAGGTAGGGCGCCTGGGTGGCTCAGTTGGTTAAACAGCGGCCTTTAGCTCAGGTCATGACCCCAGGGTCCTGGGATCAAGCCCAGTGACGGGGAGCCTGCTTCTCCTTCTCCCCCACTTGTGCGCTCGCTCTCTCTCTCTCTCAAATAAATAAATAAAATCTTTTTTAAAAATTTAAAAAATAAAAAATAAAGTTATCTTTTACACTTTACAAAGATTCCTGATGGCTCTTACCTGCATGACTGCATTAAAAAAGCAAGTATTTCCTAAATTTGAAATTCCTTTCACAGACGGTACACTGCTGCCTTTTCTTCCCTTCCTTTGTTCACCTGTTTCACATTTTTCCTCACAAAGTTTTAGGATTCTAGAAAATGTACCTAAGTTAGAGAAAACATAACTGACATAAGATATAAAATCAAATACATACATATAATTTGAAATAATTTAAATACATTAATTAAAATTAAATAAGATTTTCACCTGAACTGGTGTCCCTGAAGGACAAGAATACAAACACAAATAAATGTCTCCAGTTTGTATCTTACTGTTACATATTTATACCACATATGACATTGAGGAATAAATTCCAGATGAATTACATAGTTCAGTATAAAAGAATAAAGTAAAAAAACAAGAAGAAAATATCCAGATCTCGGTTCCTAAATACCATTCCCCACCAAAAGAAATGAAGACTCCTTGAAGAAAAGGATGATTCTAAACCTAGGACAGCAAAGAAACAAAGTAAGCCTATAACACTTTTATTGTGCCAGAAAATAAGAAAGTGCTCAAAAAAAGTGATGAGTAGGTCAAAATACACATGCACCATTCTGAATAGGTTCCCACCAGTCCACTCTGGGACATTCTGAATATCAAAATAAAGAATAGTTAACTATTCACTGAACAAAATGAGAATGGCTCAGAATCAATAATAGGTTGGTTTTTTTTTTAAGATTTTATTTATTTATTTGACAGAGACAGCCAGTGAGAGAGGGAACACAAGCAGGGGGAGTGGGAGAGGAAGAAGCAGGCTCCTAGTGGAGGAGCCCGACATGGGGCTCGATCCCAGAATGCCGGCATCACGCCCTGAGCCAAAGGCAGACGCTTAACGACTGCGCCACCCAGGCGCCCCAATAATAGGTTTTTTAAATTGGAGGAAAAGGGAAAAACTCTTCCTTACAAGAAAATGCCAACTAATACACAGAAGAAATAATGGAATTGTAAAATCACCATATAATGGCAATTTTTTTGTATTGTTCTTGCAACTTCTCTGTAAGTTCAAAACTTCAAAATAAAAAGTTTAAAAAAATTAGAACTATATTATAATATAAAAAGTAAAATGCCTATATGTATGGTACATAAGTACATGTTTTTGGCTCACTGGTTTATATAATTAATGAAGACTTGAAAATCAATTCATCATGTTTCAAAACAATTTGAAAATGAAGAACAATTTCTAATATTGACAAACTGACATGATCGTATCTATTCAACACCACATTACTTTCTGAATCAAAGTATAATTTGAGGGGCGCCTGGGTGGCTCAGTCAGTTAAGCAGCCAACTCCTGATTTTGGCTCAGGTCATGATCTCAGGATCATGAGCTCAAGCCCCATGATGGGCTCTCTGCTCAGCATGAGACTGCTTGAGATTCTCTGCCTCACCCTCTGCCCACCCCCATGCATGTTTTCTCACTATCTCAAATAAATAAAATCTATTTATATATTATATATATATAATTTGAAGTTTGATAGGAAATTCCCAAGTTCTCAAATCTTTTGGTTTTTTTTTTTAAAGATTTTATTTATTTATTCGACAGAGATAGAGACAGCCAGCGAGAGAGGGAACACAAGCAGGGGGAGTGGGAGAGGAAGAAGGAGGCTCATAGCGGAGGAGCCTGATGTGGGGCTCGATCCCATAACGCCGGGATCACGCCCTGAACCGAAGGCAGACGCTTAACCACTGTGCCACCCAGGAGCCCCTCAAATCTTTTGGTTTTAACCAAAATATTCTTTTAAATTCCTTTCAACCCTCAGATTTTGTAGTTCTTTGCAATTATATGTTTTATTCATCTAATACTGACATACTGCCTTGCATCGCTAATTAATGTTTAAATATTTGGCTGTCTCCCCAATCAGACTGATGGAGATCAGAAAATGTCTTACTACTGCTCTTTCTTCCACAGGGGTGTAATGTTGGGGAGAACATACATAATAAAAATTCAATATAAATGAAAACATAACAGATTAAACAGCAGATTCAGTAGCACCTTAGCCCTCCATGCTTCTGATGTGTTCTTAAAAGTAAATAAGTTAAGACATCCCCCCCATCCTGCCCTCCTATGCAACAGCATTGAGGGAGATGAACAGGGCTGGAGGTAGCCCTGTTTTCAGGGACAGAAGCAGAGAGAAAAGACCATAAAGAGAAACTACAATCTCAGGTATGGGCAGACTGATGTCATATGCATCCTGTTGGTTCAAATAAGGCTTGACGTGGCACCTGTGACTTTTGCCAAAGAAAAGGCATCAATCAAGGGGGGCTAACACATTTTCTTATATGCTTTTCATAAGAATTAAATGTAGAGCGACTACCTGCAAAGCACCTGGCAAGGTAAGCACTATGTAAGTGGGTGAAAACAGCCCAGAGAGCCTCCCCAAAATTGTTATCTGTGCCAAAATCCATATCTTCATAAGTGATCCTTCATGCCCATCGTTTATCTGCCCTTACATTTTTCTTCTCTTCAATCATTTCCTGTAACTTCCTGGGTTTTTGCCCTCAAGTTTGGCTCTTATTTCTAATTGATTTTCAGAATTGCTAACATGAATTTTGCCTTTTATATTGACTGTGTGGTTTTCATATTTTCTTGGCTTTTCTTTTTAACATGTGGAAACACCTTACCTCATTGAGAAAAATGAACTGGTGGTTTCTAAGGTTTTTTTCATTAAGTAAATCTATTGCTTGGAAAATATTTTTCTTTCAAATCTTAACAACTTTTATCCATGATGTAATATTTTCCCATAAACTCTATTGCCCATTTTTCCCCCTTTATTCCTGTTGGCTTATTTTTTTTTTTTTTTAAGATTTATTATAGACAGAGAGACAGAGAGAGAGACCACGCACACTCAAGCAGGGGTAGGGGCAGATGAAGAGAGAATCCTCAAGCAGACTCCCGCTGAGCATGGAGCCCAACATGGGGCTTGATCCCAGGACCCTGAGATCATGACCTGAGCTGAAATCAAGAATCAGATTGCTTAACTGACTGAACACCCATGTGCCCCTGTTGGCTTATTCATTAAACATTATTAGTTGTTACTAGATGTGTGTTGTCCGGATACTGAAGAGTTCTTTTTTTTTTTTTAAAGAATTTATTTATTTATCTGACAGAGACCAGAGACAGAGACAGCCAGCGAGAGAGGGAACACAAGCAGGGGGAGTGGGAGAGGAAGAAGCAGGCTCCCAGCGGAGGATCCTGATGTGGGGCTTAATCCCAGAACAACGGGATCACACCCTGAGCCGAAGGCAGACGCTTAACAACTGCACCACCCAGGCGCCCCCTGAAGAGTTCTTTTTGACTCCAACCCTAAAGTTCTGAATTAACACAGAAAAGAATTAGCAAGGTAGAGCTCTTCTCCTGTATTCCAGATATTGAAACAATTAATAAAAATTAGACCCCATACTAGAGCTTGGGGGCGAAGGCTGGTACAATCAATGGAAAGGTCACTCAAGGGCAGAGACCAGGCATGGAGGAAAAGGAAAAGCAGGAAAACGCAGGACAGTATTCAAACCTGCAAGTGGGTGTAAAAGCAAATTTAAAAGGCCAGCCAGTGGTTAAGAAGCACTACACAAACAAGAGAAGGCCCCATTTGGATCCTGGCTAGGTGTACAAATGAGAGCTGTCCACCTCTTCATTATATCTGAGATGCCAACTAGAGCCTAGAATTGGCAGTTTCAGCTCTCATTATTGCTGTTGCCACTAGATGGCTTCAAAGTGACTTTTAAGAGATTTCAGAAGATAGAGTAGCTAAATCCAAGCATTAGTCTATCTTTTTGGGCAAGGTTGTTACTCTGATTTTACATTTGCAAAACTCAGTCTCCAACAGGTTAAGTGATTCTCCCAAAGTCATAATGACAATCTTTTGATTATAAATCTATTGCCATTTTACCACCAATTTCTCTTCGGTGATTTATGTATAATGAGAAGAATTATAAAAGGTAGGAAGGCAAGAGTCTTACATATTTAGGTACATGCAACCCTGAACAAATGACTCCTCAAAACTATTCCCTTTAGTTAACACTGCCATAACATTTTTTTGCTTTATTAACGTGAAAGAATGTTGGGGAAAATAAACTATGAAGATTATACTAACCATATATATATTATAAAACATTTTTCATATTTTTGTATTTTAATACATTTATCATTCACTTGAAAAATACTTCCAGAAATAAATTATATTTTATTCTTATAAGAACAAATAGCATTTTTAAAACTGTAAATGCAAATGATTATGTATCTGTACCACATTTACCCATCAGTTTTCAAAACATCTGGGATAGCATCCTAAAGTGAACAATGTTCATAAGACCATCTGGACAAAACTGCAGGCAAAAAAAAAAAAAAAAAAAAAAGGATAAACATATGGAAAAACAGATTTTACCCTTCCCTTCAGCAGTAAGGGATGACAAATGTCGAAGCTAGATATATCCACGCTTCACTGTGCGATGCTTTTCAGCACCACCTGGCTCTCCATGCAGAGCCACCAAATATGGACAGCACAGCCAGGAAGAACATAGCCACAGGGCAATGGCAATAAAAACAGTTTATTTCATGGTTAAATAGCCACTTCACACAAGTGGCAAGGGTCTGTTTACGGACTTTTACATGTAAGTCTGTGAGAACATATTCACAATTAATTATGCTATTAGACTTAGATATTAGATAGATCAGATAATTGAACTAGAAAATAAAATTGTTTTCTAAGAACTACTTAAATGTGTTTAATTTTTTTTTTTAAGATTTATTTATTTATTTGAGAGAAAGAGAGAGAGTGTGAGTGCTGGGGCGGGGCGGGGTGGGGCAGAGGGAGAGGGAGAGAATCTCAATCAGACTCCGGGCTGAGCGCAGAGCGGGACACTGGGCTCGATCCCACAACCCTGAGATCATGACCTGAGCTGAAATCAAGAGTCGGACATTTAAATGACTGAGCCACCCAGGCACCCCTAAATGTGTTTTAAAGTGCAAGTTTTTTATTTTTACTATGTAGCACATTTATAAAATGTAACAATTCAAGTTCAATTGATTTATTAAATTTCCGTTGTGTCAGGTACTATATGAACCACTATCTGTAAATGTTTGTATTTAATTGCTTATGATTTATGAGTATAAAGATTGATATACAGCAAACAGCACAGAGATATTAAACCTCACATTCATAACATCTTAGCAAAACTTTTAGAAACTAAGTATACATGTACATTTGCTCACTAAGAAACTATCAACTGAGAATTTAAGATTCTAGTTTAAAACACGAGTATCTGGGGTGCCTGGGTGGCTCAGTTGTTAAGCATCTGACTCTGCCTCTCCCCCCTCAAATAAATAAATCTTAAAAAAAGAAATAAATAAAACAAGGTGTCTGAAACAGTCTCTCAATAATTTGACATACTAACAGTGTGTGTGTTTTAATTAAAAGTAATGTATTATTAATGAAGAATTATTATTGATCATTTTGTTAATAGAGACAACAACGCTTTCTCAATCTGGCAATGATTTTGGATAATATTCCCTTTATGAACTCTTCCTTTATAAACACAGAACCAAATGCACTGAGGACTGAATTTCAAGATGTTTTGAAATACGGTATAATTAAAAGGATAAGGCTGCTACAGCAATAACAAAAAGACAAACTATACAAAATTTGATTACCGATTATTTATTTTGTTCTCAACTTTTACCTGAACCCATGAAATGCCCATAATTAGAAAGATTAATCAAAGATTTTCAGGGTTACAAGGTTAGTGTATCAAAAGGGATTTACTCTATCTCACCTTCCTTATCTCTTTTTTTTTTTTTTAAGATTTTTAAAATTTATTTATTTGACAGAGAGAGACAGCCAGCGAGAGAGGGAACACAAGCAGGGGGAGTGGGAGAGGAAGAAGCAGGCTCCTAGCGGAGGAGCCTGATGTGGGGCTCGATCCCAGAACGCCGGGATCACGCCCTGAGCCGAAGGCAGACGCTTAACCGCTGTGCCACCCAGGCGCCCCCTTCCTTATCTCTTTCTACTACCAACACTGTCATCAGGTATTGTACTTTCCTAATAAAATAAACATAGACCCAGAATGCAAAGAACATTGAGAGAAAGCTTCAGGCATTCCAGATAAAATTGTTAAAGCTCTTTTAGATTTCTGTCGTTTCCTTTAAGCCTAGAATCTGAGTACTCAAAGAGTTGCTGGTTAACCGAATAAACCTGATAGGTTCTATACATACCTCAGGTCTTGCAAGACACAAAACTGGATAAAGCACCAGAAAAAAAAAATTTTTTTCAGCAACTTGGCTAAGACTATCTAAAAAGTAATCTTAAGTAGCTCTAATTTTCCAACCATAAAAATGACTCCAATACAAAAATCTTTTATCTTTTTTTAAAACCAAATTTTAAAATATCAAATCAGACATATTAAAAAGTAATGTACAAGAAATCATAGGTGAATATCTTTATAATCACAGAGTACAAAAGTCTTTCAAAGCATGGCCCAAAAGACTAAAACATCTTTACAGAAAAGACTGATGGATCTGGTAATGATGACATTAAAAACTTCATTACTGCCAAAAAACAAAACCCCTAAAAACTATAAACAAAGCTAAATATGGAAAAATAGGTATCTTGTCAACTATACCCTCCGTATACTCTTTCTGGAAGGCAGTTTAACAAGTGTAATCAAAATTTAAAGTGTGTTTCTAGGGGCGCCTGGGTGGCTCAGTCGTTAAGCCTCTGCCTTCGGCTCAGGGCGTGATCACAGCGTTCTGGGATGGAGCCCTGCATCAGCCTCCTCCTCTGGGAGCCTGCTTCTTCCTCTCCCACTCCCCCTGCTTGTGTTCCCTCTCTCACTGGCTGTCTCCCTCTATGTCAAATAAATAAATAAAATCTTTAAAAAAAAATAAAGTATGTTTCTAAACTGTCCAAAAATTCAAAAAAAAAAACATAACCTACAGATATAAAGAGCAAGTACAAAGAGATTCAACTTTCATGGGAGAAAACTGAAAACAGTGACTAGTAAATTTGTTGCCAAGCAATATTAAATGTCTACCTTTTCTTAAAGTTATAAATATTTGTAAATTACCTTGGTTAAACCAAAAGAGGAATACTGGTGATTCTCGAGTTTCCCATGGGCACAGGGAAAGTAAACTTATTTTGCAGTTTGCTTATTTAAAGAAGAGTTTGAGAGCATTATTTTCTCTGATAATTGTCCCCACTGTAGAGATGATGATGAAATTAAGGCACACAGCTTTTAGTAATAGGAGATCCAAACCCAGGCAGTCTGGCTTCAGAATCCACAAACTTAACCATTATGATCTACTATCTGTCTGGATAACAACGGATTATAAGGTTAATAAGTATGATAATTGAAGACACTAATGAAATGCTAGTGGTGATATGAAAGAAAAGGCCACTACTCTTTAGCAAAAGCTGGATATAATCAATTGCTGGATGTCTTTGGTGTGAATTTATACCTTTATTAAAGTTTACAGCAGCCCTTCTCAAAGGGTTCCTGAAAAGAATTAAGCCCTAATGCCCTAGGCACTCACCGTATGCAATTAACTTCTCCCTATGTATTTTCAAAGGTACTAGTTAGTGCCATCTTCGCGAGAACTGAGAAAATAGTCACTCAGATAATTTCCTGTGTTCTGTAGTTTGGATGGAGAACTGTGGATTTATATCCTTATGGATAACAATAAGTTGCTTTTTAAATGCCCAACATCTTTTTGTCCCTAACACCTTTTACACATGGAAATAACTATTTTTTAGTACTTGTTTTTGAAAATGCAAATAAATTTATTAGGTGTGTGACACTCACCTTATAGCAAAACAAAATGCATTCCTTTTTTTAAAAATAATTATGAAGTATTACCTTATATTCAAATTGTTACTATAAAAGGGCACAATATTATTTATCCTCAGATACATTATTTCAGATCCCAAACATGCCCTTTACTTTTTTTCAAAAAAAGATACAGCAAATTTATTCCTAATAAAACCAAAAGAACCAACATAACTTGTGTCTTTTTATACCAAAAGCATAAGCTTAATGAATTTAACAGAACGTATTTAATGCCCTCTTTAAGCTCTTTGAAAGTGGCATCCCACCAGTATTAAAAATTATTGGCCAAAATTATTCTGAAAACAATGTGGGATTGTCAATCATCCATCTAGTTCACAAAAAGAAAACCAATATTCAATGATACTATTTCATCAGGAATACCTATATTAAGTATTTGTAGAATATTTACATGACATTTACAAGACTATCAAAGTGATATATCTCATGAGACTTTAGAGAACAATGGCCCAATTTTTAATAATACGTATTTTTCGGTTTTCACAATAAAGTTTTCTTGCTTTTTTAAATCTTGTGTTATATGTGACCTTCTTATTATATGCGGAATTTACGTGTTTTTAGTTTTCTGGTATGTATTTGAGGGGGAGGTGTGGACAGATTTTTTTTTTTCCCCAAGCAAATCCTAGCATCAGATGTGAAATCTACACAGCTGTAAGCATTCTTCTGGGAACCTGCACTGGGGTTTCATCAACTGCCTAATGCAATTACCTAAGCCAGTCATGTAGCATTAATGTAATTTGCCCATTTCTACAGCTGAAAAGTTTAATATTTAAAGAGTAAAAAGAAAAAACTTGCGTGTCCCACTACTCCTGTACCTTGGAACCAAATGATAATTTGGTCTATTCCAAAATTCCACTAACTCCTAGTTAACCGTTAGCTTTAAGAAAATCTTTAGTCATCTAATAAATTGATAATGCCACATGAATGAGTAGGTATATATACAAAGGCATTTCTATCTATCTCCATGTTACAGTTAAGTGATTTTTCTAAAATACGAAACTGATTATCCACTTCTCCACTTAAAATCCATTAGTGGTTCCTAACTGCCCACAGGATAAACTCTAAACTTACAAGGCCCTTCAATACCTGTACCTACTTACCTGTAGGCTCACCCTCTCACCCCCCCGCAACATCACAAAACTTAACCTACAGTTAGTTCTACAGAATTCCCTGAACAGATCAAACTCCCTCATCAATGAGCTATTTCCTCCACCTGAACACACATCCCTTTCCTCTTTGACTACCTGATTCTACATATCCTTCAGCTTTTGGCTTAGAAGGCTCTTGCTCTGGGAGCACCTGGGTGGCTCAGTGTGTTAAGCGTCTGACTTCGGCTCAGGTCATGATCTCAAGGTCCTGGGATTACGCCCCCACTCAGTGGGGAGTCTGCTTATCCCTCTCCCTCTGCTCCTCCCCCTGCTCATACGCCCCCGAGTGCTATTTCTCAAATAATAAATAAAATTAAGTTTTAAAAAAAGGCTCTGGCTCTAAATAAAAATAGCCAGTCTACATTCAATACTACTCCAAAGTATCCTCATAGTGCCCTGCACTTGCACCATCACGGCACTACCTAAGCAATTATTAAGCAATTAAGTGTGACTTGTCAATATCCCTCGCTTGACCAGAAGATCGATAATGGCAGAAACAGAAATAGATCTGTTTCATTCACTACTGTGTCTCCAATATCCAGCACAACATCTGGCAAAAGGTAGAAGCTCAAGTATATTAAAAGCTGAATGAATAAATAAGATAGTTTTGAGATTAACATTTAGGGCTTTTTTGGTGAAAATGCAAAGCTTTTCCTACTTCTTCAGTAAGAACTCTCACATGCTAGCTCAGTTCAATTCAGCAAGTATTTACTGCTTAGCCACATTGAGAATCAAAGAGAATATAAGTAAGCCAGGGTACAATCCTCAAGGAATGCGCAGTTTTATAAAAAGATACATATACTGGTTGATGAACATTAAGGAGGGCACGTGATGTAAGGAGCACTGGGTGTTATATAAGACTGATGAATCACTGAACCTTACCTCTGAAACCAATAATACATTGTATGTTAAGTAACTGAATTTAAATTTAAAAGATATTTTTTTAAAAAAAGACACATATATACAGGAAAACTAAACACCACAAAACCATGTGTTATTAGATTCTAAAGTATGCTGCACAGAAGTAGAAAAGATAAGGTAAAAGACTCGGAAAGTGTCCTTAAAGTAGGTAGGATGTGAGCTGAAACTTAGGGCAAATAAGGTTGAATACAAAATAAAGACAGAAATGTGCTAGTTGAGCAGTTCTAAAAGTGGATCTGAAGACACCCTCCTCCTTTCCCGGGTCCTTAAGCTCAAAAGTATTTTAATAATAAGCCTAGGATATTATTTGCTTTAAAAAAAAAAAAAAAAACTTTTGTTCATTCTCAGTTATATAATGCAGTTTTCCAGAGACTATACACCATGATATCATAGACTGAATACAGAAGTAGATAGGAGAATCCAACTGTTTTTATTAAGCTAGACACTAAAGAGATTTGTAAAAATGTAAAACAATGCCACTTACCAAGTTTGTGTTGTTTTACAAAATAGTTATCTTTCCTGAAAACATTATTTGTTTTAACATGTCATGGAAATTACTGCTATTTTTTCAATGATTTAATACATATTGTAATTTTTTATTTTAATGTCTAACATGATAATATTGATAGATATAACCTACCTAAACAAAACTCTAAGTCCTCATTAATTTTTTAAGAATCTAAGGGGCTACTGAGACCAAAAGCTGAGATTCACTGAGCTGGTGGTATTTACAAATGGATGGGGCACTGGCCTAGATTCTCTGTGCAGAGTAGCTATATTAGATGTATTAGACATGAAACTGTCCAGGCTTTGCATAACTTAACAACATGTGTAAGGTCCAGGTATAGGCTTTTCTCAGCAGTTATTTTTCTTAGAGCAAGGTATAAAAAGAATTCTGTAAAATTATTCTTATCCTCCCACCTAAAACACAATATAGTTTCATACTCTTTTTGAATTGCCATATTCAGATATTTTTATATTTATACAGTATTCATAATTATCATTTAAAATAGCTGCATAATCATAATCCAGCATTCCTACAAACCTCAACAGCAACTTTCACATCTGATTTTTAATGTATTTTATAAAAATCAAGCCTCATGCAAGAAAGAATACTGCAGATTACTCTCCCAAAAAACTTACTTCTAGAATGCCAATGGATCTTACTTTAAATCAAACTTGCCTGAGAGATATTGTAGCTTGGAACACAAAGACGATGACATTTTGACCTGGAACTTCTGGAAACCTTGAATTCAGAACTACGTCTCTCCCTAACTTTGAAGGCTCGACACACTCCCAAAGTCCCTCAAGAACCTGTTTCCCATTATTCCAGGTGCTACCCATGGTTCCATGAACTCAATTAAGGGTTCCACCGGTGCTTCCCACTACCTGAAAGGATTGCTTTTCTCATTGTTACCTACCCCAAATTCTTCCTTCAAGGGTCAGCTTGACAGCCAATTCATTCACGATTCTTTCTCAGTTCTTTTCAATTGAACATTACAACCCTTTTTGAATATCTGAAGGACTTTGTTTGAACATCACTCAAAATACAACTCTATTCTGCTCATCATTATTCTTTAGGATAGGAACTGTCTTATCCATCTCTACTCCCTGAAACACCATGGAAAAGAGGGAGGGACTGCTGAGGAAAATGAGGCTCAGATGAACTGTAACCTGCCCCAGGTCAAATAGTCAGCGATGGAAAGAGTCAAATTTGAATGCCAGACCCCAAACCCTGACAAAGTCCATGTTCTTTCTACCATATCATTCCATGCTCCCTACCTTATATCCTTTATGACAATAAATATTCAAGAAATTGTAAAAATGGAATGAAATCTGAATGGCTTTATTCTTAACCTCAAGGAACTTCTAAGGTGGAAAAAGAAAATCCAGATAAAATATTTCCTACAATTGTACTTTTGCCACCCCTTGCATTATAGCCCTACATATCTTATTGTGGCCAAAAAAACATATTAAATGTGCAGTTTTCAGGAGGCAGCATTAAGACCAACAGCTGTTCCTGAAGTGTTAAATGTCTATCATCACCGTATTTTCCTGGTTTTGTTAAGCAGAATTGGAGCTATGACTAGTATGCCTAGGACAGAGTAAGGTTTCAATACATGTTTGTTGAATAAATAAATGAGTGAAAAAAGTTAATCATTTCTTCTGCTGTCTGGAACCCGTGTTTACCTCCTCCAGTTCCTTTGCCAATTTGTTCGTCATTATTGTCTCGAGCAATAGCTAACAAAAACACCTGTATGTTGGGCTATAGAAAATACAGCTGACGACTACTGTTTTTTAATATAATTTTTCGGTTTCTGAATGCCACCTACTAAGCAGTTCAATTCTGCACCGAAGGCACTTCAAAATTATCATGTCCAATTTTAGTATATGTGCTGCCAAAGCGAGCACCAAAATTATCACGTCCATTCACCCATTCACCTAGTACCAAAACCCTGAAGTGAGTTTGGATTCTTTCCACTCTCCCTCACTCACTACATCTAATCCACCCACTTTCCGCCAGTGCCTCTACTAGTTTCTCAATTGCCCTACGACAACAACCTCCTCTGACCTTCTTAATAATTTCCTCACCTTCACTCTTTTTTTTTTTTTAAGATTTTATTTATTCATTTGACAGAGAGAGAGACAGCCAGAGAGAGAGGGAACACAAGCAAGGGGAGTGGGAGAGTAAGAACCAGGCTCCCAGTGGAAGAGCCCGACGTGGGGCTCGATCCCAGAACTCCAGGATCACGCCCTGAGCCGAACGCAGCCGCTTAATGACTGAGCCACCCAGGTGCCCAACCTCACCTCCACTCTTAACTCCAACCGTCCAAGCAGCAATCAGAGTAATGTTATTTTAAAAAGATGAAATGACATTACTTCCCTGCTTAAAACACTTTAATAGCTTCCATTACACTTCCAATAAAATAAAAATTCTTTATCATGGAATTCCTTACAGTATCTTCCATGAACTCCCACTCACTTATTTTTTTTTTTCCCCACTCACTACTCTCTCCTAGCAAACCACACTCCAGCTATACTGGCCTTTTTTGGTCACTGTGACCACTAAATTATTACCTATCCCTGCAATCTCTTCTTCTCCTTTGCACTTACCAGAAGTTTATAATATATATATTTTTTCTTGGTCTGTCTCTCCCACTATACTGTACACCTCAAGAGAGCAATATAAAACTGTTTTATCACTAATACTGAATAAAGTATAAAACCCAGCATGTGGTAGGCACTTAATATTTCTGAATGAAGAAACTGCTTCCCTATATACTCTTCATTTAGTTAACATGTATTATATTGTTTATGTTAGATAACAAAACACATAATTAACAAAGTATATAATATATAATACATTACTATTGAATAATAAAGGATTTGGCTGCCTTTTGTACCAGGTTCCTGAGATGTAACCCCTAAATCCTGGGATTTCCAGAGGGACAGGAGTGTCTTTCTTATTCTTGGTGGGCCCCTAGACAGTTTACGCTAATAAGATTACTCAGGATGGCAGCTAGCCATGCCAGAAAGACCAATGTGTGATTAGAGGGTTGATGTACCAGAGACTGAGTTCAATCATGTGGCCAATGATTCAATCAGTGGTGCCTATTCAATGAAATACCAATTAAAAACTCCAGACACCACAGCTCTAAGTAGCTTTCCTGGCTGACAATACTGTGTGTGTCTGATAACCATCAATGTGCTGGGAAGGTGATGTGTCCTGACTCCACAGGAAGAAAATACAGGAGATTCATGTTTGGGACTTTTCTAGTCCTTCCTCTATGTGTCTATTCTTTTGGCTGGTCCTGATTTGTATATTTTTTCTGTTATAATAAAACTATAATTTTAACTATAGGACTTTCCTGAGTTCTCAGAGTCATTCTAGCAAATTATTGAGCCTAAGAAGGGTAGTGGGAACCCCTAAATTTATAGCCAATTTTTCAGAAGTGTGGGTAGCTGAAAACCCGCGTGCTTGAGGATGCTGTCTGAAGCGAGGGCAATCTTGTGTGGGACTAAGCAAGCCCTCAATCTGTAAGGTTAGCCTAACTCCAGGGAGTGTCAGAACTGAACTACAATTACGTAACAAATAACAGATACCACTTCATAAATATGTGTTGGGCACCATGCAAGCATTTTTACATAAATTATTTCTAAATTTTTAGAAAACATTATCTCTAAGCCTCACAATAACCCCACACATTGGAATTACCACCCTAAGTTTTAAAGTAAACTAAGAAGTAAAAGACACACACATAATAAGTAATTTAAGTGCAGCCTGAATTCAAACTCAGCACTGTTTGACTCAGAAGCCCATGACCTAGTCACTGCCTGTCTAGCTTCTCATGTTAGTTACATAAATACAACACCAGAGAATATCGCAAGGTTACTACCTGAGAACGCATGGCACTTGTGCTGAGGTCACTAAAATCTAAGGTACTCTTTATGAATTTATGAACTCTCTGTAAGAGATATAAAATATCACACTTTAATACGAATTTCTTTAGCAACTGCTTAACTTACTTGTTTGTGTTTTAGAAACATGTTTCTGGAGAAAATCAACTGTTTGAGCCAAAACCTTCTTATTACACTGTGTTGATAATTTTTCATCACATTCATAACACCTGAAAAAACACAAATATGTATGTAAATATTATGAAAGCATCTTCAATAATGTTGTACACCAGGTAATAAAGTTGATATTTATCCGGTCTTGTCTTTAAATGGGGGGGGGGGGGCAAAAAGTATACACTGAGTGAGGCATTAGGTAAATCTAGAGAAATAAACAGGAAAGAGTTCACAAAGAGCCTTAGCCCTATCATTTAAATTAAAGTTCTGGTACTTTATCCTAAGTGTAATGGAAAGCCATGAGGAGTTTTTTAAGCAGGGGAGTGATGTGATCCAATTTATATTTTAAAAACATCACTCTGACTAATGTCAGATGGACGGAATCAGGAATAGAAGGTCCGGGGCACCTGGGTGGCTCAGTCGTTAAGTGTCTGCCTTCAGCTCAGGGCATGATCCCAGAGTCCTGAAATCGAGCCCCATATCAGGCTCCTCTGCTGGGAGCCTGCTTCTTCCTCTCCCATTCCCCCTGTTTGTGTTCCCTCTCTCGTTGGCTGTCTCTCTGTCTGTCAAATAAATAAATAAAATCTTAAAAAAAAAAAAAAAAGGAATAGAAGGTCAGGGTAGAAGCAGGAGATCTGGAGAAAGATTTATTTTACAGACATTTCAGGTAGTACTTCTCTGTACAAAAATAACTGCCATGGAAAGGGGGAAGTGGATGAGGGTAAGTCAGTGATTCTCAAACAGGAGCAATTTTGCCCCCTGCCAAATGTTTGGTAATGTTTTGAGACATTTTTGGTTGTCACAAGTGGGGAAGCTGCGACCGGAATCCACTGGGTAGAGACTGGAAACCTCCTTTGATGTACGGGATAATCCTCTCACAACGAAGAATTATCAGCTCCAGTGACAGCAGGACTGAGATTGAGAAACTCTACTCTAGAGGAAAGACTTGCTGCAAATTAGGAATGTTTAAAGTTGAGTGATGGGTGCGGAGGATTTCATTACACCATTTTGCCTACTTTTGTTAAAGGATTAAAAAAATAAGATAAAAAGGGAAAGAAACAAAATGCTAGGCTTCTGGCCTGAATACTTAAGTGATGGAGGTGCCACTTACAGAGACGGGAGGACTGGGTGTTTTGTTTTATTTGGGGCTTAGTTGGGAAGAGAGGGCTCCCAAAGAGATTTTCAAAAGCACATTATTTTTTCGAAAACTGCCCTCCAAGTTTACTCATTAGAGCATATAGTATTAATAAAGATTTCTTCTATGTATTATCATTGCCTGCTTCCTTTATCTTCATAAGATCCAATGGTCAAATAGGAACATATATTTGAACATATTGAAAGTATAATGTGTTAGACTAACACCACCTTACGTATTCACAATCTTATAATTTACTAGTGGTCCTGAGATCAATGGCTATAAACTAGGTTTCGGTTCCTTTTCTAAACAGCACTCAAAATTCAGTCAAATATTTACTCATACTCAAAATACAAATATTACTCTATCTCTTGCACACAGAAATACATAGGTACATAGATAAATCTGTGAAACAAGTCACAGAAAACATTCCCAAAACATACTTTTTTTTTTTTTTTTTAAGATTTTATTTATTTATTCGACAGAGAGAGACAGCCAGCGAGAGAGGGAACACAGGCAGGGGGAGTGGGAGAGGAAGAAGCAGGCTCCTAGCGGAGAAGCCTGACGTGGGGCTCCATCCCAGAATGCCGGGATCACGCCCTGAGCCAAAGGCAGACGCCTAATGACTGCGCCACCCAGGCGCCCCCCAAAACATATTTTCTAATAAACCATGATAGAATTCAAACAATGTAGAATTACCAGGTTTACGCTATCATAAACCCTCAAAATGTACTGATGTGACTACTGCCAAAAATAATAAAAATTGCTCATTTGCAAAATATTGAAATGTCAAGAAATTTTTACTCATGCTGCAATTTAATCTTTACTTGGTATAAAATATATTGTCACTTTAAGAGTACAAAAAGAAAATCCAAATAAAAACCACACAATGGCAGTGAATTTGGAGAAAAGAGGACAGTGCAAGATAAATTAATTCTACTTGTTTCCATTAGAAATAACCAAAAAAAAAAAAATTAATTGTGCATCTACTTGTGCCAGGCACTGTTGTAAATGCTTTACATGCATTTTCTGGTTTAATTCCTCAGAACAACCAAAAGAGTATTATCATTTTAAAAATAAATAGCTCTCTAGAAGTACAATACTTCCTTTTTTACAGATTAGAAACTGGGACATAGGAGGGCTCACAAATCAGTAAGGTAATAAAAGTACAGGGGAAATGCTACACCTTCCAACAAACTTTTGAGTACTTTGAAAGCACTCACCTTTTGAAAAAGTAAAAAGATAAATAAAAGCACTCATCTGTATGTTAACTTTAAGAGTTAAGTGAGTGCCTCTTAACACTGGTCAGGCATGAGAATCAGGTATGGAACTTAACAACACAAAAGCCCTGATTTAACAGAGGGCCAATGAATAGTACCTATGGATTTTTCAAATTCCACCTCTGAAGAAAGTCAGAGGTAAGAAACCACTGTGCTAATAATTATTATCTGTTAAAGCAGCATTAAATCCACTATCGAGCAAGACTTTGTTAGCCATAATTAAACCAAATCTACCATATTTCTTTCTTTTTTAGGGTTTCCAAGTTTTTTATCTAGTTCAAGTTGGCCTTTTTTTTTAATCCAAATTAGTAAAGTTTTCTACTGAAATTGTTCAACTTTTTTTTAAAGATTTTATTTATTTATTTGAGAGAGAGAGAGAGAGAGAATATGAGCGCACACAGGAGTGGAGGGCGGGGCAGAGGGAGAGGGAGAAACAGACTGCTGATGGAGCAGGGAGCCCGGTGCAGGGCTTGATTTCAGGACCCCAAACCTGGATCCTAGACTCAGGACCCTGAGATCATGACCTGAGCCGAAGGCAGACGCTTAAGTGACTGAGCCACCTAGGCTCCCCAGAAATTGTTAAACTTTTTAAGGTTTAAGAATTAGATGGGAAAAAGAAAATAGTCCCAACCTTTAAGTTTCTGTAAATGCATCTGACCAGCTTGAATTTCTTCCTTAGAAAGGAATGAAATTTTACAGAATCCCAAATGTGACTTAAATTATTTTCCTTATAATATAAATCTAACATTCTACTCACCAAATAATCAATAAATTGATCACCCTTATAGCTCTATATATCTATGAAAGCAAAATTATACAATTAAGCATAAAAATAAAATTACAAAATCAATAGTTAAAACTAACAACATTAGCTTTTCTTGTTTTTTATGTGTTTTTTGGGTTGGTTGGTTTGTTTTTTGCTGAAATTACATCATGATTCACACCATAATTAAGGTCCTAAGAGCTACAACAGAAGTTCTGACACAGACTCACTTGAAATGAGCCTATTCTACCAGTTGCCACTCAACTCTCCCTCCACCTTCCTCTATTCCTGTGGTCCTCAAACTGTGGTCCCCAGACTGGCAGCACTGGCAATACCTAGGAACTTGTTAGAAATACAAATTCTTAGGCCCTACCAAAGAACTACTAAATCAGAATCTCCAGGCCAAGGCCCAGCAATCTATTTTAACAAGCCTTCCTGGTGACTGTGATGGGCCCCATTGTTTGAGACCACTGCTCTATTCAGGCTACCGAGAAATATGCATTGAGCTGCCACACTGTGGCTTCCTCCTCCTCTCCCCTAGCTCCAGCGTCTCATTTACATAGTAAGCTGTCTCTGTACTTTCCTCATTCTCCCCAATATGATTATTTGGAACAACAAAACCACAAATGCAGCAAGCACCGGACCCGTGCCATGAATTTAAATCATAAGATGATTTCTTCTATAAGCCTAAATATTGTTATATTAATTTTAGATCCCGGAAGCGAAAACACAGAGTTAAAATATTTTTGTCTTAAAGAAAATTTGAAGACCTCTGGAAATTCATTCAAGGAAAACTTGAAAGCTTCTGAAAATTCATTCAAGGAATCTATAGGAGTCTATAGATTCCATTTAGAAATTTTTTTGGTGAAAAAATACATACACATATTAAAAAAGAAAAATTTCGTTGTGAAACATATGGAAAGCTTTTTGATACAATATCCATTTACGCCACTGAAGCGGTGTGCTATGCTAGTAAGAATCAAAAGGGAATCAAAAGACTTGTTTTAGTGCCCGGACGTTTACTTTGTAACCATAAAAAAGTAAATGATACTCAGTGTCCTTACAGGTAAAATGAGGGAACTGGACTTGGTTCCCATCCAGGATTAAGTAGTAGAATCACCAGGCTTACCCTTTCCCCTCCAGGGAATCACCAAACCACCTGACTGCCTGAAGTACCTTTCTCTAGAACTGTGGAATTCTGTTTTATCAAGTTCATTATGGAAAATCAATTAGGAAGAATGTTTCTTTATCCTATGAAGAAAATGTTAAAAAAAAAAAAAAAGTAGAGGGATGACTAAATTTTTCCTTATTTAAATTTTAAACTTATGTTAATTTTCTTAGAGTATTCTATAGGTTGTGTTCAGGCTAAAAAACATAAGGGGGTATAACATCTTTAAATATCTTACCTTGTAAAGCTCAAAGAAAATGATATTTTTTTGTAGTGGACACAAGTAGTAAGAAAATCTAACTTACCATATAATCCATGTGCTCAGACTAATTGTAATACAATGAGATTCTGTTCTCCAGCTCTTGTAGTGCTTCAGTGAATGATGGCTTTCTGAGTTTCTACCACAGCCCTAAAGATGAACAGAATGCTATTTGTACGATTTACATATAAGTTTGTTTCAAATTAATCGAAACTTAAATCATACTCAAACTTATACTGAAAAGGTTTTGGTTTTTAATTTGAAGCAGGAGGGAAAAGTTTCAGAAAATAATATAGATTCTCATTAAATTTAATTTCTTGCAAAGAGGCTAACTTGCTTTTTGTTATATAGTATTTACCTAAAACAATCATGAGCCAAGTTCATTTCCCTATTACTTAAAAACGTATATACTGTCTTGCACATTGTGGGGCACTGAGCATCTTTGCAGACCAGTGCCCCCCTCCTACACACACATTTTCTAATAATGTCCACACCTCCACCCAAACCCACTGGCAACTAATGAGACTCAGACCAATCACAGCAATTTCCCTCACCAGGTAAGTAAAGAAATAAGATGCAGTTCTGGTCAATGAGACATCAGGGGCAGTTTGCTGGATGTTTCTGGTTAAGTTTCATATGTTTAAAAACAAAAACAAAAACAGGAAAGGGATGACCTTTTTGACCTCTTTCTGGCCTTTGGGGATGGCTGTATGATATATAATGCATGAAACATCTCTGGCCATAAAAAGCCATGAAATTGAGGGTGGACAAAAGAAAAATGGAAGAAATCTCAGTTTTCAATGTTCTTTTCATTGAATTAACTAATCCTGAAGTGGTCCTACTTATGAACTGTGCAAGATAATAAGGATTCTTCTTATTTTGGAAAAATTATAGACATCTTACATGTTATTCAAAAAATATTAGATATTAATAGCTTCTAAGCTGTTAACAAAAATTGTTTTGGGAAAAAGAATCATTTCATAGAAAAAAAATTAATCTAGTAAGATGTAAAAAAAAACTGGGATCCATTTCTTAAGTAAATACAAACAGGTAAAGGCAGGTGCAGACATGAAAACTACTGTAAGTAGGCTGGATTCCCTTTTCAAGTATTTCTAAACCACACGTGATTACTTTCTGAAGATAACATACCTTTTATTTTACCTTAACAAATGTTTCTAAGTTCAGCCTTGGAGTGTTCTGTCTAAACATGGATAAATTTATTTTAGGTTCTAAACATTAAAACCAGTCCAACTCACAATAAGCATTTAAGAAAAATATTTAAGACAAACTCACAGATAAAAATCACTTTTCTCACCTGAAAACCACACTTGAGGCACAACCAAATGTCAGAGGGAAGTACTGGTCGCCCATCACAGAATCTTCTTTCTTTTAAACATTCTGAGCAAACTGACCACACATTCTCAGCTATCGCTTTCTTCACATGACTCACACTGATAGCATGACTTACATGCTGGCAAGTGAAACCTACTGAATGAGACAAAACAAAACGTGAACATTTTCTTTGCTAAACCAAAGTGTTACCATCAATAAGCAAAAGTCAATAGCATTAAAATGCTGTAACTAGAAAGCCAAGAGATTCTAAAAACAAAATAACTCAAAAGGATACATACTGTATGGTTCCATGTATAAAGCATTAGTGAAATAACAAGAGAGATGGAGAGCAGATTTGTGGCTGCCAGGGACTATGGACAGAGAACAGGGAGTGTGGCTATAAACAGGTAACTCTTGGGGTGGTGATGGGACAGTCGGGTATCTCAGTTGTGGTGGTTATACAAAACTACACATGTAATGAAAGTGCATAGAGTTATACCCACTCACACAGACACATAGACACACATACACAAGGCTTTGCACATCTGGAGAAAGCAGAATAAGCTCTAAGGACTGTACTGATGTCATTTTCCTGGGTTTGATATCGTACTACAGAAATACAAGAGGTTGAATCAGGAGAGGTTGGGTGAAGAGTGAAAGGGACCCCCCTGTATACCTCTTTGAACCTTCCTATTAATTCAAAATTACTTCAAAAATAACAAGTTTAATAAATAAATAATTATGTACTGAGCAGCTACTGTGTCAAGCATTTTGAATATATTTTCTTCTCATTTAGATACGCATATAAAAATCTTTCCACGGAGCCTACCTCTGCTCTGATGCTATTCTCATCACTATTGAGAGAAAGGAGAAAGGAACAAACAATGGCATAATTTACAGGAACAAGAGTCCTCCTTAATGAGTATTTCCAAATAACAAATGACTCTTCATGGTCCTTAATTATCCCTTATAACAGAGTCCCACTGGGTGCACTGTGTGGAGGCAACGGGCCAAAATCAGCTAATATGTTTTTATTTCTTCAGATAACCGTGTTCTTCTCCCAAGGACACAATGACATTTCCATTTCTCCCTGTTAACTATCTCAAACACCAAAACTACAACTGTCCACCAAAATTAAACAACAAAGGATAGACTGAGTAACATGAAAAGGGAAATAGGAGTACGTGCAGTTCAACTTTCTCCACTTCCCTTCCCTTTTCACCTACTAGTTAACTAGAGAGAGGTTAATCATTAGTTCCTTTTCATCCTGAAGCCTAAGTATGTGACTCCTAACAAGTGACTTATTGCAAAATATAATTTCAACAAAAATAACGTGCAATCTGGTGAAAGATTAGAACTTCTAATTTTACACCAAGAGCAAGTTATAAGAATAGACACAAACGGAGTAATTCCAAAGTCCTATATTTGAAAAGAAAGGACACATGCCATTAAAGAAAGGGGTGTTCTGGGGAAGACTGATAGATGACCACACCAATACAGGACCTAGAAGTGAGTTACTAGATATCAATGCTTTGAGTTTTTATATTTTAAAATTCTTTTATATTATGATGTTATGTTAGTCACCATATAGTATATCATTAGTTTTTGATGTAGTGTTCCATGATTCATTGTTTGCGTATAACATCCAATGCTCCATGCAATACATGCCCTCCTTAATACGCATCACTGGGCTAACCCATCCCCCCGCCCCCTTCCCCTCTGAAACCCTCAGTTGGTTTCCCGGACTCCACAGTCTCTTGTGGTTCATTTCCCCCTCTGATTTCCCACCTTCATTCTTCCGTTCCTTCTCCTAATGTCCTCCATATTTTAAAATTCTAAGGGGAAAAATCATTCCATACACCTTCTGTATCATCTCTGGGATGGGATCTGGCCAGGGTACAACTTAACTATTCTCTGTTTCCACAATTCAGACTTATAAAACTGAAATTATTAATGAATTCAGAGATATTCATGATAAATATGTGAATATTTATGATAAAATGTTCCAAGCGTCTATATTAACCCTATCAGCTTTTAAATACTTCTTATAAGTAAATTTGAAAGTTTGATGTTTTCTTACAAGAGTTAACCAGTGTTTAATAGTATTCACAATCTTTGGGAGGAGGGGGGAAAATGTAAAAAAAAAAAAAATTCTGTGCTATTAGGATTTCCTCAATTTTCTGTAATTTGGTTAAACATACAATTGTCTAAATTTCATCTGCCACATAAGTCCTCTAGGGATTCCTGAATAAAATATATAAATGTATTAAAGTCTATAGTTGTTTCACATTAACAAATCAAAAACAATAATTAAAAGCTCCATATTTTTCACTTTAAATATTAAAAAACTTTACAAGGAGGTCTTCCAGTTTGCAAATGATGGTCTAAAATCAACACTTCCCCATTCTCCTCCCAGAAATTGTCCAAGGGCAACAAGAATAAAAAACAAAAACACCAAGTTTATTTTCAGGAAAACCCAGAGACAACTGGAGCCCCAAGTCATAAATCCAGTGGAAGGGTCCCAGCTCAACGCAGCAGAGATCAAACAGGGGTGCATCCAGAAGGAAGCAGAGAGCATACTGCAGCTGTAGATCTCACAGAGAACTCCACATGCTTCACAGACACAGAACGAAACCTAAATCTCTGCACAACACCCCTGGCAGGAGCTCCCCTATATTCAGTTTTGTTTTAAGAAGCAAAAGAAGGCAATTTCTAATTCACTAAGCGGGAAACAAGAAAACAAGCCAAATTCGCCCAAAACAGTCTTGTCTCCGAGACAGGCAGGGAGAAGAGACCGTTCAGATTCTGAAAAAAAAACCCAGGGCTGCATAACCCTGTTGGGTGGAAAGAAGTTTAAGGCTGAGTTCACACTTAAAAGTCCAATTGGTCTGGACAGCGCTCTGGCCCTCCTTCTTACACAAATATTCTAAAACTAACTGGTCCAAGGAAGGTGACCCTCCATCAAAGAATGAGAAATTAAGGAAAAATCAAAGCCACAAATCTATACCAATATAAGAAAAAGGAAAAACAAACGGCACAGAAATCGCTGCCACGGGATAAAAATACAAAACAGAAGCAAATGGTCCGGGGCGCCTGGGTGGCACAGTGGTTAAGCGTCTGCCTTCGGCTCAGGGCGTGATCCCGGCGTTATGGGATCGAGCCCCACATCAGGCTCCTCCGCTATGAGCCTGCTTCTTCCTCTCCCACTCCCCCTGCTTGTGTTCCCTCTCTCGCTGGCTGTCTCTATCCTGTCGAATAAATAAATAAAATCTTAAAAAAAAAAAAAAAAAAGAAGCAAATGGTCCAATACAAGGTGGCAAAACAGGAAGAAGTGACTGGCATCGCTCGGGAAAGAAATGGAAGAAAAAATAAAACCACAAAAAGGATAACAAAACTAAAAAGGGCATAAGGTGAAGAAGACACTGCAGAAAACACTGTAAAAGATAAAAAATGAAAAGAGCAAGCGAAATGAAAAGGAAGCAGGAGTTTTAGAGGATTTGGGAAAAAATAACTAGAAGACAGCTGAGGAAGAGCTAACCTAAGAATCATCAGAATCCCTGAAAAAAATCATATTCACAGATCAGAACAAATGTTTAAAGATATAATTCAGACTTCCCTCAATACAGCAATCTAGCTATGCTGAAACACTATCCAAGTTAAAAACACTTAAAAATGGAAATGAAAATTAAAGATGTGTTTTTCAATGAAGAGCTAAACTGGTGAGAAAGTAGGGAAAATCCTCAGAAAAGCCTAAACAGAAGGTATGAGACTCAAGAAAGCATGCCTGAGGCCAGCAGCTCCCCAGTCACCTCCCAGGCTTGCAGGCCTGGCTTTAACGGGTCGTGAGAAATGGAAATCAACAAAAAGATGTCAATGCTAAGTGGCTTCATAAACTAAACAAAATCTCAATCATTGTTTTGGAACTAGACTAGCTGATTTTATTTATTTTTTTTTTTAAAGATTTTATTTATTTATTTGACAGAGATAGAGACAGCCAGCGAGAGAGGGAACACAAGCAGGGGGAGTGGGAGAGGAAGAAGCAGGCTCATAGCGGAGGAGCCTGATGTGGGGCTCGATCCCATAACGCCTGGATCACTCCCTGAGCCGAAGGCAGACGCTTTAACCGCTGTGCCACCCAGGCGCCCCTAGACTAGCTGATTTTAAAGTTCATGCAGAAAACAGTGAAAATAAAGAGCAAAGGATTTTTTGATTAAAAACATATATGGCTATTTTCCGCAACACTATTTAGGATGCCAGGTATCACCATTTACCAGCAATGTCGTCTGAAGAGTCTTCATCACGAGGTACAGCAGGCCTTTTACTTCTTTTGGCTTTCTCAGGCAAAGCTTTGGAAGGCTCTTTCACCCGCATCTGTTATTTACTGAAAAGTTTGGGGGTAGGGGAAAATGAATACACTTTAATCCTCAGAATGAAAATTGTAGGTATTTGACTTAATGTATATTAACATAAAAACGACTTCAATTTTAGTTGGGTCTAGTACATCAACAAAAGGAGAACAACAGGTGAAGCCAAAGAAATCTTTATTAAACCAATATACAAATGCACATTACATTTGACGTTTACCAACTATTCCCTAGACACATGATGTCCAGGTGGATGAAAAAAACCAAAGGTTTGATCAAGGGAAGAAGTGCTGCTTCTGGGTCATGTGCTCCCTTTGCCCTTTCTCCTGTCCCACTAGCTAGGAAATAGTAGAAGCTGGAAACAGGCCACAACGGACCAGGGATGGGAGCATATGCCGAGCACAGCAGAGCCAGCCTACCTGTACCATATGACCTAGCACTGAACTACTGGGAGAAATATATTGTTTTAAGATACTGCATTTTTTGTGGTGTTTTTTTCCCCACTTTTTCGTTATGAAAAAATTTAAGCTTCCACAAAAGTGCAAAGAACAATATAATAAACATCCATATACTTACTACCTAGATTCCACATCTAGAACATTTTGCCCTATTTGTTTTATCTAAATAACCAGTGTGTACAAGACATACCTACACGTATGAGTGTGTTTGTTTTTGCTGAACTATTTCAAAGTTGCAAAGAACCTGTATCTTTTTTAAGAATAAGAACATTTTCCTATATAATCACATCATTACCACATGTAAGAAAATTAATGATTCCGTATTCTGATGTTCCATCATATTCTAACCTCTGACCCAAAATTGTCTTCCATGCTGATTTTATAAAAATCAAGATTCAATCAAGGTTTGCACTTTGTATTGGTTATGTCAGGCTAACTGTTAGCATCTTTTGATCCACAACGTATACTTTCTTATAGTTCTTCCCAACTTATACTTCCCTAACACACTGGCTCTTTTAAGAGATCAGGACAGTGCATATGAGTCACCTTAAAGATCTTGTTAAAATGTGGATTTTGATTCAGCAAGTCTGGCACAGGACCTGAGGTTCTGCCTAAGGAGCTCCCAAAGGGAAGCTGGCGATCCACAGACCACATGTGCTTTTTATTTTGTTTTGTTTTGTTTTAAGATTTACTTATTTTAGAAAGAGAGCACACATACAAGCAGAGGGAAGAGCAGAGGGAGAAGGAGAGAGAGAATCTCAAGCAGAATCCCTGCTGAGTGTGGAGCCCAACAGGGGGTTTTATCTCAGGACCCTGAGATTATGACCCAAGCCGAAACCAAGAGTCAGATGCTCAACCAACGGAGCCACCCAGGTGCCCCCATCGACCCTACTTTCAACAGCAACATTGTATAATGGCCCACACTTCTTTCTTCAACGTGTTACTTACCTCGGTCCTTTCTATTTTTTAAAAACCCAAAGTTAATTGCTAAGATTTTAGATAAGAAATTAAGCATTTTTTAAAAATCACTGTACTTGGAGTCTCTCTTAAAGCTCAGCCTAAATCTCACCTAGTATCATCTCTTCTATGGCTAAGCTACACTTAATTTCCATGGCTATTTGTTTATTTGCTTTTATTGATCAAGGTGGAAGAATCTTTCAACTCAATAATAAATTCTGAATCTTGGGGCGCCTGGGTGGCTCAGTTGGTTAAGCGGCCAATTGTTGGGCTCCACAATGAGCAGGAAGTCTGAGGTTCTCTCCCTCTTCCTCTGCCCCTCCCTGTGCTCATGCACACACTCTCTCTAAAATAAATAAATCTTTAAAAGTGAATAAATTCTGAATCTTGATTCAGTTATACTATATTCAGTTATACTATATTCCACATAAGGGAGCTTTTTAGTTTACCATTTCAAGAGCCATTTCTTTAACTCCAGGGGTCATCACTCTTGAACGGAGCTGCAAACTATGGCCTTCCATGTTAGAGATGCACGAGGGTTTGGAGTTCCTTGACTACCTCATTTCTTTTTTTTAAGTTTTTTTAAAAATTTATTTATTAGAGACAGAGAGAGAACACAAGCACGGGGGTACAGGCCGGCAGAGGGAGAAGCAGGCTCCCCGCTGAGCAAGGAACCCGACATGGGACTCAATCCCAGGACCCCAGGATCATGACCTGAGCCACAGGCAGATGCTTTACAGACTGAGCCACCCAAGCGTCACTGGACCACTTCATTTCTGACTGACTTTTCCCTCCGAACTTTCTCATCCACTTACCCCTATAGTTCTACCCTGCAAAAACACTAATTTAGGTATTCCATTCCCTGACCACAAATTCGAGTTCTTCCAGCTTTGCCTCTTCAGCCGCTCCTATTCACCTTTAGTGCCCAGGCTGGCAAGAGGCTGCATCTCACCAAGTGTGTCCATGATCACTATAGCAAGGCAGGGGGGTGGGGAAGCAGCAAATGGAGTGCTGGTTCTTAAAGCTTCACTTGGAAATAATGTTATGTCATATCCGCTCATATTTTCCCAGTCCAAGCAGGACTTTTAACTTCAAGTAGACATGGGGGTAAAGGGGCGGGATGTGGGATGTGTACAAAGAGTGCAACCTTACCACATACACAGAAAGAACAAAATATGTGTACATAGCCTTAACTACCACCACATCACCCCCCTAGCAGAACCCTGAACCTAAATGAACCCAAATAACCACTTTCTCTATGTCTGAATCCAAACAGGCTGGAGAAAATCTTCTAAGAAAGCTGACTGGGTCCACTAAATTCATAATCACAATCTCAGTCTCAAATGGATCAAGACATGCCGTTACCTACTACACTTTCTGGAAAACCTACTTACCTACTTCTCACACAGCCATGTGAAACCTTTCTCACTCTTTTAAACCTCTAACTCCTCCATCTCCCTACTTCTCAAAATAGTATCTAGTCTTCTACTTTACTGAGGGAAAAAGATATAATCAGAAGGCAAATCTGATCTTTCCACCCCCAAACTTATGGACTTACCTCCAACTATTTCAACTTGATATCCTGAAAATACAGGTAGAACTAAAAGAATCAAGGAAAAGTGGCTCATGAGAAACCAGCCGTACCTTTCCCCCGCTTCACAGATAACTTCTTGAAAAAGATAGACATCAACACATAGATAGTGCTTGCAGAATAACAAAAGGAACCAGGTATTTGACCTACAACCCATAAAAGAGTAGAAGACAGTGGTGACTCAAACTTAACTTGGCAATGTCAATTTCCAGTGATTTTTCTGACACATGCAATATGTCTACACATAGAAATAATTTTGGACAGTAACCCACTATTTAGCAATCACTTACGTATGTAGCTTTTTCTTTCACTTTTTAGGCAAAAAGAGACAAAATTAAAATCTAATTACTAGACCTTCAAGTACTTTCTATCACCAATATTGTGTCTGAGAAGTTCCAAGGCCACCCTCACATTTGGAGATTCACTGGAAGGACTCACAGGACTCAGCATGTAGTCGTACTCATGGCTAACTTTTATTACAGCAATGTAGTATGGACATACAACCTGAGCATAACAGGAAAAGACACAAGGAAGTTTGCAGGAATCCATGTGCAGGCTTCCTTCTGTTCTCTCCTCCCAGAAAGGGTCAATCAGAGTACACTCTTTCCCCCACTATGGAAAATCCAGAAATGGCTGTGCCATGTTTCTGACCAGGGAAGCCCATTACAGACTCACAGGCCCGGGGGTTTTTCTGGCGGTTGGTAACTGCGGCATAAACCACAGGGTAGAGCATAAACTATATCGTTTCCAGATGCCAAACAAGGTGTAGCCTTGCAAACAGACCTTTCTAAGGATAGCAGTGTCAGTATTGATATGTTAAGTCTTTCCAGGACAAATAAGTTCTGGCCCTTTTATTCATGTGGTTTCCCAAACAAAACTTTTCAGTTTAACTTCAGTATTACTCTAACACCTGTCTTTTCTCTGCTGTAGGATGTACAACTAAGTTGTTTAGAAATGTTTGATTTTTGGGGGGGCGCCTGGGTGGCACAGTCGTTGAGTGTCTGCCTTCGGCTCAGGGCGTGATCCCAGCGTTCTGGGATCGAGCCCCACATCAGGCTCCTCTGCTAGGAGCCTGCTTCTTCCTCTCCCACTCCCCCTGCTTGTGTTCCCTCTCTCACTGGCTGTCTCTGTCAAATAAATAAATAAAATCTTTAAAAAATAAAAAAAAGAAATGTTTGATTTTTTTTTTAAAAAACATGCTATACAAACAAAAGCCCATAGTCTCAAAAAAGAAAAAAAAATCTTTTTTCCGTACCCTTGGACTCTCGGGGAATTATTTTCGGCGTGGGGAGGAGAAGGACACAACTCTCCTTTTAGTAGCAGGCTCAAAAAGACGAACAGCACTTACGTACTTTTGCTGTGCATCACGCGGCTCTCAGCACTTCAGAGATACTACCTCACGTAATACTCCCAACCACCTTATGAGACAGGTTACTATTACTTCCCCCATTTTACACTTGAAACGGAGACACACAGAGGTTAAGTGACTTGCAAAGGTCCCGGAGCCAGTCAGTGGTGGATGGAGACTTGGACCCCAGCAGCCCTTCTCCAGCGCTTCTAATACTACCCTCCAGTCACTAACAACAGCATCCCAAGTTTCTCAAGAGAAAATGGGTAGTGCGGAGAGAGCGCGGGAGAGAGGCAGGACGGGTATCGGGGAGCGGGCGCCTGCTTCCAGGTAAAGCGGAGACTCGGGCCCCTCCCCGCGGACCCCTCCTGCGGAAACCACCACGGCTCCGCCGCCGGAGCCCCGCCGGGCCGCACTCACGCGGCCCTCGGTGACTGCCTGGAGCCCCCCGGGATCGGAAAGACGGGGGAGCGTAAGAGGCCTCTCTCCCAGGCCCGTCCTGCCACGAGGGCCTGGGGAAGAGGAAGCGAAGACCGAGACACTGCGGCGACCCCAGCACCACAATCCAGACTCACCACGCCGGGCCGAGCCGCCGCGTCTACAACCAGAAGAGATTGCGCCTGCGCGGCCGACAACCCGGTGGGCAGGGCGGGGCCTCGTGTGCCCGCCCACAGCCGGGGTGGGGTTTGAGGCCGTCCCTCGAGGTGGCACACCGGAGTGGGGCGTGGACAGGGCGGGGCCGGCTCGCGTCGCGCCTGCGTTCCGTAGGTCCGCAGAGCCCTGTAGGCCTGGCTAATCTTAGAGTAAAGGTGTTGGACTCCAGGCTGCGTCCGAATAGTGTCCTGGAGTACGCAGCTCAGGTCTTCCCGGAGTCGGGCTTAAGTCCCCCTTGCTGCTGAGGGCCTGAAGGGATAGCTTCCGACTTCCCTCTGTCACACTCTTCTGTGCAATAAAGTCCCACCTGACATTGGCCATACGTTAGCTTGCATTTTTTTCATTATCGGCTTACCTGTCCTCGCTTACTTAACTAGACAGGAAATTTCTTGACCTACACCTATACCTCTTCGAAGCTCGATTATCCGTTAAAGTGGTCTGCACACTGCATATGTTTAGTAAAAATAGTTGGTTTGAAAATGTTTTATTTTAGGGGCGCCTGGGTGGCTAAGTCCTTAAGCGTCTGCCTTCGGCTCACGGCGGGGTCCCGGCGTTATGGGATCGAGCCCCACATCAGGCTCCTCCCCGGCGAGCCTGCCTCTTCCTCTCCCACTCCCCCTGCTTGTGTTCCCTCTCTCACTGGCTGTCTCTCTGTCAAATAAATTTAAAAAAAAAATGTTTTATTTTAACGATATTGCAAACATCAACTCTAGTTTTAGGGAAGTCCTACGAGATTTGTAATCCTTCACAACTCTTCAGCCAGGATACTGGTGGCCTTATGATAGAACCTTGCATTAAGAGTTCAAGATACCAGAGATAAACCAAAAACTCTGATTTTTCCCGTAAAATCATTTCCTACGAAATAGTTAGCATTATTTCTATGTACAGAACTTGGCAAAGGAGGCCACTAGGTGTTTACATTGTATTTATGGAAACCACTCATCCGACAAATATAACTAAGTACAAATATGCCAGTTACTGTGCTGCCTATAGGAATAAGTAATCATGTTTTGGAGTAGGGGAATTTTTTTCTTTAGGGAAAAATATTTTTTCCCTATTTTTTTCTTTAAGGAAAAAAAAATTCCCCAAATAAGAATAGGTCTTATTGTGGTGTAATTGTTAAGTCAAAACTGTCTACATCACAAATCAAAAGTTTTCATTTATTTTAGCAACAGATTTGAAACAGAACGTGGAGAAAAAAAGATATGCAAATCTGAAAAAAATCTAAGTAATTTCCATACTAAATTGTAATGCTGTAAATGGGATTTTTAAAAACGTATCATATACTGGACTCCCAATTTACAGTAAAAAAAAAAAAAAGAGGGGACTGAATTAGAACACAGAAATTTAAGAATTAGTGGTGCCTGGGTGGCTCAGTAGGTTGAGCCTCTGCCTTCCACTCAGGTCAGTATCCCGGAGTCCTGGGACCAAGCCCTGCCTCAGGCTCCCTGATCAGTGGGGAGTCTGCTTCTCCCTCTCCATCTGCCCCTCACCCTCTGCTCCTCTCCCTATCCATGCTCACTCTCTCTCAAGTAAATAAATAAAATCTTATTTAAAAAAAAAGAAATTTAGGAATTATGCAAACACCATACAATTTTTCTTGGAAATGATAAAATTCCAAAGCTATCTTGATTTCTAGCAGTCTACATTCTATTTTACAATGTGATTTTTTTCACTTGGCAAGATATCTTGGACATAACTCTGTATTAGCCTCATTCTTTTGACTAGTTGCTTAAAACTCCAGTAATGGATGTATCATTTTTTCCCCAGTTTTCTGTTGATGTACTTTATCTTTGCCTACTTGTGCAAATATCATTAGTAGATAGCAATGGAAATGCTAAGTCAACAGATACGCATTTCAAGTTTTGATAGAAACTGTTTCCAAACTGAGGACTTCAGAGGGGAAGAGGGTGGGGGAATGGGATAGACCGGTGATGGGTAGTAAGGAGGGCACGTATTGCATGGTGCACTGGGTGTTATACACAACTAATGAATCATCGAGCCTTACATCGGAAACCGGGGATGTACTGTATGGTGACTAACATAATATAATAAAAAATCATTTAAAAAAAAAAAAAAAAGAAACTGTTTCCAAAAAAAAAAAAAATCTTCACTTGATTTGTCAAATATCTGGAGGCCTGATACGGACTTGGAAAGAAATGGGCAAAATCTCCTTTCCAGTTGCCTTTCACTTGCATTACGCCAATAAATAAAATGAGTTGTTTGAGAATTAATGATTCATATCAACTCAGCACTAGTAGAACTTTCCCAGAAGACTTAAACTATTTTTCTCCCTTTCATCTCACTGGAAGCCTTCCTGACTCTCTCCGAAAGAAGAACTTGGACACTAGTCCAAGGAACAGTAATCAAGACTCTCTTTTGACAAGACTTTTTGCTGTAAGAACTCTTAAATAAACCGAGTCTGGCACTTTGCTAGGTACAGGAGGAGCTATTTATCTTCTGAGAGAAAAAAATCTTGCAGAAAAATATTTCTCAAATACTTAGTCATGAACATTGGAAAAAGAATGATATCATAATATGTGCTTTTGCAAAGGCATAAATCAAGCTGAATGTGATTTTTTAATTTTTTTAAAGACTTATTATGTTTCCTTTTTTTTTTTTTAAGATTTTATTTATTTATTTGACAGAGAGAGACAGCAAGAGAGGGAACACAAGCAAGGGGAGTGTGAGAGGGAGAAGCAGGCTTCCCACAGAGCAGGGAGCCCAATGCGGGGCTCAATCCCAGGATTCTGGGATCATGAACTGAGCTGAAGGCAGATGCTTAATGGCTGAGCCACCCAGGCACCCCCGAATGTGATTTATTGAGGCCAAGCACATTGTTTCATTGTTTCCATATCTGTGTTCATACTACCTATGGTTTTGATGTATTCAGGACAGCTTGGGGATGCCATGGGGAGTACATGAATTTACAACATATAATGACATTTTAATTCAAAGTTAATCCACAAAATAGATCATATAGAAACTATAGCTAAACTCCAAATAATTTGGAAAAACATAGTTGTAAGTGATGGCACTGGCATAGAAATTTGAGGTGGTGCTATTAATTATTAAATTATTGAAAACTAATGGGACCAGGGTCAGTCGGTTAAGCATTTGCCTTCAGCTCAGGTCATGATCCCAGGGTCCTGGGATCAAGCCCCACATCAGGCTCCCTACTCTGCAGGGAGTCTGCTTCTCCCTCGCCCTCTGCCTGCTACTCCCCCTGCTTGTGCTGTCAAATAAATAAAATCTTAAAAATGAATTAATTAAGTAATTACTGAAAACTGAATAATTTTAAACTGCTTAATGAAATTATTCCTTGGACACATATTTTAATAATACCATTTAGAAATTAATTTTTAAATTTTCCATTGTAAATTAATTTGCAGTTGAATAGAACTTTCGTCATGTTGGGGGACCAAATTGAGAATAAATTTAAAACAAGGAAATGAACCACAGTAAACAATAAACTTTATGTGGTAAGCCGAATAGCACTCCCTGCCCCCAAAGGTGTTCTAGTTCCTGGAACTTGTGATCATGATAACTTGAGTTATCACAAAGTTCTTTATAAAAGGGAGGCAGGAGGTCAGAGGAAGAGTAAGGGATGCAACAACATAAGCGGAGGCCAGAGTTAGAGATCTGAAGATGCCAAACTGCTGGCTTTGAAGATGGGGAAGGGGACCACTAGCTGAGGAATGCCAGAAGCTTCTAGTAGGTGAAAAAGGCAAGAAAAGAAATTCTTCCCTAGGGGCTTCAGGGGGAACACAGGCTTGCTGACACCTTCAGAACTGTACATAATAAATTTATATTGTTTGAAGCCAGTAAATTTGTGGAAATTTGTTACAGTAGCAATTGCAAACTAACATATTTTATAAAGTAGTTGGACCTAACTCTGACAAGCTATGGTCAATTATAGTCAAATACCTAAGTTGTGAGGAAAAGATGACAGCATGAGATTATCTTAATACTGGCGTTAGTTGAACCAGCTATTGGAGTTAAGAGCAATTCTTAGAAAAGCATCCACGTAGTTGGCTTTAAATTAATCTACAAGAATCCTGTTATAAAGTAGTTGGGAAAATGTATTTAGTTTAAATCTTTAATTTTCATCACCTGGGTAGCTCAGTCGGTTAAGCGTCTGCCTTCGGTTTAGGTCGTGATCCCAGAGTCTTGGGACCGAGCAACGCCTGGGGCTCCCTGCTCCATGGGGAGCCTGCTTCTCTCTCTGCCCACAGTAAACAATAAATTTCTCATTTTTCTCCAATCCCTCATTTCTCTCTCTCCCTCTCTCTCAAAAAAAACTCTCTTAAAAGAATCTTTGAATTTCATCTTTGGTTATTTTCCATTTTCCACTTTTAAGGTTTGTCTCTCCTTTAAAAATAATAGTCAAAAACAAAAAAGCAAGCCTAACTCTCGGTTTCTTTTTTTTAAGATGTATTTATTTGACAGCGAGAGTCATCGCGCACAAGCAGGGGGAGCGGCAGGCAGAGGGAGAGGGAGAAGCAGGCTCCCGGCAGAGCAGCGAACCCCACGCTGGGATCACGACCCGAGCCAAAAGCAGGCGCCCAATCGACTGAGCCACCCAGGCGCGCCCCAACTCTGGAGTTTCTTTCCAATTTAGTTTTGGTGTAGGGCATGGTTCCCTCTGCGATGACTCCTTGTAGCACTCCCCGATTCGGCCAGCGCCTGGTGGGGGGCGCTCAAGAGCCCGGCGCGGGTGGCCCGGCGGCCGAGAAGGAGGAGGAGCCGGAGGAGGAAGACAGGAGCCGGGTGGGCGCGAGCGGGCGATGGTGCTGCCGCTGCTGCTGTTCCGGAGTGCGCGCCGGGCGATCCCGGGGTCGGAGGAGGCTGCGCTCTGGGGTGAGCTCGGTGGTCCCTGGGGAAAGGGAGAGTGCCTAACCGCGGGCCCGGGGAAGGAATGGCATTGGTGGGGGTGCTCCCTTCTTGGGGCTTCCAGGGAAAAATCAGACCCATTACCCTTGGCACCTGGGAAGGTAGCACCAGCTTTCAGTTCTCGTTCCTTCAGATTGCGGGCTACTTGGGTCTGAGGGTGCTCTTGGGGGACGCAGGAGAGAGGTCAGCGTTGCTCCGGGGAGCTCGCGTGGGGGCCATTTATGAAGATACTGGTGTCTGACTGGGCAGTGAAGGTCAGTTGGCCACTGAGCGAGCAACACGCCCAGTTTCCGCCCGAGAGAAACTGAGGATGAGCCCGGCTCTGCGAGTTACACCTGTGACCCACTGGCGAGCCGCGCTCAGAGCTTGGTGGCAACAGTCACCCAGAATTATAACACGTTAGAGCTGTTAAAGTACCACTGCTAATATTACGGACGGCAAAACAAGCCAGAGAAACGAAGGTTAGTGGAGGCGTTGGGTGTATTACTCAGCAGGCTTCCAGTCCCTTCTTTTGCTTTACATGCTGCCTCTCCTTTAGCACAATTTTTATTTGTGGATGCAGCTGCAGAGACTGTGGCATAACCCTGTGTCCCCAACTCTCCCTCTCAGTTACTCCGCTTGAACTCTTGGTACATCCTCTGTAATTTAAAATGTGCTTTTTCTATGCAAATTTGTTCTTTATTGAGCACCTAGAAATGCAGACCTCCTGCTGGGGATACAGCCTCTGCCGTTCACGTCACCATTTTGGGGAGACAGAGACAAGTAAACAATCACCACACACAGTCTCGTGAGACTGCAATGGAAAAAGCAATTACTCTACCCGAGTTGGAGAAAATATTAGAGAAAAGGTGCCTTTTTTTTTTTTTTTTAAGATTTTATTTCTTTATTTGACAGAGAGGGAGACAGCCAGCCAGAAAGGGAACACAAGCAGGGGAAGTGAGAGAGGGAGAAGCAGGCTCCCAGCAAAGCAGGGAGCCAGATGCGGGGCTCGATCCCAGGACCCCGGGATCACGCCCCGAGTCGAAGGCAGACACTCAATGACTAAGCCACCCAGGCGCCCCGAAAAGGTGCCTTTTCATTTAAAAAATTTTACTAGCGAGGTGCCTGGCTGGCTCAGTTAGTGGAGCATGCAACACTTGACCTCAGAGTTGTAAGCTGGAGCCCCGGGTTGGGTGTAGAGAGTACTTAAAATCTTTTTAAAAAATTCTGGTGATACATTATTATATTCCCATTATATTCAAACAGACAATAAAGAACAGCTTACATTCCCCTCTATACACCCTCCCACATTCCACCTCCCTCTCCAAACGTGGTTTGGTACACATCCTTCTAAACACTTTTCTATGAACATACGTTAAATGTACACATAAAAATACTATATATATAATATATAGGTGTTGCTGTTTTTAATTTATGCCCCAGAATTCCTGTCCCTGCAATCCCACTCCCCAGGAAAAGTTTCTTATTTCCTTCCAGATGGTTTTCTGGACATTTATAAAACATAAGTGTTGTATCTTAAGTGTATATAGATCTCAAAGGGGAAGCTTTTTATTTAGCAATATGGACATCTCTCCAAGTCCCTAAATGTAGGTCTGCCTCTTTCCTTGTAAATGCTGCATGGTATGCTTCATAATTAGTTTAACCATTTCCTGTATGAACATTTAGGTTGCTTCCAATTGCCAGGATGGATTTCTAATCTTTCAATCAAGACTTTCCAAAGAGAATACTGTCAGTCCTTGTGTTCTTAATGACTTGAAGTTGCTAACATGAGTGCTTGTTACTTAATCAGTGATCCCGCCATAACTCTGAAAATGTCCTTTGTCTGCTACATTTCCATGAGGACGAAAGCTTGCTGTCTACCTTTATTCTCTGAAGGTTTCCCTTCGAGTCTTGTTCTGCTAGTTTTATTCTAGTTCTCGGCTTCCTCTTTGCTTCTGTTTAGACTTATGCAGGTTTGAAGCAGGATCCCAAACCGGTCCTACTAAGTCATGCACACTGCAGCTGAGTGTTGTACTAACACACTTCTGTGGTGGCACAAAGTGAGTAAACTTTCATCTGCCGCATCCTATCCTATCTTTCCCCTGAGTTCTGACCTCCGTAAGATTCTAAGTAGCTTTCTGGGTAATCGCCAGGTTGTGTAAAGCCCTTTACTTGATCCTAGTCCTACAAAGAACAGCAGAAAACACAGAGGTGCTTTGTCAATATGAATCAGCTGCCAGCAGCAGAAGATGCTTTAAATAAGGAGGGAAGTTGGGGAAGGTGACAGCTCAGAGGCCCTGGGGACTCGCTGGGCTATTTAAGGGAAAGTACTGTGATAGAGTAGCAGCAGGAGGTGGAGAAGACAAGTAACTTGGAGAAGCTGAAAAATGGTATAGGGTATTCCCCTTTAATATTAAACTCACCACTTCATGCAATAAATGCATTGCCTTATCTAAAATTTCCATTTTAACCTTTTATTCGCTAGGATGGTTGTTCACTTGCTTTTCAAATTTTACTGTGAGTGGGTCCCAAAAAATCGAAATATCCATTAAAGTGCTTACATTAGAAGTCATAAAATGTTCACATTTGAGAAGGAAGCACACCAAATGTTCTTCCTAATATTTTCTCTCTGGAGTAACAATCATTATTTCTAATGTAGTCTTCCTTGGTTGTGCGTTGTTTATATTGACCATTACATGGTCTGTAGAAATAACTTTCAGTATTTGACAGATATTGATGTGGATTTTCTAAGGTGTCAACATCCAAAAGAAGAGTATAGATGAACCAGAGAATTTATTTTATGGCTGCGGCAAGAGTGAGTTGCTGTTATTATGATTGTTATTATTATTAAGTAAACACTTTTATGTTTCAAATAGTTGTATTTTTCACATCAATACCGTATTTATTTGAAATCATAAAAAGAATACCAAACTGAATTGGTAGGGCGTAATGGTAGACTATTTCTAAGAGAAAATTTTTTTAAAAGATTTTTGTTTATTTGAGAGAGAGAGAGAGAGAGCTAGCACAAGCAGGAGGAGGGACAGAGGGAAAGGGAGAAGCAGGCTTCCCGTTGAACAGGGAGCCCAATGCGGGGCTGGATCCCAGGACCCTGAGATCATGACCTGAGCTGAAGGCAGACGCTTAACCAACTGAGCTACAAAGGCGTCCCTCTAAGCGAAATTTAGTTTAGTTTTTTAAAGTACAACATATAGTACAAAACTATGCTACAAAACTTTACTATAGTAAAGAAGCTAAATTGATGAAAAAAATAAATTCAGAAACCGAATCATGTATATGATTTCTATATATATAGTTTCTTTAAACATACAATTAATTAAATCACATTAGGCTAATTGAAATTAAATAATTCAAAGAATAGGGGTGCCAGCCTGGCTCAGTTGAAAGAGCATGCATGCAACTCTTGATCTTGGGGCCATGGGTTCAAGCCCCACATTGGGTGTAGATATTACCTAAATAAATAAATAAATAAATAAACTTTAAAAAATTTTCAAACAATAATTGACTCTAGAACTTAGAGATTTATAGAAGTAATACTAAATTTCTTAACCTTTGTTTGCAAAAATATGCTTATTCCTACAGGTTTCTCCTCACTAAAAAAGACCTGACAATTGTAGCAGAAAAACAAACTTCTAAACATATATACAGCATGAATTATACTAGATCTTCAATTTGCATAGTCTAATATGTGATTTTAACTATTTTTAGGTCATCATATTTATCTCACACTGAAATTTGGGTTGGTAGGTTGTTTTGTTCTTTGTTTTGGGTTTTGTTTTTTTTTTTTTTTTTTTTTTTTTTTTTTAGCTGTAGCCATTTGAAAAACAGCAAATGCAGAGAGAGGTTTTCTCTGAACTCCTCTTACCTGCCTAAAGACAGATCCTCCAGAAGGAACTCGGTTTCATAAATCCCCTCCCCAGGAGTTTCATCAACAAAGGAAGATTGACTCATCACAGGAAAGGAGACTAGAACCCACACCACACCCAAACTTTGTTATAAACTGTCATAACTCCCATCTCTTCTTCTAAGGGCCCATTCACTTGTCCTAAAAATCATTTACTCTCCCCTAAGAGGCCTACATTCCCTCTCCTTATTAAGATGAGAATTCTTATTTTTTAATTTAAAAAATATGTATTTTTTTAATTTTTACCTTTTTTACCTTCACTCATTTCTCTTGCCCCGCCACTCCCTGCCTCTAGCAACCACAAATTTGTTCTCTGTATCTGTGAACTTGGGTTTTGAGGGTTTGTTTATTTTTTCATTTGTTTTTGGTTCCACATATGAGATCACACGGTATTTTCTTTCTCTCTCTGACTTAGTGTAATGCCCTTGAGGCCCATGTCTCAAATGACAAGAGTTCATTCTTTTTTATGGCTGAATATTCATGTGTGTGTGTGTGTGTGTGTGTGTGTGTGTGTGTGTGTGTTTACCACAATTTCTTTTCTTTTTTTTTTTTTTTTTAAAGATTTTATTTATTTATTCGACAGAGATAAAGACAGCCAGCAAGAGAGGGAACACAAGCAGGGGGAGTGGGAGAGGAAGAAGCAGGCTCATAGTGGAGGAGCCTGATGTGGGGCTCGATCCCGTAACGCCAGGATCACGCCCTGAGCCGAAGGCAGACGCTTAACCGCTGTGCCACCCAGGCGCCCCAACAATTTCTTTATCCATATATCCATCAATGGACACTTAGCTTGTTTCCGTATCTTGGCTGTTATAAATATTGCTGCAGTGAACATGGGGTGCATATATCTTTTCAAGGTAACATCTTCATTTTCTTCAGATAAATACCAGAGACAGAATTGCTGGATCATATGGTAGTTCTATTTTTAATTTTTTCGGGACCCTCCATATTGTTTTCCACAGTGGCTGCACCAATTTACATTCCCAACAGTGCAGGAAGGTTCCCTTTTCTCCACATCCTCACCAACACTTGTTATTTCTTGTCTTTTTGATAATGGCCATTCTAACAGGAGTGAAGTGATAACTCATTCTGGTTTCAATTTGTATTTCCCTGATGATTAATGATGTTGGACATCTTTTCGTGTGTTCTTTGACCATCTCTCTGTCTTCCTTGGAAAAACGTCTATTCAGGTCTTCCACTCACTATGTTCTTGCATACCGTATATAGATCTATAGTATACATCGTATGTATAATGTGATCTATTGTGCATACTTTTCTGCATTTTTTTTGCTCACTTAGGTAGTCAGAAGCTTTCCATGGCAGTACATATAACTCTTTGAACCACTGCATATGTTCCGTAGTATGGATTACCAGTTTATTTACCAGTCCCTTCCTGATGGACATTTTGGTTTCCATTTTTTTTGCTGTTATAAAAATTTCTTCAATAGTTAACCATTGTACATACCTCTTTGTGTATATGTACAAGTAGTTTACTAGGTAGATACTTAGAAGTGGAACTGTTGGGTTGGTGACAAGCGGCATTTAACAGTCTTCAAGGAGAGTCGGAGTGTGCCAGGCAGAGGTGAGGAAGGAAGAAGTATTCCCTTCAGATAGAACAGTGTGCATAAATCATGAAGGAAGGCAAAAATAGGTATTTACAGATTGCACCGTATAGATTACTTAAAACTCACAGCAACTCAGAAAGATTAAGTAATATTATTCCTGTTTTAAAAATAAGAAACTAAGTCCCAGAGAGTTTAAGTAATCTGCCCAGGATTACAGAGCTAAGTGGACAAGCCAGTATTTAAACCTGGTTTATCTGACTCTAAAATCTGCTCTTTCCACTGATAAAAATGTAGTTAGAGCACATGTATACTTTTAATGTAGCTGGAGGGTAGGGTTATTTTTTTTATTATTATGTTACATTAGTCACCATACAGTACATCATTAGTTCTTGATGTTCCGTGATTCATTATTTGTGTATAACACCCAGTGCTCATTACAACACATGCCCTCCTTAATACCCATCACCAGGCTACCCCATCCCCCCATCCCCTCCCCTCTGAAACCCTCAGTTTGTTCCCGGAGTCCATAGTCTCTCATGGTTCATCTCCCCCTCTGATTTGCCCCCCTTCAGTTCTCCCTTCCTTCCCCTAACGTCCTCCGTGCTATTCCTTATGTTCCACATATGATTGAAACCATATGATAATTGCCTTTCTCTGCTTGACTTATTTCCCTTAGCATAATCCTGGAGGGTAGGGTTATTGAGGCAGAGGAGGAATGGGGAAGAGGAGAAGGTCTGGTAAATTATGCTGGTAAAGTAGACTAAAGGACATGATAGAACATACTAAGGAGTTTGGACTGTATTTTATAATGTAGGCTGCAGATAATATCCAGTTGAGGCTAGATTTACCTGCAGAAACAGCAAAATGGGAGTTTATTAAAAAATTAGGCTCAAAATGTGAGAATCATGTATAAACTGTGTTACTCTTGAGAATCCCTCAAGAGAGCCACAAATCATGTCGATAAATCCTAAACAGCCAGTTTTCCTTCAGTGGAGGAACTGATGGCTGCTTCTTTGATCAAGCAATAGATGAAGTGGTTGATTTACAAGTAGAGGCCCTGTTGTACAAAAAAATACACAATAGCTTTAATTAAAGAATTAGTGTGGACTGGAGGCTCGTACCATGAGAGGCTTGGGGGAACTGAGACTCATTAAAGGAATATTTGTGCTTTGGCTCAGAGTGGAAAGCTAGGAAATCTAGTCCTCACTGGTTATACACCTGTTCTCCACACACACCCCGCCCCCACAGCCTAACAGGAGTATAGAGACAGTTAAATGTCAGTTTGACTCTAATATATAAGAAAAATATAACTGTCTTTGATTCAATTACACAGGTTACATGCTGAGATGATGTTTGTTTCCTAGTGGCAAAGTACCACAGTCTTAAGCTTAACAATTTTTTAAATTACCATAGTTTCCCAGTTCCTAACAATGAGGAATAGTACCAAGTGTGAACTCAACCTGCTGACTTTTTGTATTCTGGGAATTCACAAAATAGCAAGTTGAGTGAGAAATAGTTTTATCCTAGGCATTGTAAGATCGAATCTTGCAGATAACGTAAGCCAATTTTTCAAAATCTGAAGAGGATGGGAAATCTGTATTTTTATTTTTTTAATGTATTTACTGTGATAAAACATATGTAACGAAAAATTTGCCACTTTAGCCATTTTTGAGTGTACAATTCCGTGGCATTAATTATATTCACAACATTGTGGCGTCATTACCACCGTATTTCTTTTTTTTTTTTTTTTAAGATTTTATTTATTTATTCGACAGAGATAGAGACAGCCAGTGAGAGAGGGAACACAAGCAGGGGGGAGTGGGAGAGGAAGAAGCAGGCTCACAGCGGAGGAGCCTGATGTGGGGCTCGATCCCATAACGCTGGGATCACGCCCTGAGCCGAAGGCAGACGCTTAACCGCTGTGCCACCCAGGCGCCCCTACCACCGTATTTCTAAATATTTTCATCACCCCAAACAGAAACTCAAACCCATGGAGCAGTAAGACCCCTCCCTCCAACTTCTGGTAACCTCTAACCTACTTTCTATGAATTTACCTGTTCTAGGTATTTCATATGAGTGGAATCATAAAATATTTATCATTTCGTGTCTGGCTTACTTCACTTAGCGTGTTTTCGATGTTGTAGTTTCATGCTGTCGTATGTGTTAGAACTTCATTCCTTTTTAGGACAGAATAATATTCCACTGTATGTATAAGCCACATTTTTGTTTATCCACTCATCTGTTGAAAAAACACTTGGGCTGTTTCCACCTTTCGGCTATTGTAATTGTGAATAATGCTGCTATGAGCATTGGTGTCTGAGTTTGAGTCCCTGTTTTCAAGTCTTTTGGGCACATACCTTGGAGTGGAATTGCTGGGAAACCTGTATTTTTTAACTATTGTATTTGTCCATTTTTCCATCTTTTGCTATCAGTGAGAAGGACAAATGAAAATAGAACAGTGTTTGGTTTTTACAAGAAAATGTGGTTTTCACAACTCACTTTTGGCTTTTCTTAACTACTTAGCAAATAGAACTGTGAAGCATTTCTTTTGGCCTATGCACACTGGAGAAAATGTATGAAGACATTAAAGGATGACCCAAGAAAGTCTGGGAACCCCTGGTTTATACCTAGTGCGCTCCAACTAGTTTTTAAAATTGAATACTATATTTTGGACAACTTAGGTGAAATAACATGCCACAGTATAAATGTGCCACTTAGAACTGTTCCCTCATGGAGACACTTCTAGCTTCTTGCCGTTTTTCAGTATTACAGAGAATGCTGCCAGTGAATATATTTATACATATATACATTTGTGTGTATTCCTGCTAATCCTCCTGTGGTAACAGATTCCTAAAACTAAAATCATGAGGTAAAAAAGATACACATACATCAAGTGTTATTCCTGCTACATTTTCCTTTCAAAAGGTTTTAACATTACACAGTCCCCACAACGTAAGAGTATCTATTTCCTCATACCCTCACCAATATTTGATGTTATCAATCCTTTTAATTTTTATAAATCTGACAAAATCTGAAAAATTTTGTTTATATCTTGCATTTCCTTAATAAGTAGTGAGATAGTTACCTTTTACTGACCATTGGTATTTTTCTTTTTTTTTTTTTTTTTTAAAGATTTTATTTATTTATTTGACAGAGATAGAGAGAGCCAGCGAGAGAGGGAACACAAGCAGGGGGAGTGAGAGAGGAAGAAGCAGGCTCATAGCGGAAGAGCCTGATGTGGGGCTCGATCCCGTAATACCGGGATCACGCCCTGAGCCGAAGGCAGACGCTTAACCGCCGTGCCACCCAGGCGCCCCACCATTGGTATTTTTCAAGTCAATTCCCTGTTCCTGTTTTGACCATTTTTTCTATTGGGAATTTTATCCTTTTCGTATTTGTATGAACTCTGTTAATACTAATGTTTTGTCTTTGCTGTGTTACAAATATTTTGTTCCTACCTGCCACTTGTCTTCTAATTATTCATTGTTCTTTTCCCATGTATAAATTTAGCATTTTAAGGAAGTCAAATCTTTATGACTTCTGATTTTGCCATGTTTAGAATGGTCTTCTTATCCCAAGGTTTAAATTATCTGCTGATGTTTTCTATTGGTACTTCTAAAATATTAGTTTTGGGATTGAAATTTAAATTTATTTACATGTAAGGAATGAAGCAATAGTTTGCTTCAAGTTTCTTCCTGATGGCTAGCTAGTTGCCCTACATATTCGTTGAACAAAATTTCCCCATTATTCTGAAATATAATTGTTACCAAATATTGAATTCCCATAGATAGTACATTGTGTGCTGTTTCTGGACTTAGATCTTTAAACCTTTTCCTATGCCAGTTTATACTATTTAAACCAATTTCACCTTATAAGATATTTAATCTTTTAACAACACTTGAAGCATTATTATTTACCTTATAGTGGTCATTTTGTTGTGAAATATGATTATTAAATTTTTAAAATTTTTATTTTTATTTAAAAAATCCTCTGGGTTTTCTTTCATGTTTAAAAAAACAATTTGGACCCATAGAAAAGTTGCAAAAGTAAAATGGAGCTCCCTGTATTCTTACTCAACTTCCCCTAATGTAAGCATCTCGCATGGTACAATTATTGAAATCAGGAAAGTAATACTGACATAATACTGTTAACTAATCCACAGGCCTTACTTGAATGTCACCAGTTTTCCCACTGAGGACTTTTATAGTCCCAGGTCCAATCCAGGATTCTATGTTGTTATTACATTTTCATGGTTCCTTAGTCCGCTTCAATCTGTGATGGTTCCACGGTCTCTGTCTTTCATAACTTTGACACTTTTTTAAGAGTGCTGGTTATTTTGTAGATTGAGTTTGTAGATTGAGTTTGAGATTTTCTTCCGATTTGATTCAGGGTATGCATTTTGGCAAAAATCCTAAGGAAGTGATGTGCTCTTCTTGGAGTATCATACCAGAGAGTACATGTTGTTGACATTTCTCATTCCTAGTGATCTTTGAATAGCTGGTTAAAGTAGTATCTTTCAGGTGTTTCCTTTTGTTATTAGTAAGTATCTCCTGGGGAGATACTATCCTATTTCTCATCAAAATTTCACCCAGTAACTCTAGCATCTGTCAATGGCTCTTGCCGAAATAATTATTACTCAGATGTTAACCTAACGGTGATTTTCTCTTTTCGTCATTCAACATTTATCAATTGAAATAATCCCTTCTCCCCATTTATTCAATTATATCCTTATATCAGTGTGGACCCGTGGATTTATTTTATAGGTTATTACCCAATACCATATTATGTTACCAACTATTTAAGTTTTTATTTATTTAAGTAATCTCTACACCAAACATGGGGCTTGAAACTCACAACCCCAAGATCAAGAGTCGCATGCTCTTCTGACAGAGCCAGCAAGGTGCCCCACCAATTACTTAACAGATAGAAACAGTGCCTTAAGTACTTACAAGTGTAGTTTCAAATGTAAGGTTCCCACATCTAACATACGGGTTATCTTTACTTGCAAGGGGAAATTAAAATTTTCTTAATATTGTAATTTGGACTATGGTTAGACTTACAAATTATTTGCAGAATTCAGTTACCAAATGTTGAATGTGTATTTACAAGTTCCACCTAATTAAGGGCTCGGAGAGAGTAGAATATGGAGCTGGCACAAGGCCAGCCATTAAGCATCGAGGCCAAGAGGGTAGGGCTATGTCCCGTGGCTCTGTACAAAATACATACACAGGTCAGGGAAGTCTAAAGATCAACTATAACTCGCTGGCTGGAACCAGGGGAGAAATTCCTTTTACCTGCTTTCCAGATATATTTTTTTAAAGATTTTATTTATTTATTCGACAGAGATAGAGACAGCCAGCGAGAGAGGGAACACAAGCAGGTGGAGTGGGAGAGGAAGAAGCAGGCTCATAGCGGAAGAGCCTGATGTGGGGCTCGATCCCATAACGCCAGGATCACGCCCTGAGCCGAAGGCAGGCGCTTAACTGCTGTGCCACCCAGGCGCCCCAGCTTTCCAGATATTAATAGCAATGTTGCTTTGAAAGTGCCTAAATTATTTTATTCTTTCCAGGTTTGAAGTCAATAAAAGGAAGCTGGCACAATTTTTGTACTGCTATTTTTAAAGATGTCACTTATAAAGAACTTAAAAACCTCTTGAATTCCAAAAAAATTATGTTAATTGATGTTAGAGAGACATGGGAAATTGTGGAGTATGGAAAAATTCCTGGGTCTGTCAATATACCACGTAAGTGACGTGTCTTGAATTGATTCATCACAAAAGTATCTATTCAGTAATTTACTGTATCTAAAATTTAATTGAAATTCTTAACATTTTCTTTCAGTGGATGAAGTACGCGAAGCTCTACAGATGCACCCAAAAGATTTCAAAGAGAAGTACAATGAAGTCAAACCATCCAAATCTGACAGTCTAGTGTTTTCTTGTTTAGCCGGAGTGAGAAGCAAGAAGGCTCTGGACATGGCCATGTCTCTGGGCTTTAACAGGTGCAAAGATGAAGTATAAAAATGGATTCAAGAATGTATATAGCAATGTTTCATATGTATTATATTTTTACTGTTCGATTGAAAAATTTCTTATAATTACTGTGTTAGTAATAGCAGGATAGAGACTGAAAGCCTCTGTATTTTCATCCTACTCAAAAGTAACAGTCCTTTAAGTAGGTTTAAAGTCCAGAGTAGTCATTCCATCTCTAAATCTCTAAAATTCCTATCAACCTTGTGTTATAAAGCAGGAGAAAATGTTCACAGCACTAACTTTGCTTCTATGTTTTCAGTGCTCAACACTATGCTGGAGGATGGAAGGAATGGGCAACCTACGAATTTTCAGAGAAGAAACAGGAAAATTGAATTCTGGGATACAGGTTGGCTCCTTCCGTGTGTACATGCAGCCTAGGATAGTGAAATGAACAAAAGAATAACAATCTAGCCCTGGCGTCACTGGTTAATGGAAAGGGGATTTTGTGTAATTCAACTATTTGTTGGATCTTTTCCTTAACTGTAAGTTGAGACTACACTCGCCCTTGCCTATTTCTAAAAGCTATTGAGGATTGAAATAATGTATGTGACTTGTCATGGAAATGTAAGGGTTGGGATTCTAGAAATTAATTTTTAAATACTTTGGTATAGTATGGTCGTATTTCCTAGCCCAGGTTACTTCGAGTACCTAACCATGAAGTATGACCATTTGTGTTAGCATAGCTTCTATTCATTAAAGAGGCTGTGAGCTGGACAAGCTATTTTTTTAATGATTAAGATATATTTGTAAATTTTCCCATTTTAGAAAATTCACAAAATTTATTTTCCTGTAATGATACACAGTACAGATATTTCTGATGGATATACCTTTCACCCATAATGAATATTTAGTGAATATTGACTAAAATAAAAACAGCTAGTAATCAGTTCTTGAACACCTTTTCTTGGCTTACACCCTATGCTAAATATTCCAAATGCTAAAACGATAATAAAAAAGATGTGATTCTTCTCTGAAGACGTTTGACTTCTAACAGTGCTATATACAAGTTAAATTTAAAAAAGCAGACTCTTGTCTTGAAATACCAAGAATCTGAGATCCAGAAAAGTAGGTGAAATATGAACAATGAGAACACATTAACACCATCCAAAGGCTTATGGCGGTGTTGTAACCAGCATGGTAGTGATAGGATTTGCAACTTAAAAAATTATTATGACCTATAAAGATAGAAATAACAAAGCGATTGCTTCTGTAGAGGGAAGATTAACTGGAAAAAGCAAGGAGGGAAATTTCTAGGGTGATGGAAATGCTTTGGATCTTGATTGAAGTGTTGGTACATAGGTAATACATTTATCAAAACTCACTGAACACTTGAAAACATACATTTTCTGTAATTACATCACAATTAAAAATAATGAAAACAGGAAAAAAGTTTAATAAAAAAAAAGAAATGACTCTCACTAGCATGAGTATATGCCTTCGTGCACTGGTGATACAACTCTGTGCTTTCTTCCCTCTGTGCCTCTTCACACCCAAATGTGTTTCGTCTCATTCAGATCATGTAAAGCCTAGGAAATAACTTGGTTTGTCCTAAATGGTATTATAAAGCCCCTGGGGAATCTGGAGTAGGGAAGTGATGTGACCACCTTGAACTTCTATTTCTGATAATGTCTAGTTTGTAGCAGAGCAAACTCCCTGTAAGAACTAGAAAAGCTGGAAAGTAAACACACAAGCACACATGCATGCATGCACGCTCCTCAATGTTGGGTCATCCTCGATAGCTTTCCTGCTCTCTGGAGCATAGCTCTTCAAATCCTTGCTGCTTTAGTAATTCCTTCATGCCTTTAAATTGATCTTATTTATGTATCTATATAAACAAATGTTACTAGGAGAAATATACTAAGGTGGGATTTGAAGAGCCACAATCTCAGAGGGAAGTTGTGGTTGAAGCACTGGGCCCATCAAGGAAGGAGAACCTGGGTAAAAACACCAGACGTTTAGTTGGAACCCCTGGGAAACTATATCCTAAGAGTAAAGGGGAACTAGAAATTGACCAACCCTCATAAATTGTAAGACCAACTTTGACTCAACTAAATCCCTAAATGAATTAAGGTGATCTTCCTGATAACCTAAGGGCCTACCAGCAGCAAATCCTCTCTTAGAGAAAGATGTCGTCATCTAGAGCAAGGGGTTGGCAACAATAAATATTTTAGGTTTGTGGGCCATAAGGTCTTTGTTGCAACTGCTCCACTCTGCTACCGCAGCGGAGCATAGACAGTTCATAAATGAATGAGTGTGGCTGTACCCCAACAGAACTACAGCCACTGAGGTTTGAATTTTATATTTCGTGTGTTGCCACATATTATTCTTTTAATTATTTTCAACCATTTAAAAATATGGCAAACCATGTTAGCTCAAAGGCCAGGCAAAACTAGATGGCAGGTAAGATTTGGCCCATAGGGCACAGTTTACAGACCCCTGAGCCAGAGCCACAAATACTCCCTACAGTTTGTCATATTCAATGTTCAGAATTCTATAAAATTTACTAGAAATAGCAGTACATAAGACCTCATGATTGAAAATAAGAAAAAAAAACAAAAATGAGCTAGAAAAAGAAAAAAAAGACGCAATAGAAACACATCTACAGATCATCCATGCCGGAATTTTCAGAGACCTTAAAATAACTGTGATTTATATATTCAATAACTTAGATGACAAAAATTATTAAAGTAATGAAAACTACAAAAAAGTATCAAATAGAAATTCTAGAATTTAAGAATATAATAACAAATTAAAAACTCAGTAGATGGCGGATAGGCTTAACAGACACGGCTGATGAGGATTAATAAAAATGAAAAAACTGAGGGACACATTAACATGACTCGCACAATGAACACTGAGAAAGGTAAACTACAGAAATGTGTACGATATAGTTGGAAACTATTTATAAAGACAAGCTTTGTTCTTATTCTGAAATAAAAATTTAACAAAGGTATCTGAAGTGCACTGACCTTTACACAGAAAGTCTTAAAAGTAAAATCATTACTAAGTTCTATTGTATTGGATGCCTCAAAATATGTATAGCATATGATTTAATACATCATTTAAGAAGTGGCTGTTTTATTTCCATCATGGGAGAATACCACTTTTACTCTGATAATGCAAGGGTAGATCAAAAGTTTTAGATTACATTTTAAAATACCGTATGTACTGTTCATAGTTCTTCTAATGAGATAGAAGGAAGCTGTCCTAGAAAAGTTGGGAACAGTGGACAGGCTCAGAGCTCTGAATTAAAGTGTCTCAGGTTTCCTTCATTTACATTCCCTCTTTCTTGCTTGCTTTATGATCCCAGGGAGGTCTCTTGCATTCTGTGATAATGTATCCTTTTGCTATCTAGTATGTATTTGCCATGGAAATACTGGATAAAGGTAGGATCAGTAGCTAACTTGTGAGAAATTGGTATTATTGACAAATGGAAAACTGAATGCTTCTCCCACCATTCAGAAAAAGTTATTTTTCATATCTAAAAGGGAAGCAATTTATTAACAGAAAAGTCTAATTTTGTCACCTTTTCAGTGCTACAGGTATCTCCAGGAGCGAAGACAGGAAGGAAAAAGGAGAGAAACTTTTTTTTTTTTAAAGATTTTATTTGAGAGAGAGTGAGCGAGCATGAGCAGGGGGAGAGGCAGAGGGAGAGAGAAAGGGAGAAGCAGCAGACTCCACTGATCAGGGAGCCGCATGTGGGGCTTGACCTCAAGACCCTGAGATCATGACCTGAAATGAAGGCAGACGCTTAACCAACTGAGCCACCCAGGTGCGCCCCCCCCGCCAAAAAGGGAGAGAAATTTTAACGAAAGTATTATAACGGCAGAATCTGGTTAAAGTGTATTCACATGGGGATAACAGTACTGTTTTGAAGATTACATCAGATAATGTATGCCAAATATTCCATAGTATGCTGTTATTGTTACTTTATGGATTCGTACAAGATGGTACTTGTTGATAGGCAGCTGGTACTTTGGGTTCTATTTGCATTCACTTAACATTAATAGGTAAAGAAGGGAGGTGAAACTTCCAGCTAAACATCTGGGGGCAAGAATGGCAGTGAGATCCCTTATTGCAGGCAGGAAGATAAAATGAAACTCCGAATACTGAATAATGAAATACCTAGGCCCCTGACCTCACTTGTCTCCAAGAACTCTGAACAGTCCAGCTCATACCACCACAAATAAAAGCCAGAAGCTTCCTTTCTAGAAAAACTGACCCACTGGCAGAGAAAAAGCTTCAGAATATGATATTGCCGGTGGGAGGGATAATAATGACGTTTTGTTGTGTAAGGAGCCCCACCACTATAAAGTCCTACCCACATACACAGACCTCCCAATTATCTCCCTATGCCTCTTAAATATGGATCTTAAGACAATTAAAGCAAGATTCTAACTTGAAAAATTATGACCAGAGAAAAGGAACTTCAAGGAAAAAGTGTTAATGCAGGAAGCAAAGAAAATTTTAAAATGACCGAAAAACCTACATTAGGATCTGTAGACGCTGCATTCTCAAAGTGAACTTAAAAAGAACAAGGTGCTACTTAAAAAGCACCTTTTCCGAAGCAACTAGAGGGTGTATCCCATTAAAACAAAGGCAAAGAAAAATAAGTGGATTCCCCATATTTTGGATACCTAAACAAAAAGATGAAGGACTCGGGGAAGAATGTCTCCTTGTGAGTGACTTAGGGAGTAAATGAATAATAAATGATTCTGGTGATAAATTAATAAAAGATACAAAGTAAATTGAGCAAATTACAACCAAGGCAATTACTCCTTTCAGAAAGACAAAAATATTCTCAAAGAAAGGAAATGTAACCATGGTACACTACAGAACATGTTATCTGTGTACACTTTATATTGAGTATGAATTTAACAAAAACTATACAATTAAATTGAGAAGGCAACGGAATAGAAGTCTTAGTATAGAACGGGGCTGGTGGGGAAGCAGAATAGAGGGAGGTGTGTGAGAAAGTGAAATCATCTCCCAGTGTAGGAAGTGACTAGATAATTGTACTATTGAAAAAAGAAAAAAAAAAACTGGAGGGTAAACAGAGGAGGCAGTAAGGTAAAGTCATTAAGAGCATGGGCCCTAGAGCCCAGCTGCCCAGGTTTGAAGAATTAGAGCCTAATCCAAGCTCTTGTCACTTACTTGATCTGTGATTGGGTAAGTTAACTTTCTGTTCCTGAGTTTCCTCCTCTCTACAATAATTGTTCTGAGAATTCAATGACTTTATAATATAGAAAGCTGAGAAAATTCTTGTCACCTAAGTGCTCCATAAATGCTATAGTTATATGCTTGTTACTGGGAAATGTGGAAGTAACACAACAGCGAAGAAATAACTAAAAGTTGCTCTGGGGAGCAGGAATGAGCAGTAGGGAGAATGGGTCAGGGTCTAACATTTTCCTTGTCTTAAGGGCAGCACAGTCCAACAGTTATAATGCAAGCCATTTAGGTGATCTTTAATTGTCTTACATTTTAAAAAGAGGTGAAATTAACTTTAAATAGTGTTTTATTTGGTCCTATCATTTAGAATGTGTAATCATTAGAAACATTAGGTATTTTGCATTCTTTCATTTTGTACTAAGTATTGAAATCTAACACGTATTTTCACATTTACAGCACATCAGTTCTGACTAGCCACATTTTCAGTGTTCAATAGCCACATGTAGCTAGTGGCTATCACACTGGACAGTGCAGCCTACAGCACTATTTTTTATTTTTTAGCACTATTTGATTTTTAAAGGCAATACATGTCATCAATGGCTGATAAATCACAGAAGGAGACAACCAGCTATGATATGCCCTCTGATGGAAGACACCTTATATGGTAGTCTACCTGCTCCAAAAAAAATTTTTTTAAATCTGAACTTGATCAAGCCTTTAGATTCAATGACCAATTTATAGAAAATACAGAAAAAGGAACGTGTTAAATGGTACCTCAAGGATACAATTAGCAAGATCCATATGGTGGGATACTCTTAGTAGATAATCAAGCCAAAAAGGGAAATTTAAAAAATAAGATGGAGGAGGTATCCATGAACTTAAAAAGATTTAAAGGACTTATTAATTAATTGCAATAATTTATCCTTATTTAGATCTGACTAGATTTAACTATTTTTCATGATATTTATAACTGAAAATTTGGGCAATGAATATTTGATAGTACAACATTATTTTAAGTAATTCTTTAGGTATTATTTTTTTGATATTCTTTTAGTTTTTTTAAGGGCCATTATCTTTAGGAATACATACTGAAATAATTATAGTGAAATATGGTATCTTGGATTTGCTTCAAAATAATATGCATATTATATGGGAAGTGGATGTGAGTTTAGATGAAATGAAATTAGCCATAAACTGATCATTGTTGAAACTGGGTAACAACACAGGTTTGTTACACTATTTTATTTACTCTTGCATCAGTTGTTTTAAATTTTCTATAACAAGAGGTTGAAAACAAATCTGCAAGTCTTATGTATTAATTTTCAAAATAAAAATTTTAAAATAAAAGGTGGGCTTAAATGAAAAATTAGGGTCAAGTCAATGATTGTGATATATAATCAGTCTGCTCTTCCAACCCACCTTAATTCTTTCAGACCCAAGGAGAGCTTTTTTCCTCTCTTATCCTGCCCGATAAACCACGTGACCTATATATATCATTGGTACTGACTTTACACATAATTTTCCTTTCCAACGTATCTAATCCTCTCCATTAGGAAGCAGAACTCTAGAGTCTGTTTATAAGCCATTTGAAATTACCCACTTGACAAACTATAGAAGACTTTAATACTGATCTAAAGGAAAAGGGACTCTCAGAGAACATAAGGCAGCAGATTCAAAAAGATAATTCAAGACACTAGTCAATATAGCTGGAGAACTTTACTTTTTATTCTTGCAGTTTTATACTAGGAAGTCAACATTTAATTTAATAATCCATTGTTCACAATTGATTTATAAAAAAATTTAATCCTTAAATTGTACATCAACATCCTATGACTCCAAATTTTATCACTCTCCTTCAAATCTGAAGAAAATGATTACTTTAAGTTCCACAGACAGCACAGTCCCACTGACATAACATTTAGTCCAAACTCCTACACTTGTTGAGAATTAAGAATAGCCAGTATCAAACTGGCCTGAAACCTGATTGTGTTCCTGGCTCAGGATACCTGTAGTAAATTTGTAAATCCACACTAAGACACAAAAATAAACTAGGGTGTGTATGTCATATAAAAAGCTTTTCACAGTAGAGTAAAAATTAACATTAAAATGTTACCAAATTTCAACCATATTATGGTGTTTTATCCAATTAGCTTTGAAAATGCCTGATTAACTGTGAATCAAATAAAAATAACATCATGTAGGATTCTTTTTTTTAAAGTTTGCCCAGCATTTCAAAATGGTTACGGAATTAATATAACTTTTCAAATGTCAAAGTATGCTATACATATTGCACTTTTCTGCTAGGCTGGGCTAGTATCTTCCATGGCAAGATACTAAAACTATTGAATAAAATACATTTTTAAATCAATAGGTACTTGATTAATTTCCCTGAAATTATCAACATCATTACCAAAATCTTCCAGGATTTTGTAAGATTTGATTCCTTAAATACAGTTTTAAAGTTTAACTTAAGGAGGGAAAAAACCCCTCATATATTTGACTTTTTATGTCCTTTTTTGGCCCTTCAATGACCAAAGAGAATTTTAAACAAATTATGCTTCATGTTTCCTGGCTTAATAAAAAGCTACAATTTCTATTATCCAAATTAAGAAAAAAGTATACTAATCAAAGCTATTAATTTTGAAATGTCTATGTAAGTCTGTCTGTAGGTCCCCTTAGAACCTTTCCATGCTTTTATAATCAAGAGATTGTAATCAATTATGTACTAGAATCAAATTAGGTAAGGAAAAACTTATTTTGCAAAAATAAAATCACTTCCCAATATGCTTGACAGAAACAAGCTATTCATTTTCATTTGTGTTCCATTGAAGACATAACTGAAATCTGTCCAATGGTTTATTTCCAACTGGTCCACTATGGAATTCTTCGGAATGTTTTAAGATTGGCTGTAGCTAGAGTTCTGACTTCCATTTGGACCCTGCTCTCCTTCACTGTTCAAGTGGGGAAGAAAGAGATTTTATACCAATTAAAAGATTCATTTCCAACACCCCAATAAGCCAACTAATTTTTAAAGTTAGTTACTCTGTGGTACAACTCTACAAAACAAAGGCATTCCTGATTGTAAGACACAGATGTAGAAAATTAAAATACAGAAGACTAACATTTGGTTTTATATTTTTATTCTTATGTAACTTGGTACCCTCACACATAACAAGCATTCTGGAAGTTAGTGTCCATATACACTCAAAAAATTTAAATAAGGGTATGGGATTTCATTGTCATTACAGGTATCACTCAACATAGAGATTAGAGCTTCTTCTGAACAAATTTCCTGTAAAATTTTACATATAAAATCTTATTCCTATTAAATATGAAAATCAAGAGGTGTTCTTCCCAAAAAATTATTGTCCAAAGTCAAAATAAAATCACATGTAAATACAGCAAACTTTTGTTAAGTCAGAAAGAAAAATGGCAATTTCCTGGAAAATGCTGAATACTTAAAATAAAAATGACTAAAACTGAAAATACCAGTAACTGTAGCAATAGGATTATTGCCTTATCTTGTCCATCATCATCTTGCAGCTTCAGGCCCTGCCACTAGTGGAGAATCACTCAGGGAATTTCTGCAAAAAATGCATCCAAAGGTAGCTGTTTGAATGACTGCCTTAAACAGCTCCTTGTAAAAGTCAAGTATTAATTTTTTCCAAACGGTAACATTAACTTATCAGACCTGCAAATCTATCTTAACATTATATAACTTAACTATTTTTCGTGATCATTAAGATGGGTAGCATTTCTTTACTTCCCTTCTGACCTTTTTTCCTACTCTAAATGATCTGATATACAGCAAGAGCTGAGAACCACTGAACTAAATGAAAAGACCCTATAAAACACAACCAAAGAAAACCCTTTTAGCACAAGTGATTCATAGGTAGCAATATTATGTTACTATGTGCCATGGATCTTCAGGTCGCTCAAGAGCCAAAATTATTTATTTTTACAATATCAGATCAAGTTTTGAAACTTGATAAAAAACCTAAGGTTTTGAAAACAGCTACTGAAATTTATAAAACAGGATAAAAGCCAGTACAGTGTGTGTGTGGAGCGGGGTAGGTCGCAGAGTCAAACAGACACAGGATACTACAGAATTCTTTATCCCTGAATTTCAGATGAACTAGCCTAATTCTGTTCTGTTTAAATTTACGTACAGTATATTGCCAGCCATATGTTGAGGGATACCTGTAAGAGACCTGCCACTGCATTAGGAAAAGTTAACAGATAATCAGATTAATGTATTTTTTAAAATGAGACACTGTCAATATGCCAAGTCAGATTTTTTTAAAAGTTACATAAATCATGAAGTTTTGGAAGTAATTTCATGAAAATAATACAACATAATCTATGGAAAAATATGATAATGTATATGAAATATATAACTAAGTGAAATCAATAATTAAAGTCTACAAAGTACCTGTTTGGAGGAGGTTTTGGTTTCGGCATCTTACTAAGAATAGTTGCCATCTCTTTTCTCTCATCAAAATTCTTCCACTGCTCATATAGTTTTAAAATAACCCTGATTATTTCCAAAATCTAGAAGTAAATATTTGAAAAGTTCTCAGTGGCAATATCAAGCAACATTTAGTATATAAAGAATATACACCACACACATCCTCCAGAAAACAGTGAAAAGATGTAATCTGAATACTCAAGGACAGAGACTATTAGATAATCTTGATAAACTCGAAAGCAGTATTTTTACCGCACTGCTCTGTAGGTTTCTCCTTCTGCCCTCTCACCTTATAACATGTATACCCCGTCCATCCTTACCCATCTCTGCAGTTAGTTCCCTTCTATCTGCTAATATCCTAAACCAAAACAAAACAGTGAAGGTACCGGGAACAGAGGCCTAAATCACGAAGGAGTATGCCACTACAGAGCACACTCCTCTCATGGCAACTGTCTCCGACAATGTAATGCGAGATGGTGCATGAAAGACATTGTTTTGTTCTCTGTTAACTACACATGAGTTAAGGTGCTCAAAAACTGGCAGTTCTACATGTCGTCTCCAGTTTCCAAAGCAGCCCTCTTTCTCATCTGAGTAGACCTCACACTGGATTGATTCTAATGCTATCAGCATTTCAGCAGAAAAGGTAGAAAAAGGGCAAAACCCACTTTGTCAGGAGACAGGCTGTGTTACAAAAGTTTATAGTAGTATTTAGTGGTCTCTAAGTAGCTTTTAAAATAATCCAGGAAATTAGAGGCAGCTTTGCAACTCAGAAACCAGAAGTTTACAATTCTGTTTAAATGTATTGTTTAAATCCAAAAGAGAAATATAACCTGAACAGTCAACATCAACTCTTCTCACCAAACATGTTTCTTAATATTTTTTACCAAAAATCTTCTTAGCCTTGTGGACATCATAAGATTTTAGACATGTTAAGTAAACATCATATTAACTTTAAAATGTTCAAGTTTATATTTAAGGGAATTTTATTTTTATTTTGTTTTTTAATGTATTTTTAAATTTTTAAAATTTTTGTTTTAGAGAGAAACAGAGTGCAAATGGGATAAAGGCGAGAAGGAGAGAGAGAATCTTAAGCAGGCTCGACATCCAGGGCAGAGCCCGACATGGGGCTCAATCTCACAACCCTGAGATCATGACCACAGCCAAAATCAAGAGTCAGATGCTTAACCGACTAAGCCACCCAGGTGCCCCTCAACTAAGGGAATTTTAAAGAATACCTTCTCCATATCCACAGAAAGCTCAGCAAACCACTGTCTGGCATCTTTCTGTTGTACAACACAGGCTACATGTAGACAAGCTGGAAAGAAAATGAGAGAAAAAGGCCCATGTTTAACCACAAATGGGGAATGTAGGGGCTTAGAACTAAAGACAAAATTTTCACTTAAAATTTCCATGTGCATTTTCCAATATTCTTGTTAAAAATTACATAGATTCACCTATTAGTTACCAATGACCATCCCATCAACTTAATACAGACAGAAAAATTACTATTCTGTATTAAGGTTCTTGACATCCCCTGCTCCTTGCTGTATACTAAGGATGGTACAGTTGCTCTGAGAGTCAGGGCGTGTTAGGAAAAAAATCCAAGGAGGAAACTAGAGCAGGGAAATGATCTTGAACAATGGTACAAAGGACTGGTCAAAATAAACCCAAAAGTCAATTTGACACATATACATGCCAATAATATGCTGATAAATTTCAACGTTGATTATATTTTGGTATTTCAATTAAAAGCAGTGTGTTACTTCTGTTTTATTAGCCCATGATCAAGTCAAGTGAACACTGGGCACCCCAGTACCAAATTCAGTGTTATAATCACATGGAGCTTAGAAAAAAGCATAACGCACTATATACAGTAATTATAGTTGACCTCTGAACAACATGATTCTTAGGGGTGCCAAACCCGTCTACAGTTAAAAAAATCTGCAGGTAACTTTTGACTCCCCAAAAATTTAACTACTAATAACCTACTCCTGACTAGAAGCCTGACTGATAGTTTATTAACACATATTTTGTGTATGTATTATACACTGTATTCTTATAATAAAGTAAGCTGAGAAAAAATGTTACTAAAACAAGCATATGGAAGAGAAGATACATTTACAGTATTATAAAAAACCTGTGAATAGGTAGACCTGCACAATTCAAATCCACGTCGTTCAAGGGTCAACTATATATACATTACACACAATATAAACTAACAAAAACAGTTAAAAGAACCCAGAGACAACAATCTACATCATAATTTTGCCTAATATAATTCCTACCAGCAGCTTGGCTACCTTGAGCCCACACCAGCTTAGGAGTTATATTCCCTGGTTTAGTTACCCATATGATTTTGCGAAGGATGACATTCCAGGTAAATAGTAACTCAAATGTGAATTGACAGAGTAGTTGACCCAAGTCAAATGAAGCTGTAAAGTAGGGTGTAGGCCTGAGAGGGACTGAGAGGCCAAAGAACTGAAATTATAGTAACAGGTAATTAAAATACAGTGGAAAATGCCGTAATAGGGCATACACAGAGTAAATTAGAAAAGACATCCTAATCCCGGACTAAGGTGATGCAGGAAGTTTGGGGATGGGGAGGGTGTCACTAAAGAGGTGATATCTGAGACAAGTCTTAAATAAAGGTAAGAATGGGAGCAGAGAATGGTACGTACAGGTTAAAAGAAGTTGTGTATTTAAACAGAAATTGGGTGGTAAAAGAATAGGGGGAAAATCAAGAGGACAGAATCATAGACATCAATAGGAAAAAGAATGGGAAAAAACCTAGTAAGTGCTTAATACACGGGAGGCATTACTGGTGTTCTATAAGATATCTCATTTAATATTCGCAACAATTCTGTATGGAGTTAGTATCCCCAACATTTTATAATTAAGGAAACAAACTCAGAAAGGTTAAATACTTTTCCCACAATTGTAAAGAAAGCAAAGTTTAAACCTAGGACCATCTGAGTCCAAAGACTGCCTTTTAACCCATTATGCTACATCCCACAAATAAAATGGTAGCTAACTTCTCCCTCCAGCAAGGCCCTGACTAGAAGCCCCTTTACTAGACCTCTGAGGACTTAACTAGGCTCAGGGAATAAAAGACAGGCCCAGTTATTCTATATAATTTACGAGTAATATTAGCAGGCTTAATTCTGAACTTTTCCTCCTGAACAAAAACGTTCTATTCACACACTGGTCAAAATTATTTTAAATGACTTAGGAAAAAAACAAAAACCAAAAACTTACTAAAAGAAGGGGGTGAGAGGGACAATAACTCTGAGTTCTGTAAGTTGCATTTCATATTATTACAAGTTCACATGCAAAGATTAGTCTATTACTTCATGAACCATATGAACGTAAAAGTATAATAAAGTGAAATTTTTCGGGGGATGACCTAAATAAGCTTATAACAATTCAACTAGTAAAGGCATACCATGCTTACATACCTAAAGCTATCATGAAAGGAGGATACAGTAGACAAAGATCCGTTCTGTAGGTATCATTCACTATCCTCCTATAGAAATGTAAATCATATTATTACTGAAATCAGAACTACCTTGTATGATTGTACATTACCCCCCAGAGAGGGTCAGATTTCCCATCTTTGTACATATTTATGTCTCTTACGTTACTGAAGGATAGATACAAAGGTGGAAACATCAAGGGAAAAAGATACATGAAAATGACAACGAATAAGCATATTTTAATGGATAAAATTACAGCTAACTAGATTTTAAAACTTAAAACCTTATAGTAAATTACAATAAGGAACTTTCCAATTTTTTAAAAATTAGGAAATCAGAGGAAACCAGAAATTATCCAATGAATTAATATGCAGAATACCAACAAAAAGTATTCTATTTGAAAGATAATCTGTCTTAATTTTCATGTAAACAGTCTGGTTTTTTTTTTTTTTGTAAGGATCAAATTTTGGTGGAAATATTAATCGAATAAAGATCCTTATCAATTTAGCATTTATAAATATAGTTAATTAAAATTCAACAAGCAGATATTTCACTCAACATACAGTATCTTGGGACACTAGTTTAATTACTCTAAAAATACTAAACTTCATATTCAGTTGTCAACCTTCCTAGCTAGTAACATTTATACCATGAATAACTTCTGTTCTAATTACCATGCAAGGGGAAGCAACATGTCTTCTTGGCCCATGTCCTGCACATACTGGAGCAAAGGTCTATAAGGATGATACACTATCAAGCAACAATCCTAGAAACAGTTTAAAAAATGTGTATGTATAAAAACAGATTTATTACAACACAGAAACTTATTATTACCCAACTGATTTGTAATTGTGTATTTCAAAACGTTATTTCTCTAACTCATGCTTGCTTCCCTCTTATTCTCTTACGCAAGCAGTATGGCAGCCCTAAACTCTACTGTAATAGTGAAGGCAGTGCTCTCTCTGGAATATACCTTGGTAAATCGGTTGGCAGTCAGTCAGCATCCATTCCCTTAGAGACTCAAAGTGTCACATCTGCAACACACTGAAACCTCTTATTAGCCTATAAATCCGTAATTCCCAACTGGAGGAGCAGAATTCTGCCAAAGACATAATCTATCTTTAAATAACACCACACACATACACAAATTGTGCAAATAATTTACAGTGGCTTCATGTCCTGACTCGTTTGCTTGCAATCCTTTCACTATAGTTACTACAGAACAGAAGGATTTCCCCATCCTAAGTGGGATATACAAATTATTTTACAGGCTTCTGAGAGGATATAGGGATGATGCTACTAGGTACTCTGATTTCACCATCATGTATCATTTAGATGGCTTTAAAATGTACCTCCCTATAAAGAATTTCTTTAAATAATTTCTGACTTCACTAAATTTGAAAATAAGTTTTACTCTATTAATCACAAGGAAGTAATATACTTACCATTAGTTCTAAAAGATAGAATTCACATTCTAATATCTGTTTTAAAAAAAGAGATTATAAATGTCAATGTGAAACAAATTAGTGAGTCTACTTAGTCTTACATAACAATTTATACATCATAGTAATGTATCACAAATTTTTGCTAAATTTTTTTAAATCAAGAAAATATACACAGTAGTTTATATCAGAATGAACATGTGCAATAAAAATTACTTTTTTACTATTATACAATGCATGCAATTATGACTATAAAGGACTATGCTCCTTATAGAAAAGTCAGCTCATATAAGCATTCTTTAATTTAATTTAAATTTAATCTAATTTAAAATATCCTGTGTAAACTTCAGATTTTCTAAAACATTTTTCACTCAACAAATGCAAAAATGCAATTATCTCCACTTAGGTGTTACTCTTATTATATTACAAATCAATAAAAGGAAAGAATACTGAAAATGAAACATACACAATTTATACAGGATGATGAAATCCCTTGCAAGGTAGAAAAGGGACATGCCTATTAAAAATGTTAATAGAAACTGACTTTCTAAATTAAGGTCAAGTTTCAAATATGGTTTTCATATTGTTCCATTATAGTAGTTCTCAGCCCTAGCTACACACTAGTATCACCTGGGAGCTTTTAGAAAATACCAGTCCCCAGGCCTCAAGCCTAAAAATTCTGTTTTAGTTGATCTGGAGATGCCCTGATATCAGCATTATTAAAAAATTCTCAAAGTGATTTAATGGGCACCAAGGGTAGATATCCATTGCTATTAAGTACTTTTTTAAAGGTAGAAGCAATTTAGCTTTAATTTAGAATTGAAGTTTATATTCTTGTAGTATTTGAAACTGCCATTTATAGGAAACTATTCAGTTTATTCTAACATAAAATGGAGCTACTTTATATACAGCTTTGACAAGTAGTTTTATTTTATACAATATACTTACATGGTTCATCCTGTAAGGAAATTCCTTTGGAAAGGCATATGAAAATCTAGTTTTTACTGCAGAAAACAAAAAATGACTTAAACTAAGAAAATGAAAAAAGTAAACTAAACCAAAATTTCTTTAACACAGTTGTAGAATATTAGAGGAAGGGCTAAATCACTTTTAGTAAGAGCTCTTAGAGATGCTTAGGGAACCCAGATTTTTTTTTTTTCAGGCAAGGGGAAAGAACTAAGTGGCGGGAAGCCCTAGGCCCCCATCTATATTACAATTAGAGAGCTTTAATTATATACTTATTAAAAAAGCATTCTGCTGCTTAAAAAATAAAGGGGTCGGGGGAAAAAATCACCCGGATATTTTCATCTCTAAAATCTTTCCAGCTCTAGAATGATATTGGTTTTATTTTCCAGTAAATTTAGCTTAGAAGGAACACAAGTTGTGTATATGTTCAAATATATAGATGTATATATTTCTAAATATATATAAAAATTGAAAGGATAATACAACCAAAGAATGTTAATAGTGGTCATCTGAGATTTAGGGATTTTTTACCAATCTGCACTTTCTATAATAAATAGGTACCTCTTTATCAAAAATATATTTTAATAAAAGCATAAATATATGTGCAAAGTTCTCTAGGACTTTCAAAACACAAACACATACATACAGTTACTATTCTTTGTCACTAAGAACAAATGAAAAAACTGTCAGCTATCAATCCTCTATCTCCTGAAAATGATTAGTGTACACCTTTAAGTACTACTATTTGAGAAAATTGTACTCAAGTCACTATGATGCAGCATTTCATTAAATCAAGTGATGTTCTAGAGGATCTGTTCTGTGATCCCTTCCATTTGCATAAAGCCTAAGACCACACGGAGATTAAAATTTTTTTCATTTATTCTATGTACTTTATTTTCAAAAAGTTTTATTTTGTAAACTGAGGAACCTAACAACTAATTTAGATAGGTAACATCTGCCAAGATTTGAAACCTAAACTATTTAAAGTTGACACTAGGAAATTTATACTAAATTTATACTAAATATACTAAAGCTTTTATACTAAAAGCTTTCCTTTTCTTTCTCTTTTATTTGAAAACATACCTAATATTAAGATTTCTGAGTTTTACAAATCCTTGTGATATAAACAAGATGTAAAGTGTACAAGTAAAATAGGTACTTACATAATGGTAACTACTCAACAAGGTACATATCTCTGTACATAAAACAAATCTGCATCCCTAACTCCAAAACCATGACACGTAACTTTCTGAGATTTACCTCATACTGTTAACCTCTCTCCTACTCCAAGATAAAATAGCTCTGTGTTTTGAATTTCTACCTTCTAGTCCTTTTCTAACTTGGGAGGAAAGTACACCCCTCCTCTCTACTGCTACCTCTATCACTTGTGTATTTGTTTTTCATCCGCTCAACCGACAGTTCATACTTTTTTTTTGCACCCTTAACCATTTCTCCTCCAATAAATCTGTCCCATCACTTACTAAAACACTCAAATTTCTCTTAAAAACAAAAACACATAAAACCTCTACCAAATTATATTCCTCTGCTTTTTAAAAGTAGACTATTTTTTAGAACATTTTTAAATTTACAGAACTGAAAAGATAACATATAGAGAGTTCCCATATACTGCCTGTTACGGGCTGAAATGTTTACGTCCCCCCAAATTCCCATGTTGAAGCCACACACCTGTGTGATGGGATTTGGAGCCACCTCCAAATTTAGAGGGTTAATTAGGTTTAGGTGGGGTCATAAGGGTGGGGTCCCCATGACAGGATTAGTGTTCTTGTAAGAGGAAGAGCAACCTCTCTCTGCCATGCGAGAGCACAATGAGAGGGCGGCTTTCTGCTTGCCAGGAAACAAATGGTCAATCATGGAACTGATCAAGGCAGACACTTTGATCTTGGACTTCCCAGCTTCCAGAACTGTGAAAAATAAATGCCTACTGTTTAAGCCACCCAGTCTATGGTATTCTGTTAGAGCAGCTGGAACAGATTAAAACAACCCCCCACCAGTTTCCCTTGTTATTAACATCTGATATTAGTATGGTACATTGTTGTAATTAATGAACCAATATAAACATATATTAACTAAAGTCCACAGTTTATTCAAATCTCTTTAGTTTTTTTCTAATGTCCTTTCTCTGTTCCAGGCTCTCATCCAGGAAACCACTTTCCATTTACTTGTCATGTCTCCTTTAGATTTCACTTGGCTGTGACAGTTTTCCAGACTTTGATGACTTTGGGAGTTTTTAAGAGTACTAATTTTTTTTCAAGTTTTTTTTTTCTCAAGTATTATTTTGTTGCCTGACCCTCTACTGGAATTTGTCTGATGTTTATTTAATGTTTAGACTGGGGTTGTGGGTTTGGGAAGGAAGGATGAGAGAAGTGAAGTGCCATTTCATCATATCGCATGAAAGGTACACACTACTAGTGATTTATCACTGTTGATAATAACCTTAATCACCTAGCTGAGGTACTGTTTGTTGGGTTTCTCTACTATAAAATTATTTCCCCTTCCCTTTGCATAATATACACATTAGAAGGAAGTCACTATGCACAACAAACATTTAAGAAGTAGAAATTTATGCTTTCCCTATTTGAAGGTATAGTTAGCTATATAAATTATATGAAATTCTTCTGTATTAGAGATTTGTCTCTTCTCCCCCATTTATTCAATAATTATTTATAACAGTAAAGACTCGGATTTTTTTTATACTTTGGGTTATAATCCAGTATTACTGTTGTTGCTGCTGTTGTACAAATTCTTCTATCTTTGGCCATTGAGAGCTCTTTCAGTTGGGTTATGTGTCCCTTTGACATATCCCCATTAAGGCAGGTGTTTTGTTTTTTGGCTTTTTATTTTATTTTTTTTAGCACTTCTTTACTTATTGGCACCATGCTCCAGGTCTATCTTGTATATTCCCTGTCCCAGTCATTTCTCCAAGGAGACTTAGCTCCTTTTATTGGAGAATGGTATTAGAAACAAAGATCTGAACACTAGGAGAACTCATTGCTACTGGGATGTCATTGTTTGTAGACCCTCTGACCTGACAACGCCTACCCACCCACACACACACACATTCATGTATCTATAAATATTTATGTATATTTATGTCAAGGTAAGCATGAGCTCATACTGATGTCTCTAACTCTGGTCACTACGTGGATCTTTCTGGCCTCCTCTCCTTATTTGTTTTTCTCATTCCAGCAGTGAGAAACCTGGCTCTCAACATCAACATTTACCATGGATATATATATTTACTGGAATTGTTCAATTCCAGATACAAGTATAGCAGTACCGGAATTGTTAACTTGTACCTACATTAAGTATCAAATTTATTAACTAGAGTATGGTGTTTATGTGCAGTTCCTTTTGCCTTTAGCCTTACAGACTGTACTTCTTCCTAAAGTTACTCATGTCAGCACCTCCCCTCACCCCCTTCACTGAGGTTATTTCACGTATTTGTAATACAGTTAGATTCTCCTTTTCTCAGCACCTACTCACTTCTTAGTTCTTTGCAATCTGACTTCAACCCCTACCCCATAATGTTTAATGACAGTGACATTCTCTCTCAAAGATCACAAACCCAAAGGTTTTCTTTCTTTCTTTTTTTTTTTTTTTTTGGTACTAATCTTCTAAGCAGCACAAGACAGTAGGCAACTCCATCTCTTAAAATTTACCAAGTCCCATATTTCTATCATTGGCCTCACGTTTCTAAGATGTTCTACTGATATATTTACACTTAGAATGTCCAAGATTAAATCTAACTCTTTTCAGAACCCACTTATTCTCCTCTTCTGGTACCACCTTCACCTTCCCAATGCCCAGGCAAAACACTTCAAAAATCATTTTTGGCTTTTCTTAAACCCTTGCTTTTCACAAAAGTCCAGCTCACTCTATCATGCAAATCTAGCTTGCTTGTTCTCCTTGCTGGGGGCTAAGACATCATTTTAAGCCTTCATTCGTACTCACCTGGGTCACTTCAATAACTTAAAAATAGTATTTTTCTACTTTAAACTTGTTAACTTTTATTTCTCACAGCACCCTATGGTGACAGCACGGACTACAATTTGCAGTTTTATATGTATTTCAGAGGGATTTTTTTAGGTGGTTTTAAAATTGTGGTAAGATACACATTATATAAAATTTATCATCTTTAGCCATTTTTAAGTATGCAGTTCAGTAGTATTAAGTACATTCACAATTGTGCAACCATCCCCACAATCCACCTCCTGAATTTCCATCTTACAAAACTGAAACTCCATACTCATTCAACAATTCCCTACTTTCCCCTCCCTCCAACCCTAATAGCCTCTATTCTACTTTCTATCTCTGTTGATTCGATTATTCATAATATTAAGTATTTATCTTTTTGTGACTGGCCTATTTCACTTACCCTAATGTACTCAAGGTTCATCCTTTTTTTTTTTTTTTTTTTTTAAGAGTTCATTTTTAAGGGCACCTGGGTGGCTCAGTCGGTTCAGCGTATTCCTTCGGCTCGGGTCATGATCTCAGGGTCCTGGGATCAAGCCCCATGTCAGGCTCTCTGCTCAGCGGGGAATCTGCTTCTCCCTCTCACTCTCCCTCTATGCTCTCTCTTTCTCAATAAATAAAAAATCTTTAAAAAAATGCTGAGAAAAGAAATTTGCTTAAAAAAAAAAGATTTCATTTTTAAGTAATCTCTACATCCAATGTAGGGATCAAACTTACAACCTTGAGATCAAGAGTCATATGTACTCCAACTGAGCCAGCCAGGTGCCCCAAGGTTCACCCATGTTGTAGCATGTGAAAAACTTTAAACTCTACCTCAACTCACATTCTCCTCCAATTCATCTTACATTATGCTGCCAGATTCACCTTCCTAACACACAATTCTGCCATTATCCTCATGTTGAGAAATAAAGCCTTCAAACGTACCACCACTGTCAACAGAACAAATTGCAGAGTCTTCAATGAAGGCCCTCTATTACCTGGCCTTAGCCAGGTAGGACTTTTCCCAGCTATTTCTTTACTGACCATTCACTGAATGTAACTCATTAGTTTTCTCTATTTTTGACCAAACTGGTTCCTAGACTATCTTTCCCCGACATTTCCCCAGGTTCAAAATCTATCTTTCTTTACCAAATTCTATTTAAGCCTTTCTAGATTCATCTAACAAATAACCTTTTACCACTCAAAACATTCACTGCATTCTCTAATTCTTTATGACACTTATTTTTTTCTTTTGTATTAATATTTGTATATGCATGTCTTATGTTCATATTGCCCTGAAATTCCTTGTATTTATCTTTGTATTCACCACTGCATCCAATATGGTGTTTCCAGTGAGGACAATGCTGTTATTGATGATGATGATAAGTAGGTACTGAAGTTTACGGAATATTACGGACTGAACTGTGCTCCCTGCCCCTGCCAAATTTCAATGTTGAAAACCTAACCCCCAATGTGACTAATTTGGAGATAGGTAATTAAGAGGTACTTATGGTTAAATGTGGTCATAAGAGTGGGGCACAAATTCTATAGGACTAGTGTCCTTAAAAATGGAAGAAACACTAAGGGTGCGCACACACACAAAGAAAGGGCCATGTGAGGACATAGCATAACGTTAGGTGGCCATCTGAAAACAAGGAAGAGAGGCCTCAGGAGAAACTAATTTGTTGACATCTTGATCTTGGACTTCAGCTTTAAGACCATGAAAAAATAATTTTGTTGTTTAAACCACTTAATCTCTATCACTTTGTATGGCAGGACTAGCAAACTAAGACACGGAGCAAGACACTGATCTAAGAGCTTTACTGGTATTAACTCATTTGATCCTCACAACCACCCTCTGATGTAAGTATTATTAATCCTCATCTTGCAGATAAGGAAACTGAGACACGGATATTGTATTTTGCTCAATTTGCCACATAGAAAGCAAAGGAGCTGAAATCTGAAGCCTAAGCTGTATGGGTCTATATGATACACTACAACATTTATGAAATAAACAAAACTATTCTACTGTAACAATTTCCTACTCATTGGTAACCAAATACTGTTATGAATATACTTTATGGCTTTGCATGAGAAATAAACCTTAGTAATAGGTATTTTACATTTTGGGTTTTTTTTGAGAGGAAGAGAGAGCACACACATGTGTGAACAGGGGGAGGGGCAGGAGGAGAGAAAAAGAGAGAGAATCTCAAGCAGGCTACACACTCAGCAGAGAGCCCAATGTGGGGCTTGATCTCAGGACCCTGAGATCATGACCTGAGCTGAAATCAAGAGGCAGATGCTTAACCGACTGAGCCACCCAGGTGCCGCGGTATTTTCACTTTTAAAAATATACACCTTCTAAAAAATTTGGAAAACAAAAAATGACATATGAAGAAAATAAGGCACTTAGAATTCACTACTCGCAGATGAGCACTTCTAACATTCTGGTGGATTTCCTTCAGTTCTTTTTGAATTTTTAATAATTCAATTTTCCAGAGGGCAATTCAATACTTATCAATGTGATGTATCCGCTATATTAAATTCTATGGCAAAATTGATTACTACTCTGCTATCCTTAGAAGAGTAAAATAAGGCACGGAAAAGTCTGAATTAGATTATTACAGTCTTCTCAGAAAAGGGAATGACCCAAAAATATGAAAATTAGTCTGGTTCACAAACCTAAAAACACAACAAATGTTCTGCCTCGTCTGTGCAAGATCACATAAGTTAAAAAAAAAATTCTGCATTATTTTTCATCTTTTGTTAGGTGCTGCCTTTGTGCTTAACCTATGAAGACGGAGCATAGCATAATGTTAATACCCTGTATACAATATTTTATACAATTACTAGTCTACAGGGTTATTTCCTTTAATGTCATGACTCCAAGGCAGCTAAACCCCATCTTTTTGGAAAAAGAACTAAAGCCAAGAGGTAAAGCAATTTGCTCAAGGTTATACAGCTGCTACTTAGAACCAGGGCTGACTACTATAGTCAGCATTTTTCTCCCCTGCACTGTGTTTTTCAATATGGAGGCAAAATACGTTAATTCAAATCAAATACATACACTACAGTTACTAAAGAAACAGTTTACCCACAATAATAACACAATGGCTAGTCATTATGAAGAGATAAAATACAATAAAACTGGAAAATAAGTTTTTTCTTTACCCTTATTATTTAAAATTAAGAACCACTGAGTTGACGTTTTTGGACAATAGTTACTATGCATTTTTAGTATTAAAAGTAATGTCTTGGACATAATACTATTAAGTGGTTTTTAAAATTTTAGTATTTTAACTTTATTTTTAGCCAAATACACTAGCCATAAATGTGACCACAGGAGATTTAATAAACCGAATGAATCTTTCATAGGTCTCATTAAATTGAAAAACATTAAGGTCTTATGGAGCTTTTTTAAAGAATTACATCCTTAAAGCAGGATATACTTTTTGCACTTACATACAGAAGTAGCAGCAGAAATCAATCTTGTATTTGAGACTACTCCAAATTCCTAGAGAAATAAAAGTGGATGAGATCAGATACATAGTAATCCAATGAACCTAAGGATATCTGGGTCTATTCAAAGCAAAGTATTTCCTATGTCCCCCCCATGTTTATAGTTTGTTTTTCATCTTCTATCTACTTCAGGCACGAAGTACTTAAATCTCCAAACGTATTACTTTTCCTTAAAATTGCTGCAATAAGACAAATGTTTAAATAATTTTGTCATTTAACATCATTGACAGATACCAAATTAGAAACCAAGCCCTAAAGCAACAGTGCCAGTTTTCTGCACTCCAAATAGTTTCCAAAAAGATTTTTTAGATTCTACACTTAATGCAAGAAAGATACTAAGTACGCTTTCTATTCAACTGAACCTGGACTAATGAACAGATACTTCATACTACTTAGTAATAAAATGGCTGAATCTCTAAAAGATAAACTTTAGTATCACCAAAAGAATTTAAGACCATAGAAACTATTATTCTATTTGGAAGAGGAAGACAAGAATGATAGAATGATATAGTATAAAACTTCCTTTTTTTTTTAAAGTAGGCTCCATGCATGCCCAGTGTGGAGCCCAACACGGGGCTTGAACTAACAACCCTGACATCAAGACCTGAGCTGAGATCAAGAGTCAGACACTTAACTGACTGAGCCATCCAGACCCTCCATAAGACTTCCTTTTTTTTTTTTTTTTTTTTTTTGAGAGAGTGTGAGTGGGAATGGGCAGAGGGATTGGGACAGAATCTTAAGCAGAATCTGTGATTAGCAGGAAGCCCAATGGGGGGCTCCATCCCACGACTCGGAGATCATGACCTGAGCCGAAATCAAGAGTTGGACGCTTAACCAACTGAGCCACCCAGGTGACGCAAGGCTCTTAATGTCAGTTCCCATTTCCTCTTTGAATTTAATATGCCACCATTGTAAAAATAACTAAAATTTATGATCCACCTTACATATATTGTCTTATATTGTCTTATTTAATTTGATTAACCTCATAAGATTACTAAAGCCTTCACTTTATTTTAAAAGAGAAAAATCAATCGGTTCCTTATTCAACAAAAGGAACTAAACTAAATGTAGTCTTCAACCTACATCCTTATTTTGAGGGGTGAGGTGGGTATGTATGGGTATATATATATTTATATTTAAACCTCAAACCATAGTAACTGAAACTAAAAAGTAAATGCCTCAGACATCTTAAAAGTCATTTCTATATAATTCCCACACAACTGGACAAAACACAGAAAGATTTGGTCACAGTTAAAGACTAAAAACAATAATGCTAGAACCAAATATAAAGGGATACATTTTTTTCCAGGACTAATTCTTTTTTTTTTTTTTTTTTTAATATTTCTACACCCAATGTGGGGCTTGAACTCACGACCCTGAGATCAAGAGTCATATGCTCTACCAACTGAGCCAGCCAGGGCGCCCCAAACTAGGATTATTCTTTATCCAAAATTCTTTACAGTGAAAACTTTTACTCAGTAAATCATATAACAAAAGATACTTAAACGAAACAAATTAAAATCCCCAAATTAATCTTCAAGAGTAGAAATTATATTATAAAGATTTTGTCTCGATTTTCCATACTGGTTGTGCTTCAGATACATCAAATTACATGGTAATATTTGGAAAAATCACCCCGTAATATGGGCTTTTTATAAACACTGCTTTTCCCAATAAAGAACTTAGTAACAACCGGGCTGTCCCTTTCAGCTACCACTTATAACTAGAAAACCACAAACCTCTAGAAAGTCTGTCTTAATATTATTTCTAATAGGGTGAACTCTCATTACTTTAGGTAATAATTAGGAAAGATGTCTTAAATAATCCTAAATAATGACTAAAACAAAAGTAAACCAAAATTGAGTACCAAAAGGAATATAAACCTATTAGGCTTAAATTACATTCAATTTTCAAGAATACAATTACGATTCTAAGGACATCTAAGGTACATAATACAAAGGTTCTGTAAGTTTAAAGACTGCATATGTTATAATGAAAATCAGTCAATATCTCCTATTATTGTCTGGATTTTAGCTGCGCTCTCTCAAAAATACTGAAAAGGAAAATAAGGTGAGCAGAGATTTAGTCTCAGCTCCAAGTTCCCATCTCTCTTCTCTCTCCCTCACCTAATTTCTCTCCCCTAACAATTCCTCATTGGAATCTATTTGACTAGATCCACACTCAATCCTTGCCTTCCCTCCTGCTTTCCCTATGGCTTGGCAGACAGCCATTATCAGGAGGCAGGGAGGGAAGACAGAACACAGGAAGCATGTGGAGGAGGAGGAGGGTCATAGGAGGAGGAGTTATAATTCAGGTTATAGTAGAGAAGGTGTGGCACTTATGGAATACTCCTCAGTGCCAAACAGTAAATGTCTTAGAGGACCTAGAACAAAGCAGTTAAAAGCATGGAATTAGTAGCCAGACTCCCAGGCTCTGCCACTTACCAGCTCTATGATCTTAGGCAAGCTTCTTAATCTCTATGTACCTCAGTTTCGTCCTTTATGAAATGAGGATATTACTACCATACACACCACTGTTTCTTATAAGGATTATAAGTCAAATTATGAGTCAGTTATAGTTGTAAAAGGACTCAGAATAGCACTTAGTATATAGTAAATGTTACATAAGTGTTTGTTAAATGAATGTATAAAGACATGTATATCTTTGAATTTGTATGAATTTCACTATTTTGCATAAATCACCATCTGTCGTTATTTTTAAATAGGTAATATGAAAACTAGGGCAGATTAACCAAGGTACATTGACTATACTTTAACGAAGAACAGAAAACTATTTCATACCTCTACTTTGGATGCCAAAAACACACATGTAGGAGCCATTAATACAGGATCTATACTTTTCAGAGAATACCTAAAATATGATAAAACAAAGTTAAATGTCATTCATATAGAAAACACTGGAAAAAAAACCAAGATAATTCTATGGCAAACACGTGATTCATTTATACTAAGGTTCATCAACATTACATAAGAGTTTCAAATAGGTGTAACCTAATCCCAAAATAAAAGTCCTACCTGGCATAGAATCTCTTGAAATAGACCGTAGCAGTGGCAATAACTTGTTGTCTTAATTTAAGATGTTCACCTAATGCCTGAATAACTAAAAGAAAAATAATAAAGTTTTAAATGTTCTTCTGGTATCATTATAATATTGACACTGAACAGTAACTTTCACATGGTTAAATCATGACTATATTAATTTTTAACAAAGAGAAAAACCTACATATGCTATAAAGCTCTACTTGGATCACACTGGGCTGGTATTAGGATTTGCAAATCTGTTAAAAAAAATATAGGTATGCATAAATAACAATAAAAAATAGAAAGTGCCCCATAGCAAACACTATTCTTGTATTAAGAAGGTTGAATGAAAGGTATTTCCCTCTACCTTCTAAGTATTTTCAATGTTTTTATCTTTAGAATAAATATAAAAAGAAAATATTATATAGTTAACAAACTCACTACAACTTTCACTTTATAAAGTTTATTAAAAAGTCCATAGTGAATTCTCCAAACAACACAGAAGTAGGTTTGCAGAAGAGTTAACTGAGGGTTAGAAAGATCACGTAACAAAGCTACCATGTGGCAGAGCAAGGATCTTTTGACTCTAAATCCCCTTCCTCCAAAGCAAACTTGTAAGATAAGAATGACCAATATAGGATGTCAGTCCAAAGAATCCATTTATCCTCAAAATACTTGCTTTAGCCAAACTTAATGGGGTTTATTAACACATTATAAATGCTTAGGGAGATTAATGAACACTTTCAAACTGTCTTGAGTGTCTCTGCAATGTAAGATTCACAAAAGACTTTATTTAGAGCACTTAGAAAGATAAATATAAGTTATAAAAGAATATATGTATAAATAAAAATATCAAGTAGGAACTAAAACAGCTCATCACAAATTACTATACAGAAGTTTTAATTCAGATGTAACCAACTGTACCATTTCAATTAATTTTTTTTTAAGTTTACCATTTGTAAAAAATATCTGTAATTTCCAATACTCTTCTTCTGAGAGAAACTTTAAGTCCTTCTGGCGTTCCTTCAACAGATCTTGTTTATCCAAAATCCATTGCAAACTAGAAGAATGAAGATGTTAAGACACGTTACAGAAAATCAACTAACAAAGTCACAAAAAAAACATTCTAAGACTGAACAAGTTATGAACATTCTGAGAAATACAAAGTGCAAGAAGTAACCTAGGAAGATTTTTCATATTTCTTTAAACTCTGAGAATTATCTCACTAATGAATGTAAATATGCCCTGAAAAAAAATTCCAGTCTAATTTTCTCTCTTTTCTGTTCTCTCTCTCACTACCTTATATTGTTATTTCATTGGTTTTAAGACTATGATATCAAGAAAGTGATGTCTTAAGCTTTTAACTGGCAGCACGTTTATTTTTTCCTAATGATACATAAAATAATGGTATAGTTATTTGGCACCAAATGATGGTGTCTTAGGTTTGAAGTGTCTTTTCTCAGTTGTTCACGAGTAACTACAGTATTTAATTTCCCTAATTCACAAATTCCCATCATGTTAAAAGCTGCTTCTGAATTTATTACACTATAGCCTCCTCTACCTGCCAAGTGCCAATTAACCAGAGATATGAAACTGAAATGACCCAAAAAACTATTCTGCAACTTGCTTTTGTCATTCAGTATGTTCTGGAAGTCTTTCGATGTCAACAAATTTGTTACTCAGCATACCTCTAAATTGTTGCACAGCATTATGAATGGATTGTTACTCGTTTAGTTAATTCCTATTATAGGAATGTAGCTTATAATTTCTGACTATTAAAAATAATGCCTTAATAAATAGCTTTGTTAATTCACTCTTGCATATCTGATTAATAATACATTTAAAATAATTACCTAGAAATAGAACTGATTGGTTGGTTTTGCTGATAACTTTGTTTTACATTGTTAGTTTGTATTCCATATGTCACACCAGTTTTTTAGTTTACTTCTGAGGTTAAACATTTTTCCATGCCTTATTGGTCAAATACAGTTTTTTGTACACTGTAATTCCAATGACAATTTTTCTAATGGAATGGTCTTTTTCACGATTAAGAGATTCTTCTCATATAATCTGCATATTATGGATAATAAACCATTTGTCACATAAACTGCAAACATTCCCCAACTTTAGCATGATCTCTTAATATTTAATTATTTGTAACACAGAAATATGACTTATTAAAACCAACCCATATTTTATTTATTTTTTATTTATTTATTTTTTAAAGATTTTATTTATTTATTTGACAGAGGGAGAGACAGCCAGCAAGAGAGGGAACACAGGCAGGGGGAGTGGGAGAGGTAGAAGCAGGCTTCCCAGCAGGAGCAGGGAGCCTGATGTGGGGCTCGATCCCAGGACTCTGGGATCACGCCCTGAGCCGAAGGCAGACGCTTAACGACTGAGCCACCCAAGTGCCCCCAAAACCAACTCATATTTTATTATTTATTTATTTATTTATTTAAGATTTTTTATTTTTATTTATGTGACAGAGAGACAGCCAGCGAGAGAGGGAACACAGCAGGGGAGTGAGAGAGGAAGAAGCAGGCTCCCAGCGGAGGAGCCCGACGTGGGACTTGATCCTGGAACGCCGGGATCACGCCCTGAGCCGAAGGCAGACGCTTTAACGACTGCGCCACCCAGGCGCCCCCCAACCCATATTTTAACTTTGATTTTATGCTGGTCACAAATGGGAAGACCTTCCCTGACACAAAATGATTAAAGAAAAAAATTCACCTACATTTTCTAATATACTTAAGGCTTTTTTCTTTCAATTTTTCTTATTCCTATGCCATGCTATTTTAAAACATAAGATTAAATTATTGAAATCTGATATGGAAAATATCCCCCTTGCTACTTAGTGTTCTTTAGAAAAACTTCTCAATATTCTATTACAATTATTATTCTAAGACTTGAACTTTAGAAGTATTATGTCAAGTCCCAACTGCATTAAACTTAGAGATCGATAGAGAGAAATGCTATCTTTAAGTGCTAGAATTCAAACTCCATTTATTAAAATCTTTATGTTCTACTAGAGAATTTAAAAATTTTCTTCCTATAGGTCCCGCACATTTCTTTAGTTTATTCTTGTGTATTTCATATTTTATATTGCTACTGTAATTATATTTTCCATCATTCATTTAGAAGAAAGCTTTCCATTTTTACATTTTGTAACTGGTCACTTCATTAAACCTTTACTGTTTATAATAATTTTTCAATTAGCTGAATTTTCGAGTTAATTTTATCTCTACAGGCTGACAATTTTGTCATTTTTAATATCTCATTCTATTAATCGTATTGAGTAGTAATTCAGAACAATGTTAAACAGGCACCCTATTTTCCCAATGTTTCACCATTAAATATCTCTTATTCATGCTTTGACGTTCTTACCATGTTAAGAAAGCATCCTGTTTTAGTCAAGAATAGATGTTGAATTTTAATAGATGTCTTTTGATGCCTTCACTGTTTATTAACAGATTTCCTAATACTAACCATATTTCAATAAAATTACTACCATTTTCTGTATTTCTAATGTAATGTTAGACTCTACTTGTTAGTAATTTATGATGCTTGTATCAATATTCAAAACTGAGATTGTTTTTTGTGCAACCTTTTCTAGATTTTATCAGTGTTATTGTAGCTTCAAAGAGAGAACTGGAAAGCTTTCTTTCTGTGTGACCTGCAATAATTTCAGTAGCAGATTCTCTTGAAAATGGGAAAACATTTACCCATGAAATAATGTGGGCCAGAGCATTTTTTAAGGGGTAGCTCTTTGGTAACTTTCTAAATTTGTTTTGGCTTTCAAATTTATTACCATGGAGGTAACCTAAAGGTACATCTGGATTTATTTACTTTTCTGATTCCTAATTTTTTATCTCTGTATCAACCCTCTTTTCTTTGATTCAACTAGCAGTTTAGTCTACCGTTTTGATCTTCCCTTCCAAAGAACCAGCTCTTATAATTTCTGGCTATTTTTCCTTTTAATATGTTAATAAGTGTTACCTTTATTAAGTCTTTGTTTTTCCCCCCTTGGACTTATTTCACTGTTTCCTTTTTAATATTCTTAAGCAGACTATTTTGACTATTTTTATTCTTTGTCAGTTATTCTGGATGCTAGTTTATAACTTTGGCTACATCCCACAGGTATGGATATATATTGATCTCATCAGGTTATTTCCTTAATATTATGTAACTGTATTTTCAGTTTCCTCTTTGATACAATATCCAGAATTGATTTTGTCCTTTTTTATTTGTTACCTCTTCATTAATTCATTCAGTCAACCACCTAGTATTTAGTGCCCTACTTTTACTGCAGTAAGATCAAAGAATGTGTTGTGCTCTACTTCAACTTTCTAGAAAATACTGTGATTCACTATGTTCTGGAATTATCATTAATTTCATCCTCACAGTCACAGGTTTTTAAAAAGATAAATTTCATAAATATTTAAGTTTTTTCTCACAGCACATAGTATGGAGGTTAAACCAAGAACACTTAAAAAATTTAAGATTACACTGTAAAATTCACCATTATTTCATGTGCTAAGAAAAAAAATTGTCAGGCTCATTTCAGAAATGTTAAAATGCGCATCTTCAAGCCACGATACACAACATAGTTCATGTCAATTTTCCTCTTTTACCAAAATCACCTAAAGCAATGGTTTTTGTAATCTTTTTGTTGGTTTGTTTTTCCAGAATTGACCGCCTTGTCTTTCTCACTTGTAACCTTTTGCAGATCAGGCACTTCATGATTCTCAAGAGATCTCAGTGGCCCCTTCCTCCAGGACTATTTGAATTGTGCGGCAAGGACACTTTCAAAAAAGCACATTTAACATTATAACAATTTTATATTTCAAAAGTGAAAAAACAAGTATTATAGATCCTTCTCCCCCTCTGATATATGTTCTTATTACGCCAACAATAAGTGAAAGCATAATGAGAACATTTACCAAAAGGCAGGTAGGATCTTTTTTTTTTTAAGTTGAAAAATGGCTGTAACTTCTGATAATCAACAGCTAGCTACTTGCCAATTCTTTCTCCTTCTTTCAAAGTTTATTAAAATACTATCCCTTCTCCAGTAAATTTTCTGTATTTTAATTTTGCCCAAGCAATATTACAATGAGTAAGGCTTCTACAGAATTTCATCACCACAGAATCACTTACAGCAAGAGGAAAACCTGTTTTCTGAAAATAGGTTTCCAAACCCATTGTTTCTTTTTTCTTCTCTTACAAAGGACTAAAAACAGAATGAATAGGAATCCATCTTCTTCACAGAATCAAAATTTAAATTACTACTACTAATGCTCTCTTGGCATTAAGGTATGTTTACACCAAAATATAATAGTACCAGGTTCTGTTCACCTTTCAACCGTACAGCGGAAAGCCTAGTCAAAGTTCAATTAGTCGCATCACCCACCTTTCCGCCTAAACAAACGTATTTAGGGGAAAATATTTTTAATATGACTCTAGTTCTTCCATGGTCACTAACAAAAACAAAAACTTATTCATGAAATAGGTTAAAGAAATCGGCAGTCACTGGAAAATAGTTGCTTAAAACAAAATATAAGGCACAGACTAATGAAATGAATAAATTTTGAGAGCACCTGCCCTATACCTAACCAACATACAACTCCATCTAGGCATAAGGTAATGGCAGGAAGCGGTTACAGAGCAGAAAACAAGACTGATTCTGGACCCTCTCCTCGGAATACTAAATTCTCCTCGGAATACTAAATTCACTCAAGATAGAAGGTCAATGACAAAAGACTACAATGCCGACAACTAAAGAGAGCCCAGGCAAAAGCGAACCACAACTGTCCTGAAGAGCCCAGAGTCCGAGCTGTGCCGCACTTTCCATACCTGCGCCCATCCCACCCCATCCCACCCAACCCACCCCGCTTCCAGGCCTAGCTTATCCAGGAATCAAGTTAAACTCCTTCCTTCCCCGGAGACCGAACCTCCTTAACCCCTCGCCCTTCCCCGCTCACACATCTTTACCCCCACCCCCGAAATGCTGCCAGGGGGCGGGGAGAGGGGAGTCGCCAGAGAAAAGTGCATCCCGCTTCCGGCCGCTGCCGCCTCCCGGGAGACCCCGCGGTACTCGGGACAGGGGCCGGGATCCAGGCCAAAGGGAGTCGCAGGCCCCGTCCTCACCGGCTCCCAAGAACAAGCCCCGGGCGAGAAGACGGAAGATCACTTACTAATGGGAGCTCTGCCAAAAGTTCCCTGCCATGGAACACAGCTTGCCCTGATAAAAAAGCACCAGCCGGCGGAGCGGCCCGCGGAGCGACCATAGACCCAGCCCGCCCGGTAACCGCGCTCCTGGATCTGATCTGCTCGGCTCCGCTCCGCGGCGGCTACGGTGAGAGGAAGAGGATGGCACTCTATTCTCCTTGACGCCGGCCGGCAACACTCTACTGTGTAAACCCGTTCCTATGGATAAAAGTTCCGGCCCGCCCCGCGGTAGCAGAGGAAGCCGGTGGGGAGCGGGCAGCCTGTGGCGGCGCTGAGGGGGTGGGAACTAGTGCCCTTAGAAGGCTCCCGGCGGTTGGGAGGCTCTCGCGAGAGTTTCGTACCGGTTGCGTCCTACAACTCGCGAGGGTTTTCTGTGAGCTGCGTTCATTCACTGAGTCGGAAGGAAATGTAGGCCGGTTGGAATTTTGTTTTTTCATTTTACAGGCCGCCGGTATGGCACTTCGTTAAAGTGCAAGGTTTCCTGATTTCAGTTCCTTCTCCTGCTAGTGAAAAGAGGAACAAAACTTATTTTGTCCTCAAGGACCTACCAAAATTTGCCTGCACCAAGCCGAATAAGTTCTTAATGGAGTCCTTTTGGACTGGAATGCAAACTTTTAGAGCAGCAGTTTTCAGTGCCAGAGACTATCCGTTTTGCAGAACAGTGAAAAACATTTTTCCTTTATTACATGTGTGTGTATGTGTGTGTGTATTCACATATAAATACCGAATAGAACGTATAGCCAAAAATGCAATAATTTAATTTTACAAGATGAAATAATCTGTATTTCCCATTTTTATTATCATTGTGACATTGCATTTATTGTAAAAATTATTCTAAATAATTGGGTACACCTGAAAGCTGTTCACAGAAGACCAATCAATGTTCTGCCAAGTGTAGCTTACTACATTATTTTTCAGCTAAGTGAAATAAGTCAGAGAAAGAAAATAGCATATAATTTCATTCATATGCAATTTGAGAAACAAAACAAACGGAGAAAGAAAAAAAGAGACAAAAAACCAGATTCTTAAGTATAGAGAATTGGTGGTTGCCAGAGAGGAGGTGAGTTGGGGAATGGGTTAAAAAAGTGAAGAGGATTAAGATTTAATTAATTAAAAGATTTAATTAAATTATTATTGTAATTTGCTTTGGTACTAATAATCTTTATTGTGAAAATATCCTTTCCTCTATTTAGTCATTCACTGTGCATCCCTTTATTTTAATTTCTGGATACATCTATTTGTGGAAGATGAGTATACCTCTAACTTATGGCAAAACATACTAGTTAAGAACTCAGTCTCTAAATTATACTTATCAAGTTCAGGTAACAGCTCTGCCACTTACTAGTTGTGTAACTGTCTTAGCTCAGACTGCTGTAACAGAATACCACATGCTGTGTAGCCTAAACAACAGACATTTATTTCTCACAGTTCTGGAAGCTGGGAAGTCCAAGATCAAGGTGCCAGCACATTTGATTCCTGGAGAAAACTGTCTTCCTGGCTTGTGGATGGGTGCCTTCTCATAGAGTCTTCAAGGGCAGAGAGATAGACAATAAGGATACTAATACTATCATCAGGGCCTCACCTTTATGATCTCATCTAAACCTAATTGACTCCCAAAGGCCCCACCTCTAAATACCATTGGGTATCAGAAGTTCCAGGTATGAATTCCATTCAGTCTATGCCAGTAAACTTGGTCAAACTACTTAATGACACTGAACCTCAGTTTCTTCGTTTGTAAAATAGGGATAATCATTGTTCCAAAGCCATAAGAGTTCTGGAGAGGTTTAAATGAATCTTAAAAGAAATTGGAATAGTGCCTAGTACATAGTAAGAGCTCCGTAACTCTTACATTTTACTTTTTATTTTTTTAATTTTTAGCTTTTATTATTTAAAACAAGTTTAGATTCTACAATCTGGACTATAAAGAACTCTGTTTTCAGAGATAAGGAAAATAGTGCTACCTTGATACAAAGATGTACTCTGCCTCTTAATTCTAGTCCTTGACACTTTAATCCATCTGCACTCCACAGAAAACAATAATCAAATATGTTGATTTACAATGTGCCACCTTATTTACACCATTAGGGATTTGTTCTGCCCTGTATACCTCTAGGTCTGGAATCCCCAAAGAGTTTAGGGATTCCAGAATTCACTTTCTGGTTTCAGGTAGTCTAGAATGGCCCTTGAGAGAACACAATGTATATCATTAAGAAAGCTGAGAACCAGAGCTTAGTATTCTTATTGTCTGAAGATTCCAAGGACCAAGAAATGGCCCATTTTTAAGAAGATTCCCCAGAACAAAAGAAGTCCAAATAATTGGTAAACACCTTCAGTCCAGTCAAGGTGATCCACCTGGGGAAGCCTGTCAGGATTGAGATTGCAACTAAAAGTTAACACAAAGTAATTATGTTATTTTGCTTAAACAAGAAAGTAAGAAAGGAAAATTTATGGAGTATATAAATGGAAGTCAGAAAGATCAAATTGGCAGAGTGTATGAGTCTCCTAATCCTGCTATAACAAATCGAAATAGTGGCTTAGAACAACACAATTTTTTAATCTTACAACTCTAGAGCTCAGAAGTCCTAAATGGGTGCGTCTCACTGAGCTAAAATCAAGGTGTCAGCAGGGCTATGTTCCTTTCAAAAAGCTCTGGAGGAGAATCTGTTTTTCTTGCCTTTTCCAATTTCCAGAGGCTGCCCACATTCCTTGGCTCATGGCCCCTTTCATTTTCAAAGCTAATAATGCCAATTAACTCTCACAAACCATCACTCTCACATTGACTCTGCCTCTTCCATACTTACAGCTTGTGCTTATAACATTGGACCCACCTGAATAATCTAGAATAATCTCTTTATTTTAAATTCAACCAATTAGCAATCTTAATTCCATCTGCAACCTTAATTCTCTTTTGCCATTTAAACTAACATATTCACAGGTTCTGGGTATAAGATTTGGACATCTTTGGATGGGGGGGGTGTTATTCCGACTTCAGCAGTACCTTCATTGGCTCTGGCTCACTTAAATAACTAGGTTCTTCAGCAGGTCTGTTCTTAGAATAGAAGTGGATACATCTGTGTGTTGTTACTTGCTAGCACTAACTACAACTATCTCTCCTATTGATCTAAATTGTATACTTACCAAGCAATCTTCCAATAGTAATTTGGCTTTTCACATGGATTTGCCTATAGAAATATAATGCTCTCGGGGCTCCTGGGTGGCTCAGTCGTTAAGCGTCTGCCTTCGGCTCAGGTCATGATCCCAGGGTCCTGGGATTGAGCCCCGCATCGGGCTCCCTACTCTGCGGGAAGCCTGCTTCTCCCTCTCCCACTCTGCCTGCTTGTGTTCCCTCTCTCGCTGTGTCTCTCTCTGTCAAATAAATAAAATCTTTAAAAATATGTATATAATGCTCTCAGCAGCAAACAAAAATACCTGATCAATTTGGCAATTATTATTGTCCATATAAACCAATAAATTTATATTGGGTTTTTAATATATGAATTTCTCTGGGATTGATTATTGTGTGTCCACACTTAGGAGATGATCTAGATATGGTAAGCTGGCAGCTCAGGTTTCTGGGTCTGCAAGAATGAAAGTCAGATCTCCAAACCCTGAGGAAGTCCATCTGTCTCAGTGGTCTTCCCAAATGATTGAAATATGACTTTAATATACTTTTCTCTTCAAATCCAAACTCAGAATGGATCTTACCATCTGGCTATGAACTAAATGCTCTCTTCTTCCATTACATTGTTTATCCCTGCAACACTGGCCAATTCCCTTCCTTCTTTTCCTTCACTTTTACTTTAAATCTACATATTTTAATTAGACTCTTTTGGTTGTGAAAGTTACTTCTAGAAATTCACAGTTCACTATAAAGAAACATGATTGACACTAGCATTAAACCTAGAAAACTGTCCAGAATTGAGGCTTATTTCTCTGTGTGTGTTTTCTCTGTTTTCTTGTTCCCAACTAACCCATACAGTCTCCCCACTCTGTGTCTGCTTCATCATCTCGGCTCACTGTAACTTTAGTCTGTATGCTCCAGCTTTGGTCTACATCATAAACTTTCCACTTCAGTTCACTTTACTTCATTTTCTACTTACTTCTTCTATTTGCTTGTCTACATAGATAAAGGTCACACAAACAAAGTATTGTCTAGAGGTAGCCTTGATTAGAATGACCAGAGTGGTGAACCTTAACCATGACTGTACCTTAGAATTACTTGGGTTGCTTCTAAAACATTTCATTTCTCAAACTCTAACCTCAGGCCAAATGTCTTCTGTAGAACAAATACACATACCTATATAGTATTTATATCCTTGTGTGCTTATTTATATATGATCAAGAAGAAAAATGTGGGAGAATATGTATCAAGGCATTAAAATAATAATGGAATTGATGGGAAAGAGAACAGGGCCACTGCTAGGGTGTGAGGCTTTGGGTAAAAAATTTTGTGGGGTCTCTTTCTCTATAAACATTCTGACTAAAAAATGTACTCCACTGTAATCTGTAAGGCTAAAAACAAAAAGAACTGTACATAAACATTGTACTCTGATTTGTAGATTTCTCACAGAACTATGGATTAATAATTCTGAACTTGCTTTATGTGCATGCTGAGGTTGAACACATAAGTAAAAATGGATAGTACATAATGCGAGCCAGGTTTTCATTGTCAGAGAAGGAAATTACAAATCATCGAGGGAAGAAAGATAGAATGAACTCTATGCTAATGGATTAGAATCAGTAATTACAGAATTCGCTCTGCTCATGTATATCGACAGATAGGTATGGAAGAGGTATGCATAAGTTTGTATACATGCATCAGTATTCATATGCATGTATATAACATATATATTTTTTAGTTTTATCTGCTGAGAGGAGTTGAAAGCACTGATACCCAATTGTAATGAGCACACTCACATCCACATCTTGGTTTATAAATACCACTCTCCAATAAAAGGAACCTAGGATCCTTGGAGAAATGGCTAATTCTAAGACTGAGCAGAGAAAATACAAGGTGGTCCTGATTCGTAGTACCAATGAGGGAAGAAAGAAGTGCTCCAAAACCAAAAGATTGGGACTATGTCAGAAAAACACAGGAGTCATTCTGAAAAAGACCCCAATAGCCTAAGCTGAAACAATGTGCGCAACAACAACAAAATAATGTAGTATTATTGTACATAACAAAATACATGTATTTGAATCCATACTGATATATAATTGAATAAATAAATGGATAAAAAGAGATCAAAGTTTTTTACTGAAAATTCCACACAATATATGTAAATATTACCTGCCCACCATAAGATGGAACTTAATCCCTCTACCCTTGAGTATGAGCTCAACTTAGAGGCTTGCTTCCAAAGACTGGATTATGGAAAGAGAAAAATAGTAATTCTACAATGGAGATAACAGGCAAACACTACTTTAACTGAATGATAAAAATTAACAACAGCAGTGACATGTCATGTTGATAGTATATATTTCTGACATAATGTTATGAGAAGAGCACTTTACCTCTGTGGTCCTCCTTCCAAAGGCCCATAGCCCCTATAACTAGTCATGAGAAAAAGCATCATACCCAAATTGAGAGACTTTCTATGGAATACTTGACTAGCATTCTTCAAGCTGCCAAGGTCTTTGAAAACAGGGAAAGACTGATAAATTGTCACCGACCAGAACGAACTAGGGAGACTCAATAACTAAATGTAATGTGGTACCCTGGGTGGGATCCTGGAACAGAAAAAAGAGCATTAGTGAGAAAAATCTGAATAAAGTGTGGAATTTAGTTAATAGTAATGTACCAATATTAATAGTAATGTACCAATATTAATAGTAATGTACCAATATTAACCTCTCAATTTTGACAAATGTATCATGGTTATATGAGATGCTAAAATCAGGGAGAGAGAACTGGGTAAAGGATATACAGAAACTTTCTGTACTATCTTTGCAATTTTTCTGTAAATAATTCTAAAAACTTTATTGTAAAAATTATATATGCACTCTAAATTACAGGGCCCTGAGGCATGGGCTAGAGCAGTATCTCACCTGATTGAATCTAAGAGCAGTGCTGGTTCCTGTTTGCCTTGCATGTGCTTGGTGGAGGCATGGGCATGGCCAATGCATTAGAGGAAATATCCACCGAGAGCTTCTGGGCAAGGTGTTTACTGGTCTTAAACTGTAGCATTTGGAGGGAAAAAATCAGTCCCTTTGTTGCTGCTGATTATTGTATCTGTGTGTCAGTGGTTCTTAACTGGGGATTATTTTGACCATCATGGAATGGGATTGAAGGGGACTGAAGACATTTTTGCTTGTCACAACTGTGGGGTGGGCACTCTGGGCATTTCTTGGGTGGAGGCCGGGGATGTTGCTAAACATTCGTCAGTGCACAGGACATCCCCCCACATCAGTGAATTATCCAGCCCCAAGAGTGCCAAGGTTGAGAAACATTATCGTATTTTTCTTTTCTTCTTTTCTCTCTTTCCGATGTGATAGGAGGAAGGATATCGAGGAATATAGCATGTAATGAAAGGCTTCAAATGGTTTATGGGACTATTTATTTAGCTAGAGGTGATCAGTGGCAATAGTGGAGGCAAGAGAATCAGGTACCCATGGTCAGTAAGGGAATTGCCTTGGATAAGCTAACTTAAAAGTTTAATTTGAAAGCCATGGTTCAAACTGTAAGAGAAAACACTTGACTTTGGTGAGTTATTGCTCTGATGCTCTCTCTCCTTACAAATGATAAACATAATAATGATTAGAAACACTTTTATTATGAGTTCTCTTTTAAATTTGCCTTATCCGGGACACCTGGGTGGCTCAGTCATTAAGCGTCTGCCTTCTGCTCAGGTCATGATCCCAGGATCCTGGGATCGAGCCCTGAGCCCTGCGTGAGGGCGCCCTGCTCTGCGGGAAGCCTGCTTCTCCCTCTCCCACTCCCCCTGCTTGTGTTCCTTCTCTCACTGTTTCTCTCTGTCAAATAAGTAAATTTTTTAAAAAAATCTTAAAATTCACCTTATTGATTACAGAAATCCTTATTCAGTTTCTGGGGGATCAATTCTTGACCTTCTATTTATGTGAAATCAAATTCAGCCACCTGAAACATTATCATATGTACATGTACTTATTTTATTAGTCCTATTAACAAGCCTGTTAAGTAGATATTATGCTCTTTTTATAGATGACAATACTTGGGCTGAAAGGTTAAGTGAGGAGCCAGGTCTACATGTACAGTATGGTGGAGTGAGGATGAAAACCAGTGTGTGTGCCCGGAGTGTGTATGACTTCTCTGTCATACTGATACTGCCAAGAAGGAACAAATCAGCTATGTGTCAACACTGAATATATTCAGGACCAGCAAATATCATACTCCCAAAGGCTCTCACACCACTCTAGACACTTAATGACTAGCAACCCCTCAATAAATATGTATTGATTCACATTCTTTAAAAATGTGCTTGTTGAAATATAAATATATGGTTTAGGAATGGCACGCAGAGCACTGAGCTAAGTAAGCATCAGGCTAAGATGCTAACAAGGGTTCTTCTATGAACTAATCACAAAGCCTTGGACAAATAATTTATCTAAGACTCAGTTTTCTTGTTTTCTTTTTTTTTAAGATTTTATTTATTTATTTGACAGAGAGAGACAGTGAGAGAGGGAACACAAGCAGGGGGAGTGGGAGAGGGAGAAGCAGGTTTCCCACCAAGCAGGGAGCCCGATGCGGGGCTCAATCCCAGGACTCTGGGATCATGACCTGAGTAGAAGACAGACACTTAATGACTGAGCCACCCAGGCGCCCCTAAGACTCAGTTTTAAAATCAGAATAACAATACCTGCTGGACCTACTTCCTAATGTTGGGACCATATACAGAGTTCTTTGGAAAATGTAATTTGTTGAATAACTGAAAGGCTTTGAAGTCCCAAATTCTGAATTTAAAGAAGCCCATTAGATAGAGAACCACTCCTTTGGAAAAACCAGCTCAACCCTACTACACAGACTTGATTATGGTCTAAACCTACCTCAACATCCCACCACAAATCTGGCTGATGACTTCATTCTTTCATTGGATCCTACTTCTCTGAACCTGTTTTTCTGACTTTTTCACTTGATTGCATCACCTCTCCATCCAAACTAATCAACTTCTTTTCCAAAGTTACTTTGTGGAGCTGAAGAGAAGAAAGTATGATGCCCAGAGTTTAGACTCTCAGGGCATTGTGTTCAAAGAACACAAGAAATTTCTGTCCCTTTTTCTTACCCCAGGCTGTATGAATCATATTTCTTATTTTCTCTATATTACCATGTTTTGACATCTTAAAAAAAATCCTCTGGCTAGGGAGAGACTGCCCTTCCCAGGGTCAGCCAATTCCCAGAGATTGCAAAGGGTCCAGCCCAGGGCATGTCTTTGTTATGCAAACTAACCAATCCAGAGCCAGACCTCCTTTACCTGGCAATTAGACCCCAGGAGGCAATAGTCCTTTGCCTCCATCATCCAGGACCAAGTGCCAGGCAACTAGGAACCACCCACAGAGCCTCAAATCCAAGGAAATTATTCAAACTAGCCAATCTTAAACTGTTCACCCTGCCCTGTCTTATCTTTCCCACAGGAACCCAAATAAAGATTCTCGCCTAAACACACTGCTTGCTCCTTTCCTTCCTGACCAAAACCTGGTGTTCCTCCTGTGGCCTTGTGTGGTGAGCTGTGCCTCTTGTTTCCAAGAACTGTGAGTAACATTAATTTTCTTTCAATAGGATTGAGCTCTCTGTGTCATTACTTAGTCACCTTTACAATAAGATGTAGGCATAGAACACAGGCTCAGCAGATCTTTTCAAAGCCAGAGGCTAAAGTAGCTTAAAAGAAAGTGGAGTAAGTAGTATTAACAAGACTTCCACTTCAGGATGAGGTGGTTGGGGTGAGGATGTACTTATTTTGTGATTCTAATTTCTTTAACTATCAGTCCTTAATCTATGTTAAAACAGTGAAGAACTCATACGACTTAAACTTACAGTTTCTTTGTAAGAAGGGAACATGGGCCATAGTGTTATCCCCACCACTCTTTTTGTTTGTTTTTCATCTTTGAGCTGAACTCCTTTCTCTTCATTCCCTTTCTTCACTTTATTTATTGTCTTTGTCTTAGTGTCACGAGTGTAGAATGACAGATTTACATTTAGACCTTAAAGACAGATCTCTCCCTAGTATATATAATATACTGACCATTTTAGTCCATTCAGAATGTTATAACAAAGTACCATACACGGGGCGGCTTAACAGCAGTAAACATTTATTTCTCCTAGCTATGGAGGCTGGGAAGTCCAAGATCATGACACAGAGAGCTGTCTGGTGAGACCCTACTTCCTGGTTCACAGCAGGCAGCTTGTCTTTGCCTTGTGTCCTCACATGGCACAAGGGGAGGGGATCCCTTTGGGGTCTCTTATAAGAGCACTAATTCCATTCATGAAGGGGCCTCTCCCTACCTAAGTACCTCCTTAGGGCCTCACCGCTTAATACCTTCCCACTGGACGTTAGGTTTCAACATATTAATTTTGGGAGGATACAAACATTCAGACCAGAGCATTTAATACCATAAGAAAGTAGGTAATTTGCCCACAGAATGCAGAGCTGATCACTGTAGGAGATTCCTCCTGTCATCCTTTACCTTATTCCCTTCTCCCTGGAAACACAAGAAAGAGGGAGGGGTGGTTCTAGTTTTATCTCCCTGACCCTGTGTTCCTTTCCTGTCTCCTTTTTGAGGTGACCTATGGAAAGGTGGCCCAGAGGTGCCATCTTTTCTACAGCTGCTCTTGATACCTAATTCTTTCTTCATTCATTCATTCAACTAACGGTAAATAGAAGCGTACTGAGGCCAGGTGCCTGGTCTACGTGGTTCAAGTCAGTATGGGTGCCTGGCACATAATGAGCACTCAACAAACACTTGTTAAATGAATGAACCATTATTTTACTGAGCGTTTCTGTATGCCGGTTATAGCTCTAAGAGCTGAGAATAGGGACGTTACGGCTACACCGCGCTCTCTTTGGAGGCTGACACTAGGGAACAAAAACAGACGCGAAGTACTCTGCCTAACAGAGGGAACTCCCTCCCGGCTGAACCTAGAGCGGAGCGGCGCTGGGTGGCGTGCGCGTCTGCTGGGTCTGTGTTGGGCCGGTTCATGCTCCTCCGGCTCCCGCAGCGCGGACCGATCTGCAGCGCCAGTAACAGACCCGGGAAGGCTTAAACGCCAGATGATTCCTCCCGACCGACTCGCCTGCGGCGTTCCGCTCTCGCTTCCAGACGCCTCCCGGTGCTCCAGGGTTCGGCGGCACACACCTGTCGACTGCCTCGGCCCAGCTGCGCTCAGTCCTGCAGGACTCCAGGGAGCGATGCCCTTACCCCGCCTCCTCCATGCTGCGGGCCAGAACAGCAGCAGGGCCTCAAAGGAAAAATCCCCCCAACAAAAACAAAAACAAAAACAGCAAAAACCCCCAAAGTTCTTCCTCGCGACCTCACCTACTTCGCTCTGTGGATCAGGTGCGGATTCGCTTTTGATGGCCGAGGAAGTGCGTGAAGCGCAGCCTGGAGGGCAGCTGGGGCACTGCGCAGCCCGGGGCCGCTTTCCGCGGTACCGCGCAGGATGCTGGAGCGGCTTCCGGGAGGTGTTTTCACTTCGGTCGGGAGCGGCGAACAGAGGCTGTGGTGCTTCCTCTCCAAGCCCCAGGTTGTAGCTGGAGCCAAAGAAACCTGCCGTGCCCAGGAGCCAGTCTCACGGACAGAATTCCAAAGAAAACTTCAAGTTCTTGTATCTTACACCCTGAATGGCTGCGAGAGACCCCGAGGAGGGGACGCGGCGGCGGCGTGGGTGCCGCCCGCGGAAGCAGCAGCAGCCGGCGCCGCTAGCCGGCGGGTGTGTGAGTCTCCTCCTCTCTGAGCCAGCTTTTGCCAACCTGCCCGGCCTCGGAAGCCCAGGGAGCATACTATCTTTTACGTAAGAGTTCTGAAGCCCTGTTATATACTCTGCCTGACATCTCCAAACACTGCCAACGTTAACATTGTTGCGTGGCGAATTCGGGGGGTGGGGGTGGGATTAGCAAAGGAAAAATTAATTTCTTACTAGGTTTATTGCATCTGTACCCTCCTGTCGCTTGTCTCTTACTTGAGGATAATGTTAGACTTTACCAAATACTTCAACTGACAATTGCAACATTTCCACCTACAAAAGTTTCCTAATGAAAAAGTCTTCCGTCTTGATAAGCATGCTTTCTTGTTTGTGTTTCGTAATATACAGAGTTATATTGCCCACCGTGGATTCAGGAAACCAATCACTACCTTTTACAGTCACAGTCATCGATTTTCTGTATTTATCCTTAGGATTGAATACTTAAATTGACAGCCCGTTTATTCAGCTGTGGTTTTAACTCTTTGACTATTTTACACATTCAAACCTTTTTAAAAAAAGAAGTAAATAATTATGCTACAAATAGTCTTTGGAGTCTTCCTGGTCTTGCTCCAGGAACTGACTGACATGCGCTAAATCCTTGACCTTGGTCTATTTTCTCCCAAACATCAAAACCTGGGTCTGATTCCAAACGTGAGCCTGGGACCGCGAAAGTGAACTGGACAATCTTCTCCTGCACGTGATCCTGTCTTTCTTTGCAAGGGTCACCAAGCTCCGCAGACCTTTTGAAAACTGTCTACAGTTACCTTGCAGTGCTCCTGAAAACGTGGGGGCAGATCATATGTGAAGGGCCTGGAAGGGCCTAGAATGATGCTTGTCGAGCATGAGCACAGCTTCTCCATAATAAGCGCCCATTACGTGTTCTTGGAAAGCATGAATGATGCATGAATTAATATAGGGTGCTCACCCTGAGAGGTCTGTTACTCAAACTTTAACAATTGAGTTCCTGCTTCTCTTTTATTATCATTTATGTCTTTATCACTAAAACGCTTCCTTCCTTGGGAATTTGACGCCAGCCTGGTACAGTCGTGAGGGCACCTGCCTCGCTCTGATTTCGGCACCCCGGGTAGTAGTGCCAGGCAGAGGGTCGACAGGGTCCACAGAGGAGCCGCCCAGCGGCTCTTGCCTCCTGCCAGCCGCTTCGGGGACCACCACCACCACCACCCCCGCCCCAGGCGCGTGGGTGCATTCACTTCAGCGAGGGCTTCTGTGGCCGCGCATGGCTATCTATGAGTGCGTAGTCCCAAGGTCACTGAGACGCAAGCCGACCACTAGGAAGATACTGCAGCGGCCCGAAATGTCCACAGGGAAGAGGCAAAGGTCTTGCGCGGAGATCTGGGGCGAGCGTTTCCTCTCCGCCTCCTTAGGAAAACAGCCTGACCGCCTGAGGGGTCGAACCCCAGAAGGAGGGGAGAGAGATCCCCGGCCCCGTCCATTCTAAGCCCCGGAGGAGGCCTGGGCGCTTCTCCACCCCGCGCGTGGGGCGTAGGAGCAGAGGCGAGGCCTCGCTTTGAGGCCGGAGGTCCGATGGAGCCTCTTTGGTCACAGCAGGGGGCTTCCCCGCGCTGGGTGTGGTGCCGCCCCAGTTAGCCCCGGGGTTGGGACGTCCCTCTTAGACGGCAGGGGAAGGTCTCGGCCAGACACGCAAAGATCCCCTGCGTTCTTCTCAGTGCTACGGCTTGCTCGGCATCCATTGGCGTTTCTTCTGACATCAGACGTCACACAGTTTTCAAGGGGGCTGGAGAAGCAAATGGGGGAACTGGTGGAGTCACACTTCATTCCTTTCTCACTTCTGTGTTTGTCAGAGGGAGCTTTGTTTGGAACTTTCTGCACCAGATTGTCACTTTGATGGAAGGAAGGATAATCTTATGCCCTGAGCAGTCCTTTTTTGTAGATGACCCCATTTAATCATTGGAAAACTCGGCTAATTGCATTGCTCCAGAAAGAGGAATCTTTTTGAGATCCCAGAATTCATAATAATATTTGGTATTTCTAGAATGTGGAATAGTTCGTCGAAGTTTATTTTCCAAAGAGGAGGTAGAGTTCTAATGCTACTACAAATTGCCAACCAGTTTTAAAAGGCCAAACAATGCTAAAAAGTAAATTATTTGTAAGTACAGGAGGGAAAATACTAGTTACAAAAATTGGTGAAAACAACTATTGAAAACTGGTTCCTCTTTTTTATTTTCTTCCAGCAATTGTCTTCCTGTTTCAATCCCCAGTTTTGCAACAGGAAAAAGCAAAGCAAAATGCCCACATCTTATATTTAGATTACAGATATTGTTGTCAAATTATTCAAATGAGCACCCGAAGTTTCTTTTTTCCTTGATGTGGAGATCTAACTACCTAGGCTTAAAAAGTTGGGCAGAAACTTTCTTCAGGACAAGGCTTCCCAATCGTTTAAGCACTGGTTCCTTTCAATTTGTATATGCAAGCTAAATCTTCCTTGATCTTCTCAGATGGAACAATTCTGCCAAACAAAGGAGAAAGTACTGACTAATTTGGAGTGTGTTTTGGAAGGAATAAGTTTGCTGAGAGTAAAAGGTCTTCTTTTCTCTTCCAACTAATACCATTTTTATACAAGTATCTTGTTTTAAAATGAATATTTCAGCTTACCAGATCTCTATATCCTTAGTCTTAGATTTATTTGGTAATATGAAAAAGGGACAGATTCTTAGTTTTAACTTTCTCCCATGTTTATTGCCTTGGGTGCCCAGAATGAAACACCATAGTTTAGGGCTTTGAAGAAATTACAATCATCCTTATTTCACAAATTCTTTCCAACTTAGAAGAGCATATAACTTTCTTCCTGAGATCAAGCAATATTTACTTTTCTTTTCCATGTGTTATTCCCCAGTCTCCCATGCTAATAAAAGAAAGGCTTGAGAATTAGTTCTCCATTATATAGACAGTATGAAAACAAGTAGAAGTGGTTTTTCTTGGTCAACACACACACTGAACTTACTTTATTGTCCTTGTAAATATTGTGTGGAGTCTAGTTAATTCTCCACTGTCATTATCTTTATCATATAAAATAATCAAAATTAGAACTTTGTCAGTAATGCTATCCAGCATTTAAACAATATCAATAATTTTTAAAAATATTTCATTTCTTTTTTTGACAGAGAGGGCACAAGTTGGCTGAGTGTTAGGCAGAGGGAGAAGGAGAAGCAGGCTCCCTGCAGAGCAGGGAGCCCAATGTGGGGCTCGATCCCGGGACCCTGGAATCGTGACCCGATCCAAAGGCAGACACTTCACTGACTGAGCCATGCAGATGCCCCAATATCAATAATTTTAAAAATTGTTTTATTGGCTATGTGGGAGCTTTACCCTTGACTGCATAGGTATGATTCCTTAAAATGGAATAAATTTCAATAAAGTGTAGCCTGTGTCCTTAGTATTCTCATTATTATGTAAACATTTTGTCACTTTTTACACCTCTTTAAATATTTCAGTTGCCTTTAAGATTTATCTTTTTGTTTGGGGGGGGAGCATGAGCGGGAGGGGCAGAGGAAGAGGGAGAGAGCATCTCAAGCAGACTCCATGCTGAGTGCAGAGCCAGAGGTGGGAGGGGGATGCTCCACTTGGGGCTCCACTTGGGGCTCTATCTCACGACCCTGAGATCATGACCTGGGCTGAAACCAAGAGTCGGGCACTTAATTGACCACACCACCCAGGGACTCCTCAGTTGCCTTTAAATTGTTTTGTCCTGAAGCACACCAAGCTTACCCATAGGCTATGTCTACAGAGGGCTATTGTTGGAAATAATAACTTGCCCTGAATTTATGCCTGTTTTTTGATGACTTTAAAGTGATTTTGTGGGATTTCCCCCCATTTTTTGGAATAATTTCTTTGTTATAATGAGAGAGGAATTATCTCTCCTTTATTGGACCATAAAATGTTGAGGCCAAGGAAGCTCAAATATGACTAGAGTAGAGAAGTAAAAAGGAGACTGAAATCCTGAAATAAAAACTTACACCTCTCAAATGTTCACCTGTTCCAGTATCAGTAAGTATCAAGATGTCCTGTAGAATTTATTTTAATTGAGCAACTTAAAAGAGTCATATTTATTTCATTTGACTTATATTTTATGTGTGTGTGTGTGTGTGTATGTATATGTTTTAAAAATATCTGAAGGTTAGAACCTGTAGGCTCCTGATGTTCCTTTGGTTCTGAGATACTTGGCTTCATGAGATGCAACACAAATGAGTTTTCAGAGTTGTCTAGTAACTAGGTTATGGTGGTGTTTGGTAGGTCTGTGTTAAAAGGTGGGAGTTCAGTCAGGTTTGGGAGAAAAAAAAATGGTTGCCAGAGGAGGTGATCAATTCAAATTAGACTATAAACTATCTTGGTTTCAGACCCCAGAATCAAAACTCTTTAAATGAATGTTCCTAAAAGCTCCTTTAGATCCTGCTCACTCAGATTGACTGGGACCCCACTGCTGCTCACATGAGAACTGGTGGCCATGCTGCGGGTGACATTTGCAGGTCAGCCTTCCTGCCTGCACTATATATTATATATACACAATGGAATACTACTCAGCCACCAAAAAAATGAAGTCTTACCATTTGCAATGATGTGGATGGAACTAGAGGGTATAACGCTAAGCGAAATAAGTCAATCAGAGAAAGACAATTATCATATGATCTCACTGATACGTGGAATTTAAGAAACAAAACAGAAGATCATAGAAGAAGGGAGGGAAAAATAAAATAAGACAAAACCAGAGAGGGAGAGAAACCATAAGAGACTCTTAACTATAGGAAACAAATGAGGGTTGCTGGAGGGGAGGTGGGTGGGGGGATGGGGTAACTGGGTGATGGGCATCAAGGAGGGCACGTGATGTAATGAGCACTGGGTGTCATATGCAACTGATGAATCACTGAACTCTACCTCTGAAACTAATAATACACTATATGTTAATTAATTGAATTTAAATAAAATAAAAAAAATTTAAGTGGAGACGGTTGGACTAGATGGCTGTTTAGGCCTTCTCAGTTTTGTGATTTGATGAGAGATGAGGACAGATAGGATTAGGGATTGAATTGCTGAGGCTGTCTCCCAATACGCCAGACGTTTTCAGGGCTATGTTGCTATCAACCATACTGATTGAACTCTCAAGTAACTTGGCAATTGTCCCTTCCTCTCCGTTGAGCCATCAATATTTTCCTCTTGTGTGAATCATTACCATCATCAGACAAGCCTGCTGTAATATCAACCAACCTTTGAAAACTCTTGGATCTCATATTCCTCTAAAGTTACCACCCTATATTATCTGGTTCCCTTTATAGCAAAACTCATTTAAAAGGTAGTTTATGGTCACTGTCCCTACTTCCTCTTTTCCTATTCTCTTTTGAGCTCCACTTATCTAATTTTCATTTCCATTAGTCCAATGGAAACTTCTGCAAACATCAGCATTGACCACCATATTACCACCTCTAATGATCAACTCTTAAATCTCCCTGTTACTTGACCTTTCAGCAGCATTTGACAGAGATTGTCATTTCTTTTCTCCCTAGAAATCTCACTTCAAAGACACTACTCCTCTAGTTCTCCTTCTACTTTACCGGTTGTTCCTTCTGTACTCTCTGCTGGTTCCTCCTCACCTCTCTGACGTCTAGAATTAGAATTGCCTCAGGGCTCAGTCCTTGGTTTTTTGTTTTTGTTTTTTTTAATCTTTATCTGCCCTCATTCCTTTAACAATCTCATCCATGACTTGGAGTACATACTTTATGCCGATGACTTCCCAATTTATATCTCCAGCCTGACTGCTCCTCTAGTCTAAATTTATATGTTCCAACTTCCTACTTAATTTCTGCTTCACTTGAATGTCTATTGGGCAGCTCAAATTTAACATGAACTCTTGTGTTCCTCCCCAGATTTGCTCCTCCTTCGGTGCTTTTCATCTTAGCAAATGACAAATCCTTACTAACAATTTGCTTATTCCAAAAACTGAGGTGTCATCTTTGATTCTTCTTTCTTTCATACTCCAATTCAATACATCAGGAAATATTGGTGGCTCTGCCTTAGTTTTCTTTTTTTTTTTTTTTAAGATTTTATTTATTTATTTGACAGAGATAGAGACAGCCAGCGAGAGAGGGAACACAAGCAGGGGGAGTGGGAGAGGAAGAAGCAGGCTCATAGCAGAGGAGCCTGATGTGGGGCTCGATCCCATAACGCTAGGATCACGCCCTGAGCGGAAGGCAGATGCTTAGCCGCTGTGCCACCCAGGCGCCCCCTGCCTTAGGTTTCTAAGAAACATAGAAACACAGAAGTTTACCTCCTCTCATCAACACCACCACTCTGGTCCAAAACACCATTGTCTCTCTCCTGGATATTGTTGTAGTCTCCTAATTAGTCTTTGCTTCTACTTTTGCCCCTTTTCGCTTTATTGTCAATACTGTAGCCAATGTGATCCTTTTAAATTAAAATTCTAATGTACTACACACATGTTCAAAACTCTATAATGATTTCCCATATCACTAAAGTAAAATCCACAGTTCTTAACAGAAAGCCCTATGTGAATAGGCCCAATTATTTTCTCTCTAATCTCATCTACCACTCTTCCTCTCACACAATCTTTTCTGGTCATATTGGTCTTCTTGCTATACCTGGAATTTACTAGGCACACTTTTACCTCAGGGCCTTTACACCTCCCCCAGATTATCTTCTATGGCCTTTTCCTTCATGCCCTTTGAGTCTCAAACATCCTCTTATCAGAGAAACTTTCCTAGCCATCCCATATAAAATAGCACCATCCTCCATCAGCATCTTACCATTTAACTTGCTTATGCCTTTTTTTTCACCATTTATCATTTCAGATGTTTATTTATTTAAAGGAAGAACTGTTCTAAGGTTGGTTATTTAAAGGACAAGTCTCTGGCTTCCTTTGAATGTTGATTTCTACCCTCAGGTTTGTTCCCTCATGATTGATTATTGCTATTCTAAGAATCTCATCCTCACACAACGTTCAAAGACAGAAATAAGGGGGACTCATTCCTTTTGGACACTTCTTTTTAAGATCAGGCTAAGCCTTTCCCATTATCACCAGAAAACTTACCCTCATGTCTTTTTGGTCAGTATCTTCTCACATGCCCATTCCTAAAGCAATCACAAACAAGAGGAAAAGAACTGCTGTGGTTGAGGTAAACTAATCAGGATTCACTTCCTGAGATTTGGAGGGTTTTAGCATTCCCTAAAGCACTTAGCCAATAAAATCTAGGTTCTATTAGCAAGAAAGAAGTGGGGACAATGGCTGTTGGGTGGACATCTTAATAGCGTTTTCCACACTGGTGATGAATCAAAACTCCCATTTTGTTGGCTATCTTTTGTCTAAATAGATGGTTCTCACATTTCTAGGCAGCTGCTCATTTGAATCAAGGCAGTTCCTCCCATTTATATCTATTGTATTTTATCATATTCACTCATAGGAAGTATTATCTGTTATCTGTTGCCAAATAGTGGACCACTTTGAAACTTAGAGGCATAGAACTATTTATTTGCTCACTATTCTGCAATTTGGTCTGGGCTTACCTGGATGGATCTTTTGCTGGTATCACCTAGGCTCATTCAAGCAGCTCTAACTTTTTGGTAGGCAGCTGGGGTCTGGGCCTCACTCTCTTTCCATGTGATCTTTTATGTTTATGGAGATGAGATCAGGCTTCTTCACATGGTAATCAACTGTGTATCAGAAAGGGCAAGCCCCAAAGTCCAAATACTTATCAAGTTTCTGTTGGTGTCACATGTGCTGATGTCCTATTGAGCAGAGCAAATCACATGGGTGAGTCCAGAGTGTATGTGAGAAGACACTACACATGAGCATGGATACCAGGAGGCTTGATCTGAGGGGGATGATTACGTAACAGTTTACCACAGGAGAAAACTATTGAAAAGAAAAGAAAAATTACTGGAAGAATTGTGAAAATCAAAGAGCCATTCTTTTTGGAATGCGATACAACTTCTCTAAGATGTGACTGAGATACAAAAATGAGAATACCAAGTCAGCATGGTAAAACTTTTACTATGTCAATTTATTATATATTTTAAAAATCAGTAAGTTAATTATTTAAAAATGAATTCAAGTATGGATGAAGGGAATAGAACCAGTACAGGATAAAAATGAAGCATCTTTGGGGCACCTGGGTGGTTCAGTCAGTTAAGCGTCTGTCTTCAGCTCAGATCATGATCTCAGGGTCCTGGGATTGAGTCCCACATAGGGCTCCCTGCTCAGTGCGGAGCCTACTTCTTCCTCTGCCTCTCCCCTACCCCCACTTGTATTCTCGCTCACTCTGCTCTCTCAAATAAATAAATTAGAAATCTTAAAAAAAGAAAAAAAGTTTAAAAAACAAAGCATCTTCCTAAATATTTTTCTCTTTTTCTTTTTTTTTTTTTAGATTTATTTATTTATTTGAGAGAGAGAGAGAGACAGCAGGAGTGGGAGGGGCAGAGGGAGAGGGAGAAAGAGAATCTCAAGCAGACTCTTCACTGAGCATGGAGCCAGATTTGGGGCTCAATTCCAGGAGTCTGAGATCATGACCTGAGCTGAAACCAGGAGTCAGACACTTAACCACCTGTGCCACCCAGGTGCCCCAATATTTTTCTTTCTTTCTTTAATTAATTAATTAAAAAAAAGATTTTATTTATTTATTTCACAGAGAGAAAGAGACAGCCAGTGAGAGAGGGAACACAAGCAGGGGGAGTGGGAGAGGAAGAAGCAGGCTCCCAGCGGAGGAGCCTGATGTGGGGCTCGATCCCAGGACCCTGGGATCATGCCCTGAGCTGAAGGCAGATGCTCAACTACTGAGCCACCCAGGCACCCCTAATTTTTATTTTTAAAAAAGATTTAGTTTATTTATTTGAGAGGAGAGAGTGCGTGTGTGAACCTGTGACTGGGGGGAGGGGCAGAGGGAATCTCAAGCAGAATCTCAAGCAGACTCCCTCCTGAGTGCGCGTCCAATGCTGGGATGCTCTCAGAACCCCGAGATCATGACCCGAGCTGAAACCACAGGTCAGATGCTTAACTGACTGAGCCACCCTAGGTGCCCCCTAACTGTTTTTCTTGTACAAAGCAACAAAGCTTTGTCCTGATTTATTATTTGTCTATTGGTCTTATGTTACCCAACATCGTTGGGTTGTAATAACAAAAGTCAAGTTGTTATTTAAAAAGAACCAGAAACTTGTCTTTAGCCTGTCAACTTAATTAATTACTTGATTACATATCCTAAAAACACACGTCCTCCTGCTCTGGGGTAAGAAGGAGTAAGTAGCTTCTGATAGCTGTTCTTCTCTTATACCACTCTTTTTGTGTCTAGTAGGCACTGAAATATCTGTTAAGTCATCAGAGAAGAGAAAATATCTTGCTGAATTATACTTTTCCTTACGAAATCTTGAATCCAGATACTGTCCCTGCAGAATCCATTTCTCCCCATGCTTGCAATCATACTAATCTACAAATCATTCCGTCTTTCTCTGTTGTTCAATTGTAAAGAATTCTAACAGCTTCTTCCTTTTCATCCCTTCTCTTCCTTTTCGTCTCTCGGGCCCCTCTATCACCTCCTTCTCTCTCCCCAGTTCTTTTTTTTTATTATCCTTTTCTCTCAAATCAACTGAACTCTTTACATGACTTAAAATTAAGCAGCTGAAATTAAATAAAGTCCACTGTTGTCATCACCAGTGCTAAAATTAAAGATCACATTGTTATGGTCTTTGGTTTGACCTTGGAAACCAGTAGAGTACCTCCGTCATGTTCAGTGATGGGAACCTGCTTTTTCTTCCTGCACTTAACACAGTTTTGCATTTGTTACTTTTTCCTGGGAAGAATAAAATATGTCACATAGCTGTTTAATATTGGGAATGACTAAGTTAATCGGTCATGAAAAATAAGAAACTGAAGAAGATAAATGCTATGCAAATGTCTCTTATTAAGAGCTACACTACTAAAATACACTTAAACCTTGGGTCCAGCAACTGATAATGTCTACAATTTAGACCGTAGACCACAAATCTGTGAATGCACAACAGTGTTGTACTGGATTCAAAGGATGTCTTTATTTAAAAAAAATTAATTACCGGTTTTCAGGAGACTGGTTCCTGTTTTAGTAATAACTTATAATTTTGTTTGAATTCTCCAAGTATTTTGGGTAAAATAAAATCAGTGGTATCTCAATTTCAAAGGTTTATTTATTTATAAACCCCCCAAATATAAAAATTAACAACTTACAAGGAAATCTAAAGAGTCAATTTATTGGTAACGTGCTAACAAAGTCAAAGCCCAAAAGGAAACTAACATATTTCATTTGTTGGCAGTGCCACTTAGGCATTGTTTTTAGCTGTGAGTAGTAAGACTCCTTTCCTCCTCATTCTGCCTACATACTCAAAGAAATGGTCCAAAGGCACCAGGTTTATTTTCACCTAAAGAAGTCCAGATATAGGTAATCCAGGGTTGGTGTGGTGATTCCATTAAGTGACCTGGTATCTTGCCTCCTTGTATCTTTCTGTTTGTTCATCCTTAGCACATGGTTTCCATGCACAGGAAGCATTTCATGGACCAAGATGGCTTCTGTAGCACCAGCCATTGTGTCTGCATTCAGACATGAGAAAAAGCAAAAGGGGGCTAAGTTATCTCCATCGCCTTGGAAAACATTCTGCTTATATCACATTAACCAGAACTTACCCAACCACATCTAGTTACAAAGAGTCTGGAACACAATCTTTGTTCCAGACAGTAATGTAACCAGCTGTAATGTAATGTAGTCAGGGTTCTGTTAGAAGAAGGGGAGAATGGGGCGCCCAGGTGGTTCAGTCAGTTAAGTGTCTGCCTTCAGCTCAGGTCACGATTCCAGAGTCCTGGGATCGAGTTCCGCGTCAGGCTCCCTGCTTAGCAGGGAGCCCACTTCTCACTCTCCTGCTCCCCCTGCTTATGCTCTTTCTCTCTCTCTCTTTCTCTCTGTGTCAAATAAATAAATAAAATCTTAAAAAAAAAAAAAGATGGGGAGAATGGATACATTGGAAGCAAACAGAAGACTTTGCTACAGTTATTAAGGCAATGTGGAGAAATTATATCATGCTTTTTGTTTGGCCACCAGAATCAATGAAGACCCTTCAACTATAACTGCCTTGTACCTTCAACTATTGACGACCTACCTTGTGGCTTCATCCTTCCCGTTTGTAAGTCAGAAGCTCACTTTCTCATGTTTCTTTTTGCATCTAGGGCAGAGCAATGTGGCTTATGCTCTAAGTCAGATGCTACTATCCAGGACTTTGATTTGGAATTAAGTAATGTAAAAAAGCAAGTACTTGTGTGGAATCCATTTTTGTGAGGGCAGTAGCAGAGATACCAAATTCCCTGAGGCAGTAGAGGCAGAGGTCCAGGCTCAGAGTTGGCAATGCAGTTTATGGGGTCTGTGTCCTGTGCAGTGGCTCTCTCCAGTGGAGCCACCTGTGGTCTAATTTTGGTGATTTTCCTGGGGGGTGGGGCGGTAGCCTCCAAATCAGTCTTTCCGCCATTTGCTTCGAATCAGAACCTAATATCTTTTTCTGATTCAATGTTTAAAAGAGGGGTTTCTGATGTTTGTACCTGGATTAGTTTGCTAGGGTGCCATAACAAAGCACCGCAAACTGAGTGGGTTAAGCAACAGAAATGTATCGTCTCACAGTTCTGGAGGTCAAAGTCAAAGTGATGGCAGAGTTGATTTCTTCTGAACAATCTTGGATCTAAGGAAGGATCCATTCTAGGACTTGTAGATGGCTTTGGCTTGTAGATGGCCATCCCCATGTTCATATGTTCTCCCTACATTCATATCTATGTCTAAATTTCCCCTTCGTGTAAGAACACCAGTCATGTTGGGTTAGGGCCCATCCTAATGACCTAATTTTAACTTGATTACCTCTATGGTAGGGAAGTCTCTATCTCCAAATAAGGTCACATTCTGAGGTACCGGGTGTTAGGATTTCAACATATGAATTGGGGGAGGGGCACAATTCAACCCATAATACATAAGAATTCCCAATGATGCACACATGTCTTGGGGCATCAAATTAGGGGCACCGTATCCCCAAACTCTGTAGTAATACAGAGGACTCACCCCCTCCGCACTGCCTTCCGTCCTTCCTATTGGTTTCAAAAACAGAAATGCAAGACTACAGAGGTCAAGGATGAATGTAGAATAACTTCACTGATTTTTTTAAAGAACGGTATTTGTACAAATAAAATGAATTTAGTCTGTGTGCAATTGGCTTAAGCACAGATCACATTTGGTGGGCTCTGTTCCAATTAAGAAGAGGAGGAGGAGTTTTATTCAATGCCATAGGACTAACATTTTTGATTTGACAGCTTTGGACACTGTGCCTGTGGGTTCCTTAGGCCTGGTGGGGCACCCCTGTAGCTTTGAGAATTCCCAATGGCCTTTCAGATTGAAGACTCTACAACTCAGCACGTTCTCTCTGGCTCATCTCTGCTGCAGCTTCTTAAAAGATCACAGAACCGAAGGACCTGTTTTTTCCCCACGGATTTCAGTGGAATATTGACAATGTATTCACACCCACCACCTGCTCCAGATCTCTTCTTGACTACCGGAATTTTTTTAAAAATCTTATTTTTAAATGATTTTTTATTTTGGAAAATTTCCAACACATACAAAAGTAGAGAGGAGAGTATAATGAACCCCCATGTCCCTCTCACTTAAACAAATACCAATTTTGCTTCATCTATATCCAGTGGTTCTCAACTGGGGATGATTTTGCCCCCCTGAAACATTTGGCAATGTCTGGCGTCATAATTAGAGGAGGGATGCTCCTGGCATCTAGTGGATAGAGCTCAGGGATGCTGCAAAATATCTTGCAATGCACAGGACACCTCCTCCAACAAATAATCATCCAGTCCGAAATGTCAATACTGCTGAAGTTAAAAAATCCTGATCTATACCTGTACCCACCACACCCCACCTTAGAATTATTTGAAGCAAATTCTAGACACTACATTTAATCTGTTACTATTTTAGTGTGTATCTTTGAAAAATAAGGATAAAAATAAACATACTACAATTATTCCACTAAAAATTAATACTAATTCCTAATATTAAGTATCTAGTCAGTTTTGAGCTATCAAGGAGGAATCTGCAATGCATTTTATGGCCTAGTGTCAAAAATCATGCACTGTCACTTCTGCCATATTCTATTTGTTACAAACAAATCCCTAAACCTGACCCACACTGAGGCTCCGCCTTTGGAAGAGAGGATTGTTAAAGCATCTGGGAACATACTTGAAAACCATCACATCCCTTAAGCGTCTTTAAATCTTTTGGTTCCTCTCCTTCTCCCCCCTCCCCTCAACCTATTTGTTAAGTATAAAAACAGGTCATTTGTTCAGTAGAGGTTTCCACAGTCTGTTATTTATTTGTTTTCTGATCGTATGCCTCTGGATTTGTTTATCAAGTTCATCTGCCTCTCTATTTCCTGTTATCAAAACAATCAGATTCAGGTTTAATTTTGTTTGTTTGCTTGTTTGCTTGCTTGTTTTGGCATGACTATCTCATAGGCCGTGTTGCATACTTCCACTCAGAGGCATGCAATATGTAGTTTACTTGCTCTTTGTGATTCTAGTCGTCATTGATGATCAGTGCTTTCCTCCATTATATTATGAAGTATTGCAGAACAATAGTATTTGCATTTTTTAACTCCTTCTTCATTTATTAGCTGGAGTATGTCTATAAAGCAAGGTTTGCCTCATCAATTATTTTTGCCCTGAGGTACACACCCCTGTATCTTACGTGACCGTCTACTAGGTGCCTTCTGGTGTGAAGAAGTCCTGCTGCATTTGATTTATTATGTACAATTTCCACCCAATGAGTACAGTACCTTATAGGGCTCAGAAAGTGGTAGGCATAAGTATTATCATAAAAATATAAATCACTAACATTATTACTGAGAACTTTGTGAGTATATCCCATGTCCTGAGTGCTATGTCAAGCACTTTGTATCAACATCTCATAATTTTCTCAACAACTCTGTGATGTAGGTCTTTTTTTTCTTTTTTTTCTTTTTTTTAGAGGGAAAGAGAGAGATCAGTGGGAGAGAGGGGCAGAGGGAGAGGGAGAGAGAGAATCTCAAGCAGGCTCCTCATCCAGCATGGAGCTGGATGTGGGGCCCAATCTCACAACCCTGAGATCATGACCTGAGCCAAAATCAAGAGTCCCACACTTAACCGACTAAGCCACCCAGGCACCCCGAAGTAGGTCTTCTTATTGCTCATTTTTACAGATGAAGATATTGAAGAATAGAAAGGTTACATCTGCTCAAGGTCATATGGCTAATAAGTCTCAGAGGCAGGATTTGAATCCAGGCAGTCTGACTCCAGGGCCCGCTTCTGTCAACCACTGGGACATTCCATGATAACTTAATGATCCTCATAGAGGACAGCAGATGTATGAAGTCAGTTAAACCTTCTGAATGCAGTGTGGTCAAGTGAAAATGGCTTGCGCTTTGAGCTCAGAAGGATGTGAGAAGAATTCTGTAACTATTATTTACCAAGTGACCCCAAGCAAGCTTCTTAACCTCTCTGAACTTTCCTCATTGGTAAAAGATAAATATAAAATCTACTTGTTAGTTGGGGTGCCTGGGTGGCACAGTTGGTGAAGCGTCTGCCTCCAGCTCAGATCATGATCCCAGGGTTCTGGGATCAAACCCCGCTTTGGGCTCCCTGCTTGTACTCTCCAGCTGTATTTGTCACTCTCTCTCAAATAAATAAAATCTTTTTTAAAAAAATAAAATCTACTTGTTAGTGTCATTAATGGTTAAACCTAACAATCTGTTTTGTGTTGCTCATTTAAAAAATGATTTAAAAAATTGTATGGTTCTCAGTAATAGAAGACAAGTCACCCAATTAAAAAATGGGCAAGGAATTTGAATAAACACTTCTCTATAGGAGACATACAAATGGCAAGAAGCACATAAAAAGGATGCTTGAGCACCAGTCAGTCAGTAGGGAAACGCAGATCAAACCTACAGTGAGGAACCACTTCACCCCTACCAAGCTGGTATAATTTAAAAAGACAGATAATAAAACATGTTAGAGGATATGGAGAAACTAAAACACCCATGGACTGCTATGGGACTGTAAAACTGGAAACAGTTTGATAATTATTTAAAAAATTAAACGTAAGAGTTATGATGTGACCAAGCAATTCCACTCATGGTTATATATCCAAAAGAACGAACACATATACATACAAAATCCAAAAGAACTAAGACATATACATACAAAAATTTATATGCAAATGTTCATGTCAGCATTATCCATAATAGCAAAGAAGTAGAAACAATCCAAAGGCTTATCAACTGATGAATGGATAAGTAAAATATGATAGAGCTATACAACGGAATATTATTCATCCATGAAAAGGAACAACATACTGATATGTGCACGAACCTTGGAAAATTATGCTAAGAATCCAGTCACAAAAGACCGCATATTGTGTAATTCCATTTATATGAAAAGTGCAAAATAAGCAAATCTTGGAGTGCCTGGGTGGCTTAGTTGGTTAAGCATCTGCCTCTTGATTTAGGCTCAGGTCATGGTCTCAGGGTTGTGAGATTGAGCCCTGTGCCAGCTCCACACTGGCTGTGTCGCCTGTTTGATTCTCTCTCACCCTCTCCTTCTGCCTCCCACCCCAAAAGCACATCTTTGCAGACAGAAAATACATTGGTGGATGCCTAAAACTGGGAAGTTTGGGAACAAATGGGGAATGATAGCTAGTGGGTGTGGGCTTTCTTTTGGGGAGAGGGATGAAAATGTTCTAAGATTAGATCGTGGTGATGGTTGTACAACCCTGTGAATATACTTAAAGAAATTGAATTGTATATTTTACCTATATCTATCTATGTATCTCTATCTATCTATCTATCTATCTATCTATCTATCTATCTATCTATCTATCCTTTTAAAGTAGCTGAGATCAAGAGTTGAGGTTTAACCAACTGAGCACGTTTAACCACCCAGGCACCCCTGTACATCTTAAATGAGTAAATTGTACATGACTAATATTTCAATAAAGTTGTTTAGCAAAGAAAAATAGTGTGTATGTGCATAAAAATTCATTTTTTGTAATCTAATTTTATGTTGTGGTCATGTCGTATTTGAAAAGCTATCCGAATGTGAACCCCTACTATAAATTAAGGATATATAAAATCCAAACATACTTTCAGAAAACTAAAATGTGTCATCATTTGGTCATGGACATGAATGACATGAAAATGAATAACACAAGTGATGGCATTGCATTTAACTCAGGCACATACATAATTAGTGGTGACATCAGGTGAATACACAGGATACTACTAGTGAACTTAACTAATTGTTATTCAGAGATGCTGGTTATGAACCTGAAATTGGTTTTAGTTATGACATAGCTGGGTATTTTTATTATTTCCTATTGTTATCATAATAACCATATAATGAACTTCCTTCACTCACAGGTTGTCTTAGGGGCCATAAAAGTACCTGCCAGGACAGCTTCCGCCCATGATGCACCACTTTCTAAAGAGTTGAAAACTGGGTCATGGGTTAAAGGAAAATTCTGTGCCTCCTAAAGACAGGTTTAAAAGTTCTTTCATGAGGTGGAACAGGCTAAAGAGAAGGGAGGTTTTCAGGTCTTTTGAGGAATTGAAAGAAAAAATTTTGGCTCATCACTGTCCCTCTGTCAATTGATCATATTCTCTTCAGAATACTCTTTGTAGAAGTTGGAGAACCCATCTTCCCACCAGGTCTAAAGCAGAGGGGCGGGGCCCTGGATTGGGTGGTATCAACAGGTGTCTCTAGAGATACCGGGTTTGGGAGTCTAACTCTGAGTAGAGATTTATTATAAAAACTACTGGCTATTATCCTTTCTTCAGAGCCACACATCACCTTCCTTTTCTTTTTTCCCTCTTTTTCCTTTGCCTCATGCATATTTTAAAAAAGAATTTAAATTTCAAAAGTAACTTTTAATTGGAAATACATTCTTATGGTTCCAAATCCAAAATGACACCAAAAGGGATACAGTGAGAAGTCTCCCTCCTGTCCTCAAGGCTAGACACCCAGAGCCTCCAACCCCTCCAGGGAACCAATGTTTCCAAGTGGATTAAAACAAATTAAGAAACAAACAAGGAAATCTAGAAAATTTTAGAAATATCTGCTCTGTCCCTCACCATTCTTTTGTTCGGTGTTCATCTGTCATTTCTGGCTTCTCTGCTCTCAGGGGCTAAAAGAGGTGGTCATTGCTCTCTGCTTAGACAACTGTCTCAGCCTCAGCTCCAAGCTGATTTTTAGCTTCTAGAAGGTCTTGTCACCTTCAGCTGGGAAAGCTAGCAGCCACTTCAGGGTGAACATTTAAACAGACTATGTATCTACATACACAGTCTGAATTTATATGAATACTTATCATTCTGCTTGCGTTTTAACATAGCGTGTATATATTTTACACACACTTCCACACATCAGGAAATATTTTCATTGACTGATTTGAGTGTGACATTCTCTTTAACATACAAAAAAAAAAACAACCCACCCCGTACTTTTGTTTCTTTTGACTTTTCTTTTCCTAATTCAAATACGAAATTGTTCTTGTTATTGCCCCCAAGAGATGGTACGTTCTTTGGGGGTGGGGATGGGAGGCAGAGATAAAAAGAAAGAAAGCCAAGCAAGGGGAAGAGGAAAAAAGGAAAGGAAAAAAAAAAAACCGTCTGGGAATCTCAAGAACATCTTTATTTCGCCTTTTAACACTCCGCCTTTCTGATTAAAGAGTTCAGACCCGCTCCCCCGCCCGCCTTCAATTATCCCCCAGCATCTTTTCTCAGAAGCTGTCACCACCACTTGCTGAACCGCGGCCCCATCGTGAGCCATTAGCCCGGTTCTGTTCCGTTTCGCTTTTCTTTCCTCAGTTTCTCCCTGCAAGCTTTATAAATCTCCCTTGGAGGAGGAGTGTCCAAGCGGGTGGAAGTCTGAACACAATGCAACCTGAGAATTTCTGTCACTCTCTGCATATGCTCCTAAGTGCTTTAATCCCAATTAGGGGCGGCTGACACACGGTCCTATTCATTCCCATCAGCTCTTGAATACATTTGCCTAGAAATGAACTTCACAAATAGAGGCGCTCCTAAATGTGCCCAACAGCAAGGAAAATCGAATTGAGTGCGGGCTCATTCGGCAGCGGCCGGCAGAGGAGCGTTGAATGTGGAGGTGCCCCGAGACATTGCAATTCAGCAACACGCTCGCTGACTTTTCTTTGCACCATGTCAACCGAAAGAACCAAAAAATAAGTTGGGGAACTCCGGTTAAAAGGCAACTTGAGAGGCACTCTGAATACTTTTATTGAGCCGCTTCCAATGAAGGACTTAAAAAACAACAAAAAAAGGCACCACAAAACCCACCAGCGGCGTCCGGGCTGCGTCCTGGCCGTGTGTTTGGAGCCTACCGGCCGCGGCGCACCCACCGGCCTCGCAATTAAGGGGAAAATGGCCCCGTCGCCTGCGTGTCATCTGGTGGCGTTCCCAGAGCCCGTCGCCGCCGCCCTATTCAGACCCGGCCTTAATGTCCCACCCGCGCCTCGGGGGCCGCGCAGCTGGTCCGCGCTGACCCGCCGGCCGGGCCGGGGCAGACACCCTCGGGGGCCGCGGCCCCGGTCACCTCAGGCCCCAACTCCGCGGAGTCTCCGGGGCTCTCTCTGCCCCGCGTCCTCGCCGTTGGTCCCTGACCCCGCGTAGCTTCCTCCATCCTGGGGTTCGAGACTCTGCGAGCCGGCCAGGGTTGGGGGGGGGGGTGATTCTCTAAACACCCGGGTCCTCAAGGCAGAGGGCCTCAGGATGCAGCCAACTCAGCCCCCCGGGGACCCGAAGCCCAAGGGCTTTGCGCCCCGGCCACCCCCAGCTCTGTAGAAGGGTGTTCGGACGGGAGCAGCTAAACTCAGGCTGGCTCTAGTCCTGTAGGGCCTCTTTTCTAGGCGGAGCCCAGCCGGGTCACACGTGCTCGGCGCCGGCAGCATTGCCAGCCGGACTCGCGGACGCTTCGCGGCGCGGGCGGGGACCGCCCCCCTAGCGCAGCCGGGTCTGGAAACGACGCAGTGGGGCGAGCTAGCTCTCTGCAGCCTGCCCCTCCCGCTGGCCGCTCTCAGCATCCATGCCTCATTAGGGGCAACCTGTTAACGGGGCGGGAGTTGTGCCCGCGCAGTTCCGCGGTGGGCAGCGAGCAGGGCCGCCCCCAAACCCGCCTCGCCCCGCACCTCGGTACAGAGGGGATTTCGCTTTAACGGGGCCTCTGGACGCCCATTTTAAGTCCATAAAAAAGCCGGGTGGAATGTTTTGATTGAGTCTCAACATTGTCTTTGAATAAGGCTGAGACCATGTAATTAATGTGTCTTTTTAATAAGGGACAATACGGCCGTTCAAGCTATTTAATTTCATTTAATTTTCCATCCCATTTGCTGCACAGCCCGCTTTTACTTTTAACACCCAGCCTTTCACGGCCCATCTTGCTCCACTGGGCACATTAGATTGGTTTCACCCTTGCTTTTTAGGGGAGAAAAAATAAAAGAAAATGTGTTCCTTTCCTCCTTTGTGGACAATTTATTTCACTTGGGGAACTTCAACTCTGAGCCACAGGACAGAATAAAACTCGGCGAGCTGGTGTGAATGCCTCTGGCGCAGTCCCTTTCTTCTCGAGGGGCTGGGAACCAGCCACAATTGGCTATATTAATAAATAACTTTCCTCACAGTCGGCCTTTACATGGTCCTATTGATAAAATTGTTCGCGTGTCGTTCACGCTTTTTCACTCATTAAGGAGGGCCGGGGAGGAGCCCCGAACCCAGGCCCCGCGCTCGCCCCTTCCCGCTCGAAGTGCTGGTAATTTAAACTGGGTGTCATCCCGGAGTCGCCAGGCCAGAGGTTAGAGGGACATGTTCATGGCTTAAATTTATTGCCCTCGACTCTTCGGAGCGGCTTCCTCTCCTGCCCCCCCTCCCCCGGCTTTTGCCATTCATGGGCCGAGGGATCAAAGGCTCCCTCCTCTGCGTCGCTCGCAGCCTTCGCGCGGCCCGAAGAGGGGCGGTTGGAGGATTTGGAGGAAAAATCGGTGGCAGCTCCCTCGGAAAATGGCCCTGGGCATGGCGTGGCTGCCAGAGCAGAGGGGCCGAAGCGTGTGGCCGCCCGGACCCGCCAAGCGTCTCTCTTCTCCACCTCAGCAGCCGTGTCTATACAGGGCTTGAGTTAGCACTGAGACCCGCCATCCATGCGTTACCGCACCGTTTCACTGGAGATAATTAGATTGAGATCCTTGACCTGACCTGGATTCCACCATTACACAAACCTTGAGTCTGGGAGCGCCATTCACTCTACACACAGGTCGTTGCTACTGACCTTCGCAACAACCCGAGGGAACCGCGGAATGGAAGCTAAATTTACATCATCATTCCCATTTTACGGATTAGAAGATTGAGGCTCTGAAGTCATTCACTGACGTTTCCCCGAGTCTTGAATGACAGGGCGCAGACGAAATGATGCTGAGTCTCCTGACAGTGACCAGTATGGCGAAAGCAGGTCTCCATCGAGCTTCTTTGAGGGCTTGGTGGCACCAACCTCTGAGTTGCATGTGTCGCCACCTTGCGTCCGGCCTCTGTGGTTAATCACATCCCCCCCTGCCAGTGACCTAACAACCACACCTTCCGCTGGCAGAGTCGGGGGAGAATTCGGTGTAGTGGCTGCTGGGAGTCCTCCGCCCAAGTATACAGTCTTTGGGCCTCCAACACCGGCCAGAAACCCACAGCCTGTTAGGCCTCTCCCTGAATACCGCGTGGGCCCTCATCCTGGTCCATAGGATTTGGGGAGCGGTGTCCACGATAAGCATAGCGTGGCAGGTGCAGGCAGAACTGTCACAAATACCTGATGAACTCAATTACTCAGCTATCTTATGAAGAAATGTCTCCGCACAAATCGGAGTCCTCCTTAAAAGAAAACGAGGAGCACTCTGGCACTCTGGTTTCAACTCCGAAGTACGCGCATTCTCACAGTTCATGAACTGGGCTGAAAGTAGGGGTTGCCAATGCCCACCTCAAGCTCTTTTCCGTAAATTTTGATAGAGTCCCCCCTCCCTTTTTTAAAGTTAGCTCCAAGGAATTCCTCTCGGTTTAAAACGTAAAAGCAAATCAGGGCTTGAGTCGGTCAGTTGGCATGTGAGGGAGACCTGATTAAAAAAAGACCCAATCAGCAGCACCCCTCTTCAACCCTCTGCTGAGTACAGGGCACAGGTTCGCCGGCAAAGCCGCGGCCTTGAGTCCACTTCCCATTCCAAAGAAAGTGCGGGCCCGGGGTGCACCCGAGAGCAGTGGTGCACAACGGACCACGTCTACCAAAACTAGTCCGGACGCTTCATATTTCGGAGCGAAACTGGACAGAAGGAACGAAAAAGCGGTTCTAAATAGACGACTGGCCTGGACCCAATCCCCTGAAATGGTAATATGGTCGTTATTTAAAAAGTGTAGGTATTTTCTGGTGTTTTCCCATCAAGTACCTGCCTAATTTCTGTATGGCACACGCCAGAAATCAATAGAAGTTAACAAGTCCTCCAAACAGTCCCCATCTCTTTGTTTAATCTCCTTTACAATAAAGCCAAGGGGAGAGAATTAAAAATCTTTGAAGTAGACCAAGGCTCAAAGGAATCAGCCAAGTAGACTTAAAGTAGTCACTTATTTCCCAAAACTGGTTTGTCGGCGAACAATAAAAGGAAGTAAAATTTATGGAGAAATTATACAGTGGATTTGTCACTTAAAATATCGTAACTGTCTCGAGGACAATACCCCATGCTGAGGATTAATGGTCCCGCCGGACCTTTGATTCACCAGCGCCTTTTCTTCGCCCTTGACAAATTGGATTTTTAGGAATGGGAAGGTCGCCTGGACCATTGTGCGCCAGCCATTCAGAGGCCTCGATTATGCAGAGGGCTGAGGGAACCACTCCATGTGACCCTCTCGGGTGGGACTCTGCAGCTGCTCCGCAGAGCAACTCTCTCACCAAACTCCGCGCCCTTGCGCTCGCGGTGCCAAAAGGCGCCCGCCCCAATTGAAAAGGCGCAGTGCATGCCCGCCCGCGTCACTCCGCGGGCGGAGGACGCACGTCGGGGTGCGGCTGCCTGGCTCGCGCGCGGCTCGGTCTCTGTCACTCGCGCCCTGCGGAGGACCTGGCGCACCCGAGCGCCTGCCTGGCGGCGGCGGCAGCAATGCACGGAACAGCCCGCGCTCCCGCCACCAGCGTGAGCGCCGACTGCTGCATCCCGGCCGGCCTGCGCCTCGGGCCGGTGCCCGGAACCTTCAAGCTGGGCAAGTACCTGTCAGACCGCAGGGAACCCGGGCCCAAGAAAAAGGTATTAGCCATTCCGACCTCCGCCCCCAGCCTTTCGCCTGCCTTTGCTCTGGCCCTGACAGGGGTAGATAGGGCAAGTGGAGGAAGGGGGTGATTGAGTCGTTACCTGCCAATTCTGCCGGGTGGCCAGGGCGGGGGGTAGACTCCGGTATCCCCGCAAGTCGCATTAAGTGAGAGCTGGACGTGGGCCGAGCTGAGGGGAAAGGATGTGGCTGAGAGGGGACAGCGCCCCGGTGGGGTGCATGGGACTCCACGCGCCGGGACCACTCGGAACCCGCGGTTTCCCTGGACCTCTGCGGTTTCGTTAGCAGAGGCGTGGCGGGCCCTCGCCTCTCTGCAAATGCGTCTTTTCTCTGTTCCACAACGCGCAGGGCGTTGAAGACTTTTCTTCCCTTCTTCCCTTCAACGCGTTAATTTAAGGCTTACGTTTACCTTAATTTAATTTCATGTGTTTGGGGGGGAAAAAAAACCAATCCTTGGGAAACTCTCAGTTCCTAGACCGCCCCCCCCGCGGATGTCTGCTGGGGGTTTGGGGTAAATGGAGAGAGGGTGAAGAGCCAGGTGGTGGCTCCGACTAGGGCTTCGAGGGCGAGGAGCGCCCACCCGCGTGGGGCACCGGGTCCGCGCGCCCGCAGCCGGGCTTTGAGAGTCCAGGTCGCAACCGGCAGGCGTCGGGGCCAACCCGCCAGCTCTGACTCGCCGAGCAGCGGACAGACCCCGGCCCGCATGGGGGTTTTAAAGGCCCCCGCCCGCCCTGAGGCGTCCCAGCAGGCAAAGGTCGGCCCCCAGCGACCGCGAGAAGAGGGCAGGAGTCCCGTGTGGGCGGCGGAGGGAGGACCTTAGCTTTGCCTAGTCGCTGCCGAGAGCTTTCTGGTAAGAAAGCGCTCAGGCGCCCAGCCAGCGGGACCCGCATCTGGCTCCTCACGTAATCATCCTTTCCCCCCGCGGTCTAGAGCCTTCTTCTTTAAACGCGCTGTAATTGCTTTTAAATGGCCGGCGGTCCTGTGGCAGCTTTGTTCACACCCTTTCACCGCGGGGCTCGCCGGCACCTCCGCACCTCGGTGCGGTGCAGCGAGCGTCGGGAGGCCCGAGAGGGAGGTGGAGGAAACTCTGGGTTCTGGGGCTGACTTCGAAAGGGCTCTCCCTGATATGCCGGCTGCTCTCAGAATGGCAGGAGCGAGAACCGGGGTGGGGGTGGGGATGGGGAACGTCTAGGTACCGGACGCCCCCAGGCGCTCAGGGAGGATGCTCTCGCCTTTGGTACTGCCAAGATGCGGCGAGAGGGGGAACTGTTAATACCAGCCAGCCTCTTCTCCCTCCCTCAAGCAAGGGTCCTAGGAATTACCTTCCTCCCAGCAGCCCACAGCGGTCTGGCCAAAGTGAACACAACCATTTTCCTGAGTCGGGTGGGGTGTTGGAATAACTTTCCCTCTGGATTGTGGGCCTGGCCGTGGCGCGGGGAAGAACGACCACTGCTTGTGTTGCAGGTGCGCATGGTGAGAGGGGAGCTGGTGGACGAGTCGGGGGGCTCTCCTCTGGAATGGATAGGGTTAATCCGGGCAGCCAGGAACCCCCAGGAACAGACTCTCGAAGCTATTGCAGACTTACCCGGAGGACAGGTACTGTGGGCTTCCCCCCACTGCCGATTCTACCTACCTAACGGTTCCTGAGGTGGCCACCAATATCAAGAGCAAAGCGCTTTAGCTGGAGGTCTCATTTAAATGTCCCAACAACCCTGTTAAGTAGATACTATTATTTTCCCCATTTGCAGAATGAGGGAAATGAGGTTCAGAGAGATCCAATAGATTTTCCAGGGTCACACAGCGTCAGAACGAGCATTCGAACCTTTCCTTTTAGTTGTTTTTAGACCGATTATCCAGGAAATGACAGCAAGCTGTCCTGTTCCTTGTGTCCCAGATTTTCTACCGAGCTCTGCGAGATGTCCAGCCAGGGGAGGAGCTGACCGTGTGGTATTCCAACTCCTTAGCTCAGTGGTTCGACATCCCCACGATTGCAACTCCGACGCACGACGAGAAAGGTACCGCGTCAGAGAGGGCCTCCGGGCCAGCGCGGGTTGGTGAGAGTCGAGACCTTCTTCAGTCTTTGGATGCAACAGGGCCTTTCTCTCCAGCTGTGTAAAACTGAATTCGCACTCCCTGTCTGTGTAGGCAGAGAGGCGACGTCACCACTACCTCCTTAAAATTAACAGTAAAGGATAACAGCGACAATAATCTGCTTCGCGATGGCAGGGAAAAAACTTTTTTTAAGAAGCTTTATTTATTGAGAGAGAGAAAAGGTGGGGGGAGGGGCAGAGAGGAGAGAGAGAGAGAGAATCTCAACTAGACTCCCCGCTGAGCGAGGAGCCCCACACGGGGCTCCATCTCAAGATCCTGAGATCCTGACCTGAGCCAAAGCGAAGAGACTGGCACTTAACCTACTGAGCCACGAAAAATATTCTTTATGAACTTCATGGGGTCATCTTTTCCTATTACATACCCAGAGACAATAATTTACTCAATTAAGAACCAATACAGAAGACTTAACATATTATTAATCACATCATGAGCTCCAAAAAGCATAATTCAAACCTGGAATGGTTTTAGAAGGTGGAGGGGTTCTCTTCACTGGTTTGAAGGAAAGTAATGTATTTCTACAGCATTTTAGAAGCATTACGGTACTTACAGCTGGTCAGTTGGCAGGTACTGAGGCCCTTCCATTTAAATGGTATTTATTCATTTTGCCCTCCCTACTTAAATTGAATCTGGGATGTATCCCAGTTTCTTCTCAGATTTATTTGATCCCTTCCAAAGCCAAGAGTGGATTTATGCAAATTAAGGGGCAGTAACTAAAGAGAAGAACATTTTCAAACCTTCCCTAGAACATTGAAGAACACTTTCTGTGAAAGAAAGCAGGGAGGTGCTAAAATAGTTAAGATCTTAAGACCTCCCTTTTAATTCACAAAGCCACCAAGACTGTCTTTTTTCCTTGACAGTTGTTTTAGTTTGCAGTTTCTCCTCATGACACAGTTACGTTTAAAGTCAACTCAATGAATGCTGTGAAATCTTTTAACATGCTCTCTTCCTGAATTGTCTGCCCAATTCTCATCCCTTTAGAAAGAGGGTTAAATAAATTAATACAAATGTGAGCATTAAGAAACACTTCATGAATAAGACAGAATGAAGTTTATTCAGAGCCATGAATCACTTCACTTCAAAGTATCACTGTCTTGTGGGTAGATTTGTGAGTACAGTATTCATAAAACATTATCCTAAAGTAGTTTGTTCCTTGTATCACACTATATTAAATTCTCTTGTCAATGTCTTCCAGCAAAAGAGAAACATGATAAAAGCCCTGTAGCTGAGAACTCTCAAATCCGCCACTACAGGACAATTCTAACAGCTGCTGACCTTTAGGGGCCAGACATTTCTACACAGAACACCCCTCCTTAGGCACTCTCAAATAGTACAAAAGCAACTTGTTTGAGTGGTGGCCCTTGTGTTTTCATTTCAGCCAATTGAGCTTATAAACAGATGTCAGAATAGACACCATTTTCCTTTTGGGAATGTATGGGCTATTTTGAACCTGACTTCCCCACTTTTGATATGCCTGAAATCTTGGTAACCTCAGGGTTACACCAAGGAGAAGAGGCGAAGTCAGTTATGAAGTGTGTTTGATACTTTTGGCATAGGCTGGATTTCAGAGTCCAGAGAACATGTCAGTTGGTTAGGATAAACTGAAAAGGGAATATATTGAAACAGAGAACACATTTGCTTCACTCTCGAAAAGAGAAAGAGATAAGGAGGGATGGCTGCTATTCTTCCAATATTGACTAACTCCAGTGGGTTTAAATTCCATGGTAAGCTTAAGGAAAGTATGGACCCTTTGTTTTAGGGATAAAGCATACTTGGCTTTGCAATTGACTAGAGTCATTCTGGGGCAGCCTCTGAAAACTTCTTTAAAAAGGGGTAATGAGAGGAAGGTCCCGAGAAGGGAGGTTAGTTAAGATATTAAATCAGCATACCCACTAAGAGAATCCAGGAACTCTCTCTCTCTCTTTTTTTTTTCAAGGTTTATTTTGAAAGCCGTTCAATACAAGGTAACAGAGGTATTGAAATGATTTCATCTAAGTCTTCCGTAAACAATTAGGGTAGGTTCTCAGAGGCAAATCCTCTTCCCCTCCGCTTTTGCTTTCTGCTCTACTTTGGCTTCAGCTGAAATAAACAGATCCTTACTTGAACTTCCATCTTAGTTACTTAGGGGGGCTACTTGCTTTATGCAAAGCCAAAAGTAAAATACACGAAGGAAGGAAGATCTGGAATTTCTTTCAGTTGTTTTTGTAGTGATGTTTTAGAAGTTTGAGCTGCTTGTGTACAAAAGTTTGAGCTGCTTGTGCACAAGGGGGGAGGGAATGTAACTTTTTCACTAAATTTAATGAGACAGACATATTTGGGTACTTCTTGTGGCTCAACTAACTTCCTTCTCACAGACATCCTTCAGTATTATCAATTGATCCTAACATTAACAATGAAACCCACTGCAAGATCACTGTTCTGTGTCCAGATGTAACAAGCCCTTTTTAAGTGAAAATTAACTTTTACCATGTAATCAAAATCTGTTTCATACATGTGTCTCTTGATTGTGTTCCCAGGCCCTGGCAAAATTAAAAAAACTAACGTTAATAATATTAAACACGAAAAAAGTCTTGACACCAAAAACATGCATACAGTTCCTGGTAGAGAATTGTATACTTATTAAAAGCTGAGTATCTCCATATATCTATATATGTTCATTTATTTCATAAAAAATAAACAATTTTTTCCCAAGGACTTTATTATTAAGCCTGGATTCGTGTAGCTATCTAGGAGTTAATTAATTACTCCAGGTGGAACAACTGACAAGATAATGCAACATCATCCTTCAGTTTTTAGATTCTCAGGACATAGGGCTTTTTCTTTTCTCTCATCAAATTAAATGGGGTTAAAGAGGAAATAGAGATACAAATAATTTTGAAGAATAGCAGATCATAGTCCCTATGTGGTCCTTCAGTTGGTCACGCTCCAGGAAAACCTCAGGCAAAATGTTTAAGGCTGGGAGGGGGTGGGAAGGGTGGGTAGTGGACATAAAAGGCATTGTTCTATGAAAAGGAATGATTACATATGGCCCATACATACAAGATATTGTCTCGCCTGGTAATGAGGCGCTCACGACCATTAGATTGGTCTTTGTTCAGTTTATCCAAACTCCTTGACATACGCCACCTATTCTGCAAACGCCAACAGATGGGCCCGGGCACAGCACAGCTTCAACACTTGATTTAAAGCAACAGCTGCTCTCTGTTCTGGTCTCTTCCCTGGCCAGTCTGCCCGATCGCTGCCCTCCCAACGAAGATTTGCTCGGATGGCCCGGAGGAAGTCTTCGTTGGAAAGGCACAGGTCACCCCTTTGGCCTCTGAGTAATCCCAGAGGATGGAGCTGGTGACAAAGCTGGCCTTTTGGGGCTTCTCGGGGTCCTTGCTACAGCGGGGCTACCGAACTAACTCACTTATTCGCTGGACCCAAGGATACTCCTGTTCCTCCTCATACAGCTAGTCAAAATCTGGGCTTTGCCTTGGGTGCGCTTTCTTTCCCCCTTGCTTGTTCGCCTCTGACGGGGTCGCTTTCCTACTCTTTCTCGCCCAGGGGAGGAGCGCTACATTTGCTGGTACTGCTGGAGGACGTTTAGATACCCCAACAGCCTTAAGGCCCACCTACGTTTTCACTGCGTGCTCAGCAGCGGCGGGGGCCGAGCCTACCTGCACCACGAGCAAGCGGCTCGCCAAGGCGCTGCCCCGGCCGCGGATGGCCTTCACTTCTCTGCGAAACCCGCGGCGCCTGACTTTGCCGCAGTCGCCCCGCCTGGCACTCTGCGGTCCCACCCGCAGGCTCCGCCGCCCCTCCAGGCCTGCGGAGCGCGGGAGAGCATTAAGCGCGAGGCCACCTCTGCGCCCTCCGCCGCTTCGCCGCCCTCGGCCAAGTGGGGGCAGTCCAAGAAGGGCAAGGAGCAGCCGGACCGCGCCCTGGACATGAGCGGGGCCGCCCGGGGACACGGCCACTTCCTCGGCATCGTGGGCGGCTCCCCAGCGGGGGGCGGCGGCCTGGCCTTCTACCCCGGAGTGCGCTCGGCTTTCAAGCCTGCGGGCTTGGCCAGGGCGGCCGCGGCCGCGCACGGCGACCCCTACCGGGAGGAGGGCGGCGGCAAACCGGGGTCCGGCCTGGCCTTAGGCAGGCCGCTGGGTGGGGGCCGGGCAGGCGGGCGCCCGGGAAGCGGGGAGAACCCCGCGGCGGGCAGCACGGGCCACCACCATCACCACCACGCGCACCACCACCATCACCACTCGAAGTGCTTGCTCTCGGGGGAACCGCCTCCGCCGCCTCCGCCGGGCCTACCCTGCCCGGGGGGCCTGCGCGGCTGCCCTCTGCTCCCTGGCCCCCCGGAAGAGGCGTCAGCCTTCAAGCATGTGGAGCGCGCCCAGCCCGCCGCGGCTGCGCTGCCGGGAGCGCGTTTCGCTCAGCTGCCCTCTGCGACCGGGCTGCCCGTCGAGCGCTGCGCGCTGCCGGCCCTCGACGCGGGCGGGCTCAAAGCCTACCCGGGTGGCGAGTGCAGCCACCTGCCTGCCGTCATGCCGGCTTTTACCTTCTACAACGGGGAGCTGCTCTACGGCTCATCGGCCGCCGCCGCTTATTACCCGCTCAAACTGCACTTCGGCGGGCTGCTCAAGTATCCAGAGTCCATCTCCTACTTCAGCGGGCCTGCCGCGGCGGCGGCAGCAGCGGCAGCGGCCGCTCTAAGCCCTGCGGAGCTGGGTTCCTTGGCTAGTATCGACCGAGAGATCGCCATGCACACGCAGCAGCTGTCGGAGATGGCGGCCGGGAAAAACCGCGGCCGCCTGGACGCGGGGACGCTGCCACCAGCCGTTGTGGCAGCGGGTGGCCCTGGGGGTGGTGGCAGCGGAGGTGGCGGTGCGGGCAAGCCCAAGACCGGCCACTTGTGTCTCTACTGCGGCAAGCTGTACTCGCGCAAGTACGGGCTCAAGATTCACATGCGGACGCACACGGGCTACAAGCCGCTCAAGTGCAAAGTGTGCCTGCGGCCTTTCGGCGACCCCAGCAATCTGAACAAGCACATCCGGCTGCACGCCGAGGGCAACACCCCCTACCGCTGCGAGTTCTGCGGCAAGGTGCTGGTGCGCCGCCGGGACCTGGAGCGCCACGTCAAGTCCCGCCACCCCGGACAAAACCTGCTCGCCAAGGCGGGCGAGGGCCCAGGCGCAGAGGCTGACTACCTCCCGGAGCCTGGGGAGCCCAAGAGCGACAACGACAGCGATGTGGACGTCTGCTTCACGGACGACCAGAGCGACCCTGAGGCTGGAGGCGGCGGCGAGCGCGACTCGTAACGAGTCGTCTCGGGAAAGGGTGGGCTTGGGGGGAATGGACAGAGATAAGAAGGTGGGGGTGGTTCTGTCTTGGGAGAAGAGGAGCTCCTGGATATGCGAAGGATCCGGTTGACCAAACCGTTTTTATGCTGATCGGGCGCCAGATTGGGAAGAGTGAGAGGTCCCAGGTCCGATGCTTAAACTCAGAGCAAAGGCTTAGAAATGGCTCAAAGAAACCTGGTCTCCTGCACAGCCCGAGGGCGGCCGATCCCCCCCGGCGTGTCCTAGACCCATGGACTCCGCGGATAGGCCCTCCCACGAAACGCCCAGGAGGTCCACTCTCAAGGTTTAAGATCGCATTAACGTGAACTTCACAGCGTCCTTGAGGGCGCCGATTTTAACTGCCATATATTTTTAAATTGTTCTTTTCTGTGGAGGAAATCGTGCCTTTTGAAACGATGTTTGTGTGTGTGTGTGTGTGTGTTTTACATTAGCATTTCACGAAATAGACAACACGGTAGTCACAACTAGGTAGATGTGACATCCACACATGTGTTTCCATTTCATCTCTTCTCGTGTCAAAGACTACGCTTTCCCGTATTGACTATATAGTGGTAGCAGGTGTACAAATTGGTCAAGTTGCAATTATTTATAAGAGAGTAATGACAAATGTAAAATATCTAAAGCATGAATCTAAAAGCACGCAATATATAATTTTAAGGACAATGTCTTATTTGGTAGAGTACAAATGTGATGTATGTTGTTTTACAATGAATGATGTACAGTGGATTCAGTTTTTGGTCTTGGTTCCATTTTGTGCAATCTTTAATAAAAATACAAATACAAATGAGTTTCTTCACTTAGCGGTTTCAGTAGGTCCTTTAAAGAAAGAGTTTCAATTTATGAGGAGACTCTATAATAAAATGAATCATAAGACACTTGAAGACTTTGATTATTCATAAAGTAAATGTTAAGTAGTGTTTTAATAGGGAAGTATACCATTTTCAATATATGCACTTCACAGGCTCCCAGATAGCAGGCAAAGCAATTGTTTTTTTTTTTTTTTAAGATATTATTTATTTATTTGACAGAGACAGCCAGCGAGAGAGGGAACACAAGCAGGGGGAGTGCGATAGGAAGAAGCAGGCTCCCAGCGGAGCAGCCTGATGGGGGGCTCGATCCTAGAACGCCGGGATCACGCCCTGAGCCAAAGGCAGACGCTTAACGACTGCGCCACCCAGGCGCCCCGCAATTGCTTTCTGAAACCATTGTTAATTATGCTAAGAGTTTTAGTGTTTAGGAAAGAACTAATGACCTTCAAGAAAAAAATGCATATTTTTTGATGCATATTCCTCATCAAAAAGAATTATAGAACTGTAGAATCACTATTTCTTGTTATGTGCCGTTTTGACCGGAGGATTTTCCTTGGGAAGCAAACAAGGGAAACTTGTGCAGTGCTTTTTATGATTCATACACTTTAATATTCATTCAGCAAATGCTAAAGGAGGTATTGATCTGTTCTGCGTAGCTTTCTTTTCTCCATGCACTCTTTCCAATAATCTTGTGCTTTTGGTATGTGCCCCATTTTAAGGTAGAGAAAATATACACTTCAAAGTCACTAGGATGCCCCTAATGAGAAGTTCAAAGTTAGAAACAATGACTTTATTTATGGGTATAAAAGATTAATGCTAGCTAATGGAAGACTATCATTAAGAATATGTTTCTGTGGGCTAAAATTGGAAATTCTTACACCACCCCACAACCCCACATTCAGGGGAGGATTTCACTGAAGTTATGTAGAAGTGGAGGATCAGTTATCCCCTCCGTAAGGTCAGGTACCCTAAGAGCCCAGGTCTGTAGTGCTCTTCGCAGAGGTTAGTGGGAAGATTCTTGTTGATCAACAAAGGGTCTGGATATGATCCCAATGATGTAACTCATTTAAAAATGATTTTTCTTTTCTTTTTCTTTTTTTTTTAAAGATTTTATTTATTTATTTGACAGAGATAGAGACAGCCAGCGAGAGAGGGAACAGAAGCAGGGGGAGTGGGAGAGGAAGAAGCAGGCTCATAGCGGAGGAGCCTGATGTGGGGCTTGATCCCAGAACGCCGGGATCATGCCCTGAGCCGAAGGCAGACGCTTAACCGCTGTGCCCCCCAGGCACCCCAAAAATGATTTTTATTTTCTTAATCCTGAGTACTGCAGCAGTCTCTACCTTGCTCTCTCCCAGTTGGGACCACGGCCTCAGTCACTGGGTGGCTGGCAGGGACTTTTTCTAACCCATCACAGCAAAAGGCATGGGTGGAGGGAGAGGGGACATCTGACTTCTATAGGGGCTGATTAGCAAAAATACTTTTCTTTGAGAAAACTTACGGAGTAAATTTTAGGTTTTTAGCATCAGCTGACCAAAAAATGTTTTGCTTTGTAAAAGAAAACCCAAAAAGAAAAAAAATGTGTGGATTAGCATGTATATATGGTGACAATGAAACTAGCATTTATTGAGGGCCTACTCTATGCCAAATCCTCGTGCTATTTGCAATTCTTTCCTCCCTGCGGAAGATGACCATGGGCTTGGCACATAGGTTCAGTGATGCCCTGACACACAGAACTGGAAGTGAACCCAAGTATCTGCCTGTTCAGCTTGCTCTAGTCACCTAGGACTTATTTCTCACTGCCTGTGTAGTACCATAGTCCTGCCCTTTGAAGCAATTATTGCTTGAAACAAAATCCGTCCTTACAGAGAAATACTGGAAAACTTTGCTGCAATCAGATTGTGTAAGTCCTCAGGGAAAGTGAGAAAGGCTGCCCAGATTTAAAACATGAAAAGTTTTATCCGCAGTAAAAGTCTTGTTTCCTTCTTTCATTACCTAGCTCACTACTAAGTCTTATAACTCTTACTGTTTTAAAGAAAAAAGTTTGGTCAAAGGAAATACATTTAAAATTGATAAAAATTTAATAAAACAACCTAGCCTTCTTTTCCCCTTCGTAAATTGATACTGACTAGGTTATTAAGATAAATTTCAGTTTAAAAAAGGAAAATTGAATATAGATTTAAAAAGTTCTTAGTAGCAGGTCATTTGTAATTCTCCATAGGTTGCTTGAATAACCTGTATATTTGTCCATGGATGTGCACACTATCATATATAATGAATGTGATTATTTTAATGGTGAAGTCAAATAAGTGATGTACAACCACTAACTTTAATACTATTTATTTAAATGGCTCAGTTGAATTAGTGTTTCTCATATGACTTCTTTTAGTCTCCAATCCCTTTGTCTTCCATTCCCAGACTCCAACCCTCCATCCTTCTCATCCTGAAGACCACGACTAACTTTAAAGGTTATGCTAAAGCCGCTGGAAGTTTCTTAGATTTTAACTAAATATTTTGTACCAAGAGATTTAAAAAAATGATAGGAGGATTTATGTATTTTAGAAGTAAAAGTATCTAGATTGTTTGGGCCTTAATTTGGACATTAAAATGTTTTGCTAATCTGAATAAATCAGACACGGGTTCTAGGCTTGCTTCTACCACTTATTTGGTATTTTGCGTCAGTCTCTCTACTGCCTCAATTTCCTCATCTGTAAAACAGGTTGAAATAATAAGCAATAGGGAGGTTGTGAGGATTGAATGAGTTAATGTATGTAAACTGCTTAGAATAAAGCCTGATGCATAGTAGGCTCTCAGACAATGTTAAAGCAACCCTAGCAACTCTGTGGTTTCATTTTGAAGACATCAACCAATGAGATAAGGGTTGACGCTCTTTTACAAGCATTAGCACTTCGTTCTCCGCTTGTTTCATTTCTAGCGCGGGAGAAACTCGCCCCAACTTCAATAAATAAAGGCTTTTCACACTTTTGCCAAAGAAAAACTTCGTCAGACCCCTTATCAAGTCATCTTTCCATTTTAAGCTCACACATCGACCTGTTCAAACTCCTCATAGCGGTTAAGTGAACAGGAAGAATGCTCTTCGTCTGTTTTCACTAACTTTTGAAACGCACTGCTGTGCGGTGAGTTTAAGCAGAAGCCTGCGGAGGAGGTGAGCCCGAGAACATCTCCCCTCCCGAGTCGAGCAGAGAGTGAAACACACACAGAAAGAGCAGCAATTTTTTAGCGTTCTACTCTGAGGAAAGTTCATTTCCTGTCTAGACTCTGAGGGTAGGAGGTGAGTGACGGCGGGGCTCCAGGTTAGAACTGCAGTCCGGGGCCGCGGAAGGAGCCTTTGGTGGTGTCGGTGCTGAGGCATCAGGAACGTGAGGGCAGTGATTGGCTGCTCTCCTTTAGTCCGAACGCTCCCATTGGCTCATTCCTTGGAGCCAGGGATGCTATTGGTGGCAGGCTGGCCTCGCGCGAAGGTTTGGGCAGGTGCTGCCTCCCGGGAACCCCTGGCCCACTGGCGGTGTGGGTGTCGCAGCGTCAGGTAGTGAGAGCGGCGCTCTTGCAGCTCACGGCTTCGCTCTCCCGGGCAGCAGGGGTTTTCGGGTTCTGGGTTGGCGCAGAGGTGTGGGAGTCTCGCCACGTTTAGGTGTAGTGTCTGGGAGCCCTGGAGGGGAGAGAAACGCGGGACCCGCCTTCCACCGCCCCCCCCCCCCCTTGCGGCGCCCAGCAGGAGGCCGAGGGAGTTCCTGGCGCCTAACTAGTTCTTGTTTAAGTGCTCCTGCCCTACTGTGGCGGGGAGCTGCGGCACCAGCGCTGCGGCGCCCTCACCATCTGCTGCCTCCCCAAAGGGAAGGGGGCATAGGCGCTGGCGCCGTCGGGAGGTCAGACTTGACCCTTGGCCACCCAGGTGTGAGTTGTGAAGGGGAGGACTCAACAGACGGCGGGGCCAACGTGTTTAGTTCCAGAAGGAGCGTGGCGCTCGCTCTGGGCTGGGTGACCTTCCTACAAAAGATGAAAGGAGTGCTTCTGTCATCTGCGACTGTAGTTTAATTCAAATTAGGTGTAACCAGTTGTACGAGAGACAACTTGTTAAAGCTTTTGGCTTCAGAGCCGTCCCAGGGCCCTTAAAAAAGGGACCGAGGTTGGGTGGGCTATATGTATGCATGTAAATCCTTTAAGGACGCTGATTTTATTTCAAGTGCAAAATGTTTTCATTGTTTAAATTTTAGCATTTCATGTAAGTAGATAAAAAGTAAAGCACAATTATTAAAAAGATGAACGTGATAGCATAAAAGACAGATTTTTGCAATTAGAATTAAACAGGTTGAAAAACATTTTCATGTAGAGTGAGGAAACTTTATTAAAAATGAAATATATTAGATATCCAAATATCATGAGTATTGTCTACCTTTTTTTTCTATCCACATATGCTTTCGCATACTTTGGTATTGTAGGAAGTGGCTACAAATAACACATATCCTATTCTTAATGTTGGCAGTATCATAATGTTCCTGTGAGTTAATTTAAGCAGAGAATGATTTAAAATCCAACGTTCCATGGCAAGTTGTATTTGAATGGGAGACACTCAATTCCAGTGATTTGTGTAGAAAGCCTTAGGTAGAAATGTCTTATGTGACAGGATATATAGTGAAGAGAAATTCAATAGCAGATGGCTTTACATAAGAACACAGTGAAGGTCAAAGATAGTCTTTTAATTTTTTTTTTTTTTTTTTTTTTTTAGATCCCTGACAACCGACAGCAAGATAAAATTCTATACTCCACACTGAGCAGTTGATTCCTGAATTATCACCTTAAGGTAAATGGAGACATGACCAGGTCAGGTTTAAGCTCATTTGAGTGTATTGGACCATAGCAGAACACATCTGTGAGCAACAAAGTGCTTTCAGGTATGCTAAAAGTCAATCCAATAAGAAATGAGTCAATGTAGGATGTCACATTTTATATGCTTATTTGTGATTTTCAGCAAGCTGGAGGAAAAAATGCCTTAGTGACCAAGAAGATACAGAGAAAAGAAAATACATTAGGGAATTTGTAGGATAGGCTTTCTGAATTATTTAAAACTAAATTGTTGAACTGTGGTCTCAGGTACCGCTTTTGCCATTTATATGTGTTTGTACATATATTGAGCCCCACGTTTGTTTTCCAAATCAATTTATGTGTTGTTGGCTTGAATTGGTAGTTGATATTCATATTGGCCAATATTTTCCTCATAAAGTGAGATAAAAATAGTTTTGTCTTGAAGTTTCCTGGAAGGCACTTAATTTCATTAAACCTTCATCATCTCACTTAATCTTTATAACCTATTTTCCAGATAAGGGAAATGAGGTTTGTGTTGTACAGCTACCTAGAAATATTTCCAGGAGTCGTCCCTAGACCTGTTGACTTCACAGCCTAATTCTCAACATGCTGCATGTCCTCTTTAAAGCACTGTCATCTGACTGACATAGGAGGTGTCCAGAAATTCAGTAACTAGATCCAGTGAATGTTTCACCGGACAAATGTTTCACAGCTGAAAGATTAATAGGTTCCCATACTTTTCCATCTGGTACCAGAGTTAAATTAGAGACCATCTTTGGCTTGTATGTACTTGAAATTATTTGAATTCTGGTAAATTCCTATAAGGCTGTGTTCAGTTCAGTCTAGCCTGACTTGGTTTTATTAAACACAAAGATGTGTGTATAGGGGTTAGTCTCGAGTGGTCCACCTGTGTTCCTGCTGACCCTAGGAAGAAAGGTATGGTAGTTGGATTCTGTTGAGAACTTCAGGACTCGGGGCCCTATTCCCAAGTTAGGACCTAAAAAATTTCCCAGGCTTCTACCAACCCTTGGGATTGATCACCAGTGGTATATATAGTTCAGTCAGTTTTCAAACTCCTTTCTCAGGTAGCAGGCTGAATTTCTGGGAGTCTGGGTTGGCCTGAAGCTGTTCTGCTAATGGTAGACCTGAGGGTGATCAGAAAGACACAAATACAGGGCCCAAATCAAAATAGAATGCCAGGCACAGTATCATCTGGAAAGAGCCAGACTGAGGCAAAATCCCAGTAGTTACAAGGTAGCAGGAATGAAATCAAACTAAAACAGGAAGGTTGGGATAGAATGAAGGAGGTAGAGAAGGAGTGAGACCTTCAACAGCTGGGGCCTAGAGATAGTAATTTTTTAATAAATTAACTTTTTAAAAAATAGGTAATATGCCTATATGTTCAAAGATAATAACTGTATAAATAAGTTTATATTTTAGAGTCTTAATTTCTCTTTTCTCTACACTCCTGTCCACCAAGAGATAATTGCTAGGGGTAGATTAATTGCAAAGCTCACTGGCACTCACAGGACCTTCCAGGACCTGTACCTAATTTTGTCTTGTTTTTCTTAAAGTAATTTTTCCAAATTCTAGGAGTTTCAGAACCTACAAAATCTGGATCTATACTTTGTAACCAGTTATTTCAGTTTCTTTTTGTTAAGTATAAACACTCTAGAATGGATATACTTAAGCTGAAGAATTTTTTCCGGTATCTTGTGTTTTAATTTTTTAAAAATCATATACTCTGTAGGTCTTTTCAGAGCAGTGCAAAACCTCATTCTTTTTTTCTTTTATAGCTGCATAGTATCCTATCGTATAGACAAGCATAGGTTATTTAACCAATTCTTCTGTTGATGGCGCTTGGGTTATTTTCCATAAAGAATGCTTCAATGAATAGCTTGTGCTAAGTGAATTTGTAGGTGGGGTGCATGTGGGGAGGTGGTCAGTGAAGACTCTGAGCTGACCAGCATAGTGTCAGAACCAGACCAACCTCTAGGAAATGGGTGATTGGCTGACTGCTCAACTCATTCCTTCTCTTTGTGATTCTCAAGGCTCCGTCACCCTTAGTTCTTGACCATATTCAGCAATAGAGAGGCAAAACACTGTGGGCCTCTATCTGTTCTTTTGTTCTCTAGGGAATTTGTCAGAGAATCCTTGGGAGACCTGAGCCATAGCACTGTACTTCTCCAGGTCAGACAACATGGAAATCCTAATGTTAGGCTAACATGGAAAATGTGTGTTTGTGTGCACATGCATTTGAACTTTTAAAATTCTCTCCTATGAACATCACCATCAAATTTTGATTTCCCTGTGATATGTATTATTTAAAAGTACTTTATGTAAAACCATCTTTGGGATTGTAATTCAGACCAGTAACTGGATGACTGGAGTGTGGGCCTATGGTAAGTAGTAGGTACAGAGCATAATCCACACCAGCTGTAGAATAGTGGCAAGCACTCCGGTAGGGAAACAAACGAATGCAAATGAGATGCACTTGGCCATGGAACAAAGATGAAAATGACATTCACTTGTAAATGAGTTTTCTGTGTTTGATGTAAACAGAATGACATGTATTTTGCAGGAAGACCTCCATGACCTTAGGATAGTTGTTGAATTCATTACATGGGGCTGCACATGTTTCTGACATTTTATCATTATTAGTGTGTCTCATGATCTAACCATCTCTAGGCTTTTATTTAGAAGCATTTCTATGATTTTTTTGTCCTAGGAAATGGTCTCAGAGGTAAGGTGAGATGCTCATCACTGAGAGCTTAAATGCTCTGGAATAAACTTCAGTCTGGCACCTTGCACTCAGATAAGGGCACAGCTGATCTGATAGAGCTCAGGATCAAGAGGAAGAGCATCTGCTTCTCACCTTTGCCTTCCATTGCTTGCTGTGGGTCCCCAGCCTGGATGTTTGTGTGCACATTAGAGTTGATGATTGATACGTAGCTTTGCTTTCTGAGCCTTATTCATCGTTCAATCCCTTTTAAAATCTCCCCTCTTCTCTGTAGCCTTCCCTGATTGTCCTAGCCCAAGGTGGTCTTTTCTTCTTCTGGACTTCCACAGCAGGTGCTCTGTGATACTCATTAGTCACTTATTTTGTCAAATGCATATTTTGGATTATGTCATTTGCTTTTAAAATATCCCAGGCAGGGGTGCCTGGGTGGCACAGTTGGTTGAGCATCTGACTCTTGGTTTTGGCTCAGGTTGTGATCTCAGGGTCATGAGATCAAGCACCGTGTCAGTCTCTGTGCTCAACACGGAGTCTGCTTGTTTCTCTCTCTCTCTCCTCCTCCCCTCAATGTTTGCTCTCTTTCTCTCTCTCTCTGGAATACATAAATAAATAAATATCCCTGGCATGCTTTACACATAGATATTCAACAAATATTCCAGAATTAATTGATTAAACACTCTGAATTGCTGATCCTTCTGAAAACTATGATGAAGCACTGAGAACCTGCCATGTACCAGGCATTGTAATGGCTCACGATACAGGATGATTACAATAGTCTAGCTGCTCATAGTCCTGTGAGATAGGCAAACACAGAAACAGAAACTGATAGCATGATGTGCTGGGTATGATGATGGAGATAAGCACAGAGGAAGGGCCCCTTCTCAGTCACAGAGAGGAGACTGAGAGTAGGGAAGGAGTTAAATAGGGAAAGACTTAAAGGAATTGAATAGGGAGGTGACACATGCACTGTCTTAAAAGATGGGTAGGAATCATCTAGTCAAAGGTAAAGAGAGCTGGAAGGGTATTTCCAGGGACAGAATAGCATGAAGGAAGATAGTAGAGAAGCAGCAAGCAGAAGCAGGGTGGCAGCAGAGTGAGAGAATTCTAGGCAGTGCAGTGTTGCTGGTGGGTAGAGTGGCAGGCAGGCAGTATTGCTGAGAGTTGAGGATCCATCCGTGAGGAAGGGTGGTACAGCGGTTAAGAGAATATATGGTCTTGGGAATTAGGCAGAGCCAAGTTTGCATCCTGGCTCTGTATCCTCTTAGCCATGGAAACTTGGCTGAATTTCTTAACTTCTGTATGCATCAATTTACTCATCTGTAAAATGGGAACAACAGCAGCGTTATATTTAAAGGGTTCTTATGGGTTAATTGAAGTTATGTTTGCAAAGTGCATAACACAGGGTGAACATTTAAAGCATGTTGGCTAATTGTTTTTGAGAGACTGGAGAGTTGTGCAGGGTCATAAAGGGAGGGCCCCTGGAAAGTTTAAGCTGGTACTGACAGGCACTTTTTATGGTAAAGGGGACTGTTTTGGAGGCAGGGAGACCAGTTAGGAGGCAGTCATATTTAGCATTTCAGTTGACAGATGGCAAGGGACACTGGTAGTAGGGATGGAGAGAAGAGGATAGAGTTAAATATGAGGTAACATCCCTAGGATTTTGTGAGTGAGTGGGGGAATGTGAGCACGAATAAGGAGTCAAGTGTATTAATGACAGGACAGTTACAAAGTGTTCAGTAGTCTCACACTGTGTCCATGGGCTATTAGCAAATGCAGTTCATTTCAGGTCAGGATAATCTTAGAGGTGTTCTGTTTTGTTGAGAAATAGAACCTAAAAAAGAAAAAAAAGTCTGATATGTTTAAATATATAAATAACAAAAGCTTATGTTAACCCCTCACAAAAACAAAACTAAAGATAATTATATTGTAAGGAAAATACTAGCTTTGCCAATCACAGAAGGTAATAGCAATATATAAATAGCTCATGGGGCACCTGGCCAGCTCAGTCAGTAGAGCATGAGACCCTTGATCTTACGGTCATGAGTTTGAGCCCCACATTGGGTGTAAAGATTACTTAAAAAATAAATAAAATTAAAAAATAAATAGCTCATTAAAATTTATGAGGAGGCTTCATGCTTCCAGTAACTAAATGGCAGACGATAAGAATTAACCAAGTGGCTGGTAAACAAAGGTGTGTAAACACATTCTTTCTCATAGAAATCAAAGATAGGCACGTTAAAATGTCTTTAAATATGAAAATTAGATAAAAATTTAAGATAATGCCAGTAATATTCTGAAATTGGTGTGGGAACATTTTGCTGATGTCACTAAAACCATTCGTTCAGCAATGTGGAAAAAATTTGCCAGGGAGATCTGTCGATCTGTTTATCTACCTATTTAAATTTGTGCTCAGAACTCACATTTCTGAGGATTTATTCTAGAAAGACAATTTAGCAATTTAACAAAAGCATAAAGCTACATGCACATGGTTTTTCACTGCAGCATTAAGTCTTATAGCAAAGAAAGAAAGGAAAATTAAAAGAGCAACCTAAGTACTCACAATTAAGGGGTGGTTATGTAGGGAATATCAATATTATAGTATATTATGAAGCAATTAAAAAGAATTACAAAGAGGGACACCTGGGTGGCTCAGTCGGTTAAGCATCTGTCTTGAGCTCGAGTCATGATCCCGGGTTCTAGAATTGAGTCCTGCATTGGGCTCCTTGCTCAGTGGGGAGCCTGCTTCTCTCTGCCTGCTGCTCCCCCTCCTTGTGCTGTCGTTTCTCTCTCTCTCGATCTCTGACAAATAAATTTTTTAAAAAACTTAAAAAAAGTAATTACTAAGATAAAACAGTGGAAAAGTCTTCGTGAAAATATTAAGTGAGATAAGCTGAATAAAAATGATTGTGCATTATGATTGTAGTTCCTAAAGAATGTGTATTTGTGTAAAGACTGGAAAAGTAACGTGCAGGGCACAGAAGTCGTGCAGTACGCATACATATTCTCACTCACTACCTTGTCTGATTTTACTTAAGCAAGTGCAGTCCCGCGACAGTTAGTAATTGTTCACATTTTGTTATTTTTCATTGCTTATGTATTTTAAAGTATATTATAGTTATCATGACCTGTTACCCTTTAGTAATTTTGTGTGTGTGTCAAGAACGTCGTCCTCCGGAACCATAATATAATCAAGTAAAGTTAACAATTCCTTAATATTTAGTACCCAGTCCACAGATTTTCCCAATTTACATTTTCTTTTTGAAACTGAAATAACTTTCTGAGTCTGCCCAGCCCAGTGGGATTGTTCACTGCTGAGTGACTGGACCCCAGGCCCCTGGTACCCTGGCGGTGAGTCTCCACCCTCTGGGTCTCTCGGCATGGAGCCCTGGAGGAGGACAGCTGGCTCAGAGACGGTCGGCTCCATCTGCAAGTAGAGCTGTTTTCTTTTTTCCTGCCCTCTGCTCCTGGGAGCTGAGGGCATAGGCTTTTAGACCCTTGGAGCCAGCTGGCAAAGAGGAGTGGGAAACCAGCCAGCAGGTCTGCGCTTGGTGTGAGGAACTTTGGATCGTTGTCTTTGTCAAGCCAGTTGTGGAAGGTCCCAAGATTTCACACAAGCTTCCCCTAGTCTGCTTGGTGCTGCCAGCATCCAAACACCTGGCCGAGGTGTCCATTTACCTCCTTTATGGTTTGGGGGAAGAACTGTCTCTTCTTTTGACTAGCTTGATCTTCTGACTTAAATCAGGCCTTAAAAAAATTGATGATGAGGGATATAACTACCTAATAAAGTTATCAAGGCCGTCCTGCAACTTTTATAAAACAAAACAACCCCCCCCCCAAACAAACAAATGAACAAACAAAAAACAAGTGAAAGAGTTTAACTATGGCAGTTTTCTAAAATTCCCCAATGTAGAGAGAATGATAAAATGAACCTCCTGATGTTTTACCAATCTTGTTTCATTTACTTTTGCTCAAGTATTTTAAATTCCAAGCATTTTATCAGTTCTTCTCTTAATACTTGACAGAATTGACAGTTACTCCTTAATACCATTTAATACCCAGTCCCTGTTGAAATTTCTCCAGGTGTGTTAAAAATGTCTTTTTACAGTTGAATTTGTTTGAATTGGGATCTAAACAAGGTCCACTGATTGCGCCGATTTATGTTTCTAAAGTCCTTTCACATTTATAGTGGTTCTCTGCCTTTCACTGTCTTTACCCACCACCGCTTTTATTTGTTGAAGAAACCAGGTCATTTGTCCTTTATAATTTCTAGCATTCTGACTCTGCCTTCTGCCTGATTGTTTCCCCAGTGTTATTTAACACATTTCCTCTACTCCCCACCCCCTCTATTTACTGTAAACTGGTAGTTATAGCTAGATGATGGATTAGGGTTCAGTGTTTTTGTGTGGAGAAGGGGGCAAGAATAGTTCATAGGTGATGCTACATAACTTCTTATTGTATCACATCAGGAGGTTTGTGATGTGTGTGTATCCCATTTTTGGTGATACTAAGATTGATTATTGGATTCAGGTGTAGTCATCATCTTTCCAATGAATGGTTTTGGCAGCCATTGATAAAACTTGCTTAGATCCATTCTTTTATTAGGGGTGCAAAATGGTGGTTTTCTAATTCTACTATTCCTTCTGCATTTGTTATTTCTTCTGTTACCTCTTAAACTTTAGGTCTCTGTAGCTGGTTGCATGAGCCAGTTCACTCACACTTCCCTTAGGAGCAGGCTGTGGCTAAGTTCTTGGCACAGCTGTAACTTGCCTGCTCTAATTCTGACACTGCTTTGGGAAATAGCCTGGAACCAGGATTTCAGAGGGAGACTTGTCCCTTCCTCTGCTGTAAACTTTCGAGGTAATGACAATTATAAACAGTGTCAGTTTTATGCCCTGGCATAGTTTTGATGTTTGTGTAATATGATTTGAGAATAACTGTGAGGTCGGCCTGATGAAAATATTTTCCTCTTTTCTGGCTATTGTGCGTGACACCCCCAACAGTGGTGTTCTCCCTTAAGGACCTTGCGCAGACTTGTAAATTGTAACCAGGTTAAGGTATGATGTTATCTGGGAATGAGAATGGAAGAAGCAAAGACTAGCACACGAATGATCATATTAGTAGGGATTTATTTATCTTATTGTTAGCTGCTTACCACCTCTTGTCTCCATAGTTGGGTCTGGAACTTGTAGCTGGGAATGGAACTTGAGGTCGTTAGCTTGGATGAGGTAAGGAAGTTTCCACTGGTACAGATAATGTGCATACTTGAGACTTGGCTCAGGTTTTTATGTGGGGATTTCTAAGAAGGATGACTATTGGGGAGGGGTAGAAGGCAGAGGAAGAAAAATGTGAAAGATGTGAGAAATTACTGCTTTCGACTTCTATTGAGGATGACTCTGGTTAAACCTTCCAAGTAGCTTAGGAACTAAAAACAGAATTCTGCTTCCTGTTCTTTCCCTCACTACCATGTTGGCCAGGAAGCATGAAACAGTGGGATTCTAGGTTCTAGGGGAGTTTTCCTCACAGGTCAGCAGTAATAAAGTTTGAAGGCAGAATTGAAGCAAGATGAAAGGCATAAAAGAATATGTGAGAAAATAGGAGGAATCATTTTCTTAAAGGTGGAAAATGGCAGATTGATCCCTTTTGCCATAGAAGAAGTTCAGTTTGGCATTTTAGAGAAACAAACCATTTTTCCTTTTCCACCTACTCAACAACTAGTTCTAACAAGGAAGTTCAGTATTTTTATCTTTATGATAATTTCAGAAACAGGAGCCCATTTATTCCTAATAATGTTATTGAAAAATACCAGTAATTATATAATGACTATAGAAATCACATTTTTAAGTAAATGAAGAGGGAAATGATTTTTTCTTATTATATGTCCTGAATTTATATGTAATTATCAGCTATAAAAGAACCTCCCTGGTATGCCTAATAACCACCTTTTGTCCTTGCATGAAAAGTCGAGTTTTTTTTTTTTTTTTTTAATTCAAGGTTTTGTTCTGCTTGGCTTATTTCTGGCTGGTTGGGGAGATAGAGGCAGCTGTTTTATGACATGTCTCACAGACCTTCCTCAGACCAGGGAGTGAATTGCTCTGGAAACCAGCTGGCCATGTCCTTTGCCTGTCAGACTGAGTGCAAGCAAACAGAATTTAGGCAAACAAGTGAAAATCCGCCAGTATAGGGAGAAGTGGCCCTTGATCAAAAGACATGATCACTTTAAGCCAACAATTTCTAATTACCTGCAACTCTTCTGATTGGTAGGTAATAACACACAATATATAAACATGTATGTTTTTCCCCCATTAACTTTGGGTTTAGTGATTATTTACTCCTTTATGAAACATACTTTGAAAAACAAGGCAGGAAATTGAAGAGAACAAAATAAAACAGAGCTTCCTTTCCCATTTAGTGATTGCATCTAGTGGAGATATATATATATTGTCTTTATGTAGCAAAAGTAGTAATAGAAAAATAATTTTCCTTTTAATTAAAAATAAACATTTAGCTTTTTCTACTTTCATAGATGTATTATCTATCTATAGCTAGTTGACATATTTTATTTTTGTATTTAGTATGTTCAGATATCATTTACCATAATACCCATTAAATTCTTTCTGTTTTCTAACATTTCACATGAAATAATATTGATATGTAGCATAACATATAAATGGCAATATTTTTGCATATCTATATACAATATTATAATAAAAGGGATGTATACATTTATTATAAAGTCTTACATTCATCCATTTGTGGTTTATTTTGTTCATTTAGTTGCTCACTCATTCCTGAAACATTTGTTTGTGCCTGGCCATCATAAAAGATATAAAGGTGAATGGTGAAAAGATCACACGAGCTGCTGAGTGGAGAAAGTATCGTGGAATGAAGCAAGAGTGGAATCATACCTGTTAAAGAGTATGTGATTTGGGAGAGGACCCAGGGAGGTACATAAGGATCTCAAAAATATCCCGTGGGAGTGCAGAAGGAGTGACTAACCAATTTACAACTCAGTGGTGATGTTGATTTATTATCAAGGTAAGATGGGGGAGGCTTTCGTTTGTTCCATGTGTGTGAGATGGCAGGACAGTTGGATCCCAGAGATGCAGCATGCTTATGTAGACAGTGCTTGGGAGCTAGGACAGGCACATATACTCCTGATTCAGCATGAAATGAATAGGTGACCCAGAGAAAGTAGCCTTAGTTCTACTCGGTCTCTTGTGGCTTTGGACCCATCAGGATGTCACTGAGCCACTTCATCACTGGAGTAGGGGTAGGACTGGGTCTACAGGCGGGAAGATGAATGGGGCTGGTGGCCCCATTCTGGTATTTTTCAATAACATTATTAGGAATAAATGGGCTCCTGTTTCTGAGCTGGTGGGAACTGAGGCCTGAATGGAAGTTTGTCACTGCTATTACCTCTGCTTAGAATGCTGTTTCTTTTGTCAGTGTGGAAGAAAGGTCCAGCTCAAATGTCCTCTTTTCGGTGAAGACTTCCTGGGTTTTCCTTGCAGTACTAATTGTTCCCAATGCATTTAGTACACATCTATATTATAGCATTTATAACACATTTTAAATCTTTATGAATCCATGATCTTTACTAAAATATGAGCTCTGGAAGGACTGAAACTACATATATATACATATATTTAATATCTGCAGTGCCACTCATAGCAACAGGAAGACAGTAGGCAGTTGATACATATTTTTAATTAATAAGTTAGTATGTGGTCCTCCTGGCAAAGTTTTTTCTACTGAGTGATAACCCTTTTTGTTTTTGTTATTTCACTTATTTAACAAATAGTTATAGCAAACAGTGTGCCAGGCACCGTTTTAAGCCCTTTATACGTACTATTAACTACTTTGATCCTCGTAATGAGCCTATACATTAGGTGATATTTTTCTTCTTCACTTTACTGACGAGAAACATCGTAAGTCATAAATTTAAATTTGTTTCCAATCTTCATTTTTTTCAACAAATGTTTTTTTGAGGGCCTATTTTTTTTTTTTTTTTTGCCAAGCAACATTTTAGGTGGTAGTGAGTATAGTGGTGAACAAAGTCCCTCCTCTCATGGAGCTTATATTCTAGTGGCAGAAGACAAACAGAAACAAATACAACAATAAGCATGGTACCAGGGCCAAGTGCTATGCAGGTAAAATCAAGTGGTGTGACAGGGAGGGACTGGAGCTTCTGTGGGTTAGATTGTTAGAGCGGACTTTCCGAGAAAGTAACATTTAAGATGAAGTCTGAATGACCAAAGGAGCCAGGCACTAGATATCAAAGGGAAGTCCTTTGGGGACAGGACAAAGCTAAAGCTAATGCAAATGCCTTATGCCAGCAGTGGGTCTGGTACTCTCAAGAAAGAGGCCCATGTGATGAGGAGAGGAGTGGGATGAGCTGAGGCACCTGAAGCAGGTAGAGGTGAGGTCAGTCTGGGCTCTGCAACTGAAGGTAAGGACAATGACGTTAGTTCTAACTGTAGCAGGAAGCCATTAAAAGGTTTTAGGCAGGGCAGTGATGTTTAGAAAGATTATCTTGGCTGCTGGGTGGGGAAGGTGTGGAGTAGGGCAAGGGGAGAATCAGAAAGGCTATCTGGGAAGTGATGGGAGCATTTCAAGGGAGAGATGATGGTGGCTTGGACTCTGGTGTTACCAGCAAATGTGATGACAAGTGGTTGGTTGCTGGCATATGTTTTGGAGACAAGACCTAAAGCACTTACAGATGGATTTCATGCTGGAGGCTAAGGAAGGAGATGAATTACTGTTAACTTTTAAGATTTAAGGTGTGCACACCAGGGTGGCTGGTAGTGCTGTGGCTGAGTTGGGGCTTGGGGATGAGCAGTTGGGGAAATGGGGAAGCAGGAGCTCCTCACGGTTATGATTTTTCCTGAAGGACTTAACAACATTACAAGTAAGGGAATGCGAGTGAGTGGGTCATTCTAGTTTAGTCATTGCAAAGGGAGTTGAGCAACTGACAGCCTTGCAATTGCACAGGGAAGGAGTTTGTATAGTTTGTTTATACTTGATTGCATGCACAAAGATTGCATGCACAGTCAAGTCAGGTGGGGTGAAGCTCGAAGGATGAAGGAATACTGGAGTTTGAAATTTTAGATGTGAAACTTTTTTGGGTGATGATAAGATCCAAGATGTGGTCATGGATGTGGATAGCTGAAAAATGGAGATAAAATCTTTAGGGTTTAAAATGTTAAAGAAATGCGGTACTGTTGGAAAACAAATAAACAAAAGGGTATTGGGGTCCCAAAGAAGGATGAAAGTAGCCAAGACAGAGGAAAAAAAAGTAACCAGGTGCCAAGATCGTGGAAGGAGAGATCTGGAGGTTGGCAGATGACACTCGTGAGGAGATATAGAAGGTGGTACAAAAGCGTACCATGGCTGTCAGAGACTTGTGTGGAAGTGAAGTTGTTTGCATGCAAAAGAAGACGGGAGAATGCTGTCCCTGGATCCCTTGGAAAAGGGAAGGGATAGTTCTTCACTAGAGATAGCCCACAGGGGTGCTGGGTCCTAGGATGGTGGGAAGTCTAGGTTTCAGTTAACTCTGGAGGTACAGGGAGGCCTTTGTGAAAGGTTCAGGGTACAGGAGGACTTGATGATGAAGGAATGCGGGCTCAAAGGGAAAAATAGAAAAGACTGAGAAGAGGAAAGTTTGCAGAATAAGCTGCAGGCTAAGGGTTGGAGGGGTGGGAAGAGGACTGCAGGGAGGGGCTCAGAACAAGATGGGGAGAAGATACACTGCTAGAGAGACTTGCAATTGGGGCAGTAATAAAAGCTGTACAATTTCTGCAGAAAACTGTAAAACTTTGAGGCAAATTTGTTACAACTTGGTAGTATTAAAATCCCAACTCCACACCACAGATTACTTGTTAGGTAATTTTCAATCTGTCAGGGGCATTGTAACCAATATATACAATTTAACATACCAGTAATGGGACAAAATGACTTGTGTCCCTTGATGAAATGCACTTAGAATGACCCAACAGCAACCACATAGTACTCCTGCCCAAAATGTTCAATCTAAATCTGACCATGAGGAACACGACAATTTATTTTATTTATTTTTTAAAAAAGATTTTATTTATTTGAGAGAGAGTGAGCAAGCGAGAGAGCACAATCCGGGGGGAGGGGCAGAGGGAGAAGCAAACTCTCTGCTCAGCAGGGAGCCCAACCAGGGGTCCTGGGATCGTGACCTTAGCTGAAGGCAAACATTTAACTGACTGAGCCACCCAGGCGCCCTGAACAGGTCATTTTATTTTAATTTTTTTTAAAGATTTTATTTATTTATTCAACAGAGATAGAGACAGCCAGCGAGAGAGGGAATACAAGCAGGGGGAGTGGGAGAGGAAGAAGCGGGCTCATAGCGGAAGAGCCTGATGTGGGGCTCGATCCCGGATCGCCCGATCACGCCCTGAGCCGAAGGCAGACGCTTAACCGCTGTGCCACCCAGGCGCCCCTGAACAGGTCATTTTAAACTGAGGGGATATTCTTCAAAATAATTGGCTTACATTCTTCCCAATGTCAACATCATGAAAGACTAAAAGGACTTAAAAGCTGAAGAACTGTTTTAGATTAAAGGACCTTAAAGAAATAACAATTAATGTGTGATCCTTGACTGGATCCTGGATTGGAAACAAACATACATGCCACAGACATCCCCAAAACCCACTTTGAAAGGACTAGGGAAATCTGAATATGGATTATATTTAAGACAATACGTATATATACAATACTATACAAGACAATACAATATATAAGACAAGAAGTTGAATTAATATTTATCTAAATGTGTTAATTGTATGAAGGTTATAAAGGAGAATGTCCTTTTCCTTAGGAGATGCATGTTTAAGTGTTTAGGGGTGAAGTGTTGTATGCACTTGACTCTCAAATGATTTAGCAATATCTATATAATACCTATATCTTTTTATCTCTTTATATTAAAATCTGTCTCTTTATATTTAGTGAGAGAGAAAGCAAATTTCTAAATTGAGAGATAAAGCAAATTCTGTAAATTTGCAGACTGGATTTTAAGATGTGATCAAAGTGAAAAATATTTCAACATTACATTAAACAAAAAGAATTATTAAATTATTAACTGACATTTAAATAAAAACAAGAATTATATTAAAACCAATCATAGAGCAATATCAATTAATGATATTGCCAGTCTATTGCCAGAGCAATAACCAATCATCATGACCAACTTAATACCACAGTGTGCCTATTTTACATCCTAGAAGTCATCCAAATAGGCTCTGTTGGGTAGACAGAGAAGCATATACTTTATTATTTATTCAAATCAGTATCAATTGTGCATGCCAAAATACTTCCTTCATTGGGGAGAAAAAAGAGAACTTCTTTAAATGAACCTTTTTCATTCCTATCATATATCTCTGTCATTCATAGTATTTCTGGGGTAGGAGTCCACAGGCAATGTGGTGGGATTAAGGCCATAGAATGCGTTATTCTGGCTCCTGAATTTCTGTCTTGCAAAGTGGGACAGCCACTAATTTACAAAATGTATGCTTGGTTTCTGCTCTTAACAAGGGGAGAGATGGTTCCAGAGGCAGCTGCTGTAAGTTGTGGCTAAGGAGAAAGTGGAGGTGAGGGAAGTATTAACACGGGTCTCAAAACCTGTCTCTCTCCTTTCACCATATAAAGGTGTGAGATGGTGTCATCTGTGAATGAGGAAGTGAGCGCTTTCAAACACCAAATCTGTTGGTGCCATGACCTAGGACTTCCCAGTCTCCAGAATTATGAAATAGGAGGATCTGAAATGTGGATGCGTTTTATAAATTAATGCAACAATGAAGCTTTTTATTTTTTATTTTATTTTTTGTTAGTAGAATCCTTTTTATTCAGAAAAAAAAACCAAACCCAAACAAAAAAGTTTTCCAACCACACACAGGAGGGGTATGGGTGGGGGAGGTGTCTATCCATCCAGCCCCAGCCCCTAGCCATGTAGTTTTGGCAGCAATAAGGGATGTGGGGGTGACGTCCCTCCTTACATAAAAATGGTGTGTGTGTGTGTGTATGGGAAGGAGAAGGGTGCAAAAGCAGTGGGGAGTGGTGGAGGAAAGGGACAAAGTCAGTACTGGGAATGCTGCTGCAGGTGGGGGGCCATTTCATAACATTTCTTGTTGATCATACCACCGTGAACACCTTCTTTGCCCATAAGCAGGATTAGCATCTTGGCAGTCATAGTGACGATGATGTGGGAAGTGGGAGCTTTGCTGGTGCTCTTGGTAGGAAGATCCATGGTAAATTTCCCATCCTGCAGCAGCGAGTCCCAGATAACAGAACATTTCTGGCCCCCAGGTGTCAGCCCGCTCACGAAAAACCTTGACCTGCCTTTGCCAGCCAGGACACCAAACTCAGCTGGCATGATGTTGACAAAGGTTTCCCCAGGATGGTGTCCCAGATGGAGGGGGAGTACTTATGGCCCATTATGGCCATCCTGACAGGCCCCATGAGGCTGTTGATATAGTGGTTCTACATGGCCATGGACCTGCTTGCTACTGGGTTGCTCTCTGTGCTGCTGCTGTGGCCACGCCTGGGGCTCTGGGGGCCTTGGGCTGGTGGGCAGGGGGAGGTGGAGAGCTTGGGGCATGCGCTGATGTCAGAACTAAGAATGAAGCTTTTTAAATAAAAATTTAGGTTAAGCTGTAAAGGAAATTAAGAAAATAATTCCATTTACAATACCATCAAACCCCCCATATACTGAGAATTAAACCTAACCAAAGAAGTGAAAGACTTGTGCACTGAAGACTAGAAAACACTGATGAAAAACATTATAGAAGACACAAATATCTGGAAAGACAGCTGTGTTCATGGATTGGAGGACTTAATATTGTTAAGATGTCAATACTACCCAAAGTATACATTCAATGCAATCCCTATCAAAATCCCAATGACATTTTTTGCAGAAATCAAAAAATGTGTTTTAAAATTCATAAGGAACTTCAAGGGAACCCTGAATACGCAAAACAATCTTTAAAAGGAACAAAGTTGGAGGTCTCAGACTTCCTGATTTCAAAATATATTACAAAAAATTAATCAAAACAGTGTGGTACTGGCATGAAGACGGACATATAGACCAATGGAGAAGAATAGAGAGCCCAGAAATAAACCATTATGTATGTGATCAAATGATTTTCAACAAGGTGCAAGACCTCTGAATGGTGAAAGGACTATCTCTTCAACAAAGTGTTAAATGGTGTTATCTTTCAACAGATAGTGTTGGGCCAATTGGATATCCACCTATAAACGAAAGAAGTTGGATACTTATGTTACACCATATACAGAAATTTACTTGAAATGTATTAAAGACCTAAATTTAAGACATAAAACTATAAAACTGGGGAAAACATAGGTAAAACTTTTTTGACTTTGGATTTGGCAATGATTTTTTAGATATTACACAAAAAGTACGGGCAACAAAAACAAAAATAGACCAGTCAGACTATATCAACCATAAAAGGTGTTGGGCATCAAAGGACACAATCAACAGTGTGAAAAGATAACCTACAGAATGGGAGAAAATACTTGCAATTCACATATCTGATGATATCGCGTATCTCTGCTGATATCTAGAATACGTGAAGAACTCTGAAAATAACAAAAACCAAATAAACTTATTAAGAAATGAGTGAAGGACTTGAATAGAAATTTCTCTAAAGATGATACACAAATGGCCAACAAGCATATGAAAAGATGGTCCACATTACTAATCGTTAGAGAAATGCAAGTCAGAACCAGCATGATTGTCTTGTACACATTAAGAGAACTACTCAAAAACCTCAGAAAATAACAACCCTTGGTGAGGATGTGCAGAAATTCAAACCCTTGGTGTAGTGTTGCTGGGATTATAAAATGGAGCAACCATTATGGGATCAATATGGCCCATTCTTCAAAAAATTGAAGATAGAACTACCATTTAACCTAGTAATTTAAATTCTAGGTACATAGCCAAAGCAATAGAAAGTGTGTCTCAAAGAGATATTTACAGACCCACATTCATAGCAGCATTATTCACAATAGCAAGGAAGTGGAAGCAAAACAAGTGTGGATCTTTGGGTGAATGGATAAACAAAATATGGTATACATACAAATGGAATATTAGTCTTTAAAAGAAAGGAGGTATTGTCGCATGAGACTACATGGAAGAAACTTGAGGACAATATGTTAAGTAAGATAAGCCAGTCACAAAAGGAAAAATACTCTATATATGTGGTATATAAAGTAGTCAAATTCATAGAAAAACAAGTGGTGGCTTCCAGTGGCTGGGGGAGGGAAAACAGCGGCTGTGGTTTATACAGAGTTCTGCTTTGCAAGATGGAAAGGTTCTGGAAGATCTATTGCATAACAATGAGGATATACTTAACCCTACTGAACAGTTCAGTAAAAACTGGTTATATAGTAGATTTTATTTAATGGCTTTTTTTCAACAAAAAAATTTTTTTTTAAATATGAAAACAAAACTGAACAAACCCCTGTCTCTCTGTGGGCAGTATGTTCTTGGGACATGGACGCACCTTATACTAAGAGTACCACTTGAGTGTGAGATTGTCAATTGTACTTCAGGGGGGCCACATGTAGTTTTTCTTTTCTTAGTTTTAAGAAAATCTTCTCTCCCTTTATTGATTGAAAAGATACATCTGTTTTTTTTTTTTTAAGATGCATCTATCTTTGAGATAGAATATTGAAAAAGAAGTAAGACCCAATTTTCTTTAGATTATATGGAGGTAGAGGAAATGAAGAAATATTAGGGAGTCCAGTCTGGGTTCAGATATCTGGATTAGCAGGTTAAAAAAAAAAAAGCCAGTTGTAAAGCAACATCAGTTGCTTATGACATCAAGAAAGAAAAGAAAATATATGAGGCATAGATGTTTCATATTCTTAAAAACTTTATTTTTTTTTTTAAAGACTTTATTTAAGAGAGAGTGTGAGTGTGAGAGCATGAGCATAAGGAGAGGGCAGAGGGAGAGGGAGAGGGAGAAGCAGACTCCCTGCTGAGCAGGGAGCCCTACTCGAGGCAATGAGGGGGCTCTGATCCCAGGACCCTAGGATCATGACCTCAGCCAAAGTCAGTTCCTTAACCCACTGAGCCACCCAGGCGCCCATACTCTTAAAAACTTTATAACACAATTTCTTAGGATTGTCAAAATATCTTTAAAGCTATTTATTAAGTAATATGCATATCTTCTAAAAATGAATTTTCTTGATTTACTTTATTGATTCAGTTGATGATTAAAGAGCTGTTTTTCTGCTGTTCACTCCTTATATTTGATATAACCCAATCCAACACATCTTTTAAAAGTATTTCTAAAAAGCTCACGCTTTTAAGTCAGAAAAGAAGTACTTATTTATTGCGGAAAAATCAGAAAGTTCAAATTAGCAAAAAGAAGACACTTTAAAAATGCCCATAATATTACTTACCTGTTGAAAAACAATGTCATTGCTTAGATCTATTACCTCCCAGACTCTGCCCTGTCATGTATGTGGACATATGTGGTTTTCATAGAAATGAAATTTTACCTTACATGATTTTTTTTAAAGATTTTATTTATTTATTCGACAGAGATAGAGACAGCCAGCGAGAGAGGGAACACAAGCAGGGGGAGTGGAAGAGGAAGAAGCAGGCTCAGAGCAGAGGAGGCTGATGTGGGGCTCGATCCCATAACGCCGGGATCACGCCCTGAGCCGAAGGCAGTTGCTTAACGACTGTGCTACCCAGGCGCCCCACCTTACATGATTTTGTAATCTACCTTTTTTTTTTCCTCCACTTGACAAAATATCATTGATATTTTGAGTCCTGGCTATTCTTTTAGCAGGAACTATGAGCTTTCTTTCCTAAGCAAGGGTAGATGGATCTTGTAATTTTGACATTTGGGCATCTTAAGTTGATCTGTGATCAAAATTCATTCAGTGAAGTCTTGTTTTTCATGGTGTTTAATCTTCCAATTTCAGACGTTTCTGGCAGGAATGAGTATGGTCTTTGCGGTCCTATAGGATTCAGCATCTTCATTTCTTTTCTATGCTAGGAAGCATTTTACTAATTTGGGCTCTGCTATGGACATTTCTGAGAAGTTGTAGCCGTTTTACTGCTCCATACAATCCCTATATCTCATCAGATCACAGTACACAAGCTTGTTAGAAAAAGGATGATGGGGAAAGACCAAAAGGGCCAGACTGAAAGAGAAAACCACCAAATAGCTTTACAGAGATGTCAGTTGAGCACATACATGGGAACATCAGGCAATGGAAGTGACATTCCAAACGACATGTCTTTTTTCCTCCTCTACACACTAAAAATGCTTGTATTAATTGACAGCAGATAAAAGGTGAAAGAATACAATGCACAGTAACTCCTGTTAAAGCTTACAGGTAAAAGACTGAATTCTTGTGTGAAAATAATGGCTTTCTACTTAATAAACTGGAATTGTTCCAAGGACATCTTTTCATTTATGGAGCAGGTGCAGATGAAGTTTTGAGAAACTTGTGCAGTATTTTTAAAAAATAAAACATTTAATTAACAAGCTTGAAAACAGTGGAGCACTTGAAGTGGGAATAAAACAATTGTTTTATATCAAACAGTGCAAATCCAATTTGTGAATACAACTATATTGAAAGACTGTAAAATATTAATAAATTGCTGTGGGCTTTAAAAAAGAAGTTTTAATTTTCTTTCAAGGTTTCCCCTTGAGACAAGTTCTAAACCAGAAAAGATGTTCAAATGAATGCAAAAAAAGTATATTCTTTTCGAAGGTCCAAAAGCTTATTTAAAAGAAGGAAGATGAAAAGGACTTAGAATATTTATAAGCACTAAAAGAATAAGTCATATGCAAACACATCTCTATATGTGGATTTTGTTTGTTGAGGTTGTTTGGAATTGTGATTGCTATCATGACTCTTTAATAATTTGATGGGATTTAAACATAATGGATTTGAAAAAATAATGTCATATTAAAGATATACGTTGTTTTCTAAGGGACAAAAGCATAAAGATGTGTGTAAAAGTTATGTAATAAAAAGAATCTGGAGAAAGGTATCATTTCAAGATAAGACTACATTAAATTTTCCATGAAGTATTTCTTTCTGACTCCCGCCTGTTGTGTCAAAGTCTCTGGTGACAGCACACACTGTTGGTCATACTCTGTCTTGCTCCACTGTGTTTGGTAGGCTCTCAGATATTGGTTCTTTAGTGACCCTGGTCAGGTTAGGTGCCCTGCAAAGCGAGCTGGGTAAATCCTGGTGATGACAGCCAGACCTTTTGGCAAAGTGTCCAGCATTGACAGGCCAACAGTACTCCTTCTCTTTGCATTTCCTGCTTGGAAAAACACAGTAAATAAAAATCACTGAACAGCTTCTGGGAAAGTTTGCCTGCATTGTTGGGACCTAACAAGATGAAAGAGAAACTTGATTCCTGGATCCTAACAAGGAGCAAGTGATCCTGAAGCTACCAGAAGAAAATTAAAGGTCTGTGGTTGATATTTTCCAAGGCACTCACAGAAAAAGGCAGAACAGTGGTCACCCTTTATAGACCTGGCCGTTCTGTAGTCCACAAGCCTTTTTAATAGCTGTTCTTGCTCCTCGTATTAACCAAATATGTTAAAAGGAGATAATGGCTTAATAAGAGATGATGCTCTGATTTTTCTTTTAAGAAAACTAAGAATCTGATTCTATATGCTTACTTGTCCATGTCTTGAAATTATAATACATGGACTTAGAGTGTATTCATTTGTTTTGTTTAGAAAAACTAAACAACCATCAGAGAGGAAAAAACAAAGCAATGGATGGAAAATGGAGAAACTAAGCTGCTGAATACATACCATATCAAGCATTCTGTGCTATTATGTTAGTTAATGCTTACGCTTAAAAAGTGCTCCATTTTCTCAAATGTATGCTGCTATTCCTCCTCTAAACGAATGCCTTATTAAGCTGCTCAATTTCACTTCCCTTGTATTTCACATGGGGTTTAAGTCTTTTGATCTTTTGGTAGCATTTTGCCTTTTGATCCCTTGATTCTCTTCATTCAATCTGTTTGCTTAATTATTTAATCTTCTTAATTCTCACCCTCTTCCTCTACTCTCAATCAACCTTTCATCTTTTTAGGTGTCCTAGCACATTTTACTCTTCTCCCTAACCTTTTATCTCGTGAGACCCTTTATACATTGAAAGAAGTCATAGAGATTAAGGATAATTTCTACTTACCTAAAAAAAAAAAATCACAATATTTATATTTCCTTTTCGTATATCATCTTGGGTAATGAATTACAAATATTGTCATGTTCACGGTTTCATGTATTATTGTTAAGTCCTTGCCAGGATATTGTTCACCATGTAGAAGAACCATAGAGAATTTTAGAAATTATAGCTACTCTTAACCAGAAATGAAGAGGAAGACTTTATCAGCCGGTCTCGTCAGGGACCCTCTAGCAGCAGGATTTTATTTGCTAATGTTTGAGAAAATTATGGAGGTCTACATGTGACATCTGGCAGAATTTCATCCCCAGGGTGGATTTGACCAAACTTCTCCAGGTCAAGGGCTCCATTAAAGAGGACAGTATTCAAAGATAGAGGAGAACAGTGCTTTGGTCAAGCACATATATGTGTGATTATTGGAAAATAATTTTGAGAGAGATACTAGAGTACCCTAGTAAATATATGTAACCCAAATTACTGAACTTCTCTCAGCCCCAGTTTCCTTACTTAGAAAATGGGAAAGGTGATGATAATATCTATCTCATAAATTTGTTGTGGGAATTAATGAGTTGCTAAATATTAGTGAAATATTGAGACAAATGGAAGTTATTGCTAAATATTAAAATATGAGATTCATTATCACATCTTTTTAAACACAGTAGGCAGAAAAGATTTTTTTCCTTTTTTTGCGGTTAAGAGCTATAATGCATAAATAACTCTGATACTCTTAGTCACCTCTGAAATAGGTAAGAATGTATATTCATACTTTTAATGGCTTCAGGTAACTATGCATTGTCGATTTTTTTGGTCTCCCTCTAGTTGTAGACATCATTTTTGGTGGCCATCAGTCAGTTTTCTCTTATTGCTCCCAATATGCTGCTATATGTTGCATATCGTTCGTTCATTCTAAAGACCAGTCCTATCTAATAGCCAAATATGTAACTTAAAATTTTCTAATAGTCACATCAAGCAAGATAAAAAGAGTCAGGTGTAATGATCTTTAGTGATTTCTTTTATTTAACCCAATATATAAACATATCATTTTAACTCATAATCAATATACAAATATTATGATGCATTTTACACTCATTTTGTCATACTAAATCTTTGAATCTGGTGTATATCTTTCTCTTACAGCACATCTCAATTCTAATGCTAAATTTTTATTAGATACTTGTTCTTTACTTAGATTTCATGAAGTTTACAGTTGAAAATGTAGATTCACATATCCAAGTTGTTCCAAATATATTTAAAAGTTTTCCAGTAAACAAATTGAGTATCCATTTTAAATTAAAATAAAATTAAATAAAATTAAAAATTCAGTTCCTCAGTCGCACTGGTCACATTTCAGCTGCCCAGTAGCCACATGTGGTTGTGACCACCGCATTGGTCAATGTTGCTAGAGATGCTTACTGAGCACCTGTGACGTATATGAAGCCATTAGGCTAGAGACAGATTACAAGACATGGTAATGTCTCCTCTCCTCAAGAGTAGGGGAGTTGAGAGGAGTACGAAACATAGTAATGGTCTGAGAGTAGTTCTTTGCTTCTTCCTATAGAGTAATATGATTTTATGGCTGAAAGGACCTTTTTTCCCTAAAGATTTTATTCATTTATTTGAGAGTGCACAAGAGAGCTCGGGTGGGTGTTGGGCAAGGGGGATGGGCAGAGGGAGAGGGAAAAGCAGGCTCCCTGCTGAGTAGGAATCCTGACATGGGGCTCCATCCCAGGACCCCAGGATCATGACCCGAGTAGGAGGCAGACGCTTAACTGACTGAGCCATCCGGGTACCCTGGCTGAAAGGACTTTTCAAAAATTCCTTTTGAGCTAGTATCCATGACCAAGATGACTGAGGTTCCTGACAGTCTGACTTCTCAATAGTGAGGCATTATTTTATATTTGTATATGTCACTATACAGGACTACACATGATTGTTTAAAATTATATATGCTTTTCATGATCCTATACAGCATTTTCCATTTAAACTGTGGCTTTAAACAAATAGCCCAGTATTTGCCAGTGTGCCGTCAGATTTTCTACTGTCAAAATGTATGCATTTGTCAATTATTCAAGCTCCCTATTCATATTGTTGTTAACTTCAGATTTCTCTCTCATTTCGTCCCTAGTTATTTCATCGAATAACTAGCTTTTTCTCATTATTTTTTGCTACTGAACTCAATGTTGCACAGAAAAGTTGATTTGTTAATTAGTTTAATCGCCTCTTCTCATAATGGCGGGGTAAGATTAGCGGAGGAAGCTTGTTATCAATCCGTGCTACTGGTAAGCAGTAATTATGGATAATGATGCTTTTGTCTTGCCGCATTCTGAAGATTGTCTTGAAATCCTCCTCACTGAATTAGCAAATGGACTGTCATGTTGAATTTTCCTCTGGTTTCTTCCCATAACTCATCCCCTACTCTCCCCCCAGTGAAACAAAATTGCAGCTTGTTAGGTGGAAGCTCATTTGAAGTCTCAATTCTCTTGAGTATTCAGCTCTCATAGGGAAGTGCCAGGTGCTCAGCCGCGGCCACAGCATTTGCCTTTGGCTTTAGGTTCCGACTCAACTGGCATCCTACAAGTCTTTGATTTTCCTTTTGCTTGAAGAGGCAGCGGTTGTCTTGACAGCAGAGCTAAAGCTCTGTCCTTGTACTTTGATGCACATTGTGGTACAATTTAATAATCAAAGTCATTTGTCAAGAAACAGGGTGTTCACACTTTTCTCTGAAGAGATTGGAATAAACAGATTTTATGTGGATGTAAGCCAGAAATGGCAGTCACCACCACTTTAAAAATGTGCCTGGAATGCAGAGCCCAGAGCAGATTTTAACCAAGACCATATCTTTATATTAGTGGTTCTCAAGAAGGGACAGTTTTGACTCCTAGGAGATATTTGGCAATGCCTGGTGACATTTGTGATTTTCATGATTGGAGAAGAAAGATGCTACTGGCCTCTAGTAGGCGGAGGTCGGGGTGCTGCTAAACATCCTGCAATGCGTAGGACAGTCCTCCACGATAAAGAATGGTCTGGCCCAAAATGTCAATAGTGTCAAGGTTGAGAAACCCTGCTTAGTAGGATTATGAAGGACCACTGTGGCATATTTGATCCTCTCCCTCCTCAACAGCCAATTATTTATATGGTTTGGGGAATAGTTCATTCAGTAGAAAAACTGGAATTGCAAAAAGCATGAATTTCCCATGGCCTGCTATGGGAACTCCTTATGGACAAGAGATAAGGAAAAAAATGGAAAAAAAGCCCCCACTCTCTTATAATTAAAAGAGGAATTTGTTTATTTTCTACTTTTGCAGAAATGTAATGGAGACAATATGCTAAACTGACATACTTCAGAGTCACCAACGATTTCCCTAACAGAACCACATTCTTTCACCAGTGGGGAGAAATTATGTGGTTCACGAATGTAACCAGATATATTTTGGTCAAAATCTGCTTGTATTTTTCACTTCTTGAGATCAGACTCCATTTGGGGAAAACCCTAATGTTGAGGTCTTGTATGACCCCAAACCCAGTCTAACTTAGAGTAACTTGGAGAGACGTTCAGATATGAATTTATCTTATGAAAATAAAGAGTTTATTTGAATAGACAGTTTCTAGGGGTGTCTCAGACTGAGGTGTCTGGAGTTGTGGACAGGGATCCCTTTGGAACTGACAGTCACCATCCTTTCTCATATATTCTGCTGAGCAGTGCCACAAACACAAACTTATTCTTGGCACTTACAGCCTGACATGTGAAAATGGGATGACATATTTAAAAATATTTATATATCTCTACAGATCAATTTCAGCAAACAATGGTAACTTCATAAAGGAGACATTGCTAACAGTTTGAGCTCTCTGTCTCTTGAGAGATGGTGAATTTTCTTTCCCTCACTGCAGATTTTCTGGCAGTAGCTATATGATCACACGTGGATATTCTTACTGCACTGAGTTGAAAGTAGTGTTAGATGATTTCTGAGATCCTTTATAACCCTGTGGTTCTCTGATTGAATGATTCTGTGCATTTATCATTAAGAGTTTATAATTGTGCGGGCTCTCAACTCCTAACTCCCCACTCCTCTATGTACACTTCTTCCTAATTTGGCCTCATTTATTGTTGTCTCCATAATCCTCCAAACGGAACCTCAGTGAATATCCTCTCTGTCCCTTGCATGTGCCAGGCTCTGTCAGTCTCCTACTCCTGGAATGTCTTCTGTTCTTCCTTTAAGTCTTCGCTCACATATTACCTTTCACGAAGCTCTTTCCTGCTGTTGTATTCTAAACTAAAAGAAACTAGTTCCCCTTTCTTATTTCTCCTATACCTGTAATCTAGGTTATAGATATGGGGAAACATATTAATTTTTTTTCATAAAACTAGATGTACCAGCAGAAGATAAGTGGATTTCTTGGTAACTTATATGGTTTTTATGTTTACTTCTTATGTACAAGCCTTTTACCTCTTTGTAATTTATGATGATGAGATTTTTAGCACTTGGTTATAAATTGTCTTTTATAAATGTTCACCTCTTTAATTAAACTCTAAGTTTTCTGGAGCTGTACATTTGCCTTGGTTCCCCATTTGTGTCTTTTATAGTGCTGGGGTCAGAGTAGGCAGGCAATAAATGACTACATTAAATGAGGGAGTGTGGAACTGGGTGACCTGGTAGCATGACCAACATGGTGAAGCACACATTATACACCATTGGAAGTGAATGTTCAACTGAAACAACCACATGTACTTATTTATATCTATTTTTATATTTCCTATAACAATAATAGAAATACTTCCCCTCAGGTTACTTTTTCTGTTCTTTTTAAAATGTCAGTATATGACTCTGTTTCAATTCTCCTGGATCTCACATGAAGCTTATTTATTTCACCGTTCACACCACTTGGAATGTCAGGAGAGAAAAACAGAGAAAAGAGAGGGAAGCAGCAGGTTTTGTAGGTAATTACTACTTTTGTGATGCTGTGTGGTTAAGTGGTACATCTATTACTGTTTCCCTTAAACTCCCCCTGCATCCAAGGGGGTTATTGTTGTTTGCAGGGAGCTACTAGACTGACCACTTCTTATTCCTTTCTTCTTTGCAAGATGTAAGAAGACTGAAAATGATACTCAGGTGTAGATGTTTTCAGTATAATATGAATAAGGGATGTCAATTATAATGAAAACAGATGTACATACTTTTCAGTTTTGTTTTATGAGAAAATACAGGGAATGCATCAAGAAGTCAAATAGATTATATATTTTGAATTGTTATTAATAGATAAGAAATGTTATGACTTATTAAAATTCCATTAACTCTTAGAATTTAGATATTAATCATAGACCTCTGGCATATGAACTTTAAAATATTAATTTCCATATTAATGAATGAGGAGCTTGTCAAGGAAACCACATTCCAATCTTCTCCTAACTTTTTATTTTTAATGAAGACTTTGGCCAGTTTACAGATGTCTCACTGTCAAATGTACTTGCTTAGAAAACATGGCTTTTATCTCTGTGATTTCTGTATACTTGGCACCTACCACGCTGCTGGACACAATGTGTTCATTGTATCAATGAGTGTAAACATTTTTTCATAATGTTTTTTGTAAGATTTCAAATGGTAATTTTTTTTATCTCCTCTTAACAGAGTAGAAGATATTCTCTCTTTGTTATGTTTTTTTTACTGCAATTTTTTCCTTTAAACATTAGCTTTTATTTTTTAAAATTTATTTTAAAAAATTCTTTAATTTAAATTCAATTTAGTTAACATATACTGTATTATTAGTTTCAGAGGTAGAATTTAGTGATTCATCAGTTGCATATAACACCCAGTGCTCATCACATCAAGTGTCCTCCTTCATGCCCATCACCCAGTTACCCCAATCCCCCACCTACCTCCCCTCCAGCAACCCTCAGTTTGTTTCCTATGGTTACGTTTCTTATGGTTTGCCTCCCTCTCTGTTTTCATCTGATTTTATTTTTTTCTTCCCTTTCCCTTTGTTCATGTTTTTTTCTTAAATTCCATATATGAGTAAAATCATATGGTATTTGTCTTTCTCTGACTGACTTATTTTACTTAACATAATACCCTTTAGTTCCATCCATGTCCTTGCAAATGGCAAGATTTCTTTCTTTTGATGGCTGAGTAATATTCCATTACACACACACCCCATATCTTCTTTATCCATTCATCTGTCAATGGACATCTGGGCTCTTTGCATATTTTGGCCATTGTGGACATTGCTGCTATAAATATTAGGGTACATGTGCCCCTTTGAATCACTATGCTTGTATCCTTTGGATAAATACCAAGTAGTGCAATTGCTGGGTTGTAGGGTGGCTCTATTTGTAACTTTTTGAGGAACCTCCATCCTTTTTTCCAGAGTGGCTGCACCAGCTTGCATTCCCACCAACAGTGTAGGAAGGTTTCCCTTTCTCTGTATCCTCGCCAACATCTGTCATTTCCTGACTTGTTAATTTTAGCCATTCTGACTGGTGTGAGGTGGTATCTCATTGTGGTTTTGATTTGTATTTCCCTGATGCCGAGTGATGTTGAGCATTTTTTCATGTGTCTGTTGGCCAATTTTATGTTCTTCTTTGGAGAAATGTCTGTTCATGTCTTCTGCCCATTTCTTGACAGATTTTTTGTTTTTTGGGTGTTGAGTTTGATAAGTTATTTTTTTAAAAGATTTTATTTATTTATTTGAGGGAGAGAGAAAGAGAGAGCGAGCGAGCACAAGTGGAGTGAGGGGCAGAGGGAGAAGCAGACTCCAGGCTCAATCCCAGGACTCTGGGATCATGACCTGAGCCAAAGGCAGACACTCAGCTGACTGAGCCACTCAGGCTCCTCTTGCTGGAATTTTTGCCTCCATGTTCATCAGGGATATTGATCTGTAATTCTCCTTTTTAGCCCACTAAAAGGTTTTGTCTTTGTCTGGTTTTGGGATCAAGGTAATGCTGGCCTCATAGAATGATTTTGGAAGTTTTCCTTCTATTTATATTTTTTGGAAAAGTTTCAGAAGAATAGTATTAATTCTTCTTTAAATGTTTGGTAGAATTCCCCTGGGAAGCCATCCAGCCCTGGACTCTTGTTTGTTGGGAGACTTTTGATTACTAATTCAATTTCTTTGCTGGTTATGGGTCTGTTCAGGTTTTCTATTTATTCCTGTTTCAGCTTTGGTAGTTTATATGTTTGAGGAATTTATCCATTTCTTCCAGATTGCCTAATATTTTGGCATATAATTGCTCATAGTATTCTCTTATAATATTCTTTTATAATTGTTTGTATTCCTTTGGTGTTACTGGTAATCTGTCCTCTTCCATTCATGATTTTATTTATTTGGGTCCTTTCTTTTTTCTTTTTGATAAGTCTGGGTGGGAGTTTATCAATTTTGTTAATTCTTTCAAAGAACCAGCTTTTAGTTTTGTTGATCTGTTCTGTTTTTTTTTTCTATATCATTGATTTCTGCTCTAATTTTTATTAATTCTTTTCTCCCGCTGGATTTCGGCTTTATTTGCTCTTCTTTTGCCAGATCCTTTAGGCCTAAGGTTACGTTGTGTTCTCTTCATTATGTTTTAAGTTGGTGTATTGAAATTGCCACAGCCTGTTCTTGAAGATTTTATTTATTTCATTACTTTCAATTACATAGGCTAAACCAATCCAGCCATTTCTCTGAACTATGATGTACTTCTCTCCAAATATCACTTTTTGGCTTAACTGGAAACCTTGTTTTTTTAGTCTTATTTAAAGCCATGTTATTTTGATTCTTGTCCCTAAGATGTTACTATATATTGGTGGCATTAAATCATAAAAGTTTCCTTCAATTGAATAAGATAAATGGGACCTCTTGAAAAAATATTCAAAGGCTTTAAAATAAATCTTTTGTGCATGAATATTACTGCTGGATAACCTTCAAAATTACTTTTGAATGCGATGATTATTTTACAGTGTACACATATCCTGAAACATCAAGTTGTACCCCTTAAATACCTACAGTTTTTGTCAATTTTACCTCAATAAAGATGGGGAAAAGCCTAATTTATTTATTTATTAAGATTTTATTTCTTTTATTTAGATAGTGTGAATGTATGATAGGGAGGGGCAGGAGGGAGAATCCCAAGCAGACTCCCTGATGAATGGGGAGCCCTACCAGGGGCTCCATCTCAGGACCTTGAGATCCTGACCTGAGCCAAAACCTAGAGTTGGATGCTTAATAGGCTGAGCCACCTAGATGTCCCCCCAGAAAAGCCTAATTTTAAAAGAGGATCACATATGCTTCACTCACAGTATGTACTAGGCTGGCAAAAAAGAAAAAGAGAGGGCTTTGGTTTTTGAATTTAAACACATGCTGAGAACAGACTGAAATTATGCTGAAATGTGTTGCTATGTATTAGTTTATATTAGTGGACACTAGAGAGCTGAGTGAATTTCTTAGAGACATTTGGTTTTGAACAGAGTTTGTGGATAGGAATAGAGTGATTTTTAGTTTCTTTCCATATCACAAATTTTGACTCAAGATCATATTCCTTCGAAAAACTTAGAAAATTTTGGGAAAACTCCCCAAATCACTTTTAAACCTCTCTAAAAGGATTATATAGTTACATTATTCCCTCTTAGGTGTCTGCAGGCAACTTGTTTTATGGGAATAATTGCGTTTGGGAGCAGATTCTTGTTTTCATCAGACTATTTTCTTTTTTTTTTTTTTTTTAAAGATTTTATTTATTTATTCGACAGAGATAGAGACAGCCAGCGAGAGAGGGAACACAAGCAGGGGGAGTGGGAGAGGAAGAAGCAGGCTCATAGCGGAAGAGCCTGATGTGGGGCTCGATCCCATAACGCCGGGATCACGCCCTGAGCCGAAGGCAGACGCTTAACCGCTGTGCCACCCAGGCGCCCCTCATCAGACTATTTTCTTAACTGCAGTTTTAAAAAAATCTTTAAAATGAGTATCACACTTTTTCTCGCAATGCATATATTGTTTGAAAAACTGAAAAATTATACAATATAATTAAAAACTTATTTTAAAAAATTTCAAACATATATAAAAAATAGACAAAATTGTAATAATGAAGCCCCAGGCAACCACTCTTAGCTTCAACAATGATAAATTCATGGCCAATCTTATTCCATCTGTTTAAGTGATTTTGAGAAAAGTGTCTCTTTTCTGCTATCCTTTCTTTTTTCCGTTGTTCAACAGTCACAATTTAACTGATTAAAAAAAAGTCCTTGGTGAGACAGTGATAGAAAATATTTAGGAATTTTTCTGCCCTTGTTGTTCCCATTTATTTCCGGTGACAGTTCAGTTTTATGCCTTGCGAAGGTTTGGGTCAGCGGGATGGGTGTGGCTGCCTCTCCTGAGGCTCTTTTGGTTGTCCTTTGCCCTGGTGATATCCAGGGGCTGAAACCCAGCTGGTTTTTCAAGGGCCAGATTTAAGTCTTTAAGGTAGTGCTGAGCTAAGACACAGCCTTATGAAAATCTGGGCTGTCCTTTCGCCAGCTGCCTGCCACACGGAGAGTGAAGACTGGTACCTATACGGCACGTTTGACCCTCAGAAACAGTACTGACCTCCAAGGATGAAGCATAGGAGCCTTTTGCATCAATCCTCTTTTCAGACTTTTTGATGAAAATAATGAACGATGGAGGGCCTTGCTTTGAAGGAGACACTTCCTTCCTAAGTACAGTCCCTTTGTGTCTTCACTGTCTCTGTTGTATGTGTACAATGGAGAGAATAGCTCAGGAGACCCTTTGCCCAAGTCTATTATGCTGTAATTCCATCTGTCTGTGGCAAACCAGAAAAAAACCGTGTTAGGTCTTGCCTTATGGCAAATTCTGATCCACAGTTGCTGTTTTCCCACACTTATTTAAGCTTCTCTGCACAGCTACTGGCACAAAGGCCTGAGGGCTTCCTTCTGAATGTGAGATTACTTTTATACATCCGGGCCCTCTGGCCTTGCCTCTGGCAGATACAAACAAACAAACAAAAGGCTGCTTGGAGCTGGCTTCCAGGAGTAGAAACTGGTTCATGGCCAGAATAGGAAAGGCGTATTAGAAACCGCAAGTGTGCGCTTTCCCTTGTCTGAAGATCCGCAACATTTGGTAACTTTTTGAGTAATACAGGTATTTTTATGTAATCTTTTGAAATGAATTAGCACTAAAAAAGAGCCTCATTGGAGAAAATGACTCATTTTTTAATGCAAGCCTGAATGAAATGGTAATGTGATTTGAAAATTGATGAATAGTTCTAATAAATTTGGAGGAAGTACTTAAAAAGTGAATATTAGGCTGCATATTGTCATGGTCCTTACAGAATATGAAAAAATATAGGTTGACTTACAAACAATGTTTTATTTTAAGTTCCACTGAATTCGGTTTAGGCTTCCACCGATGTAGTGTTGTAACATTCTTACTTCGTGTATCAATGACCAGATTGGCCCTGGAGAAGAACTTTATGACAATTGAAGTTTTAGGAAAAAAGGAACATATATATGGCTTTGGGTTATCCATGGCTTCTGTTTCTTTTGGCTATCCATGTTTCTCCTGGACATAGAATGGGCAGAGCATCTTTCTATTTCAAGCTTGGTAAAGAATAAATGATTGAAATCAATGGTTGGATCTGAAACTTTTGGGAAACTTCAGTTTAAAAATTTTATCTGGTTTTAGAATAAACGAGACACCATATGATGCAAGAATGTCCTCCACCCCTATGGATAATTGTTGTTAAATATAGCTCTTTCCACAAAACCCCCAGTTTTAAGATACCAACCCCATATTAGGGAAAATGAGAAAACTGGGAATTTAGTTATGAAAACAGCATTAACTGAATTTTACCAACATTTTGAATGGAGGAAATAAATAAATGTGATTGAGAATTTCTACACTTTGAAGAGAAATAGGATAGAATAGAATAGAACAATTAGGTAAATCTCTGCATTCACAGCTATATCCCTTTAGCTCCTGTAGCTTCTCTCAAAGTTAGAGGCATTTTCCATAAGGAGATGGGATTTCCCATCTGAAATATGAGAAAGCAAAGGGGAAGAGGCCTTTTCTCCCTTAGCCCCTCTGCTCTGTGTCTGGCCTGTAGACCACCATCTTTGGATTTAGCTCCGTCCTAGTAGCCTGTGTGTAACGTCACTTGCCCTATAGTGTGAGGCCGTTTGCGAGCAGTCATTAGTGGCTGCTTTTCTTACAAGGGCGTTCTTTGTGAGGCAGGACTCAGGGAATCCGAGGACAGTCCACTGCAATTCGTCTGTCTCTCCCAGTTTTACCTCCAGCTCCTGGGAGCCAGCTTTCCAGCCTGCACTGCAACTTTGCTGTGATTTTTTTCTAGTGCTGCTGCTTTTCCTTATTTCTTCTTTTCATTACAAATTGATTTATATGCCCGTAATTTTCAATTTCCCAAAGGGCACTTTTGACCCAGAATTCCAATTTAATTCCATTTGGAATAAAACTAGATGAACTATTTAAAATTCTGGTACAGTCTTGCTTTCCTTTGATATGTCAATCTGGTCAAAAGATAGATTGTTAAGATTTCCTTAGGATTTTTTGACACAGCAGTGTGTTTGACTTGCATTACTTAATTTCCTAATACACCTGCCCAAGGATGCAGGTCGCTTGAGTACAGTTGATTCATCTTGGCATCTGCCCCATCTTTGTGGGGTTTCTGGGAAGATGGGAGCAGACCTTGCCTGGGTTATCATGTATTGTATGGGGATGGAGAGCTCTGAAGCTAGCTTATAGTTTTAGGAACCAATATCTATTTTTATCATGGACCAGTAGCTACTGACCAACTGGTTCAAGAATATCCAGTCACCTTTTAAGAGATTTAGTGTAGGTATCACAAAGTATGTGCCATGAAAAAGGGTTTTCAAATATGCTGGTAAAATGCTGCATAAGGCATTATGGTCTTAGAGATTTACAATGCATATTAGCTTAAAGACCCCAAGAAGTCCTGCAGTAAAGAAGTCTGTCTGTATTTAATTCAGTGTTTCTAAAAGTTATTTGGCCTCAGAACCCTGCACGTCACCTTATTTATTAACATTTTCTTTGTTATTTGTATTTAAAAGAATACTTTTTTTGGGAATTCTGGCTTAGGCTATTTCTTTTCATGATGTTTAAAAATGACTCGGCTCCCCCACCTTCAAATAAATAAGTAAGTAAGTAAGTAAATAAATAAATAAAATCTTTAAAAAAATAAAAATGACTTTATCTAAAATATATTTTGCAAAGCAGATTTTCTATTTTATGATGAGCCTCATGTACTGGGTACTAATTCATCAGCAAAAGTTGTTCATGATCGTGGAGGTTTAGGGAAATGTAAATTATATGTTATATCTGATTTAGGTTGTCTTAATGGAGATCTTGATACTCAATTAATTGAGTACTTCTGAAACTTTATTGTGCCCTTGTTATACAGAGGCAAGAATGTGATGACGGCAGCGAGTAAAGGTAGTAGTGGATAAGCTGAAAATGAGATACAATTTACCTCTCCTGATAAGCCAGACCTTTCAAATGGAGCCCCCCACTTAGTAACAGAAAGTGCTGTTGCCAGCAAAATGTGCCTCAAGATTCAGGTCTCACAGTTATTGTGGTCCATCCAGCCCAGACGTCTTCCTTGGCAAGAACATGTGTTCTTTCTGACAAGTTATTTATGTAATCTGAGTGATCATTTTGTCCCATACTAACCTTTTATTATTATTCATGAATTTTTCTGAATTGGTTATATTTTTAGTCTGTTTAATTTCTTAATGTGCTGGACTGAATGCATACCTTCAGTGGATAAAAGGGCTAGGACCATTGTCCTTTGTCACTCTTCCTTGCTCCCTTCAGAATCTTATGGCCCATATGGGGCCTTCAGAACCTTTTTGGCCTTGCCCTGATTTACCACAGTTTCACTGTTATTCATGTCCTGCTGCTTCTCCAGGTGAGCGTATTGTCTTTGGATGTGCCCCTGCCTTACTATCTTTGCCCTTCCTAAGCAAGGGCTATTGGTCTGATCAGTTCATTACACATTTATCAAGAGCTTCATGTTTGTCCAGCATTGTGTTAGGAGCTCAGGAAATTAGAAGACTAAGACACAATCTCTGCACTTTCAGAGTTAATAATCTAGGGGAATGCAGATAAATAAATGGATAATTTTAATATAATATGGTATGTGATGATAAAGGTAGCACAGTGTTCTGTGGGAGGTACAAGGAGGGTTGCCATACCCAGCACAAGGCAGTCAGGGAAGGCTTCCTGGAGGAAGTGTCTTGAACTGAGACTTGAAGGACAAGAGTGAAGTAACAAATGAAGAGGGGCTAATACCATACCAATGAAATGGTATTAAGGGTGGGTTTTCCAGGCAGAGGAAAGATTATGGATAAAGGCATGGAGGTATAAACCATAAATACTTTGGTATTAGAAGTGTGAACTTTGAAGCTAAAGAAGGCCAGAGATATGCCTCTGTATCATGTTCATACATAGACTCAGCTCAGGCTGGAAAGCTTCCTAAAGGATGGCAGGAACAATTTATCTTTGCTAAGACCCAAAGGCAGCGCGGAGGAAAACAATTCTGTCATTTAAAAAGATCACAATACAGAAGACAAGGTGGTATTGGTGAGCTTCTTTATTCCCTTGGGATTTTCCTGGTTTTTATCTACTCTGTATTTGAAGAAGGTATAGTTTTTGGTGATGATTGTCCCTATTAGATACTAAGCTAAGCAACAGCTGGAAGTTGTTGCCTTAAATCCAAATGCTGGACATAGATGTCCTGACGATAAGCAATGAGGATTGAGGTTAATATGTCACTTGCAGAGTTTAACTATTCAACAAATACTCTTTTTCATAGGCAGGCATTGTCTTAGGGGCTGGGCATATGTTGATGAACAAGACGGAGGTAATTCCTGTCCCCTTTCTCAGAATTTCTTATCCACTTGGGAAGAAAGAAATTGAAAAAGTAATTAAAATTGTGTTGTACGCAATGGGGGATTCTAACTAGCATATGAGTGAGAGTGCTAGCATGCTTAACATGGGTGCCTGGGTGGCTTAGTCGGTTAAGCATCTGACTTTCAGTTTTGGTTCAGGTCATGGTCTCAGGGTTGTGAGATAGGCCCCATGTCGGGCTCCACACCCAACAGAGTGTCTGCTTGAGATTGTCTTTCTTCCTCTCCCTCTGCTCCCTGCCCCAAATAAATAAATACATCTTAAAAAAAAAAAAAGTGTTCTTAGTAATCTTTTTTCCAAATATAAATGGTTGTCTGAGCACTCATACACACAAGAGAAGATTTCTGCAAAGAGTGTTATCCTTACCACCGGAGTAAAAGCTAATAACTCTGTGGTCACACTCATTAGTTTTGGGATTTCATAGTAAAATTTGGCATATAAAGGAAGATTGTAACTGAGCAAAATCAATCTTAGAAATGATCATTTTATGGGTTAAAACAAATTGCTGATATGAAAACCAAGCATAACTCTTTTTACCAAAGGCCCAGGAATATTTTAACCAAGGGCTCCATCTGTCAGTAGGGGAACTGTAGTGTGGCATGTAGGTGGTTAGGTGATGTCGCCAGAAGCTCACTGACTGCAGGTTGTGACAAATGACTGACCCCTAGGGCCACCAACCCTGGCTGCCTGGTGCTCTGGTTGGCCCCTGCCGAGTGGCTCCTATTCTCTCACTTCTGACCAGACCACTCCTCTAGCCCGAGGCAGGTATTTTCATTATGATCCATAATAACATCAAATGGACTTTGTAATTGAATGAGCATCATACACTGGAGACTTTTGATGGGCTCGGCTCATCAGGAGTTGAAGAGGGCTGGCTGTGCTGGGGAGAGTGGGTGGTGGGGGGCTGGGTTTGAAATGGCAGCCAAGGGACACACTTGCTGGCTTGTATGCAGTACTTCTGCAGCCATTTGCCGAAGCGAATCAGAAACAAAGGGTCTTATCAGTTTACTTTGGCACAGATTATAAATAAAAATTTGTGTTTGTAGTAATAATGATGAATGAAAACAGGAAAACAAATTTCTAGTTGGAAAGATAAGCTTGCTGCGTATACCCTTTATAGAAGTAAACTCTCTTTAGATCTCAGGATTCTTCCTCATTGTCTGTCATGGACACCAGGATTTAACAGGAATGAAGTCAGTCTCTGCCTGGGTCAAGAGTACATAGTGTGAACAGGCAAAAGCAAAACTACATGTCTTTGTCCTCTTCCCCTAAGTTAATTATTGCTCACATTTTCTGCTGATCGAATACTTACCCTATTCACCAATGGCTGATGAGACAATTTCTAGTGAGGCTGTTATAGGCAATATTGTGAACAATGAATACAGTTTAATGAATTGCATAGTTGATGGGGAAGGGAGACAGAGAGTGGTTGATGAATGTGTATGTATTGGGTGAGGTGAAAGAATTTGTCCTTGTTTGGATAATGTAGTTATCTTCTCTGATGGACAGAGGCTGTGCCATGAATCATCCCCAAACAGAGGAAGAAACTTTAAAAATTATATCTGACATGCGACGTGGGTTGTAACCTGCTTTTCCAATGTGCATATCTGGATTACCAGGAATTAAATACATCGTACTTGATTCATTCGGTGCCCTCAATACGTATTTTTTAAAATTACTTGAGTTCCAGCAGAAAATTAATTTCCTGCCTTCAGTCTAGCCTGAGTACCAAGATGCATGTGCAACAGTGAGAGAACAATTGCACGGGAAATGGCATGAGCAAGGTATGGAGATAGATGGAGCAGGGATGAGGCACTCCACGAGGAAGTGGGAGGCTGCTGGGGAAGTAGGGCTTGCCAGGAAATACCAAGTGTGGACTTGAGAATGGTTGGTGGAAGTCTTCAACATTAGACAGATCTTCAGGAAATAAGGAGCTACTGTCAGCTCTTGGTCAAGGGAGTATAGAGCTTGAGGCACTCAAGGGCTGAACAGCATTGACAAGATGGGGACTCTAGGCAGGGAGTAGTTTGTCCTCTCAGCAGTGATCCAGAGCTGAGATGGTGTTGTCTGAACTGGAGTATGGCTACAAAGTAAGACATGTTTCAGATGAAGGATTGGAAAAACGTGGCAATGAAGATGTGGGGAAAAATGTGAGTCAAAAATAACCTCCACTTAGTAACCATGGGGTCACAATTAGAATGGTCCAGAAACGTAGACAGAATAATAAAGCCCTGCGATTATGACCTATGTTAGGAATTGCTAAGGGGGTTTGTCTGCAATTAATGAGTGGTTCAGAGTATCAAAAGAGAATGGAAGAAACATCGCCTGTGACGTATATTTTCAAGTCTGGGTCTGTTTTTGACTTTGGATCTGTAATGGATGAAGAAGAACCTCCTTTTACTTAAAAGAGCACACACAGAATAATTACTACTTATACTGGTGCTTTTTTTTTAATAATTGCAAAATTTTTTTCTCAAGAGATACAGAACTGTAGAAACAAACTTCTGAGATTTCTCAGAGCAGTGCTAGGAAATGACAAGTGAACAAGTTCAGTGTTTGACCAAATAGTATATTTAGTATTCATATGGATGGTTGTCCTTTGGGAATCCCTGCTTGCGCCTCCTGGCCAGTAGAACTACCGAAATTAATGCTTGCTATTCAAAAACAAACTGTGCAAAGGATCTATAAAAACCTATTTAGGATCAGTCCCTAAGATCTGGGTCAGTCTTGGTCTCCAGCTCCTATCACAAGAGATTTGAGCTTTTTCTTCTGGTTTATACAATTGTTATTAATTTATTATTGGGTATCTAGGAATTAATTCTATTTGTGAATTCTATGAATTTTGTAATACTCTATAAGACATATCATGCTTTCACTGCCATTTGTCTGGGGTTGCAGACAGAGTGCATGGCATGGCTATACAAATGGTTATGACACACACTGCATGCATTTCAGTCTGGGTATTCCAGAACAGACAGAGAGCAGGTGGTGATTTTCTTACACAAAATTTAATAGTGAACTTTTGTACCTATTCTTACCAAAATGTCTACAATCATGGAACCCTTCTGATTCTTATTGCAATGTAAATTCATATATTGTAATATTTGTTTTGAAAATTTTATATACTGGCTCACCATATGAACATGTTCTCATTGCCTACTCAGGCCTTTGAGCAATTTGCAGTCTTTTGTTACCAAATAAAGGCCCTCAGAGCCTCCTATTTTGAGCCCCAAGTTTACCAGCTGCTATCCACTACTGGGCCTCATTAGAGGCCTGCCGCTCTGCTGAGAACCACACCACATGCTCTACCCTCTCTTGTCTACATATTAGCCTGTTGCTGCTCCTTAAATTACCTGGTACAAAAGCTAGCTCTATTTCTCCACAGAGAGCTACCACTCCTATCCAGTTTGAAGAGGGTCTATGTCATGATCTCTCAAACTAATTAAGGTTTGTGTACAGGCCACAGGTTGCTATAGAGGAACTTTCCTGAAGGCTGATATCTATGAGGATTTTTTTGGGGGGGGATCAAAATATTACTGCAGCTATAGCTTATATGCCAAAGCCTGTTTTAATAATTTCTTTTTAAAGATTTTATTTATTTATTCGACAGAGATAGAGACAGCCAGCGAGAGAGGGAACACAAGCAGGGGGAGTGGGAGAGGAAGAAGCAGGCTCATAGCGGAAGAGCCTGATGTGGGGCTCGATCCCATAATGCCGGGATCACGCCCTGAGCTGAAGGCAGACGCTTAACCGCTGTGCCACCCCGGTGCCCCGCAAAAGCCTGTTTTAAAAAGAAAACAAAAATGCTTTCTTGCTTTAATCTAGGTGATATAATTAATTTTATATTTCAAAGGATATTTCCTAAGGGAACCAGAACACAATATTAATTGAAAATGTTTGACATGAAAGATTTAAAGTATTTTCAGAGGATGGGGCTAGTAAATATTCTGGAAAAGTGTTTCCATGAAGATTTATTGGAAATCATTGGTTGTGTCCAGTATTATGTTAATTAGACAGTATTTATATTTTTAAATGAGAACATCTTTCTAACTTTTAAGAGGATTTGTTTGCAATTTAGTGGTTTAAGAAATGGATTAGTGTCAGTTTTCTTATGCTAAATGACCAAAATAAAATTTCAGGAAATTTTAGGATTTCTGGGAAGAGAATTTTGAAATTTTGGTTACAAATTCAGAAAGAATAGTAAAATTACAGGTGTTTCAGGTTTCCAACAAAATGAATTGATGAAAATCTGTGTCAGCACAAAAGATAAATTACTGAGTGATTCTTCATTAAAAAAGCTACAGTTTACCAAAAGGACTGCTTAAAGTGGCAAACCGCTCTCATATATTCAAAAATAATTCAATTAATCGAAATTCTATTTGCACATTGATTGCATTAAGTAGGAAGGTCTGAGTTAGTTAGGAAGACCTGGCTTATCAACCTCCTGGACCTGTTTACATATCTTTCAAAGAATTTCTTATTACTGCTTCTTCATTCTTTACTTCTTTCTCTTGTTTCTTCTCTTTGTCCTTTGTCTTCCCGTATTTCTTGAGAATCATATTTACTTGTTGCAAATACTTCCTATATTTCCTTACCTGTTAATTTTTTAGGGCAATTTCATTATTGACCTAATTCATCAACCTCTTCTCTCAGATTTCACCTAATGCTACCATTTCTTCTTTGGTAACACCTTCCTGGTCAGCCAGAGTGATCTTTCTGGCCACTCTCTTAGTCACTATAAGGGAATGAGAATGCCCCTGGCTACCCAACTACGAGTATTCCAGGTAATGTTTTGAATGAAATATGTGTATTTAAGTTGTGGATATATATATATCAAGTCTTTTTTGTCTATGAAAACTTAATGAGGATGCAAACACTAAGCATTATGTCATAACATGGGAGAGATTTCTGGTTACTGAATCTATAACTGACTTAGGGAATGAGGAGTTCCTGAATCTAGTTAATTTGCATGTGTAAATGAGCAGGGAATTTTTACCTGCCTAGTCTGTTTCTAGGGGTTCAGAGAGAGTGTAAATGCTTTGGATGAGAAGGAAAGTAAAGAATATTTAGGTTCATCAAATAGTACCGTGCATACATTTTCTATGGGTGCAAATAAACACTTTTAAAAGTAACCGTGGGACAGACACAGGGATGATGACAGCTTCAGCTGTGACTCCAGTTACACAGTGCTTTAACAAATGTTTGTGGATCAGAAATTGAATTCAAGGGGCACGTTTATGAGGTCTGTTGTGTCTTGTGGCATGGATGGGTAGATGGGGAGAGGAAATGGGTCATCCTCTTCCTGGAAGATGGCCATAATTACAAATTAAAGAAATACTTATTAAGTGCTTAGTATGTGCCAGGCATTGTATTAGGTGCTGGAACGACAAGAGCAAAAAGACAGACACCGTCCCTGTCCTCATGAAGCTCATGGACTGGTAGGGGATAGAGACAAATAAACAGAAAATTGCTCTGTGTGTTAATTGGAGCTATGATGGCAGACAGCAGAGTGTGCTGAGAGGACAGATTGGTCCTGCAGGTAGTAGAAATCATCCATGCGTAGGCTAGACTAGAGAAACAAGCCTGTGGTTTCTGGCCTTCACTCTCCTACTGGGGATTTTAGGCCTGGAAACATCAACCTTCATCTGCAATTCTCCTAGAAATAACCATTGTGGTAGTATCTCAGGTGGCCACTTAGGGACTCTTGCTCTTTACCAAGCCCTGTGGTGATTTTATCTGTTTAGGGTGTGTGTGTGTGTGTGTGTGTGTGTGTGTGTGTGTGTGTGTACAACATGCATTTTGCTATACCATTTGAAATTAAGTTGTAGATACTATTAAACTTTAGAATGTATTTCCTAAGAATGAGGTTTACTTTCTACATAAATCATAATAACTTTATCTCTAAAAAAATTAATAGTAACTTGATGAAATTATATCATCAAGTCCATGTTAAAATTACCCCAGTTATTCCAAGAATGACTTTTATGGCTATTTACCCCCCCCCCCAAACAAGGATCTAAATAAAGTTTATGCATTACAATTAATTGTTACATCTTTCCAGTCCCTTTCCACCCCAGAAGTAACCATTATCCTACTTTTTAAACCTGTCAGGTCTATATTTTTGTACTTTTGCTATGTAATATATCTAAAATAAAATGTATTACTTTGTGTTTACAATTTTACTTAAGAGATATTGTCCTGTATGTATCATTCAACAGTTTTCTTTTAACTCAACGTATGTTTTCAAGATCTATCCATGTTAGCACATGCAGTTCTAATTCCTTCATTGTTAACTGCTATAAAGCACTGTAATTTATTTATCCATTTTCTTATTGAAAGATATTTAGGTTGTTTCCATTTTTTCGTTAGCTATGTTATCTTGCCTTTTCTTTTAACATTAAGCAGAGTGTTATGAAATTAGAAAGGTGTTTTTGCAGATCAGTTAGTTAACTTCTCAGTAAATCTTTTTGTTCAAGTCCCTCTGAGACTTTTTCTGTTGTGAACTTGGTTTCAGTTTGAGAGCCCATTTACTTGTCAGTTCCCATGTCAGATGGCAGCACACTCTTCTTTACTTCCCAGGGACCTCCATGATCACCTTCCTGCTGGTATTGTAGACCAGAGGGTCTCAAATCTGCCAACACATTAGAATTATCTAGGGAGATTTAGAATAGACTGATGCCTAGGTCCCACCCCCAGAGATTCTGATTTATTTGATCTGGGGTGTGGCCTGTGCAGCCGTGGTTCAGAGCCATGGATGATTATTGTGAGAGTCACACAGGTCTTACTGTAAGAAATTGGGCAGTGGGCTGTATCTTAGCTCCTGGGCATTACATTACCCTGATGGTGTTGATACTTAAAACCTAATGAAGCCTGCAAAAGATAAATGGCTTTTCTTTTCTCACAACCCTTTCTTGTGATGAGAACTTTTAAGATCTACTATCTTAGCAACTTTCAAATACACATTACTTTAATACTAAGGAAAACTGTGTCTTTTCTGAGGTGTTGATATGTTCCTCTAACTAGAGAATGAAAGTGGTGTCATGATTATAATTCCCTTTTTGTCTTGGCTCTCAGAAATTTTTCTGGAAGGAAAAACATTTATCAAGCCATATAACATGGGAGGTACTCTACCTTTAGTATCTTATTTAATCCTCTAAATAACCTTTTGATGGCCTTATTCCCATTTTACATATAAGAACATGGAGGTTCAGGGAAGTTAAATAATTTGCCCAATCTAGAAAGAGAGTTTGTAGAAGAGTCTGGATTGGAAACCAAGCTTGCCTGACTCCAAAATGCAAGTTCTTTCTATGCTTCTGTTGACCTGGGAGGCAGGTTTGTAACAGTTACTCATAGTGTCCTCTACTCAAGCTGGCAGGTGCCCCAATCAAAGGCCGGATTCCTGATTTCCAAGACTGTGGACTCACAATCTGGAAAGCACAAGGAGAAGAAGTCTCTAGCAGCGTGGTTGGGGAAACTGGGAACAAGGACACTTGCGGCCACACCTCTGTTGGGGGTCCTCAGGCTCATCACCCCTAGTTATTTCCTGCAGAACCATTTTTCTGCTTCCTCCATTGATCCTACTGGGCTATAATTCTCTCCAATACTGCAATCTTGAGGTCTTTTCCCTTTTCCTATGGTTTTGTCAGCTATGACCTGCCTTATCGCTTTTATAGTGCATTTTGCATATTTCCATCACATATAGGCTTTCCCAAGATATTACTTAGTGGGATTGTTTTGGACTAGGAGTTCAGGGGAATTTGGTGAATACAGAATGACTGGAGGTTGTTGGCTGCAGGAATGCCAGTGGTCTTATGAAAGGGGAATATATAACTTATGTAATTTATTATGTCAGTCTGATGAATTAAAGACCAAGGACCCTTTTGTATCAGTAAGTGATAATAAGGAGAAATCAAGGAATTTGTGTATCTGAAAGCAGGAGTGGTACAAGCTTGCACAAGTCCTTACATAAATGTATAAACTTGTGCAGAACTGTTTTAGAAAAAAATTTTTCTGTATTTCAGCTAATGTGAGACGGTAAAGCACAATGCAGGTGGGCCTGACAGACTTCAGTGGTTGGTTTAGAACTGATGATGATGCCAGCTTAGCCAATATATTTGATTAGATAAGACCTTGGAGTAAAGTAAGCTCTCATAAAGGATAAGGAAGAGGGGAGGTATGGGGTGTGTGTGTATATCCCTGGAAATGTAACCTCATTTAAGGTGGCAAAACAATGCCCAATTAAACCCCACAATTTTGTATCTATTTGGCAACCTGATGGAAGACAGAAAGAGAGGAAAGAGTGCTGTGATTTGTTCAGGTGCCTAGAATATTTGGAACAGGATAAACCAAACCACCTGTGAACAGAATGCCCTGCTTGTTCTGGCCAAACCCTTGAATAAGATGTTGGCAGGGAATCCAGGTAGAGAGAACATGTGTGGGGGCTATTTGGGGGTTGTGGGGCGCCAGAGGGTAAGCTCTGTTGTTGCTCATGGCAGGAAGTTTCCTGTCTTTCTCTCTGTTAATGCAGATGGTACACAGAGGGGTTCGTGTTGTCTATTGCAGCCTTGTATGCAGGCAAAGACGTGTTATCTCTGCACACATCCCTTCTCTGCATGGGATAAGGTGCCTCAAGCAAAGTCAGAAAGACATTGGTATCCAAGCTTTGACAGGTTCATTGGGTTTGGATGGGAAACCGTATGCCCTAATTTGTGAGACTTTTCTTTTTAATCCTTCTCCATAGAAAATCCTTATTTTCTTCTAGGCAGAATATCTTTTAGGCTTGGTTTGACCTCTTGGAGGCCTAGAATCTGTTGGGAGCTAATAGAAGTGAAGCACCCCACCAACCTTGACCTAATTTCTGGCTTTTCTTCAGGTCTGTGGAGGAAGCTTGACTGTCAGACAAATTCTCAGAATGTTAGCTCATGATGTAGGATTGCTGAGTATGGCAGCCCTTATGAGTTGAATTGTATCCCCTTCTAATTCATATGTTGGAAGTCCTAACCCCCAGTATCTCAGAATGTGACAGTATTTGGTGATAAGGCCTTTAAAGAAGTGATTAAGTTAAAATGAGATCATCAGGGTGAGCTCTCATCCAATCTGACTGGTGTCTTTATAAGAAGAAATTTGGACACATGGGGAGACACCAGGGTTACACCATGCACAGAGGTGAGACCATGTGAAGACATAGCAAGAAGTCAGTCATCTGCAAGCCAGGGAGAGAGGCCTAAGGGGAAACCAAATGACCAGTGCCTTGATCTTGGTCTTCTTGCCTCTAGAATTGTAATGAAATAAAATTCTGTTGTTAGAGCCATCCAGTCTGCAGTATCTTGTTATGGAAGCCTTAATGAATGAATACAACAACTTATGTCGATTTGTACCCACCTTTAAAAAGGAGTCATATCCTTCTAGGCTGCTGACCATATTCCATTTAACACCTGGTCTTACCCAATCTTGTCTTGTTTCTGTTACCTTTGTGAACGAGAACAGCTAATTCGTTTTTTCGTTTACTAATATTTTGAATTAGGAAAGCATTTTAAAAGGTTTTATTGTAGAAAATTCCACATACAAAAGTAGATAGAACATTATAATTAATCCTCGTATACTCACTACACAGACCCAACAACCCACAAATCACAGCCAATCTGCTCCATCCACCCCGACATTTTTCCTTCTCAAATCTACCCTACAGCAAATCCCAAACATGTTACCTCTTCTTTGCAGATATCTCAGTATGTACTTGGAAAAGACAAGAACTTAAAAAAAAAAGAACGCTGATATCATTATCAACATCTAATATTTTAAAACAACAATTAGTTAATATTATAAATATCTAATTAGCATTTAAAATGTATTTCAATTGTGTCATGAATGTAACAATTTTTTTTAAAAGTTTGTTTCTTTGAATCAGTATACAAATAAGATCTGCACATTGCAATTAGTGGATATATCTCTTAAGTCATTTTTTTAAAAGACTTTATTTATTTATTTATTTATTTATTTTGACAGAGAGAGAGACAGCCAGAGAGACAGCGAGAGAGGGAACACAAGCAGGGGGAGAGGGAGAGGAAGAAGCAGGCTCCCAGCGGAGCAGGGAGCCCAATGTGGGGCTTGATCCCAGAACCCTGGGATCATGCTCTGGGCCAAAGGCAGACGCTTAATGACTGAGCCACCCAGGTGCCCCTCCTAAGTCATTTTTAATCCACATGTCTCCTTCCTGTAATTTATTGGTTAAAGAATCTGGGATGTTTGTCCTGCACAGTTTCCCATGGTCTATATTTTGCTGATTATGTCTCTAAGGTGTAATAGGATGTTCTTTTTCTTCCATATTTCCTGTAAATTTTTAAATTTTTAAACCTAGTAGCTTGATCAGATTTCATTTCAATTCCTTTTTTTTTTTTTTGACAGGATTACTTCATAGAAGTGGTCCTCTGTAGGATGTACATGATGTTTTGTTATCTTTCTTTTTTTAAATGTTAACAGCTGTGGATTATTAATGCCTAGATCATTAATTTATTTGGGATTGCAAAGTGGTGACATTCTAATCCTATGAGTCCTTTTTCATGAATTAACTGGAATTTCTAAAAGTAGGAACTTCCCCTCATCCATTATTTGGTACTCTGGTAAAGGAGTTAGTATAAGAAAGACAGGATAAATGTTAGATTATTTTCCAACCAATTTTCACAGTAATAATGTGATATCCTAGTATCTTTTAAAGATGACTGATTTAAAGTATCATTAGGAATTTGTGATTCTAAATACATTTGATATGTTTTAATCCATTACAATTATTTATGTTCAAATTGTCCCATCTTTGGCCAGTGAGTCATTTGAGTTTGGGTCCTGAGTTCTCTTGACATGACCCTATTAGTCTTTAAAAAAAATTTTTTTTTAAAATTTAGTTAACATATACTGTATTATTAGTTTCAGGGGTAGAATTTAGTGATTCATCAATTGCATATAACTCCCAGTGCTTATTATATCAAGTGCCCTCCTTAATGTTCATCACCCAATTACCCTATCCCCCCACTGACCTCCCCTCCAGCAACCCTGTTTGTTTCCTAGAGTTAAGAGTCTCTTATGGTTTGCCACCCTCTCTGTTTTCATCTTATTTTATTTTTCCTCCTTTTTTCCTTTGTTCATCTGTTTTGTTTCTTAAATTCCACATATGAGTGAAAGCATATGGTATTTGTCTTTCTCTGACTTATTTAGCTTAGCATAAAACCCTCTGGTTCCATCCGTGTCATTGCAAATGGCAAGATTTCATTCTTTTTGATGGCTGAGTAATATTCTATTGCATATATATATACCACATCTTCTTTATCCATTCAACTGACACTATTAGTCTTTAATAGCTTCTATTCTTTTTTTTCTTATAATAATATTTTTTATTATATTATGTTAGTCACCATACAGTACATCCCTGATTTTTGATGTAAAGTTCGATGATTCATTAGTTGCGTATAACACCCAGTGCACCATGCAATACGTACCCTCCCCACCACCCATCACCAGCCTATCCCATCCCCCCACCCCCCTCCCCTCTGAAGCCTTCAGTTTGCTTCTCAGAGTCCATAGTCTCTCATGCTTCATTCCCCCTTCTGATTACCCCGTTTCTTTATCCCTTTCTTCCCCTACCGATCTCCCTAATTCTTATGTTCCATAGATGAGAGAAACCATATGATAATTGTCTTTCTCTGCTTGACTTATTTCACTTAGCATTATCTCCTCCAGTGCTGTCCATGTTGCAGCAAATGTTGAGAAATTGTTCTTTTTGATAGCTGAGTAATATTCCATTGTATATATGGACCACATATTCTTAATCCAGTCATCTGTTGAAGGGCATCTCGGCTCCTTCCACGATTTAGCTATTGTGGACAATGCTGCTGTGAACATTGGGGTGCATATGGCCCTTCTCTTCACTATGTCTGTAATAGCTTCTATTCTATCTGGGAAGATATGAGATTCCAGGCTTATCTTATTTCCTGCCCTAGATCTGGAAGGAGTCCTGGATTCTTTGTGCTACTGGGCTGGTCATCATTTTTAGGGCTCTAAAAGTGTTTCATATTCCATCTCCAAGACATCAGAAACAGAAGCTGTATTTGAACCCAGGGTTTATGAGGGCTTTGCAGTCCAGATTCTGAAGCTCTGAAAACCCTGCTCTTTGGGTAAAGCCTGGGCTGATGGATGCTCTCTCTCTTTTGTCTGTTGTTTCAGGCAAAATCCCACTGAATAAGTGATTCTAGTTACCTGGGTGATCATTAACACAATCAACTTGCTCTTATGTTTAGTTTCTTTCATTTCTTTTAGATAATTGTTTGGTGATTTTTATGCTGCCTAATCTAGCACAATATATTTGTGATTATTGGGAATATTTTCATCATCATAGCTTAAATAATTGGGTCTAATTATTTTTCAACCATACTGCCATAAGCATTTGAGATATAGTGGTTAAGAGAACTGTTTTCCATTCCAGAAGTTCACTCTGTAATGGGGAAATGAATATTGATGACAATTACAATGCAAAGTGGACACATTGCTGTATACAGGTGCATAAAACTATCAGGTCACTAAGGAATGAACACCCAACACTGCCTAGGGCTGGGTCAAGGGAGATTTGCCAAGGGAGTAACAGATATGCTGTGTCTTAAAGGATGACTGAGAGTTTTCCAGAAGGAAAACCAGGGAAAGGATGTTATAAGCCTGCTCAATAACCATTCCCCTTCCTCCTTTCCCCCATGAAAAAAAGGCTGGGGACATCAGATACTTACCTTCCCATATTTCCTTGGTGCTAAGAGTGGCCATGTGATCCAATTCTGGCCAATGAGATGTAAGATCAAGTCAGCTGGACTAGGTAGGGTGAGTGGTGCTTCTGAAAAAGATAGATGGAGAAATGCCCAAGGAGAGGCTCCTTCCTTTCCCTTCTTCTTTGGAGTGTGCTATGTGAGTTCACAATCTGGAGCTGAGGCAGCTGTCTTGTGGCCATGAGGTTACAAGCCTGAGGGTGGGAACACCTGCTGAGGATGTGGCACTAACTGAGGAAAGAGTAAGCCACCTACTTACAGCTTTTTTGTGAAAAATGAAATGCGTTTATTGTTAATCCACTGTTGGTGAGGGATTCAGTTACTAGCACACACAGGTAGCCTAACTGATTCAGTGTAGTAACTATGTTGTTGTTTACTGGATTTGTCAAATAAGTTGTATAATTGTGGGGCATACTGATAGAGACCATTAAAATATAGGGGCTATTTCATCTCAAGCTTTTCTTCTTGCAGAATATTTCTCTTCTATACTAAGTCAAGTGATTTCATGTCAAATTTGTGGATATCTCAATCCTCTACTATAGAACATTTCATTTCCTGAAGCTGAAAACTTCTAATATGTCAAGATATTTCTAGGACAAACAGTTTTTGGAGTTTCTCAAGTGGAAAGGGATAGAAATGTTGTCATCCTATATTGTATCACTTTGAAGGGTGAAAAAACTCTAAACTTTAGAGCTGACTTAAGATTTCAGTGAATATTGCCAGCACTTTGCAACTATTTCCCAGAAACACACACACACACACACACACACACACACACACACACACACACACACTTCTTTTGCCTCAGCCATTGTAATGTTGAAGTACTAATGGGTAGTTTGCGTGGACTTGAATAGTACTCCTCAGCTTTGCTACTCACAGAGGATGTGGGTAGATTGCAAGTAAAAACTCTGAAAATCAAACCAAACAAACAAACTGGTAAGGGGAAGGTACACAGCAATAAGTAAAAACAATACACATTGTTTATCTAATACTGTGTCTAATATATGTATCTAATATATGCAAGGCACTTTTCTTAGCTCTTTATAGGTGTTAAACCATGTAATGCTCAGAGTAACATGATTTATATTTAAGAGAAAAAGGTTTATATTGAAGAGAAAAGAATGGGGAAACTCAGCATTTAAAATATAGTCTATGGTTTGGGTTTCTGAAAAGATGTGGGGGAGACCTGTTTGTCTTGAACTCCCCAGGCCCTTTCAGTTTGTTATGGCATTATTTTATTAATAACCGTCTTAACACTTGGGCTCTCTTTCTTGAGCTGTACAGTGGCACAGCTGTGTAAGAAGAGCAATTAGAGTTTAACAAAGAGATGCTAATTGTTTATGGATGCATCAGGAAGAAAAGATTTTAGAAGTTATTGTTATGGTTGCTGAAGGCAGGATGAGAGTGATGGCATACATTGATAATACTTTTATCTGCGATCCCTAAGCTAAATGTACTGTCAATTATAATTGATTGCAAATTCTCTATACAATCTTGTTTTGCTACAATTTTCAGACATTTCTTTGCTGTATATACGGGATGATCAGCTTTTCGTAGCTCAGAGAGAGCCATGAAAATTTGACTGTTCTTAAGAGAAGATGTGAAAACCTCATAGCAGGCTTCCCTGAAGGAGTGCATTTTGTATGTATGTAGGGGGATTTTTGTTTGTTAGCTAATGATTGGGATAATATAGATTATGTGGAAATTTAAACATCAAGTCAGTCATTTCTTATACAAAATTTTCTCTTCTACCTGTATTTGTCAGAGATATTCTGTATGTGATATATTGCAAGAATGGAGAAAAAGTTGGAGTGTTTAATTCCTGATAGGGATGGTTATTCTGACATTGTTTTTTTCAGAGTGCTTAATGGTCCTCAGGGCTGCTTTTAGCATCCACAGTATTTCCACGTGCGTTAAAAAAGGTGCACATTCTGAGCTCACAAATTATATAAAAGTCCTTATCTGGGAGAATCATTAGGAAAAAAGTGCCACTACCCCATCAGCGATGACACTAGGCTTTACAGGGTAAGGGCTGGGTTTCAAAGCACATCCACAACCCCCTGGGCTGCACGCTTTTGTTGAAGATGCAGCAACACAGGACACAGCCGACACAGCTGTGTGTGATGGCCTTGGTAACCCCGCAGACAGTTCAAGAAGATTATAAAAGGGTACGATTTTATTTACACTGACAGTTATGTGATTTTTACACTAAGATAACATTGCGATATTACATATGTCTTCAAGAAAGTGGGCACCTTTTGGTACAGGCATATGTTTATAAGACCTTATTCTTTTATTTTTATTTTTTTAATTTTTAATTTCTTAAATTTAATTTTAGTATAGTTAATATACAGGGTTATATTAGTTTCAGGTGTACAACATAGTGACTCAAAAATTCTATACATTACTGAATGCTCATCATGATAAGTGTACTGTTTTTTTTTTTTTTAAAGATTTTATTTATTTATTCGACGGAGATAGAGACAGCCAGTGAGAGAGGGAACACAAGCAGGGGGAGTGGGAGAGGAAGAAGCAGGCTCATAGCGGAAGAGCCTGATGTGGGGCTTGATCCCATAACGCCGGGATCACGCCCTGAGCCAAAGGCAGACGCTTAACCGCTATGCCACCCAGGCGCCCTGATAAGTGTACTGTTAATTCCATTCATCTATTTCACCCATCCCCCCCACTCTTCTCCCCTCTGGTAACCATCAGTTTGTTCTCTATAGTTAAGTGTCCGTTTCTTGGTTTGCCTCCCTTTTTTCTTTGTTTCTTTTGTTTCTTAAATTCCACATATGAGTGAAATCATACGGTATTTGTCTTTCTCTGCCTTACTTATTTCACTTAGCATTATACTCCAGATCTATGGCCATGTTGCTGCAAATGGCAAGGTTTTGTTCTTTTTTATGGCTGAGTAATATGTATATGTATATGTTTATGTATATGTATATATATTTATCACTTCTTTATCCATTCATCTATGGATGGACACTTGGGCTGCTTCTGTAATTTGGCTATTATAAATAATGCTGAAATAAGCATAAGGGGGCATATATCTTTTTGAATTAGTGTTTTTGTATTCTTTGGGTGAGTCCAAAGTAGTAGAATTACTGGATCATATGGTAGTTCTATTTTTAAGTTTTTGGAGAAACTCCATCCTGTTTTCCATAGTGGCTGCACCCGTTTGCATTCCCACCAACAGTACTCAATGGTTCCTTCTTCTCCATATCCTCTCCATCACTTGTTGTTTCTTGAGCTTTTGATTCTAGCCATTCTGACAGACATGAAGTGATACTGCATTGTGGTTTTGATTTGCATTTCCCTGATGGTGAGTGATGTTGAGCATCTTTTCCTCTTTTTGTTGGCCATCTGGATGTCTTCTTTGGAGAAATGTCTGTTCATATCTTCTGCCCATTTTTAATGAATTATTATTATTATTTTGTGTGTGTGTGTTGAGTTGTGTGAGTTCTCTAAGGGATATTAAGCCTTTATCAGATTCGTCATTTGCAAATATCTTTTCCCATTCAGTAGGTTGTCTTTTAGTTTTGCTGGTTGTTTGCTTTGTTACACAGAAGCTTTTAATTTTGTTATAGTCCCAATAGTTTATTTTTGCTTTTGTTTTCCTTGCCTTGATAGACATATCTAGAAAAATGTTGCTATGGTCAATTGCAGAGAAATTACTCCCTGTGCTCTCTTCTAGGATTTTTATGGTTTCAGGCCTCACATTTAGGTCTTTAATCCATTTTGAGTTTATTTTTGTGTATGGTGTAAGAAAGTGGTCCAGTTTCATTCCTTTGCACGTAGCTGTCCATTTTCCCCAATACCATTTGTTGAAGAGACTGTCTTTTTCCCATTGTATATTCTTGTGTCCTTTATCAAAGATTAATTGACCATATAACCGTGGGTTTATTTCTGGGCTTTCTATTCTATTCTATTCTATTCTATTCTATTCTATTCTATTCTATTCTATTCATCCATGTGTCTATTTTTGTGTCAGTACCATACTCTTTTTTATTTTTGTTTTTGTTTTTTTTGCTGGTATCTTTTTTAAAAATTCCAGTGTAATTAACTTATAGTGTTGTATTAGTTTCAGGTGCTCAATATAGTGATTCAACAGTTCCATATATTACTCAAAACTTATTAAGATAAACGTATTCTTTTTTTAAAAAAAGATTTTACTTATTCATTTGAGAGAGCGACAGAGACAGAGAAAGCACAAGCAAGGGGAGAGGCAGAAGGAGAGGGAGAAGCAGGCTCCCTGCTGAGCTAGGAGCCCGACGTGGGGCTCAATCTCAAGACCTGAAGATCATGACCTGAGCCGAAGGCAGGTGCTTAACCATCTGTGCCACCCAGGTGCCCCAAGATAAATGTACTGTTAATCTTCTTTACCTATTTCACCCATTCCCCCACCCACCTCCCTCTGCAGTCACACTAGATGTCTGCCCCCAGCCCATTGCTGGTGCCTCAGTTGGACTGGTGTGTGGTTATCTTTCCCTCTCCCCAGGGCTGGAGTCATTTTGGGGTGGTGCTGGCCCCTGTTAGGGCTCCTTGCACACTGCCAGGCTTGTAGCACTGTTTCAGATGGGCTCTGGCCAAGGGTGTATTGAGGGTGGCAGGTCCACGGGAGAATGTGGGATGGGGAGCATCGTGTCAGTAGGGCCACACTGGTCCACTGTGGGAGGGGAAACTGCAGCCACTGGGGACAGAGGCAGGCTGGATTGGAGGGCCAGATCCTCAGAGGTACACAGAGGCAGCATGTGTGGTGTTAGCAAGATTTGTGTGGGCCTGCTGTGGGAGGAGACCAAGGCCTGGCTGGAGGGGGCATGTCCGCAAAAGAATGCGAGGGTGGGGGTGCTGTTAGTAAGTTAGGTGGAGAGTGTCGGCACTGTGCTGGTTCCAGCAGGTGTCCCTGTGGGCAAGGGTGGGAAATGGCACCAGCCAGCTCCTTTGTTTCTGGAGAAGTCTCCCAAGGATACCCGACCCCTTTCAAATGAGATTTATATTTTTAAGAAAAATGTAAGTAATCATCAAGTAGCTCTTGTGTATAGGTGTACTAGGTGTGGAGTGTTGGGGGCAGATGGGAATTATGAATTTTGTATCATGATTTTCCTTAATTGTCCCCTATAACTCAAGATGCCTTGGTATCCAAATGATTCTTAGAACAATTTTTAAATTTTTATGTTCCTAGCAGCTCTTGAGTAAAGACTAGAGTGAGCTTCAAACTACTTGAGATACCATGAATTATTATTAGTGGAAACTTATTAAAACTATACAAAAATTACTGCTCATGGAAAGAAGATGTTGAAACTAAAATCTCTGTATAGCAAAAGCTTTCTACTGGACTTTACTTATTCCGTGAAAGGTTTTTACATTTAATTAAATTATTGACAAGTTGTATTTAAACGTGCCTTCTCGTAGTTGTTTTCTAATTTCTCCAACTTTTTTTCCCCATTTTTTTCTGCCTTCTCTTATGATTCCATTTTATATCCACTATTGGTTTACTAATTATCTCTTTTTTAAAATAGTGGTTTCCCCCTATGATTTACAATATGCTTGTAATAGTCTATAAACTTATAAATTTATAAATAGTCAATAAACTTATAACAATCTACCACCAAATAATTTGGTATTATTTATAGTATATGAGCCTTTTAACATTAACTTTATTACATTAACTTTATTTTTTCTCCCCCCCCACCGTGTGCTCTTGATTTAAAACATTTTACTTCTACAAATGTTATAAGAAAATTATGTTCCTGTTTATTTTTTATTTTTAGCAGTTTGACTATTATAGGTCTAGTGGTGTATAGTGTTATTGTGGTATTATTCATTCTGCTTGAAGTTCTCTGGGTTTATTATATTAGTCATTTGTTTTCCTTCACTATTTTTGGAAAAATTTTGGTCATTATCTTTTTCTTAAATTTAAATTCAATTAGCCAACATATAGTACATCATTAGTTTTTGATGTAGTGTTCAATGATTCATTAGTTGCATATAACACCCAGTGCTCATCACATCACATGCCCTCCTTAATGCCCATCACCCAGTTACCCCATCCCCTCACCCACCTCCCCTTCTAAAACCCTCAGTTGGTTTCTCAGAATCAAGAGTCTCTCATGGTTTGTATCCCTCTCTGATTTCTTCCCATTCAGTTTTCCCTCCCTTCCCCTATGATCCTCTGCGCTATTTCTTATATTCCACATACGAGTGAAACCATGCGATAATTGTCTTTCTCTGATTGACTTATTTCACTTAGCATAATACCCTTGAGTTCCATCCATGTCAATGCAAATGATGGGTGTTCATCCTTTCTGATGGCTGAGTAATATTCCATTGTATATATGAACCACATCTTCTTTATCCATTCACCTGTTGAAGGACATCTCAGCTCCTTCCACAGTTTGGCTATTGTGGACATTGCTGCTATGAACACTGGGGTACATGTGCCCCTTCTTTTCAGTATATCTGTATCTTTTTGGTAAATACTCAGTAGTGCAATTGCTGGGTCGTAAGGTAGCTCTATTTTTAACTTCTTGAGGAACCTCCATACTGTTTTCCAGAGTGTCTGTACCAGCTTGCATTCCCACCAACAGTGTAAGAGGATTCCCCTTTCTCCACATCCTTGCCAACATTTGTTGTTTCCTGTCTTGTTAATTTTAGCCATTCTAACTAGTGTAAGGTGGTATCTTCAATGATAACATCCTACGTAATCATAGTATTTATAAAAATCTGGAAATTGACATTGGTATAATATTCTTAACTAAGATATTATTTGGGTTCTGCCATATTTATACTTTTTTGGTGTATGTTTCTATGGCATTAAGACACATATAGATTTGTGTAACTGACATGGCAATCAGGATACAGAACTGTTTCTTCACCAGAAATAAACCTTTTCATGCTACCCTTTCAGCCATTATCTTTTCACATATTTTTTTCTTCTCTATCCTCTTTTGTTCTTTTGGGATTCTCAATAAATGCATATTAGAACATTTGATATTGTTCCATGGTTCTTGGTTGCTCTGTTTCTCTCTCTCTCTCTCTCTGCAGTTTGAATAATTTTGATTAATCTATATTTAAGCTCACCAATTCTATTTTTTCCCCCAGATCTTTCTGTTCTGCTGATTAGTTCATTGAATATATTCTTCACCTTGGATGTCGTGTTTTAAATTTTTATCCTTTCCATTTTAACTTCTTCGCTCGCCCTTCCTTCCTTCCTTCTTTCCCTCCCTCCCTCCCTCCCTCCCTCCCTCCCCCCTCCCTCCCTCCCTCCCTCCCTCCCTCCCTCCCTTCCTTCCTTCCTTCCTTCCTTCCTTCCTTCCTTCCTTCCTTCCTTCCTTCTTCCTTGAAAGACAGACTGTGTGTGTGAGCAGGGACCAGGTAGGGACAGAGGGAGAGAGGAGAGGGAGAGAATCTTAAGCAGGCTACCCGCTGAGCAGGGAGCCTGATGTGTGACTCGATCTCAGGACCCCAAGATCATGACCTGAGTTGAAATCAAGAGTCAAAAGCTTAATTGACTGAGCCACCCAGGTGCCCCCATTTAACTTTTCTTATAGTTCTCACCTCTCTGCTAAAATTTCAATCTATGCACATGCATACTTTTTTCACTAGGGCCTTTAACATATGAATCATAATTATTTGAAAGTATTTCAACATCTGGATCATCTCAGTCTGGTCTGGTTCTGTTGATTGCACTATTTCTTGCAATAGGCTGTTTTTCCCCCTTGATTTTAGGTTAGTTTTGGTGTTTTTGTATGATTATTAAATATTGTTTATAGATATACATAGAAGACCAAAGTAAATAGCATTTTTGCATTTTGTCAAGCTGTTAGTATGGGGTTGAGTTACACTAGACAGGCGTTGAAATGGGTTTGGGTTTTGTTGTGGCTATCATTACCTTTGGTGTATCATAAACTTAAATTCCTCCAGTTGTTGGAAGCTGTTATAGAGTGGAAACTTGGTGGGTTGAAAACAAGAATCAGTGCTGTTCTCCACCCTTAGCTTTCAGCCACTCTGCACCATCAAGGGGACTCTTTACAAGCTTTTGCTCTTTCCCTAATTGTAGACAATGTTGCTTATTACTTAGTGTTATACTCGTCCTGGGGTCCCTGGAGTGTACTGTGTTCTCCTAGCCTAGTCGTACTCTTAGCAGTCTCTGTGTGCTTGGGACATAGTTTGGTGTTTTCTCACATTCCTGCTCTTCCTCTTATGGCAGCGAAGCTCTGCCTTGTATCTCTGGTTGGTACTGGGTGGGAGATTGTTTCCTGACGGTTATCTCTGTACACCCACATCACTGTACACCCCCCTTCAGAGGGGCTGTTTCCATTTTCCTATCCTGTCCCTAAGCTGTCTAATAAGTACTCAGTGGAGGCCTCTGGAAAAATCTTATGAAAAAAGGCAAATTCCGCTTTTTTCTGGACCTGCTGCCTATACTCCATTGCCTTACTAGCCCACGCATGGCCTTGGTGGATAAAAATTTTAGTTGGGTTCTTATTTACTTATGTGGCAGCCATTTCTCTCTCCTGTGTTCTGCCGAAGGTGGAAAAGTACATGTGTCTTATTTCTCTTTGTTGAGGTTTGTCCGTCTTTGGGATTCAGTTTGTTTTGCTTGCTTATAACCTTCGCTCTCTGTTGGGATGGATAAACATTATGATTTTTTATTTATTTATTTATTTTTTTAATTTTTTTTTAAAGATTTTTTATTTATTTATTTGACAGAGATAGAGACAGGCATCGAGAGAGGGAACACAAGCAGGGGGAGTGGGAGAGGAAGAAGCAGGCTCATAGCAGAAGAGCCTGATGTGGGGCTCGATCCCAGATTGCCAGGATCACGCCCTGAGCCGAAGGCAGACGCTTAACCGCTGTGCCACCCAGGCGCCCCAGATTTTTTAGATCCATTTTTTTGCCATTGTCAATGTGGAAGTGACTTTCTCTTTTGCTTCTACATCCTAAGCAGATGTGAAACCCTCCAACATTTATTTTTAATGCTTCACTCATTTGAGAAATACTATTGAGTCTATATTGTGAGCCAGAGCCTGGGAATACAATGGTGCATAAGAAATAAATGAACATAATTTGGAGATAAAGTTGACAGGACTTGATGTTAGATTGATTGGAAAAGGTGAGGGAAAGTGAGGCACCAATGATGACATGAGAGAAGGGAAAGGATGGGGAGTCAATGAATATTAAGAAAACTGGGCCAATGTATTGGTCTGCACATGGTAAGAGAGTCATAAAGAAGGATGCTATAACAAGATGAGCTAGAAATGACTGGTTGTAGTCTGAGGAAGTAATATTTGAATTGAGACTTTTGGAAGTGGTACAGTTTCTGGTAATGACAAGGTCTGGAGAGCAACCATGGGAGTGAGAGGCTGTGGTGTTAAGGAGAGAAAGATCATTAGGGTGAGGAAAATAAGACACTTTGAAGCCAGAGTGTTTATGCTTCACCCAAATGGGTGTTGAAATACCATTGATGATATCTGAAGAGAGAATAAAAGAGGAAGACTGTGAGCCAGGAGTTAACATCTTTTCAGAACAGGAGGATTGAATGGAAGGTCAGTGGATAGGGGCAGAGCTGAATGCTCTGGGTATAAGAGAAGAAGGAGTTTGCAAGGGCAGAGAAAAAATGGCCTCGAAATGAGACTTAGGAACAAGGAGAATCCTTCCCCATTGTCTGGTGCCGAAGTATGTAGAAGTTTGGAGAACAACAACTGTATACTTGGGAGGGCTTAAAGGGAGGCATTATCCCCAGAAACAGGCATGTTTCAATTAAGTCAAAGAGGTGAAGGGAAAGATTTTGAGAAATGGTTGGGGATCCAGGGAAATCTCAGTTTTTGTGTAATATTGAGTCTATAGCTCTTAGGAGTGCATAGGAGTGCATAACACTTTAAGTGTTACAAACACGTTCATTCCATGGATTAAAACAGTGCCCCAAACTCCATCCCTGTCTATGACGTCTTTGGCTTGGGGGAGTCAGGCAAGAGGCAGAGAGCCAGTCCTGGACACAGTTCTGTTTCTCCTGAAGCAACGACATTTTGTGCGGGCGCCATTGTGAGCGTTTCTGCACTAAGCCTTTAGTGCATGCCACCTGATGTCGAGACAAGCCTCCGACAGCATAGCGGTGACATGGACTCCAGGTTTTACTGTGGCTGCAACAACCAGGTTGCTAATTAGGCCCAATTGTGAGGGTAGTTTTTGTGCTTTGGACACCTGTCCACTAGGAACTGGACTGAGACCACCAACTCATTTCCCACAGGTCACAGAACAGCTGTCAGATGGTATAATTTGGTCGGGTTCATTTGGAGCTGCTTGCAGAAGCTCTCTGAAGCATTATGCTCTACATAATGTGCGTGATTAATGCTTGTGTATTTGGACAATCCTGTGTTGTAACTAAAGTGGTGGCTTATTTTATGCCAGTTATAATATACCACTCCATTCACGGGACGGACTTCCATTGAGGATATGAAGTAGAGCGATAATGTTCAATCTATTTGCTAGGGAACCAACTCATTGCAGCCATTCTGCAAGCTGCTTGCTCCATTTGAGTGATGATTCCGTGCTTAGCTCTTCTGAGAAAGGGATCTGGGCTCATTTCCATTCTGAAGGGAGGTGGAAAACATATCTGAAAGCAGCAGCCGTTTTGACAGCAGGGATGTCTTCGTCTAATGCCTTCTGTAGGAGGAATAATGCAACATGTTTTCTGTCCTTAGGGGAAACTCTTGCTGCCTTGTCAACCTTGGATCTCATTGCCAGCCACGGTTCACGTTGGTGATGTTAGAAGTCTTTGCCTTATATAGTCCAGAGGCTGTCCCACTCTTCTCCCCTGTCCCTAACATATACACACAAGTGGTTTTGTTTTTGTTTTTTCCAAACAAGAAAATGCACTTTACTGGAAATCCTAATTCACGTTTGGCCTCTGCCTCTAATTGGTTGTGTTCTTGGGCAGGTCACCTTGGCACTTTATTTTGCCTTTTGCAAAATGTTGGATCTGGTTAGGTGGTCTCTTGGGTCCCTTTTACTGCACCATCCTGTGACCGTGTGATTGTATTTGGTTAGTTGTACTTCAGTTAGTGATTGTTTTTTTAGTTAAGTGGCACCAACTTTCTGGAAGTTGGTGCTAACTCAATCTTTCCTTCTGATGTCTAATTATGTTCGAGTGCTTCCTGGGTGCCAGGTCTCCAGGCACATGATGGTTCAGAGGGAGATAGGTGCATTTATTTATTTGCAGACTTTTTATCCTAAATGTACTTTAGGCAAAAATACATTTTCGTCCTATTTTGTCTTCACTTTTTGTGCCTTTTCCTGCCTATGAGTAATATCTTTCTCTTTTAACTTTGTGCTTTCTTCCCTTTTCAGGAAAGTACCTGATATCAATTAATTAGATGGAGAATTATTTAGTGAGGATTTGAGTTGGTGTGTTTCTTCTCCTGGCAATATATATCTATATGTATAAATGTCATATAAATACATCTGCAATTTATCGAATGCTGACCATATGCCTAAACAGTGTGCCAGCCACTTTCATTTGTTATCTCACTTAGTGGATATAACAATCTTGGGAAGGTGGTACTCTTATCTTCATTTTATAAACATAGGAACTGAAGTGCAGAGAGTTTAATCAGAGCTTAATTCTGTCTGACTGCACCTGATTTTAATGGTGGACGGAAAGACTTTGTTACTGTTAATGGGCTTTTATACTATAGCCAGCAGATAGTGCTGGGCACTTGGGAATCCCTGATATTAACCTATTAACCTATTAACCGCTGTCTTGGGAGTACTTTTGACTTTCACAGTCACTTACAATGTGTCAATCCCCTTAAGAACCTAAAAATTGTTTTGTTATTTTTGCATGGATATTCTACAGAAAAGACTTTAAGTAACATGTTTTAATTTAGAAAAGTGTGTCATTTAACATTAGATTATAAAGTTTATTTAAAATCTAGTCCTAATGATTTTATTTATGATAAGGAAAGTTTGGCATCTTTCTTTGTTGTATGTAATACATGTGGATCAATTCACTTTAAATTAATTAGGTGACAAAAGATTATTTATTGACAAGTTAGTCAATGACATCTTATTTTTGGCTTAAGGTATTAAATGGACTTACTTGGATTTAAAAATTTAATTCTCTCTTAAAGCATCAAAACAGATACAATTACTTTATGACGGTTATAATTCTTGTATTTTGGACCTAAAATCATTTAACTTATTTTCCACAATTTGCACTTTATTTTTAAGAGACAAAATAAGAGAGAATGCTTTAGGCTGCTTCCTGGAAGCAAGCTTTGCAAGTAAAAGAGCACATTTATAGTGTGATTAGTCTTTATATCCAACAAATGCAAAGATAATTTGATAGTTACTATATTATATACTTCTGACATAATTTTTTAAAATTTTAATGCCATTCTGATGTGTTTTTTGGGGATTATAAACAGATAGGTGCAATGTATTGGGTAAAAATCATCTTCTTACGATTTCATTGCATTTTTATGTTTCTTACGTTAACTTGTTTTCAGTGGCAATATCCCTTATGCATCTTGTTTTTAATGACTGGTCTTTATTTGTAAATTAAATAATATGTAATGAAGAATAAAAGCATCTAAAACGGTATAACAGTTAAAACCTCAAGGTGGTGATTAGTATTTTGCTAAATCTTGCTCATTTAATGCATACTCACAGGCTTTCAAACCATTCTGTTTCTTTGGGGAAATGATTTAGATTAATATTTCATGTATTGCTATTTTGATGAATAAAAACAACTGATGCTGTTATTGCTTTTAAACACGAGGGGCTTGAACAACATCAGTTGGGAAGCACAGCTGTATTTGGCCATGCATTTTACTCATGTAGTTGAAGGTAGATCTGCTCTGTAGGCTGATGCCAAGATGAAAATCTGGAGACAGGCATGGAGGTCTTCCCCACCTTAAAATTTTTTATTTTTCTCTTCCTTTTTTTTAATTGGCTTACACCTCCCCCCCACCAACTCAGGGCAGTCAGGAGAAGACTAGTGAGGCAGGGGTAATCGAAGGCTCTTTTCCTTTTTTGCAGTGCCCAGAGCGCAGGCTGCACCCTGTTGCCCCCACGTGCTCACTGGCCTGGTTTCTCAGACAGCTCTTTCTTCTGCACATCCTCTCCTGAAGGGCTCTTTCTGCTTTCCTGGATGGCGACCAAACAATGAGGTAAACTGATCCTAAAGAATGTGCTCATAGTTCTGAAATGTTAAGGAGAGGGCAAAGATCTCTGATGCATGCTGAGAACAATATTTTAATTCAGAGAAATGTCATCAAAGATAAGAACTGCGTATCTATGGCAATACTATCCCCAGACCATCATGAGAGGATTCTCTACTCTGGGCTCATGCTTAAGAGAAACCTGCTCCGGTCCTCCTCAGACCCAGTCCCTCCCTACAGAACAAGAAGTCTTTGAGGGCATAAGAGAGGTGCCCATCCAGAGCCTGGTTCTTCCAGGAATTCCCTGTCTGAACAGCCTGGTCCTTCTTTTGGGCATGTGCAGGCCTTCACTCTGGGTTCATTTTCCCAAGGGTAGATGGATCCTGCTGTTACTTGGCCCACAGGACAGCCAGGCTACTGTTTGGGGTGGTGGAGGGCAGAGCCTGGATTTGCTGGTTGGAGTTAACAATGTATGTGTAAGACCTGTCTGGCTATGAGAAGGACAGAAGTGGAAAGGGAAGAGGGTGGGCTGTGACGGGAGGTTAGCTCTCTTTTCTATACCATATTCTGGTGCAGAGCTCTGAGGAGCTTGAGCATTCTAGATTTGAATCTGACCTTCTAGTTTGTTTTGATGTTACACTTAACTAGGTGGAACTATAGAACGTATTTCATATAACATTGTTTTATTATGAATTAAGGATTTTAAATAGTTGGATGTCTGGTATGTTAGCCTCTATTTGTACTATTTGTACTGTATTTGTACTTACCTTGCCCCCCCCCCCCCACACAATGTGAGGGGTGAGTCTGTGTAGAGACAGGGAAAAGTCAGTACCTGTGGTATTCCTCAAATGTTACCATCTCTACATCTGCCCAGGTAGAGGATAGATTCCTTTCTTCCCATAAAAAAAGCAGCTCAACGCACTGACCTAGGTCAGGATAATGGTCACAGGGAATCTTTGGTAAGAGCTGGAGAACTATTGAAGCAGAATGGTGAATCTCCTTTGTGTCTCTTTGGGGAAATAAATGGGTTTCAAATGAGTGATTTTGATACCTTTAAAAAAATCTCATTCATTTGCAAAAAACATCATGTTAGTTCTGCAACAACTACAACATGCATTACTTTTATTACATTTCTTTGATTTTCATAGTGTACTTCCTTGAAATCATTTTATGGTTGTGTTTTGGGACATGTTAACTAGTAAATGACTGAAACTTGGATAGATGCGGTTTTCCATGAGCTGAAAAAATGTCATAGTTTCAATCTAGATATTAAACGGTCTCTTTCCAAAAATTTGATGCCAATCATTGCATAACAATCATAAAAATCATAAATTCTTTTGACTCAGTAAGTCTCATATCCAAATATCTTAGTCCCTTTGGGCTGCTATAGCAAAGTACCAGAAACTAGATGACCTATAAACAACAGAAATTTATTTCTTATGGTTCCAAAGCCTGGGAAGTCCACACTGGCAGCTTTGGTGACTTGTGAGGACATAGACAACCATCTTCCCACTGTAACCTCACCTGAAGGAAGGGGCAATGGGGCTTTCTCAGCCTCTTTTATGAGGGCAGTCATTTCATTCATGATGGCAGCGGCCCTGTGACCTAATCACCTCCTTAAACCATCCCCTTGTAGGTTAGTATTCAACATATGAATTTTGGGAGAACACATTCAGGCCATAGCACTACCCTAAGCAAATTCAATTTGTAATTATCACTTGATTATTGCTTGATTTGTATTCTTACTTGATGAACTTATTACTAAAATAGTGGCAAGAATGTAGAAACAAAAATTTTTGAAAGTATTTTAAGTAAAAGATGTGGTACAAAATTCACGTGCATGTGAAGTATGGGAAAAATAGGAGAACACGTTAAAAAAGGATGTGTACGAATGCAGTAATAGTTCTGTTCAAGTTAAGGAATTGTATGAATGGATTTTCCTTTTCTGTTATTTTTTACAAATTAATGTATATCAAAGTTTGATATATGATTAGATGAAACATTCAGAAAGTTCTGCAAGATTTATTAAATAAAACAGTCCTTCAATCTCCCTCATACCCTTTATTTCCCTGTTTTCTGGAATTAACAACTTCCATTGTTTTTCTTTTGATATTTACCTCCATATCTATGAATATCATACTTACTTTGTAACTGTTTAGTTAATTAATTTTTGCAAATAACCACCTTTTCAGTTACTAATCATTTTGCCCCATCCTCTCAACATAGTCAGTTTGGTTAGGTCAACATTCATTGTTTATATTATTATGACCATGTAAACAAATACTATTCACAGTTGAGCCATGATGTATACTGTGATTATATTTCCTTTTTTGTAGTATTCTTTGTTTTTCTGGGCGTTAATCATTGTTCTCTTTTTATTCACTTCATTCTCTATTCACTCTTAACTAATTTCTCCCTAATTCCTCCATCATAAGTTTAAAGTTTCTTTTGGGGCATCTGGGTGGTTCAGTCAGTTGAGCAACTAACTCTTGATTTCCGTTCAGGTCATGATCTCAGGGTCGTGGGATCCGGTCCCTCGTTTGGCTTCATGCTCAGCATGGAGTCTACTTGTCCCTCTCCCTCTGCTCCTGTCCCTGCTCACACACGCACTTTCTTTCTCATTAATAAATACATGTATAAACAAACAAACAAACAAATAAATAAAATCTTCAAAGTTTCTCTTAATCCAAACATATCATGTGTTTTCTCTGTTTTATCTTATTGAAGACATTTCTTGTAGGGTCTTGGCACTGCTGCAGTCTGGACTTTAGGCCCACTGTGCAGAGATATCCCTTTACCACCATCAGCGGGATTGCCTCTGTTTTATCTTCAGCTGGATTTCTATTTTTGGGAGTGGATCTCTTCCTGTTTCTTGGTTCACTCCTTCATTTTGGAGGAGCAAATCTTTTAGTAGCTTCCTGAGAAAGTGTATGGGAGGTATATTTTTTGAAAGCTTGCTTATTTGAAAATGTTTTATTTGACTGTCATACTTTATTGATAATTTGGCTGGGTGAACCTACTTGGGACTGTTTTCCTCTTAGAAGCTCAAAGGAACTAACATAATATAATAAAAAATCATTAAAAAAAAAGAAGCTCAAAGGAATTTTTCTATTATTTTGTAGCTTCCAATGTTACTGTTAAAATATCTAATGCTCATCTAATCTTCCCTGTTTTCTTCTTCATGCTTTTTATTTTTTATTTATTTTTAATTTTAATTCTAGTGTAGTTAACACATAGTGTTATATTAGTTTCAGGTGTACAATATACTGATCCAACAGTTCATTATATTACTCAGTGCTCATCAAGGTAAGTGTGCTCTCAATCTCCTCCGCTTATTTTACTCATCCCCCCACAACCACCTTCCCTTTGGTAACCATCAGATTGTTCCCCCATCCAGGTACTAACCAGGCCCAACCCTGCCTAGCTTCTGAGATTAGACCAGATCAGGCACATTCAGGGTGGTATGGCCATAGACCAGTTTGTTCTCTATAGTTAGGAGTCTATTTCTTGGTTTGTGTCTTTTTTCTTATTCTTTGCTTGTTTCTTTTGTTTCTTAAATTCCACATATGAGGGAGCTCATATGGTATTTGTCTTTCTCTGACTTATTTCACTTAGCATAGTACTCTCTAGCTCCATCCATACTGTTGCAAATGGCAAGATTTTATTCTTTTTTGTGGCTGAGTAATATTCCATTGTATATATGTGCGCGCGCGTGTGTGTGTATACCCCTCTTTTTCTTAATCCATTCATCTATGGGTGGACACTTGGGCTGCTTCCATAATTTGGCTGTTGTAAATAATGCTGCAAGAAACATACAGGTGCATATATCCCTTTGAATTAGTGTTTTTGTATTCTTTGGGTAAATACCCAGTAGTGTGATTACTGAATCTAGGATATTCTAGTTTTAATTTTTTGAGGAGCCTCTATATTATTTTCCACAATGGTTGTACCAGCTTGCATTCCCATCATCAGTGAAAAGGGTTCCTTTTTTGGCACATCCTTGCCAACACTTGTTGTTTCTTGAGATTTTGATTTTAGCCATTCTGACAGGTGTGAGGTGATATTGCATTGTGATTTTTTCCCTTGTAATGCACTTTTATTTTTTTATAATAATATTTTTTTTATTATATTATGTTAGTCACCATACAGTACATCCCTGGTTTTTGATGTAAAGTTCCATGATTCCTTAGTTGCATTGTGATTTTGATTTGCATGTCACTGATGATGAGTAATGTTGAACATCTTTTTCTGTGTCTGTTGGCCATCTGGATGTCTTTTTAAAATTTTTTAAAAAGATTTTAAAATTTATTTGAGAGAGAGAGCATGGTGGGGAGGGCCAGCAGGAAAGGGAGAGAGAGAATCCCAAGCACACTCTGTGCTAAGCACAGAGCCTAACATGGGGCTTGATCCCTCAACCCTGAGATCATGACCTGAGCTGAAATCAAGAGTCAGATGCCCAACAGGCTGAGTCATCCAGGCACCATCTGGATGTCTTCTTTGGAGAAATATCTGTTCATATCTTCTGCCCATTTTTAATTGAATTATTTTTGGGTTTTTTTGTTTGTTTGTTCTGGCATGTTGAGTTATATCAGTTCTTTATATATTTTGGATACTAACTCTTAATTGGATATGTCATTTGCAAATATCTTCTCCCATTTAGTAGGTTGTCTTTTAGTTTTGTTGGTTATTTGCTTTGTTACACAGAAGCATTTAATTTTGATGGGGTCCCAATAGTTTATTTTTGCTTTTGTTTCCCTTGCCTTGGTAGACACATGTAGAAAAATGTTGCTATGGGCAATTGCAGAGAAATTACTCCCTGTGCTCTCTTCTAGGATTTTTATGGTTTCAGGCCTCACATTTAGGTCTTTAATCCATTTTGAGTTTATTTTTGTATATGGTGTAAGAAAGTGGTCCAGTTTCATTCCTTTGCATGTAGCTGTTCATTTTCCCCAATACCATTTGTTGAAGAGACTGTCTTTTTCCCATTGTATATTCTTGCCTCCTTTGTCAAAGATTAATTGACCATACAACTGTGGGTTTATTTCTGGGCTTTCTATTGATTTATGTGTCTGTTTTGTCCTAGTACCATACTGTTTTGATTGTTACAGCTTTGTAATATAACTTATAGTCTGGTATTGTGATACCTCTAGTTTTGTTTTCTTTCTCAAGATTGCTTTGGCTATTTGGGGTCTTTGTGGTTCCATACAAATTTTAGGATTGTTTGTTCCAGTTCTTTGAAAAATGCTGTTGGTATTTTGATAGAGATTGTATGAAATCTGTAGATCGCTTTGGGTAAGTATAGACATTTTAACAATCTTTGTTCTTCCAATCCACGAGTATGGATGTCTTTCCATTTCTTTGTGTCATCTTCATCAGTGTTTTATAGATTTCGAAGGACAGGTGTTTAACCTCTCTGGTTAAGTTTATCCTAGGTATTTTGTTATTTTGGGGGCAATTTGTAAATGGGATTGTTTTTTTGATTTCTCTTTCTGCTACTTCATTATTAGTATATAGAAATGAAACAGGTTTCTTTTTTTTAAAAAAGATTTATTTATTTATTTTAGAGAAAGAGTGAGTGGTGGGGTGGGGCAGAAGGAGAGGGCAACAGCATCCCAAGCAGACTCCATGCTGAGCATGGAGCTCAATGTGGGGCTCAATCTAACGACCCTGAGATCACAACCTGAGCTGAAATCAAGAGTCAGATGCCTAACTGACTGAGTCGCTCAGGTACCCCTGAACTGCAACCGATTCCTATACATTGATTTTGTATCTTGCAATCTTACTGAATTCATTTATCAGTTCTAGTAGTTTTTTGGTCGATTCTTTAGGGTTTTCTATATATAGTATCATGTCATCTGCAAATAGGTAAAGTTCTACTTCTTCCTTACAAATTTGGATACCGTTTATTTATTTATTTATTTATTTATTTATTTATTTATTTATTTATTTTGATTGCTGTGGCTAGGCCTTCCAGTACTATGTTGAATACAAGTAGTGAGAGTGGACATCCTTGTCTCGTTCCTGACCTTAGGGGAAAAGCTCTTAGTTATTCTCCATTGAGTATGATGTTAGCTGTGTGTTTTTCATATAAGGCCTTTAGGATGTTGAGATATGATCCCTCCAAACCTTGTTTGTTGAGGGTTTTTATCATAAATTGATGTAGTCCTTTGTCAGATGCTTTTTCTGTATCTATTGAAATGATCATATAATTTCTATCCTTTCTCTTGTTGATGTGATGTATCACTTTGATTTTTGCATACTGAACCACCCTTGCATCCCAGGAATAAATCCCACTTGATTGTGGTGAATGATTTCTTAATGTATGTTGGATTTTACTTGACAATATTTTGTTGAGGAATTTTACATGTGTGTTCATCAGAGATATTGGCCTCTAACTCTCTTTTTTTGTGGTGTCTTTATCTAGTTTTGGTATCAGGGTAATCCTGGCCTTGTAGAATGAATTTGGAAGCTTTCCTTCCTTTTTTATTTTTTGGAAAAGTTTGAGAAGAATAGGTATTAACTCTCTTTAAATGTTTGGTACAATTCACCTGTGGAGCCATCTGGTCCTGGACTTTGTTTGTTGGGAGTTTTTTGATTACTGACTCAATTCCATTGCCTATAATTGGTCTGTTCAAAATTTCTATTTCTTCTTGCTTCATTTTTGATAGGTTGCATATTTCTAGGAATTTACCCATTTCTTCTAGGTTGCATGATTTGTTGGCTATAATTTTTCATAATATTGTCTTACAATCCCTCTTCATGCTTTTAAAATCTTTTACTCAGAGAAAGACAATTATTATATGATCTCAATCATAGGAAACTGAGAGTTGCTAGAAGGGAGGGGGTGTGAGAATGGGGTAACTGGGTGTTGGACATTAAGGAGGGCATGTGACATAATGAGCACTGGGTATTATATAAAACTGATGAATCACTGACCTCTACTTCCGAAACTAATAATACATTATATGTTAATTGAATTAAAATAAAAATTTTTTAAAAATGAAAAAAATAAAGTAAAATTGAATATGCACAGACAAAAAATAAAATCTTTTACTCATTTCTGGTTTTCTGAAATTTCTTACAGATAGGCCTTGAATTTTTTTATTTTTTTAAATCCATTGTGCTGAGCACTTACTGGGTACTTTCAGTCTGGAAATTCTTATCCTTCAGTTTTGGGCATTTTCTTGAATTATTTCTTTGATGCCTTTTCCATTTTCTAAATTCTTTTATTCTGAAATCTCCATTATTTAGATTCTGGGCCTCCTGGACTAATTTATGTTCTAATATTTAATATTGCATTGATTTTTCATTCTACTTTCTGGGAGATTGCTTTGCCTCAGCCCTTCTATTGAAAATTTCATTTCTGCCATCATAGTATTTAATTTCAAGAAAACTTTTCTTGAAATTTCTCTGAAATTTTTTATAACATCATGTTTCTTGTGTGGGTGCAATATTATGTTCTCTTATTTTTCTAAGGATACTGAATTAGAGGTTTATTTTATTTTTGCCTTATTTAATTTTTGGAAAGAATCCTTTAGTGTTGTCTTTGTTCCTTCTGAGTTTCTTTGGTTTCTGGCTTTCCTCAGTGTTTGAGGCTCTTTAGCAGTTCTCTCATATTTAAGATAAGGACACCACAAAGTGTCTAGAAGCTCTGAGTGTAGAAGAAGAATGACTTGTGGACTCGTGGGCTTAACTTCTGAGTGATCTAGTTCAGCTCTTTCTTGGGAGGAATTTTTTGGCTGTCAGTATCTTTACATGTCTTGTGTTAGGATGGTCAGATTATCTGGAGAAGAACCTTTCAGTCTCTAGTCCAAAGAATATAAACCTAGCTGTCAGTGTTCTGGGAACTGAATGGAGAGTGGGGCTTGCGGGTTCACCTTTCAGTATATAGACACTTCTCTCCCCAGTTCTGCCTTGGGTACCTCAGAGCAGACAGAATCCTTCTAGTTCATTTTATTCATTCTCCCACTAGGGTGGGAGAGGGGCAGCTCCGCTGCCTGGGTGGGAGGGGAACCCGAGATCAAACCAACTATCCTGGTTTTGACTCCTCTTCACTCCACTTTCACTGATATCTACCCCTCTAACTCTTGAATATTCCTGGAGTTCAGTAATGCAAATCTGTACATTAGTTCCTCCGACCACTGACTGCTCTAGCTTTCCCCAGCCCACTAGGTCAGTTAGAGTTCATCCGTCTACTCTCCAGCTACATAATTTTGTTATTGTTTCATTTTCTTTTGTTACCTTTGCTTTGTTGGTTAATGCTTAAAAATGTCTCTTCACTCTCATTATAGGGCTTCAGATAGAGTGGAGGTAAACATATATATTCCAATCTCCATCTTTATTCAAAAGCTTGTATTTTTTCTTTCAGTATTTTACAAAATTTCTGACATATGATGTTTTAATTTTATGTGTTTTATGTTTTCGTCTTTAAAATAATCTTTATTTTTTATTTATTTATTTTTTTAAAGATTTTATTTATTTATTCGACAGAGATAGAGACAGCCAGCGAGAGAGGGAACACAAGCAGGGGGAGTGGGAGAGGAAGAAGCAGGCTCATAGCAGAAGAGCCTGATGTGGGGCTCGATCCCAGATCGCCGGGATCATGCCCTGAGCTGAAGGCAGACGCTTAACCGCTGTGCCACCCAGGCGCCCCAGTCTTTAAAATAATCTTATTTTTTAGTGAGTAATATGGATAATACATTCATGTAATTCAGAATTCAAGATGGAACAAGATACATGGTGAAAGTCTTCCCTGACCTTCAATTTTTGTCCATGGAAACGCCTAGCATTATTGTTCTTGAGTACCCTTCCAGAAACATTCTTTTTGTATATAAACAATTGGCTATATTTTATATATTAAATTCATCTTCAAAAGTACAATTTTTTTTTTTTTTGCCAGAGACAGAAACACAATACAAAATTTACAAAAGAAGAAAGTTCTTAAAATTTCCTTTTGGACACTTCTCTAACTCTCCTCCAACCCAGCCATTGCTGTGGTAGTCAGCTCTGGGTGGGTGTCAGACAGCCTCATGTGGGTGGATTCCAACAGTGCCTTAGCTTACCTCAGGCCTGTATTATGAGCACCTCTTGCTTCCTGACTGGGGTTTCTCTGACACCTGCAGGTGGAAAGTCTTAGGAAATCCTGTGAGTACTCACAAGTGTCCACCCACAAGTGCAGGGAAATGAAACCCTTTTGGAAACAACTTTGTCTGGTGGGAATGGGAGCTGATTGTTCACTGCTTCCTTCTGTCTTCTCCCAGCCAGGTTTTGACATGTATATCATAAGGCTTCTCAGACATTTCTGCAGGATTGAGGAAACTGTGGCCCGTTAGTGGTGGCCAGCTAGGAGCCTGTCCTTGCAGAGGCTTCCCTTTCTGTCTTTAGCAGCTCTCTCCTGCATTATGCCACAGGATCACTTCCCAAATCAGCCACTTACACTCAGGCCTTTGTTTTAGGCTCTGTTTTTGGAGGAAGCCAGGTGAAGACTAAAAGTTCTTCATGATGTTACTTTTAATGGAAGCCAGTCCAATCCTCATGTGAGAAAGAACCATGGCATGAAAAACCTGGGGTCTTTCTTCCTATCAGGGAGGCTTCTGCGAGTGCTTTGCAAGCCCAATGATCACACGTGTTCCCAGAGTAACTTTAAGCAATTTTTTGAATGGGTAATGTATGTACATGGTGCAAAGTCTAAATGTACAAAAACAAATTTAGTGAAAACAAAGTCTTTCATCTGTTCTCCTAGCCTCCAGTTCTTGCCAGAGGCAACGACTCCCTTCAATTTGTTATGTGCCATCTCAGAGAGATTTTCTATGCACCCACAAAATATACATTCACTGGGAAAGTGTTTATTGACTGAATGAATATATATGTATATATGAATACATGTTATTTTCTTTTTACAGAAATGGTTGCATACTCTAACTCTATCCTGCAGGTTACTTTTTTCACTGAAAGATGCCCACCTGAGTAATTTTGATTAATAATAGTGAACAGGTAGAATTCTCTGATACTAACAGTGATGGCAGCCTAAAGTAATTACAGCTATCAGGGACCCTGTATCTTTCTGACCCACTTATCTTGCCAAGGGGGCTGAGATGGGAAAGGAGACTACCAAGGAGCCAGGGGAATGATTTGAGGGCAGCGTGTTTCAGGTAGGGATTAGATCCCAATTTCCTTTCATCAGGTGCACTTCCTGGGAGCCCCAGATCTCTGTTCAGCCTGTTCTCTAGGATTCACCTGAGATGGGCGCTGAGTCCTGCACCCTGGAAACCCTCCTCTTTGGTGCAGGCAATATTTCTGTCTCCTGTCTTTCAACCTCATTAATCTGTGTCACTCCTTCAAAGGTAAGGACATTTGTATGTTGAAAGCTGGAATTTAGGACCTGTATAAATAAGTGCCTTAAAAGTTTAATCCATTGAATTAGCAAGGAGAATCCAACTGACTCTTAGACTCCCAACTTCCTGGAAGTTACAGAAACTTTAAAGATCATTTGGAACCTCCAGTAAGGCAACTCCCTCATTCGCACTCCATTGTGTTAGTGGCAGATCCAAGGCTCTCATTTGGGTTCTACTAAATTGCATGAAAGGAAAAGATGCTGTTGGGCCAGGTGATTCTTTTTTGGAAACAGGACTAAAGAAATCCCTTTCTTTAAAATTTTTGGGATAAGTAATGTCCCACTGGTCTTTGAGTAGATACCTTTTGTGTTTTTACTACTGCCTTAGCTCCATGTTAATTAAATTAATTAGTTAATTAAATTTTGTTCACTAAATAATGAGGCCCCTATAGCCTCATCTGCACAAATTACCTCCTATAATAGACTAAGATAAAAAGATACAATATTTTATTATTACTATCGTAATGAAAATAACTAATATTTGTATAGTGTTTCACAGCTTATAAAGTATGAGTGATTTTATTGAGTCTTTATAACAACTTTGTATGACACAGCAGATTATATTTCCCAAAGATGGAAAATTTATATCGCATCTCCCATGCTTTTATAATCCGATGTTGATGTTTCTCCCTGAGTAGGGTGCAGTAGACTTTTGCGACTACCTCTCCCAATAAAATACGGGGACATAGCACTGTGTGACTTCCAAAGCTGACTCATAAAAGGCAGCGCAGCTTCCTCCTGGATTTTCTTCTCAAGACATGCTCCTTTCGAGGCACAATGTAAGAAATCTGACCACCTTGAAGTTGTCAGGGTAGAGAAACCATGTAGAGAGATCGTGCAGAGACACAAAGAAATGCCTGATGCATTCTAGTGACACTAGCTCCTTGCTGTTCCTGTCTTTCTGGGCCAGATGACATATGAGTGAAGAATATATGAGTGAAGAAGCCTTTAAGCTTCTGGCACCAAGCACAGTCACGTCCTGACTGCAACTTCATGAGGGACCCTGAGTTAGAACTGGCAGCTGAATTGCTCCCAAATTTTTGACTCACTGAGAGATAATAACTAATGTTGTTTTAAACAACTAAGTTTTGGAATGATTGTTCTATAATCATAGTGATGGTAACAAATGGTATTATTATTGTGCCTGTTTAACTGTTAAGAATACTGAGATCAGGGGCCAGCTGAAGGTCTCATCAGAGTTGGGACATGCCCTCATGTCGTTAGCTCTGATTTCCATGTTCCTTGCTCTCTCTGCTGTAGGTGAGGGCATAGTCACACACACAACTTATATTTCCTTCTTCAATTTTATATAAATCTGGGGGTGGTGACTTCTTTCTTTCTCAATTCCTGAGTTTCTTGTTCACCCCCACCTCTACCTGTACCATAACTAACACGACCACTGTTGCTCTGCTCTATGACCACTTATCTCTCAGGGTTTGACTCTTACAGTATTTTCTTTGGCTCACCCGTGTCTCTGGCTTTAATCAAGCTTCAGAAGCCATGTAGTAACACTACTCTGAGGCTGTCATGGGGAAGGATCCTCCTGAAGGGAAGAGGAACATTTTGCTGTATTATGTGGGCTGCTCATTTAAGCCCATGATAGCCTGGCACCTGTGTCCTAGTGAAACAATTCAGTGCGCTTGTGAGTGGGCAGAGAGCCAGTCTAGCAGATGGTCATGAGAGAAGGGACCATGTACCGTGTGATCATCAAGTGTGCTTGCCCAGGGCGGGAGCCCCTGCCAGAAAGGTCCAAATGCCTGCCCTCAGAACTGGAGTCTTACTTTTATAAGGATGACTAAAATAGGAAAAAAAAAAAAAAAAAAAAAAAAAGCAAAAAGCAAAAAAAGCCCGGAAAAAGCTTACAAAAACAAAAACAACCTTTTTTTTTTTTTTTTTTTTTTTTTTTTTTTAGTTGAGCTGGGAACTTAGAATAGAACTGAGCTGTGGTAGGAGAGATTTTTGGGGGAGTTGAAGTGCTTGGTCATAAGGTACTCACTGTGGAGCTTTTTTCCTGGGTTAACAATAGCTCACTATGAAATAAGAGAATGTGGATATTCACTGTGCATGAACAAAAGTTGTATCCAAGGCCCATAGCTTTACCAACGGGATGATTCTGGAAACATTTGAGGCAAGAAGAGGCCAGTGTCTATGACTTACCTGTCTGGAAATAGGAGTTTCAGCAGATTAGCAGGCAGTTAGACTGGGAGGTTCACTGAGACACTGGCAGTAAACACATCATCAGAGCCCCTCTCTGTCCTCTATCAGTCTAGAAGCCCCCTTGTTCAGATCTGCCTCATCCTCTTCTTTCCAGAAAGACTGAGGCCCATGAAACATTTTTGGTTGTCCAACACCCATGATATTGTAGACACTAATATTGGATTTTTCTTTTTAAAAAATGTTTATCCTCATTTAATCTTCAGTAGATGTTCATGTATTCATTTTTTCAGAAATCATTTATTATTTTTTCTCATATTGTAAGAAAATATGCCTCACAGTAGTGGAGATATGGAAATTTAAATTCTGGTCTCAGAATTCAAAGGCTCTTCCATTTCATAAGCAAGTAAAATTACATATAGGTAACTATGAAGCAGGATGTTAGAGGCTGTAAGAAAGTTAGAACAAAATACTGTGGAGAGTAAGAGAGAAAAAGAGGAATGTGTCCCTTATACCTTTCAGCCATGCCTGTAGAAATAGACAATGTGTGTAATAGTGGCTCTTACTGCTATTTCTCCTTAGAAAATACATGTACATTGAATAATATTTAGAAAATATAGGTAATCAAATAGAATGAAATAAAAATTTCATTTAACTTCATCATGTATAGACAACCACTCTGCCTGTTTTGATATATACATTTTAGTCATTTGTGTGCACACCACACACACACATATAAAATAGGATCATACTAGATATTTTATTTGTAACCTGCCTTTTTTGCCCAATTGTGACCATCTTTCTAGGACATGAAACATTTTATAACATTATATTAAGTGGTTGCATAGTATTCCATTGTATAGATATACATCTAAATGAATCTTCTGTTTTGGGCTTTTAGCATGTAACTCCTCTCCCCTTAGAAACATGCAGAATAAACATACTAATAGCTGTATCTTTGTGTGTATCAGTGATGACCTTAGAATAAATTCCTGGAAGAGAAAATACTGGGTCAAAGCAAATCTACATTTTCAAGGCTTTAAATACTTCTGCCAATTTGCCATCAAGAAAGATATCCTTCAGTTGCATGAAAGTCTGATATCCCTGCAGTTTCAACAACATTTTAACTCTGAACATTTGGTAGGTAAAAGATGTATTATCACTGCTTTTCTGATTTGCATTTCTTTGATTACTAAGAAGATTGGATAAGGTTACAATAGGTAATGTAAAATTGACGTAGTTGTACTTAGAAGCAGAATCAAGGCTTACTAGCATCAGTAAGAATGAAGCATTAATAATAAGTTGGGGCAGATGATTTCATATTTAACTTTTTATTAGAGTTAATAGGCAAATGGGTCAAAATAATATGGCAGGTATAGTATAACTGTTTCTCTGCCTCAGTCCTGGAACCGACCATTCTTCAAAGGATCTTTGGTTCCTTTTAGTGGGAAATGGTATTTAGAAACCAATATCTGAGCAATAAGTTTGTTTACTGGCATTAAGGTGTTGCTGCTCCCAGTGGAAAGAGCTAGGGAAGTGTATACATGTATAGGTGTGTGCATGTGTACATTCACGTATACACACACTGCCTTCCGTGTAACCAATTTTCTATCTCTGCCACGTGTGGACAGCCTTTGTACCCTGCTTGTGATCTAAACCCCAGCACCAGATCACACCCCACGTGGTTGTTTTTCTTACCCGGAGCTGGCTCTGACATCACATACCAGGCTCTCCTTTGCGAGGGATGTTCTTCCCATCCTGCCCTATGCTGGCTGCTCCAGACCCTCTCCGACACCTCTTTGATATCTACCTTGCTCTGCTCTTGCTTAAACATTCACTATTACCATTGGCTTGAAGGTCCTTTACTCTTCAGAGCTGCCACTCATTCTATTTTCTCAATATTGGACATGAACAGGTGAACCTCACAGATGACAGCCACTAATGCCAGTAGTTGGATCAAAGCAGTTCCCAACTGGGGAATGTGAGAAGTTATTTTTCATGTATTTCACTTTATAGAGGAAACTGAGTTTGGGGTGAGATGTGGCAGATAGTGAACAGAAACAGGGCAGGCGAATGGTGGGCAGGATTCAGGCAGGTCTATATGTGGGGAGGCAGGTGGCCGGAGATGGCTCTGTGTGGATGCCGGCCAGACAGAGGAGTCCAAGAAATATGTAGGTGAATTTTTAGAGGTAGAGGAGTTATGCAGAGGAATTTTTCAAAGAGTCGGAATGGTGAATAGATGGAAAAAGGTGGTCAGTATAGCTCTCCTTGCTTCAGGAGTGAATTGTGTGACAAACTCCTTCACAAACAGTTCATTGTAGGTGACACTGTAGGGCTTCAGCTTGGCCATTTATTTTTGAAGGGACCAGTCTTTGAAGAAGCTTGTAACCAACGTCAGGAACAGTTTCTACCCCTGTTAGTTCTTCACTGTGCTGACATTTGATGATAATATTTGAAATGCGCAGATAGTATAGAAAGGGTTTGGGGCTGGAGACTGTGGCCTCACGAGTGAGTAGACTGGAGCTCATGATCCATAAGGTCCCGTTTCTTTGGGGATTCAAGTTTTAGAGCAGTGTTTTTCAGGAACTATCTATATTGGGATCACCTTAGATATTTCTTAAAAATGGGACCTTTCATCGCAGACATATGATTAAGAACTTCAAGGGTGGAGGCAGGGGCTGGAAATGTGATTTTTAGACAAGTTTCTCGGGGGTGTCATTAGCACCCTCAAGTTTGAGACACTAAGAAAGGTGAACAGCACAGCAAACTTGCTTAGAGTGTTCTTTGCTTAAAATCTTGCTCCTTTACATAATCTTTTTCTTATGTTTTGGTAGTGTCTTTTCTACTCACAAAGAGATATATTTTTGATGATAACAAGTTGTCCAGCAAGGTAACATCCTGAGCCTGGACCAAATTTGACAGAGAACTTGTAAACATTTGGCTAATCGACCCACACTGCCATCTAGTGATAGTTCATTCAATTACAGCTAGCCGTTAGCACAAATTCTTGAACCTTAGGGTGTTTGTGGCAAGGTAGTTCATCTCTGATTCAAACGAGTCCATGTTTCAACTAGAGGTTGTTTAAAGTATCAAATCCTTTTCATTCACACTGATTAGTCTTACTGTCAGTGGACCATGGCATTATATGGAAAGGTTTCTTGGTAGATATTTAGACTTTTTTGGCTTTTTCCTCTTACATATTTTATATGTTAGATTGCTCAGAACATCACGAATACAAATTCTAGGTACTTTCTAAAAACTTTTACTTTTCATGTGTGTAATGAGTTTTTATTGAAGTCAAATAAGTTTTATTAAGAAGTTTTTTGATGCTTTTTATTTAAAGGAGAAAAATATGATATTAAGAAAATTTTGAGGGAGTACCTACTAGATTTTAATAAAACTAGGATATATGAATTAATATTAAATTTTATACATTTTACAATAAACAGAATAGTTTTTATAAGATTCACTATGCTCTTGCAATATTAATATCAATGAAAGCTTCTAATACATGTTAGTGGTAAATTGAGTAAAGTATTACAGACTCACATGTGCTTGCTTCGGCAGCACATATACTGAAATGTTACAGACTCACAAACTTGATGTTAGCTTGTGGCTATATAGGTAAGAATACTTATGGTTACTTATTATTTAAGATATATGAAAATGTTCATGTATGGTTACATAGTCATATTTATGTATACATGCTTGTCCTATTATTTTCATATAAAGTGTTTCTAGTGAAATCTCAACTGCATTTCATTACTCTTATATAATTGCATGTAAGATATTTACTAACAAAACAATTTTTAAGTTTTGGATGATAAAATATGCAATCTTCATAAAAATTGGACCTAGTAGAGATTATTTTAATGATGGCCTCTATTATTAGGATCTGGCCATGATTAGTATAATGCTAGAAAAAAGTTTTGAGCAACAAAAAGATAAGGATAAAGAATTTCAACAAGGATAATGAGAGAAGTTATTCTTACTTCTTAATTTTCTTATAATATTTGAAATTTCAGAAAATTTTCAACTTTATTTTTATTCCTTTTATTTTATTTATTAATTTTTTTATTTGAATTCAATTTAGTTAACATATACTATATTATTAGTTTTGGGGGTAGAATTTAGTGACTCATCAGTTGCATATAACACCCAGTACTCATTACATCAATTGCCTTCCCTCATGCCCATAACCCAGTTACCCCATCCCCCTACCCTCCCTCCAGCAACCCTCATTTGTTTCCTATAGTTAAGAGTCTCTTATGGTTTGCCTCCCTCTCTGTTTTTATCATATTTTATTTTTTCCCTTCCCCTTGTTTATCTGTTTTGTTTCTTAAATTCCACATAAGAGTGAAATCTTACGGTATCTTTCTCTGATTGACTTATTTCACGTAGCATAATACCCTCTAGTTCCATCCATGTCATTGTGAATGGCAAGAGTTCATTCTTTTTGATGGCTGAGTAATATACCATTATATGTATATGTGTGTGTGTGTGTGTGTGTGTGTGTGTGTGTGTGTGTGTATCACATCTTCTTTATCCATTCATCTGTTGATAGACATCTGGGGTCTTTGCATATTTTAGCTATTGCAGATGTTGCTGCTATAAACCTTGGGGTGCTTATGCCCCTTTGAATCACTTTGTTTGTATCGTTTGGATAGATACTTAGTAGTGCAATTGCTGGGTCATAAGGTAGTTCTATTTTTAACATTTTGAGGAACCTCCATACTGTTTTCCAGAGTGACTGTACCAGTTTGCCTTCCCACCAACAGTGTAAGAGGGTTTCCCTTTCTCTGCATCCTTGCCAACATCTGTTGTTTCCTGAGTTGTTCATTTTAGCCATTCTGACTGGTGTAAGGTGGTTATCTCATTGTGGTTTTGATTTGAATTTCCCTGATGCTGAGTGATGTTGAGCATTTTTTCATGTGTCTATTGGCCATTTGTATGTCTTCTTTGGAGAGTGTCTCTTCATGTCTTCTGCCCATTTCTTGACTGGATTTTTTGTTGTTTGGGTGTTGAGTTTGATAAGTTCTTTATAGATTTCGAATACTAGCTCTTTATCTGATAAGACATTTGCAAATATGTTCTCTCATTCCATAGATTGCCTTTTAGTTTTGTTGATTGTTTCCTTTGCTATGAAAAAGCTTTTTATCTTGATGAAGTCCCAGTAGTTCATTTTTGCTTTTGTTTCCCTTGCCTCTGGAGACAAGTCTAGCAAGAAGTTGCTGTGGCCAAGGCAAAAGAGGTTGATGCCTGTATTCACCTCCAGGATTTTGATGGATTCCTGTCTCACATTTAGGTCTTTCATCCACTTTGAGTTTATTTTTGTGTATGGTGTAAGCAAGTGGTCCAGTTTCATCCTTCTGCATGTGGCTGTCCAGTTTTCCCAAGACTATTTGTTGAAGAGACTGTCTTTTTTCCATTGGATATTCTTTCTTGCTTTGTTGAGGTCTGGCATTGTGATACCTCCAGCTTTGGTTTTCTTTTTCAACATTCCTTTGGCTATTTGGGGTCTTTTCTGGTTTCAGACAAATTTTAAAATTGTTTGTTCTAGCTCTGTGAAAAATGCTGGTGGTGTTTTGATAGGGATTGCATTGAATGTGTAGATTGCTTTGGGTATCATAGACATTTTAACAATCTTTGTTTTTCCAATCCATGAGCATGGAATGTTTTTCCAATCCATGAGTATGGAGTGTTTTTCCATTTCTTTGTGTCTTCTGCAATTTCTTTCATAGTGTTCTATAGTTTTCAGAGTACAGATCTTTACCTCTTTGGTTAGGTTTATTCCTAGGTATCTTATGGGTCTTGGTGCATGTTCCCTCTATCCCTACATGGCAGAAAGTTTTAATTAAGAAGGGATGCTGAACTTTGTCAAATGCTTTTTCTGCATTTATTGAGAGGATCGTATGGTTCTTGTCCTTCCTTTTATTAATGTGGTATATCACATTGATTTACAGATGTTGAACCACTGCTGCAGCCCAGGAATAAATCCTGGTTGGTTGTGGTGAATAATCCTTTTAATGTACTGTTGGATCCTATTAGCTGGTATCATGGTGAGAATTTTTGCATCCATGTTCATCAGGGATTTGGTCTGTAATTCTCCTTTTTAGTGGGGTCTTAGTCTCGTTTTGGGATCAAGGTAATGCTGGCCTCATAGAAAGTTTGGAAGTTTTCCTTCCATTGCTATATTTTGGAACAGTTTCAGAAGAATAGGTATTAATTCTTTAAATGTTTGGTAGAATTCCCCTGGGAAGCCGTCCAGCCCTGAACTCTTGTTTGTTGGGAGATTTTTGATTACTAATTCAATTTCTTGGCTGGTTATGGGTCTGTTCAGGTTTTCTATTTCTTCCTGTTTCAGCTTTTGTAGTTTATATGTTTCTAGGAATTTATCCATTTCTTCCAGATTGCTTATTTTTTTGGCATATAATTGCTCATAATATTCTCTTATAATTGTTTGTATTTCTTTGGTGTTACTGGTGATCTCTCCTCTTTCATTCATAATTTTATTTATTTGGGTCCTTTCTCCTTTCTTTTTGATAAGTGTGGTTAGGGGTTTATCAATCTTGTTAATTCTTTCAAAGAACCAGCTCCTAGTTTTGTTGATCTGTTCTGTTGTTGTTTTTTTTAATTTCTATATCATTGATTTCTGCTCTAATTTTTATTAATTCTCTTCTCCTGCTGGATTTAGGCTTTATTTGCTATTCTTTTGCCAGCTCCTTTAGGTGTAAGGTTAAGTTGTGTATTTGAGACTTTTCTTGTTTCCTGAGGAAGGCCCGTATTTCTATGTACTTCCTTCTTAGGACCACCTTTGCTGCATCCCAAAGGTTTTGAACTGTCCTTGTTTTCATTTTCATTTGCTTCCATGTATTTTTAAAAATTCCTGTTTAATTTCCTACTTGACCTATTCATTCTTCAGTAAGATGTTCTTTAACCTCCATGTATTTGTGGTCCTTCCAAATTTCTTCTTGTGGTTGACTTCAAGTTTCATAGTGTTGTGGTCTGAAAATATATATGCATGGTATGATTTGTACCAATTGAGACCTGATTTGTGACCCAGTATGTGATCTACTCCGCAGAATGTTCCGTGTGTACTTGAGAAGAATGTATATTCTGCTGCTTTAGGATGAAATGCTGTGAATATATCTATTAAGTCCATCTAGTCCAGCATGTCATTCAAAGCCCTTGTTTCCTTGTCAGTCTTCTGTTTAGATGATCTGTCCATTGCTGTGAGTGGGTGTTAAAGTTATTCTTTTGATTTTAAAAGTAACACAAATTCATGACTTTGTTTTGTTCACTGCTATATCCCTGGTCCCTAGAAAATTACTTGACACATTGTAGGTACTTAATAAATGTTGATTGATTGAGTGAATGAATCATAAATGTTCAAACAACATTGGGTAGAACTCTTAAATTTAGCCAGAGAAAATCACTGTTAGTAATATACTATATATTCCTCTAAATTTTTATTTTATTTATTTATTTATTTTTAAAGATTTTATTTATTTGTTCGACAGAGATAGAGACAGCCAGCGAGAGAGGGAACACAAGCAGGGGGAGTGGGAGAGGACGAAGCAGGCTCATAGCAGAGGAGCCTGATGTGGGGCTCGATCCCATAACGCCAGGATCACGCCCTGAGCAGAAGGCAGACGCTTAACCGCTGTGCCACCCAGGTGCCCCTTCCTCTAAATTTTTAACACGTACATTTACTTGTATACTAAGTTTTGAAAAGAGACTATTCTCTATTCACTTTGTGCAGCTTTATCTTTCACTAAAAATATGTATCTGGACCAGCATATGTATACCTGCCTTATTTTACCTTTCTAATGAATATATGGTATTTAATTATACAAATAAATCATCACTTTAGTTAACTTTTCATTAGGGCATTTAGCTTATTACTAATGTTTTTTTTTTTCTTTGTTTGCAAGTATAGAAGATGGTGCAACAAACATCTGTGTATACAAAATTCTGTGTGTATATGTGTGTGTGCCATTGTTCAACTAGAGGATATATTCATGGAAGTGGAATTGCTGAGTTTAACAAAATGACCATTAAAATAACCATTATTGCTAAACTTCCCTCCAAAATTATTTAGCAATATGGGAATTCCTTTTCCCCAACACTTTGGCCAAAAATTGTGTAGAAATTTATCTTAACTGAAATAGAAATGAATGGAATTATTATTACTTAATTTGATGAGTGATATTTCAACTCTGAATATTCCATTTTAAGAAAAAAATTTATGACAGCAATTTGTTCAGCCTCCTATATGAGGATTTATGAAATTACCAGCATTTCCACGGTAGACTAACTTCTAAATTTATATTGTAATTAAAGTTCCATGTTATCAAATAGTTTTTGATTGTTCAAATTTTAGCTAATGAAAGTTTTAAAGCTTCAAAATATGAAATAATAATTTGCTGGGATCACATTTTTTCAAAGATTACAGTAATTAATTTTGCTCATCAATTTTGCAAATTCAAACCTCTCAGTCTAAATGTTATTTTGCAAATGCCATTAACTGAATCCTTAAATTGACAATGCAATTTCTTGGGGGAAAAATTGGTGTTTTATAAAAGTAGATGAATTATTAAGAAGAAAGTCATCAGTTCTACTTTGCAATCTTGCTAAAAATCCGTAACGTAAGTAACATTTGTACTTATTATTCCTATTGCCTGTTTTCTAAGACATTGGATAAATAATAAAAAGGTGTAAGAAAGAGGTACAGATAAAACAAGACATTCCTGGTGTGCTTATTTTCTTGGTCTTGCAGTTTGGTGAGAAGGGTGACTGCAACATTTGCATCTTGTATTGTGTAATGAGACCAACGCAAAATGATTGCAGCTCATGTAAAAGACAGGGTGGCATGTTTTCAGTTTTAATGGGGACACTCAGAAAAGTTCCAATTCTTTCTGACATTTCTTATAGCCAAATAAACGTGGTCTAGGTTGGAGTGTCTATTATGAAAATAAGAGGAGAGCAAGTCAATTATATTTCAATGACTGAATAGCCAGGGGTCCTCATTAAAATGATCAGAAAGATTGCAGTGTTGCTTTCTTCTGTGTAGCTGCTGATTAAGTTATATAAGAATGACATGGCCTTTTGGGGAGCAAGCCAGAGTGTGCCTTCGTATCTGGAGACAGAAATTGTTGACCCCTCCCAGAGTGAAATGTGTGCTACCTTGAGAAAGAACAATATTTTTCTCTTACTGGATGATGGATTTTGGAACTATGTATGTAAGATTTGTTCAGGTTATTGTATAAAAGCTCTAATTTGTGCTTTGCTGCAAGAAAAATGCCCTTTAATATAGTAATGATGAGTGATACTTCTTACACTGACGTAAGTTAATTAGATCCAGTTTACTAGAATAACATCTATAATGCAAGTAAACTAATGTTTCGAGGGACTATTTAGTTTAAGAATCTACTACTGTTCTCTTCTTTTAAAAATTTCTACTCACCAGTTTTTTGGGCGAGAGTGAAGTATAAAATATTATGAATAATATAAAATATTCTCTGCTCCTCCTTTTCCACTTGCATGCAGAGACAGTATAGTTTAATATAGCAACATAGTTTAAGAAGAGCAAACCTATTGCTTAAGAGAACAGACCCTTGCTTTACTTTTATATTTTTTAACAGTTAAGAATAACAGCCTCAGGTCCTAAGTCAGATCTCAATAGTTAAGACACAATGTACTCAAAGGCCTCAGGTAGGCATTGCATGCATGTTAAGACAGCTAAGCCCCTGAGCCTTCATTTAGTTCAATTTCTAATATTGTGTATTTTCTAAATGAGAGAAGATATACATAATTTATAACAAAACTCAAGCTCACAGTATAAAGAGACTTTTTAGTTCTTTAATAGTGATGAACTGAACTATGATTGTGTTTTCTTTTTTTAAAGATTTATTTATTTATTTTAGAGAGAGACAGAGAGAGAGAGTGCATGAGCCGTGGGGAGTGGGCAGACTCCCTGCTGAGCAGGGAGCTGGACGCGGGGCTCAATCTCAGGACCCTGAGATCATGACCTGAGCCAAAACCAAGAATCAGATGTTTAACTGATTGAGCCGCCCAGATGCCCCTGATTGTATTTTCTAATACTGTCTCTTTTCTCAGTCAGTGAATTGTACTTTAATTGATTACCTATGATTTGCATAACATCCTATAAAAGAAAGGTGTCAATATTGTAAATATAAATAGTACTAAGACATTAAGGCTATATCAGCCTCAGCTGGTGTGTTTCAAATAAGTGAGAAAAACTTTCCATCCAACAGTTACATTAGATAAATAATTAGCTATCTTCTTTCGCTAACTTCACTGGTCAACCCAATAAAAAATAATAAACCCCATTAATAAATCTAGAAGCGGCAAAAAAAGAGAGCTAAAGCTGAATTTTGTTCTCAATCTGGCTTCCTAGTGTCATTTATCATTAAAATTACCTAAGATAAATGTTCAATATTTAATATTATATTATGAATGTCATCATTACTTATAATGGGGTCAGGAGGAGTTACAGATGTTAAGTGAATTATGTTTTGGGATTGATTTTCCTAATGCTAGTCAATGGGAGTGCAAGTAAGGACTCTTTTATGTTGTAATGTTATAATTTCACTCCTGCTAAGTAACCACACTGTAAAGTTGACTGCACCATCAAGCACGTTTCAAAATAACAGTTAGAGAAAAACAGGGTTATCATGATGCCTTTTTTTTTTTTTTTGGTGGCTCTTCTGACATGCAATTCACTGTGAGAGAAAGAACACAATGGGTTGCAGCCTGGATTAAAGGGACCCAATTATGTGCCTCTCAGATACACCACAGAATGTAGCAGTGCACAGATTTTATAATAGTATCATTCTGCCTGGAGTTCTGTTCAAATTTATTCCTTGACCACATGAAATTTGCAAATTTATCCTTTCTTTTTCAAAGGGAATAAAATATCTTTGGAAAGCATTAAAATAGATTCCTTTTCACATCTACGTTGCTTCTGGTTTTAGAATACTAATGCTTTTTATTTTACTGAAATATGTTACACGGAATCAAGCAAATTGTTGCAGAATCCCTCCTCAGGCAAGTGCTAGGTTAAGCACAGGCAGGGATGGATGCAAGGCCTGCATTTCTGCAAACCCCCGTCAATGTGTATTATAGACACACTCATGGAGGTGAGTATAGCTGAATCTAAAGCGGGTCTAGCCTCCTTTGGCTGTGGTTCTCAAACTGTGTCTCCCTGCACATTCGTGTACCTCAAAACCAAAGTTTGAACAGCAGGGGGAATGTATTGTTTAACAAATGAGTACGCCTAAGCTGTTATCCTGTGATGTACACAGGAAGAAAAACTGAACTGAAACAGGATATAGCATGGTAGGCAGCGAGCTGTGACTAAGGGCAAGAGGCATCATCTAAGGTCAGGCCAGTGCATGCTCACTGGGACGTGTGAGAACTTTGCCTCATGAAACACATGAGAGACAGGGAAGAGCAGCACGTAGCTCCATCACAAAACAACAGCCCATAATATGATGCAATAATTGTGAATATATGCTTAGAAACTACAGATATAATGTTGCATTAGTGTTGGTTTGTAATCATTGGTGTCTTGTTCACTGCTCTTTGAGTCATGTAATTCCTTCAAGCCTGCTGTTAGGGATTCTAGCAAGTGGCCTGTGGACATCTGAAGTTTGAGGGGCATTCTCTGTGCTGCATTTCATTTTCAAGTATTAAAAGCATTTTGAGGGGAAGTGTTCTTTCATAAGAAATATAGTAAAAAAATTTTTTTTTAGTATTCTTAATGGATCATTCTAACATATCTTACTCTCGTTGAGTTCAATTCCATGTTGAGAATTGGTAACAAATAAGTTAAACACGCTTCTTTTTTTTTTTTTTTTTTTTTTTTTTTAAAGATTTTTTATTTATTTATTTGACAGAGATAGAGACAGCCAGCGAGAGAGGGAACACAAGCAGGGGGAGTGGGAGAGGAAGAAGCAGGCTCATAGAGGAGGAGCCTGACGTGGGGCTCGAACCCGGAACGCCGGGATCACGCCCTGAGCCGAAGGCAGACGCTTTAACCGCTGTGCCAACCAGGCGCCCCTAAACACGCTTCTTGATTGCACGGTTTCTTAGGTTTTACAATATTCTAATATGCATTTTGATACTGGTGAACTATTTAGATTTTCTGAAATTTATTCAGCCCTACTCCTTCTTTTAGGGACTAGTAGTTTTTGGTACACAGTTTGGGAAACTGGTCAGAAATGACTGTGAAGTTGCTCTTTTTCCCTTCCACCCTCCCACTTAATAAACAGGATTGGTGGTGTGGGAAACCTGAACACTCTCCGTGTCCTTACAAGTAGATCTCAACCTTGGCTGCACAGTGGAATCTCCTGGGAAGTTTCAAAAACATTTTTTTTTATTGTGGTATAAACACATACCCCAAATCTTACCATCTTAACCATTTTTAGGATATAGTCCAGCAGTGTTAAATATATATACACTGTTGTGAAATAGATCTCCAGAACTTTTTCATTTTGCAGAACTGAAATGTTAAACAGACCTTCCTTTCCCCCTCCCCTCAGCCCCTGGTATCTGGGAAGATTTAAAAAGAAAATAGATCTCAGAGCCTCCCATCCGAGGTATTCTGATTTAAGTGGTATGGGCATAAGCATTTTAAAAGCTCTCTTGGTAGCGGCACCTGGGTGGCTCATTCGATTAAGCCTCTGCCTTTGGCTCAGGTCATGATCCCAGGGTACTGGGATTGAGCCCTGCAACAGGCTCCCTGCTCAGCGGAGAGTCTGCTTCTCCCTCTTTCTGCCTCTTTCCTGGCTTGTGTGCACTGTCTCTCTCTTGCTCACTCTGTCTCTCAAATAAAAAAATAAAATCTTAAAAAAAAAAAAAAGGTCTGCTGGTAATTCTATTGTGCAGCTAGATTTTAGAACCATTGGCTATCATGGTTTTTAGGTCTTCATTTTATTTAATCCAAGACACACATGTTAAGACTGGGGGTGCTGGGGGTAGAGCAACAAATAAGCTACAGTCATTGCTGTGTGGGATACAGTTCACTGGGGAGACGGACAGGAAGGTAACCGGAGACGATCCAGTGGAGCAGTGAATACGGACCCCAAGTAGCAATAGGGAGGGAGTGACTGTCAGAAACAATTTCTCCCTGAGCTAATATTTTAAATATTTTGATGCCGAATACAGGCAGAACCGAGGGAAGGAATTTAATATACCAGGGCCACTGTACAGTTTTAATTCTGAGAGGAGAGAAGACTGTATTTGAAAATACATGATCTCAGTTTTAGATGTGGCATTTTCTACTCCTGGTACTTATCTGTATGTGATAGTTTAGTGCTTGTTCAAATTTGAAAACACTTCCTAAAATTTTTTTAAGGAACGTTCTAAATACCTTACACTTGTAAGTTCAATTCCATGTTGAGAAATCAACCATGGATACAATTATTAAATTGAAAGAAAGCTTATCCTTCGATACTGAGTTTCTTGAGTTATATTGGTGATGAAACTGGAAGAAAAGGAAATAATCTTACTTAATATTTTGTTCTCTATTTTTCTTTCAATATTTTACTTGCATTTTAAAGGTAATACATATCTCTTTAAATGTTAATGATTTTAAAATTTGGGGATAAGTTATAGTATATGAAATTATATGACAAATGTTCTCACTGTGAAATTAATTTACTATAAAAAGGAACTGTAACTATCTCAAAATGACCTAATGCCAGCAATGAGCTTTCCATCCTGGGTATCCTCAGAATAATTGGCCTTTTAGTTGATTTGAGTACCTGACAGCTAAGTCAGTAATAATTATCTATGGCATGCCTTACTTTTGATTTTATATTAGAATACTCTGCTAATGAATGAATATATGGTATCTTTAAACCATTATATTTGACCGTATTTGAAAGCTTTGCTCTTCATTTAAATAATTCTCTATGGAAATATGTTCACACATCAATAACTACGGAGGAGACTTTAATTTAAAGAAAAGCAGCACGCCCATGAGGCCTCTTTATGGTTAAACAATTGTGACTTAAAATTGTGTATTAATTTTGTCAATTTACCAGAATATCATTTCAACTTTATGACAAGCTTTCAGGTTTATTTAGGGACAGTCACAATCTATAATATTATACTCTTAATAACTTATGCTTTATGATATTTTCTAGTATACAGGGAATTCTAACCACTGGGAAACCTTTATTCATCTATGATAGGGGTTTTTCGTAGTAATGTTTTCTCAATAATCAGTAGATCTAAACTGAACCTTGAGGTTGGTTTTCACTCAGTAGAAATGTCCGGCGAGGTAATCTATTATTATATCGGCTAAATCAGGAAATGAGGTAAGTTTATTTGAAGAAAAAGAAAATGTTGGGCTCTTATTATTCAAAGTAATTCTGTTTTATTTCATTGAACTATAATTGCAGTTGGATATTTAATAGCGTTGTAATGCTAATTTGTGACCAGTGATTTTTATGTTAAATATATGTTTAGAAAAAATTAGTAACTGGAAAGAAATTTTAAATCTTAGGAAATGTATTGTTTACTTGATTGAAATCTAGTCCCTAACAGAGTAACTGTGATGGTAGATGAAGAAAAGACAGAACTTCAGAGATTTGGGTGTTACAGAGAAAGTAAGTAACATAAGACATTATTTGTTGAGGGGCGCCTGGGTGGCACAGCGGTTGAGCGTCTGCCTTCAGCTCAGGGCGTGATCCCGGCGTTATGGGATCGAGCCCCACTTCAGGCTCCTCCGCTGTGAGCCTGCTTCTTCCTCTCCCACTCCCCCTGCTTGTGTTCCCTCTTTCGCTGGCTGTCTCTATCTCTGTCGAATAAATAAATAAAATCTTTAAAAAAAATGTTAAAAAAAAAAGACATTATTTGTTGAGTTAGAAGTCATGGGAGGGTTCTATATAAATGGATGCCACATCTGTTTTATCTAGCTTTCCCTTATAAAAGCTCATTTTAAAATTTATGTATTGATCATAGCAAAGTGTACACTATTCTGGAGTCTGAGTGTTAGAAATTAAATGGTAATGTTGTTTTAAGGCATTTGTTGCTAAGAGTATGCATGGATTTAGAAAAATATTGTTTATAGCTATATCTCTGTATGTATGTATGTGTGTGTTAAAATGCACCCTAATATTTTTGGTATATTACTGGGCTGTGCCCTATGACAACAAATTTTAAACATCTTCACCATAACATCTTATGACAAAGTTGTTTTTGAAGATGTGTACAACTAGAAAAAGTATTACATTAATTCTTTATACTTAGTCAAGTTGGATATTTAGAATGTGTAACAATTTTTTTACATATATTTTATATTGTTTTATGAATTATAGGCTCTTGGACTTGGAAGGAATTTCTAATCACTTAATCCAGGGATTTTCAATAAGGGTTGATTTTTGTCTCCAGAAGAAATTTGGTCTGGAGAGATTTTTGGTGGTCATGTTTGAGAGGGTGTTATTGGCATCTAGTAGGTAAAGGCCCAGGGTGCTGCTGCACAGGACAGCTCCCACAACAGTTATCCAGCCCAAAATGTCAGTTGTATCAAGGTTGAGAAACTCTGACCTAGTCCAGCTACCTGTCCTTTGAAGCAGCTCATTCTTACTGTGAAACGATATGTTTCAGTATTTAGAAAACCAACAAAAAAAGTTACAGAAGACACCCTCATTCTTTTTTTCTGGATGTTTATCTCATTCTTTTCCTTTCTTAATATATAAATAAAATATTATGCATTTGTAAAGTAAGTTGTAAGCAAAGATTCCAGATAAATATTTTCTTCAGGGTGACCTCTTTAGGAAGCTAAATACTTATTCTAATGATGCAAACATCTCAAAACATTTTTTAAAAAAGATTTTATTTATTTATTTGACAGAGAGAGAGGCAGCAAGGGAGGGAACACAAGCAGGCGGAGTGGGAGAGGGAGAGGCAGGCTTCCTGCTGAGCAGGGAGCCCAATGTGGGGCTTGATCCCAGGATCCTGGGATCATGACCTGAGCCGAAGGCAGACGCTTAACGACTGAGCCACCCAGACGCCCCTCAAAACATTTCTAGAAATAACTTAAGACATTTTTAGGAAGCACACAAAACTCAATTATATCTTACTTAAATATTTAAAAATTGGTATCAATTTGACAACTTTCATTGTCAAAGATGTGTGACTTTCTCTAAATCAGATTTTTGTTCAAAGACTGAGATCTGCCACTATTGAGGAGAGGAAAGAATGTTCCAAATTGTTGTTCTAAAATATTTTTGCAATGGCAAATCATTGCAGTAAGTGCATCCTTCTCAGACAACTCTGTAATGATAACAGAACTTTAATTACTTAAGTTCTGACTATGATTTGTTTTAAAAAGACTAATGTAATTTTGAACTTTTTATATGGTCAAATTTTTTATACAAATGCATAAAGCTATGTGTATTTATGCTTATATTCCATTTTATGCTAACCAATTTAGTGTTGCTTAAAACTTACAATTCATAAGTACATTATTTAAAAAAAACTACAAACTGTGTATGAACCTAACATTTGTAATGATTTTTGAAATAAAAATTTAATTGTCAGGATTTCAAAGAATCTCATAATCTTATGATAGAACTTTGTTCACAGTGATAATCTTACTTTTTATTTTGATAATCTTACTTTTGAGTTTCATGTATTTTAGTCCTTTAATATGTTAAGAAATACATTCAAAAAAAGTAATTTCTTAAGGGATACTTGAGAAATGTAGATAAAAATAACAAATATTAGTTTTTAAATAATATGATTTATGTCCTTACTCTTATTGGTAACTTGAATAATATGTTTCTTTGTAAAATGGTTTTAAAATTTTATTATTTTCTAAAATTATCAAGTTATGATTGCATATGATTGGTGTTTACATATCCAAGGGAGGAAATAAAAAAATTCTGAATCTTCTACCTTATAAACCAGGATATAAGTTTTTGAGTTGGGAATGAGTATAAGGAGTATTCAAATTTTCACATAATGATCAATGTCTTTTGGTATCTGAATGTGACTAAATTTTCCACATTTCATTAGTAAGCTGTGGCCTTGAATAACAGCCACTGGGTTTCTTGACAACCTTCTAGAAGAAAAAATTTCTATTATAATATTAGTAGGGAATTGAATCATTTTCAAATAACATAAAATCAGTGTCTGAATATATTGTATTCATGCGTCTGTTGGTCCTAAACATGAATGTTAACACTTTATCATCACCCTCTTGGTTTTACACCTAAAATTAAAAAAGACAGTAAAATTATTTTAGGTTTGTTTAGTGTGCAGTAAAATACATCTAGGATTATCTAAATATATAGCTTTTAGTTATTTATTTGTTTATTCATTATTTAATTTAAAAAAGATTTTATTTATTTATTTGATAGAGAGAGTGAGTGCACAAGCAGGCAGAAAGGCAGGCAGAGGAAGGGAGAGAAGCAGGATCCCCGCTGAGCAGGGAGCCCAACGTGGGGCTTCATCCCAGGGTCTGGGATCATGACCTGAGCCAAAGGTAGATGCTTAACCAACTGAGCCACCCAGGTGCCCCAATATATAGTTTTTAAATGGTACCACATCTATATATAAGGAATTCTTAACAGAGAAATAATGAGTATGAAAGAGATGAAATAAACATTTATTTTTTTGTTTCCATAGAAATAACTGCAATGAACATTTCATGAAGTTAAAATACAAATGTCTATTTGCATTTATAACAACTTATTTATAGAGATATATAGAAGTTATTGGCATTTCATAGTATTTTTATTTTGAAATAAAAATGAATTTTTATTTTGAAATAAAAATGAGATATAATAAAAAATTTTCATGAAAATTGTCTTTGAGATAAAAATATTGATGAATTGATGAATGGAAAATGAAACAACCTATGTTAATAGAAAGCTAAACTGAGCAGACTTTAGACTCATTTTCTTAAAATTTCAGGTAGTTTTGAGTTTTCCGTGGAAATGTCAGATACAAAAAATGGCAAATAATTAATTTAGCAGTTTTGACTTTGGTGTGTGAGATGATTCTAGAAAATTGAGAGGAAGGTGTGATAGAGAGAAAAGTGACAACAGTTACAAAATGAAATTTTAAAAACAAAATCCCCAAATCATTCTGCAAATGGAGAGAAAATTGCTGAAGTTGCCTATATTCAAAGGCCAGCTAGAAACAGAATTAAATCTCTGGATGGTCCGTTGAATCATTGTCTTGTGGGCCAATAACCTATCTGGACTGAGTGGTTTATTCTTTCCCTGGTTGTAGATAAACACGATGAAAGGTGAAAAACACCATGATAATTATTTTCAAGCAACTGAGACCATCAGGGTCAGAATTCAGGGTGAGCATATTTTTCACTTTATATCAACACGCTTTTCTTCTAGTGTGAGCACAAATATCCTTTATTTTTACTGTCCATCAGGGCTTACTTTCTTTGTAAAGCCTTGAATTTGGAAAATGTGAGAGGTATTTTTGGAATCATGGAAACATTAACCTTAGATAAACTATGCTGTTGCTGGATAGTCAAACAAAGCAATTTTGGAAATAACTACTAAAATAGTATGTTGCAAGTTGATTTAAAGTGTTTGTAAGGAAACAGTCATTAATTCCAGCTCTCCTGTTCAAGCTTCATCGGTTCGTTGATAGTCACATTCCAAAACCAGTAGAGGAAGTAGCCTTCACTTAACTTCTGGTGATAGCAGACCATTTATCTCACTCTCCTGTAAATCCATGTAGCTCAGTATCTGCAGGTCAGGGGTCAGCTCTCACAGTGTGTTAATGTATTTCTAACACCATCGTAATATACTATCATTGTGAAGTAAGAAACTATATTTGTTTTTCCCCAAGTGGCTGCAATGAATATCAAGGGCTTACAAGAGAAGATCATTTGAAGATTTATCTTCCTTCCAGAAAAGAAAAAAAAGTTAGAAAATTGAGGTAACTTTTACATCTCCTAAAAATGAAAAGTATCTAGGCTTTCCAAACTACAAAAATACACCTCTTTATATCTTTAAGCCTATAAGAATCATAAGACAACAGATTTACAGAGTTTTAAGGGACCTAATCCAACCCGTCCACCTCTGGTACGAACGTCCCCACCACAACCCTATAATTAAGAGGTTGTCTGGTCTTTGCTTGAACACTGCTCGTGAAAGGGAATCATAAATTCCTGGTGCAGATCCTTTTATTTTGGGATGCTTCTCATCATTATGATTTTTCTGAAATCAAGTATTATTGAAATGTTAAGTATGCACTCTCAAGACACTGACATTTTTAGACAAAGGAGGTGCTGAGTGAGGAAATGTAATGCATGTTCACATATGCGAACAGCAGGCAATCAGGCTGCTAGTTACGATTTCCATTTCCAGGAGCTCCATGAAGGATTTCTATCTAGACTGAGTTATTTTTCTGAACAAAATTATAGGAATGGCATAAAATTGTTGTGTACTCGCCTGTTCTGCTCTTACATGTGAGTTATCTTTGATAATTTAATAAAAAGGATGTGAACATTAATTTATGGAGAATCACATCATCTTGTTTTTAATAATTTATATCATAAACACAGCATGATACATTTGCTCACTTATTGTAAAATTAGATATTTTAAACAAAATTCAAATTCATTGCACATTAGCCTGATAATTTATGTGAGACTATTGTACAGTTTTTATGTTTATACATTTCACACTGAATGTGGAGAATTTTGGAATACTGTCATAAAACATTACTCTTCTGACCTTTACGTCCTTGCCCCAAAAGACTATTTTATTCTAATGTATGTCTACTCCCTTAATTGAAATGCATTTTCAATAGTAAAAGGAATTCAGGAACTTGATCCCTGCATTTTCAGATAAACTGGAATAGCTTGAAACACTATGTTTTGGGTAAAACTGTATATACAAATAATTATATCTACATGTACTATTTACCAGCAGCTCTGATTACTGTGCAGAAAAGCAGTACATACCTTGAGGAATATTTGCATGCACTAATGAATCTTTATCTAGACATTGGCTCTTGTCCTGCTACATAGCTGTAATTGCACTGTGACATAAAAAAGGTGTACAATGTGGAACATTGTGCTTTATGTCTCTCCTCTCGTGCATTTGTTGTGTAAACTCCTTTGTTTCATAGTTTGATCTAATCCTAATTTTTAGGCTCTTTACTGAAGAACATCTATATGTGGATTATACTGGTTTCTCTTAGGTGGATTTCTGTTGTAGTATACTTTAGTATATGATGTTTTCATAGCAAAACTAAAACTAAAATATGTATACAAAAAATTGTTCACATGACATAGAGATAGGTGGTTACATCAAACTTGGGATTCATTATCAAACTCCATCAGTGAATACGTGCATAGCAGTGCAGGGGAGACAAAGGGGAGACAAATTTTCAACTTTAGATTTTTTTTTAAAGATTTATTTATTTATTTATTTTTATTTTTTGAGAGAGAGAGCATATGTGAGTGGTTGGGGAAGGGCAGAGGGAGAGGGAGAGAGAATCTCAAGCAGACTCCCCGCTGAGCGCAGAGCACAACACAGGGCTTGATCCCACAACCCTGAGTCATGACCTGAGCTGAAATCAACTGAGCCACCCAGGTGTCCCTCAACTTCAGATTTTTTTCACCAGGCATATCAATACTTATTTAGAAAGCATGCAATGAATGTTCATGAATCTCTTCTATTTGTCATTTGAGCAGATTTCTTGTAATCCTTGCCATTCTATTTGAGTTCAAATTAGATGTAATAAAGAATAGAATATTTTTATTTCCCCAACTTTTTAGTTTGAAAATTTCAAATATAAGGAATAGTTGAAAGAACAGAAGAATGAATATTTGTATTCACCTAAATTCAAGAATTAACATTTTGCCCCATTTGAGTACTCTGTCTCCCTGTCTTTGTCTCTCCATATGTATGTGCGTGTGTGCACATGCATATACAATATAAATATCTCTGTATATACATAATTTTTTTCTGAGTCTTTTAAAGTTTAGTTGCAGATGTCAGGACATTTGCATTTCCTCAGAATAAGGAAATTCTCTGAAATAACTTGAAAATCATTATCATACTTGAGAATTGAATAGTAATTTCATAAAACAACACTTCCATATTTAAATTTTTTTCCTTTTAGCTCCAGTATCTTTTATATATATTTCAATTTTGTCCTGATGCAAGATGCAATCAAGGCTCATGCATTGCAATGATAGATTTTTTTTTTTCCCTAGGTGATTTTCATTGGGAGGACTAAAATAATTTTAGGTAAACTCTGAGGTGATATTTTGTTCTCAGGTTTTAAACTAATTATACATTTATATCTTGATTTTTTTATACTTTCTGACCTTTGACAATATACCAAAATTTTGCTGTTTTTCATGACATCTTTAGATTGAGCACAGAATTACCCGGCAGAAGGGTGACGCATATGGAGCTGATCACAGAACAGTGGCTTAATAGAGTTAGTCGTGTGACCTGCCAGAAGTTGACCTCATTTCAGAATTCCATTGGAGCACAATGCATCCAATTCCACGTAGAATTTGAAAATCATGCTAACGTTAATGGTAGCTCTCATTTTGACTTCAGTTCAAAGAATCAGGTATAATGATTTTATACTTTTCCAAATAGTATTTCTACTTCCACTAATACATGCAGAAAAGACACTGTTAAACATAAGACTGAAATTACATTTATTTTTTTAATTAATTTTGCCACAGTGTCTGGGTCCCATTCTTCCAGAGATACCACGAAAGGACCTATATCACCTTTCACTTTCCTAGTTTTCTTAGTGTTTTTTGCACCCTATTACTTCCACATGTCTGCCCTCTATCATGATGGTCTCGAGGACACATTAGTGTAAAAGTTTGAATGCGCTTCGTGGGAAAGCCATTTTCATCTTTCAAGTGCATTTTCGCCTTTCAGTGCCTGTCTTGAATGTTGCTTCTTTGACAGCCATAGGTGTGGTGTAATTTTACCTTTCTGTGAACTTATGTCGTACTTGATCTTTATTCCTGTTAGGGCCGCATCACATCTTCTTCCAGTTATGTGCATAGACTTTACCATGCTGTTTCCTGCTCTTAACCCCCACATTGCCTAGTGAAAGAATGAGTTCACTGGTCACCTCCCCGAGCTAGCACTGTGTTGGGGGCTTATATGCATCACCTCATTTAATTCTGACAACAGTACTGCTTGATAGGTACTAATATCCCCACTTTATAGCTGAAGAAACAGAAATAGAGAGGCGAAGTGATTTATTGAAGATCCTTATAACTGACCAATGGTGTTGATAATTTGAACTCAGATCTGTTTGACCTGACCAAATTTCACATTCTTTCAGTCACAAAAATTTGCCTGGATCAGGGTCTTACCTATAACTGGTGCTCAGAAAAACTGAAGAGATTAACTGATGGATGAATTTTCCCTTGACTTTTTTTCTGATTGCCTTACCATAACCTGTGGCCAATGAAGCAACTCGGTCCCCAAATCTCAAGAGAGGTAGTGGTGGAGACAGGCCCGGCAGGCACTGCTTGCGTTCTTCACCAGAAACCAGGACTTATTTTTAGGGCACTGACGGCAAGAAATGCAATGCTCTTTCTACCTGCTTTATATGCCAGGCCTCTGGCAGTCCGGCGACTCTATATTTAACAAAGATGGTTATGGACCCATGCTTCTAATTCTCCAAACTAATCATTGAACCAAGCAGAGCCTAAATAATACCTTCTATTTGTATTTCTTTTATAGCTGGCAATGTACTTTCATACACATTATATCTTTTGACCCTTGCAAGAGCCCAATAGAGAGTCAAAATGAGTGGTTAACTAAGCTGCTTTGTATTTGTCAGTTGACTGTGCAAGAGCTCACCGGATTGTCTGCTGTTGTGAGGTTCTAATTGCTTTAAGCCCTGCATGTTTATAGGAGAAAACTGATAACTTGGAATCATGTAGGACAAAACACTGAAAATAACTAAAAACCTATTTTTGATGTTTTCTTCCTCCCAATAACTAGAAACTTGTTTTAGCTAATTCTTGGATTTTTTTTTTTCTTCTTTTCATTTGCCAAAGACCCATCTTTCCTAAGCATGGGATTACCATTCAGACTCTCAAACATTTTGACTGTTTTCTAGCTGGACCAGTGCCTATATCTTTTTTTTTTTTTAAGACTTTATTTTTATTTATTTGACAGAGATAGAGACAGCCAGTGAGAGAGGGAACACAAGCAGGGGGAGTGGGAGAGGAAGAAGCAGGCTCACAGCGGAGGAGCCTGATGTGGGGCTTGATCCCATAACGCTGGGATCACGCCCTGAGCCGAAGGCAGACGCTTAACCGCTGTGCCACCCAGGTGCCCCCCAGTGCCTATATCTTACAGCCTAATCCAACAGCCTAATATCTTAAGAGTACTTTTTCTTCCCATTTTCTCAACTCCATTCCTTCCCTGGACCAAGCTAAAACTTTTGCCCCAGAAGCCACTAGTTTTCAATATCTAACTGCCAGATCTGATGGTCTCTGCTCATGCTCTAGCCTATTTTTTCCACAGTATTTGACATTTTTGACTCTTAAAACTCTCTTTGGTTTCTGGAACACAACCATTCATTGTTGTGTTTTTTGTTTTGTTTTGTTTTGTTTTACCTTTCTGATATTTTTCCCCCTTTATTGGTTCCTTTCCTTCTCCCTGCCCCTGGGAATAAATGTTGATATTTTCTAGAGTTTTATCCTGACATTTATTCTCAATTTAACTCTTTTCTTAAGAGGCTCAACTCATTACTTCAGTTAGCACCTATATATGCTGATGAACTTTATATATGTCTGTCTGTCTATCTGTCCATCCGTTTACCCATCCATCCATATTTATATCTATATATATCTAGTTCAGACTCTTCACATTTTAAATTGCCCACTTGTTCACCATTCATTTATTTAATCAGAGAACTTTGGTCACTGATAGAGCTTCTAGGATATAGTAGTAGATAAGATGAACATGATTTTGCCTTTCACAGATCTTGGTGGAAGGAGACAGTGAGGAAGAGAGACATAACAAATGCTACAAGCAAACATATAAGAAATATTTGCCAGTGATAAGCATTATAAATTAACAATAGCAGAATGATATGGTAGAGAGTTACTGGGGGTTATCTTAATTGGAATTAGAAAGGGTCTCTTTGAGGAAATATTTCAGTTGTGACTTGAATTGCAAGAAGCAACTAGATGGGCAAAGATTGGAGGGAAATATGTCCCATTTTAGGGGATTCAAAACCTTTGAGGCAGAAATGACTTGGTGTGTTTAAAGAGCAGAACAGAAGGCCACTACTGCTGGAGCAAAGATATCAGCTGGAAAGAGATGGAAGAAGTGAGGTTATAGAGGTAGGCAGGGGCTAGATCAAGCTAAGAAGATGTAGTATTAGAGAACTTATAGAAATTTTAACATTGCTGTAATATTTTTATTGTAGTTTATAAAAGTATCTATCTATAATTATGGAATTGTGTAAAAAACCCTGGTCCTTTATTACAGATTTTGCTTGAAGTTTTCATTAAGACATAAAGTTTTCTAAAAAGTGTAAAAGCATGACTCCACATCAGCCTGATATGCCCAAAGCACTAGTGGTTATGTGCAGAGAAAGGAGGACCTATCTTGAAAAGGAGTGTGAGTGTGGTTTTTGGCACATGGAGTTGGCTGGAATCAAATACATAGAAAATGCACAAAATTTTTGAAATATTTGTATTGACAAAATCTTATCAATAGTCTCTGGACTAAAAGAGACTAAGATTGTCAGAAGTGAGCCTCCAACATTCTACAAGCAAGATGTTCAGCTGCTCCAAAGGACATATCCTCCAGCGTTCTCAAATATGCCAAGGAAAATACAGAAGAGGATGTTTTTGCTAAGTTCGAATTGAGACCCATGGAAAACAACGAACAGAGAAGCCTCTCTCAGGGTCAGAACGGAGCCGACTCAAGGAACATTCTCATCTTCAAGATAAATGAACCTAACAACATTTGCCGAGTGGAATTTCAGGATTTCTATTGTCCAGTGATTGCTATATGTTTTGTATTCCTCTTGTTTAAAGAGGGAGTATTTAGGGGTGCCTGGGTGGCGCAGTCGTTAAGCGTCTGCCTTCTGCTCAGGGCGTGATCCTGGCATTATGGGATCGAGCCCCACATCAGGCTCCTCCGCTGTGAGCCTGCTTCTTCCTCTCCCACTCCTGCTGCTTGTGTTCCCTCTCTCGCTGGCTGTCTCTATCTCTGTCAAATAAATAAATAAAATCTTTTAAAAAAAATAAAGAGGGAGTATTTAGGTAGATATGTTGTTCCTCTATTGTATGTGGAGTATGTGAAAAAGAAAACTTGTCTTTATGATTCATAGGTCTTCAGAGCAAGAGGAACTGAAACTGAGCCTGAGTCAATCATGCAAATCTTGATTCTTGAGTGTGATGTCATAATTTAGGTAAAGCTTTGGGGTGTTGGATGTGGGAGAATATATTTTGTATGTGGAAGTGCATAAATTTTATGAAAAAGAGTGAACTTCAGTGGATTACTAATGTAAGCATTAAAAAAAGTCCACTTCATTTCTGCCACTGCCATGGGAGAAGTGTACTTCCCCATCTCTTGATTTTGAACTCAGCATGATTTGCTTTGGCCAATGAGATGTTAGTAGATGTGACACAAAAAAGGATTTTTAAAAAATTATTTATTTTAGAGAGAGAGATATAGAGAGCACAAGGGGGGAGGGGCAGAGAGAGAGAGAAAATCTGCTGCAATAATGAAACACTGCAGATTGAGTTGCTTAAACAACAGAAATTTATCTTCTCACAGTTCTGGAGGCTAGAAGTACAAGATCAAGTTGTTGGCAAGTTTGATTTCTCCTGAGTTATGTCTCCTTGTCTTGCAGATGACTGCCTTCTCATTATGTCTTCATATGGCCTTTTTTTTCCATGTGTGCACATCCCTGGAGTCTCTTGCTCTCATTTTAAGGACACCAGTCATATTGGATTATGGTCCCAACCTTATGACCTCATTTAACCTTAATTACTTCTTTAAAGGCCCTATCTCCAAATACAGTCACAGTCTAAGGTATTAGGATTAGGACTTTAATATATGAATTTTGGGGAGATACAGTTCAGTCCAAAATGTCCCCTATGGACATCATTTCCCAGCTTTCCTTTAAGTTTTTTGATTAACTTATTTATTTATTTATTTTTGCTTAACTGTAATCTACTGGATCAGGCAGCCATGATGTCAAACAATTGCTGCTGATTTTTCTTGACAAATGCCCTTGGAGAAAAGACTGTTTGCAGTAGGTAAGCTCTGAGTCAGGTCAAATAAAGACAAACCTTGTGAGTGGGGTTCTCCAGGGAACCACAAAACAGGTAAAATAATGACAATTTTCTTGGAGTGGGGCTTTGGAGGACCTATTCTGTCCTCTCTAGTGAATTTCAGGTGTAATTGGTGGGCTGTTAAATTTACAAGGCTAATGCAGAACTGTGGCAAGGTGGGGGGCAGGGGAAATAGAGCAAGTTAAAATACCACAAAACTCACTGTTCTTACTGATATTCAGCCTTTCGTCTTGAATAAATGTTCTGGAGATTATGACAAGCCTTTGGTTATTTCCATGGCACTGAAATGTTTTTTTTTCCAGTATTCTTGTTGCTTTTTCAGAGAGGATTTTTGGGAGGTTCACATTCATCCATTCCCATTGATTCCTATTTATTTATTTATTTTTTTGAGTGAGCTTTTGTAGTTTTTTAAATTAAGTTTTTATTTTAATTCCAGTATAGTTACCATATGGTGCTATATTAGTTTCAGGTGTATAGTACAGTTATTCAACAGTTTCATATATCATCATGCTCATTACAAGTGCCCTGCTTAGTTGCCATCACCTATTTCACCCATCCCCCCCACCCACCTTTCTCTGGTAACCATCACTTTGTTCTCTATAGTTAAAAATCTATTTCTTGGTTTCTCTCTCTCTCTCTCTTTTCCTTGTTTCTTAAGTTCCACATATGAGTGTAATCATATGGTGTTTGTCTTTCTCTAACTTACTTATTTTGATTAATATAATACTCTCTATCTCCATCCATGTTGTTGTAAATGGCAAGATTTCATTCTTTTTTTATGGCTGAGTAATATTCCATTGTATATATACATACCACTTCTTTGTCCATTCATCTATCGATGGACACTTGGGCTACTTCCCTGGTTTGCCTATTGTAAATAATGCTGCTATAAACATCAGAATGAATGTATCCTTTTGAGTCAGTGTTTTTGTATTCCTTGTGTAAGTAACCAGTAGTGAGGTTACTGGATCATAGGGTAGTTCTATTTTTAATTTTTTGAGGAAGCTCCACACTGTTTTTCAGAGAGGCTGTACCAGTTTGCATTCCCACCAATAGTGCACTAGGGTTCCTTTTTCTCCACATCCTCTCCAACACTTGTTTCTTGTGTGTGTGTGTGTGTGTGTGTGTGTGTGTGTGTGTGTGTTTTAGTCCTTCTGACAGGTGAAAGATTATATTTCACTCTAGTTTTGATTTGCATTTTCCTGTTGAATGATATTGAGCATCTTTTCCTGTGTCTGTTGGCTATCTGGATGTCTTCTTTGGAGAAATGTGTGCTCATGTTTTCTGTCCATTTTGTAATTGGATTATTTGGTTTTTTTGGGTATTGAGTTGTATCAGTTCTTTACATATTTTGGATACACCCTATATTGGATGTATCATTTGCAAATATCTTCTCCCTATCAGTAGGTTGTTTTTTAGTTTTGTTGGCTGTTTCCTTTGCTGTGCAGAAGCTTTTAATTTTGATGTAGTCCCAATAGTTTATTCTTGCCTTTGTGTCCCTTACCTTAGGAGACATGTCTAGAAAAATGTTCCTAGGGCTGATGTCAGAGACATTACTGCCTGTGTTCTCATCTAGGATTTTTATCGTTTCAGGTCTCACATTTAAGCCTTTAGTACATTTCAAATTTATTTTTGTGTATGGCATGAGAAAATGGTCCAGTTTCATTCTTTTCATGTCCATTTTTCCCAACATCATTTGTTAAAGAGACTTTTTCCCATTGCATATTCTTTCCTACTCTTTTGAAGATTAATTGACCATATAATTGTGGGTTTATTTCTGTGTGTTTAATTCTATTCCATTGATCTATGTGTCTATTTTTGTGTCAGTACATACTGTTTTGATTCCTACAGCTTTGTAGTATAACTTGAAGTCTGGTATTGTGATACCTCCAGTTTTGTTTTGTTTTGTTTTGTTTTCAAGATTGCTTTGGCTATTCAGGATCTTTTGTGGTTCCGTATATACAAATTTTAGGATTGTTTGTTCCAGTTCTGTGAAAAATACTGTTAGTATTTTGATAGAGATTGCATTAAATCTGTAGATTTCTTTGGGTAGTATGGACATTTTAGCAATATTTGTTCTCCAGTCTATAATCATGGAATGTCTTTCCATTTCTTTGTGTGATCTTCAATTTCTTTCATCAGTGTTTTATAGATTTCAGAGTACAGGTTCTCCTCTTTAGTTAAGCTTATTCCTAGGTATTTATTATTTTTGGTGCAATTATAAATGGGACTTTTTCTTCATTTCTCTTTCTGCTGCTTCATTATTACTATATAGAAATGCAACAGATTTTTGTACATTGACTTTGTATCCTGCAACCTTAATGAATTCGTTTATCAGTTCTAGTAGTTTTCTGGTGGAGTCTTTAGGGTTTTCTGTATATAGCATCATGTCATCTGCAAAAAGTGAAAGTTTTACTTCTTCCTTTCGAATCTGGACGCCTTTTATTTTATTTTGTTGTTGTTGTCTGATTGCTATGGTTAGGCCTTCTAGTACTACGTTGAATAAAAGTGGTGAGAGTGGACACCCTTGTCTTGTTCCTGATCTTAGGGGAAAAGCTCTCAATTATTCCCCACTGAGTATGACATTAGCTGTGGGTGTTTCATATAAGGCCTTTATGATGTTGAGATATGATCTCTCTAAACCTTGTTTATTGAGGGTTTTTATCACAAATTGTTGTAGTACTTTGTCAAATGTTTTTTCTGCATCTATTGAAATGATCATATAATTTCTATCCTTTCTCTTGTTGATGTGATGTATCACATTGATTTTCGAATTATGAACCACCCCTGCAACCCAGGAATAAATGCCACTTGATTGTGGTGAATTTTTTTTTTTAATGTATTGTTGGATTCTGTTTGACAATATTTTGTTGAAGAATTTTGCATGTATGTTCATCAGAGATACTGGCCTGTAACTCTCTTTTTTTCGTGGTATCTTTATCTGGATTTGGTATCAGGGTAATCCTGGCCTTGTAGAATGAATTTGGAAGCTTTCCTTCCTTTTTTATTTTTTGGAATAGTTTGAGAAGAATAGGTATTAACTCTTCTTTAAATGTTTGGTACAATTCACCTGTGAAGCCATCTGGTCCTAGACTTTGTTTGTTGGGAGTTTTTTGATTACTGACTCAATTCCATTGCCTATAATTGGTCTGTTCAAAATTTCTATTTCTTCTTGCTTCATTTTTGATAGGTTGCATATTTCTAGGAATTTACCCATTTCTTCTAGGTTGTCTGATTTGTTGATATATAAGTTTTCATAATATTCTCTTCCAATTGTTTGTATTTCTGTGGTGTTGGTTGTTATTTCTCCTCTCTCATTTGTGATTTTGTTTATTTGAGTCCTTTCTCTTTTGTTCTTGATGAGTCTGGCTGAAAGTTTATCAATTTTGTGGATTTTTTCAAAGAACCAGCTCCAGGTTTCATTGGTCTATTGTTTTTCTAGTTTCTATATCATTTATTTTTGCTCTAATCTTTTTTATTTTCTTCCTTCTGCTTTGTTTGTTCTTTTTCTAGCTCCTTTAGATGTAAGGTTAGGTTGTTCACCTGAGAATTTTATGGCTTCTTAAGGTAGGGACGTATCACTATAAACTTCCCTCTTAGGACTGCTTTGCTGCATCCCAAAGATTCTGGACTGTTGTGTTTTCATTTTCATTTGCTTCCATGTAATTCTTTATTTCTTTTTTGATTTATCAGTTGACCCATTCATTGTTTAGTAACATGTTTTTTAAGCTCCATGTATTTTTTCTCTTTCCATATTTTATCTTATAGTTGATTTCTAGTTTCATAGCATTGTAGTCAGAACAGATGCATGGTATGACTTCAGTCTTTTCGAATGTTGACAGTTGTTTTGTGGCCTAATAGGTGATCTGTTCTAGAAAATGTTTCATGTGCACTTGAAAAAAATGTATATTCCATTGGTTTAGGACAAAATGTTCTGAATATATCTGTTAAATCCATCTGGTCCTGTGTGTCATTCAAAGTCATTGTTTCCTTGTTGATTTTCTGTTAGCTGACCTGTCCATTGATGTAAGTGGGGTTTAAAGTCTCCTACTATTATTGCATTATTATCTATTAGTTCCTTTATGCTTGTTACTAACTGTTTTATGTATCTGGGTGCTCTTACGTTGCGTCCCTAAAAGAGCTTTTGTTTTTTGTCCTACGAGGAATAATATTCCTTTATTATCCTTTTAAAATCCATAGAGTTGGTAGTGATTTCCCCTCTCTCATTCCTGTCTATTCACTTTTTGTTATTAGTCTGGCTAGAGGTTTGTCAATTAAAAAAAATATTCTTAAAAAGTAGCTTTTGGCTTCATTGATTTTCGCTGTTATAAATTAGTTTTATGTTTCATTGATCTATGCCTTGATTTTTATTATTTCTTTCCACTTGTATAAATTTGGGCTTAATTTGTTCTTCTTCTTCTAGCTTCTTAAGGTAGAATATGAGACTTTTCTTCTTTCTAATATAGGTGATTATTGCTTTAAAAATATTCCCAAAGTACTATGTTAGCAGCATCCACAAATTTAGATATGTTGTGTTTTCATTTATATTTAGTTTTAAATACTTTATTCTTTTTAAAAAGATTAAAAAAAATTTTTTTTAAGTAATCTCTACACCCAACGTGGGGCTTGAATTTATAATCCTGAGATCAAGAGTCTCATGCTCCACAGACTGAGCCAGCCAGGCGCCCCATATTTTAAAATACTTTCTGATTTCCCTTTTGATTTATTGGACCCATTGGGTTCTTTAGAAGTATATCATTTAGTTTAGTTTTTTTTTTTTTTTAAGATTTTATTCATTTATTTTTCAGAGAGAGGGAGAGAGGGAGGGAGAGAGAGAGAGAGAGTGAGCACAAGCAAGGGGAGCGTAGGCAGAGGGAGAAGCAGGCTCCCCATCCAGGCAAGGAACCCGATGCAGGAGTCGATCCCAGGACCCTGGGATCATGACCTAAGGCGAAGGTAGATGCTTAACTGAGCCATCCAGACGTCCCCATTTAGTTTTGTTTTTTGTTTTTTGTTTTGTATTTTAGAGAGAGCATACAAGCGGGGGGAGCAGCAGAGTAGGGAGAGAGGAAGAGGGGAAAGAATCTCAAGCCGACTGCGCTGAGCGCAGAGCGAGATGGGGGGCTTGATTTCATGACCCTGAGATCATGACGTGAGCTGATACCAACAGTTGGATCCTTAACTGACTGAGCCACCCAGGCACTCCAGTGTTGTATTTTTTAGACATTTTCTTGTTACAGATTTGTAATTTAATTCCATTGTTGTTAGAGAACATATTTTATTTGACCCAAATCCTTCTCTATTTTGTAATACTTGTATTATTGTCCTGAATCTGGTTTATCTTGGTAAAAGTTCTTAGCGCACTTGAAATGAATATGTATTCTGTTATTGTTGGGTGGGGTGTATTTTATGGTTGTCAATTAGGCCAAATTGTTTGATAGTGTTGTTTAAATCTATACCCTTACTGATTTTTTTCATCTACATAATCAGTTACTGAGAAGAGTTTTGAAATCTCTGACAGTAGTGCTCGCTTTGGCAGCACATATACTGAAATCTCTGACAGTAATTGTGGGTTTGTCTATTTCCTCTTATAGTTTTATTAGTTTTTGCTTCATGTACTTTGCAACTGTGGTTAGATGCATAAACATAGAGAATTTTTATATTTTTTTAATCAATTGACCAATTTATCATAATGAAATGACCCTCCCTATCTTTGGCAATATTTTTTTGTCCTAAAATTTACTTTGTCTAATATTAAAATAGCCATACTGGCTTTATTTTAATTAGAGTTTATTATGATATATAATTTTCCATGCTTTTACTTTTAACATATTTGTGTCCTTGTATTTGAAGTTAGTTTTTTGTAGTAAGCATATAGTTTGAGTTTTATGTTTTTATGTGATTTGACAATCTCTGCTTTTAATTGGAGTTTAGATTATTTACATGTAATGTGATTATTGGTGTGGTTAGGTTTAAATCTATCTTTTGGTGTTCGTTTTCTATTTGCCGCATGTGTTCTTTATTCCCTTTTCCCTTTCTTGCTGCCTTCTTTTGGGTTAAATAAATATTTTTTTGTGATTCAATTTTATCTTTTTTGTTGGCTTATTAGCTATTGTTTTTTGTTTTCTTGTTTTAGTGGTTGCTTTAGGGTTTATAGTATACTTTTTTTTTTTTTACTTATCACAGTCTACCTTAAAGTGATATTATGCCACTTTTCAAATAGTGTAAGAATGTTACCATAGTATACTTCCATTTCTTCCTTCCCAGTATTTGTGCTATTATTGTCATACATTTTACTTCTACAAATCTTATATGCCCTACACTACATTGTTATTTTTTTGAACAATTATCTTTTTAAAAATTTTTTTAAATTTAAAATCAATTAATTAACATATAATGTATTATTAGTTTCAGAGGTAGAGATCAGTGATTCATCAGTCTTATATAATACCCAGTGCTCACTACATCATGTGCCCTCCTTAATGCCCAACACCCAGTTGCCCCAACCCCCCATGCCCTTCCCCTCCAGCAACCCTCAGTTTTTTCCCATGATTAAGAGTCTCGTATGAACCGTCGATTATCTTTTAGGGAGATTTGAATAATAAGAAAAAAAAATCTTATATATTTATCATGCAGGTGCTATTTCTGCTACTCTTCATTACTTTGTATAACCCCTATTTCCTTCTGATACCATTTTCCTTCTTTCTGAAAAACTTACTTAATATTGCTTGTAATGTGGGTTTGTTGTTGGTGAATTCTTTCAGTTTTAGAACATCTCAAAAAGTCTTTTTTTTTTAAATTATTTTTTGAAAGATATTTTTATTGGGTATAGAATTCCAAGTTAACAGCTTTCCTCTTTCAGTTCTTTAAAGATACTGTTCTACTACCTTCTTGCCTTTATTATTTCTGATGAGAAATCCACTGTCATTCTTATCCTCATTTCTCTCTGTGTAATGTCTTTTATCTCTGATTGCTTTTTTTCTGATTTTCTCTTTATTGCTAGTTTTGAGCAATTTGTAATATGATGTGTCTTGGTGGAGTTTTCCTTGTTTCTTACGCTTGGAGTTTTTGACATTCTTGGATCTGTGGGCTTATTGTTTTCATTAAATTTGGAAAAATTTCTGCCATTAGTTCTTCAAATATCTTTTGTGCCTTCCACTTCGGAAACTTAAGTTACATATATGTGAGGCTTATTATGATTGTTCCACAGCTCATTGATGTTCTTTTCATTTAGACATTCTCTTTTCTACCTGTGTTTCATTTTTAATTGTTTTTATTGCTATGTCTTTAATTTCTCTGATCTTTTCTTCTATAATGTCTAATTCACTATCATTCCCATCCCATGTATTTTTCACCTCACACATTGTAGTTTTCATTTCTAGAAGTTCCATTTGGGCCTTTGACAATATCTTCCATGTATCAAAAAAATTTTTTTAATTTATTATGATATGTTAGTGACCATACAATACATCATTAGTTTTTGATGTAGTGTTCCATGATTCATTGTTTGCATATAGCACCCAGTGCGCCATGCAATACGTGCCCTCCTTAATACCCATCACTGGGCTAGACTATCCCCCCACACTCCTCCCCTCTAAAACCCTCAGATTGTTTCCCGGAGCAGGGAGATCGGTAGGAGAAGGAAGGGAAAAATGAAGGGGGATAAACAGAGGGGTAAATGAACCATGTCTCAAAATTTATCCAATACTCAAAATTTATCCAATACAGAATCAGGGTAAGCTACATAATTTGTGGGGCCCAGTGCAAAATAAAAATGTGAGGCTCCTTGTTCAAAAATTATAAAAAGTTTCAAGATGGTGACAGAAGAGCAATAAACCAAGGGGTGGAGTCCTTCTAAAGATAGGGTTCTGTGTGACTGCACAGGTCTCATGCCCATGAAGCTTGCCTGGTATGGAATAAAGTCATAAAAGCTGGTTTAACGTCCTGTCTGCTAATTTTAGTATCTGTGCCAGTTTTGGGTTGGTTTTAATTAATTCATTTTTCTCTTCATTTGTATATATGACAATTTTTAATTGAGTGCCTGACACTGTAGATATTACCTTATTATGCTGGACATTTTTGTATTCCCACAAATATTCTTGAGTTTTCTCTTTGATACAGTTAATTTCCATGGAAACATTTGATTTCTTTGCACCTTGCCATTAAGATTTGTTTGGTGGGAACATGGATCTTGCTTGTCAATGGAGGAGCGGTAGCAGTTGTCAGGTGCTCTGAGGACACAAACATGAAGAAGACATAGCTCCTGTTCTAATAAGAAGCATAATTAAAATACAAAGCAGAATATAACTAATGGTACAACCAAAATATGGGCTGTCAAATGGTACAAACAATACTATGGTGAAATTAATAAAGAGAGGATATTTGAGAATTACTTTGAAAGATGATCAGGGTTTAGTCAGATGTCATGAAAGGTAAAGTGTTCCAGATGGAGGAAACATTATAAGCAGACACATTTTTGGGTATGTTTTTGGAAAATAGTACATTTCTGGGAAATAGTACATAGTTTAATATGGCTAGAGTATGTATATTGATAGTATTAGGGAATAAAGATTCTGATCTTTATCAGCATATCTTTCAATGAGTGCTGAGGCTAGATTTCAGTTTTATCCCTGTCTAGATCTGTAATAAAAGTTAATTTCTGGTAAAAAAAAAAATCAAGGTATTATGTCATTATGGCTGAGAATGAGAACTCTGGAGCTGGGTGTCCTTGGTTGAAGTCAAATCTTAGCTCCACACTCTTAGGCTGAATTCTGGTTAATTTGCCTATCTAGGCCTCACTTTCCTTACTTGCAAAATGGGTATCACGCATTAACACTCAGGGATTTTGTAATGTGAAGTGAAATAATGCAACTGAAGAAACTGGTACACAGTAAGTAACCATGCAGGTAGACTTTCCACAAGCTTGCACCAAATATTCTCTGTAACAACTGTATGGTAGCACTAATGACAGTTCTGCCTCAGATGCATGGTGTCAGCTACATGGTGTTAAGCTCATGCTTTTCAAAATACCTGTAATAAGAGTGTTGGGTCTGTTCCTGGAACCTGAGAGTAACTCATGGCTACTGGTGCTCTGCTGAAGTATTGGTGGAGATCAGTGGAAAAGGTCATAGGATCATCTGTTAGTCATTTTTATTTCATTTCTTTTTATCAAGAATAGTTATATAGAGATTCATTAACTGAACTTATTTTTACATCATTAAATCACAATTTAGAAGAGGGTCTGTATAAACCAAGTATGTAAAAGCTAGTGTATGTGGTATTTGTCTTTGGATTATTTTACTTTTTACTTAATCCTTTCTTAAATTTTATTGCCATTATATTTCAAAATAGTCTCTAATACCTAGTACACTTATTAACTTGTTTAAAAGCTTTCAAAGACACACTCAACCTTGTCTCCATCTGGCCCTGTGGATGATGATGGAAAGAGACATTTGATTCCCTTCCTCTGGGCCTGGGAGACTGGCCATCCCACCGGGTGCAGTATGTAGTGAGTCTGCAGTGGCTTGGGTAGGTCGGAACTGCAGGGATGCTCAGCTTCTCTCAGGAGACTGCGGGGCTTCAGAGGGACCTATATCCACTGTTGAAATTCAGCATCATCACGAAGTATTGATGTATATTTAAAAAATTGAACCCCATCACCCTAAAACTACCACTGGTATTTTGGGGATATGTCTTTCTAATTTTTTTCTATTCATGTTTTAAAATAACTGATTATTTTTTTATTTCAAAATAATGTCAATGCACTGTAGAAAAGTTGGAAAATAAAAGCTCAAATAAAAATACACATATGAAATATAATACAAATTAAGATCACTAAACATACTAGTTTATAACCTAATCTTTTCACTTCTAAAGTCATTTATTTCTCCATTCTGTCATATATATTTTATGAATTTAATGGAAATGAAAGCAAATATACACTTCTGTATTTTGCTTTTTTCAATCACACATTCCTGGGTGACCAAATTTCTAGGTTACTTTCTGCTTTTTATAAAACATCATTATTGCTAGTAATGCAACAGAATAGTTGTACTGTAATATATATAAATATACTCCTACTATTTAATATTTAGGTTCTTTCTAATTTATTTTATTTAAAAGATAGTGGGAATCTAATTTTATGTAAACAGCCTTTTCCATATTTTGGATTATTTTGTAAGATACATTCTTAGAAGTGGAATCATTATACCAAAAGTTATATACCTTTGAAGTGGTTTCAAATACTGTTAATCAATTTCCAGATTGATTATGAGACAGCCAGTTATACCATATCCTCAAAAATTAAAAAAAAAATTAATTTAATAGTTTAGAAATAGTATCTTCTGGTTTCATCTATAATTCTTTGATGACTAAATTGACTACCATAATATGTTTTTAAGCAAGCTGTATATTCGCTTATATTAATGCCTTTTGTTCATTTTTTTCTATTGAATTTTTAATATTTTTATTATTAAATTGTATAATTAAGGTAAATATCTCAATGTCATATTTGTCATTTTGTCATATTTCCTCTCAATCCCTGTCCCTTATGTATTTTCTTGTATTTCATTACTATTAAAAGGAAAATGTATTACAAATACTTTCAATTATAATACACAATAAGTACTTGATTTCTTATTGAGAAGTGACAGGATTTTTTGTGGGGAGAATGAAGCATAAAAGTTTAGATTATATCACCGTGACTTTTATGCTTTTTATCTCTAGTTCCTTTTTCATATGAAAGGTATGAGAACTTTATAGTTGGTTGCTAATCTACATTTTAATAGACAGTTTTTATTTTTAAACAGAAAGTATATATGTCAAATGTTATGTTGACAAATTAATTGACCATAATTGTCAAAATTGCTGGTTATTAATTTATTTTCAGTTTTTGTGTGTGAAAATGTAAACCTGCACAAGTGCCATGGTCAATTACAGCACATTTGATGTGACCTAATTAGTATTGTGAGGAACCAACACATGGAAAAACAAATGGGACACATGCTAGGGACAAAATTGAATGTGACATGAATACTAATTTTGGCTTTATATTGTTTTATTCACTAAAATCCCTCTTCTATAAAGGACGAGAAAATAGAACTAGACAGTTATTGATCTTTGTGTGGTAGGGACTGTGTAAGGTGCATCCATGGACGTTTATTTAATTCTCATGACTGTGAAGGAGGAATATTATCCCCATTTTACAGATAAGGAAAAAGATTCAGTGAAGTGAATAAAACTCCCCCAAACTGTATCCTATATGAAACAGCTAAGATTTCATTCCATCTATTTGACTTCAAGGTAACCTCAGTACATTTTTTTTCTATTTTAGTCTTAATTCCATCCCAAAATTAAGAAAAAAAAAAAAAAGAAATAAGGGATTTCCACAGAAGAGAAAACACTTTTATTTTTAAGACCCAGATATTAGTGGTTGATACTATCCCCAATCCCTAGTTGGGATATCATGAGAATAAATCACAGCTCTTTAAGAAAAGCCTCATATTCATCAGACAGTCTCAAGTTTTTCTGTAAGTGACAAGTCCTAGTATGATACCTAGTATGATACCCCACATTTAGACCTGGGCAAGTGAGGTTCCTACCTGGACTGTGGATCTCAGGAGGCCTGCATTTCTGGAATTTTTCTAAATCTTCCTTTAGTGCCCTCTGGGCAGGGTATCCTTGCCCAGACTGATGCATCGGCCCTGTCCCATTTTTCACTTCAGGACACTCTGTAACCCTCTACTCCTGCTCCCCATAGCATCCATATATGAGGTTGTCCAGATGAGCTCCAGGACTTGAGCCTACCAGGTCACCCCAGGCCCTACTTTTTGGGGGCTTCTTTCTCAGCAGGGAAGATTTTTTTTTTTTTAAGATTTTATTTAGAGAGTGAGACAGCCAGAGAGGGAACACAAGCAGAGGGAAAAGCAGGCTTCCCACTGAGCAAGGAGCCTGATGCGGGGCTCGATCCCAGGACCCTGGGACCATGACCTGAGCTGAAGGCAGACGCTTAACGACTGAGCCACCCAGGCGCCCAGCAGGGAAGATATTAATTTGCCTTTTCCCTTTAGCTAGTCTGGTATTTATTTGCAGGGTAGTTCCATGTGGACACAGGGTGTTCAAGATTCTGGACTACTGATAACCCACTGCCAATCTTTAGGCATGTATGGGCCTATATGTCAGCCCCCATCTGTGTTCTGGTTGCAGGGCTGCCTTCTGGCTGCATCACCTGAAGGTGAGGGTGGTGGAGGGGTGGCAGTGCATCTTGTGTCCTACCTATTCCCTGAGCCTGGCACCCAGGTTGTGGCCCTATCTCCTCTGTAGGCTTTATGCTGCCTGTCAGGCAGTCCTCTTGGGGTGACCTTGCCTATGTCTTTTCAAGATTGTAAGTCTGCAATGCTAATAGGTCCTTCAGTCAACATCCTCTCTTGCCTCTGAGGTTGATTTCACGATGTTGCTCTTCCAAGTTTACTGTAAGCCATGTCAAATGATGGACAGATTTCTTTGAGCAAGTGGAACCATTCTTTATCCTTTTTTTCAAGTGTCCTTTGCCTATCCTTCTTGCAGGTGGCATATATGGAAGGCAGGAGTACAGTTTGAAAGAGATCACACTCTTAGAATGCAGTGATCATGACCTAAAAAGTTAAGAGAAAATGGGGTTGGAAGATATGTTGTTTTCCATTCACCCTGTAAAATTCTGAAGAGTAAATTTTTCATGGCCAGAAGATGAATTTTCTTGTATGTTCTGAGTAACACTTGCATTTGTGATTATTGTCAATAAGGTATAGTAACAATTTTAAGAGAGTCATTAGAAGCCAGTAGTCACGGGTGGCAGAGTAAATGAAGCACCATCATGTGTGTGGGGTGTAACCAGCATTGGTTAGCGGTGTGAGGAAACCGCAGGGAAGTTCTATATTGTTTCAATGCAAATGTGTTCTGAAGAGCCATGTTATTGCCAGTGATAGTCGTGCTGTTAACTTTTTCTCAGTGGGAGACATAAAATTAGTCCGCAGTGGTGCATCTGACAATAAAGAACAGAGATGTTTCCTGGACCTGAATAAGAAGAGATGTTGACTAGACACATTATGAAGACTCTTCTTGTACTAAATGGACAATAAGCAAATACATAAGTACAATTTCTCAGCCCTATCTTAAATCTTCATTTGTAAATCACCGTGCTTCACATGGGTCCATGAATTTAGTTATACTTTTAAAAATCAAATTGATTATATATATATAGGGGGTTGTAAAAAATATTTGGCCAGGGACCTACACAACCTAGAGGCAGTCTTGTAAGATACAGACATTTAGTTTGAGCCATAAAAGTTATTCTTCCTGAAACTTCCTTGAAGTGGAGATTTCTTCACAGAATGTCCATTTTTGAGGACAAAGAGGAAATTATCTTCATCCTCATATATTAATGTCCTGCATAGTTGTTCATCATACATTTTTGTACTGAATTGAACTTGCTCTAGGTTGGATCTTCCCCAACTTGGAGCTAAGTGCTGCCCTTGTTGAGAGAAGATCTCAGCCATGTCTGTTGTTTAGTTGGTAAAAAAATGTGTTTGTCATTCTTCATGTTTTCACATTTCACTGTATGATCCTGAGAATCCCAACTCAAGTGCTTCTTCATGGGGGCAAAACACAGAGAAGGCCCAAGCCTACTGGTGTGAACTTGACAGAGCCAAACGATTTTGTTTTGGCAGATTTGCCTGTTTCTGGTGGGTTGCTGGGCCTCCTGGGTTAACTTGTCTGTCTAGATCCAAGGAAGAAGGAAGCACCTCTAGGTGGTCAGATATGTAAAGCTTCTTCTGTACTTCGGTTCAGAATTTTGTTCTCTACTTGGTTCTATCCTGCTTAGCCCTGGAACCGTGTCTTTTCACTCTGGTTTCTTTGGATTATTTCTTTGGCTTGGAAATCTGACTTGACTGCTTATATTTCTGATCTCAACAGGAGCTAACTTCACATTCAATACAACTCCATGGTATTTATTTTTAGTAGAGTACAGTTTGGCAATTTTAACTTTGGTTTTCCTTTTCTGCATGTTTTCCTATGTTCTTATGGATTTCCATCCATCATTAAAGTGCATTTATTATCTCAGATGGAGGGTGGACTAAGCTCAGAACAAATTAATATCTTCTACCTTTGAGTTCCAAAAAGCTTTAAAAAACCCTAGTAAAGGTAAAAGATGGAAAACCAAAGTATCATGGCTTTGCAAGAGTCAGATCCTTGAGAGAGTAAATGTCCTTAAATTTCTGAAAATTTAATTTTCAAATTGAGCAGATTCTGTTGGATTTAATAGATGAATTTCTCTAGTGAGTGAGTAGGTAAGGTTGTTTTTTTTTGTTTGTTCATTTGGGTTTTTTTTGGTCTCTGTTTTAATTTTTTTATGGAGGGATGGGGTTGTGACTAGATATTAGGTACCAAAGGACAAGAGCTCTGACTCCATAGTTTAGAGGATAAAAGAATGAAAGGAACCCCCTCAGCCATGGGGACTGTTACCTGACCACCCAGGATACTGCCAATATCAAAAGAAAATATCATTTACTTGATATGAATATTTTATTGAGGGAGAAACAAACTGTTCATGAACAAGGAGACTTCAAACCTGAAACTGGTATGGAGCTCAGAGGAATGACAAACAGAACGGCTTATAAAGAGAAAATGAGGGGGCATGTGGGTGGTGCAGTCAGTTAAGCATCCAACTCTTGATTTTGGCTCAAGTCATGATCTCAGGGTTGTGGGATTGAGCCCCACCTTGGGCTCCTTGCTCAGTGTGGAGTCTGCTTGGGATCCTCTCCCTCCTTTTCTGCCCCTCCCCCTTCTCTCTCTCTCTGAAATAAATAAACAAATCTTAAAAAAAAAAAAAAAAGAAAATAAGGAAGTTGTTCAAACTTTACAACAACTGGTTATTATCATTACAGTGGGGGCCAGAAGACAGGGATTGTATGAAAGTGATAATCTTATACTATTTTAGGAAGATGGCTTAAGCTTTGTTTATGATTATCAGAGGCATTTAGAAAAAGTAAGTTTCGCTTATATTCATGTAAAGGAAAAAATGTATATTTTCCCCCTTACTGTGTAGGGAAAAACCTGGCTGTTTTCTACTGTATGCTTCTTCTTCTTCTTTTTTAAAGATTTTATTTATTTATTGGACAGAGAGAGACACAGCGAGAGAGAGAGAACACCAGCAGGGGGAGTGGGGGAGGGAGACGCAGGATTCCCACCAAGCAGGGAGCCCGATGCGGGGCTCGATCCCAGGACCCTGGGATCACACCCTGAGCTGAAGGCAGATGCTTAACGATTGAGCCACCCAGGCACCCCTCTACTGTATGCTTCTTTCATGTGTCTCTCTCTCTCTTTTTTTTTCCCCACATGGAACACTTCATTTCTGACACTTCCGGTCACCAAATGTGTGGATTTTCCCACACCAAACAATCCTCAATGATATCAAATGGGTGTCCTACAAGTTACTCAATTCTAACATTATCTGCTGAAGATAATGTCAAATCCCATACATAAGGATTCAGTCCCTGCCTCCTCCCCACACAATACACTATAGATGCCAGTCCCAACCCCAGCCAGTTATAGATCATAGGTTCCAATGATCTCCTTCTTAGATTTGATTAATTTGCTAGATAGCTCACAGAACACTGGGGACACCTAGTTACATGTACTGGTTTATTGAGGGGGGATAAGGGATACAGATGAATGCCCACAGAGAGATACGGAGGGTGAGGTCTGAAAGAGCCCTGAGCACAGAAGCTTCTGTGTCTGTGGAATTGGGTGTGTCACCCTCATAGGTATGGATGTGTTTGCCCACCTGTAGGCTCTCTGAACCCCACACTATTGGGGTTTTATGGGAGCTTCATCACATAGGCAAAATTGACCATTAACTCCATTTTCAGTCTTTCTCCCTTCTTAAGAGAATGGGGGATGGGCTGAAAATTCCAAGCTTCCGATCATGGCTTGGTTTTTCCAGTGACCAGCCCCCAGCAAGATGCCATCCAGGAACCCACACAGAATCATCTCATTAAGACAAAAGATGTTACTAATGCTCTTATCACTTAGGAATTTACAAAGGTTTTGGGAGGCCTGTATTAAGGAAGGGGTCAAAGACAAATATTAGAACAAGAGATGGTCCCACTGCTCTTATTGTTAGGAAGTTACAAGGGTTTTAGGAGCTCTGTGTCAGAGACTGGGGACAGAGACCAATATATATTTTCTATTATCTCACAGTTCATGAAATAAGCAAAATTAAATTTTGTTTACATAGCTTTACTGGTTTTGTCTGCTTGGGGATCTTCAAATCTGGTCTCCACAGGAATCCATCAAAATCCTAGAGAACATAGGCAGCAGCTTCTTTGACATTGGCCACAGCAACTTCTTTCAGGACACGTCTCCAAAGGCAAGGGAAACAAAAGCAAAAATGAACCTGTGGGACTTCATCAAGATAAAAAGCTTCTGCACAGCAAAGGAAACAGTCAACAAAACTAAGAGGCAACCCATGGAATGGGAGGAGGTATTTGCAAATGACATTACAGATAAAGGGCTGGTATTCAAGTCTATAAAGAATGCCTCAAACTCAACACCCAAAAAAACAACAAATAATCAAGTCAAAAAAAAAAAAAAATGGGCAGAAGACATGAACAAACACTTCTCCAAAGAAGACATACAAATAGCTAACAGACACATGAAAAAATGTTCAACATCATTAGGCATGAGGGAAATTCAAATCAAAACCACATTGAGATACCACCTTACACCAGTTAGAATGGCTAAAATTAACAAGTCAGGAAACAACAAATGTTGGTGAGGATATGGAGAAAGGGGAACCCTCTTACATTGTTGGTGGGAATGCAAGTTGGTATAGCCACTTTGGAAAACAGTATGGAGGTTCCTCAAAAGGTTAAAAATAGAGCTACCCTATGACCCAGCAATTGCACTACTGGGTATTTACCCCAAAGATACAGATGTAGTGAAAAGAAGGGCCACAAGCACCCCAGTGTTCATAGCAGCAATGTCCACAATAGCCAAACTGTGGAAGGAGCTGTGATGCCCTTCAACAGATGAATGGATAAAGAAGATGTGGTCCATATATACAATGGAATATTACTCAGCCATCATAAGGGATGAATACCAACCATTTGCATCGACAAGGATGGAACTAGGGGGATTATGCTAAGTGAAATAAGTCAAGCAGAGAAAGACAATTAGCATATGGTTTCATTCATATGTAGAACACAAGGAGTAGCAGGAAGGATATTAGGGGAAGGAAGGGAAAACTGAAGGGGGGGAAATCAGAGGGGGAGATGAACCATGAGAGCCTATGGACTCCAGGAAACAGTCTGAGGGTTTCAGAGGGGAGGGGTGTGGAGGGATGGGTTAGCCCAGTGATGGGTATTAAGGATGGCATGTGTTGTAATGAGCACTGGGTGTTATACGCAGATAATGAATCATGGAACACTACATCAAAAACTAATGATGTACTATGTACTATGTTATGGTGACTAACATAATAAAAAAATAAAAATAAAAATCTGGTCTCCATTTTATTTTAACACCAGCAAGGGGAAACTTGGTATATTGAACACCTGAATTTATCTCCATTCCTTCCTGACCACCTTTTCCTCCCTACCTCCATAACATTAAAGAATAAAAGGGCATAGGCTCACAAGGGCAAAAAGAGAGGATAACCACAATATATTAGAAGATGATAACTAGGGACCTCCGGTGGAATGACTGGTGAGGCCTGTCTCCACACATTAGTTTTTAATTTAGTTTTTAAATTTGTCTCTCTTAAACATGGACACCCAAGAATCATTGAAATATCATTTGAAGAATGCCTCTAACATGCATGAAGGGACCAAAACATGAAAAAAAAAAAAAAAAACACCTTCAAGAAAAAAGAGTGCAGGGAACAGAAGAAAACTTAAAAACATGCTATAATTAATACTCTCAGAGAGATGATACTTCATCACTGAAACAAGAATGAGAGGCAGTTAGGGGCGCCTGGGTGGCACAGCGGTTGGGCGTCTGCCTTCGGCTCAGGGCATGATCCTGGCGTTATGGGATCGAGCCCCGCATCAGGCTCCTCTGCTATGAGCCTGCTTCTTCCTCTCCCACTCCCCCTGCTTGTGTTACCTCTCTCGCTGGCTGTCTCTATCTCTAATAAATAAATAAAAATCTTAAAAAAAAAAAAAAAGAATGAGAGGCAGTTAATAGAAGAGGAAGATTTGGGTGGTAAGAGTTCCTGCCAGTTGAAAATATATAAAAATAAAAATTTCACTAGGGATGATGAAGCTGAATATGTCTCTCAGTAAGGGGAATAAAAAGACAAAGGGATGGAAAATAAGAGAGAAAAAACTAATAATGGTTGGGAATATGTATAGGCAGATGGTGCAGAGGATCAAATTGCAGTCTCTCAAATACCAGCGTGGGTGGAAAGCAGCTGAGTGTGTTAGCATTCCCCTCGTTAACACCAAAGGGTGTTGTGTGAGTCAACGCCCCCTAGTGGGCCGCCATGGGTTTGGAAGAAGTTGGTTGAAGGCTATGTGGACTGATGCCTGAGGTTTATGTCAAAGTTGAGGACATTAGCAAAGATACAACTAACAAAGATACTGTGCCCTAAATCAAATTAGGACACTGAGTGGAGGTCAGATAAAACAGCAGCTGGCATAGAACCAGGCACCCTTCTCCCAAGCCCCATATGGTGGTGTCGAAGAAGCCACTCCACAATCCAGATGCCAACAGGGAGAAAAGAAGGAACAGGAGCCAAAGGCTGAGTGGGAGTGGCAAGTTTAAGTGGAAGAGCTTGTGTTACTCTGAATTGGTCAGTATATGTTTTTCTGTTATGAGGTAGAAATGTGGGCTTGAGAACTGTTAATTTAGTTGTGGTATAAAGAAAGTTACTTTTTCTCTACACAATTTTTGTGCCTGAAAACCATACCAATGATATAGTCAATAAGAATAAAGAAAATAATACACATGGCTATCATACATCTGTAATTAATAAAAGATAATCTTCCTTTTTTCTAATAGCAAACATTAACTTTTTTCCTAATCAGTATTCTACCTGAATATTAACCAGTCCAGACAATTATTTTAATATCCAAAGCACACAAAATGTACCTACATTGTGCGTCACACATTGCTGATGGTGTAGCTTTTATTGAGTAGTTATTATGTGCATGTTATCATGCAGTTACCGAAAAATGAAATTAAATGATCCTTCGTTTCAGGAAGCTTACAACCCAGATAGTGGTTAAACAAGCATTGCACATGACAGAAACTTACAGGATGGAGCGTTTCATGGGCTTGGATATTCAGAGAAACTCAGTAGAAGGCAGGAGACTTGAGCTGGTTGTTGAAGACTAGGGAGGATCCAGCAAGGAAAGACAAATTGGCTTCAACCAGCATGGCAGCCTGAAAGTCTTTGTTGAGACACATTTTGGGAGGAGTCTAATTTCAGTGGGGGAAGGGCAGTGGAGACTAGTGGTGTCTTCTGCAGGTGGGAGAAGGAATAGGCAAGGTAAGGACATCTGTTCTTGAGGTAGGTAGAGAGGCAGAGAGGTGAAAGGTAAGCATTCTGTGTAAATGATATCGGAATAGCAAATACTCAGACTGAAATATGTGCCGTGTATCCTGGATCCCACAGAGGACTTCCACTGGGTGGAGTAGCTGATAATAGTAAGGATGATAAGTCAGGACCAGATGGAGGGAGCCTTTGAAAGCACTTACTCTATGGGTGATGCAGAGCTATTGAGATTTTTTAAATAGAAAAATGACATGATCAAAATGGGGGCAAGCAGGATGAATGGAGTTTCAAGATCTAAAAAGAACCCGAGGTAGTAAAAACAGTTAACTCGGGCACCAAATATCTGATAAATTTGAGTTTGTCTTGTATGTCTTTCTGATCTTCCTCATTAAGGTGTTCAAAGTTCTTTAACAACAATTTGCTAAAAGTTCAACTTATCCCTCTTATGTATTTGGAAACAAAATTCTGCCCCTCACTAGCTATGTGAACTTAAGAAAATTGATGAGTAGCTCTGGGGCTTAGGTTTCTCATCTGTAAAATGAGCTGGTAAAATATGTTGTTTCAGGCTTCTCCCAGTGTTAATGTTTTATCCAGTAACACTGACACCTGGTGATTTTGTTTTCTTCCTCATCTCTCTTTCAGAAATAGTTCTCTTAAGAGTAAATCTACTCATTATGACCAGAAGGAGGTAAGTTTATTTACTTGTATGAACTCATCCCAGTTAGCATTTGTGATATTTATTAATTGAATCCTTAATGGGAATCCAAATCTAAAATGTTAGTAAACATGTTTGGTGGTAATGTTCCATGCATGTGTATATTATTAATTTCATAATTTCCAAGCAAATTTGAGAAACATGATTTATTGAATCCATGGTCAATGTTCAGTTTCATTTCCTGGCACATGAAATGGAGACCACATTGTCTCTGCTGCCTTATGTACCCCCTTTTCATACCTCTATTACCACAAAAGCGGAACCATTTATTTTGCAAAAGGTTTATCAGAGAACTAATTATAACATCAAGTGGGATGGTGTTCAGAACAGTCTGAATGATAAATAATGAGGAAAAATAATCCAATAATTATTTAAAGTAGTGGGTGTTAGCTTCCACTGTGATCTGATGATGGTGGTAGCTGGGTAAAGCTTCAAAGTAACAATACACATCCAGCCATTGATGATATTTTGTTCTCCTATTCATAGTTTATTCCATTACAATAGTCCAGTGGATTTAGTCTGTTTTTCAATTACCCCGGCCACTCACTTGTGGGTATTGTGTGTGGTTGCTTCACGTGTGCTGTAGGCCCTCTGCACTATTATCCTGGTCAACAAAAGGCAATTATTAAATTCTAAAAAAGCTTTAGATGAAACTGCCATGACAATAGGCATAGGTAATCAGAAGCATAATCATGTTCTGCTGGAAATCTGTGCCCGTAGAATGAACAGGAACATAGTGTAGTCTTTGAAGTCCATTTTCATGTAAACATCAAATGATGCCGTCAGGTTTTTCGACACAGGTTTGAAGTGTAAATGTGCATCGTCAGCTTCGGGTCAAGACATGACTTATGGTCCTAGTGTAAATGTATTTGCAAAATACACAATTTTCCAGCTTAGGACAAAATCTATTAGGGATTTTGGTATTATGCCTTTTCGGTTTGTAGAATAGAAACACGTCATAATATCCCTTGCAAAACAGAGAGGTTTAGTGTGAAATGAATCACATGCTCAGAAAAATAGCAACTCAGACAAACAGCCTGATAATAGGCTGGAGCAAGAGGCTGGTGTTGGTCCTGTATTCAAACATGAGATGCTATAAAAGAGTTGGTGTCACTATGTTTCTGAGGAAAAGCAGTTTCAGAAACAGTTGTATGAGGGGGCGCCTGGGTGGCTCAGTCGTTAAGCGTCTGCCTTCAGCTCAGGGCGTGATCCCGGAGTTCTGGGATCGAGCCCCACGTCAGGCTCTTCTGCTGGGAGCCTGCTTCTTCCTCTCCCACTCCCCCTGCTTCTGTTCCCTCTCTCGCTGGCTGTCTCTGCCTCTGTCAAATAAATAAAATAAATCCTTAAAAAAAAAAAAAAACAGTTGTATGAGGGTATTGGTAATGTCTGGGATGACTCCTGCATTCAGGCAGCCGGGGGGACTGTGAGGTATGTGCAGGTAACTCAAAGGCTACTTTCATACTGAAAAGCAAAAATGGCAGATTCTGGGCTGCGCCATTATTGAAAGGAGTTCCAGTAGTTCCAGTTAAGTGTTAACTGAAGCATGCCGCGAACCTCAACTGCCTTGAAATAGTTCCTTTTGCCTGCCTGATCCAGTCTTGTATCTCCACCCTTAAGGCCTGGTGCCACAGTCTTCTAACTGTTGACAGTCCGGGCCAGATCCGTTGTTGGGGGACCTGTGCTGCACCTCGTAGAGTGTTTGACAGCATCCTTGGCCTCTACTGGTATGCCAGTAGCATCTTGCTGGCCCCCAGTGGGGAACAATGAAGCCTCCAGACATGGTTAAATGTCCCCTGGGAGCAAAATCACCCTGGTGGAGAAACAGCTTTATCAGCATCTTGGGCACTCTAAGCAGTCCCTGTTAAAATGCAGGTGCTACTTGGTGGGAAAAGCCACCATTCCCACCAAGAACACCTTAGCCTTCCTTAGCCGCCTGATTTTCTGGCATGGGAGCAGGGCTAGGAACGGGATGTAAGTCAAGCTGATGAGTGGAAGCAGGAGAGTCTTGGGGATGGGAGAAATGAAGAAGGTGAGGGAAGTATGGTGGTGGACTACCGCATCAGGGATCCCTGTGCCGCCTAGAAATTTCACGAGGTTCCCAGGTGAGAGAAGTGTGATGGCAACAGTGGGGAGAATGGCTGGAAAAGAAGTAAGGATTCATTCAACATGCCAAGGGGCACTCAGGTACAGTAAGGCCTTCGTAGAGAAGAGAATGTTGGTCAGTTTGTAAAGTGATGTTTTGCTGTAATCAAGAAGACAGGTTTATGATGATGCCTGTTAGTCATAGACAGCCGAGTGGGTGGAGCAGGCTGCCGTCCGCTCTGAGTGAGAGGTAGGAGGCCTTTGAGTCATGCAGGTGCAAAAGAAAGAACCTGCGCTGCCGAGGACTTCTTTCCCTGAGGGATGGGGGAGCTCGGGGTCCAGGTAAGGTACAGCAGCTAACTTTCATCTTCAAACAATTCCTTCCTTCTGCTGTGGGTCACTGAGCCTGCAGGGAACACCCTGTGGGCAGATTCATCGTTTCCAGTATGCTGATTAAAACCATGGTATTTGAAAGTTTTCCAGGGAAACACACACACACTCAATAAGGAATGGCAACCATAGGAATAGGGACTCCGAAGCAAACATTGACTATTTCAAAACATGGCCCTGCTAGATGTGCCTGTGAAATAGACTGGCTTAGAGTTTAAATGAGGACAACTGAAAAATTCTGAATTCCCCCTTCATTTCTCTTACTTCTAACCCCTATTCTAGTTTTCACTCTATTTTTAATGGTTCTCCCCCACCCCTTACCAACCTCATGATTTGGATTATTTTAGAAAAGTAGAAACAAAAAATTAAAAATATGTACTTGTCTTCTGGTTTACTCTTTTCTTATTTTTACCTCTACTCTCTTTTTTATTCAGTTTCCTCTCTGCTCCCATCTCCTCTGCGTTGTTCGATTTTTCATTTTCTTCTGCTGACTCCTTTTTCTCTGCTATTGCAAAACTTGAAATAATCTAGTCTGCATATGTATGGTAACCTGGTGGCTTTGGAACACTCTCCAGTTCAAATACCGCATTATTTCCACGAAGTGCCTTTGTACCTGTCACCCATGAGTTAGAAATTCTGTCTTGGATATAGTGTTATTGTATCCATCTGAAATGTGAAATACAGGGGCAGGGGTTTGACTGTCAAGTGTCATGAGGAAACTCTTTAGGAATGATGGAAATGTTCTATAGCCTGATTGTGGTGCTGGTTATACAACTATACACAGCTGCCCATACTCATCAAATGTACATTTAAAATCGATGAATTTTATTCCATGTCAATTACACTTCAAAAGAAGAGACGATAAAAGTAAAACTAAGCACATGTTTTTGACGATGGCCACTTTCCCACTGAAGTTGCAATGTGGCGTGATTGTGCCTTACACATTCTCATCCCTTCAGGCTTTTCATCTTTCCTAAGAACCAGTGTGTGACTTGCGGTGTCCTCGTGATTCCCAATCCCGCCTCCCAGAGAGCAGGCGCTAGAGTATCTGCACATTCCTGCTCTCAAAAGAAACTACAGTGTACGCATCAAAGTAACAAAGGATAAAACACAAATGCAGTGGTTTCTCACTAAGGCCTTATAAATAATAACATATCTCTTAAAAAAGTATCAGTCAAAATGATGAAAGTAATTTTGATCTTTTCGATTCAGCTTGACCAGCTGCTGAAAGACTGCAGCAGTCCACAGTCAGATTTCGCAGTCTGAAGGTGCTAGGGTCCCTCTCTAGTGCCAGCCACGGCCCTAGCAACTCAGGGCACAGAGCCTTCTTTCTTCCCATTTAGAAGGAAACCTAGAGATCTCCTCTCAACATTAACGCTATGTGTACATACATACCAATCCATTCATGCATTCTAAGGGACAAGTGAACCACACTAAAGGAGAAAAGGGGAGATTGCTTCACATCTTTTTATTAGTGAATGTGGAGTTACAGCAAAGAATTCCCCTTTTCCCTTCTTATAAGTTATTTTTTTCCAGATTTGAGATTTAAAGACATATAACATTGCATACATTTAATCTGTACAACGTGATGATTTGATATACGTGTATATTGCACAATGGTTACTACAATAAGGTTAGTTAACACACCGATTACCTCACATAGTTACCATTGTTTTGTGTGTGCTGAGAAATTTCAAATATATAATACAGTATCATTAACTATAGTCACATTGCTGTACACTAGGTCTTCAGAACTAATTCATCTTGCATAACTAAAACTGAGGGGGAATGGGGAAATGTTGAAGCTTGAATTTTTATAGTGCCATGAAAAAACAGATCCCAGGACAGGACTTTAAGTAAGAAAGTCATTGCCTATAACATTCATTATTTTTATATTTATTTACTCTTAACGAGATACAACTCTAACGAGAATCCCAGCCATATTCTAAATAAAAATTTTCCTTTGATTATCAAAGCAAACCAGTCTCCTGGCAGAGAATTTGAACTTTAAAAAAAGATGCAAAAAATGACAAAAACCTGTTGTAATTTCACTATCCAGACACAATATCAACATGTTGATGTATTTCCAGGTTTTTATTCTGTGTGTGTAATATTTATAAAAATAAGGCAAAATTAATTTTATCGTATGTTTTACTCTGATCATTTCTCCATATCATTAGAAAAGTTGAATCAAATACATGCATTTTAGTGACTTCATATTATTCTGTTGTATGAATGCATTGTAATTTACTTAGCCAATTTTATATCTTTATATTTTTAAATTGTTTCCTTTAAAATCCATAATATATTAATAGTTTTTGGTGAGTTGTTTTCTTTTTATTTATGTACCTTTGATAGGTATTTATTTTCCTAATACTTCATTTTAATGTCTACCTGGATACTATACCTTCATAAATTATTTAAAAATGTCAACTTGGTTTTCAATTTTGATTTTAGAATGCATATGGTTTGTTCTTTTGAACATACAAATTGAGATTAGTACAAGGAACGAAAAGAGGTACTATAAAAGATTATATGATTTAATATTAGAGTGCTACCTACTGGTGGATTTTAAAATGGCACTCAACAGACCTCGATTAGCTCAAATATTAAGTTACCGTATTTGAAATATGACTATTGCTTAAATTGTGTTAGTGAGCATTAAGGCAATTGATAGCAAGAAAAATGTCATGACTTAAGCTTTTCTTTTTTAATTCTTTATGTCAATAAAAATATCAATATTTGGAGTATTTCGACAGTCTAAGAAATGGAAAACCTCATTGTTTTCATATATATTAATTAAGTGAATAGATGAACAGACAAATAATAAATTGAAAATAAATTGAAAAGTTAGTAAAATATATGTGGTGAATGAAGCCACCAGGCCCAGATAATTTTATGGGTAAGTTCTAACAACTTTTTAATGATTTTTTTTTTAAAGATTTTTTATTTATTTATGTGACAGAGAGACAGCTGGTGAGAGAGGGAACACAAGCAGGGGGAGTGGGAGAGGAAGAAGCAGGCTCATAGTGGAAGAGCCCGATGTGGGACTCGATCCCTGAACGCCAGGATCACGCCCTGAGCCGAAGGCAGACGCTTTAACGACTGCACTACCCAGGCACCCCGCCCCTAACAACTTTTTAAAGAATAGATAATTCTATGCTGTTTAAACTATTTCATAGCATAGATGTTGGAAATTACCTCTTTGATTTTATGAGTCTAATAAACCATAATATCAAACTAAAGAAGGCTGTACCACAACAAGGAAATCTCTGGGCTAATCTCATTTAGGAGCATAGTCCTAAAATATTAAATACAATACTGATATATTGAATGCGGTAGTATTTAAATAGTAATTGTATCATTAACCTGATATTTCATTTGTACCGTATCACCCAAATTTTAGAGTCTTAAGTCAATAATCACTTATAAGCTATGGGCTTATGGGCTGGCAGTTTGTGCCGGGATCAACTGGACAGCTCTCTTGCTAGTCTGGCTATAGTCATTCATGTGGCTGCAGGCTTCTGGTGGCTCACCTGGGGCTAGGAGGCTGAGGATGTTCTCCCTCACATGTCTGGCAGTTGGTGCTGGCTGTTGGCTGGGTCTCTCTCTCTCATGTGGTTTCTCATCCTTAAGGGCAGAAAGAGAGTAAGAGCAGAAACTGCAAGACTTTTGGAAGCCTAGATTTGGAAGTCACACAATGTCCTGTGGCATGTTGTTGGTCAAAGCAACTCATAAGGTGGTCGTTTTCAAGGGATGGAGAAAGAGACTACCTCTTAATAGAGCGGATGACAGTATCACATTGTAAAGGGATATACATACAGGGATGGGAGGAAGTGTTGCAGCCATCTTCGAAAACAATCTACCTTAATTGTTAAATGAGTTAATCTTTGTAAAATACTGGCACATAGTGTTATATAAGTATTTGTCAAAAAAAAAAAAACAATTAACCAATCCAGTTAATTCCAGGAATACAAAGAGAGTTTACCGTTAAAACAATCCACTGATTATGATTTTCTGGAAAAAAAACACTACCTCTCAGAAGGAGGCTAATGCAGGCAATACAGATAGGCACCTTGCATTAAGGAATTTCAGAGAGAAAAGAAAATCGACTACCCCCCCTTTTTTTTGAGCTTTGCAAAATTATGGTGACTTCCAATTAAGATGGTATATTGCATAATCTTCTCCACTGTATACCACAGACAGAACTACTTAAAGATGTGCTTTTAAAATTATAAAGTACATATACAAGCTGAAGAACAAGAGAAGGCTCAGGGGATGAGGAATGGACAGTGATGAGTGGGGACAGACTGTGCAACCTTCTGACCTTGGCACTGGACAAGCGGCTATAGCACCCAGAGCTTCCAAGCCTAATCAAGAACACATCCAAACACTCTCAGGCTAACATTGCTGGAAAATTGGAGCTGAACTAATTATGCCACATGACCTGGGCTGCACCTAGAAGTGGACATCTGCCCGTAGTTCCAGTAGACAAGAGATACATCTGAGTCAACATGGCGAAGATGCCTATGTTGCTTGTGGACAGAATCTTTGAGATTGCTTTGCCTATAATGGGCCCCAGCCCCAGCCCTCTTGCCGGATCTTGCCTGGGCAGCCCAATGGGCAGGCTGAGCCAACCTCAAATCCATGACAAAGACCTGAGTGGGGTAAAAACTCTCATGCAAAACAAGAGCACGAAGCAAAATTTCAAAGCACACAAAGAAATTCATGGTTATAAGGCATTACCACGGCAGTATTTTTTCTTGGGGATAAATTTCTTTCAGATGACATCCCAAGATTATTCATTTACTTACTCAACATATATTATTGAGCATCTAGTATGTACCAAGTACTGGGCTAGTGGCTGGGAATAAACAGTGAACAAAACACACAAAAATCCCTCTTTTCATGGAGTTTATATTCTAGTGGGAGGTCATAAGGAAAGGAATATTTCAGGGGTAATCTGGATAGGAGGTTAGAGAGTTATAGAGGGACAGACAGATGGGCGAGACAGATTCATAGCTGTTAAACCCCTGGATCCTGTCCCGTTCCCGCTGGCCCTCCATTTGAAATATCAAATGCATATCATTTTATCTTTTTTATTAACTACACAAATACAGTGAAAATGAAAAGAAATGTAAGGAAAAAAATGTGCTTTGTATCTTGATCTCTGTTAGCAAGAACAAGCTGGCAGGACCAAAAGCCTGGAAAGGACATGGTTCATTTTATTTAAAGGTGGCTAGGGACCTCCAGAGTGGACCAGAGAAGGAAAAAAAATTTAACAACTATTCAAGCAGTTTAGAGATTGGATAGAATTGGAGGCTTAGCAAGTACAATATAGTCACTTTTGTAGCATCTGCAAATTTTTCTAGTTAAAAAAAAATAATACAATGTCAGGCTCTTCATTTTTAAAGGCAACCCCACCTGTGTTCATGCATTTTTCATTTTGTTCAGATTCAGTAAAGGTGAGTACCGGGCAATCACATTTTCCTTTTCTAATTATATCTGAACTTGAAGTAGAGTAGAAAGAAAGAGGTCACACTGGTAGGAGGCTTCTGTGCTTTTTTTCTTGTCCTTTGTTATCATCTTGCTCTAAAGTTTTTCCATTGGTGGAGTCACAGTTTAATTATCTCCTAAAATTATTTTTTGAGAGAAAAAAGTTGAACTTCTTTGACTACTGTGACTCTTACTACTCTCTCCTTATTCTTCTCCTATGACTCAGTCTTCTTGGATGAATAGCTCTTAATTTTTGTCAGGTCAAATGTCCTATTTTGAGAATTTGATTACATCTATGAATTCACAAAAATACGTACATGCACATAAATATACATATTTATGCATATGATTTTATTGTAACTAATGCAGAAAATACACCCTTGGGAGCTAAGGGCATGAACCTCTCTGTCTTAGATAGTTTCTCTTCCTTGGTTTATGTCTTTTAATCTTGAGGTTCCCAGGGAGTTGTCATTGCCTGTTTATTTTTATTCTAGACCCTCTACCTATGTGCCTTTATATACTCCCAATGCTTGCAACTCTCTGCCATAATGTAGACTTCCAGATTTACACGTCCAGTCCTGGCATCCTCTCCCTGCTGCCAAACAAGCATTCCCACCTGGTTGTCCCACTGTGAAGCTTGATGGAATATATCCTGGTTTTTCTCAACTTGTGGGATGGTATCACCAACCCTTCTACAGCAACTCAAACTGGAAATGTGGACATCATCATTGAACTTCTTCTCTATCCCTCAGTGTCCAACAATCATCGAATTATTTAGGTTCTGACCCCACTCCCACTCTCCACCCACTCCCTCCCTTATCTCCTACTGCGCTTGCTTTAGTTCAGGCCCTTAGCATCTCTCCTGAATTGTTGCAGCCAGCCTTCTGACTCTGGTCTGGCCCTGCCTCCTGCACTCCCTCCACAGTGTTTCTGGAATTGTCTCTAAAATGCAACTCTAGTCAGGTTACTCCTCTGCAGAAAATGCTTAATGGTGCCCTATGACTTTTTGAGGAAGGCAGTCAAGGACTTTCATGATTTGGCTCCTCCTGCTCTCTTCAAGCCCACACATCCTTTCGTTCTCTTCCCACCCTGTCTCTCCTGAACAGGACCCTTCTTAGTTTTTTCCGTGTTGAGTATTTGTAGACTCCTGAATGGGTTGAGCTCTTCCACACCCTTGCACTTTTATATATCTTGCTCCTTTGCCCAGAATTCCAGAAGCCCCCACCAAACACACTTATCCATTTTGTAATTTTTTCTTTCAAATTTTCAAGGCTCAAGTTAATGTCCCCTGATGCTTCCCTTCTCTCAGGTGGAGTCATACACCTCTCATCTCTGCTGGCTTCGATCTTGCACATTATTTTATAATTTCACATGTAGTGCACGATAATTATTTCCTTATTCAATGTCTACATTACAAGCTTGACACCCTCTTGAGGGCAGGCACTGCGTCCACCAACCTTCCTATTCCCCAGGACCTGGCACAGTGTTTGGCATTTAGTAGGTATTCAGGAAGTATGAAGTTGAATTGAACGTCCAGCCCTGTGAGATATAAGTTCCATGGTTTGTCCCTTATATGATGTGGGGAGTGCTGCTTATTCCCCCAGTAAACCTCCATAAGAGCAAAACCAGCTTCTCTGTAGCCCTGTCATTGTTGGTATAAGAACAAATAGCAGAATCACAGACTAATTCATACACTCCAATCAGCCGCTCTGTGTGTTGCGGACAGGACAACCTGCCCCTTCTTGTTTCTTTCTTTCTTTATTTTATACACAATATTTTATTTTTTAATAAATAATATTTGGATCAATTACAATATGATGATAGCATTTATTTTTGGTGGTTGCAGAATGAATGCTTGCAACTTTACTCTTGGTACATATTGACTTTTTTTTTGTTTTTAATAATGATTTTTTATTTTATTATGTTAGTCACCATACAGTACATCCCCGGTTTCCGATGTAAGGCTCGATGATTCATTAGTTGTGTATAATACCCAGTGCACCATGCAATACGTGCCCTCCTTACTACCCATCACCGGCCTTTCCCATTCCCCCACCCCCCTCCCCTCTGAGGTCCTCAGTTTGTTTCTCATAGTCCATAGTCTCTCATGTTTCATTCCCCCTTCTGATTACCCCCCCTTTCTTTATCCCTTTCTTCCCCTACTGATCATCCTAGTTCTTATGTTCCATAGATGAGAGAAATCATATGATAGTTGTCTTTCTCTGCTTGACTTATTTCACTTAGCATTATCTCCTCCAGTGCCGTCCATGTTGCAGCAAATGTTGAGAACTCGTTCTTTCTGATAGCTGAGTAATACTCCATTGTATATATGGACCACAACTTCTTTTTTTTTTTTTTTTTAAAGATTTTATTTATTTATTTGACAGAGAGACAGCTAGCGAGAGAGGGAACACAAGCAGGGGGAGTGGGAGAGGAAGAAGCAGGCTCATAGCGGAGGAGCCCGATGTGGGGCTCGATCCCATAACGCCGGGATCACGCCCTGAGCCGAAGGCAGGCGCTTAACCGCTGTGCCACCCAGGCGCCCCTGGACCACAACTTCTTAATCCAGTCATCTGTTGAAGGGCATCTCGGCTCCTTCCATGATTTAGCTATTGTGGACATTGCTGCTATGAACATTGGGGTGCATATGGCCCTTCTCTTTACTACGTCTGTATCTTTGGGGTAAACCCCCAGTAGTGCAATGGCTGGATCATAGGGTAACTCAATTTTTAACTTTTTAAGGGACCTCCACACTGTTTTCCAGAGTGGCTGTACCAACTTGCATTCCCACCAACAATGTAGGAGGGATCCCCTTTCTCCACATCCTCTCCAACAATTGTTGTCTCTTGCCTTGTCTATTTTTGCCATTCTAACTGGTGTAAGGTGGTATCTCTGTGTGGTTTTGATTTGAATTTCCCTGATGGCTAATGATTTTGAACATTTTTTCATGTGTCTGTTAGCCATTTGTATGTCTTCATTGGAAAAGTGTCTGTTCATATCTTCTGCCCATTTTTTGATTTGTTTATTTGTTTCTTGTGTATTGAGTTTGAGAAGTTCTTTGTAGATCTTGGATACCAGTACTTTATCTGTAGTGTCATTTGCAAATATATTCTCCCATTCCGTGGGCTGCCTTAGTTTTTCTGACTGTTTCCTTGGCTGTGCAGAAACTTTTAATCTTGATGAAGTCCCATAAATTCATTTTATCTTTTGTTTCTCTTGCCTTTGGGGATGTATCATGAAAAAGGTTGCTTTGGCCGATGTCGTAGAGGTTGCTGCCTATGTTCTCCTCTAGAATTTTGATGGATTCCTGTCTCACATTGAGGTCTTTCATCCATTTGGAGTTTATTTTTGTGTATGGTGTGAGATAGAGGTCAAGTTTCATTCTTTTGCATGTAGCTGTCCAATTTTCCCAGCACCATTTATTGAAGAGACTGTCTTTTTCCCACCAGATGTTTTTTCCTGCTTTATCAAATATTAGTTGCCCAAAGAGCCGAGGGTCCATTTCTGGGCTCTCTATTCTGTTCCATTGGTCTATGTGTCTGTTTTTGTGCCAGTACCATGCTGTCTTTGTGATCACAGCTTTGTAGTACAGCTCGAAATCTGGCATTGTGATGCCCCCAGCTTTGTTTTTCCTTTTCAACAGTTCCTTGGAGATTCGGGGCCTTTTCTGTTTCCATACAAATTTAAGGACTATTTGTTCCAGTTGCTTGAAAAATGTCCTCGGTATTTTGATCGGGATAGCATTGAAAGTGTAGATTGCTCTGGGTAGCATGGACATTTTAACTATGTTAATTCCTCTGATCCATGAGCATGGAATATCTTTCCATCTTTTTATGTCTTCCTCAATGTCTTTCAAGAGTGATTTATAGTTTCTAGAATATAGGTCCTTTACGTCTCTGGTTAAGTTAATTCCAAGGTAACGTATGGTTTTTGGTGCTATTGTAAATGGGATGGATTCCCTAATTTCTCTTTCTTCGGTCTTGTTATTCGTGTACAGAAATGCAACTCATTTCTGAACAGTGATTTTGTATCCCGCCACGTTACTGAATTGCTCTATAACTTCTAATTGTTTGGGAGTGGCTTCTTTTGGGTTTTCCATATAGAGTATCATGTCATCTGCAAAGAGAGACATTTTGACTTCTTCTTTGCCGATTTGAATACCTTTGATCCCTTTTTGTCGTCTGATTGCTGTTGCAAGGACTTCTAGTACTATGTTGAATAATAGTGGCGAGAGTGGGCATCCTTGTCGAGTTCCTGATCTTAAGGGAAAGGCTTCCAGCTTTTCCCCATTGAGAATAATATTTGCAGTAGGCTTTTCATAGATGGCTTTTATGATATTGAGAAATGTACCTTCTATTCCTACACTCTGAAGGGTTTTAATCAGGAAAGGATGCTGTATTTTGTCAAATGCTTTTTCGGCATCGATTGAGAGGATCATATGGTTCCTGAGTCTTTTCTTGTTGATATGATGTATCACGCTGATTGATTTGCGAATATTGAACCACGCTTGCATCCCAGGTATGAATCCCACTTGATCGTGATGGATAATCCTTTTAATGAACTGTTGGATTCTATTAGCAAGGATCTTGTTGAGGATTTTGGCATCCATATTCATTAGGGAAATCGGTCTGTAATTCTCCTTTTTGAGGGGGTCTTTGCCTGGTTTGGGGATCAAGGTAATATTGGCCTCATAGAATGAGTTTGGTAGCTTTCCTTCTGTTTATATTTTTTGAAATAGCTTTAGGAGAATAGGTATTATTTCTTCTTTGAATGTTTGGTAGAATTCCCCAGGAAAACCGTCCAGGCCTGGAGTTTTGTTATTTGGAAGGTTGTTTATCACTGACTCAATTTCTTCATAATTAATTGGCCTGTTGAAGGAATCAATTTCTTCCGGTTTCAATCTTGGTAGTTTATAGGTTTCCAGGAAGGATTCCATCTCTTCCAGATTGCTTAGTTAATTGGCATATAGCTGTTGATAAAAATTTCTAATAATCCTTCCAATTTCAATGGTGTTCGTCGTGACCTCTCCTTTTTCATTCATAATTTTAATAATCTGGGTCCTTTCTCTTTTCTTTTGGATAAGTCTTGCCAGTGGTCTGTCAATTTTATTGATTCTCTCCAAGAACCAGCTTCTAGTCCTGTTGATCTGCTCTACTGTACTTCTGGTTTCTGCTTGATTGATTTCAGCTCTAATTTTGGTCAACTGCTTCCTCGTGAGTGGATTAGGCCTGTCCCTCTGTTGCTGTTCCAGCTTCTTGAGGTGAGAATATAAAAACTGCATTTTAGATTTTTCTATTCTTTTGAGTGAGGCTTGGATGGCTATATATTTCCCCCTTAGGACTGCCTTTGCAGTATCCCATAGGTTTTGGACTGTTGTATTTTCATTCTCATTGGTCTCCATAAATTGTTTAATTTGATTTTTGATTTCCTGGTGTATTGAGTCATTCCTGAGCAGTATGGTTCTTTATCTCCAAGTGTTTGAGTTTCTTCCAAATTATTCCTTGTGGTTGAGTTCCAATTTCAGAGCATTGTGGTCTGAGAATATGCAGGGGATAATTTCAATCTTTTGGTATCGGCTGAGACCTGTTTTGTGTCCCATAACATGGTCTATTCTTGAGAATGTTCCATGGGCATTAGAATAGAATGAGTATTCTTTGGTTCTGGGGTGTAGTGTTCTATATATATCTATGAGGTCCAACTCGTCAAGTATGGCATTCAAAGCCTTTGATTCTTTGCTTAGTTTTTGCCAGGGTGTTCTGTCTATTTCTGTTAGTGGAGTGTTGAGGTCCCCTACTATTAATGTATTTTTATTTATATGTCTCTTTATTCTGGTTAAGAGTTGGCTTGTGTATCTTGCTGCTCCCCTGTTGGGGGCATATATATTTATAATTGTCATATCCACTTGTTGAATACTTCCTTTAAGAATAATATAGTGCCCTTCTGTGTCTCTAATTATAGTCTGTAGTTTAAGATCCAATTTATCTGATATGAGAATTGCTACCCCAGCTTTCTTTTGAGGTCCATTTGCGTGAAAGATGGTACTCCATCCCCTTACTCTCAGTCTGAATGCATCTTTGGGTTCGAAATGAGTCTCTTGTAGACAGCAAATGGATGGGTCATTTCTTTTTATCCAATCTGCAACCCTGTGGCACTTTATGGGAGAATTTAAGCCATTAATATTAAGACTGAGTACTGAGAGATATGCTTTTAATGATGCCATGTTGCCAGTAAAGTCTTTGTTTGTATTGGCTGTGACTTTCTGTTCTGTATCACTCTTGGGGCCTTTTTACTTTTATAGAACCCCTCGTAATATCTCCTGTAGAGCTGGTTTCATGGTTACGAAATTGGTTAGTGACTGGCGATTCTGAAATGTCTTTATTTCTCCATCAATTCTGAATGACAGCCTTGCTGGATAAAGGATCCTTGGCTGCATGTTTTTCTCTGAAAGAGCTTTAAATATGCTCCCCCAACCCTTTCTCTCATTCCAGGTCTGTGTAGACAGGTCTGACGTAATTCTGATGTCTTTGCCTTGGTACATGAGAAATTTCTTTGCCCTGGCCGCTTTCAATACTGTATCCTTGGATCTAATATTTGCGAGTTGCACTATGACGTGATGTGGCGTAGGTTTGTCGTGGTTGAGCTTGGGAGGGGTCCTCTCTGCCTTTTGGACACGAATGTTTGTTTCCCTTGCTAGATTAGGGAAGTTTTCAGCTACAATTTGTTCAAATATCTCTTCTAGACCTCTGTTTTTCTCCACCCCCTCAGGGATGCCGATGATTCTAACATTGGATCGTTTCATTGAGTCAGTAATCTCCTGTAACCTACATTCGTGGGCGTGGATTTTTTTAAGACCATCTTCTATTTTTATTTTTTCCTCTATTAACCCATCCTCCAATTCACTAACCCTTTCCTCTGCTTCGGTGACCCTGGCCGTCAGAGCCTCTAGTTTTGCCGGCATTTGGCTCATAGAATTTTTAATTTCTGTCAGATTCGCTCTCATTTCTGTCCTTAGGGATTCTATATTCTCAGTAACCTTTTCGTTAATACTTTTTTCAATTCTGCTCATCATTTTGACCATCGTTACTCTGAATTCCATTTCTGATACTTTGGTTACATCCATATCCATTATTTCTGTGGCAGAGGCCACAGACTCACTGTCTTTTCTTTGCTGGGGGGGGGGGGCTTCTCCTTCTTGTCATTCTGATGAGGAGAGGTTGCGGGATTTCTAGAGCCCAAATTATTGACTGGGTCCCAGGCCGTGCCCCTTGTTTTATAGGGATCTTAGGGATGTGGGCTTCTTCTTTAAAGATTTTATTTATTTATTTATTTATCTGAGAGAGAGAGAGAGAGACAGACAGTCAGCAAGAACGGGAACAGAAGCAGGGGAGTGGGAGAGGAAGAAGCAGGCTCCCAGCAGAGGAGCCCGATGAGGGACTCCGATGAGGGACTCCTTTCCGGAACGCTGGGATCACGCCCTAAGCCGGAGACAGGTGCTCAATGACTGCGCCACCCAGGCGCCCCGGGTTGTGGGCTTCTTGATTTTTCAGCCTGCCTTCTGTGTTCTGGGGGAGGGGCCTGCCGCGCCGATACTCAGGCCACCCTGTTTGGTTAGAGTCTCCGTGTCCCCTGCGAGGGGGGATGGGGATGGGCACGCTGTGAGCTGGTATTTCCAGGCTTTTGTTCTCTGGCGGCTTTCCCTGGTGGTCTGTTATGCCTCTTCTGAGAGTCAGAGCAGCAGAGGCTGAATTGTCACAGAACAGAGGGATTGTGGCCCGTTCTCCACTGATGTTCTGGCCACTTTAACTCTGTTACTGTTGGTGCTGCTCAACCCTGCAGCGTCCCGGGATGTGTGCCCCACACCCGGCGTCCCTGCCCTCACTTCCAGGGCTGGCGCGTCTCTGTCCTTTGTGTTTCTAATGCCGCCAGCCGCCAGCCGCCCCGCACGCTCCCGGGTCTCCCGGTCTCAGTCTGGATCCAGTGAGCGCACCGGGATTCCGGTGTTCCGCGAGATGCCTGGTGGCGCACGCACCTGGTTCAGGGTCTCAGTCTGCTGTTTCGCGGGTGCCGACCGCGAGTCCGCCCGCTCCCCCGTGCAGGTGGCTACCGCTTCCCGGCGCCCGAACGCGGCGGCTCCCCCCCCTTCCGTTTATCTTCCGATATCTGTGCGCAGTTTTACGGCTTCCCTCTTCGTACCTCAATACTCAGCGCTGGAGATGTTCATTTGTAGAGATCCAGATGTATCTTCCTGCATCTCAGGCTGGTTCCGTGGTTGTTTAGGCTGGTCTGGTACCTATCCAGCTCGACTCAGGGGACCGGCTGAAAAAGGGGTCCCCTACTCCTCCGCCATCTTAACTCCCTCCCCTTCTTGTTTCATTTTATGGGTGTTGTCATAGCTAAATATTATGCAGTTGAGGAGAAATCACTTCAAATAGCTGGAGAGATGGGGCTCGATAATTGTAGTGAAGGATTTATTACTTGAACTATACAGAACTACTGTGAAATGTTAGCAAGCAAATAACTAGGCTTCAGGGAGCAATAATTACTTTCATTCTACCATTGCAGATGATGTAAAATAAAAGCAACAGAGTTTGAAATTTTAGATACTAATATAAGATAAATAGGAAGCGGGGCGAGATAAAACCAACCAACCAATTTTCTGTCCTCAAAAACTAACAGGGGGTGATAAAATATTTTGGACTGTGAGCCAATGACTTTTGGCATAACTGTTTGACAAAATTCCCCAGTAGAGTGCACCCCTGGAGCGTGCTGACCTTTTAATCAATCCCTGTATTCCATTTCTGAAGAGGCTCTTTAAAAACACTTTATGACCAATTGGATACAAAATGTCTCTGTCTCAGTTGAACCTACCCTGTCTGACCACCCACCTCGCTTGTTATGTGTGTCTGTACTAAATATTCTGGAGGTGGAGCAGAGCCCTTTTCTAATAGTTCACAGATACCATAATGAGCTTCCCCCATTACTGGTAGTAGATGAAAGTAGTGCCGGGCTAAATGTGAGTGGAAAGGCCTCTTCATCAATGTCTTACAGAGGACTTGAGCTATTTCCTTTAGAAGACACTGTTTTTTTAATGAAGTGAAAAAGGCAGGGAAAAAAGCTAAATATTTTATATTCCTAGGAGTCGGTCACAGAGGTGCTCTGAGCTCTTGATAATTTCTACCACACACGAAAGGATTCTGTTCGGGGAGTCGGTGATGGCATTATTGAATTGTTGATGTACTGCAGGACGCCTCTCTCTGGAGCCTGGGAGTTTCTATATGTGTAAGAGGAAAATTATAATGAGAACAGAGCCTCTGTGATGTCCTGACTCCTCCAATCTTATCACATTAACTCCTTTTTCGAAGGCTCTTCCTTTCAATTAGCTACTGGAAGTCCCTGCCTGGAACAGAGACCCTGAGCTCCCTCCCCTGGAGATTCTCAGTAAACCCAGAAAAAAGGGGGCAGAACCAAGAGACAGATGCACATGTGCTGAGGGGACCCTGTAAACTGCACCCCTGGAAACAGTGCTCCCAATTTTAACTTCCTGTCACTCAAAGAAGTCAGTTTTCTCAACAAGTTCACTGACATTTACTTTCTTTTCTCTTTCTTTTCCTTCTCTTCCACTTCATTGTCGATCAGTTGATTACTGAACTACTTTCATCGCTTCTTAAATACCACCCAGGGAATTTCATGGTGCATCCTGAGAAGGTTGCTTCTCTGCCCCTTCTTGGGCACAGCTGAATCTTCTCTCTTACTCCGTCCTCTCCTGTGATGTGCTCCAGTCACAAGTCCCAGGAAAGAATAGTTTGCTCTTGGTGACTTGCCTTTGTCTCAAATGTGATCTCTGATCTCATTTCCTTGCTGGGTAATTTTCTGAATATTTTCTGGGTAATTTTTCTTTAGGATCTAGGTACTCATCGTGATTTTATTAGGTCTGAGTGATTTTGCTTACATGTCGGCAGTTTTGATTGCATACCAGACATTGTGAATTTTATGTTTTTGGGTGCCAAAGACTTTTGCATTGTTTTAAATATTTTGGGGCTTAGTTCTGAGATACAATTACGTTACTTGGAAACAACTGGATCCTTTAGAAGCTGGCATTTAAGATTTGTTAGGCTGGTCTAGAACAATCTTTAGTCAAGGCTAATTTAGCCCCATTGCTGAGGTAATACTTGTTGAAGGACTCCGCTGGATGCCTGTGTATTAGGAGGTCTTTCCATCATGGCTGGGGAGCTCATGATCTATTTCTGGCCCTAGATGAACTCCAGGAATTGTTCTGCCTCCTCTTTGGAGTGGTTGTTTCCTGGCTTCTGGGAGTTTTCTCACACACATGCTCTGATCAGTGCTCAGCCAAAGAGGGGGATCCGCTGCAGATCTCTGAGCTCTCTCCTCTCTGCTACACTACTCTATGAATTCCAGCCATCTTCAAGTCCTTGAACTCTGAATGTGGTCTCCTCAGTTCAGGGAGATGGTTGGGCTCTGTTTGAGTGTCGCATCCTGGAGCTGCAGTTTCGATATCTCCCCCAGGCTGTGAGCTGTGACAACTGTTCGGCTTACCTCACGTGTTTCCCTCCTTGTGGGGATCACTGTTCTGTGCTGCCTATTGTCCAGTGCCTGAAAACCATTGCTCCGCATATGTTGTCTGTTTTCACAGTTGTTTAGGGTGTGAGGGTAAATCCAGTTCCAATTACTCATTAATCATGGCCTATAGTGGAACTTATTCAAGTGGAAAATTTTGGATTAGGAGTTCTGGTTGGCAGAGCACAGCATCATGTCATCAGACTGCATGTATTCAAATCCTGATGCTTGTGAGTGGCCGAGGGCAAATGACATAATCTCTCTTTGCCTCAGTCCCCTCATCTGAAAGTGGAGGTAATAAATGTGCCACAAACCCTAAAAGTAATGGTAATGACAAGAAATTGAAAATATTTTCGGCAATGGCAGCCTTACCGGAATAAGAATGTAACCCTCTCAGATCTTTGAAAGCTAATGATTATTTAGATACATAAATTCTGGAAAATTTGTTAATAAATCATTTATATTATTTCCTAAGTCAAATCTCATATTTATTGAGAGAAAAAAACCTTAAAAGACTATTTTCTTACTTATGGAAGGCCACAAAACCACTCATTTTAAATTATAGTAATTGGATAAAGATAATTAATTCTTTGCTTTACAAAAATTCCTGTGAGATAATCCACTGTTGTGGAACCTGCCACACTAGGTCATGATTTATATGAACATGAGAATTATCACATTTAGTTGTTGCTGTGTCACAGTCAACTTTAATCTCAGCAGTTTACAACAGTACATCTTTGTTTCCATGATTGTGCACCTGCAGCTTGGCTATGGCTTGGCTGATCTAGACCAGGCCACGCTGGACTCCAGACTTTGAGTCAGGTTCAGGTCTGTTCCCTGTTTGTTCCCTGCGAGTCACCAGACTCATCCTTGAAAATCAAGAGCTTGCTCCTGTCTCCCTCAGCCTGTTCCGTGCTCACTGTTGGCATACTGCATCACTGGTGCGAGGGCTTCATCGTGTCCTCACGTGTTTGGAGTAGCTGCCTCAGTCCAGCCGGCTATTCCAATTCCTAAGAACTGAAGCTGAGTCTTGGGAAGGTGTTAAGAGGTAGCTTTAGTTCCTCAGAGTTGAACAAGTGGCCTGACTGGTGGGCTTATGGTGTCAGGGAGGTGAAGACATCTGCTTGTTTTATTTATTTATTTGTTTATTTGTTTATTTATTTATTTATTTATTTATTTATTTATTAGCCGTCATAGAACTTTTAGCCAAAAAGAAACATAGTAATTTTGTATAGTGAGCTCAAAAGTGTAGTTAATGTTATAAACGAACAGCATCATTTAAAGAAAAAATCCCCACGTACATACAATTGGTATCACTCTCATCCATTTCCTGTTTTGTGCATTATGCTTTCTCAGTCTTTGTTTTCTTTCTACCCAGAAAGTCTGACTCTTTAATCTCATTGACTGACTCAGAGACAGTCCCTCAGGGCTTATCTGCGGCTTTGTTCTCCAACCGTGCGCAAGGCCGCTCTGTGACACACAGGAATCTCCACTGTTTTGCCTGCTTCCTCAGCACCTCGGGTTCCCTTCTTCACGCTACCATCTCTCAGGGAGGAAGCGCTGAGTTCTGCACGTGGCGGTGGCTGATCATCTTCATCCTTCATTTCCGGTCATTTTCCATCCCCACAGTCTCCCCACACAGTTACACTGCGCAACCTCACTATCTGGCTGACTTTCACTATTATGAAAATAATTCCAGATTAAGGATTTTGGTAATTAAGAACAACAATAGATTAGTTAAATTTCTCAGTATAGTACTTGTCTTTAGGTTCTAAGCTGACCTCTTTTTAGAATTCTCATTTAAGCATTCTTAACTTGTTATTTTACCTTCTTGGCCATTCAGATTTTCTGTGGAAACTGAGATTCCTTCCAGATCATAGTACTGCCTTTGCTTGACCCTTGTTGTCCACTTGCTCTCTGAGCTTTTCAGAGACAGCTGCATTTATTCTCTTCAAAAATTTATGCTGGGGGCGCCTGGGTGCCTCAGTCTGTTAAGTGTCTGCCTTCGGCTCAGGTCATGATCTCCAGGTCCTAGGATGGAGCTGTGTTGGGCTCCCTGCTCAGTGGGAAGTCTGCTTCTCTCTCTTCTTCTGTCCCTCCTCCCTGCTCATGCTCTCTTTCTCTCTCCAATAAATAAAGAAAATCTTTAAAAAAAATTATGCTGAATTCCTTCTTTATTGCATTTGCAAATGTAGGTTCTCTTTTTTCCCCTTATATTCTATTTTTTAACAACATTACCACCTATCTGCTGATGGAGACTAAAATATTGTTTCTAATTTTTATTTTTTTCCAGCTTTATTGAGGTATAATTGATAAATAAAAATTGTATTTATTTAAAGTATACAATGTGACATTTTGATATATGTATACATTGTGAAATGATTACCACAATCAAGCTAATTAACACATCTGTCACCTCATCGTTACATAGTTTGTACGTGGTGAGAACATTTAAGAGCTACTCTCTTAGCATATTCCAAGTATACAATACAGTATTATTAACTATAGTCAGCATGCTGTACGTTAGGTCTCTAGTGCTTAGTTATCCTGTATAAACGAAACTTTGTACCCTTTATGTTTCTGTGCTGGATCATTTGCAATTGGGGCTGCTGGAAGCGTGGGTGCAAAGAGTTGGGGTTGGTCCTGAGCCTGTGGGGGCCAGCCTGATACTGAGGTACACTGGGGTCAGCCTTGGGTCTGGGTCTACAGGGTTAGGATTTGTGCCTGGGCCTGTGGGGGTATGCCTGGAACCTGTGTGTGGGGGGGTCCTGGATCTACTGGGGCAGGCCTGGAGCCTGGATCCACTGGAGCCTGACCCATGAAGCCTGGCCTGCTGCTAGGGCAGTTGTGGAGTCTGGGTCCCCAGGGAATGGCTCAGAGCTGGGGTGGGCCTGGATTCTGGGGCTCTACAGACTGGCCTGAAACCTGGGGCTACAGGGGCTAGCCTGGCACTGGGGTTCACTTGGGAGGGCCTGGAACTAGGTTCTGCAACAAAGTCTGGTACTCACTTCACTCTCCTTTGCCACCTGCAGGGTATTTCTCCTTGAGCTGCTCTGTGCAGGCTTGGAGGAGAGGTGATGTGGGTGATGTGAAACTGACCTTTCCACCATCTTCAATGTGTTGGAGTTTTGTGTTTCAGCCAGGTGCTGTAATCTCTCACCTGGATGCCTCCTTCTTGTGAAGGTATTTTGAGCATGGGTGATTGTCTAAATTGATGCTTTTGTGAGGGAAAGAACACTGGAAGCTCCCATTCTGCCATCTTGCTCATGTCATTCTGTAGAAGTTTCTCTGAAGGAGCCTTTATCCAGTGTCTAATCAATGATAAAGCACTTGCCATCCCGGAAGGAACCTGGAATTAACAAATTTCTACCAGTTTGAATACTAACTTGCAAAGAGAAGGAAATACTTTTCTGGAGATTTCTCTGCAGTGCAGTTTCTTTCTTGCTCAGTTATTCTAAGGTATTCCTCAGCAGGTGCTAGGAGCGAAGTGCACATACAAAGAAAGAGAATGTTTCTGCTGCGGGTTTCTTCTTTAAGACTTATTTATGTCTCTGGCAGTAGTTACAGAGATTCACAATGTCTAATAGCTGAGTGTGAAAGTAATATTTGGTTGAAACCAGACAGAATGAACTTCCGGGATCCAAAAAATAATTCTGAAATTTTATAATAAATATACTTACTGTTAAAATTTTATGATTAAATTTTTAGTAATGAAAATGAAAACCGTTGACATTAACATGCAGGAGAGATTGCTCCTGCGTATTTCTTTTTTTGAAATACTGAATAGGACTCTCACATCTGAGTAAGGCTGGTAGAGGGGAAGAAATAATTGTGTAATCTCATTTTTCTCTAACACTTTCCTTTTTTCCCCTTTGTGCTGTTTATATACTTTATGATGCCTGGACCAAATGTGATTTGTCATGGATGTTGTCATATATGATTTTGCTAGTTTTCCTCTTCATGGAAATTTGAGGTAACAAAGTCATGTGTTGTTCTTAGTTCATTCTCACAAGATATACAGAATTCTAAAAGGCACTTTTTGTTAAAAGACTCAGACCTGAATGACATTTTTAAAAATATAAATTAAATATCTTTCTAACATTTATGTTCTGTATTATTCATGCTTATGTACCAAACAATTAGATTATATCTTATATCTAGTCTTCAGTCATTTATTATTATTTAGGTTCAAAAAAGATATAATATTCTTACTAAATTATTTAGTCCTCACATTTCTAACATTTACATTAATGATAAATCAATTTCCTTATCAATTTTGATATTGGAATGTCCTTAATTATTTTTATATGTAATATTACAGCCTATTCAATTATCTTTAATTATTGTAGAATTTTATTTTTGCAGTTACATACATTTTTTAATCAATTAGATAGAATTTCAACATAAAAGCACATAAAGAGATTTTCACCTTAATTTATATCTAAAAGCCTTATCTATATTTGGAAGTAAATATACAGATAATAATGATAAATCAGAATGACATGCCTCATAGCTATTGCTAATGTTGTCATAATGGCTAGATATTTTAACCTAGGTCATCTTGTGGTCATTGACCAGTCACAAATTCAGGGATAACTGAACTAATGCTCAAATGCGCATTTGGCTCTTCAAACTTCCGAAGCCTGAAGCCAAAAAAACAGAGTTTTGGCCAAATATCAAGGACGATTGATGCATCTTTACATAGACTACAAATCATATATCTGAATCAGTTATTACAACATGAAATACTCTGATTGCATTTGTTGAATAAGCCACCAATAATTTTTAATTGCTTTAGAATAAAAAGATAAAGCAATCTACTCCCCAGAGGAAGCTTTAGGAGTAGTTTCTGGGCGAGGTATTGCATGAGTTTAAACACAGTGTCAAGTTTGAAGATTGGGTGCTCTTACCTCATTCCTCTGACAATTATGCATACTTAAACGCACAGTGATTTTTAAGGACTAATATTATCCCTTCTACACCATAAAACTTAAAAACTACTTTTAATCATAAAACTTAATGTAGTTTTAAGATTAGACTTACTACAGTTAGCTATATGGTCTCCTTGTTATTCAGAAAATTGCACCAAGAATACAAATATTTACCTTAGTAAAAAGTCCCACTATTGCAAAGTCTTAAAATTATTTATTGAAGTGTGATATAATTAAGATTCTTCTACTGCCATTACAACCAGCATATGGGTATTAATCACAAAAGGAACAATAACAAATAAAAGAAAATTGATTTTTAGTTTTTTGCTTTTTAAGTGTGGTATTTAAATAATGCTATAAGTATTATGCAATACATAATAAAACAAGTTAAAAGTAAGCATTTTTTATGTGACAGGTCTCTGGTAGGTCTTTAACAAATATCAAATCAATAAATCTGACTAGGATCAGTAGTCAAACGGTCTTTGAAACTATTGTTTCATTATCTAAAGGTTTACAAAATGGCAATGCCCTTTACCATTTAGTTAATAATAAAATGAATATTTAAGGGCAACATCTGGATTATTAAATGAGAACCTCATGGAAAACAAATTTTGATTGAAGTTATTAAGTCATGAAATTAAATAATTAAGGGAATTGTTCAAATTTTTAATAATTGCTCTGGTGAGATCATAAATACGTATAACTATGGTCTTATTCCTCAAATTATTTTGGCATAAATACGCCACACTGAATAAATATAGTAAAAGCATGTTATATTGATAGAATTGTAATTCATTTCTGTCTATGAATCTAGAAATTGGGAAAACCCCCAAATGTCCAACAATAGGATGTGGCAGATATGGCTAGCTCTTCACCCAAAAGTCATCCTCCTCATTCATAGTATAGAATTGACTCTATCCAGGGGCTCTATTTCCCAGTCTTACGTGCATTCATCTATTTCCATGTGACCAGCTCTTGCCAATGCTCTATGAATGAAACTGATGTGTGTTACTTCTGGGCCAAGACTATGAAATGGATGTGACTTCTCCGTGCTCTCTTTTTTCTCCTTCTGCTGGCTGGATGCAGAACTCTTTAAGATATTTGATCTAGGAGACAATCTATAGCTGGTCATCCGCCTCTGTTTTGACTTGGTGGAAAAAGATAAACTGGGTCTATCAGATTCTTACTCTTTGGAATCTAAATGGAAAATACAGAATCAGTCATGGACATTAAAAGCTGAAGTTTCTAGAAATAAGTGATTATTCGTACCAGGTGGGTTGGTATCTGAGTCTCTAAGTCTAAGATTGGGGTCCATCTGAATTAGCTGTGAAAGGTACCAGACCTAGATGAAGCCTTGGAAAAAGAGCTGGCTGAAACTGGAGACAGGGATGAGGGGTTTGTTCTAAAAGGACGTGGTTCAGGGTCTCAGAGAATAAGGCACCACAGTAAAAGGCCATCCAAGACAAGTGGTCATGCACAATGGAGTTTTTATGTAGGGCAAGTACCACCCAAAAAGCAAAAGGTATCCAGGGAGACAGTACAGTATGGCAATAAAGGGCCAAATGACCTGGCGCTACAATTTACTAGCAGTGTGATCTTAGTTTACTCAATCTCTAAGTTTCCTCGTCTGAGCAAGTGGGGGCCAGATCATACAGAACTTAGTGGGCGTGGTGAGGAGTTTGCACTTTTTCTTAGAAGTAATGCAAGACCTGTGGAAGCTTAGGCAGGGGAGCGTTGTGATCTGACCTATGCTTTAGAAAAGTCCTTGGGGCTTCTGTGTAGTGGATGGAGAATGGTTGGAGTTGGGCTTTCTGAGAGTTAGAGCTGACAAGTGTACAGAATGTGTGAGAGGAAGAAAAATCAAGGATGCATCCTGGTTTTTGGCCTAATCAACTGGATGAGTGTTGGTACCATTTACTGGAGTGTCAGCTTTCCTCATTTTGTACCGCAAGTATCTAGAACATGCCTGAAAAATGGTGGGTGCTTAATAAAAATTTGTTTAATGAATGAATGGGGAAGGCTTGGTGGTGGGAATATGTATATAGATACAACTTTATCGATGTCTATTTCTTTACTTACATCTGTGTCTTTATCTGTATTTGAATCTAGGTCTAGTTCTGTGTCTATATTTTGATGTGGGAGAATCAACTTTTTGGTTTTATCCATTCTAAGTTTTAGGTACTTATTAGGCATCCGAAGTGATATGTGGAGTAGGCAGTTGAATGTATAAGTCTGAAGGTCAGGAGAGATAACAGGGGAGGGTGATATAAATATGAGGATCATTAGCATATAAATGATACCTGAATCCATAAAACTAAATGGGAAGGTATGTCTAAAGAAGTAGCCTGAGACCTGAGCCTTGAGGTTTCCACCATTTAGAGATCCGGTAGCTGAGCAAAAAAAAAAAAAAAAAAAAAAAAAGAGAAAGACTGGACAATGAATGAGAGGAATATCAGATCAATGGGGTATCAAAGAAGCCTGGAGAGGTTTCTTTGTTAAACTTACTGGAAAGTCAGGTCATTGAATAGTAGGAATTCAATATCGATTTTGACAAGATGAGATCATCAGTGTAGTGTTAATTGGAACCATCTCATTGGGTTGATGGAGTCAAAGACTGTGTTTCCTGATTGGAGTGGATTGAAGAAACAATGGGAGGGTTAGAAGGTAGAGAAACATCTTTGGAGGAGTTTTGTTTTGCATAGACTTCAGAAATGGGAGGAATACACAGGACCAAGTGAGATGGTTTCTAATTTATTTATTTATATTTATTTATTTTTAAAAAGAGAGACATCACATCAATGCGAATGATTTGAAGGAAGAAACTGATGATACAGGGAAGAGAGGGAATAACTGAAACAGCATTGTCTTTGAGCAGACTGGAGGGGATGGGATTGTGTGTTTAGATGGGGGGGCGCTTGGATTTAGGAGCAGGGACACTTCTGCTGTAATAGAAGGGAGTATCAGTGCATGGGTTCAGCTATAGAGACACTGGTGGAATTGGTGAGAATGATTACAATGTATGGATAGAGGAGTGTTAACAATTTAAAGGAAGTTGAGGATTAATATAAAGATCTTAGAAAGCAGGAGAGTAAATTCCCAGAAAAATGAAGTAGAATTTTCTGGCAGTTTTAAGCCTGTTTGAGATTTGTGGTCAGAAATCTGAAGTAAGTCCATTCAGCATGATTGTGTGAATCTCCAACATAGATTTGGCCACTGTGGTTTAGGCAATCACAGACTCACCAAACTCTAATCACCAGTCAGAAGGGAGTTCCCAATGTACTGCAAGGCTGGTTACCACTGGCTTAGGATCTGGCTGGGGTTGGTTGCCATGATGTTTGATGATGGCTGGGCAGATAGGACCATTGCTAATTTGGTGACCACTTAGCACGGAGGTCACCAAACACCATAATGGAACAATGATGTGGTTGAAGTAGTCTGGGTTAAGACAATAAGCAGCAGATATTGTGTTGCAAACTGGAGAGTCCATGATCTCTCTAAGGACCAGCTGCTACTTAGCTGAGCCCATCATTGCTATTTGAGCTTGTGGGGCCAGCAGGTGAGATCTTATCATTCAAGAGAAGCTGAAAATATGGATTTTATTTGAAATGTTCTTATTTTTTTAAAAGATTTATTTGTATGAGAGAGAGACAGAGAGAGACAGAGAAGGAGGATGAGAGTGTGGGGGGAGGGTTCAAGGGAGAGGGAGAGAGAATCCTCAAGCAGACTCCCCATTTGAGTGTGGAGTCCAACATGGGGCTCAATCCCAGGACCCTGAGATCATGACCTGAGCTAAAATCAAGAGTTGGATGCTTAACTGACTGAGCTACCCAGGAGCCCCTGAAATGTCCTTAATTTAAAAACCGTCTGCATGCCAATAATAAGAAATTCAATAGGCCATCAATTTGCACTGTCTGTCATGTATAACTTTTAAGTCCTCTGTAGATTAATTGTAGTCTTATATTACATCTTATAAAAGTGCTATGAAGTGCTTTCACATACATTGCTTCGTTTAACCCTTAAGAAAAGCTTAAGATGGAACATAACATCAAAAACTAAGGATATACTGTATGGTGACTAACATAACATAATAAAAAATTATTATAAAAAAATAAAAATAAATAAAAATAAAAATAAAAATATACTCAGAAAAAAAAGGCTTAAGAAAATTAGGAAGCAAGTCTTATTTCTCTTTATAACACCCTATGACATCCTTGCAAGTCACTACACGAAATAGATACTCAATAATATTTGTTGAACGAAATTTTCCACCTATTCGCAATGACAGAATTGAAGTTATACAATGTGAATAAAGGCTTAAGTTAAATTTAGTGAACTCTCCGAGTCAGCATAATAGGGAAGAACACTTCCATCCGCAGAAAGGTAAGGGCCCAGCCTGTGAGCTAGAGAACGGCTGGAGTGGATCCTCAGAATTAGTATAAATCAGCACCAGATGACCATTAGACCGCATCTCATTCACCAGTAGCTGGCGGTCGATTACCACTAACAGACTTTCTAGTGCTTCGGTCCTTTCTTCAGATGTAAATCAAGATTTTCAAAGAGTTTATTCAACAATTTCTTAAAGAGTATACCTTACGTCACAAAGAAGCCCGAGCTGGCGGAACATTTTATTTAAGCTCTTGAGAAGGTAAAGAGGTAAAATGCAGTTAGATGTTTTCTTGCCGCCAGTGAATCGGAAAAAGGAAGCCACTGTCTAACAGTGGGATGAAAGCAGATTTATCCATTCATTATCTGGGGCTAAGGATGGTGCAGTGTTCATTTCCATCAAGTCTGATTGAGAATGAACACAGAGACTGTTCAGAGTTGCATTTCCTACTTATTGCTTTCTTCTCATTTTCAAACCGCTTCTATTCATGTGTATGACTGGATACGAAATGCTTTAGGCATGCTAATTTGATGCTTTTTTCCTCAGTCTATTTGATGTCTGCAAAGAACTAAAGATGTATTTTGCATTAATGTTATTAACTTGAACCAGTCAGGAATTAATGAAGAAAGCTGAAAAAAAGGCAATGTTTTTGTTTTAAATAAATTCATGTTAATGCCTGTGCTTCTGATTAAGGTAAAAATCCTTAGTACATGTATGATTAAAATAAAAATTCATGAATCCAACAGAATTTAGGTGGATGAATGGATGGGAGAGATGGCACGAAAGTTGCAGATGTTTATTATAATCAATTTAATATCCTGGGTTGAGAAATAATTTCTGAACAAGTCAATTATTATTAATTAGCTTGTAAAGATTTATCTTTTGATCCTTAGCTGTCTTCTGCTCAGCATCTCAGTGGGAACAAGAACATTCCTGGGAGAACAAAGGGCTCCCCAGCTATCGGCCTAATTGATAGCAATAGCTGGCTTTGGAATTAGCTTCCAGTCATACATTTAACAAAAATTAAATTTATCTAATGTAGCCAAACTTTTTGGAGAGTGGTAAATTACAGGAGTCAGACATAATAGATCAGTAGAACATCTAATACTTTTTAAAATAAGATTTTAAAAAATTCCAGCATAGTTAACAGAATATAACATTAGTTTCATGTGTACAATTCAACACTTCCATACAATACCCAGTGCTCATCACAAGTGCCCTCCTTAATCCCCATCACCTATTTCACCCATTCCCCCAACCACCTCCCCTCTGGTAACCATCAGTTTGTTCTCAAGTTAAGAGTTTGTTTCTTGGTTGACTCTCTCTTCCTCTTTTTTTTTTTTCTTTTGCTTGTTTGTTTTGTTTCTTAAATTCCACCTATGAGTGAAATGATGTGGTATTTGTCTTTCTCTGACTTATTTTGCCTAGGATTATACTCTCTAGCTCCATCCATGTCATTGCAAATGGCAAGATTTCATTCTTTTTCATGGCTGAATAATATTCCATTGGATATATATACCACTTTTTTTTTAAATGATTTTTTATTATATTATGTTAGTCAGCATACAGTACATCCCCGGTTTCAGATATAAAGTTCAATGATTCATTAGTTGCATATATACCACTTTTTTTAAAAAAAAGATTTATTTATTATTTGAGAGAGAGAGTGAGAGAGGGTGTGGTGTGGGAGGGGCAGAGGCAGAGGGAGAAAGAATCTTCAAGCAGACTCCCTGTGGAGTGCAATCCCCCCTCCCCAACTTGGGGCTCGATAAGGGACCCAATCCCGGGACCCTGAGATCATAACCTGAGCCAAAATCAAGAGTCAGACACTTACTGACTGAGCCATCCAGATGCCCCAATATACCAGTTCTTTATCCATTTATCTATCGATGGACACTTGGGCTGCTTCCACAATTTTGCTATTATAAACAATGCTGCTATAAACATTGGGGTGTATGTATCCCTCTGAATTAGTATTTTTTATTTCTTTGGGTAAATACCCATTAGTGCAATTGCTATATCATAGGGTAGTCCTATTTTTAATTTTTTGAGGAGGCTCTGTATTGTTTTCCAGAGTGACTGCACCAGTTTGTGTTCCCACCAGCAGTTCAGGACGTTCCTTTTCTCCACGTCCTCACCAACAGCAACATTGTGTCTTGTGTTGCTGATCTTCGCCATTCTGACAGGTGTAAGGTGGTATCTCATTGTGGTTTTGGTTTGTATTTCCCTGATGATGAGTGACGTTGAGCATCCTTCCTGTGTCAGCCAGTGCATGTCTTCTTTGGAAATATGTCTTTTCATGTCTTCTGCCCATTTTGTAATTGGATTATTTATTTTTTGGGTGTTGAATTGTATCAGTTCTTTACATATTTTGGATACTAACCCTTTATTGGACATATCATTTGCAGATTCCTTCTCCATTCAGTAGGTTTATTTTTGTTGACTGTTTCCTTTGCTGTGCAGAAGCTTTTTATTTTGATGTAGTTCCAATAATTTACCTTTGCTTTTGTTTCCCTTGCCTCAGGAGATATATTTAGAAAAATGTTGGTACAGCTGATGTCAGAAACCTTACTGCCTATGCTGTCTTCCAGGATTTTTATGGTGTCAGGTCTCACATTTAGGTCTTTAATCCATTTTGAATTTATTTTTGTGTATGGTGTAAGAAAGTGGTCCAGTTTCGTTCTTTTGCACGTAGCTGACCAGTTTTCCTTAGTTCTTCCAACAGCGTTTGTTGTTGGATTGTATAGTCTTTCCTGCTTTGTCAAAGATCAGTTGACCATATAATTGTGGGCTTATTTCTGGGTTTTCTATTCTGTTCTACTGATCTATGTGTCTATTTTTATGCAGTACCATACTGTTTTGATTCCTGCAGCTTTGTGATATAGCTTGAAGTCCAGAATTGTGATGCCTCCAGTTTCGCTTTTCTTTTTCAAAATTGCTTTGGCTGTTTGGGGTCTTTTCTAGTTCCATCCAAATTTTAGGATTTGTTGTTGTAGTCCTGTGAAAAATGCTGTTGGTATTTTGTAGAGATTGCATTAAATCTGTAAAGTGTCTTGGGTAGTATGGACATTTTAACAATATTTGTTCTTCTAATCCATGAGCATGGAATGTCTTTCTATTTCTTTGTGTCATCTTCAATTTCTTTCATCAGTATTTTATAGTCTTCAGAGTACAGATCTTTCACCTCTTTGATTACAAGTTTATTTCTAGGTATTTATTATTTTTGTGCAATTATAAATGGGATGTTTTCTTAATTTCTCTTTCTGCTACTTCATTATTAGTGTCTAGAAATGCACAGATTTCCGCACATTGATTTTGTATCCTGAATTCATTGATTGTTCTAGTAGTTTTTGGTGGAGTCTTTCAGGTTTTTTATATATAGTATCATGTCATCTGTAAACAGTGCGAGTTTGACTTCTTCCTTTCCATTTTGGATGTCTTTTATTTCTTTTTGTTGCCTGATTGCTGTGTCTAGGAGTTCTAGCACTATGTTGAATAAAAGTGGTGAGAGTGGGCATCCTTGTCTTCTTCCTGACCTTAGAGGGGAATTGAATATGATGTTTGTTGTGTGTTTTTCTTTAAGGCCTTTATTATACTGAGGTATGTTCCCTCTTAACTTTCTTTGTTGAGGGTTTTTTTTTTTTTCTTTAACATAAGTGGATGTTGTACTTTGTCAGATGTTTTTCTGCATCTACTGGAATGATCATATGGTTTTTATCCTTTCTCTTGTTGATGTGATGTTTCGCACGGATCGATTTTTGTGCATATTGAACCACCCTTGCATACCAGGAATAAATCCCACTTGATTGTGGTGAATGATTTTTTCATGTGTTACTGAACCCAATTTACTAGTATTGTGTTGAGTTTTGCATTTACGTTCATCAAAGATGCTGGCCTGTAGCTCTTTTGGTGTATGTGTGGTGTCTTTATCTGGTTTTGGTATCAGAGTCATGCTGGCCTCATAGAATGAATTTGGAAGTTTTCCTTCCTCTTTTATTTTTTGGAGTAGTTTGAGAAGAATAGGTGTTACCTCTTCCTTAAATGCTTGGTACAATTCGCCTCCGGAGCCCTCTGGTCCTGGGGTTTTGTTTGTTGGGAGTTTTTTGATCACTGGTCCAAGTTTTCATTTTTTTCTCAAGTAAAATGGTACTACTGAGACCTCAGAGGTCTCAACAGTAGATGAGAGCTGGCATATAGGATGCACTCCACAAAGAGCTATATTATTATTACATTGTTGTTTACAGTATATAAAAAAGAAAAGATAAAAGAATAAAAATTAACATAATCTCTTAATATTGGTATATTTTCTTCTGGTCTTTTTTCTATACATATTTGCACAAAAAATGAGTTTGTGTTGTATCCATTAACAAAATATTGGCAATATCTTTTAACATTATATATTAGAAGAAGTTTAAAAAATGATTTTATTCATTGTGTTTTTGTGAGATGAGTTTGTAAAAACATGTCAGGCTTTAGAACTTCCATCCTTTTGGGTGACAAAACTTTCTACCTGTAGGACTAACTGCCACTACTGGCTACAGCCCTGTCAACAGCATCCATTTATTTCATCAATAAACATTTATAAAAAATATGGGGAGGAGTGATTCTTGAGAACCAAGAACACTTTTTTTTTTTTTTCCAGTAGCCTGGAAACCAATTTTTATAAACAACCAAATGCTAGTGAAAACTTAAGTTATTGGGTTCTCCTTAAACCGGACACAGAGTTAAGTGGAAATGTCTAAGGCAAATGTTAAAGATGAAAATAATGTTTCACAGAAATGCAATCCCAGGATAGCTCTGCTATTTATGATAAGGCAATATCTCAGCTTCCTTTATCCCTTCCTTGAGCTGTTTTTGCATAGGAGGGTGCGCATGTTTTGTTGCAATAATATAATCGCATTGGAAACTTTCTGCAAGCAGGAGAAATAAGGTTAAGCATATTAGAATCCTTTAAAAATGTGGGACAAGACTGGGCGGGTACATTGTCACTGGCCTTTCATCACACTCTTCTGTACTTTGCTTTGTAATGTTAGGACTCAGTCCCTGCAAACTTCTCCTTTGCTAGCTGTATCTGTTACACTCTAAAGGGGCCGCTGAAAGAGACTGGAAGTGGGGACTTGCTTCTTGCTGTTCCTGTCAGCATCCCCACGGCACTGATTCACCCTGGCAGTGACCATTGATTCCAGCAGTAAGCAGTTCTTTCCGAACCAGCCTCAGTGCACTCCCTTGGAGAAGACGGCTCACCTAGGCAGTACCCCTCCTCAGAGATCTGGGTGCCAGCTCTGTGGGGTCCCTCCTTCAAGCATCTGAGTTAATTCTTTTGAACTCTTCCCTTTGTTGCCCTTGCCCCAGGGGTGGGAGCTGCTCCTCACAGTTACATCTCTGTGTTACCTGAGGGTGGACTCTTGTATTTCCAGCTCTCCAATACCTGATTAACTGTTCCTTATGTTAAATATTTCTTGCTAAAATATCTGGTGTATTTCTGTTTCCTGACTGGACCCTGGCTGATACAAGAACACCAGCAGGGGGAGTGGGAGAGGAAGAAACAGGCTCATAGCGGAGGAGCCCGATGTGGGGCTCGATCCCAGAACGCCGGGGTCACGCCCTGAGCTGAAGGCAGGCGCTTAATGACTGCGCCACCCAGGCGCCCCTTCTCATGTGATTTAAATAGAACATCCTGTCAGTTTGGCTTCTTTGACCTAACCTTATCTAAAAATGCTTAACTGGCTCCTTTAAAGTGATCAATTCATTTTACCTAGGAAACAGCTCCCCTTGAGAACAGAGAGGAGACAAAGCTCTAATTACTCCTGAAAGAATCTCTCAAGAGTTAAGATAATGAATTGGATGAGAAAGCTTCCTCTTGTGTCTGCCATAGGAAAAACAAAAGCAGTTCTTCCTTCTTTTTTGCAATACTCTCTCTGAGTCTTTTTCAGAGTCCTTCTGTCCCTCTCTCTCCTCACTGCTTGATGCTAAAGCAGACACTTAAAAGGAAGCCATGGATAAGAACAAAGCTAGTTCAACTTTCATTCAGTAGCAGTTCTATTGTAAATGTGGGCTAGGGCTGCAACAACTTGAAATGACTCTATGCCTCTTTCTCATCTTCTTGGGGGATTTCCGAAGTGTGCTATCTTTCAGGTGCCATGGAAACCAGGTTTGTTGTTTCCTGACAGCTGGGCTGGAGCTGAAGCTATGGACTGTCAGAGAGCATGAACAGTTGTCCTGGGATGGACCTTGCAGGGAGAGGAAGAGAGACATATGCTGGATAGGAAGATAAGGCAGAGAGGTAAGGGACGCCAAGTAGTTCCAACTTGTCTTTTGGTTATTTTGAACCATCTCCTCTTCCAGCTAATATTGACAGGCTAAGCCCAACTTGAGGGAAATGTATGTAATTCAGAGGCTCTCCCCGGGACACCGCTATTTATAGAGAGGCAAGGCTTTCAGATGCGGTGAACTTCCTTCAAGGCTTTAAGACACTGAGTTTTTTGCAGTGTGCCTTTGAGTTCTTTCCATAGCTTGGGTCTATTATTACTGTCCTCTCTAAAGTGAAGTTGGTAGCACTGAATATGGTCACCAGATTGATGTCTTTATTTAGTGGAAGGGCCTACGTTGTCTCTGCCATTTTGTTTCCATTTATTTGAGAGTTTCCTTTCTATTTCAATTCAAGTTCGAGGCTATTAATAATTATTTTCTTACATGTGCACATATAGCGTTAAGACCCAACTCTTTCCTGCCATCCCACTTTGTATTGTTTTAAATGCTTATTTGGGATGTAATGGGACTGGTGAGAAGTCAGTTTGCATTGAATGGGATTCGGCTTTGTCCCTGTAAAGCCGGCGCGGGTTGGTGGTGGGTGTCATCAAACCAGAGGTCTATTTACGTGAGAATTGAAGTTCTTCCTGGGTGAGAACTCATTCTAAGGAGACCTAGTAAGAAAGCTTGAGTTGTCAAGGGCTTCAGCTTGATTGCAGCTTGGGAATCACTTCAAGCCACTGTGTGGCTACATGAGGACTTGGTTCATCTCTGGAGTGTTCCCGAGAGCAACAGAGTACGGCAGGGATAGACACATTGTGAGCACGTGTGAGCCACTGCCAGGAACGGCCAGCAATCCCTGTACCAACAAATGAAAGATTACTCCAAGCTTTGCTGTGAAAGAGAAGGCAAGGCGGTCACCGCTCAGAGGCGAAGACCCTTTGCTTTTCTTCACTCTCGCTCTTTTATCGGTCCTTCAGGATAATCACAAATCCTTATTGCTGTTTCTCAAGCAGGGGTCTTACTGAAACTGGGAGGATCTGCTTATGGGAAAGATATGATATGCTAATCTGTGTGTTCTCCCCGAGTTCTGGAAAACAGAGCCTAAAGGACAATGCTTACGTCTCTTCGATCACAGGGCGGCTGCTGGGCTAGGAAAGTTTCCGGAAGGCAACTCCCTTGTCATTCCAAGGGCCAAGTGGTCGCTCAGGTCTCCGCATTCCAAAAGCCTACGCCCTTCTCTGAAACCTTCCCGGCCCCCCGGCGGCCTCTGTGTTACATTTTAGCAAGCCAGGTATTGTGGCTGATTTCACGCTCTACATCAATCACAACAAGCCATGCCTGAGCAACTCCACAAATAGCAAAGGGAAACCTTGCCCAGGGCTGAGCTCTTGTTTGAGCAGGTGGGGGAAACCAGTGACACTGACGATACTACTCTGCGTGTGATCTTTATATGAACTACAAGCTGTAAAGTCTGAGACACTCGTCAGGTGGTTTTGTGTTGTGTTTTGTCTTTCTACCAACATGGTAAATGTCCTCAAAAATGGGACAGGGCGCCTGGGTGGCTCAGTCGTTAAGTGTCTGCTTTTGGTTCAGGTCATGATCCTAGCGTCCTTGAATCGAGCCCCACATGGGGCTCCCTGCTCAGGGAAGAGCCTGCTTCTCTCTCTCCAGCCTGCTTCTCCTTCTCTAGCCTGCTTCTCCCTCTCCAGCTCCCTCGTGCTTGTGTTCCCTCTCTTCACTATTTCTCTATGTCAAATAAATAAAATTACCCCCCTCCCCCCTGCCCCAAACAGGGGACAATATGTTCCCTCATATCCATCCCACTGCTGTGGCTCTAATTCCTGCTTCCGGCATTTCTCGTCTGGATTATCACAGTAGTCCCTGTTTCCCCACGTCCAGCCTTACGTTCCAGCTCCTCGTTCTCCCTGCTTCCCCGGGCGCTCTGCGCTCTCTCAGTGACCATTAGCCCAAATCAGTGGGCTAAGTCTGCACTTACGCCTTCTCCTCCAACAATTACCTTTGAAACAATGGAAGAAAGATACAATTAAAACAAATTCATCACAGCCATGGCCACAGGAGAGGAAATGTCAGAAGTGAAAAAATACTGAGGAATTTCTGGGACATGAAACAATCCATTCATAACTGAGATAGTCAAGATACAACACAAGCAAAGGAAGGGATTCCGGGAAAACCGTGATTGTAATGGAGGAGGAATTTTCTGAAAGAGATGATTTTTTTTTTTTTTTAGGATAAAAATTGAAAGTCACAGAGAATTTACTCAGTTTAGGATGTGCTGTTTTTGAAAAAATGAACTACAGATAATTTTGTACTGGTCATCATAACCTGGTCACATAAAATTTTTTGATTCCTAGCATTATTTTAACTTTGCTTCCTGAAGTAAAACAAAGCCGTTTAACTTAATAATATTAAGCCCCTGTTTTTTCTTTTTTTTCTTTCTCTCTCTCTTTCTTTCCCTTTCTTTCTTTCCTTCCTTCCTTCCTTCCTTCCTTCCTTCCTTCCTTCCTTCCTTCCTTCCTGTCTGTTTTAGAAGTCCAAGTACCAAAAAAAGTCAGCTTCCATTCTAACATGGAGCTTGGAGAGAGGTGCCTGCAGGGAGTTGGGGGGAAGGCATATAGAACTGTGGAAAAGGACTGAGTTCTCTTACAGGGGGAGACTGCTGAGGCCGTTGGTGTCTTGGGGTTCAGCCCAACCACTCAGCCTTTTCCTACCTGAGGAGAGAGATGTCTGGGATCTGAGGGTGTCCTGTCCTGGGGACCAAAGATTGGAAATGAGACGTAAGAGGTGCCATTTCATTTCCAATCTTCCACACCTTATGAAGAGCCCCTTTACCTTTATTTTTACAGCTATGAATATTTGAGTGGTAAATGGAAACATTTAAGATTAAGTGAATTGAGTATAGTACAAATAGCGTAAAATTTCAACATATATAACCTCATGATACAGCTGGGATTATGACTGTAAATACATTTTTGAATTGTGCTTTCATTACCTAATATTTGATTATATGCTTTGTACAAAAGTATAAAATACGGGTGAGTTTTCTTTTATATATTACTGCATTTAACAAATTTTCTAAAATAACATAAAGTACTTTCTATGGGTAAAAACTTTTTTTTTAAACATAGTTTTTGGTGTCTCACTTCTTTTTTTTTAAAATAATAATATTTTTTTATTATATTATGTTAGTCACCATACAGTATATCCCTGGTTTTTGTTGTAAAGTTCGATGATTCATTAGTTGCATATAACACCCAGTGCACCATGTAATACGTGCCCTCCTTACTATCCATCACCAGCCTATCCCATTCGCCCACCCCCCTCCCCTCTGAAGCCCTCAGTTTGTTTCTCATAGTCCATAGTCTCTCATGCTTTATTCCCCCTTCTGATTACCCCCCCTTTCTTTATCCCTTTCTTCATTTCCTGACTATAGAGTTTTTGTTTGTTTTCACTTTTAGTTTTCATTTTTTGGCTTTTGGTAATATTTGAAAAAAATTTTATGATGTTTATAATGTTTTTTAAAAAATAAGAAATATTGCCCTCCATCTCACATGAAATTACGTGTGTGTGTGTGTGTGTATATATATATATATATATATACATATATGTATATATATATATATATATATATGGAAGTATTGTGCCCTTTGCTTTCTGTTTTAGCCAACTTTTAATTTTAGAACAGTATTAAACTAAGAGAATTGCAAAGTTAGTACACAGAGTTCTTACATACCTCATTCCCAGTTTCCCTAATTATTAACATGTTATATTTATATATTTGTCACAATTAATGACAGTTTTCGACCTTGGCTGCACATTAGAATCATCTGGGGAGTTTTGAAGTACCTCACTGTCCCAGCCACACTGAATACCAATTAGGTCAGTATCTCTGGAGGTAGGAACCAGGAATCAGTATTTTTTTTACAGTTCTCCAGGTGATTACAATGTTCAGTTAAAGTTAATGACTATTGCTCTAAGGGAAATAGGATGGGAGAAGCATTTTTTAAAAAAATGATTTTATTTATTTATTTGAGAGAGAGAGAGCGTTCCAGAGAGAGTGAACATGAGCTGGGGGAAGGACAGAGGGAAAGGGAGAAGCAGGCTCACTGCTGAGCAGGGAGCCCTTCGGGGCTGGATCCCAGGACCTTGAGATCATGACCTGAGCCAAAGGCAGACGCTTAACCAACTGAGCCACCCAGGTGCCCCAATCATTTTTATCTGCCTGAAAATGAGATTTTTTGAGAGCTGAGAAGGGAGAAGCAGGTAATGTGGCTGTGCTTCTGGCAACACCCCAGAGAAGGATGGCTGCATGCTGCCCCTTTTGGGGATGTAAGACCAGATGGGCCTTGAAAGGTTTCCAGCCTCACAGATGATTCCTGTATTCCACATTTGGTTTAGAAGGAGCAGAGAAGAACCCAGTAAGACACATCTTGGTAGCTTGGCCAAAGAGATGGCCAGTGACCAGAGGCACACCCTCCCCTCCATGCCTTCTCTTCCTTTGAAATTGTGTAAGCCCTAAAATCTTCATAGGACCCTGAATTTGGGAGTTCAGGAACCTCTACTTATTACTGAATTTCCCCACAGCCTGATTAGATGGGGCCCCAAAACAATATTAGGTCGACTTAAAGAGAACAAACATAGGTGATATTTCTGACAACACAAGCAGATCTTAATATTTATGGAATGAATGGGTTAAAGCACCATTTTCACACACTTGAAGATAATACAATGACAATACATCAGATATTGTCTCTAATACTAAGAGAACTCATCTTCATTTTTCTATCATTCCTTTGTAGAAATATAGTTCCTGGATGCTTCCATATAAAATACAGTAATGAGCTAATCCACAATGATAGGAATTCAGTAAGAGTCATAAAAATTGAGAGTGCAACTATTGCCATTGAAGCCAGACCCAGAATGATTGTTGAATTAGCAAAGGGCTCCATCTGCTGATGGTTTATGTACACAAAAGCTGGGTAAGGGTTCGTGCAACATTTTAGGCAACATTCCTTAAGTATGGTTTGCAGCTTTCCCTGTGTCATCCTCAGGGAAGATCACGGAGGGCTCAAGGGGTTCACTGGAGAGAGTGGGGGCAGTCGGGTGAGGGGAAGAGGTCTGCAAGTTACAAGTAGCATTTCTGTCTTGCTCTGTGGAGATTCCTACGAAAGGCCATGGGGCTGTGGTGGGTGCTGTGGATTCCAAATGTAAAGCCTCTTTTCAGGAGGCTTATCGTAAGGAAAATAGGATGCAGCATCGGCCTTTCAATGTCTGGTGAGGATCTCTTCCTCTGGGTGAGTCTAATTTGCTGAAAGAGAAAGTATTTTCTTTCAAGTATCTTTATATGTGTTCAGTAGTTCTTCACTTTTTCACTCCACTTATCTATCATACAATAATCACTTGTTTTTTTGTTTTTTAAAGATTTTATTTATTTATTTGACACAGAGAGAGAGAGAGCGCGTGAGCATGAACCAGGGAAGGGCAGAAGGGGAGGGGGAGGGAGAGGGAGAGAGAATCTGGAGCAGACTCAGCTCCAAGTCTGGAGCCACATGCAGAACTCGATCCCACGACCCTGAGATAGCATGGCCTGAGCCAAAACCAGGAGTTGGAGGCTCAACCAACTGAACCACCCAGGTGCCCCTACAGTGATCATTTGTGATGTAATTAGCTCATTGGTCAATTTAAAAAAATTTCTCAAAAATGGTTTTCAATTAGAAAAACGAATATCTTGAGATAACTAAAATGACCAGATTGAATTGGCAAAAGCAAAACAATAACAACAACAACAAAACACAAAGTTTTATTTAGCCTGTGTGATCTTACTGGAAATTAATGTATTACTTATGTTAGACCTTTTGAAATAGCCTTTGCATCCCCATATCTTTACTACTGCTTCTGTGAGCTTTTGGGGAATGAGGATTGCAGCTTAGGGTCCATTGATGGATGTAGTAAAGGGAAGTGAGACCTAGTCACGTTTGCACTGTCGCTGGGGCTCGAACAAGTAACCTTGACTACCTTGACTCTACAGGGCCCAGGTAGTGTGGTACCAGGACGAGATGGGGCCAGGGACTGCCTCTGTTCAGGTCATTCTCTGCTTTGAGCTACATTATACAACTTATTAGAGGGCAGCAGAGAATGATGTCATTACACGTGACACTGGTCCCCTTCATTAGCACAGGTATATCCAGATTATTCATATTGAATTTGACATTAAGGAGGATAAATACAATGGCATGCTGTTTAGCTCAAAGTCTTGCCACCTTTTGATCTCTTCTACTTCTGCTTTTTGGTGAAGACTCTGTCAGTGATCTGCTTTTTGGTGAAGACTCAGTGATATCCTGGCTCGCTGGAAAAAAACAAAACAAAACAACCCAAAACAGATAAATTCCCTGCTTTGCAGTGTTTACCGATTTCCATTGTGTAAATACTTCCATCATGGCTGATTACAAGCTACTGACATGATATCACTGAATGTGGAGTTGCAAAGAAATATAAAAAATTGGCTTCTGTGAGCTGGATAGGGCCAGCTCCAGCACACCATGGACTCCTCCAGCCAGTTGCGTCCTCTGAGGTTGACAGGCGTTGGGTTTGACCAGGCTATTGCTTAGCCTATGGCTGTGATCAAGAGGCCTCTGAGACCTCAGTGCAGATCCCTGCAGTCATGGAGAGGCAGAGCTTTGAAGAGCAGGCTAAGAAACAGCCCAGCCGTAAGCCACTTATATTTTGTTTTTGAGAAATGGTCTTTTGCTTCTTTACTACCACTTACTACTTTATTCTGCCTTCGATTTTTTGTAGCAGGTAGTGTAACATAGAGAAGGCATACTGGAGTCAAGACACATGTAGTTTTAATTTTCAGGTCTGCCATGTGCGAGCTATGTGATTTTGGGCAATCTGGTTAATCTTTCTGAGCCCCAGTTTTCTTATCTTGAAAATGAAGGAAAGATTTACACCAAAGTGTTTTTGAAAGTATTGATTGGGATAATACACAAACTATTGAGCATGTAGGAGGGACTAAGTAAATGGTAGTTCTTTTTATTGGTAACCCTAATTTGTCCTTATTTACTCCCAGCCTCGATCATCTTTCCATTCTTCCCTTTACTTGGTGTGCCTCCTGGTTGGTTTCCATGATTTCCATGTGAACTTCTTTATCCTACCTTATGGCACAGGATCTTCCTGAAGAAGGTCTTGGAGCATCATTTGCCCAAGTGTTTCCATAGCGTGTTAGCCCTAAGACATGCTTTGTGACAGAAAGATCATAATCTTCATAAACAAGACTGATTATATTCTATTTGTGGAGACTCATAGGACACATTAGCATATTAAAATCTCTGAGAAGTCCTGCGGGAAAATTGTAATCCCATTTAACTATTTGATCTAACATTTCTTGGAATTGTTTGACTACCCCCTTATATATATATGTATGTGGTGTATGGAAGATACCTCTTAATATCCGGAAGCACTAGAGTTCTGTGGAAGGCACGTCAAGGAATGCTCTTCTGGATGATTCAAAGAGCAGGGTGAATGTCATCTCCACAAGTAGGAAGTGCAATGAGATACAATGAGTTTCTCACTGAGAAAACTTCTCTTCCTGAGAGGGGCTGCAGAAGTATTAGAAGGATGCATGACTTGGAGAGAAACAATGGTACACCCCATGGGTTTGCCTTTATTAGAACCAAGAGAAGCATTTTTATTATGTTATCTAATTAAACTGTTGTGTACTAAAATATGTGTCATACCAAGGAAACATATTTAATTTGTAGCTATCTCATTGGAGTTCCAAACACCATAATCATGACTTGATTAAGGAATCTAAATGCCATTGAATAATTATCTTCTAAAAGTGAGCTTCCAAACATATCAGCTAAGACCTATAGATGCAAGAAGTCACTTGATACTAATTTCTTAAATTTGTAGGCAACTGCCTCAATTTCAGCTTTTTTAATTGTCAGTGAGTTGTCCTTTTTGAATTTCATTGATGATATATGCAGTCTGATGGTTCCTGTCCAAGTTCCTTTTTACTAGGCACAATTCCAGTGCACCTGTGAAGGAGTTTTTATTTCCATAAACTGAAAAGTAATTAAAAATTGGAAAGCTATAAAATTGAAGTTTGAAGAAGTGGTCTTTGCTTAGACTGCTGTTGCTAGGAAGTGAACATTCCATGAGAGGAAAAATTTGGGAGGGAGTTGATTACTATATTCTTTAAGGTATGAGAAAACACTAAGGAGATGATTTTTTTTTTAGAAAAGATATTGGATAATATCATTCTCATGTATGAAATTTGAAAATACTTGCTAATAAGCTTTTTGATTTCCGACTCAATACACTTTGAAAAAATAATGCCTACATTCTCCTTCATGGGTCTGTGTTTCATTTATGTAAAATAATTAATGTGACTTTTCTTGCTTGGAAGATCCATCAGTGCTATTCACTGTAAGATCAAAGGTCAAAGTTCAGCTGGAAATTTTGCTAAGCAGTTTAGAACAATTTTGAAGAAGTGAACGGGCCTCATTTTAATGTGTAATTAGTGGATTTATCACAGTCCAGACTCTAATCTAGTTTTCAAAGTAAATAAATTATTCATTAAATGCAAATGGTTATATTTTGCCACTTTTTTTTTCTACTGTGCCCTGGTGAGGGAGAGGAAGCATTAATTTTTATTTCAGTTACTTATGAATATTTCCAAAATGTTAGCCTCTGAGTGATGCGTGCTGGCGGCATGCTTAGAATTAACATGGAGCTGTGACTGTCTCTGTGGCCAGCAATTTAAATCTAGATTGAAACGCTTGTAGGCATGGCCCACAGAGGAGGGCCTTCTGGGAATAGATGACAAGGTGGAACCAGAGTCTGGAGATTCGTGAGTTCCTCAAAGTGAAGCAAGTCAAAGAAGGGAGGGATTTGTGGTGGGGACAAGGAGGTTTACCTGCAGCAAACAAAGGCAGTATAAGGCAGGGGGTAGGGATGTAGGTAGGGAGATCGTTCACATGGCAGGAGGGGCACTTGGGTCGGGGCCTGGGAATCAAGAATCCTGTCTCAGACTTCTTACTCGTTGGTTTCCGGTTAGGCTTGGCCAATGGAGGAAGTGGTGGGAGGTTGGAGGAAGAGAGGAGAAAAAAAGCCACTGGTTGTGTTTCCTTTGTAGTTCCGCTTCTGCTGGTGCCCCCCCCCGCCCAGCCATTTGTAAATCCAGCTCCCATGCCCAGGCTCTGGGGTTCTAATAACACCTTCTTCCTTTGCTCTCAGCCGAGGGGTAGGAATAGCTTCCTGTAGTTTTTAATTTCTGGGTTGCCTCTCCACCCCACGTTCAACACTTCCTACTGCTTACATCTGGCTTGCTTCAATCATTTTTATTATCTACCTGGATTTCAAAGACATTTGAGTCTGAGATTCCTGGTCCAAGTTCATACAAATGTTTGAAGAGCCTATGTATGTCTTACTTATTTTTTAAAATTTCCTTCCTTAGCAGGGCCTGGCACACACATGAGCTCACAAATGTTTGTTCAATGAACAAACGGATGAAGTGGGGTGTGGATGGAGGAGCCCTTGCAACCTCTGACTGTCAGATCCGGCCTGGGGGTTGGGAATGTTCGGGATCAGAATGGGGCGTGCTGACAAATGGGCTTCGATCGTTTTTGAGGGCTGTTTGGATTGCTGCTGGGGTGGGCGGCTGGAGCACAGCCTGCTCAGCAACTGTGTCATTTTTTCCCTCTGAGCCACCTCAGGAGAACCTCTGGGGCTTCATGAAATGGTAGTTCAAGTGACGGGTACAGAGGCTACGTTGTCATTGGCCCATGAGTGCGGTGACAAAGACTGGCTCAAATTCCAGCTTTATCCGCAAATGCTGCATGACTGGCTTCAATTTTCTCATCTGTAAAATGTGGACCGTACTGCCCAGCTAGTAGAGCTGTTTTTAAAATGTATGCAAAGCTCTTGAGGCTAATAGGTGGGAGTTACTATTTGTTATCCTCTTTCAAAATAAATTGAAGGTGTCAGGGTGCCTGGTGGCTCGGTTGGTTAAGTGTCCATCTCTCGGCTTCAGCTCAGGTCATGACTTCAGGGTCATGAGATCGAGCCCCAGGTGCAGCTCTGCTGAGTGCAGAGTCTGCTAGGGTTTCTCTCTCCCTCCCCTCCCACTGCCCCTTCCCCCTGTGTGTGTGTGTCTCTCTCTCAAATAAATAAAAATAAATCTTAAAAAAATAAAACGAAGGTGTCAACATGAATTAGTGGCTTGTTACAAAGGTAAATTTTAAGAGAAGGCCAATGTTTCATGGAGTAATTTCAGTATTTTTATTTCCGGTATTATCAGGGAGGACAGTATTATTCTAAAATAAGATATGTGCATGTATATGAACTTGACTACCTATAAAAAGAACTTCATTTGGTTAGAAATGTTCCAAATTGCTATATAATGCATTCATTTTAACAACTAGACATGAGATTATGAAAATTCACCTTAAAACAAATCTGGCAATCTCATTTCAAGTTTTGAATTATTCTTTATCTTGCTATTTTTGATATTGTTTATTTCAATATTATATTTCTTTCACAGAAAATCAAAGTGATTTACAAGTAGTATCTTCTTCTAGTGAGTCTTGTATACTATCCAGTCTGTATAATGAGGCTATTTCTGTATTTTTAGCTACAATGATGATCTGTTTATATGAGTATAGGACTAAAATGTTTCCTCACCAAAACTTGTATGAGAGTGAACATACTAATTCTTATCATGGTAGGAATCTATTCATTTAGCAAAATGCTTTTGTCATAAATCTCTTCGTGCATGTGCATATATATGCATATATAATTTTTATGTATATATAGTGTTATATGTATATATTTAAAACAACATATGTATATAGTTAACACTGTGGCATGTTTATCTGAATGCTGAGACAGTAAGTCTTTGTTTCAAGGAGATTTGAAAAAAAACACTTGGTTATGTGAATGGTAGGAGGTCCTTCCTTCCTTTTACAACTTCCTTTCTATTTCTCCATACCCACCGAAAGGGGGTGCTAATCTGACTAGATTTCAGGACTCTGATTGGTTGCATTTACTAGGGGTGAGGCAGGCATGCAGTATGGAAAGGGAATGCCTCCCTGTTCAGCCCTTCCTTTTTTCCTGGTTCCTCCAGGTCCAGGAATATGCAAGATGAACCATGGACTCCTTTGGGCCTAGCTATTGTGCTTTTTCCCCTCTCACAAAAACCCTTACGTGCTTGGGAATTCTGGTGGTTTCAGGCTGTGGTGGATGATAATACTGACATTTAATAGGGATAGCGAGGCCCTGTTTCAGCTCCGGGCCGAAGTTAGGCGCTGTAGTCCAGATTTGTCACAGATCCCTGTGCTGGAAGCCTTGCACACTCAGCTAACAAGACAGTGGCAATTCGGTTTTCCATGAGTCATGACATTAGGTGATAGCTTTCAGGAATCTGGGTGAGAAGGGGTGACCTGGCCAAGGCAGGATTTGGCTCCTACCCTTGCTGTGTAGTACTGTAAAAGCTTCACTTGTGCCTTCAGATGAGCAAATTAATTTTGTTATTCTGCTAAAATTAAATTTTAAGTGCCAGTTGTGAAAAATTTGGTTCTTTTTTTATGGATTATCATTGTAGCTTAAATGAAGTATGTCAGATAGATATTGGGTAGTACTAAGTATTAAATCAATGTGTACTTAATTACTGGGGTGCTCAGATTCATCCCTTGACATTGGATAATTATTTTTTTAAATCTTGATGTTGCAGATGTCTGAGATACTGTGCTACAGAGATGCATTGGCTTGGATGCTATTTGTAGCATTGTTTCCTATGAGTTTATTATCCATGATCAGTGGATAACTATTTTTAAAAAGTGAACAATAATTTCTAATTCTGACAATATAATGAAAGAGCCTGTAAAATTCTTTAAAATACTGTAAACACCGGATAAAATATAAAAAAGGTAATTTGAATGCATGGCTGAGATAGTCAAGAATGAAGAGAAATCCTCAGAGTGAAAGCTTGAATCCGAACAGGTGTATGACTCCTGAAGCTGGCGGGTGCTCTGAGGGCACATGCTGGTTCTGAATGACCAAAGACTTTGGGTTTAGCCATAGTGAACAGCTGAAGGCTAGTGGTCAATCAAGAGCTCAGCTTATGCAGGCCAGGTGCCCAGTCTTGCTTTTTTCAACTTTCTCTTCCCCATTTGTCGTTTTCATAGGCAATGTCGTTATACACTGATTACAGATTATTAGCCCTCAAAGGATCTTAGATATTGTTTAATCTTAGTCTTCTGTTATGTAGGAGGGGACACTAGGGCTCGTAGAGTTTCAGTGGCTTCATTAGTAGCAGAACCAGGACAACAACCAATTTTCTCCTATTTCAGAGTCTATTCTATTCTACTACCTGTTTCTCGCTGTTATTCTTTTCATTCAACAATGAAATGATGGATGTGTGTGTATGTATGTGCGTGTGTGCAGATGAGTCTTTTTTGGATAGAAAGCTTGAATAGGTAATATAGTACACATTTAATATATTTTGGGCTCAGTGTTGATGTGGAGGAGGGAGACCTTAGAAGAGAGCCTTAGGCTCTCCTAGGCTGCTGAGGCTGTTAGCCCCTTCCCAGTTCTACCATGTTTATGGAAGATGCTCCTTTCACTGGTCTCCTGCAGCAACAGATTGGAAGAGCTGGTGCCACTCATTTTGTCAATGTGCTTTGGAGTGCAGTGGAGTTCTGGGCATCTACTCATAGTTTATAAAATACCATGAGATCATAAGGCCCAATAACAAGCTGTGGTCACCTCTTACCAGGACCAGCCCTTTTTGGAGGGGTCTGGATTAAGTATGAAAGATCCCTGGTAATACACTCTAGCCTTCAGGGGAGTGGAAGGATTCCTTAATCGCATCCCATTTCTGAAGGGCAGGTGTTAGGATATGTCTCTAGAAAGAGACATTTGAACCTTCTGGGCAGACTAGTCATTTGATGTCCCTTCCAACTGAGATTTAAAGAAGTCATTCAGTATTTATTTAGCGGGAATAAGAACAAGCAGACTTTCTATGTAAAATATATCAGTAGCAGACTGTTTAATTTATTTCCACTGACTAAAGCAGAGTCAATATGGTTAAAATATTTGACCAAGGGTTTAGTTTTTTTCGTATTTTCTGTTGCAGTTTTCTGAGCGGGACAACTTTTTGGGAAGCATATTACAGGGAGTTCAGTCTAGACGAAGGAGCTTGCTAGACCTTGATGAGTAGCACTACAATGTGCAACATTTGTTTTGGGATTTTTTTTTTTACCTGAATATTGACTTTTAATAAAGCTTGACTCTTTGAGTGTACCAAAAAATTATCCCACAGTAGTTTGATTCAGCATGGTCTGCTTTTATTTATAATTTCAGATATGCATTTAAATTGTTTCCCCACATTTGTTGGTGTTGCCTGTTCTCTGTGGAAGCAGAGGAAGAAAATGAGGCAAAGGAAAAACGGGCTTTAAAACTGTCCCTAGGTGGTATTTGAGGCATGAAGGATCTAAGACAAGTTCAAAGGGCCTAGCCAGGTGGGTTTCATCAAGGTGGAACCTGAGGTTTGAGGAGATTCCAGGAACCAGGGGAGATCTATCAGGCAAGAAAGAAAGGATACCATGATAGAGTACATATTTCTTCTTGACGCAAACTTTTTCCTGATAGTAAACTTTAAAAGAAGTGGTTTCTTTTACAGGGACAGTGAAGTCAGTATTTTTAAAATACAGTGAACACACAAAGCTTTTTCAATAATATTAAAGAAAACTCAGAAACTTCTTCTACATGGCCATTTCTTGTGTTACTCAGACAAAAACCGAAAGCAAAGCATTAAAATGTAACTTGTTGAAGATGTTTTCTTGTGGGAACAATTTTAGAAATTCCCGTGTGTAGAGCTTAACAGTAACCTATCTGGTATGAATATAGCTTTAGAGAAATGGGTGGATGGTCCTTTATATTCTTGTCCTTAAATATCGCTGTCTTTGAACAGGAGCTGGTGTTTATTGAGGTTCATCTTTCTGGGGTGATCTTGGAGCACTAGTGTTTTGAAGTACGTATTCGTACTTTTTGTCAACTGAAAGATCAGTAGAGAGAGTGTATTACACTGATAAATCTTCCTTCTCATCTGGACGAATTCATCTCTGTAGCACAAGGTCCACAGGGACCTTTGCATTTAGTTGGAGGAACACTTGATCTGTCCCATGCCAATGAATATGGCCTGTGTTATTTTAGCGATAAAATTGTAAGGGATAAAGCTCTAAAAAATACTCTTGCAGAACATTTATTTAATTTTGCACTTACCACATTGTCAAAATTATGCATAACATACAAATGTTGAAGAGGTTACTAATAAAGAATTTGGGATAATTTGGACAAGGACGGGGCAGTTTGTCACCTAAAATGGTATAATCTCATAGTTTTACTAGTAGTAGGCATATTTTAAATAATAAGAGAATAAATTATCAATTACCTTTGAAGTTTATTACCTACATTTTATACCAATAATTGACATACCTCTCCCCTACCTCCTTCTTGGAAGTAAACTATCTACAAATCAGAAATTAATGGTTAATAGGGAAATTATACATTTATCTTATCTCTTCATTAAACAGGTTCTTTACAGACATTTACTAGGCAATATTCTTGGAGTAAAGTATTTTCTTAAACTAATAAATGACTGTAAATTTGTTACACTCTGAACTGAAATACAGTTCAGAGTTTTTACTTTTTCATGTACTTTTTTTCTTAGTTAATTAAAATTCCCCTTAACAGTGTTTTAGTTCTGCCCTAGAAAATTTATTGTCTGAATTTTCAGATTAGCCTCCCAACGAATCTCTCTGACTACACTGTCTATCCCAGTTTAACCCATCACGGTATTACTTGGAGATTATTACTCACAGATTTTCCTTGTTTTATAGCTTTATTGAAAAGTAGCTGAAGTACAAAATACTATCCATGTTTAGTGTGTAGTTTGATGCGTTTTGACATATCTGTACATAAGTGAAACCATCACTACAGTGAAGATAATCATCATATTCATCGCCCCCAAAGGTTCCTCATGCCTTTATAATCACTCCTTCCTGTCTTTCCCGGTCTTCAATTCTCTGCCTCCCCACATTTGTCCCCACCAGCAAGGCAGCCATTGATTTGCTTTTTGTCTTGTCATTATAGATTAGTTTTGATTTTCTAGATTGCATAAAAATAGAATCATACGGTGTGTACTTCCTTTGATCTGAATTCTTACACTCAGCCTAATTATTTTGAGATTCATTCATGGTGTTGCTTGTATCAATAGATGATTCCCTTTTCATGGCTGATTAGTATTCTGTTGTATGGATATACTACCATTTGTCTATCCAGTCACCTGTTGCTAATCGTTTGTGTTGTTTCTGATTTTTGGCTATTACAAATAAAGCTGCTAGCAACATTTGTGTAAAAAATTTTTGATGGACATTTGCTCCCTTTCTTTCTTCTATTTTGTTCCCACTCTACTTCTGAACAAAAAGGGATACATTTAAAAGCATTACTTCACTAGTAATTTATCCTGTTTTTGGAATTAGCTAATTGATGGAAATGGACTGTTTAATTCTTACAAAAGAGACTTTTAGGGATAAAAAGACAAAGCTGCCAAACTCCAGCTGCCAACCGTATGAAATCTGTGAATGCAGCTTCTGGCAGAGAAAATTGATTTTCTACTCTGTTGCACAGAATTTATGTATGTTTTCTTCTTTATGAATCTTTTACATGATTAGTTTCAAAATTAACTTTCGTCAGGAAAACCTTTTATGTGCAAAGTTATTTTTTTTTAATTTTAAGAAATATGTTTGGATTTTGAAATGGAATAATCCCTTTAGCTAAATGTTAGGCATATTATTTTTACATATTTGCAAATCTGTTTTTTTCTCTTTTTCATAGCAAAGACCTATAGAATTTCTAACATTGATTTTGCTAATGTATATTTAATAAATATCTTCAATCTCTTAAGTAATGTTAAATCTCAGCCTTTGGTTGTATTTCACAAGGGAATGATACTTTGATGGATTATGTCTACTTAACAAATGGCTGCCTAGATAGTTTAGCATATGCCTTTTAACTAAAAGCAATTACATTTGGAGATTTTAAGGTAGCATTTGAATTTAAGTAGCGTGTAATTAAGTTAATTAATAATCTAAAAACCCACGACATTTACATATGTAATGAATTTATTTGTAAATTATATTTGCGATTCTGCAAAATTTGAGTTGCCAGGAAGAAAAGATCAAACTAACGGGCACAGTATTTTAGTTCCATGTATTTTTAAAATACAGTATTTTAAATATTGTGCAAATATAAATGAAGGTAGAAAGGAGATAAACATCGATTCAGCCTATAGTCTAGTCTGTTCTTCAGTTCTCAGCTCAACCATTTCCTTCTGAAGTTTTGCCTAAGTCTCTGAAGTAGGTCTCTTCCTTTATCCTATACCACAACTCTATTCATTGCTTTCATAACATTTTTTTTCAATTTGCAATTATACAGTTTTTAATTTTTTGTCTTGGTTATTAGATAAAATCTCACCCTAGGGTTTTGAAGATATAATAGACAAAGATTTGTCAATTAATCCAAATTATATTGGTGCTCAACATGGGTGAGGCCAAATGGGCATATACATAAGAATGAGCATTTGGGATCAAAGAGTCAAAGAGATCAGGGCTCTTGGCACAGCAGAGGCACTTGGCATTGCAAATGCTGCTGATGTCTAGATTATTGGAAAAGTGATTGTACAAGTAGTGTGTAAGCCTTTTCTTTTCTTTTTCTTTTTCAATAGGCATTTGGGAATGGAACAAATTTTCATACCAAAGTTTATTTCCTCCTTTATTCTCTTTCCCAGTTAGGATGAAAAAAAAAACCAGGCTTTTAAACTCTATAACAACTAGATTCCTTGTGCATGAGCAAGCACCACTGTGTGACATAGTTCATGTTTAGTCATGGGCTTAGGTGGGCATAGTGAGGCATGGGTAGGCAGTGCTAGACTGAATTTTCCAAATTGCTCCTCTTTATCTTAGTTTAAACAAATTTCAGGCCAAAGAGGGACTTGGTTTCTGATCTGTCCAAAGACTTAAAGTTGACCTGCCCTCCAATCCTGTATGTTCTCATATTGGCTCTGAAGTGGATATTAGCTGGGTTGTAGATTTCGGGAACTTAGTCTGTGGATTTAACTGTTGAGGCATGGTGGAATCTCATTAATGAAGAGATAAAGAGGAAAGTGGAGGCTTGTTACAAAGCACAGATGTTATATTCTTGGGTTGTGATAGACAAAAATCGCAAAGAATTTTATGAACCTGAGAGTTAAGAGGAAATTGAAAAGGCCTGTGCTTGAAACATTATCTGCAGGAGTCAGGTTTAGTGCGAGACAGTGGGAATAATGGCACACTTATAAAGAAACAACAGATTTAGATATAGCATCAAGCAAAAGTGGAAGATGGAAGAGAAATGTGCATTGACTGGGAAACAATGAAACAAGAGGGACTTTCTCCTGAGAAAGATTATGACTTTAGAGGCCGGGGTACTCACAGAGGGAAGGGAAGAGAAAATGTATGTGTATTTAAATGCTCTCCAGTGTGCCACTGAGCGGTGCGGTTAGTTGAGCGTCATACTCTTGGTTTTGGCTGAGGTCATGATCTCTGGGTCTGAGATTGAGCCCCGCATTTAGCTCCATGCTCGGTGGGGAGTCTGCTTGGGATTCTCTCTCTCCCTGTCTCCCTCCCCCATCAAATAAATAAACAAGTCTTAAAAAAAATGCTCTTAAATAGAACTAGGAAAGAAGATTCAAGATTTTAGAGAATGAACTAGGAAGGCTTCTCCATACCCCCTCTCACACAGAGGCCAGAACCCAAGAAATTACTGAAAAGTGCCCTTGAAAGCTGCAGGCAGGGAGTCAATAATGATAATAACTGGAGAACCTTCCATTGGTGACTGGAAGAGCCACTGGAGGTCATATAAGGCTTGAAAAGTTTGATATTAGAAGGCTGGGAAAGTCGACATAGAATACTTTAGTCATAAATTAGGGAGTTTTATGGTGTTATGGTTAGTATAGGTATGGGGAGCAGATTTGGCTCAATCTTTGAGGGAACATGTTTGGGAAATTTATGGTGTTAGGGTTCTTAGAAAAAGGCAATGAGATGTATTTAATATGAGTCAGATAGCATTCGGATACACTGAGTTCAGGCATCGATTTGGGGTGGGACTAATGGGTGGTTTACTTCTATGTGAGAATTATCCTTTTCAAGGAAGGGAAGGTAGATAGGATTTTTTTCTGTCAGCTGTGTAACCATTCATCTCATATCACTCTCTACAAGAAATTGAAAAAGAGGTAGGAAAGAAGACATTCTGGGTCAGAAGGCAAAGATCACAGAGAAGGAAGGAAGAAAGGTATTCTGGTCCAACAGGGATAGATCTGCATAAATCAAGAACAAATACCAACAGATGATTTAAAAATATTTAAAATTCTGCTAGATGTGCTTGAAAGGCTGCTGAGAACATAAGAAAAAGAGACACCAGAGCAAAGAGGTGGCAGAAATCGATTAAAATGTAACCACTGAACGAGAGTGAGATGTTCTGGACTCAGAATGTTGAAAAATGATAGGAAGTCCTACTGGACTTTACTGGGCTTACAAACCCAGGCTATGATAGTTACATTGTTGGTCAGAAATATGTCAGCTTCCATAACTGTCCCATGTGGCTGCCATGACAAATTACCACAAACTGGGTAGCTTAAAAAAATGGAAACTTGTTCTCACAGTTCTGGAGGCCAGAACTTAGCTTAATTCTATCTGCAAAGACCATATTTCCAAATAAGGTAACATTCACAGTTTGTAGGGATGAGGAAGTGGACGTGCCTTTTGGGGGCCACCATTTAACCTACTATAGGCATGAGGAAGGTTTGTGCTTCTTGAATCTATGTTGTAGGCTTTTTCTTGTAGTTAGTGCCTTCTCTAGTGTGGTAAGCACATCTGATCTGGGACTGCTTTCTTGTGGTAAATTTAGCTATTTTCTACTCTCTTTGTTTTTATCTATTTATTCTTGAGTCTTCGAGTCAGATCAGCTTTTTAAAAAAATTCTTTATTTAAATTCAATTTAGTTAAGATATACTGTATTATTAGTTTCAGGGGTAGAATTTAGGGATTCATCAGTTGTATATAACACCCAGTGCTCATTACATCAAGTGCCCTCCTTCATGCCCATCACCCAGTTACCCCATCCCTCCACCCATGTCCACTCCAGCATATGTTTCCTATGATTAAGAGTCTCTTATGGTTTGCCTCCCTCTCTGTTTTTATCTTATTTTCTTTTTCCTTCCCTTCTGGTTTGTTCATCTGTTTTGTTTCTTAAATTTCGGATATGAGTGAAATCATGTGGTATTTATCTTTCTCTGACTGCCAGGTCAGCTTTTGTACCATCAAACTGACCATCTTAAAATTGGAGGGAGAGAGAAGATGTAGCCTCTGCTGGGAGACAACTCTACACAGGTCTCTTGTGTGTCTGCAAGAAGATGCACTGACTATGTCATAAAGGATGTTTGCATAGTGAAAAGCCTTGGAAGATAGAGATAGAGTCTTCCTCTGGAGTAGGGGGAAGGTTTATTTATTCTCCAGAATAATAAAGATTGTCTCTCTTGGGGCAATTTCAAGCGGGTTTATTTGCCGCCCATTATGAAAGGTTGAGGTCCCCTAAAATTGAGTTTCTTCAGCTGTGCTGTAACCCACTGTATGAAAAGCGTCCACCTGGGCTACTTTGTGTTGTCCTGTGGGGCCTGGACAAGGGTAATTGGCATGACCATGAAGTTCATGCTGTTTGCTAAGCAGCAGAGTAATAGATCTTTTGCCTCTGACATGGGGTCTTGTATATTCTGCCAGCATCCACGGTACTGTAACAGGTTAACTTGTTAGCTTGCAGGCTGGGTAAAATCCCAGAGTCATAGTTATTATTGACAGCCTCCTTGAGGCTTCCTGGCTTAAGATGAATTCACTTACTTGACTCTTATCAGAGAGCCAGGCCCTGAGGGCTTATCCAACTATTGACCTAGTCAGATTCTAGTTCCTATTTGGCTATCATTCCTACTTGTGTGCTTTCCCCATAGCACTCCAGGGGAAGAAGGGGTTAGTGGTAGAGTTTTGGGTTGTGACATCTGCTGTAGCAGTGTGGTTGGAGCTAGGAGAGTGGGCAGAAGATTAATCATAGCAAGTTTAAGGCCGAACAGGGATTTTATGCAACATAAATAAAAACGTGAATATGTGAAGACATATGTTTGAGTGCGTTTATTGCAATATGGTTACAATAGTGGAAATCTGGAAGCAACCTGAATGTCCATCAGGGGGTTTGAATAATATATAGTACATCCATGGTATGGAATATTATGCAGCTATTAAAAAGAAAGGAGCAAATCTATATGTTTGGTCTCAAAAGATATCCTCAACGCATTATTAAATAAAAAAATAAAAGTACAGTATAATAAGAATAGCCTGTTCCTTTAAAAAATATACAACTCTGTATTTATATTTGTATAAACCAAATAAAAAATTGGGGAACATACACACCAAATTGTTATAGTTAACATTGATTACTTTTATGATCACATTACTAAATAAAAGTGTATGAAAAAAGAGTTAATAGTTTTTTTTTTTAACGATTTTTTTATTTATTTATGTGGCAGAGAGACAGGCAGCAAGAGAGGGAACACAGCAGGGGGAGTGGGAGAGGAAGAAGCAGGCTCCCAGCCGAGGAGCCCAATGTGGGACTTGATCCCGGAACGCCAGGATTACGCCCTGAGCCGAAGGCAGACGCTTAACGACTGCGCCACCCAGGCGCCCCAAGAGTTAATAGTTTTAAGTGAGTGGAGGCTCTTACTAACAGAGCTTGGCTATAAAGAGAAAGAAATAGGGCAGTATATTGAGTCTGGGAAGTTGGCGATTTTATATTTTTAAAGATGGGAGAGAGAAGGTACTGATGGAGAAGGAACCACAGGAAGGGGGAATCCATTCTTTTGTCTGTTCCTTCATGGAAAATTCATTCATCTTTCACCCTCTCCACCTCTGCTTTTATCCTTCCTCCCTTCTTCCCAAGGCATTTAAGGAGTGTGAAAAAGGTTCAGGGGACACAGCGATGGAAACACTGCTCTTGGAGCTCCATTCCAGTGGGAGAGACAGAAGACAAACAAGTTACCAAATAACTGATAGAATTGTAGGTAGTAACAAGGGTTGGAAAGAGACAATGAAACTGGGTGAGGGGGTCAGTTTATGTCAGGAAGAGCAGGGTGGGGTCTTTTACATAGGGTGGTTGAGGAAGGCCTGTCTGAGGAGCTGGCATTTGAGCAGAGGCCTGAATGATATGATATGCAAAATATGACAGAAGAGGTTCCAGATAGAGGGTCAAGCAATATATAAAGGTGTAAGGACCCTGACATAAAAACAAGCTTGTCATGGACAGTGACGGTAGAGAGAGTTGCAGAGGTCGGTGGCTGCTCCAGGGGTTGGGATTCAGGTTGTGTTACAGAGCTGTTCTCCTTGGAATGGTGTGAAGTAAGGAGGGAAAACTGTAGCAGGGTGTAGTCAACACTGCTTACTCATTCCATGGGGATCTTCTGTTAACAGGTGATAAAGTTCTAGAAATGCATGGAAAGTACATCTTGTTTCCATAGCACATTCTCTCTATGTGATCAAAGTAAACTTTCTATCTTGGCAGCTCTTTTTTCTTTTGCTTTATGAGTGTTGAAAGTGAACTGTATAAATAATATTGTGTCAATTTTATTTTGGTCATCTCATCAGGATTGTCTTTTTTTTTTTCCCTAGAGTAATTGATATGAAAAGCATGTATTATAATTTAAATGCAAATATCTCCTTGGGTCCTGATACATTTTCAAAGTTTGAAGGTGGAAATTGCTTCCCAAACAAAACCAAAAGTGTATTTAGGATTAATGTGCACATGCAGAGCTCAGACAACTGTAACAGCATCATTGCTTTGAGCTTCATTAAAAATGGATTAATCTTCCAGGGTGTTTGAGATTAGTTTCTACTGAAGGTCTGCATGGTTCATGGTGTTATGCACTCACCTTTGAAAAATCTGGTTTTCTTTTTTACTGACACTTAAAAAAATTGCATTTTCCAAGTGGTCATCACTTTATAAAGGGTAGTCTTCCACGATGCTCCTTTTTAAACCAGGAGGTTCCTGTTTTAAAGGTGGGACACCTAACAATGTGTCTACTGCCAGGAATGGTACACAGCAAGGCAGCAGGCTGGGACAGCCTTCACAGGCGAACATTGAGACTACGAAGTGTGAACGTACCCAGGGATGCTTGTGGGAAGGTTATGGACCCTCCAGATGCCTGGCTGTTGGGATTTTTCCTTTTGGCTGAGGTGCTGGTGCTGTCCATAGGTTACTTCTAGGGAGTATTTACTGTTATCTATAATATATTCTCTAGTATTCTTATTTCAAGCACTCTTGTAACAAAATGGTAAACTTATGATGAGAAATCACTTTAAGATGAGCTCCGATTTTTAGTGCCTTTCCAGGTGAGCAGTCCTAAGTGCATTCTCAGCATAATGCTATTTGGACTTGCAACATTCTGGATGCTGCCCCTGGAGATAACATTTGTAATTATCTTGCTTTTTGAGCAAGACCAATACTAGGCAAAATGCGTACGCATTTTCTTTCTTTTCTTCCTCTTGTGCAGTCATGCTCTGTGGTGCTACTACCTGATACCATATGCTTTATAACTCTTGGTGGGAAGAGCTAAATTCCCTTTGAAGACCACCTGCAAAACTTCCCATTGTTTTGCAAAAGCATCCACTGCCCAGCAGCCTATAGGCAGGGTGTCTCTCACACCTGGGGTGCTCTAGCCAGGCGGAGGTGTGCTAAAGCGACACAGAAGTTTCATAGTCTGGAGAGAACCCAGCCTAGAAGCTCCCCTTTCCTTCCAAAAACCCAGGGCTTTATGGAACTTCCACTGAAACACAGTGAAGACCAGGGGACTCACAAAATAATGTACTGAGTCCAGTACCGTGCACCCAGGAGGGGCATTCTGGAGTCCCAGAAGGCGCAGCAGACATTTTATAGATTCGTGCCATAGCAAAGGTTCAGTGTCTAGGAGTTCAGGCGGTGCCTATTGAGACAGTTGGAAGAGGAGGCAACACTGGATGGGAATGGATTTGAAGGGCCTTAAGGTGATGCTGGCTTTTGTTTTGTTTTGTTTTCCTGTATGCCATTGAGATTTCACAGAGCACTTAAGGAGGGCGCTGACAATTCCTTTTGGTTTGAGGAAGACCATTCCAGTGGCAATGGGGGTAGAAATGGATAAGGAGAAACTTGAGTCACGCAGAACAAATTGGAGGCTATCTGGAAGAGGAACATTTATTTGAGGAACATTAAGGAAACTGAATCAGCAGGATTTGGAAATCAAACAAATATTCATTTTTTAAGTAATCTTTATGCCCAACATGGGGCTCCAACTCACAACTCTGATATCAAGAGTCATGTTCTTACTAACTGAGCCAGCTAGGGACCCCTTGGCAATTGAATGAATGTATAAGCAGAAAGAGAGAGGGGCGCCTGGGTGGGTCAGTTGGTTAAGCGTCTGCCTTGGGCTCAGGTCATGATTCCAGGGTCCTGGGATCAAGCCCTCCATCCGGCTCCTTGCTCAGTGGGGGCCTGTTTCTCCCTCTGCCTGCTGCTCCCCCTGCTTGTGCTCTCTCTCTCTTTCTCTGTCAAATAAAGATTTTTTTTTTTTTAAAAAGAAGAAAGAGAGAAATTAAGAATGATATTGAATTCTTTAGCTTGGTAGACTGGTTAATTTATTAGTTGTGATAAAAAAATATTGAATGAACTAAGGATGTACTGTATGGTGACTAACATAACAATAAAAAATTATTACTAAAATTAAAAAAAAGAATATTGGATGCAGACCCATTTAGGAGAAAAGATAAGGAGTTCCATTTATATGTTAAGTTTGTAGAAGCTGTAGTAGTTGGCAGTTTGAATTTTGAGACTAAATCTAGGGCTGCAGTTGCGGGCTGGAGATGTAAATTTGAGAGTCATTGGTAAATGGGTAGCAGGGGAGATATGTAAAATCATACAATCTAGTGAAAATAGAAGGAAATAGGATAGAATCTTGCGCAACTCCATCGCTAAGGAGCCTTACTGGGTTAGTGTATGCTTTTTCCTTGCTAGGAGGTCCTGATATTGTGTTCCAGGGCAGTCACCCTCATGTGACCCAAGAGTAAATCTGAGACAATCTAAGCTTAGCTTGGTGGTCCCAGTCCCTGTACCAGTGATTGCTTTTGGGTAGAGCCAATGAGATATGAAAGGTAATTGGATGGAAACTTCTGGAAAATATTTTCTCATTTATAAAGAAACATAAGGAAAGGATAGATCTTTGCTAGATATTGCTGTTTGTGGGTATAACGACTACAACAGTAGCAGCCATCTTGTGATCATGAAGAGAGATAGCAGAGACACAGCTGATGTATAAATGACGCAGAACAGAAAGATAAAAAGAATTTGGGTGTTTATGACATCACTTGTGTCAACCAATTCAGGAGCTGTCCAACCTCAGGACTTGTCATGTGAGATAGTTGACTTTCTTTAAGTCAGTTGAGTTGGGATTTCTATTATATGACGTTGAAAACATTCCATGTGATAGATTATTCTAGACAATTACATATTTGTTGTGTTGTAAAAATCTATACCACTAATGCACAGTGCTCAGAATATAGATAAACATTTTATAAGTAAGATAATTCTGTGAAATGTCAGGACCAAGGATAAATCAAGTCATACTACTTGGCAACTTTACTTCTTTAAAATTATATACATAAAGTTATTTTTAAACTGTGTTTTACTTTAAGTTAATGACATTATCTACATGTATAAAATTAATTGCATTTCTTAATAGAAGAGGTAATTTCTGGGAAGCTCTTGCATTATTAAGGAAAGGAATGCAGACGTTCACCAATGTACCATTATAATTCTTGTTTTGTTCCTCTGATGAGGACTCTCAAGATCGGGGTGTGTGTGTGTGTGCAATCACTGCTTGACTTAAAAGTTCCATACTATAGATTTCATTCTTGTTACATAGAATCAGGGTTTTTCTGGTGGATAGGTAGTATCAATCTTGCTGTGGAAGACTCTAGAGTGCATACCCAGGACCTCCCAAAGAAGTTTCTTAGCTGGTACGAAAGAATGAGGTGGAATAGGACGTGGGTATACAATGGACAGCACAGGGCATACAGTTAATAATATTGTAACAACTTAGTATGGTGACAAATTGTAGCTAGATTTATCATGGTGATCACTTGGAAATGTACATCATGTTGAATCACTATGCTGTACACCTGAAACTGGTATACTACTGTGTGTCAGCTACACTTCAATAATAATAAAAAATATTGGGGCGAAGACGATTATCAACAGCAGCTGTGGTCTAACGTTAAGTCTCTAAAATAGTTCTTGTACCTCCTTGCTGAACAGGATGAAAGAGGTTGACTTGATGATTCTGTAAATATGGCTGCAGCAAAGACTGAGATTTCTTCAGGAAGCACAAAAGTTCTGAAGCTCTGAGCAACTCTCAATAACATCTATGTTAATGTACTTTTTACTAAAACTTTCCCACTTTGTAGACATCAAATCAGAGAGATATTAGGACATCAAAGCGGTTCACCACTCCAGATGGTTGATAAAGTCTGAATGCAGTCTTTTTCACCCTGTAGTGCCATTTTCTGAAACTAGCCCTAACTTAACAGCTGTACATGATCAAAGCAACAGAAGGGAATACTGGACATATTTATAAACAGAAAGAAAATATTTCTGAATGCCCAAGGGTACAAATGAGCATCAGAAAGTTAGTGTAATATCACATACCAGGACGAGAGCTAATGCCAGGCATTTTCTTTGGCATGCTTACTCTTAGATACACAGTATATTTTGTAACTACACAGTAATTTTTAATCAGTGATAGGCTCTGAAGGTAAGGAGATCACTTAGATTACAGCAGAGGTAAGACGCTCACGTGACTGTGTATATACTCTCTGGATGGATCTTACTGGTCATGGTATAATCACTCAGATGCCACCACTTTCTCTCATCTCCCTCTGTAGTGTTCAGATCAATTAAGCTATTGGATGTCAAATGGGGGGTTCTCAAGAAAACCCTTTTTATAAGTGAGTTTTCTCGGATTTCTTTACAAAGGTGGCCAAGGAAATTGTGCCTAAATGCAGAAAATAATTTCAGTGTGTCAAAAATGATAAGGATTATTAGCTCAGACTTAAACTAATTTTTTGGGTAGCTCAGAAGAAATACTCATAGGAGGAAACTGGGACACGAAAGATTGAGAGCAGGTAGAAAAGAGCAGATTCAGCCCAGAGAAATGTGATAAAAAGAGGGTGGTTATGGGCAGAGCACAGCGAGGAAAGAGCAGGAACCCTGGACCTGTTGCTAAAATCTTGGCGTCAGCGTTCCAGTGCCTAACTACCTTTTTCTATCTTTCCAGCTCATCTGACTTTAATAATTTTTTTAAAAATTATAACAGCTCCTCCAATCTGTTGATACTGTGGTATTTTGGTAAATGTTTAGCAACTGGCTTTCTAATAAAAATAAAAGTGCCTGCATTTGTATCATTTGCCAATTTCTGTCATGTAAATACTTCTTGCATGGCCAATTTCAGCTACCAACCTGAAGTCACTGAAGACAGAGTTGGAAAGACATGTGGCTCTTGAGCCGGTATGAGTCAGTGCCAGCCCATGACTGCCAATGACCCAGTTCCCTTTTCAGTGTCTGTCACCTCTCTGGGCCCCCTGGACCTCACTGCCTCCTTTAGCTAGGCAAATTTTGCAGAGCCATCAACATACTGATTCCACTTCCATGACAGTTTGCATATTCCTCTTTACTGAACAAACTCTTTGTGTTTTAGTTGTTTGTGTGTCTGTTTCCCCATTAGACAATATATTTTGAAGAATGTGTCTTTTAATCTTTGATGTCTCATTGCTTATTACATTGCCTAGCATATAGTAATTGCTGGATATACTTTTATGGAATAAACAAATGACTGAAGTAGGAAGGTAGCCCAGGAGGGAAGTGCAATGTTCAAAAAGTGAAAACCTGGCAGTAAAATGCAAAAATATTTTAATTAGAAGAACAAGAGAATATTTATATGTGCAAATGGGGAGGGTGAGAAGAGAGGGAGACCAACGGCCTAAGAGATGGAAGGGTGCTCACCCAAAAACTCATTGAAAATATGTTGATAAGAGCTTGTAGGAACACTAAAAATCTGAAAAAAAAAAAAGGGAAGGAAAATTTACATTGAGGAGGAAAGCATCATGTTAAAAATGACAAAAAATGAGAGGGAAACTTTTGATTTTTAATCTGCCCTCATATGACCTCTTGGTAATTCACAATTTTAAAAGGACTTTGTTCACAGTGTCATGGTGATGATTAAGTTTGCAGATGATGTGAAGAGAGAATGGATTGGAAGATAGAATTAAAAATGATTTCAGCATGTTTGCAGAGTGGGCTGATCCAAATAACTAGAAATTTAACATGACATCTTTAAAGTCTTCGACTTAGATCTAAATAGCAAACCACACAAGGATAGGAGGACTTAAATAGCAGCATATGTTTCTAAAAAAGGAGGATTCGTTAGCCCTTCAATCTACGCCAATAGTATGATCTGACGGCCTAAAAAGTCACTGCAGTCTAGAATTACATTTGTAGGGGTTAGTCATTTCTGTTTGGCTCATTATAGCTTATTGTACTCCCATTCTGGTTGTCACATTTCAAGAGACACTCCTTCAGTCTCTTCCTCACTGAAAGTCCCCTCTCCTCAGAGGCAACCACTATGAGTAGGTTAGAAAAACCTTTTGACTTTTCTGTTGCTATTGTAAATAAATCTTTTAAAATATCTCTAATTAGTTATTGTTGTGTGGGAAAGCTATTGATTATGCAAATTTAAATATCCTGAAATCTAGCCATTTTATTGAACTCTTACTATTTCCAGTAGTTTCTCAGTTGATTGTGTTGGATTTTTAAAAGATAGAATCATATTATTTGCAAATTATGACAGTTTTGCCCCATCCTTTCAGTATTTATATATATTATTTGAAAAATATCATTATAAAGAAGATGTGGTATATCTATATCTTTATCTGTACAATCGAATACTGCTCGGCCATCAAAAAGAATGAAATCTTGCCATTTGCAATGATGTGAAGGGAGCTAGAGTGTATTATGCTAACTAAAGTAAGTCAATCAGAGAAAGACATATGCCATGTAATTTTTCTCATATGCGGAATTTAAGAAACAAAATGGATGAACATTCAGGATGGGGGAAAAAGAGAGGGAAACAAATCAAGAGAGACTCTTAGCCATAGAGAACAAACTGTGGGTTGATGGAGGGATGTGGGTGGGGGATGGGATATATGGGTGATGGGTATTAAGGAGGGCACTTGTTAGGAAGAACAGTGAGTGTTATATGTAAATGATGAACCACTGAACTCTACTCCTGAAACCAATATTGAACTCTATGTCAACTAACTAGAATTTAAATTAAAAAATTGAAATGTTCATTATATTGGTTAGAATCTTCAAAATCACGTCAAATGGTGATAGCAGGCAACTTTTTACCCCCTGACTTGATATACTTCTAACATTTTGACATTAAGTATGAAGTGTGCAGTATCAATATGTGTGACTTAAACATTCCCCTCAACATTTGTTTCCAACTTTTTAATGTTACAGATAATGAAGAATAAATATTTGTGCTCATATCTTAATACACATGTGCGAGCCTTTTTATAAAACACATTCCAAATTTCTGTGTCTGAGTATGCAAATTTCAAAATTTGGTACACATTGGCTGTTGTTTGCTATCACCATTGCTCCAGAGGTTATAACCAATATAATAAGATTTGAAACATTAAAAAAAATTGTGCCAGTCATCTCTTGCTGCATAATCAACCACCTCCAGATTTTGTGGCCTAAAACAATAATTTATCCATTCTTGCAATTGCCTCAGTTGGATGGGCAGTCTTTCTTTCTTTTTTTTTTTTTTAAAGGATATTATTTATTTGAGAGGAGAGAGAGAGAGAGAGAGGAAGAGCACAAGGGGGGGGAGGTGCAGGGGGAGAGGGAAAAGCGGACTTCCTGCTGAGCAGCTTGATCCCAGGACCCTGAGCCAAAGGCAGATGCTTAACCCCCTGAGCCACCCAAGCATTCCTCCTCTAAACACTTTTTAACATGAGCCTATATTATTATTATTATTTTTTAATGATTTTTATTATATTATGTTAGTCACCATACAGTACATCCCTGGTTTCTGATGTAAGGCTCGATGATTCATTAGTTGTGTATAACACCCAGTGCACCATGCAATACGTGCCCTCCTTACTACCCATCACCAGCCTATCCCAATCTCCCACCCCCCTCCCCTCTGAGGCCCTCAGTTTGTTTCTCATAGTCCATAGTCTCTCATGTTTCATTCCCCCTTCTGATTACCCCCCCTTTCTTTATCCCTTTCTTCCCCTACTGATCATCCTAGTTCTTATGTTCCATAGATGAGAGAAATCATATGATAGTTGTCTTTCTCTGCTTGACTTATTTCACTTAGCATTATCTCCTCCAGTGCCGTCCATGTTGTAGCAAATGTTGAGAAATTGTTCTTTTTGATAGCTGAGTAATATTCCATTGTATATATGGACCACAACTTCTTAATCCAGTCATCTGTTGAAGGGCATCTCGGCTTCTTCCACGATTTAGCTATTGTGGACATTGCTGCTATGAACATTGGGGTGCATATGGCCCTTCTCTTCACTACGTCTGTATCTTTGGGGTAAACACCCAGTAGTGCAATGGCTGGATCATAGGGTAGCTCAATTTTTAACTTTTTAAGGGACCTCCACACTGTTTTCCAGAGTGGCTGTACCAACTTGCATTCCCACCAACAATGTAGGAGGGATCCCCTTTCTCCACATCCTCTCCAACAATTGTTGTTTCTTGCCTTGTCTATTTTTGGGATGGGCAGTCTTTCTATTGGTCTTGGGCAGAGAGGTGGCTCTATGTCAAAGGTTAGCGGTAGGACAGGGTGGGTCGGAGCGTCTCAGTGTTTGTAGGATGCTTCTTCACAGGGAGAGAGCACCTATACTTTGGAGGAGAGGTGGGTTGCCCCAAAGGATGAAATACTTTATATATTTTTTTTGAGCCTTTACTAACATACTTTCTTTTTCCATAAACAAGCATTCTAGGATGTGCCACACAAAATTCATCACTGATGCAGTCTGTGACCCAAGTTATGCTCCCAAAGAGACTGGAGATAAAACCTAAAGAAGTGGCTGGTTGTGTTTTACAAAATGCAAACTGAGCATGGCTGGAATGATTGGACATGTACTGACTTGCTACTAGCACAAGGGGGAAACGCTGTAATGATCAGCAAAGATTCATCTCCCCTTCCTCCCAAACCTTGCAGCTGTTGGTCATTATGTCTTGGTTGGGTCCTGTGACAGTAAAACTTTTAACATTTTTCTCCAGATGGCTTCTGTAAGTTTGGGTTGAAGAACACCACCTCTATATTCTGCTCAAAGTCAGTGCAACAGTGAAGGAATGGCCAAACCCTCTTGTTACTATTCTAAATCCTATTGTCCTTCAGATTCCAACTTGCAAATCAGCTATCCTCTATTAATTCATTGACTTACTTACTCAACATGTATTTATCAGTTGTCTACTATGTGCCAGGCAATTGTGTTAAACATGGGGAATATGATGTCAGGAAAACGAATTTAATCTCTGGAGCTTAACACTTTAGTGGAGGAGACAGACAGCCACTCAAATACATTTTACTCAAGCAAAATTAGGAAGAGGGTGCTAAGAAGTCTTCTTTAAGGAAGCAGCCCTCTTTTGAGCTCTAAAGGAAGATTAAGGGTGAACTAGGCAGAAAGAAGGGCAAAGAGGGTCTCAGACCTAAGTGCAAAGTTGCCATGGTTGGGGAATGGCAGTACCAGCATGGAACCCATTCAAGGCTGAAATGGAGAAATCAAGGCAGGGTGGCCTTGGTAAGGAATGATGCTGGAGAGGCACTGGGGCCTGAGTGTGTGAGGCTTTACCCTTAGGTCAAGTGGTATTGCCTTTATTCTAAAAATAACAGAAAGCTATTCTTAGGCGAGATTAGATGACTTTGACCTTGCATTGTAATTGTCTTTTAACTATTGTTCTGCTTTTTCTAGACTGTATTGCTGCATCAGGGCAGGCTCTATGCTTTGTTTCATATTGTAACTCAGATATCTGAACACTGCTAAGCCAAAGTAATTGTTCAGTGGTTTTGCCGAATTAATGAATTATTAGCAAGACCTTCTTGGTGAGTGATTTGAAACAGGGCTTTATGGTCAGGGAAGATGAGTAAGGCTGATGAATGTGACTGTCAAAGCAGTTCAGGGATTGGCCACCTGGGTGAGTGAGCTGGAGGCATGGCAAGAAGAAGGTCAGCTACTGGGTTGGGGAGTACCAGGAGATCCAAGTAAGGCTTCGGGCAGCTCTGGCTCTTTGATGAATGAGAGAGTTATTCTGGGAACTTCCTCCAGACTCTATAAAGCTGTAGAAAAGGAGTTTTCCCTTCCAGCTAGAGAAGAAGGTACTCTGCCAGCTTGCTTACTGGGGTTGGACATTTACCTAAGGCTTGGCAAGTCAGGTGCATCCTTAAATCATCACTGCAGGGTAAGAGAGGCCATCTCCCCGTGTTTTCCACTAGTTTTGAAATTATTTACCTTTGGTGTTGATATGGCTGAGGGATACCGTTCAAAACCACTTGTGTGACTCTGCATTGTTCAGCTCTTATTTAGGTAATCATGGGCTCGGCGTATTGCAGGGGTTATTGTTGTTAGTAGTAGTGGTCATAGTAGTAGTACCAGGAGTAGTTTGGCTGTAAGATACTAAGATGAAGTTACATAACTATAGACCTCATTTGGTTATAAACAGACATCTTGGCTGTGAGTGCCCCTTGACCAGCTGGACAGTGAATCTCATGGGGCCTCTTTGGTTTAGAAGTTGCAGGTAAGGGGCGTCTGGGTGGCTCAGTCGTTAAGCATCTGCCTTCGGCTCAGGGCATGATCCTGGAGTTCTGGGATCGAGCCCCCATCGGGCTCTTCCACTGGGAGCCTGCTTCTTCCTCTCCCAATCCCCCTGCTTGTGTTCCCTCTCTCGCTGGCTGTCTCTCTCTCTCTGTCAAATAAATAAATAAAATCTTGAAAAAAAAAAAAAAAGAAGTTGCAGGTAAAGAACTTCACGAGGTGGGGTTGTCATTTTTCCAGAGAGCCAGGAAAGTAGTGTCCAGAGAGAGAACAATGGGCTGGAGGCAGTCTATGGCAGTGTGTGGACTTAACTACCTCTCTTGTCCAGAAGGTTAGAAATGGTGAGGTGTTAGGTGGGATGCGTACAAGCTTCCTGAGACTGGCAGCCGCCTGTAGACAAGCTTTCCCAGACTGCAGCCACCCCGGAGTTCTTGGTGGGGGCCCACCTGAGGGGAAGCCACCTGGAGCATACTCAGAAGTATAGGAGAAATCACATCAGGTTGGATGCTTTGCCTAAATGTGACAGAAACAAAGATTAAATACTGAGGACATTTTTGATCTTTCATATGATGTAATCAGAAGCCAGCTCCACGTACTGACTGATCAGGCCTCTGACTGCCTCCTGTGGCAGTTTGCTCTTTCTCCTCTGGCTTTGTCCTTAGTTTCCTCTTGATTGTAAGGGGTCTGTTAATAGTAAGGCTTTCCTGGGATGCCTGGGTGGCTCAGTCAGTTAAGCGTCTGCCTTTGGCTCAGGTCATGATCTCAGTGTCCTGGGATCCAGTCCTGCATAGGGCTCCCGGCTCAGGGGGGAGCATGCTTCTCCCTCTGCCTACTCTGCCTACTGCTCCCCCTACTTGTGCTCTTTCTCTCTCTGACAAATAAATAAATAAAACCTTTAAAAAAAATAGTAAGGCTTTCCAGTTCACACAGCAGGAAGGAGAGAACAACAGTTACCGCCTACGGATTAAAAATTCTTTGGTTGGTCTAATTGTGCCAGCTCAGTTTAAAAGCCCATCTAGGGCTTCTAACAATTTCTAGGAAAATACCATAGGCTTTTTGAAATAAATATGGATTCTTGAGTCAGTAATTAGCAACAGGGATGGTATTACCATGATTGGATTAGATGGGTCCAGATCCATCCTCAGAGCTAAAGAGGGGTTCTGCTGTCCCTGAATTACATGGTTGGTGTGGGGAGAAGAGTATACTTGAACAAAATGTGGTTCTGTTAGGGAAGACAAAGAGGCGAATGAATGCTGAACGAGCAACTGTGGTAAAACATCTGCATTCATGCCCTCTCGAGCTGCTTGAATACGCTACCCATTTGGGTTGTTCTCCACTTCGTGAAAGTTCTGCTTGGTGAGGTAGAATTGAAAAATGACTTCTCCTAGCATCTCACGCTCTCGCGTGGTCATATGTAACTTCCTCCAAGCTAATGCGCCTGTGCGAGATTTGAAAAGAGTAGCTAAGGATTTGCTTTTCTGGCAGTGTTGTTTTATAACCCTGATAGCTTTCCGGGCGAAATCTGAAACTGACTGCCGTGCACATAGGGCTGGGAGAGACTGGAGAAAGAGGCGGAGCTCCCCAGAATGGTAGGTGACAACTTTAATAAGCAGGCCACTTATATAGGAAGCTCGTCTCTTCACAAGAGGAGTAGGTCTCTGCACCTGCTTGCCGGAATCTTAAAAGTTTAGAGAGGACTTAACAAGGTTCAGTTGCATTATACCGTCTAGATGGTCTCAGCAGCACATTGCTCTCTCAAGCGCAGGTCCTTGAAAATGATTCCCACTGTGAAAATGGGGGGCGGAACATTTTCCCCAAGGACAAGGCAGGGGGTGGTGAGGAGCTTCCTATTGGTCAAGTCCATCTTGCAGGCCACATGGAGGTCACATCCTCTCAATGACCTCTTCCAATAGACTGTCATAGAGTCTTTGGGGACTTGTGGAAGCTTTAGAGAGAGGTATCTGATCTAAGCTTTGTGGGTGACTCAAGGCAAGTCCTGGGATTTCTGCTGCAGTGGTTGCATATGTGGGTGAGACTGATTGCATTGCTTCTGGCTGTGGGACGTCAAGTCTAATTCCCCGGACCTCTTAGAAATTCTGCCAGAACACCAATCATTGTCATGAATCTCTTGAACGTGAAAACACACTAGATTCTACGGTCTGTGTTCAGCCCATCATTCAACAGAGTGTGAACACCACCAGAAAGGGGCTTGCTTGTACATTTAGACAAACAACCCCAAATAAGAGTTTGTCACTACTCTTTCCATGATTAGTTATTAATCAAAACCCCACTCAGAGTTCAGATTGGGGCTTCTGATGGGAAGTAACTTGTTTTTTTTATTTTTATTTTTTTATTTTAGAGAGAAAGAGCATGAGTGGGAGGGGAAGAGGGAGAGGGAGAGAGAATCTCAGGCAGACTCTGTGCTGAGCGTGGAGCCCCGTGCAGGGTTTGATCTCATGACCCTGAGATCAAGACCTGAGTCAAAACCAAGAGTCAGTCACTTAACTGCGACACACAGGCACCCCAGGAAGTAACTTCTTGACAACATGAAACTTTAGGTGATGAAGGACTTTAGGACTACCTTTGTCAAAAGAAATAAAAATGGAAACAAAATCCATAAAAAATACCATTCATGATGTGCCTGGTGCACTGGCCACAGGGTGGGACATAATTTATTAAGCTTTATCTAATATACCTAAATGTTGATTGCATTTCCAGCAAAGAGAGAAACAAACTCAAAAGTCATGCGTATGCTTTTCCTACGTGCATTTGATATATTAAACACAACATGGAATTAAACATATGTACAGATTGAATGAATCATTTTAATGTTTAATGAAATGTTAGAGTCTCCAGCTTAAGATGGCAGAGTAAAGCCTGACCCAGAACCCTTCCTGCCAGCAAACCCAGCAGTTGAAATAATATGTAGCTATATCAACCCACCAACCAAGCAAACACACCAAAGGTGGAGCCAGCAAATCGCTCTAATACCCAAGATTTTTAGACTTAGCAAACAAAAATATAGGATGCCCAGTTAAATTTGAATGTCAGGTAAGTGATAAAATTTTCTTAGTATAATTATTTCCCAAATATGGGGAATTTTTTGTATTTTTCTGTATATAATTACAGTAAATTATTATACTGTATTTTTCTGGCAACCCTACCAATAGCAGTCAAAAGGAGGAGCAGGATGGTGACTGTGAAAGAGTAGGACCAAGGTTTCTGAGAATTAGCAAATTTCCCTGCAGCTCCCAACTCATCTTTCTCAGAACCATCATAGGGAAAAAGATGAACAAAATTCTAGGTAATCCCACTAATAATCAGCTTGACAAGAGGCAGAAAGGAGGGTGTTGGCAGCTTAGAAATGAAACAGAAAATTTCACAGAGGTGGGATCCCTTTTGCCCGGCTCCATGACCCCCTACAGAGAGGATAACCACTGGCTTTCACCATGCTGGAGCCCCTGCTGGCTGGGGAGCCAAGAATGCCTCGTCCTCCCTCCATGAGTAATAACTTGGCCAAAAAATGAAATGGTCTGAGACTTGGGATTCAGTGTCTTGCTGTGAGGGGTAGGGGTAAGTGGGTAGAAGTGGAAACATAGATGAAACAAGGGCAGCCATGTGTTTGTCAGTAATAGTTGAATTTGGGTAATGGGTACATGGGGTTCATTATTCTAGTCTTTATTTTTGGATGTATTTTAAAATTTCCATTATAAAATTTAAAACCTTAGCCAAATAGGAGACAACATACACCCATTGGGAAGAAGATGGGAGAAGTTTCAGTAAGGTAATTTCCTGGTCTTAGCTGAATTCAGTAGATTTTGCCTACAAAAAATGTCAGACACTTAAAGTTATTTAGGTATTCTTCAGAAGGAAGAAAATGATAATTAACCAAATCAGGATAAAGAAATGGGGAGAAGAAGTGGGAAGAAGAATAATTTATAGTGTGGGGGCGTTGATAGGTACTGTAGAATATTGTTAAATAAGAAATAGAGGTCTAAGACTGAAAAAGACAGACTATGAGCAGACTGTAAACTTAGTAAGGAACCCAGATAAACAAACCTTTAGTGATAGTCATTTTGCTGAGTGGGAGTAGGTGATGACAGCCTGATCCTTCTTTGGTCAAATTCCCCATCAACTTTTATCTCATGGTTCAATGGAGATTTTCTAACTATCATTTCTTCTACTTTTATTAGATGGCACTCTTATGTAAAGAAGAATGTCCTTTATCACATAGAGCTCCATTTACGTTGAAGTACAGCTCATTCATGAAAGGCAGGATATGTACTTAATTCTTTCCTTTAGTTGCCAATTTTCAGAATAAGGAGTTTGTGGCTTAGTTACTTTAACGCTGTCTAGTAAGAAATGGTTGGTTCCTTCCCTCCTCTCTGTCATTGCCTTCATTCCTCCTTCCTTCTCTCCCTCCCTCCCTCCTTTCCTCCCTCCTTCCTTTTCTTTTTTCCCTCTCTCTAGCAGTAGACTTTCTCTTCTTTTCTTGGATGTATATGAACTCATGGATTTTAAATGTATTTAATTGGATCAAATTGTTATTGTGATTTTAATTAGAACAAACCAATAGTACAAAACCTTTTTTTTTTTTTTTTTTTTTTAGCCACCAGGGAAATCTGTGGTTTGGGCAGTAGCAAATAACAAAGAATTATTAATAATTTTGTTAGGTGTGATAGTGGTACTGTGTTTATGAGAAAAAGGTCTCATTTTTAAAAGAGATCAATACTGAAGTTTGAATACTTGGTATTTGCCTAATTACTTCAGCAAGGATAAAAGGGGAGATAGAGAAGCAAATGTGACAAAATTTTGACAATTTTTGAATGTGAGGGAAAGGTATATGGGGAATTATTGTACCATTCTCTCTTCTTTTGTGTATACTTGGATGGTTTCATAATACAATTTTTTAGAAGCTTAGATTTAAAAAAAAAGCATGCACTCAATCTATGTTATTAACAAAGATCACCATGATAGGTTAAGGGGGAAAAGAACGCAGCATACATTTTTTAATAAAGGGAATAAGTGTTTCTTTGTGTTTGGGTTGTGGCCAACAAGAAATGAGCTGCTTTAAGTAAAATAAGTCAAACGGAGAAGGACAAATGATTTCACTTATATGTGGAATCTGAAAACAAACGAACAAACAAAAACCCAAATAGATTCTTAAATACAAAGAACAAATTGGTGGTTTCCAGAGGCTAGATGGGTGGGGAGAATGGGTGAAAGAGATGAAGGGAATTAAGAGGTACAAAAGTCCAGTTACAAAGTAAATATGTCCAGGAAATGAAAAGTGCATCATAGGGAATATGGTCAATAATAATCTAATACCATTGTATGATGACAGATGGTGACTCTCCTTATCACGGTCAGCACTGAGTAGTGTATAGAATTGTCAAATCAATGTGCTCTACACCTGAAACTAATATACCATCGTATGCCAGTTATACTTCAATAATAGTGATTAAGAAAAAAAAGGAATGAGCTGCTTAGCATCTCGTTCTGAATTGTGGCAGGTGGACTGAAGTCCAGACATCCAGCAGATGGCGCCCTGTGCTCATTTTTCATGGTGAAGGCTGTGCCCCGCATGGTCCGCTTCTGGGTGTAGACGCAAACCCTGAGCATTCTGCAGTGTCAGAATCAACCCTTTGTTTTCAAAATGAGCACCTGCCTTAGAAATGACCCAAACTGTGCTTTTGGATTTGGACTTTGTCTTTCCGTTGTGGTTTGGGTCTAATTCTGTAAACTTCTTCACCTGAAATTGGGCAGGTGCAAGAGCCCTGGGCTGCACGTCTGTGGTTCTATATTTGGGTGGCTTCTGGCAAGGCTCCTGGAGCCTCAAGTTCCTCATCTGTAGACCAAGGTTGTTGGACCATGGATCATAAAGATCCATTTCTTCCCTTACTTTCTGTGATTCTGGTGTTCTGCTTCCAGTCTTTAGCCTTCCCTGGGAGGGGACATGAAAGACACCAAAGAAGTGTCTTTAATAAAGCCAAGTTAGGGAGAGGCTAGAGCCAGATGAGTTGTAGTAGAGAGAGGGCACAGTTAAGAGAGAGGCCAGGGAAGTAAGAGGGAAAGGGAGAAGGTGTTGCAGGCCCCAGAGATTAGTCTCTGAGCTTTGAGCACCTTGCAGAGCCAGCTGTGTCTTTATATAGTGAATGGCCGGGGAGAGATTCAAGACCATTTCTGTCTCTAAGGCCCCTGACGTTTCCCTATAGCACAAAGCCGCCCCCCGCCCCCCTTCCAGGGAATGTGGGTTTTATAAAGTGAACTGAGGCAGTGGGGACCGAGGGGCCACAGAGCTGTTTGTTTTACTTCTGCAACTCAGAGTCTAGCTTCAACTTTCTCCTCTGAGTCTGTTTTCTACTATCGACCCCTCATCCAGCCCCTGTGCCCCTCTCCTTCACAGAGTAGTTCAGGTTTAATTCTCCCTTGACTTACTCTTCTCCTCCTCTCCCTGTTGACATGGAATGCCCTAATGGATTAAACTGGTGTGTGTCAGATCAGGGATGGGAGGTTGAGAGGGATACTTATGGGATGTCAATAGAGTGTCATGATGACTGCGTGCCCATATATGGTGGGGGCTGGTGTCTAGGCACAAGCTAGGCGGCAGCTCAAACATTTTGAAATTTGTCTACACATGTTTCACTGATCGGATTAGATCCCACTTTCTCAACGTCTGTGTTCATCATCTGAAAGAACCCTTGGTTATTATTTTGAAATATTGTTTGTTATCTTTTCACATTCATGTCTCATGCCACCAACTATTCTCTGTGCACCTTGGGGATGGAAATGGTCTTGTTTATTTTTCTTAAGATTTATTTATTTTTAATAAAGAGAGAGCGAGGGCACACATCTGAAGGGGGGAGAGGAGCAGAGGGAGAAGCAGGCTCCTTGCTGAGCAGGGAGCCTGATGCGGGACTCGATCCCAGGACCTTGAGATCATGACCTGAGCTGAAGGCAGAAGCTTCATGGACTGAGCCACCCTGGTACCAGAAACTGCCTTGTTTAGATCTAGCGCGTCAGTTAGCACAGTTTTTGCACACTGCAGTGCCTTTCGCTTTCAGGCATACAGGCATGCACACTGGGATTTGCTTGCCTCTAAATCTCTCTTAGTGTACTGTGCCACCTGGGGGAGTCACTTCAAATTCCTGGTGATTCTAGGACTGATTTCAGTTTGGCTTTTTAGTCCTTGGTTCTTTTTCTCCCAAATTTTCATTGTTTGCCTTTTAACCACTTTGCAGCTTTCCCCAGTTTTCTTCACATGATGATGTTGCCTGTACGAGGAGATGAGACTCGTTTCTGTTTTGCTGCCTCTAACTAGTAGAGTTTGTATGGCTGAAGTAGAGGGGAAGGTTGGAGAAAGAGGTGGAAGCTGGTGAAAATGAAATTTCTGAATAATTTGGGGTTTGTTATTCGTGTCCTTCTACATGGTAGATGAATAAATTAAGATTTGAAAAACAGAGTTAGCATTTTATGATTCTATTGTTTCTCATTAAATACGAGGTATCTCTGCATGCAAATGCAATGCAAACGGTGTCATCCCTTCATTGTCATTCTTTGCTGAAAGAAGAGGCCAACCTCTGAGCCATATTCCAGAAAGAAAACACTCAGCACTTTGGTGGGAGACAGGGGTGCAGGGTGTTGGCACTGTTCAGAATAGCTCACGAGGCTGGGCAGAAAAGGAGGCAGTTGGCTAGATGTAGTCTGTGTGGTATTAGATTGTGGCCTCCGTGTTCTGAATCTCTGCAGCAGGTTGTCTTGAAAAGGTTCTCAGTAAGTAGCAGTCAGAGGCCAGGAAAAGTACCTCATGGGTTTCGCTGCCACTGGAGTCACAGCCATTAGCCATTCCATTGGGCCGACAGAACGCCACATGCTGGGGCCATTACTCTTCATCCTTTTTCTCTTCCATTTAACAAATATCTGCATCATGATGAAATCCGAGAGTCAGTCCTTCTAGCACACCGGGAACAGGAGGTCTCTTGTCCATTCCTGAGTCAGTTCTGTAAACTTGACAGTGCTGCCTACTCAGAGCTGTGTGTGGGGTGACTTTCTTGGGGGTTTTGAAGTCACTGAGGCGGTTATAGAACAGAACAGGATGTCTGAGCACACAGCCACAAAGCAGCTCATTTTGAAATTGAATACTAAATACACTGTCCTTTGCTCACTCTTAACCCTTAGGACTCTTTTTTCATAGACCCCTACCTGCTACTATCCTGGTCTTCCCCCACATCTTTTCCGTTGTGACCTGGCAGTCCAACATGCCTTTCACTAGGTAGAGCAATTCATTCTCCTTGTTTCCAACCCTGTGGAAGCTCATCTTTCTGCAGGGAAGTGCTTTGTTAATAAACTGCCATCCCCCTCAGAGAAAAACGTAAAGAGACAGAGATCGTTGCCATTAGTTGAGCACAGGTGTGCGGGCGTGTGCCCGTGGTCCCGCTCTGCCGTACTCGCTGTGTGATAGATATTTTAGAATAACATTTCCTAAGCTTTTTTGAAAGAGATATGGAGACTACAGTAAGGAACATATTTGACTTCACAACTCATGAAGTAAAAATATAAATACAGGTATGCATGTATTTACATACATATGCATATCTGTATACATATATTTTGCATGAAACAATGCCTTTGTTGAAAGGGCTATGTTCTAATATTTTCTATTCTATTTATTTTAAAAAATGTAGTCCTGACCCCCTCACTTGATTTCAGAACCCACAATGGATCATTATGTGAAGTTTGAAAAACACTGTCTTGAGATACACTAAGGTCTGTATAACTGGGATTTCTGCTCTCAGAATCCCCACTACAAATGCATTATACACTGCCAGTCTCCGTGCTATAATTCGGTAGGAATACACTTCCATATCCTGCTTTTAGCAACTAATCCTAAAAAGCGAGTATAGCCCTAACCTTAAGGCTACCTGGACTGTCCTCATAAATCACATAAACCAGGATTTGAAAACTTCAGTGGGAGTTTTTATTCTGGAATTTCTCAAACCAATGTTTAAAAAAATATATGATTTAGTATAACATGACAGAAAGTGTGGGAAGTAGGGGCAACAACTCTCTCATCATATACTTACTTTGGGAACATTTTGTGGTATCCCACTACAGCTTTCTTGCTATGTATATCCAAACTAACTTGTTATTGTGGACCTTAAAAAAAAAAAACTGGAAAACTTGTTATTTTTGTTGCCATCTCAGGCAAGAATAAGAATCCACACATAGGGACTGCCATGTATGGGGAGGAGCACACTTGCACATGCACTTACACACACTTACACTCACACACACACGCACTCCTGCCCAGTGGAGGAGAAAAAATTTCACTGCTTGACTTTAATATTAAATCTCACTTTTCTCACGTTTCTTATGTTTTCACACCTATAGTCTGGCTAATCTATTTCTAGGCAATTCTCAGCAGAAAAATTGTGAAAGTGATAGCTGGATTGTAACGTGTGAAAAAGCTCTTAGCACAGACTTGAATACATTTGGGAGGGGTAAGAGTATCCTAGATTATCAGAAACTAAGCAGACGTTTTAAATAATGACTTCCACATACCAGCCTTTGAGAGTGTCTTCCATAAGGGTTCTAATGGCTCAACTATAAAGTGGGGGGAAATATAATGTTATTTCTGAGGATATTGTAAGTCGGTATTAGGTGAGATTTCTAGGCTCTGTGTAATAATTGAAGCTTGAGTTAGTTGCTCTCGTATTATATAATGTTACAATCATGTGCCTGGTATTTCTTTTTCTAACGAATAGAACCACTTACCAATGACCTACACTCCTATTTTATAGAATATTTTTCACTTTTCATTTAGTTGATATGTATGTTCTTTGTAATTTGAGGCATTGGTCTTGGTGATCTTTTATATTCATAGGGGAGGGGGATTTTATTTTTAAGGAGTGATGCTCACTGCTTGGAGCTCTTGAGGAAAATAAAAGGGGACCCTGATCTTAAGACACATACCTATGAGTTAAGATTGAAGATGGCAATCACAAGCTGATATAAAAGGGATAACATTTTTGCAAATGTAAAATGATTAACTTAAACTTCCTGCTTAAATTATCTTTTTGTTCCCTCCCTTTTTCATCTAAGCCATGAAGCTTACCTTTCCATAACAGGAGAGGATGTTGCAATACACAGGAAAGAAAGCTAGGTATTAGTTATTGAAAGAGCCGGGCTGTGGGAGGTTGGGGGGGGGGGGAGAAGGAGAGAGAGAACTTTCTAGGGAGAGAGAGAGAGAGAGAGAGAAGAAATAAAAGTATCTCTCTCTTTCCCTCTCTCTCTTTCTCTCTCTCTCTTGCCAGGCTGGGAGAACTTGAACATAGAATTTTAGAACAATGGTTTAAGAGTAAACAGGAAGAGAAAGTGGGAAGGACTCTCCTCTTGGACCCAAGGGGTGGTGAGAAAGAGACAGAGAAAGGAGACAAGGGAAGGAAGACAGCTCTCTGTTCCAGGCTTTCAGCCGGAGTACAGATGATGTTCTTAAAAATTTGAGAGAATACCAAAGTTAGAGGTGATATGTTCAGCTTTTTATTTGGGACCTTGTGAAGGGTGCCCTCTACCTGTTTGTGACAGCCTCACAGAACGGTGTCCCAGACAGCAAATCTAGCTGGGCTCTTGTCTCTCTCCGTTCCCTTGTGGTGTAGATGTTAGGTTGAAAGTCAGAACCTGCCTGGGGCAGCCCCACTCCCCTGCAGGTCAAGGTGACCTCACAGCAGAAGCTGAGGGTGGAATACCCAAGCCTGGCGACCACATGGAGCACGTCCAAAGACTTAGAATTGCCTCTAGCCCCTGAAAGCCCAGAGAAAGGAAGCTGAGTATTTAAAATGTAGCATTTTAGTACAAAGTTTGAACTGTAGTAAAGCCAACAGATCAGGGCAGGACAGCCATTGGAGAGATAGTTTGGTACCCCTGGTTCCTAAGAGGAGGGGGCATGCCATGCCATTGGGGGCCACACAGGAAAGTGACGGGGTTAGTCAGGAGCCGGAGGGGAAGAGAACTGTGGGCGAGAACCTTTGCCGTGGTTTCTGTGGGAAGGAGCAGGCCCTTATTATTAGCCACTTCTTTATTAATTGGGTTGGTAAGATTAAAACACATTACCTCCTTTCTTAATTACCTTCAACAAATAGTGAGTGCCTATTTTGGGCTAGGCATTGTGTTAGGCACTGAAGATACCATGGCGAAGAAGACGCGGACATGCCCTTAAGGAGTATAATGATGAAAACAGAAAAAGCAATTATCAAAGTGGTGACAGAGACTACTGGATGCTACAGGGCACGTTTTTGGAAACTTGGGAACGGCTTTCTGGAGGAAAGGCTATTTAAGCTGAGTCATAAAGGGACAGTAGGAATTAGCCAGGTGAAGAGTGAACAGAAGAATGTGAAAAGATCTAAGGAGATAGCATTTAGTTCTTTAGGAGAAGTAAAAGGAACACTATTGAAACTTGTATTACTATAGTAGGACTAGTATCAATCAGCTTCCATGGGCTATCACATTGCCAAAAATCTTCCCCAAATCTTGTGTGTGACTCACCAGCTGTCTGTAATTTGGGCATTGATAGACCTAGGCGCATACTTTAGCTTTGAGACATTAAAGAATTTATTTAATGTCTCTGAGCTTCTGTTTCTTCAACTGCAAAATGAGGATTATAACTTCTTTGAAGAATTATGAAGATTGAGGTAAGTATGTGGATATCATGCATATTTCTCCTCTTTCTGTACTTCAGACAGTTGATGGTGTTCCTTGGCTTTGATGACATATTTCCTAATTAGGAGATATTACTAGATTTTATCCTACTTTTTAAGCTTATAACATTTAATGGGAGAGTTTTTTTTTTTCTTTTCCTGAATGAATGCCAAAGAAACTTTAAGAGTAGGGACCAAAGGAGTGATAATTTTTTTTCCCACAAATGATTCTTAGCAGCTAAGACAAGAAAATGTTACCTCTGAGGGTTGAGTCATCAGAGGGCAGAAGAGCTACTTTGGAACAGGATCAGAAATGGCATAATGGGCAGAACTCTTATTTGTCACATTCTTGGTGTTTCATGACCCAGGGAGACAGTGACAATTAGTTACAGCACTCTCCCTGCAGTTGAGATGAGGCTTCAGAATCCTTCTCAACACTGCAGTTTCCAGGGAGGAACTAAGGAAGGAAAGACTTCCTTGGGGGGGAGATTTCCTTTTCTGCCCTGAGGTGGTGTCTTCAGATCAGAGTCCATTTCCGTGGAACACCAGCTAAGGGGCCTCTTCCGGGTTGAGTTGCTGTTGGGTTGGGTTCCCACCTTGATCAGATCAATACTTGGAGCGCTTAAGAAGATCGTGGAGCATGTAATGAGGATTTTTTTGTTGTTGTTGTAGTTGTTTGTTTATTTATTTTTTTAGATTCTGAAGCCTAATTTTTCTGGTGCCTACTAAATTAAAACCTAATTTATAAGTAAAGCCTCAAACAAATGTCAGGAAATTATGACAAGTTACAGTATTGATATCACATTTCAAATCTGTTTTAGAAGAAAATTTCATAAACCAAGATTCCATTTTTCTTCCCTCTTAAACTATTCATGAAGGTAACAATCTTATAATTGCATTTTTTATTCTTCCATGAGTGATTAGAACAGATGGCAAAGTCTTTACAGCCTGACACAGATTTACAACCTCTAGTTTCAAATGAATGGGGGTCAAAATAATTGAATGATTATTACTCCTCAGCAGGCAACTACCAAGAAATTCTATAAAAGTGATAGAAACTCTTGCTAATTGTTTAGAGTCTTTGTGAAGTCTTTAAGGTCACCCTAAGTTATTATCTGCAAGTTTATACAATGAGAAATGTTCACACAAACAAATCAGGAAGCTGGGCCACTCAGAGGAAGTGCTGATGATTTTTTCTATTCTTCATGGAGTTCATTATAATTTAATATTTTTATGTATTTGGAGACAAGTGTAGCACACCCTATATTATTCTAGTGATATGCACTGTACATTGTCATGCTCCCAGAAGCCATGATTTGCCTAAGCCTCAGTTTGCCAGGTCTGGGATGTGGCAGAATGCTTTATGAATGGTGCCTATTGAAGCACACATGCTGCCACTGGATCTTATCTGTTTAGTGTCATGGTCAAACCAGGCAACTTGCTGTGGAAAAGACAGTTTCTAGCCTAAACATTCATATTAAATAAGATATGTAACTTACCTGGCAAACGGGGAAGGTAAGTTTTATTTTTGAGGAATGTTTAAACATTTACAAACTTAACCTGATTATTACATTTTTCACACCCACCACCAGTTACAAAATGTTGAGGTACAATGAAGGAATATCTCTATGAACACGTAGTTAGTATTCATACTACCTATTGCATGTTATTTATATCCTAAATAGGTTTATAACTGTTTAAGAATAGAAATATTGATATTTGATTTTTTATTTTTGCTGATTTTTTCCTGAAAATGACCCTCCTGGTTGTTATACAAAAATTTTTTTCTTGTTTGCCTGTAATTGTGGGAATATTTGCATATTTGGCATTTCCTCTCTCTTTCTTTTTCTCTTTCTATCAACAGAGATTTACTTTGATAAGTGCTTCTAGGTGGGGCTGCAAAGATGAGTAAGTTCATGGACACAGGCTGCTGTAACATAAGCCATAAAGTGAAGACTGCTTTGAAAGGGTTAATCTAATGTGCGTGGGATTTTCAGTATGGCAGGGCTCTTTTAAGATAAGCTCCAAACCGTTGTGACTTAGATTATTGTCCTGGAGCCAGATATGTTGCCCTAAGAGTTATGTGACACTTCCTCCAATTTAATCATGCTCCAGAACGAAGGCTGATACACTAGCTGCTTGGGTCCTGGTGTGGGCAGAGCAACTGTGCGTAGGTGTCCTCCCACGGAGGGGGCAGCAGGCTGCTGCTCACGAGAGTGGGGCTGCTTGGGAAAGGCCAGCTACAACCATAATGCTATGAAAGCCGATCATGCACTAACGGAGGCAGGATGCCAGAACATTGCTTAATCTCTCAGACCCTTATTTTCTTCATCTCTCAACAAGATATACTTTCCCTTTACATCACTTATCACAGCTATACACTTAACTGTGTGATATTTAATACTGTTGGTCACTTTCATAAGCTCCAGATGTACAGGGATTGTGTGTGTTTTGTTTACCTTATGTAACCCAGTTCCTAGCACAGAGCCTTACAGAGAGTAGGTGGTCAATAAATATTTACTGAGAGTACAAAAAAATAAACAATGGAAAATTAATAACCAAAAGTTTTTAAAATTTTTTTATTTTTTAATTTTAAATTTTTAAAAAAAGATTGTATTTATTTGTCAGAGAGAGAAAGAGCACACACAAGCTGGGGGAGCTGCAGGCAGAGGGAGAAACAGGCTCCCTGCTGAGCAAGGAGCCTGATGCGGGCCAGATCCTAGGAACCCAGAATCATGACCTGAGCCAAAGGCAGACGCTTAACCAACTGAGCCACCTAGGCAGCCCAATAACCAAAAGTTTTTTTTAAATGAAGATTAAGAGATTATGCTAAGTGAAATAAGTCAAGCAGAGAAAGACAATTATCATATGGTTTCACTCATTTATGGTACATAAGAAATAGAAAGATCGGTAGGAGAAGGAAGGGAAGAATGAAGGGGAGGTAAACAGAAGGGGGAATGAACCATGAGAGACTGTGGACTCTGGGAAACAAACTGAGGGCTTCAGAGGGGACGGTGGTGGGGGATTGGGATAGGCTGGTGATGGGTATTAAGGAGGGCACGTATTGCATGGTGCAGTGGGTGTTATATGCAAATTATGAATCATGGAACACTACATTAGAAACTAAGGATATAATGGTGACTAACGTAATATAATAAAAAATTATTATAAAAAATAAATGAAGATTAAGAAGTAATAACTATTTTTAAATGAATGCATGCATGAATATAAAATGCCTGTGTGCTCCCTGGCTCAGAGTGGGTACTTAATAAATCACCAGGAGTTTCAGGTTAAATCATGCATGAGTTATTTAAGGGTCAATATATAAATTAAAGATAAAACTTGTGATTACTTTTTGTCTGATATCATTCAGTGACATATCAGTGTCACATAAGTCAACATTTTTACATGTGTTATCATTAGAACAGTGTTTTATCCTGAAAAACTAGGGAGAGTTTTAGGGATATTTGGCCTTTAGCAGGTGCAAAAATTATCTGGTATTAGAAATAGAAATGCTTCTCTTATGAAGACATAAATTGAGGTCAGATATTCTGAAAATGAATCATTTTACATTTCTAGTTAACCAACATAAAGCAATGAAAGCCCTGATTCCTGTTGTATGACTTAGCAATCAAGTGGAAAATCTGTGTTCTAATGCAAATTTGGGGCATCAACTTCTACTCACCAAATCCCATGCACTTAGACTGAAAAATCAATTCATAGACAGAACCATCACACAAAACACTGAAGCATTCTCTTAGTGGTCTAGCAATCTTTCAGTAATAATGATTGCATAGAAAATTCCACAGAGGGCTGTCTGCTGAGGATTTTCAGCTGTCAGGACTCTCAGCAGCTGGGTAATAAGCCCTTCAATCCGCCAGCAGAGTCTGGGTCACTATAGAAGGGTAGGATGGCAAGACTGAGGATAGTTGCCTGGTGCACCTGGTGGGCAGGTGGTGACCGGCAGTGGCTGGTGGCTGATGATGGGAGGGGCACACTCAGCCACTAAATCTCTTCTCAGCACTAATGTAAGAGAAATTAGTGTAAGTTTGGTTTGGAAAGATGAAGACCTAGGCATCAAGTCTCAAAATAGCCGTCTTCATGTTCATTCACCTTCGTATGATGGTTATCACTATATCTCTTTCAGTGAGTGAGCGGATGGAGGCTGGCCTAAGTCTGCACGCCATTTGACCTATCCTTTACTTTCTAGGTCTCTCTCACAGTTAGTTTCCTTTGTTGTGGCTTCTTTTTCCTCTTGAGTTACAAAGGATTCCTAAGTGATCTTTTCTCTGGTGATTCTCTGCTGCATTTTCCCCTTTGGGGGGGGGATATTATTTATTCAAGGACTCTTGATTCAGTTAGAGTCCCGAGAGAAACCAAAGGTATACTCAAATTAGGATAATTCTAGGAGAGTTTACTTATGAAAGAACTCATATAGGTGTGAGTGGAGTCTGGGGGAAATTCAAGGGGTAGTGTAGGGCTAGTGTAAGTGTGACCATAACCCCTCAAGTCTGAAGAGACATAGGTGGGAGAGGTTATTGGAATCCAGAAAGAGAGAAGGGAATAGGTAGAGTAGTGGTGACCTTTTTTGAGGGGCATGGCCAATCTGAGGCAACCTCACAGGGAGGGAACCTAGGGAATAAACACTCTGATATCACTTTCTTACCTCCAGTCTCCTGTTGACAGAACTCAAGGTGAAACCAAAGGGTACCATGATCCATGTTCATCTGCGCACGTCAGGCTCCTAAAGCAGACAGCAGGGTGAAAAAAGGTGGAGAGTAGATTTGGAGGGGTGAATGAGGTATCTGGCAAAATTCCCATGTCTGTAGTTCTAGCACAACCCTGTTACTTGAAGCCTGAAATCCAGGACACTTAAAATATCTTCCTTCCAAAACTAATCCTGTTTAAAGTCTTCTTGTTTCTAAATAGTGTCTAAGATGTATTTGTTGAATTTTCCTGACTTAACTGGCTCAGTTGAAGAACTGTAACCCTAGAGGTTTTTATTTTTCGGTTGATTATTGGAAGGCTGCAAAACTGGCAGTTGCAATAGAAGGCAGCCAATGGGTAACAGTGTCAGGCATAGCACAGAGGACTCTCACTCAATCAGGGTAGAGCGGGGAGGAGAGAGTGAGCAGGCCTCAGGTACTCAGTAGGTAGCTGGCAAATGAGTTTCCCCTTGCTGGTTACACAGGATGGAGACTATTTGCTCATTCAAAATGATTTTTTGTGTATTACCTTATCTTTTATTAATTTTCTTTAAAGATTTTTTCATTTATGGGGGGGGAGGAGCAGAGGGAGAAATCCTTGAGCAGACTCCCCACTGAGTGTGGAGCCTGAGGTGGGGCTCGATCCCAGAACCTTGAGATCATGAAGTGAGCGGAAATCAAGAGTCAGACACTCAACTGATTGAGCTACCCAGGCGCCCCTCTTTCGTTAATTTTTTAAAGTACATTTAAAAGCAGAGATCTCTCCTGTCTGTGACCGCAGGACAGTTTTGAGATACTTAGCTATCTGCTTTTCTTGCGTAATCATCTCTCTTCCTGATGTCCACATTCCCTCAGAATGTTCACACTGCCCAGGCCACTGCTGAGCCCTCTTTGGGTCAGTGTCCTGTGCCGTGGATTGCTTTCTCCACTGATACAGAGGTGTAGGTTCGGGGACCAATTCCAGTGGAGGCTTTAGTACACAGGTGGAAGAACAATTTCAGCCAGAGGTGTATCAAGCCTTAAAGAACCTCTTAAAAATCACTAGGTGTTATTTTTTAAAAATGGCTTTAGATTTATAGAAAAGTTGAGCAGAAAGTATGGAGTTCTATATATTCCCTTCTTCCTGCACAGTTACCCTGTTAACATCTAGTATTAGTGTGGTACATTTGTTGCAGTTAATCAACCAACATTAATACGTCATCGTAATACTGATACATTGATCCAGTATTGATACATTATCACATTATAATTAATGAACCAATATAGATACGTTGAACAAATATTGATACATTGAACAATATTGATACAGCAATATATTGTCCATTGTTTATTCAGATTTCTTTCAATTTTTAAAAAGATTTATTTATTTATTTCAGAGAGCAAGGAGAGGGGCAGAGGGAGAGGGAGAGAGAGAATGCTTGCTTGAGCAGACTCACTGCTGAGGGTGGAGTCAGACATGGGGCTGGATCCCAGGACCCTGAGATCTTGACCTGAGGTGAAACCAAGAGGTGGCCATTTAACCGATTGAGCCACCCAGGCACCACAGATTTCATTCAGTTTTTATTCAGTGTCCTATTTCTGTTCCAGGATCCCATCCCATGCAGGATACCACATTACATTTTCTTGTTATGTCTCCCTAGGCTCCTCTTGGCTGTGATAGTTTCTCATATTTTCCTCTTTTGATAATCTTCACAGTTTTGAGGAGTACTCGTCATATGTATTATAGGATTCCTCTCTTGAGCATCTGGTTTTCCCATGATTCAACTGGGATGATGAGTTTTGAGGAGGAAGATCACAAAGGTAAAGTCTCATTTCAACACCTCCTGTCATGGAGACGTGATGACGTTGATGCGGAACCTGATCACTAGTTCATCAGGTCTCTCTGCTGCACAGTTAGTCTCCTTTCTCCCCTTCCCATACTGTAGTCTTTGGAAGGAAGTCACTTTGTGCAGCCCACACTTAAGGAGTTGAGTTCCTCCTTGTTTAGGGTGAAGTAGCTACATAATTTATTTGGAATTCTTTTGCGTGGGAGATTTATCTCTTCTCTCTCATTTATTAGTTTATTCAATTATTTATATTGGTATGGACTTACGATTTTTAAAATAGTTGAGGTTATAATCCAATACACTTTATTTATTTTTGTTCAGATTGTTCCAGCTTTGGATGCCGAGATCTCTTTCAGTTGGCTCCTGTTTCTTTTTAACTTAACCCCATTATTGTGTGTGTTTGAGCACTTTCTTACTTTATGTTACTACAAGATATTCCAGGCTCAGCTTATATGTTTTGTACCTTAAACTGGCCATTTCTTAAGAAACCCTGGTTCATGTGGGAACTAGGAATATTCTTTGCTACAGGAGTATCTTTTCTTTTATGCCTTTCAGTTGACAAGCAAAGAAATATGTGTGTATACTAACGCATGTATATCTACATATCTATACATAGTTCTATGTATAACTATCTATATCTGTATTAAGTTAAATGTGAGTTCTTACTAGTGTTTCAGACTCTAACCCATTACCACATGGATTATTCTAGCCTCCTCCCCTTGCTTAAATTCCTACTTTAATAGTGAAAAATGTGTCTTCCACCATCCACCATCCATTTAATTAGTTGTTAGATTCCATTATACATAAATAGCAGTATCAGAATTATTAGTGCTATACAACCTTACCAACTAGAGTGAAGTGCTTATTTGCAGTTCTTTTTGCCTTTAATCTTGCAGAGTTCATTTATTTCTAAAGTTGCTTGCATCAGAACCTCTCTTCCTTTGTAGTACAGCTTGAAATCCAGCAATGTACTACAAAGCTGTGATCACAAAGACAGCATGGTACTGGCACAAAAACAGACACATAGACCAATGGAACAGAAAGAGAACCCAGAAATGGACCCTCGGCTCTTTGGGCAACTAATCTTTGATAAAGCAGGAAAAAACATCCAGTGGAAAAAAGTCTCTTCAATAAATGGTGCTGGGAAAATTGGACAGCTACATGCAAAAGAATGAAACTTGACCACTATCTCACACCATACACAAAGATAAACTCCAAATGGATGAAAGATCTCGATGTGAGACAGGAATCCATCAAAATCCTAGAGGAGAAGGTAGGCAGCAACCTCTACGACATCGGCCACAGCAACTTTTTTCATGACACATCTCCAAAGGCAAGAGAAACAAAAGAAAAAATGAACTTGTGGGACTTCATCAAGAGAAAAAGCTTCTGCACAGCCAAGGAAACAGTCAAAAAAACTTAGAGGCAGCCCACGGAATGGGAGAAAATATTTGCAAATGACACTACAGATAAAAGACTGGTATCCAAGATCTACAAAGAACTTCTCAAACTCAATACACAAGAAACAAATAAACAAATCATAATATGGGCAGAAGATATGAACAGACACTTTTCCAATGAAGACATACAAATGAAAAAATGTTCAAAATCGTTAGCCATCAGGGAAATTCAAATCAAAACCACACTGAGATACCATCTTATGCCAGTTAGAATGGCAAAAATTGACAAGGCAGGAAACAACAAATGTTGGAGAGGATGTGGAGAAAGGGGATCCCTCCTACATTGTTGGTGGGAATGCAAGTTGGTACAGCCATTTTGGAAAACAGTGTGGAGGTCCCTTAAAAAGTTAAAAATTGAGCTACCCTATGATCCAGCAATTGCACTACTGGGTGTTTACCCCAAAGATACAGACATAGTGAAGAGAAGGGCCACATGCACCCCAATGTTCATAGCAGCAATGTCCACAATAGCTAAATTGTGGAAGGAGCCGAGATGCCCTTCAACAGATGACTGGATTAAGAAGATGTGGTCCATATATACAATGGAGTATTACTCAGCCATCAAAAAAAAACACGATTTCTCAACATTTGCTGCAACATGAATGGGAATGGAGGAGATAATGCTAAGCGAAATAAGTCAAGTAGAGAAAGACAATTATCATATGGTTTCACTCATTTATGGAACATAAGAAGTAGGAAGATTGGTAGGAGAAGAAAGAGAAGAATGCGGGGGGGGGGTAAACAGAAGGGGGAATGAACCATGAGAGACTATGGTCTCCGGGAAACTAACTGAGGGCTTCAGAGCCGGGGAGGGGGGAATGGGATAGGCTGGTGATGGGTATTAAGGAGGGCACATATTGCATGGTGCACTGGGTGTTATACGCAAGTAATGAATCATGGAACTTTACATCAAAAACTAGGGATGTACTGTATGGTGACTAACATAATAAAAAAATACTACTATAAAAAAAAAAAAGAACCTCTCTTCCCACCCCCTTTAGTGAGGCTGTTCTATACATTTGTAATATGGTTAGATTCTTTTGTCCCAGTCTGCTTTCGGTCCTGGAAAGGAGTTCTATAAGCTTTGACAGATACATAATATCATGTATCCACCATTACAGTATCAAATAAATAGTCTCACCACTCTACTGCTCTGTCAATCCCCTGTTCTCCCCCTGTTCCACCCTCCACCCTCTCATAATGCCCGGCAACCACTGTTTACTGTCTCTATAGTATCACCTTTTCCAGAATGTCACACAATTGGAACTATACAGTATTTAGCCTTTTCAGATTGTCTTCTTTCACTTAGTAATATGCATTTGAGTTTCCTCCATGCATTTTCATGTCTTTATAGCTTATTTTTTCCTTTTGTTGAATTATGTTTTATTGTATTGTATTTATTGTACCACAGTTTGTTTATACGCGCACTTACTGAGAGACATGCTTGGTGGCTTCCAGTCTGTGGTGATTGTGAATAACGCTACTATAAATATTTGTGTGCACCTCTATCAACTTCATGTCCACACTCAGGCTAACTGCTGAAGGAAGGAGAGAAGCTTCTCTTTATGTAACATTTCATGGTTTTCCCTTCTCTCTCTCCTGTCTTGGGACAGTAAAGTAATAAAGTGTCTGTTTTTTAAAGATGATTATGTAAGAATCACATGGTAATATTCCAGAGTTGAAGCCAAAGGGTCTGTTGGACTTATCACTGACATGATTGTGAATATGATGGTTCATAACTAAATGTGTCATGACAGCAAGTAACATTAGTGAAAAATGACACATGAGGGACTTACTTATAACACAGATATTCTGTGCAAGGTACAGTTACTGCCTTCCACTGTTTATCATCATACTGGAAAAGAGTGAAATTAAAATAAAATCTTTCTAGATTGTCTGAAAGTAAAACTAGATAAAATGGAAGGTGAAATTTAAAGAAATGATTTTATTGTTGGCCCTTTTTTGTTGCTGTCCTCAGTACAGGTTTAATTTGCCTATGTGGTAGCCCAGTACCGGGCCTATTCTAACGGCCTCTGAGGAGGACTGTGTGTCATTTAACTATGACATCCGAGTTTTTGGAGGGCTGGGACTGTGTCTTGTTCATTTCTGAATGCCCCGCAATGCCTGTTAACAGTATTTATTGACTGAATGTATATGCATAGCACCATTCATTCTGAGTAATTTGCTTCTAAGTTTAGTGTAAAACTCTTCATCTCTCAGTCCCTAAAAGGGCCTTCCAGAACATTTTTTGAACCAGTCACTGCTGTCTTGTTTTGCAGTGCTAATCTTCTAGGGATGAGGCCATATTCTTAATGATTCAACTGTGATTCATCCTCCACTACAGATTAATTTCTTTTAGAGGATGATGGATGGGTGTTTGTTGTCAGAGAGAGGGGAGACATTGGGAGGGGTGTCAGAGGAGAATATATTTATTAAGATAAATAAACATCAAATTGTACAGCCTCTCAAAACATGCTTTCTGGAAAGGACCTTGCTGGGATTGTTTCTCCATTCATTTTCAACTTCTGTACTTTAATTTATTGAAAATTTTGCTAGCCAGAATCTGCTTCAACCCACTGGAAAAACATTGTCTTTATAATGAAGAAAATTTATTGCTAGCTGTGCCCTTTGAATTCCATGCATACTGTTCATTTTGATGCCCAGTATTGAATTGGTGTTTAGCTTTTATTTGAGTTTATACTGTTGTATAATTTCTCTTTTTAAAAAAATTATAATTTTATTTTCTGAGGAAGCCACTAGTGGTAGGAAAGCTGCTTTATAAGTATTTTGACGTGAGTCTAGGTTTTGTAAATAACTTGTCTTAATAAGAATGTGTATTATTGGTCCTTCTTCCTCCTATATGTAAAGAATCATTTGTATTTTATGTTATCTGTGTACTTTTAACCTAATGTTGAAGAGCAGTGGTTCACAAAAACCAGACTATAACAAAGTTTCCATTGGCTGTCAGTCAAATTTAGCAACTATAGATAATTTTTCTTCTTAAGGCTAAGTTTAGTCAGTTTAAAGGACTATCCTTTCATTCTATGATTCTGATTAAATATCTTTTCTTTCACAAAATATAGTGACAGGAGAATGGCAACTATTTTAAAAATTGCTCGCTCTTAACAAAATAAAAAGTTGGAAACCCTCGTGGCAAAGACTACTTCTGATCCCCAGATTAGCAGTTGCAATGTATAAACTGATTATTCTCTGAAAGAAATGTTTCAACTAACCATATTACCCTTGGATAAGCTGAAAGAACGGGTGGCAACTTATTTCTTCCTATATGCCAGAAATCTCCCCAAAGACAATTAGACCCTTGAGGACAGAAGCCCTGGCCCAGCCTGATGGAAAGCTCAGATCCAGCTGGAGACATGCTGAAGATCACCTGGTGCTGGGAAAGCAGAAAAATGGGCTCATATGTGCACCACAGGATCCCCTACTGGGGAAAGATGAGAACCTCCTTGGGGGGTAAATCAAGTTATTGGCAGTAGAGTGGTATCAGAGAAGACAAACTGCAACGTTGCGAGCTAGATCTAGTTTCATGTTGGCCCAGGACCTGGGCTGATGAATTCCCTCCATGTGACACTTCCATGGGCAGCCCACTGGCCTCAGCACTAAACAAAGCAGTGGTAGGCCCTGACCAGCATTATCCATGGAGGACAATCTCCGGCAGCCAATTCATTTTCCACCTCAATTTAATTCCCCCGGGGGCCTGATAGCTAAGTAGGTGAGGAGTATAGAAACACTGTGTCAATAAGAAATCATCCAAGCTTTTACCATTTCTGATAAGAACTTTGTTAGCATTGTTCACTTATTAATTTTCTTGCTTTGTCTGGATTTGTGGCTGACTCTTAGCACACAGCCTGCTCCCACAGAAGATACAAGCATCTGTCCAAGCACATGCCAAGACTGTCACCCTCATCAGGCACTCACACAAACCTATTATCCCTTGACAACAGTAGTGAGGAGAAGTCAAAGGGCAGCCCCCAAGAAAAAGCCCACCAGTTAACATATGGTTGGTGTCATGCTGGGGTGGGGATGAGAGGGGCATGGAGGATGTTTGGTGCTTCTGTGCTTCCTCTATTAACTTTTCAAATGTTCCCCTTATAGACGTACTGATAAAATATCAGCTGTTCCAGTGGCCTGTGGTTGTCTAGGAAGCCTTTCATATAAATACACTTCCCTTTGGCTCCACTTCTGGTTTTCTCTAAGCCAGTTACCCATTTATGATACAGACTAATCATTAGTATTGATGTAAGCATAGTTTCTTCCTGTCTTAAGAAGCTTTGTCAGTTGGCCAACGATTTGCTTGTGCTAATTCTTGGTAGAATGAAATCCAGCTAATTATGTTGAGAACAAAATCCTGGCCAGGAAGCCATGTTATTATTCCCTGTGAGGATCTGACTTTGAACTTTTCCATATTGTAGGGACAATGCCTTCCCCACCAACACCCTTCCCTGTCATAACTGTTCACAGAAGAGTAGCCACTTAAACTCCATTGCCAAAAGGAGCTTCCGCTATAGCTTCCTTACCTACTCCTTTCTGAGGCAGGGTAAGAGACTTATCTGATTGATGCGTCTAGGGGAAGAAGTGGAAATCACTTCCTTTAAACCTCCTGAGCTCTCTCAAAACTGTTGACCTGCACAGAGGGTATATTTGGGCTTTTCTCAGGAATGTGGAAAGATTACTGGGCAGGCTTTGCATTTAAAGGGGGTGGTCTGTGGTTTCCAGTTCAATGTATGGTGGGGCAGGTAAGAATATTTCTGAAGTTGTTTCAGGATGGTCACAAAAACCACCAATTTAAAGCCCTATTCTGCAACTAGCTTTACCAAAAGTAAAACTGACATATTAATCTCCATATATCTGTTTCTTGGTTCTTATTTCTCAATCAGTTCCAAGCATGACAAAGGATTTGGCCTTTAAATCCCAATATATACTCCCAAGAAACTTAGCTAGTGACAGGTGCAGAAACCAATGTTATTCATATGGTTCAATTTTCATGTCATCCGTGTCCTGGAAACCTTATTTAAAACCTACTGGACATATATCCTTACCTTTAACCATCCTGTGGGGGGTTCTAGGTCTGCTTTCTCCAACTGAGCTACTGTGTGACCTAGAACAGTATAAGTTAATATTGACATGTTTAACCTGAAGACCTAGAGCTGTTTGTACCTCACTCTGCCCTTCTTTGTGCCTTGGGAGGCTGATCTCTGAGGATTGTGTCACCTGGTGTGATGAGAAAATGGCTATATTAAGTTGCTGGCTAGGCATTTTTATAGCATGACAACCCTGTTCATGACATTTAGATAAGGACCTGAGGTTAGCATTCCAGCCCCAAGTTCTTGCTTTGCTTTTTCTGGGACACCTTTTAAAATAACCACTTAGAGTTGAGGTTTTCCCTCCTCTCCACCTGCCCCCCCAATTTGAGTGCCCTTTGTCTCAACCTTATTATAAGTAATAGATGTGTGCTACCCTGCTCTGCTAGGATGAGGACTGTTCTTCGGCCTATTTGTTACGCCCCCACCCTCCCCTGCCCTCTGGAATTTGCAAGTAATAAATCTTGTGACTTTACCTCCTTTCTGTGAGTGTATTAGGATGCTGAGGAAGCGACTTGCAAACCCTTGTGCCCACTCACTGAGCATGTCATAATTTGCATATTCTTAATTAATACACCAGATCTGGCTTCTCAACACATCTGTGTTCTTTTACCCTTGGACTTCAGGCTGAGTTTGCTGATGGGAGGCAACAGCTGGAAATACCAAGCAAGCAGGACAGAGAAGTTGAGATATTTCTCTTCCTGGCTTCCTCCCTGCTGAGCTAAGTTGGATTGAGCCTTGTATCTTTTACCTAATACCATGGCTCCTGTGGGGCAGCCCCCCTCCCTTCTCTTCTGATTCAAGGCCTATTGCCCTTTTCTCTTTTCCTTTCAAGCTTCAGGTCATGATGGCTTTTCACTCTTGCTGGGTCCTGGGGTTTCATTATTCCTTTTTGGCTCTCCTAATTCTGCCCATAGCATTGTAAGAGCCCCTTTATTAAACTTTGTTTAGTTACTTTTTTTTTTTTAAGATTTTATTTATTTATTTGACATAGATAGAGATAGCCAGCGAGAGAAGGAACACAGACAGGGGGAGTGGGAGAGGAAGAAGCAGGCTCATAGCAGAGGAGCCTGATGTGGGGCTTGATCCCATAACGCTGGGATCACGCCCTGAGCCGAAGGCAGACTCTTAACCGCTGTGCCACCCAGGCACCCCTGTTTAGTTACTTTTTGAGTATGCCACCTGTTGCCTGCTGACACTCTGATACAGCATCCAGTACCATTGATTGAGCAGAATGGAGAGATCAGATTGGCACCATTTCTTTGATTTTGTGTGTGTGTGCCTTTCCTTCATGTTTGCAATGGAGATGCTACTACATCTCTGTGTATGAGGCATAAAGAAGTGAGGAAAGGTGCCAGATGACTGTTGTCCCTTTTAGCAAGAAAAGCAAAAGCCTTTTCCTTTGGCCTTATGGTGTCTTATCATCAATGACCACCAGTGCCTTTAGGATTTCCAGGGTGATAAGAAAAATGGGGAATCAACATTCATAAGAGCACCTACTATCGATTGGCCACTGTGTGAGATGCTTGACATGTCTCACCGATTCCAGGTGAGGCAATTAAAGGGAGGTAAAGGGAATAGATCAAGGTCACTCACCTAGAAACTGGCAGATAAGGGTTTTCAACATTAATGCCCTTCCAGCAACAATCAAACCCTTTATTCAAATGAAATCTTATGTGGAATAAAAAGAAACAAGATAACAGTTAAGCTCCTCTAGTTAAATCGGGGAAGGGATCTGATTAGCATTTTCCTGATCATTAGTGACATTGAACATCTTTTCTTATATCCATTGGTCATTTGTATTCTTCTTTGGAGAAATGTTTACTCAACTTCTTAGCCCATTTAAAAAATTGAGTTATTACTATCTATATGCTGCCTGAAGATACTCAGTTCAGACCTAAAGACACATGCAGATTGATAGTGAAGGGATGGGAAAACATTTATCATGAAAATGTAGTGAAAGGAAAGCTGGGATAGTGATACTTATACCGGACAAAATAGACTTTAAAACAAAGACTATAACAAGAGACAAAGAAGGACACTACATAATCATAAAGGAAACAATCCAACAAGAAGATATAACAATTGTAAATATTTATACAACCAACATGGGAGCACCCAAATACATAAAGCAACTATTAACAAACATAAAGGAAAAAAACTGATAGTAATAATACAATAATAGTAGGAGAGTTTAACACCAATTTACATCAATGGATAGATCATCCAGAAAGAAAATCAACAAGGAAACAGTGGCTTTGAATGACATATTGGGCCAGATGGATTTAACAGACATATTCAAAACATTCCATCCTAAAACAGTGGAATACACATTATTTTCAAGTGCACATGAAACATTCTCCAGAATAGATCACATGTTGGCCAACAAATTAAAAAAGATTGAAATCACTTCATGCATTTTTTTGTTTTGTTTTGTTTTTGAGCACAACTGTATGAAAATAGAAATCAATCACAAGAAAAAACCTGGAAAGAAAATAAATATATGGGAGTTAAATAACACACTACTAAATAAATGGGTCAACCAAGAAATCAAAGAGGCAATTAAAAAATACATAGAGACAAATAAAAATGATAACATGATGATCCGAAATCTTTGGGATGCAGGAAATGCTGTTCTATGAGGAAAGTTTATAGCAAGAAAAATCTCAAATAAACAACCTAACTTTGTACTTAAGGCAGTAAGAAAGGGAACAATTAAGCCCCAAACCAGTAGAATAAATGAAATAGAAGCAAACAAACAAAGAACAGTAGAAGAGATCAATGAAACCAGGAGCTGGTTATTTGAAAAGATTAATAAAATTGATAAACCTCTAGCCAGACTTATCCAAAAAAAGGGGGGGGCAGATAAACAAAATCAGAAACAAAAGAGAATTAACAACCAACACTACAGAAATACAAAGGGTTATAAAAGAATACTATGAAAAACTTCCTCTCTTTCCCTGCCTTGTCTGCTTTTAATTGACAATTTTATATGATTCCCTTTTCTCCTCTTTTAGCGTATCGATTATACTCCTTTGAAACTATTCTTTTAGTGATTGTTCTAGAGTTTGCAATATACATTTTCAATAATTCTAAGTTCACTTTCAAATAACTCGACTCTTCGTGGATAGGACATGTACCTTATAACAGAATATTCCCAATTTCTTCATCCCATGATGTATAACATTGCTGCATTCCTCTCACTTATATAATAGTTGCTGTTATTACTTTGAACAAATATTTATTAGATCAGAAAGGAAGAAGAAAAAAATTTATTTTATTTTCGCTTATACCTTTGGTACGCTTCCTTTATTTATGTAAATCTGATTTTTAAACTGTATCATTTTTCTTTTCTCTGAAGATCTGCTTTTAAGATTTTTTTCAAGACAGGTCAACTAGCAATATATTCCCTCAGTTCTGTTTATCTAAAGGAATCTATTTCTCTTTCATTTTTGAAGATAATTTTGTTTGGCACAGAATTTTAGGGTTTTTTTTCTACCAACATTTTAAATATTTCACTTCACTCTCTTCCTGCTTGCATGTTTTTTGAAAAGAAGTCCTGTGTAATTACTATCCTTATTTCTATAAAGTTAAGGTGTTTTTCTCATATGGCATCTTTTAAGATTTTCTCTTTGCTTTGGATTTTCTGCATTTTGAATAGTGTATGTCTAGGTGTAGATTTTATGGATATCGATCCTGTGTGGTCTCTGTGCTTCCTGGATCTGTGATTTGGTATCTGCCTTTAATTATGAAAAGTTCTCAGCCATTATTACTTCAATGTTTCTTCTGCTTCTTTCTCTACTTCTACTGCTTCTGGTATTCCCAGTATACATATGTTATACTTCCTTGTAGTTGTCTCACAGTTCTTGGATATTCAGTTCCCCCCTTTTCCATCCCTTTTCTCTTTGCATTTCAGTTTGGGATGTTTCTATTTACATAGCTTCAAGCACTGATCTTGAGTGAGCCCAACAAAGGTATTTTTCATTTTTGTTACACTGGATTTCTAGCATTTCTTTTTGATTCGTTCTTAGAATTTCTAGCTCTCTGCTTACATTACCCATCTGTTCTTGTGTTTTACCATTAGATCTCTTGGCATATTAATCGTAGTTATTTTAATTGTTGGTCTGATAATTACAAAATCTCTAACAGATCTGAGTCTGGTTTTGATGTTTGTCTCTTCAGATTATGTTTTATTCTTGTATTATTAAATATGCCTTGCATTTAAAAAAAATTTTTTTACGATGCCTTGCATTTTTTTTTCATCGAAAACTGGACATGATGTAGTGGATGATAGGAGCTGAGATAGGCCATTAGCGCAAGGTTTTATGTCTATTTGGCTAGGAGTTAGGCTATGTTTATTGTTTGCTTTAGCTGTTAAGTAACAGAGGCTTTAGTTTCCTCTAGTGTCCTATTTTTTGTCTTTTCTCTTCTCTTTGGTTTTCCCTTGAGACTTCTTGTGAAGAACTTTGATGTGCTGGTAAGATATAGGAGGAAGGGAAGCATTCTATATTTCTGTGAGTAGGTCTCAGGTTTTTAGTGGGCCTATACCTCTGGAATGTGACTTTCACAGTATTTTTCAGCTTCTACTACCTCCCCTTGCTTTAGATGAGACAGGAAGCCTAGAAGGGGCTAGATAATAAGGTAATTTAAGGTAAGTAAATAAATAAGGTAATTTCCCTTATCCAAGTCTGATAGAGCTCTGATAAAATATATTCCCTGCCAGGTATGACTTTGTTGTGGAGAATGCTCTTGGTTTATTTCAAAATGGTTACTTTTCCACTCCCAGATAAATATGGGATTTTTCTCTACTCTTTACATAGGAACCTGGTGAAGCTTCTGGAGTTAAAACCCATCTAAGTGTGACTCTGCCAACATTGGGCCCCTAGTAATTTAAAAGTCTCAAGCTAGTCTACTCTTAGCTCCCAGCAATTCATTGAAGTTACCATTGAAGTGTTTGAATGGCTCCTGGTACTGGTGGCTCCTGCCTTATGTAAACTAATCTGTATTCTCTGTTTTCACCTCTCTGTCCAGTTTTGGGGGTGGTGGTTTGTCCTGTGATTTCAATTTTCTGAATGATCTAAGGAAAGTAATTGATTTTCAAATTTTCAGCCTTTTCCTTATTGTAAGGGTGGGAATGATGACTTCTAAGCTCTTTACATGTCAAATCATAGAATGCCTCATACTACTGTTTTCCATGTGTTCAAATACATCTATTAATTAATTAATTATCATGGAGACCTCCTTCCTGGAATCTTCCATTAATCAGACTGAAACAGTCTAAGGCCTACTTCAGTGCTGTTGTCTACTGTCTTTACCACTGTCTTGAGATTTCCTTTGCCTCCTCCCTCCCTCATTGAATGTTTTTCTTTTGGTTCCTATGTCTTATTTTTTCTTGATTTACTCTCTCAATTTTGGTAAAGTAGTTTTTCCAAAATCTTCCTGGAAAAGGGTACATAGGAGATAAAATTTCTGGGTCACAGCAAGTTTTAAAATGTCTTTTATTTATTTCTTCTGTTATACTTGATTGGTGATTAGGTACAAGATTATGAATTTGAAATCATTTTCCCTTAACATTTAGGATACGTTGCTACATATTAATAATTAAAAACATGTTAATACCAGCACAGTTCTTCATCTTTTTTCTTTCTAATTTGGAATCTGTTGGGATTTTTCTTTATCTCTAATACCGTGAAAATTCACGATGATGTGCCCTGGTGTAGATCTATATTCATTTATTGTACTGGGCCTTTGGAGGCCCTTTCAGTTTGGAAATTCATGTACTTCAGTTTTGAAAACTAAGTTTTGTAATTCTTTTGATAATTTACGTCCCTTTTTTTTCCCCAGAGACAGTTACTCGTCAGGTGTTGGATCGCCTAGATTGATCCTCTGACTCTTATTTTTTCCATTTTCCATTAAAAAAATCTTTCTTGGAGATTTTTAACTTCTATCATTCAACAGTTCTTTTGAATTTTAGCTGACACATCATTATTTTAGTTTCTAAGCGGTCTTTCTTATTTGTTGAGATATCTGTTTTTATTTTAATAGTCTCTTTTTGTATAAAAGATGCAATATTTTCACTTTTATCTGAGGATAGTATTTGTAGGTATTTAAAAAAATTTTTTTCTTTTCTCTGTATTGTCTATATTTCTTTTTGGTCATTTCCCCCCCCCCCCCATTTATTCACATCGTCTCTGTTTTCCATAGTGGAAGATTTTCCTGGACATTGTTTTAAAATGTACCCATGACTTTGTTTTGAATGGCGAGGTCTAACAGAGCAGAAGATAATTAGCATTGAAAAGATAGTTGGTTACTCATAATTTCCAAGAGGAAGGGGCATGCCATGGCATGTAGGGCCACATGAAGAAGCACCAGTATCAGTCAGGAGGCAGAATGAGTGACAGGAAAGTGTGGGCAAAAACCTTTATTGTGGCCCTTGGATACCATACATTCTGGATGTTTAGACACAATATAGAGAAAGACAACTTGGTATGCTTCAGACTGTGATGAGTAAGAAATACACTATTTAAAGCATTCATTATTATTGCAGCAAGGCCTACCCTTTCCTCACTAATCTAGACCCAGTATCTCCAGCAAATAATTGTCTAGTTCCCTAAGAAGGATATGCCTGGTTGCTAGCATTTGACAACAAGAGTGAGGAGGAATGGGTGAGAGATCTTGCTGCAAAGGTGACAAAGGGGGTTTAGAGGTGTGTAATTATGTAGTATAAAGATGTCCATCACCTCTTTTATTCAGTCTCATGCTTCTCCCTATTACCCCCAGTACTTGGCCTTTCCTGTGTTCTGCTGGGTTTGCTTCTCTTTGTCATCTCTCTGTATAAGCACTTAGATTTCAACTTCTACTCTTCCGTCGGTTACCACTTTTCTATTTGCTTTCCATTTTCCTTTTTTGGGTATTGCTCACTTACTTTTGTATTCTCTTTGATTCTCTTTGCCTTTGTGGATTACACCTTTCGCCCCTTTTACTGACTTTTTGGTACAAGGACAGAAGAGAGAGACCATGAAAGTGCATGCTGAATTAACCATATTTACCTGAAAGTTTGCTTTCATTTTCAATACTCAGGTTACCATTTTTGGTTTCAGATGGGACTTCTTGCTCTAGATATCATATTTCTGGTGATCTTTGTGGCTATTACTGACCCTCATGATAGCTTTCAGGTCTTAGACAAATTCCGATGCCTGAATGTACGTATCTCTTGCCAATCAGATGTGTCTGTGGGGAAGGCTATCTGTTAAGGGTGGTGGCCTGCCCTATGAGCCTTGTATCGCCCAACATCCCAACATCTGCCTATTGGTCCAGCACCTGTCTGAATTCTCTCTAACCCTTCGGGCCCATGAACCCTTCCTGGTTCCAGTAAATCTGACACAAAATACTTTCCAAAACTTCCATGTACATGAAACGCCCTCTGCCTGGAATGTCTTGCCCTACTTTATATATCTAGTGAGCTTTTACTCAGCTATCAAGACTAGCCCAAGTGTTCCCACTTGTTTTGTTTTTGCTGATGCCTTTCCTACTCTTACCCTTAGGTAGAGGCAGAATTTATCTTTTAGACCCCAAATCACCTTGGATTTATTTCCAGTATGTAGCCCTGATTGATTAATTTTTACTGGTCTGTTTTGATTTTGAGGGCAGTGAAGTATTTATCTTTGGATCCTAGTGCTTAGAATTGTCCTTGCCACATAATAAGCACTCAAGACATGTTTGCTGAAGTACTCAGGACACATTTTCCCCCCATTCTTCTACTACTTTGGGTAAAGGAAGTCTGAAACATCCAGAATCCAGGTTTCTTGGCATTTCTCTTGGAGAGTTCTGGGAAAGGAGAAATTGTGATTCTCATTAGAAGCCATTTACTCCCAGCTGGCAAATTTTCCCTAATTAACTAAATTCTCTCAAGCTGAGAGGAAATATATATTCCAACCCCAATATATTCCGCCTGAAGCACATTTCCCCTTCTCCTTGCTTCTCCCTCCTCCTCCTTTTTTCTTTTCTTTTTGTTATTTCTGAACCCTATAAGATAGTATTGTTAAGGTGAGTAAAAAAACAAAACAAAACAAAACAAAACCAAACCTGATCCTCTCTCTTGGAGAAATGGCAGTGTGTGACACTGGGGTCAGTCCTCTGAGCTGTATGCAGGGTAAGGGAATTACCCAGCCTCTCGGCTAGCATAGAGAATAGTGGATGGCACTTTTTCCCAGAGTAAATACCCCAAATGAATACAGAGGGGACGTTGTCTCAGCAGGATGCTAACTGCTTCAGTGTACCTGCTATGTCATCTTCTTTGCTTCAGAGAACAATGTCTGATAGTTCAAGCCAGAGGGATTTAATATTGCAGAGATAAACTCAGCTACTCTAAACCTGAGTCAAGGTGAAATCAGAATCCTGTGCCTGTCAGCTTGCCTTTGGTGTTTAAGAGAATGTCAGTGAATACATTAGAGAGGGCCACTCTTTAAAAAAACAAAACAAAATAAATCAAAACAAAGCAAAAAAAAAAATTCAAAAAACAACAAACCACCCTCCTTGAATGCTAAATGTATTGCAAAAAGAAAAGAGTCTGTTTTATCTATTCTACTTAATCTTTTTTATCCCTAATTTTTAATAGCATAAAATGTAAAACAAACACTTAAACCCTACTCTACCATACTAAGAGCATATGATTACAGATTTATTATAACCATATATACAAAATTTACTTGAAACTTGAATGGATAACTTTCAGTTTGTACTTTTAAATAATAGGAGAAAGTGGATCAGAATAATGGACTTTGTGTTAATAATAATACCTAAAAATGGGCTTTAAAATCATGTAAAAATCTTTTTAGTGGTTTTTGAATTTGTTTTTTAAATTGAAGTATAGTTGACACTCAATTTAACATTGTTTTCAGGTGTACAACATAGTGATTGAACAACTATATACATTATGCTATGCTCACCACAAGTGTAGCTGCCATCTGTCACCATACAACACTATTATAATGCCATTGACTATATTCCTATACTGTACTTTTCATCCACATGACTTATTCTATAACTGGAACTCTGTAACTTCCACTCCATTTCACCCATTTTGCCCCCCATCCCCCTTCCAGCAACCACCATTTTGTTCTCTGTAGTTATGGGTCTTTTTCCATTTATTTGTTTTGTGTTTTAGATTCCATATATAAGGGAAATCATATGGTATCTCTCTTTCTCTGTTTGACTTATTTCACTTAGCATAATACCCTCTAGGCCCATCCATATTGTTGCAAATGACAACATCTCACTTGTTTTTATGGCTGAATAATATTCCAGTGTGTGTGTGTGTGTGTGTGTGTGTGTGTGTGTGTGTATGTATCTCACATCTTTTTTTTTTTAAGATTTTATTTATTTGACAGAGAGGTAGTGAGAGAGGGAACACAAGCAGGGGGAGTGGGAAAGGGAGAAGCAGGCTTCCCACTGAGGAGGGAGCCCGATGCGGGGCTCAATCCCAGAACGCTGGGATCATGACCTGAGCCGAAGGCAGATACTTAACGACTGAGCCATCCAGGCGCCCCTGTATCTCACATCTTCTTTATCCATTCATCTATTGATGGACACAGGTTGCTTCCATATCTTCACTATTACAAATAATCCTGCAGTAAACAGAGGGGTGCATTCAGCATTTTGAATTAGTATTTTTGTTTTTTTGGCTAAATACTCACTAGTGGAATTACTGGATTATATGGTATTTCTATTTTTAATTTTTTGAGGAACTTTCATACTGTTTTCCATAGTGGTTGCACCAATTTACATTCCGACCCACAGTGCACGAAGGTTCTCTTTTCTCTGCATTCTCGCCAACACTTGTTATTTCTCATCTTTTTGATGATAGCCATTCTAACAGGTGTGAGGTGATATCTCATTGTGGTTTTGATTTGCATATCCCTGATGATTATATTCTACTTATTCTTAATGAATTAAAGTTCTATGTGAAAGAGGAAACATGAATGTAGACAGTAAAGCAGAATCCACAAACTCAGATGCCTTCAGATGACAGACATGACAGACAAGTGACTTAAAGGTGTGAAGCCCCAAAGTATAATATTAGCAAGGGGTGGACTCAGGGAATTGGTGTGTGTTTCACTTAAAGACATTCAATTCAAACTTTCAAAAAGCACTTTGTGGGCTATAGTCCATAGTCTGTGAGTTTGGGAATTCTGAACTAAGACGATGCTGTCAAATCAGGCACATGATCATAAGTATTACCTGAAGTCTGGTTAAAAGCAAGAATCCCAGGGATAGTCCCCGAACTTCCAAGCCAGAATCTTCAGGAAAAGGTTCTGTGAATATGTATGTATGTATGTATGTATGTATGTATGTATCTATCTATCTATCTATCTATCTATCTATCTATCTATCTAATCTATATATCTATGGTCTATCATCTATCTATTTATCTCTATCTACTATTTAATTATCTACTACCCAAGTGATACTTTTAATTGGGAAATCTTGGGACAGTTTGAAATACAATACATAGCCTAGTGTTCTGTAACCAAATGTAGTGCCAATCAGATTGGGGAAGAGTAGAGGCTGAATGATCGGCTGACTTGGAATGAGCGTTAAGAGATGGCAGTGGGGTCAGGGAGGATATCCTGAGCGGAGAGATGTGGATGCTGTGAATACCTTGAATGTAGTCAAAGAGACTGATAGGGCTGTGGTGAGGTTATGCATGTGAGCCAGTGGGTTTGCTAATATTTCCACAGTCGTAGGGATTGATTTGAGATGTTTGGAGCATGATGAGTAGAACTGCCTTTGAATGTGTTTTGTCCCTATTGGAAACATGCTTGGGACATGGAAATGGAGGCTTCTGATAAACAAACTTGTGTTTTGAATGCCTCAGTTGTCATAAGGCCTATTTGCCATTTTTCTGGGTAAAAAGATTCCAAAAGTTGTCTAATTTTTATTTTTCATTTATAAAGGTCAATGGCAATAGATCACTTAATCTGCCAACTTTTGAAGGCAAAATAAAATTCCGTCATGAAAAATCGATGGCTTTCTGTGCCTTACTGAAATGTCATGTAGGTGTTAAGACCAAGATTAAAAATGACCCTACTACAACTGGGCATAACAAAGGTAGAACAGTTGTCAAGCTATAATCACCTGTTACTTTGCTGCAGAAAAATAAAGTAAGCTTATGATAAATGTAAGGGAAAATTAAACATAGTATGGTAAGTAAAAATATTAAAAATATTTGCTTTACAGATTCCATAGATAAAGTGCATAAATACAGATACTATCTGATCAAGCTTGAAAAGTTCAACATTTTGTTTTGATAACAACGTAAGAATTGGTTAGTGGGAATAGACAGAATTAAAGAGATTCAAGCTCTGGTTTGTTATTAGTAATGACTAATTGATAGTGCTGCTCCTAACAATATGGTTATTAATAATGCTACACAGACTTTTGTTCATTATCAAAGCTACTACTATTGAGTGCTAAATATATGTCAGCTATTATTCTAGTAAATACCACTTTGGTATGTCTCTCTCTCTCTCTCTCTCTCTCTCTTTTTTTTTTTTTACGGCAACCATCAGGGTAGGTCTTATTACTTTCATGTTGAGGAGAACTGTGACTCAGAAGGGTAGAGCTAGGGTTTACAACAGTCAGTCTGACCCCAAAGCTCCTATTTTTCACCAACTAACAAAATCAGTAGGTAATTTATTAATTGCCTACTATGAGCAGGTCACTATGCAAGGTATCAGAATATAAAATAAGGACCTGGGAATATGAATGGGAATGATGATTAATAACACTCAAAATGGCATACAAAAGCCATGCAAGTGGTAGACAATATATGACAGGAAAAGTCAGTGGAAAGAGTTATCATTGAGGAGTAAGGACAGACTTCACTGATCCATCCTGGAGGGAAATGCAGGATTCGGACAAGTAAAAAGACAAGAGGGGTGAGTGAGGCTGTGATGTAGTTTTTTTTTTTTTTTTAAGATTTTATTTATTTATTTGACAGAGATAGAGACAGCCAGTGAGAGAGGGAACAGAAGCAGGGGGAGTGGGAGAGGAAGAAGCAGGCTCATAGTGGAGGAGCCTGACGTGGGGCTCGATCCCATAACGCCGGGATCACGCCCTGAGCCGAAGGCAGACGCTTAACCGCTGTGCCACCCAGGTGCCCCTGTGATGTAGTTTTTGATGATTAACCTGACTTCAGTGAGAGCGTGGATTTTTCCTGGAGCAGTTGAGCGGGCAGATGCTGAAGGAGTTTATTGCTACAGCCTCCTTCCTATGTCCACATCTTAAGGTAATGATGATCTAGAAAAGTGAAAATGAAAAGAGAGGTTGTGGAAACATTAAATTATAAGCCTTGCATACTTTACCACAGCTTAGTCAAAAACATGTTAGAGCAGAAATTACTATCCTTAGTTAATGGCTATAAATTAAGAAACTTGGAAAAAGCAGGACTATGGACACAGGTGCTTTGGGAGGACAAGCATGCAGCTAGCCATTACTTATTGTTAGATAAGAACAAATATTAGTATTTGAATACCTGTCACTAAAAAATTTAAATTTGATAAATATTTATTTGTATCTTATCACTGTGAAATTATAATTCTCTCTAAGACTCTTTGCTAATTAGGGGAAAGACTTTTCTTAAAACAAAGAAAAATTTTAAATACTTCACCAAACTGTACACACATAACTTTTAGACTAGGATGTTTATTGTAAGAAATGACATTTACAAGAACATTGCTATATAAAATTGTGTTCACTTAAGGTTATAAACTATATCGCTATACCAGCTTTGGCATTTATTGATTTACTATAGAATTAGCTGCTTTATTATGATTTAGCTTTGATAACCCAACCTGGATGTGAAATTTTGAAATTTATTTGATTTGAAAATTTGATTTGAAAATTTGATTTGAAAATTTGAAATTTATTATGATTTAGCTTTGATAACCCAACCTGGATGTGAAATTGTGAAAATTTTCTTAAAAAAAGACAGACAGCTGAAGGCATACATTCCCCTTGAAAACAAATTCAAAAGTAAAATACAGTTCCTTACAGGTTGATTTTTAATTTTTGGTTTTTAAATAATGTTATGTTACTCACCATACAGTATTTCATTAGTTCCCAATGTAGTGCTCCATGATTCATCATTGGTGCACAATACCCAGTGCCCTTGCAATACATGCTCTCCTTAATACCCATCACTGTGGTACCCCGTCCCTCCACCCTCCTCCCCTAGGAAACTGTCAGTTTGTTTCCCAGAATCCATTGTCTCTCATGGTTCATCTCCCCTCTGATATCCCCCCTTCATTTTTCCCTTCCTTTTCCTAATGTACTCCATGCTATTCCTTATGTTCCACATATAAGTGAAACCATATGATCATTGTCTTTCTCTGCTTGACTTACTTCACTTAGCATAATCCCCTCCAGTTCCATCCATGTCGATGCAAATGGTGGGTATTCATCCTTTCTGATGGCTGAGTAATTTTCCATTGTATATATGGACCACATCTTCTTTATCTATTTGTCTGTTGAAGGACTTCTTGGCTCCTTCTACAGTTTGACTATTGTGGACATTGCTACTATGAATATTGGGGTGCGTGTGGCCCTTCTTTTCACTACATCTGTGTCTTTGGGGTAAATACCAGTATTGCAATGGCTGGGTCATAAGATATCTCTATTTTTAACTTTCTGAGGAACCTCCATACTGTTTTCCAGAGTGGCTGTACCAACTTGCATTCCCGCCAACAGTGTAAGAGGGATCCCCTTTCTCCACATCCTCTCCAGCAATTGTTGTTTCCTGCCTTGTCAATTTTTGCCGTTCTAACTGGCATAAGCTGGTATCTCAGTGTGGTTTTGATTTGAATTTCCCTGATGGCTAATGATTTTGAACATTTTTTCATGTGTCTATTAGCCATTTGTATGTCTTCATTGGAAAAGTGTCTGTTCATATCTACTGCCCATTTTATGATTTGTTTATTTGTTTCTTGTGTATTGAGTTTGAGAAGTTCTTTGTAGATCTTGGATACCAGTCTTTTATCTGTAGTGTCATTTGCAAATATTTTCTCCCATTCCGTGGGCTGCCTCTTAGTTTTTTTGGTCGATAATAATTTCTAATAATTGTTTCTATTTCCTTGGTGTTAGTTATGATCTCTCCCCTTTCATTCATAATTTCTCTTTTCTTTTGGATACATCTGGCCAGTGGTTTATCAGTCTTATTAATTCTTTCAAAGAACCAGCTTTTAGTTTCGTTGATCTTCTCTACTGTATTTCTGGTTTCTTATTCATTGATCTCTGCTCTAATCTTAATTATTTCTCTTCTCCTGATTGGCTTAGGTTTTGTTTGTTGTTCTTTCTCCAATTCTTTAAGGTGTGAAGTTAGCTTGTGTATTCAGGATTTTTCTTTTTCTTTTTCTTTTTTTTTTTTTTGAGGGAGGCTTGGGTGGCTGTGTATTTCCCCCTTAAGACTGCCATTGCAGTATCCCATAGGTTTTGGACCAATGTGTTTTCATTCTCATTGGTTTCCATGAATTGTTTAAGTTCGTCTTTAATTTCCTGGTTGACCCAAACATTCTTAAGCAAGATGGTCTTTAGCTTTCAAGTGTTTGAATTCTTCCAAATTTTTTCTTATGATTGAGTTCCAGTTTCAAAGCATTGTGGTCTGAGAATATGCAGGGAATATTCTCAATCTTTTGGTATCAGCTGAGAACTGATTTGTGACCCTGTTATGTGGTCTATTCTGGAGAAAGTTCCATGTGTGTTCGAGAAGAATGAGTATTCTGTTGTTTTAGGGTGGAATGTTCTATATATATCTACGAAGTCCGTCTAGTCCAGTGTGTCATTCAAAGCTCTAGCTTCTTTGTTGATCTTTTGCTTAGGTGATCTGTCTGTTGCTGAGAGTGGAGCATTGAGGTGTCCTACTATTAAAGTATTATTATCAATATGTTTCTTTATTTTGATTAACAGTTGGCTTATGTAGTTGGCTGCTCCCATGTTGGGGGCATAGATATTTACAATTGTTAGATCTTCTTGTTGGATAGACCCTTTAAGAATGATACAGTGTCCTTCTGTAACTCTTACTAGTCTTAGCTTAAAATCTAATTTGTCTGATATGAGAATTACTACCCCAGCTTTCTTTTGAGGTCTGTTGTCATGAAAAATTGTTCTCCATCCCCTCACTTTCAGTCTGGATGTATCTTTAGGTTCAAAATGAGTCTTTTGTAGACAGCATTTGGATGGGTCATGTCTTTTTATCCAGTCTGGAACCCTGTGCTATTTCATGGGAGCATTTAGGCCATTAACATTGAGAGTGATTATTGAAAGATATGATTTTATTGCCATCATGTTCCCTGTGAAGTCCTTGTTTCTATAGATTTTCTCTGTAAATTTCTGGTCTGTATTACTCTTGGGGGTCTCTTCATTTATAGAACCCCCCCCCTTTATATTTCTTGCAGGGCCGGCTTGGTGGTCACATACTCTTTCAGTTTTTGCCAGTCCTGGAAGCTCCTTGTCTCTCCATCCATTCTGAATGACAGCTTTGCTGGGTAAAGTATCCTTGGCTGCATGTTCTTCTCATTTAGTACCCTGAATATGTCTTGCCAGCCCTTTCTGGCTTGCCAGGTCTCTGTGGACAGGTCTGACGTTATTCTGATGCTCCTCCCTCTGTATGTAAGAAATCTCTTTCCCCTTGCCATTTTCTAGATTGTTTCCTTAGATCTAAGACTTGTGAATTGTATTATTATATGTCTTGGTGTCTTTCTGTTCTCATTGATCTTGGGAGGGGTCCTCTCTGCCTCTTGGACACGAATGCTTGTTTCCTTCCCCAGATTAGGGAAGTTCTCAGCTAGGATTTGTTCAAATATATCTTCTAGACCTCTCTTTCTCTCCACCCCTTCAGGGATCCCAATAATTCTGACATTGGGTAGTTTATTTCTCTCAGTCTGATCCCTTGGGCTTTAATCTGTTTTTCCCAGGCCTCCTCAGTTTCCTTCTTTTCCATCATCTTTCTTCTGCCTCACTAATTCGTTCTTCTGCCTCATTTACCCTGGCAGTTAGAGTATCCAGGTTAGACTGCATTTGATTCATAGCATTTTTAAGTTCGGCCTGATTAAATCTCATTTCTTCCCTTAGAGATTCTATACTGTTGCTAATATTTTTCTCAAGCCTAGATATTGACTTCATGATTGTTACTCTGAAGTCTATTTCTGACATCTTGCTTATATCCATATCTATTAGATCTTTGGCAGAGGCCACAGTCTCTGATTCTTTTCTTTGTTGGGGTTCCTCCTTTTAGTCGTTCTGTTGAGGGGTGGTTGAGGGAATGTAGAGTCCAAAGTATTAACCATGACCCAAGCAAGACGCACCTGTTTTATAGGGACCTTCGGTTTGTCATCCTCTTGTTTTTCCAGCCTATCTTCTGGGGTAGGGGCCTGCCATGCTTTTACTCAGGCATCCCTGCTTGGGCAGAGTTGCCCTGCCCCCTGTTATGGGGGGAGGGTGTGGGCTCAGTGGAAGCTGGTTTTTTGAGCTTTTGTTCTCTGGTGGCTTTCCATATCTCTTCCAAGAATCAGAGAAGTGACCGCAACCAAATCTCTGTCTCAGAACAGAGAAATCAGAGTCTGCTCTTCACTGAACTCTCCAGGCCACACTGTCTCTGTTTCTGTCTGCGCTGCTAAAAACTTCAGCCTCCCTGGTTGTGCACCCCACAGCAAAGCTCCTAGGGTGGAGCCTAGGGCCAGGCACATCTCTGCCCTTTGTGCTTCTAAAACTGCAAGCCGCTCCCGGTTTGTGCGTTCACCCACAGTTCCTGGATCCTGTCTGGGGCCTGCACTAAAGTCCTTTCCCCACCACTACCTGTCTGTGAGTCTGTGCCCTGTCCCCAGCGTGGGATGCTTTTGCAATCCAGTGTTATATCACCTTTCCAGAACCAGCATATGGTGGCTTGCTCCCCCTTCTGTTTATCTTCCAATATCTGTGTGCAGAATCACAGCTCCCTGCTTCATACCTCTAGACCGTTGGAAATACTCTGTTTGTAGAAATCCAGATATATATTCTTGCATCTCAGGCTGATTTCGTGGGTGTTCAGAATGATTTGGTAGATATCCAGCTAAATTCAGGGGACCAGTTTAAATAGGGTCCCCTACTCCCTGCCATCTTTTCCCACTCTCTCTTACAGATTTATTTTTAACCACAACTCAGAATTTGTTGTTGGAGTGGAATGGATTCTGAAGACCTAGGAAGGGCGAATGAATGTGTGATTCACTGACTTTAAGCAGAACATGCTCCGAGTTTTCTGCACATGATGACACATTCCTAAGATATTCATTCATGCACTTGAGGCAAAATGACCTGTGTAGGGGCTCAAGTTCTTATCCTGACTGCTCAACTCGACAATGTGGGTAAATCTTTGGATAAAACTTTGTATAAATCTTGTAATATCTTGAAAAGATTTCTGAGGTTTGATGAAGTTCTAAAATTCCATAATTCTTTGATTCTTTCATTTTCTTGGGACCAGTAGAATATATTCAAAGAGTATTTGTTTGGGGTTTGAGAGCAGCCCAATGACATGAAACCGAGTAGAACTAACTGGCACTTACAGAGAATGAGACCATGGTTCTGTCGCCATGCTTAACTGATTGATTTCAACTATATCTGACAGTTGAAAAAAAGACATTACTTGGTTCTCAAGACTCTTAGCAAAATCTCTGATTGCTCAGGCAACAGTACTGTTAGTTGCTAGTTAGTTTAAATCACGGTACGTAAAAAGATGCCTTTGGAAAAGGTAGTAGTGTCATTTTATCAAACTTAAAAAGATCTTTTTTGGTATTATATTTACGAAACTGAACATTTCATGCTCAACTCCAAACACATTTAGACTTGGCTTCAATAGTTTCAGAGTCCACATGTGTCTCAGAGATAATTTAATACCATATTTCATTTAATGTTCACTTATATGGTCTGTTTTTGCCACACTTTGATCTAAATTGATTCAGAAGAGTTAATCTTCAAACACTCTTACCTCCTGCCAGCTGGTCTCTTTGTAGGTTCTTTAGACGATATTGGACTGGTAAAAATCAAGGTCTTATTTTGTTAAGTGGCTATTCTATCGTCAGAAGATCAAAACAGACTCTAGTCAATTTTCAGACCAATCAGTTAAATCTTCTTGTGTATAAATAGGCAATGTGATAGCTGTCTGAGAGTTCTAAAACTCCGGAATAATTTATTTGGTTCAAGTTTCTTTACCTGTGAAAAGTAAAGTATTTATAAATATATAGAGTATTTATAGCATTTAATTTTATAGTATTTATTTGTTAATTAATAAAATATAAGGAATAAGTGGAGAAACATGGGCAATGAAGGTAAATATGGTCCCTATTAGTTAGGATTCAGTCAGGAAAATAGAAAGCACTGGGTATTTCAAGCAGAGAGGAGTCAATGCAGGGATTGGTAGATAACTTTTTGGAAGGATGGAGGAGCAAATCAGAAAAGAATATGTTACCCAGACATCAACTGCCACCCCTGATACTGCCACTGCTGCTGCTGCTGTTGGAACCCTGCTGCTGCTTCCAGAAGTTCTTACTATACTAAGAGGTAAGAAGAGGCGAGACATTTTCATTCAGCAGCCAGAGATCCATAGGTGAGATATGTGTGCAGAGAGGGTTAGAAGAGTACTCTGAAGATGAACTAGGGAATGATGGCTCTGTATTTCTTGTAAATGAGAAGTAATGAGGTAGACTCAATGATGCCTGAGACATAATAAATTTTTACAGGAAAGTGTTGAATCAAGGACATTATAGCCCACCTCAAGAATTTGGGGAATTTATTTTGATACCATAATCAGGATGGATGTTCTATTTCACCACTATGGGACAGTTATAAAGAGCCCTCTCACTGCCCAAAGTCTAAACTTTTCTTGGAGTTTTTCTTTATAATTCAAAGCATAACTTACTGGCTTATGACTTAGTCCTTGTTATTTATCTGCTGCAAGCGTTCAGGAAAGAAAGAACTCTGGCATCCTTGGAGACCATCACATCCTTGATGTCCACACACCTGACAGGCAGTTCTGTCTGCCGGCCCTTCTGCTTCCAGCATTTGTTTTCTGGAAATCCTTCCTTCTTGGACTATCCTTTTTCTGTTTTATCCTATGTATTGGTCCTGAAAAATGGGTGGATGCCACACATAGGCCATCTCATGGTAGAACTGAACATTCATGGTAGAACTGAAACTAATACATTGACATGGAAACAAATGGTATGAAATTGAATCCTTGTATTCTTATTTTTTGGAGGGAGGGTGCCTGGGAGCTGGATCTATGTTGAATGAAGGAATCAACCATTTAAACTGGTTTGATTAATTAGTTAAGCCATATAACTATTTGTCTATTTTCCCCTTCACTAAATTGACCAGATATTTGACAGAATGGAGTGATTGATTAAATAAAAATGGCTATTTCAACAATTCATTCTACCTCTGTTTGTTATTTGAAATGCATTTTTATTACAACCAGTGAATTACTGAATACTGGTTTGGAAATAATTTGCTTTGTATGACAAGATAACCACTAGAGCTTACTATTTTCCCAAAGATTTATCCAAGGTGTAAGGCTTGAAATGCAGTCATTGACATTTATAATTTTCTTTATACCCTTCCCTTAATCAGTCACTTCTTACCAAATCTTCTAAGTCCAATCTTTTCCCAGTTTATGTCCCTCATAATATCTCTGTCTTCCCCCTACTTTTGGTTGGCTCTACTTTTGCTTCAGTAGGGTGATTGCTGTGCCTGTCTGTGAACACCTAGATCTGCTCTGCATCATTTCGATGGTGAAGGAACAGGACTTAGGGTTTACCATTATAGAAAATAGAAAGTATCTTATTCTCATGACTCCCAATTAAGAGCTCTTTCTTTTGTACAGCTAGTGGGGTTGGATGTAATCTTGAAGGTCTATTGCAATTGGAGGAAAAATAGAAAAATGCTGAGTGTATTTAATTTTGTTTGCTAAGCATACCACCTTATAGTAAATGATCACAATATTTTTTCCCCCACTAAGTCTCTCAGGAATTGTCAGAGTGTCTGAATGATCTGAGGAAAAATTCCAGCTGCATTTGGACCAATACACAAGAGGGAGTTTACTGTAGTTGATGCATCTCACACGGTAGTCTGTGAAGTTTGTAATTTACCATGAGACTCCAAATTAAATGCACGGCCATGATGCATTGGGATTTATTGTTGAGAAATGGTGTGATACAAACAAAGAAGATAATCAAGAAGGGGGCTGCAGGGTTTGGCAGAAATCTCTTTACTAGGGATAGACAGGCAGAGATAGAGTGGGAAGCAGGGTTGGCTAATACCAGAGACTCAATTAGGCAAGTCTGGGATGGTGATCTAGGAGCTTGGATTCCCAGCTGTGCTTTAGGCAAGCATTTGGCACCTTGTGTCTAAGCCAAAGAGGCAAGAGGAAATGGCAGTGGAGGATATATGTGCATGCCATCGTTTTATCTGTGAGAGTTTTACATGAATAATTCATACTGTAGATAGTCCATTTCTAGATAACTGGGACTTGGCTATTGAGAGAAGAAAGTTAAGAAGGCATGCTGTATAGATGGTATTTTATGCTTCCTGTGTCTGTGCTTTGACCTGATCTAAATTGTTGTCATCAGAACTAAATTACCATTGACATTTCATTCTTAGTCACATTTCAGAAATCTTAATCTATGTTCTTGAAAAATCTTTGGTTTGGCAAATAAGAATTGGCAGCTACTATCTATAGAAATCCATTCCCTTAGGGTGAAGTTGACAGTACCATTTAATTAAGTCCACTATTTTCCACACAGGAGAGTTGTGAAGATGAATGAAGTCATTTAAAAACATTTCTTTGATAACATATGGTAGAAAAAACTTTGAAGAGAAATATTATCATGTCTAGATTTTGGCGATAGGGACATAATCTTTTTCTTAAATAAATGGGAATCTATCATTTATTGATCTCTATTCTCTAATCTATAAAAGAATGTCTTTCAAATATACTTGATTTTGACTTAGAATAAGAAATACATTTTATATCACATACTAGTGCATGTATGTGGACACACAACACACACACACATATACACAAACTCTATGTTCTATTAATTAAGTGGGGGGAGAGGACAAACAGCTGGTCGAGAGCCACTAACCTGGTCTCATGGCTCTCTGGTTGTGACCTGCACCTTGAAAAACACTATTAGTAATATTTTATATAAACAGATAAGCATTAAAAAAGCCATATGCCAAAACTCTGTATAGTAATAATTTAAAGGAGAGCATGAGACTCAAAAAAGTGTTTAACTAGAGCAGAATTCTTTTCTTCAGGGATCTAGAGGTAGTGATAAGAGTCTCTAACATGTTACCTTTGAGTTCATCTTAATTGAGCACTGTCTTCCCCATGGGTTTCTGATTGAACTTTCTTTATTGCTGTGAGTGATGTAGAAATTAACAGGCTAATTCCCATATCTAGTCTATATGCTATTTTTTGATAAATAATAAGATTTTAAAAAATAAGTATTTAAAGATATTGAAGTTATTTCACATGTGTTTTTGCATCCATATGCACTTTTTACTAGACAACAACTACACACTCAGTTCTGCACCCCCTTTCCATTGTTACAGGAATCGAGATGACAGGTTGGAAAATCCCCAGAGATGTTTGCCCATGTTGGCATTGGGACATTTCTCCAAGTCAAAATTGACAATATCTCTGCTCATTTGCTTAGCTTTGTCAAAATGATTGGCCAGTTTTGTGGAAATAGCCTGACCTTATACTTTAATGATTGTCTACACAGAAACTAACAACCAACTCTGTTTCCCCAAATTAGGAGGTCTAAACACAAGTATGGCTTATACTTTACTTATGCTTTTTAAAACTTAAATTCTGCCTTCATTTTTAAGGAGCACTCTGTATTCAAAATCTCACACTGTTTCAGCAAGAAAGCTGTACAGAGCAGTGACATGCTGTTTTGATTATGTCTCAGCTTATCCGTTTAAGAAGGCTGTAAAGTTGTTTCAGCAGATTTCCCGCAGGTGTGCCTGATTACCTGGGCTCCATTGTTTCAGGAAGATAAATGGAAAACTTAGATCTTCATGAAATAAGGGCTGGAGGGAGAAATTCTGCAATGAACTGTCTTAAAAAGCAAAGAGCTTCCTATCCCTAGAAATCTTTAATCATAGATTTGGTGACCGCTGTTGGAGATATTTTGGAGAGGATGGTGATATAGGATTGTAAGGCTCATAGGCTTATATAGTCATATCCAATTGGGAGATTTTATGAGTTTAAATTATGTGAAAAGATTGACATACTTAGGCCTTAGGATCTATTGAATTTTCAATGACATACACATGGGTTGGTACTCATGTAAGGCTGGCACCCAGTGTTCTAAGTTATCACTGGTTAAGTTTGGGTTCAGCATGACAGCATCTTCAGAAAAGCTTGTGCTAAATTTTTTCTTCAACTTAAAAACATCAGTCACTATTCCTCAGTCTGTTCTTCTTTATGGGATGTCAAACTCTGGATTTGAAGAAAAGTTAAAGTTTAAAGACTGGGGAATCCAGATAGTGTCAAATGTGAAAAATCCTTGAAGAACTTCTCATGATTCTTAACCATTTTGGAATCATAGATCTTTTCAGACTCGATCCAGAAAAGTGCACATTGAATTTTACGGGCTCAGAGGACTCACCCCAGATTAAGAATACTTGTAAGGAAAAATATATACTTCCTAAAGTTTCATATTTTCACTTCTTAGGGATTGCCAGAACACAGCAATTACTCCTCAAGTGATTTTCATGAGTCACTGAATACTTTTCTGCAAATTAAATACCTTAACAGAAGTCATAAATACCCTCTTCCACCCAATAATGACTGTGAGTTATGTTTACACTGCAAGTCATCTCAGAATTGGAGTTCATAAAGCCATAAAAGCAATAGGAAAAATTCAAAGTAAAAAGGCTAATGAATGACTATATAAAATGAAAGACTGTTCATCAAAGAAAACTATAAACAAGATTAAAAGGAAAATGAGAAATTGGGGAAATAATGGCAATAAATATCTAGTATATAAACAGCTTTTAGAAATAAAAAAGAAAAACGTTAAAAACCAATGTAACAAATGGTTAGAGTATGGGAAAATATGATTCTTTTTACAGCAGTTATTGGGTCACTACAGTGTGGCAGAAAAACACCTCTGTCCTCAAGGGGTTTAATTCACAGTAAATGAAATATAAATGACCAATTAACATGTGAAAAATGCCTAACTTCACTTCATAATCAAAGAAGTGTGCAAAATTATTGAGAAACAGCCATGGCCTGTCATAATAGTAGAGACAAAAAAAGATACTGAGTATTATTGAGGAGATGGGAAATAGATGCTCTTATCTATTGCAGGTAGGAAGTTCCATAGTTGGCAACTTTTTGGAGAGTATCTTTGCAACATATGTTAAGAATTTTAAAAACTGGGTACTCCGTGATCTATTTATTTCTCTTCTATAAATCTGTTCTAAATAAGTAGTTAAAAATTCAGACAAATACCTACACACAAAGTTCACTGCAGTATTAGTTATAACCTCAAAAAAACCCTGGGAGTAACCTGAATTCTATTTAAAAACATATACCATGGTCCAATATGTGTTAAAATAACATACATACTTAGGGACAACTAATCTAGAAAACACTGTGATTTTCAGCTTATCTTTTGATTTTGTATTTCTAAGTTTTCTATCTATATTCTTTTTCTTTTCTTTCTTTTTTTTTTTTTTAAAGATTTATTTATTTATTTTAGAGAGAGAGAGTGCAGGGGGGTGGGTGGAGGGAGAGGGAGAGAGAAAATCTCAAGCAGATGCCTGGCTAAGCACAAAGCCTGACACATGGCCCGATCTCACAACCCTGAGATCATGACCTGAGCAGAAATTAAGAGTTGGACGCGTAAGCAACTGAGCCACCCAGGTACCCCTTATATTATTTTTCTAATGAAATATTATTATAATAAAATATTAGCAATAACTGTCTTGGGCTGCTGAATTTGGGATGATTTTTATTTTCTTCTAAAGAAAATTACTTATTTCCTTCCCAAATTCTTGATAGTGAGTGTTTTTATATCTTTTATAAATTCAGAGAAGAACTAAGCATTATTTAAAAACATATCTTGACAGCAAAAATATGTTCAAATGCCCATCAAATTATAACAATTCTATGGACGCAAGAAAGAACTTACTCATGTAGAGAAGACACTTGGTAGAACCACTCATCTTTAGAAGCTGTAGTTATTTCCTTGTTAACATTTATGGGATTTTGATTCATTGAAAAAGAAGACAGAATTGAGTATTTTCTGCTTGATACCTGATGTAACTATACAATTTTGAAAAGGTTATTCTTTGAACTTTCAAATGTTCTTAAATGTACTAGGCATTTTTGAAGTTTAGAAATTGGATTACAGAGGTCCAAGCTTTTAAGTTAAGCACTTGCAACATTTATCAAATATTGTTCTCATAGGTTCACAGTAAGACATTTGATACCACATTAAATCCTTTTATCTCATTTACTTATATTTTTTCACATTAAATCTTAAGTGCAAATCAGATGCCTTTTAGAAAACCCTAGCTAAAGCCTAACTAAGGCAAAATGCCTGCAAGCATTTTAATACACAGGTGATATACCAGTGCTTTATTGTTACATTCAAAATAAAAAACGAAAAGGAGAAGCTTAAAGAGGTCTGTAACACATTTTAATTACAAAAGTCTTTTCATAGTTTATATGAGAAATCTTCCTATATGTTAGATATATATCTTTCCATGCCCACATATGACTGTGGTTATATACACACATACATGCGCACACACACAACACACACAGACACTCCAACATCTTTTCAAGTGTTCTCTGCCTCCTTTGCTTATTTATTTATTTATTTATTTATTTATTTAATCAACTGAGTGTTTCCTGGACCCTTGTTATATGATAGATACCTAAGAATGACTAACACCAAGATGAGTTAGATATGTTTTGGTTTGAGGAGCTTACAAACATAGTGGGTAAGACAAGTACATAATGCTATTACTGATTATGCTATATGTAATAGCGGAGACCACAGAGTAGTATGTAAGTACCAAGAAGGAAATTGGCTTGCTTTGGGAGTAGGAGTGTAAAGAAATAGCAATTACATTGGGTCTGAAGAGCAGGAGTTTGTTAGATGAAGAGGAAAAGAGTATTTTAGGTAGCAGGAATGACACATAAAAAAGCATGGATTTATGAATGTATACTCCATGTATATGACTGACCAAATTGTAGGGTGAGTAGAGGGGAACGGCCCAAATTGTGGGGTGAGTAGAGGGGTTCCATTGTGAAGGTCTTTGTAGACCAGGCTATATTTATGTCTCAATCATGGTGACCTGGGACATGACCATTATCAAGTTCTTCAAGGTGAAGGGTTATCTTCTCCTCTGCCTGATCCAATACCCCAGAGGGTTCTGTTTGGGAATGCAAATAAGGCCTCCTTGGTGCAGAAAGCAATCCTCCATTCCTGCTGAACAAGTGCTTTGCCTAAGCCCATTTGTCTCTTCAGGTGTACCTTCTTCAGAATCAAATAGTAAACAATGTCCAGAGTGCTTTCACAAGACCTTCTCATTTGCAATGACCCAAGAAACCCAGCTTTGTTAATAAGCAGTGAACACCTACTCAGGCTGGCAACTGGGTCAAAATGTTAATTACTCTCCAATAGCCACATTTTTTTCTCTCTTCATTTGCTTTTTCACCTCCTCAGAGACTTTAATCAGGTTTGAATTTTCCTTACTGCTGAGACTAGTGTTAAAAATAAGTTAGCCCTTTGCCTGTCTCCTGGGCACCTATAATCTCAGGCGTCATTAGCTTCTCTCCCTTTCCAAGTTAATTATATTCAGTGTGAGCTTGAATTTTCAAATCCATCTGCTTTCTCCATCTCTGGAGATAGTTTATTTATATCTACTATTTTAAATAGAAAAGAGATGGAACAACAGTTTCCTCATACTTTAAATGTTTTGAGTTTGATGTAATAGCCATTTCTTTTAGAATAAAATCAATGGGAGAGAATTTATTTTACAGCATCTCTGTGTCTAAGCACTGACAAAAAACTGTCCAGTACAACTAAGGTATGTCTCTGTTATTCTCTCCTCTAGGCACTTATCACAATTTACGATTATATATATATTTCCATGTTCACATTTGTAATGCTAACTGGACCATAAACTCTGTAAGGACAGGAAAATGTTTTGTTCATCAATTTTGATCTGAAGCTTTTGTTCATCAATTTTTATCTGAAGCTTAGTATATTATCTGGAATATGCTAGGTGGAAGAAAGGAAGGAATCAAGGTTTATAATAACTGTAATACTTTAGGGGCTTACAATTTTTTTATCCCCAAGGGCCATTTTATTAATTTTTTACTTTCATGGATGCTATTTCGGTTACCTATTGCTGTGGAACAAATTGCCCCAAAGCTATGACTTAAACAACAATTTATTATTTTTCACAATCCTGTGGATTGGTTGGGTGGTTCCTCTGTGGCTTTCATTTGGGTCACTCATATGACTGTGAATGGTGGGCAGTCAGTTGAACTACAGGGTCCAAGATGGTCTCACATCTGGGAGCTGGTGTTGGCTACCAGCCTGGGTGCCTCAGTTCTCCTCCCCATGGCCTCTCATCTTCCAGTAGGCTAGGCTGGCTTTTTATATGGTGCCTCAGATTCCAAGAGGGCACAGGTAGAAGCTGCAAGCTCTCTTGAGGCCTACACTTTGGAATTTACTCAACATCACTTCTGCCACTATCTATTGGCCAAAGGAAGTCACAAGGTCAGTATAGCTTAAGGGGGTGGGGAAAAAGACTCTACTTCTCAATAGGAGGGATTGTAAAATATCGTTCATACATTTTTCAATTTGTTGAGTATTTTAAAGTGATGATGATAATGAAGATGATGAGGGTGGTGATGATACTAAAAGTATTAAGTATTTACAATAGGCAGTGTTCTAAGTGCTCTAAGTGTTTACAGCTCACAAAAGAAGTATGAATTGGGTGCTATCATCATCCTCAATCTATAGACAGAACTGAGGGTTAGAACAGTTGAAGAACTTGCTCAAAGTATTACACAAATTTAGGGATGCAAACACAGCTTGACTAACTTTATAGCCTATAGTTTCCCTCTCCTTCCTTTTCTCTGTACTCTTTATGAAGTAATTAATCCCTGCTGTCTGTGTTATGTCTTTCCATGTCACCATCAATCCTGATTTAAGTAACCAGAGATTATTGTTGTGGCTGGGTTGCTAATAAACAATAGAGTTGAATAAATAGGTTGATGTGTATGCACTGTTAACTACTACTGGTAGCCTGATTTTGATAATTGTTAAGAGAGTGGGTTGAGTCCTTTTTATTTATTTTTATCTTTATTATTATTATGAATGTTACTTAGCCCTTTTTTAAAAAAACTGATTTAAGGGGCACCTGGGTGGCTCAGTCAAGCATCCAATTCTTGATTTTGGCTCAGGTCATGATCTCTGCATCGTGAGACTGAGCCCCGTGTTGGGCTCCATGCTCAGCAGGGAGACTGCTTGAGATTCTTTCCGTCTGCCCCTAACCTACTCACACGCTCTCTCTGTAATAAATAAATACATCTTTAAAAAATAATAATAAAATTGATTTAAGAACAGACAGGCAGAGATTATTTAATTAATACAGATTGCAGCTGGTCCTCCTCTTGGGTTACTATTTCAATTGGTAACTTTCCCATAGGCTAGAAATCTCGAAACAATTTTCTCTCTTGCCCTCTTCAGTCTGCATAACCAACTTTATTTTTTGGAAGGTTTCTCCTGTCTGTCTACTCCTTTGCACTTCCATTGGACATAACTGCTTGCAGCTCAAAGTCTGGTCTATGGACCAGCGATCTTGGCATCAACTGGGAGGGAACTTGTGAGATATGCAGGATCTCAGACTGTACCTAGAACTGCTAAATCAGAATCTGCATTTAAAAAGGAAGAGAGAGGACAAATCAAGTTAGAAACGAAAGAGGAGACATTACAACTGATACTACACAAATACAAAGAATCATAAGAACAGTGAAGATGAGCAATCACATACCAACAAATTATATAACCTAAAATAAAGGGATAAAGTCCTAGAAACATACAACCTTTCATGATTGAATCAAAAAGAAACAGAAGGCCTGAACAGGCCAATAATGAGTAAAGAACTGACACAAAAACAACAACAACAAACGCCTAACAAAGAAAAGCCCAGAACCAAATGGTTTTACTGGTGAATTCTACCAAATACTCAAAGAAGAATTAATGTCAATCTTTCTTAAATTCTTCCAAAAACATGAGAGGAGAGAACATTTCCAAACTACTTTATGAGGCCAGTATCCCCAGATACCAAAGATACAACAAGAAAACTACAGGCTGGGGTACCTGGGTGGCTCAGTTGGTTAAGCATCTTCCTTTGGCTCAGGACATGATCCCAGGAGCTTGGGATCAAGCCCCACATCAGACTTCCTGCTCAGTGGGGAGCCTGCATCTCCCTGTGCCTGCCACTTGCCTTGTTTGTTCTCTCTCTCTCTGTCAAATAAATAAATAAAATCTTAAAAAAAAGAAAACTACAGGCCAATACTTATAATAAATTTAGATGCAAAAGTCCTTGATAAAAAGCTAACAAACTGAATTCAACAACACATTAAAAGGGTCATACACCGTGATTCAGTGGGATTTATGCCTGGGATGCAAGGCAGGTTCAACACACAAATTGACTGATGTGATATACTACATTAACAGAATGAAAGATAAAAACCACATGATCGTGTCAATAGATACAGAAAAAGCATTTGACAATATTCACCATCCATTCAAAATAAAAACTTTCAACAAAATAGATGTAGAAGCATCTTACCACAACACAATGAAGTCCGTATATGAAAGGCTGGCAGCTAACATCATACTTAATGGTGAATAACTAAAAGCTTTTCCTTTAAGATTTAGTAGGAGTCAAGGATGCCCACTCTTGCCACTTATTCAACACAGTACTTAAAGTCCTAGCCAGAGCAATTAGGCAAGAAAAAAAAAACAAAACACCAAATTGGAAAGAAAGAAGTCAAATTATCACAATTTGCAGATGACATGATCACATATATGTAGAAAACCCTGAAGACTCAGCAAAAACCTGTTAGAACTAATAAATTTATTAAAGTTGCAGGATACAAAATCAACATACAAAAACCAGTGGCATTTCTATACACTAAAAACAAACTATCTGAAAAGAAAATTAAGATAACAATCTCATTTACAATAATAACTAAAAGAACAAAATAGGAATAAACTTAACCAAAGAGGTGAAGAACTTATCCAGTGAAAATATAAAATATTGGTGAAGGATATTAAAGAAAACACAGATAAATAGAAATATGTCCTTTGTACATGGATTGGAAATAATATTGCCAAAATATCCATACTATCCAAAGTGATCTATACATTCAGCACAATCCCTATCAAAATCCCAATGGCATTTTTTTCAGAAATAGAAAACAATTCTGAAATTCATATGGGAATACAGATGACCCCAAATAGCCATGATAATGTTGAGCAAGAAGAACAAAGCTGGAGGGCATCATTCTTCCTGATTTCAAAATATATTTTAAAAACTACAGTAATTAAAATAGTATGGTACTTGCTTAAAGATAGACATGTAGACCAATGAAACAGGATAGAAAGCCCAGAAACAAATCCATGCATTTATGCCAACTGATCTTTGACAAGGGTGCCATAAACACCTAATGGAGAAAGAATAGTCTCTTTAATATAGTGTTGGAAAAACTGGATATCCACATGCAGAAGGAAATTGGACTCATCTCATACCATGTAGAAATGTGAGATATTTGATACAAAATCAACTCAATATGGATTAAAGACTTAAATGTAAGACCTGAAATATAAAACTACAAGGGGAAAACATAGGGAAAAATCTTTTGACATTGGTCTTGGCATTGATTTCATGAATATGACACCAAGTGCACAGGTAACCAAAGCAAAAAATAGGCAAATGGGATTGTATCAAAGTAAAATGCTCCTGCTCAGCCAAGGAAACAATAAACAGAGTGAAGAAGCAACTTATAGAATGGGAGAAAGTATTTTCAAACCATAAATCTTATAAGGGGTTAATATCCAAAAAAATATACGGAACTCAAACAGCTCAATAGGAAGAAAATAAATAACCTAATTAAAAAGTGGGCAAAGGACCTAAATAGATATTTCTCCAAAGAGGGCATACAAATGGCCAACAGGTAGAGGAAAATTTGCTCAACTTCACTAGCCATCAGGGAAATGCAAATTGAAACCACAATGAGATATCACCTCACATCTGATAGAATAGCTATTATCACAAAGACAAAAGATAAGTGTTGGCAAGGATGTGGAGAAAAGGGGAACCTTTGTATAAACTGTTAGTGGGAATGTAAATTGGTACAGCCTTAATGGAAAATGGTATGGTGGTTCTTCAAAAAATTAAAAATAGAGCAGCCATATGATTTAGCAATCAGACTTCTGAGTATATATCCAAAAAAAAAAAAAAAATCTGGAAGAGATACCTGCACTTCCATGTTTTTGCAGTATGATTTCCAATAGTCGAGATATAGAAACAACCTAAATGTCCATCAACAGATGTACGGATAAAGAAAATGTGATACGCACAGATGACACACAGACACAGACACACACACATACACACGGGAATATTATTCAGCTTTTAAAAAGAAGGAAATCCTGCCATTTGTGACTGGATGGATGAACTTGGAGGACATTAAGCCAATTGAAATAAGCCAGACACAGAAGGATAAATACTGCATGATCTCATTTATGTGGAATCTAAACTAGTCAAATGCATAGAGGCAATGAGTGACATTACGGTTGCCAAGGGCCAGGAGGCGGGGTGAATGGGGGAGATGTTGGTCAGAGTACAAAGTTTCAGTTCTGCAACATGAGTAAATTCTGGAGATCTAATGTACAGTATGCTGGTTATAGTTAACAATACTGTATTGTATACTTGAAGTTTGCTAAGTGGGTAGATCTTAAGGGTTTTCATAAATAAATAAAAAGGTGATGGGTATGTTAATTAACTTGATTGTGGCAATCCTTTCACAATTGATACATATATCAAAACATCAAGTTGTATGCTTTACAAGTAGTATTCCTATTTGTCAATTACACTTTAATATAGCTGGAAAAAAATCCTCTGTTAAAACTTGGGGAGAAAAAGAATCTGCATTTTAACAGTATCCCCAAGCGATATGCATGCGTTGCAAATTTTGAGAAGCAATGGCATAGTGAATGGATAAGAGCATCAGATCTGGATTTGAATTCTGAGTGCCCCTTGCCAGCTATGTAATCTGAGGCTGGCTACTTCAAGCTCTGAGTTCCTCATCTATAAAATGGGGACAATAAGGACAATAGCAGTATGTAGCTTTGAGGATTGGTGTGAGGATTACATAAGATTATGCTCAATATCTGGCACATTTTGTGTACTCAACAAATGTTAATTAAGTATATACAACTATTGCCATTGTCTGGTTGGCAGCATTTGTTTTTCCCTGCCATTGGACCATTGTGATAATTTCCTGCCTGTTTTTCTAGTTTTAGGCTTTTCCCATTCATCCCGTCCTCTACTCCAGTGCCAGTTATTTCCACCAGCAAAGATCTGATTGTGATACTGCTCTCCTCAAAAAACTTCAGGGCCTCTCACTGCATTTATTAGTATTTTACTGCATTTGTGAGCCAAACTTCTTTGCATGAAATTTACTGCCTCCTCCTCTCTGAATGCCACCCAGAGAATGACACGCTGGAAACAGGGAAGGCCTGAAGCAGGAGCTTCAAAATTTTGCCCTTGTTTTAACAAGAAAAAGCTGTTTGCTTTGTCTACCCCTCTTTGGGCTCCAATTTTCTAATTCATACAATGAAGTAGTTTGGTTAATAGTTTTACCAAGGTCTTTTACATCTGGTGATTGATAAGGCTGAAACTGAGACCAACTCTCTTGCACATTAGGAATTCCTTCCAGAGCTTTTGTACAGTATTGAAAACTGAGGAGAGGGACCTGATTCCTTATTTCTTATTCCTGGAAATAAGTTTGTCAGTTGTTTGAAAATGTTAGAGTAGAAAACCATAGGTCCAAAAGAGTTAGACTAGGTTCCCTAACCGTGGCTTAACCTCACCTTATTACCTTCCCCAGAAATGTTGTCTTAACTAGTCAGTCAGTCAGGAAGGACTTTCTTGGTCAGTGCCAATGAGTCTGCTGGAAGGGCCCTCTCCATCCCCCAAAGGAAGATGAGGTCATCTTCATGGTAAGACCCCTTGCCTTTACCCCTAAGGGAAAGCGGTCTTACCTGGAATAATCCTTTTTTTTTTGTTAGTAACTTTCTTGCCCCATACTCCTTCTAGAATGACCTTTCATTTTGTACAACTCCTCAAGAGCCCTTCTGTTTGCTAGATGGGATACTACCTGATTCATGAATCCTTTAATGAAGTCAATTAGATCACTAAAATTTACTCGGTTGAATTTTTGTTACTTAACGGGAACAAATCTACATATGATATTTTAGAGAGCTGTTATTATTATTTTTTTTAAAGATTGTACTCATTTAGTGTCAGAGAGAGAGAGGGAGAGCACAAGCTGGGGAAGCGGTAGGCAGAGGGAGAAGCAGGCTCCCCACTGAGCAAAGAGCCCAGGATGGGACTCCGTCCCAGGATCCTGGGATCATGACTGGAGCTGAAGGCAGATGCTTAGCCAACTGAGCCACCCAGGCATTCCTAGAGAACTGTTATTAAAAAGTGCCTACAATTACTTAAATCTTTTAGGGGTAGAGATAATTGCCTTGAATATTTTTTCAGAGAAATGGCAAGTGTGTTATTGTATTAAGAAGAACAACACATATTATATTTGTTAGAGAAACAACTGTATTCTCAGTAAAAATCATGCATTTTAGAAATGTTTTTTGCTTTTTATTAGGGCGTGACTTTATACTTTTGAATAAATTTCTGATATAAGAGTATACCTTTGAAGCAGTCTCCCAGAATTACATTCCCGGTAAGGAGTAATGGAGCCCAAGATAACTTTTTATTCTCAAGAAACTCAAAGTTTTATTTTCAGGATGCCATGTTAAGTTTTTCAGTTGTTAAGGTAGCAAGTACTTGTGGCTCTGTTGCTATAGAAATACAACTTATTTCGAAATTATTTACATTTTTTTTTCTCAATCCTGTGCCTGAAAAAAAGTGAAATATTTTGTGAGGTGTTTAATTAATTTAGATCCTTTTGTATGATTATTTTATGTATTTGGATTTAGGTATCTGTTAGTAGGGAAGAAATCAGTGGGTGGAGAATTGTTTCATTGAATGATAGAGATGAGTACATTTAATCTTAGAAGAAGATGCAACGATGAATTGTCAATATATTTTTTTTCTCAATTAGTGATGTGCACTTTACCCACATGTTATTTTTTTTTTTTTAAAGATTTTTTATTTATTTATTCGACAGAGACAGCCAGCGAGAGAGGAAACACAAGCAGAGGGAGTGGGAGAGGAAGAAGCAGGCTCCTAGCAGAGGAGCCTGATGTGGGGCTCGATCCCATAACGCCGGGATCACGCCCTGAGCCGAAGGCAGACGCTTAACCGCTGTGCCACCCAGGCGCCCCAACATGTTATTTTTTTTTGAAATTAGGGTATACCTAACTATTAATGTGAATGTTTAATGGTGTATTTTTATTTCCCAAAAGCAACTATTAAATTAATGGTGCATTTTACACATGAATTGTATTTTAGAATTGAAAAGTCACTGTAAGATTGTTTTCTGGGTCACCCGAGTGGGTAGAATTGATCTACAGGAAACAGGAGACACTGGATTTTCAATTCTTGAGATTGGGTAATGGAGCCCAGCATAGTGTCCTGGAGGTAAACTGTTATGTAAATACGTGTTAAATAATGAATATACAAACACCAAAAATCAAGATACTAATTTAGCATTGTCTTTTGGATGGACATTGCTGTATCTGAGCTAATTGCTGAAAGGACAAATGACATAATTTAATACTATCCTTCCGGGGTGAAGTCGAAAAGAAGTCTTGGCTGTAGGGCTGTTCCTAGCCTTAGGCAAGGGAGAGGGCGTTTTGCTTTGGGCTTATTCCCTAGAACTCTGTGAAATAAATGGAAAATTAATCTCTGCCATCCTGACAAGAAGTCCAAGCAAATGATGAAGAATCAGCAGTTTTTTCCCCCTAATTCTACAACTTTTTAAAACATACTTACACAATCTTGATTTACTTACTGAACTCTCACGAATTTTTTATAGTCATTAAGTGGTAACTTTAATTTTCTTATTAGTTGTTTCTCACTGTACCAAAAGGGAAGAAAGTTTCGTGCAAAGAACTCAGGGCTGGTTTCTAGCTGCCTATAAGGGGTGGATCTCCGGACACACACTAGACTGTTAGAAATAACTCTATCTTAAAACTATACTTTAAGGGATCATTTCTATAGTATGTTACTAGAGAAGTTTCTCTGAATGTGTAAAAATAACGATCTTTCTGGGTATTATTTTTCTCATCTGTAGCATCTGATAATCTAAAGTATCTTTCAAGTCCAAGATTCTGTGACCCCTGTGATAAGATAACCCATGAAAAGCAGTAATTTCTAGGACTTCAGGTATAATACAAGTACCTAGATTTTTGAGAATCTGGTGTGATAGTGCTGTTCGACTATTAGCCATATTTAGGACACATTTTACTAATTCTGAACTCTATATGCTTGCTTAGGAGAAACTGTATTAAAGAAATATGAAATCCTTTGTATAAGAAATCCTTAAGAATACAATCTATAAGCCAGTAGTAAATAAATATATAAGCATTATTCATTGATTTATATTAATTGGTCAAAATTTAAATGATTTATCTAAAATTGAATAAGCATATAGTTATGATTGTAAGTAATGACAAATACACAAGTATTAATTAGATATGGGAAGCTGATCATTAACTTATCTTGAAAATAAACATGTACGCATATCATGGGCAAAAATACAAAACAGAATCTCTATTAAACCACTTCAGCAGATTTGCATCTGTGCGTACGTGTGTGTGTGTGTGTGTGTGTGTGTATACACTTAATGTATAGAAAAACTGTGTGAAGGCACAGCAATGAATTTAATAGCCACCCTGTTTATTTTGTATTTTGATTGAATGCTAAAGTTCTTTACAATTCTTAATAAATATAAGTTGAAACAAATCACTGACCAATTTATATATTGGAATTATTTGAGGCCTATTGGAAATGCTATTAGAAAAATGTCTTTTGGTTTAAAATCATTTAAATCTTTAAATTCATCATATTTTCTGTATTAAAAAAGGCAATGGAGGTAAACTCTTCAACCGTTTTTCAATTACCAAATGACAACATGTTTATGACCCATGGTGTTGGGTCTTCAGGTGTCAGGGTTACCGAACCCTGGCTATTGCACCTTAGGGAAGTAAGAAGGAAGGCCGCTGGAACTGTAGCCATGACCCAGCTTCTGCTGACATTATAAAGGAGCACTAGGCTCTTGATGGAGCTCTGTAGAGCTGATACAGAACTAAAATATCTCAGATGTGACCTGCATCAGTCTCATGTTCTTTACATGACCTTTAATCCAGATATGTGTTTATACATTACCTTGTTTCAAATGGTCTTTGAAAGATCTAGAAGCAAATACATTGGGTTAAAAGTCATGTGTCTTGACAACTGAGGTATAAAAATGGACATTAGATTGTTGAAAAAGCTGGTCTCTGTGACTCTTTTCTGTAAAGGGTAGATTAAAAATCAGTGTAAGATATCCATGGAGCAAGTGATTCTTCGATTTAGATGAAGGAGGTGGGTTTATAGATTTCATCCACAAACAAAATAACAGTGTTTACCTTTGTTGAGAATAGAGGCTTTTAAAGCATTTCTTTCTTTTCTTTCTATGCAAAGTGCATGTTTTATATAAGCCCAAAGAGGAAGCTTTAGATACAATGAACATCTACAAATTTAAGGGGTATTACTTTTGTACCCGTGGACAAACACATACTGTACCTAAAGAGAATGTATCTGAGTGTATGCTTAACAACCTGAAGAATACTATTATTAAAACGCAGATGCTGATTTCTACAATTCATAAGCATGAGAACAAAGCTAAATGCAAAATATGCTAATTTCTTACAGACATTAGTTATTTCCTTATGGGGCTATAGGAGAGAGCAAACCCCCCCGAATTATTGGCACTCTCCAGTATGATAGTTTCACAGGTTACCAAGGTGGTGCTTTCAAAGGACAGAAACAGGCAGACCTGGATTTTAGCTCAGCTCTTACGTAGCTGTGCAGCATCAAGCTATCACTTAACCTTTCTGAGGCTAAGTAAATTGAGGTAATACATACCTCAAGGGTTTGTTACATGTAATCTTACATATTGCATATGTTCAGTACATGGTAACTGTTAGCTAACAGGTGGAGCTGATTATCAAAGGCGTTAGATTGGACCATATGAAATTTTGTAGATAAAAAATGGCCAAATTTCAGACCCCATTGTAAGGTGTTCCCCTCCTAGGAACCTCAAGAGCACTGTTGCAGTGAGCGAAGTATGGATGGCAAGGCCAGATTCCTTAGTGAGTTTTCCGTTAATAGTCATGGATGGCCTTTTCATCAATGACTAGTTTATAATGTGCTGAAATAACATCCACAACCATGGAGCTCAGGTAACTTAGACTATCCCATTCCTTACTCCCAATGAAGACAAATATTTTACATCATACTAAAGTTAGCATATTAAACTCCTTGCATTTGAAAGGTTACACTTATGTTCCACGCTACTAAGAGTCACAAGTACCCAGGAAGGATGGACACAAGCACACTGTTCACCTGCCCTTTCTGATAATATCAATAACATAGACAAGACTAACTAGACTTTTGGTGATCCATGTACTCTCCTAAAAGCTTGATTTCAAGGTATTTTCTATATTGTTGATTTCCCTCTCAGTCACTCTCCTTTGCACTTGAGGCAGACGTTTCCGGAAATTTCCACTCAGCACGATGTAGAGAAAAGGGTTAATGCTGCTGCTGGCATAGCTGAAACAGATGGAGAGATAATAGCCTACATGGAAGGCCAGGGTGGGCTGCTCCATCTGTAAGTTCACCAGTTGTATCACGTGATAGGGGGCAGCGCTTAGGATAAAGACCGCCACTAGCACCAGCACCATCTTTGTCAGCTTCATCACTCTCTCTTTTGGAACACTGGGGTTGTAACTACAAAGGAAACATTAGGATAGACAGAACATAAACAACCATAGAAATTACGGTGCAATGATTTCCTAGAACTTTCATCAACAGAGATGTAATGCAGTTACCATGTGCCCCCGGATATGTTGTGATGAGAGGAGCTGATTTTTCCCCACAACATATAACACATAATTGTGATACAATATCAGACAAATCCAGATTGGGAACATTCTACAGGATACCTGACCAGTACTCCTTTAATGACCTTGAGGTCATTAAAAAGAAGGAAAGTGTAGGAAACTTCATAGACCAGAGGAGACTGGGAAGACATGACAACTAAATGCAATATGGTATTCTGCATTGACTTCTAGACCAGAAAGAGGACTTTAATGGGAAAACTGGAGAAATCCAATAAGGGGTAGATTTTAGTTAGTAGTAATGTACTAATGCCATTTTCTTTGCTTTGACAAATGTGTCATGGTAAGGTAGCATATTAGTGGAGAAACGAAGTGAGTATATAGGAACTCTCTCTACTGTTTATGCAACTCTTCTATTAATTTAAAATTATTCCAAAATAAAAATATTTTTAAATTCCCAAGTTTTATCACGTTATATTATATTTAGATATTTAATAGAAACGTCCCAGGGACATAGTTGAGGCAGATGAATAAGCCTGGGGAATAATATTTTAAAAAGCATGGCAACTGAAAGTCACTGTAAGGTAACGATTCCTCTGCAGTTTATCAGAGTAGTCACCATCAGTCCTCTAACTTTTTCCGTTTTGAGGGATAATTGGACAGTATGAGTTCTGTTTCCTGAGATGCTCTTTGCATTTCTGAGAACAGTGCTGGGAACAAAGTGATCTGCTTTGGAGAACTGTCTTAAAAGGGCTCAAGCATCCTCTCCAGCTGTCAGTGTCTCAATATTCCATGTGATTCCATTTCAACTGTCTTACCAGCTCAGCTGCCTGTGATACATTTAGAAGCTAAATTATTTTTCTATAACTGTGGCTGCTTCCCTTTCCCATTCTAAACAACCCACCCTTAAAGAATGCAATATTTCCAAAGAATTTCAGGAAGCTAAGTGAGAAAAAATGTCAGGGGTCAGTAGAATACCTAAACCTTTGGTACCAGAGTTTCCACGAATTTTGACTCATAGTCAAACTGATAACCTATTTGACTTCTAAGGAAGACGGTGGGTTAGAAGAATCTTAAACTCACCTCATCCCCCACCTACATAACACACACATCAGTGTAAATAGCCCAGAAAATGACCCCAAAACTGGCAGAACAGACTTTCTGTGGTTAATCATAGAGAAGAGGGCACACCAAAAATGGTTGGAAGGACAAAGATGTGGTCAGGAACCCAAGTGACATGTGAGGCTGTCTTCAGGAGGGCAGAAAGCTGCAGGCATGAAGAAGGCAGAGGAGCAGACCCTACACCAGGTACCCCAGGCAGTGGGGACTTGCACTCTGAAGATGAATCTCCACATTTGGCTTTAAAACCAGAGGGGCTTAACTTCACAAGTTTTTACAATCAGTGAGGCTTAACACCTGGAAATTTAAAGATCAGCAGGCTCAGCTTTGGGAGAGCCAAAGTGTGGTAGGAAACTGAGTTCCCACTCTTAAAAAGACAGCACAACAAACAGTCCCTTGGAGATATAGAATAGAAGCAGCAGTTTGAGACATCCATGGGCTTTACTGGAAGATTTATCTACTAATCTCAGAAAATTTGCTGGAGGGGCAAAAATCATTAGGGGACTTCTCCAAGAATAAAAAAGCTGGTGGTGCCATTTCCCTCCCCTGCCCTCCAGCCTAGATACATGGACACCTAGGGAACCAACATGAACACTCGCTACCTGGCTTGCTAACAGTGTGTCCCACCCCCTGCTCTCCTCAGAACTGACCTTTCCAACCTACCCTTGGCAGCCCTCAAAAGTGGCTACAGGTCCTCTCCCAGAGCAGAACTGTGCAAATTTTGCTAATCCTGCATGCCCCAACCCCACATTCTGCGGGTCTCCAATATGCCTTTGGGTGGAGCCCATCCAAAGCGCTGCCACAAGCTTGGCAGTGTGCAAACAGCCCTGACAATGGCCAGCAGCACTCCAAAGTGACTCCTGCCCTGGGGAGAGGGGAAGATAACCGCACATACACAAGTTCCACTGTGGCCCCAGCACTGGGCTAGGGGCAGACATCTGGTCTGACTGCAGGCCCTGACCACCAATAAAAGCTTCTTGGGACAACACAGGGAGAGTGCCTTGCAGTTCAGTGTGACTGCAGCTCTGGCAGATGCCTGGTCTGACCCATCTCAAGCCCAAGGCAACCCCGTACTGATCCGTTAACAGCACAGTAACAAAACCTTGCCCACAAGAGGCAGAGAGAGCCATTGCAGATGACTGAACTGAAGGCAAATGCAGTTCAGCCATAATAGTAAGCCACACGCAACACATATAGGAGACACCCCTGAAGTGCCGGCTCTGGTGAACAGGGAACATCGCACTGCAGGGCACTATAGGACCTCTTCTTCATAAGGCCACTACTTTTAAGAACAGAAGATGTAGCTGACTTTCCTAACGCATAGAAACAGACACAGTTAGATAAGATGAGGATCAGAGGAATGGGTCCCAAATGAAAGAACAGGACAAAATCAAAGCAAGAGAGCCAAATGAAATGGAGATAAGCAATATGCCTATAGAGAATTTAAAGTAATAGTCATAAAGATACTCACTGGACTTGAGAAATTACTGAAGTTAAAAATACACTAGAGGGAATTAATAGTGGAATAGACATATGTGTGCTGCCAAAGTGAGCACAAAATAGTAAAACAGAGAAACAAAAGTCAAAGAAATTCATCACCTCTAAACCAGCCTCACAACGGGATTCTTTGAGTGGAAAGGAAAGACCACAAATGGGAGTAAGAAAAGTAGAAAGCACAAAAGCAACAAAATAAGTATATCTGTATAAAATAAAATATATAAAATAAAAATAAGTATATCTATAAAAATCAGTCCAGGGATTCACAAAATAAAAGGATGGAAAGTATAGCACCATATACCTAAAATATTGGGGGAGGGGAGTAAAAATTTAGTGCTTTTAGAATGGATTCAAACTTAAAAGACCACCAACTTAATACAGACTGCTATATGGATAAGATGTTATATATAACCTAATGATAACCACAAATCAAAAACCAGTAATAGATATGAAAATATAAGCAGAAAGGAATCCAGGTATATCACTAAAGAAAGCCAACCAACCATGAGAGAAGAGAGTAAGAGAAGACAGGAACAAAGATGAACTACAAAAACAACCATAAAATAATTTAAAAAATGACAATAAGTACATACCTATCAATAATTACTTTTAATATAAATGGACTAAATGCTACAAAGATAGGGTGACTGAATGGATAAACAAGTAAGACATATCTATATGTTGCATACCCAAGACTCATTTCATACCTAAAGACACATGCAGATTTAAAGTGAAGGGATAGAAAACATTCATCATGCAAATGGAAGTAAAAAAAAAAAAAGCTGGGGTAACATTACTTGTATTGGACAAAATAGACTTAAAAAAAAAGACTGTAACAAGAGACAAAGGATACTACATAGTTATAGAGAGAACAATCTAACGAGAACATATAACAATTGTAAATGTTTATAGAACCAATATGGGAAACACCCAAATACATAAAGCAGCTATAAACAAAAATGAAGGAAGTAATTGATAGTGATACATTCCTAGGGAACTTTAACACTCCACTTATATCAATGGAATGATCAGATAGAAAATCAACAAGGAAACAGTGGCTTCGAATGACACATTGGGCCAGATGGATCTAATAGATATATTCGGAACATTCCATTGTAAAAGAGTGGAATATACATTGTTTCAAGTGCACGTGGAATGTTCTCCAGAATACATCACATGTTAGGCCACAAAACAAGTCTTAACAAATTAAAAAAGGTCAAAATCATATCATGCATGTTTTTCTGACCATATGCTAGGAAATTAGAGATCAACCACAAGAAAAAAAATCTAGAAAGAACACAAATACATGGAGGTTAAATAACATGCTACTAAATAATGAATTGGTCAATCAAGAAATCAAAGAGGAAATAAAAAAATATTGACACAAATGATAACACAGTGGTCCCAAATCCTTGGGATCCAGCAAAAGCTATTCTGTGAGGGAAGTTTATAGCAATATAGGCTTACCTCAAGAAGCAAGAAAAATCTCAAATAAACATCCTACTCTTATACATAAAAGAGCATGAACAAGAACAAATGAGACCCCAAATCAGTAGAGGGAAAAAAATAGTAAATATTAGAGCAGAATAAATGAAACAGAAACAAAAGCCCACAGTAGAACAGATCAATGAAACCAGGAACTGGTTCTGTGAGGAGATCAACAAAAGTGATAAAACTTTAGCCAGACTAGGGGCGCCTGGGTGTCACAGCGGTTAAGCGTCTGCCTTCAGCTCAGGGCGTGATCCCGGCATTATGGGATCGAGTCCCACATCCGGCTCCTCCGCTATGAGCCTGCTTCTTCCTCTCCCACTCCCCCTGCTTGTGTTCCCTCTCTCACTGACTGTCTCTATCTCTGTCAAATAAATAAATAAAATCTTAAAAAAAAAAAACTTTAGCCAGACTCATTTAAAAAAAAAAAAAAGGACTCATATAAAATCAGAAAGAGTAGAAATAACAACACTACAGAAATAGAACAAATCATAAGAAAATATTATGAAAAAATTATATGCCAACAAATAGGACAACCTAGAAGAAATGAATAAATTCCTAGAAACATGATTTCCCAAAACTTAATCAGGAAGAAATAGAAAATTTGAACAGACTGATTACCAACAGTGAAATTGAATTAGTAATAAAAAAAACCCCAACAAACCAGAGTGCTTCCCAGGTGAATTGTACCAAACATTTAAAGAAGAGTTAATACCTATTCTCAATCTATTCCAAAAAATAGGAGAGGAAGGAAAGCTTCCAGATTCATTCTCTGAGGCCAACATGTGCAAAAACCCTCAACAAAACATTAGCAAACTGAATCCAACAATACATTAAAATCATTCACCACGATTAAGTGGGATTATTCCTGGGATGCAAGTGTGGTTCAGTATTCACAAATCAATCAATATGATAGATCACATTAAGAAGAGAAAGGATAAAAACCACATAACCATTTCAGAAGATGCAGGAAAAGCATTTTGCAAAGTACAACATCCATTCATGATAAAAACCCTCAATAAAGTAGGTTTAGAGGGAGGATCCCTCAACATAATAAAGTCCACATATGAAAAACCCAAAGCTAAAGTCATACTCAATGAGGAAAAAGTGAGAGCTTCTCCTCTAAGATCACTACTTTTATTCAACATAGTACTGGAAAGAAATAAGAAATAAAAGGCATCTAAATTGAAAAGAAGTAAAACTTTCACTATCATGCAGCTACGTGATAATATATTAAGAAAACCCTGAAGACTCCACTGAAAAAACCTGCCAGAACTGATAAATGAATTCAGTAAGGTCGTGGGATACAAATCAATATACAGAAATCTGTTGCATTGAGTAGCTAGAAAGAGAAATTAAGGTAAGAATCTCATTTACAACTGCACCAAAAATAATAAAATGCCTAGGAATACACTTAACCAAGGAAGTGAAAGATCTGTACTTTGAAAACCAAAAAACACTGATGAAAGAAATTTAAGATACCACAAACATATGGAAAGGTATTTCATGCTTGTGGATTGGGAGAACCAATATTGCTAAAATATCCATACTACCCAAAGCAATCTACAGATTTAATGCAATCTCTATCAAAATACCAACAGCATTTTTTTCCCACAGAACTAGGACAAATAATTCTAAAATTTTGTGGAACCACAAAAGGACCTGAATAGCCAAAGAAATCTTGGAAAAAGAAGAACAACCCTGGAGGTATCACAATTCTAGATTTCTTTAACCGCTGTGCCACCCAGGCGCCCCCCCCCCTTTTTTTTTTTTAAAGATTTTATTTATTTATTTGACAGAGATAGAGACAGCCAGTGAGAGAGGGAACACAAGCAGGGGGAGTGGGAGAGGAAGAAACAGGCTCATAGCGGAGGAGCCTGATAGATTTCTAAACATACTACGGAGTAATCAAAACAGTCTGGTACTGGCACGAAAAATAGACACATAGATCAATGGAACAGAATAGAGAGCCCAGAAATAAATCCACAATTATATATATGGTTAATTAATCTTTGACAAAGGAGGCAAGAATGTTCAATGGGAAAAAGACATTCTGTTCAACAAATGGTGCTGGGAAACTGGACAGCTACATGCAAAAGAATGAATCTGGACCACTTTCTCATACCATGCACAAAAATAAACTCAAAGTGGATTAAGAATCTAAATGTGAGACCTGAAACCATAAAAATCCTGGAAGAGAGCACAGGCAATAATTTCTCTGACATCAGCCATGGCAACATTTTTCTAGATAGGTCTTCTGAGGCAAGGGAAACAAAAGCAAGAATAAACTATTGGGACTACATCAAAATAAAAAGCTTCTTCACAGCAAAGGAAACTATATAAAAAAAAAACAACACCAAAAAGAGAACCTACTAAATGGGAGAAAGTATTTCAAATGACATGCCTGATAAAAGGTTAGTATCCAAAATATATAAAGAACTTACACAACTCGCCACCAAAAAACCAAATAGTCCAATTAAAAAAATGGGAGAAGATATGAATAGAGTTTTCACCAAAGAAGACATCCAGATGGCCAACAGACCCATGAAAAGATGCTCAACATCACTCATCATCAGGGAAGTGCATTTCAAAACCACAGTGAGATATCACCTCATACATGTCAGAGTGGCTAAAATCAAAGACAGAAAAAGCAAGTGTTGATGAGAATGTGCAGAAACAGGAATCCTCTTGCACTGTTGGAGGGAATGCAAACTGGTGCAGCCACTGTGGGAACAGTATGGAGGTTCCTTAAAAAATTAAAAATAGAATTACCATATGATCCAGTAATGCACCACTGGATATTTACCCCCAAAATACAAAAACGCTAATTTGAAAAAGATATATGTAACCCTGTGTTTATTGCAACATTATTTACAATAACCAAGATATGGAAGCAACTGTAGTATCCATTGATAGACATAAAGAATGTGTGATATATACATTTGTATGGAATATTACTCAGCCACAAAAAGAATAAAATCTTGCCACTTGCAATAACATGGATTGAGCTAGAGAGTATAATGCCGAGGGAAATAAGTCAGTCAGAGAAAGACAAATACCATATGATTTCACTCATATGTGGAAGAAACAAAACAAATGAAGAAAAAAAAAAGACAAAAAAATAGACTCTTAAAAGTAGAGAAGAAACTAGTGGTTGGCAGAGGGGGTGTGGGTGGGGAGATGGTTGAAATAGGTGAAGGGGATATAGAGGGGATTAATTAAGAGGGGATTATGTGTGGGAAATTTAGTGATCTTGTCTGTCCAAAACAAATACAGTAATCTAGTCTAAGGACACATTTTAATAATATTTTAAAAATCCAACATGTTACGTATTCACTGACTCACTCACTTGAACAACCTGGTATGGATAATTTCAAGTAGAAGATATATTTTTTTTAAAAGATTGATTTATTTGAGAGAGAGAGCAAGCGAGCACACATGCCCAGGAGGGAGGGACAGAGGGAGAGGGGGAGAGAGAATCCTCAGCAGATCCTCCCCAACTCCCCACCCCTCAACTGAGCGTGGAGCCTAGGCAGGGCTCTGTCTCAGAAACCTGAGACCATGACCTGAGCCAAAGTCAAGAGTTGGATGCTTAACTGAGCCACCCAGGCCCCCTAGAAAATAATTTAGATGTACTCATAGAGTTTTAGAGACAAATATCTTTAAAGGTTCTGCCCAAGTCTATTGTCTTAGGGTAAGTCTTTGGTTTTGTTTAGTCCTAATTAATCTTGTCCTAAATATTCAAATATTAATGAGATCCCTGTCCTCCAAATTAAAAAATTAAAACACAAAAATTAGAAAGTTATACATGGCATCTAAGATATTTACATATGTACACAACTCTGCAAAGTGTACAGATAAAACATTTAACATTATTGATGACAAATATAAAAGTATTCTTTAAATATTATCTTGAGTTCTGTTTACATTTTTATGAAACCATTACATCAGTGATTGCAACATTTATCACTGAGAGATCCTCAAATAGCTGCTTCAGAACACGTCCTGTTTTCAGAAATTGCTCGTGTAGACATTAATGCCCATATGTCTAAATGTGGTATGTTTCAAGTGATTGTTTAAATTTCTGTTGTAGATGTCTTAGGATCTCTGCATTGTTCTTTCAACAAATAAAGCAAAATAGGGTAAACACTTACCATCTGGCATCCTTATTCTGTTGATACACCTCCCAAGTATAGCATAAAATTAAAATATAGCACACCAAAATCAAAGGCAAAGGGAAAAAAAAAGTTGTTATCGTCAAGTAAAGCGTATACCTGTAAAATGAGAGAGAGAGAAGACATGATTGTCATATTCCCAATGCCAGGAACTTTTACAGTTTACGAGGCATGATTCTCTAATTTTTCAGGGCTCAGGATAAAAGTCCTTGGGGAAAAGTTAAGGATCTTTGCTGCTTTTACATAGAGAAAAATAAAATAAGATAAAACAGAGAGGGGCGCAAACCATAAAAGACTCAACTATAGGGAACAAACTGATGGTTGCTGGAGGGGAGGTGGGTGGGGGGATGGGGTAACTGGGTGATGGGCATTAAGGAGGGCACTTGATGTAATGAGCACTGGGTGTTATATGCAAGTGATGAATCACTAAATTCTAACCCTGAAACTAATACTACACTTTATGTTAACTAACTTGAATTTAAATAAAATCTTGAAAGAAAAAAAGAACTGCAAAAAAAGTCTTGCTCTTCATTTGTTTGCTGGCAACAGTGCTTCTCTCTCCTCCAGCCAAGCTCAAGGCTACTGAGTATGAAAACGTGCGAATATGTATTATTACCATTATCTTTTAGTGTTAATAACAGCAATAGGAACAGCAGGTAGCATTTATTATGTACTAGGCACGGATCTGAGTACTTAAATACTTTAATCCACCGAACCTCTGCCACCCCATGAGTACAATTGCCATTAGTATTCTCCTGTTACAGAAGAACTGTAAGAACTAAGGCCTGGTGGGGTTAAGTGGCTTGCCCGAGGTTCTCCAGCTAGTAATGAGCAGAGGTGGGATTTGAACCCAGACAGACAGTTGAGCTACACATCCCACACTTGTAATAAAGGCTCCAGATAGCTTCTCAAAGGGCCTGTTGTGAAATGAGCCAGTATTTTCCTCCGTGCTCCACCAGAGGAAATTCTCAGGTCCGCTGGCTCCATTTCTGTACAGATTCCAGGTGTCCTCATTCCTGAGGAACCTTGGTGTTGGTGAAAGAAGGTCACCCATGTTGGGTGGTTGCAGACAGGGTAGCAGAGAGAGAGAGAGAGCACCTGGGACCAGAGGGACTCTGAAAGCTACACAGTGGTTCCAGTCTTGGTTCCCGTAAGAACTTAATTCTGGGAGGATCAACAGAGGCTAGAACCTCAGATTATCCTTTATGATAACCAACCAAAAATAGCAGAAGCAGCTGCTGGTGCAAAACAGTGAATCATTGTCATTTCTTTGACACAGGCTGAAGTCCTACAGTCATCTCAGGTTGTGCTCCTCTTTTAGATACGTTGGGGTCCATATTAGTGTGTCAGCCACCAGTGATTAGATATCATTTCACCTTTAGATTGGTTTTTATCTGTGAGTGCAGCGAGTGCTTAGATATCATTTCACCTTTAGATGGTTTTTAGTGCCACCAGTGATTAGATATCATTTCACCTTTAGATGGTTTTTATCTGTGAGTGCAGCCAGTGCTGGTGGGAGAAATAATGAATAAACAATCGGTCCTACTGATGTTGTAGTCCTCTGGAGTTTTTCGTTACTGGATTTGTAGCCTTGCAAGGGCCTCTACCTCTATCCCTCTTGGGCTGTGACTACATGATGCAGAAATGACTCATTTATTTAACAAGTGGTGGATGGTAAAAAGGAATCTTCCAGATTGACTCGAGGTAATGTAGGCAAAAAGTACCTAGCACAATACATGGCCCTTAGTAAGCCATAAAAAATTTTAGTCATAGAATCCAATGCTGTGTTCAAAATTTCAAAAAAAAATTTTGACTTAATTTTTCCTTTCAAATTAAAATGTGAGGAATCCCTGTATTGGGATTTGGCTGCTGTATTAGTTACCAAAAGCTGACGTAACAAATTACCACAAACCCGATGGCTTGAAACAACAGAGCTGTGTCCATTCTGGAGGGAGAAGTCTGAAACTAAGGTGTTGGCAGGGTCGGCTCCTTTTGGAGGCTCTGAGGGAGAACGTGCCCCATGCCTTTCCCCCGTCTCTGCTGGGCTCTGGCGGCCCTTGGTGTTAGTTTGCTTGCAGACACATCACCCCAGTCTCTGCCTCTGTCTCCCCAGGCTTTCTCCGCTGTGCGTCCCTTCAAATCTCACTCTCCTCATGTGAACACCAATCCCTGGATTTGGGGCCGGCTCTAATCCAGCATGACCTCATTTAACTTGATGATATCTGCAAAGACCCTATTTCTAAATAAGGTCACATTTACAGGTCCTGAGAATTAGGACTTGAATATATCTTTTTGGGGGGAACACCATTCAACCAAACTCCTGTGGCATACCGATAAGGTCTGAGTCTCAGTAACTCCTAGACCTTTTTGGAAATTCTGCCCCTCTCTTGATTTTTGCATTCCCACTATGTCTGGTTACCATGGATCTTTAAAATCCATATTTAAATATATTTGTGTCCACTGAGGCTACATAATTAAACTCCAAATCTTTTTCTAAAGGTTACCCTCCCCTTAAAATCAAACTACCAACTGAATGTGGAAAGCAGAAAAGTAAGTGGGGAGACTGCCCCTTAGAGGATCCCCAAGGACACTCTGAGCGGCTGCTCACGTGTTGACAAGGAGGATGAAGCACTTCACAACTTAATTCAACTCTATTTTTCTTAAGTTTTAACAACCTACCAGAGGACATCGTCAGGGGATGTTAAATCAAAAGCACAACTCTCCACGCCGTCTTTAAATTTGATGACCTTCGAGTAGACCCAGACAGGCAATGCCAGAATGAAGGACGCCGCCCAAAGGCCCAAATTGATGCGGATGGTCTTGTACCTCGTTCTCCAACTTGTAAGTCGAAATGGTTGGACGAGAGCCAAGTACCTGCAAAGCCAGTTAAGAAGGGTTTGGGAGCAATCAATAAAAGCACTGAGCTCCAGGGATGAAAGGTTCATGACAAGAGTAAATTATTAGTATTATTATCCTCCCTGAAGCACACCTCTATCAGGGTAAAAGAAAGTTATATTTTTTAAGAGCCGGCTGATACCTGTAGAAAAAACAACTCTTGACCCTGCAAGTCTGAATAAACCACTCGCTGGAATAGCTGGCATTTCCACGAACACACTGATAATGGCGAAATTCAGCCCTGTGCAAACTCTCTTTACAAAGGTGCTTCCCATGTAGGCTAGGCTCTGGAAAACTTTGTCTCTGAGTGGGTTTTCCTCCAGGAGGGAAAGGCCCTCTTTCCAGTAGGGTTTACTGACATGGAGGCAAGAAGAAGGCAAGTGCGCTGGCTGGTAGGAGAGTCTGCGGACAGGATGAGGCTCTGGCGTGCTGGGCCAGACATTTTGCCCAGATGGCATTCCAGTGGGGGTCCCAGGCTCCTGGAGGTTCAGTTCACAGAAGTCACAGTGAGGATACACAGACGTGACTAGCACAGACTGTGCAAAGTCCCTGGGGAACTTAGGCTGGAGGCCAGCAAGGGGAAATGGACTAATTTCATAGGGAAAGGCGTTTTCTTTCTTCTCTGGCTTTCCATTTCTGATTCAGAAAAAAGGATAGTCATTAAATAAACTTGAAGTCCTGACATATCAAATATATTTGGTTCCCTAGCAAATTCAAGAAGAATTTTTCAGAGCCAACTGAAAGCTAAAGGGTGAGAAAGAGCCTAGACCCAGAAGGAAGAGTATTTGTGAAAGTGTACTTTTGCTGGAGGTGCGGGTGTTGGAAGGCAGTATTCATAGCCATTAAATTAATGTAACATATGTTTTGATGGTCATTTAATTTTTGTAGAGCTATTTAAGGAAGATCTGTAGAAATAAAAAAAATTTCCCATCCCCTGTTCTTTCAATTTTGCATAAGAGGCAGGACTTTTTAAGGGACACTTAGTTAAGGGACCCTTTGGCATGAAGGGAGATCAGGGCACCCCAGCTGCTCCTCCTTCTGCAAACTGCACCTTCATTACCTGTGGCTAAGGAGAGAAGGCCTCCCCGCCCCCCTGCTTGGGAAGGGGATGAAGTAGTGATTGTACAGCAACCCAGCTATCATTCTGTCTGAGATTAAAGGATGATGGAGTCATGGCATCAATAGATTAGCGAATCTTCTCTGTTATATCCTCACCCCAACACCCTCCTTCCCCCAGCTGAAAACCCCTTGGTGGTTTTCCATCTCCTATCAGAAATATTCAGAATTCTCTGAGAAACAAACTGAGGGCTTCAGAGGGGAGGGGTGGGGGAATGGGATAGACCGGTGATGGGTAGTAAGGAGGGCACGTATTGCATGGTGCACTGGGTGTTATACGCAACTAAGGAATCATCGAACTTTACATCAGAAACCAGGGATGTACTGTATGGTGACTAACATAATATAATAAAAAAATATTATAATAAAAAAAAGAAAAATTCAGAATTCTTACCATTACTTGCCAAGCTTTTCTCCACCTGGCCCTGTCTCTCACTCAGGCTGTAGCTTGTGTCAATCCCTCTCTGGCTTTCAAGCTCTCGTCCCTTTCAGGACCAGGTGCATGCTGTCCTACCTGGCTGGTCGATTCTCCTTCTGATTCCTCCTGCTCTTCCTTTGAGTCTCTGTTTAACAGTCTGTGTCTCAGGGAAGCTTCCCCTGACCACTCACTCTATACACGGGCCTGTGACTGTACATGCAAGGGGAACTCTCCTTTGCCTTTCTAGTATGTGTCGTCGTGTGGAAATACACATTTACCAGGGTGACTCTTCATTTAATGTCTGTCTACATGTCAGGAGTGGAAGCCCCGCGAAGGCAGGAACCTCGACTATTACTTTAATGCTGTTGTATTTCCTGTATCCAGCATAACTCCTGGCCTGTGGTCATACTCAAATATTTGTTGGATGAATGAATAAATGAATAGGGAATTTGGCTTCTACTTACTGACTTTCGATGTTCTAGAGAATTTACTTACAAAAGTAGTCTAGGCAGTTTTCATCTGGAGGCACGTGTTTTTAATTTGGATGTTCACAAAATTTTTTTGTATTGATTTGGAGGTAGGCACCCACTGTTGGAATGTTACACATACTTGTAGCTATTACTAGTCAGAGAAAGAAGGATGAAAATGATCAGAAACACTTGAAATTTATGCTCTTTTGAATTGGCAAAAGGCTTACTGATGGCACTGACATGGCCAGTGCTGTGGTTATGGCCTTGCAAAGAAAATGCCATTTCTTTTTACCAAATTGCAGATATTGTTGAAGTTTTATGCACTTAGTACAGTTGGAACTCTAAGAAATGCTGAAGAGAAAAGGTTCAGTTTTATAGAATCTTCATTTTTCTCTGGCCATGTGAGCCTCTAGAGTGAGGGCAGAGAGAAGGATAAGGGCCCGAGTGTCTTCATTTTAAAATAAAATTTTAGCATACTGTGTCCATTAGATTAAAAAAATGACATTCAGGTGTGTAAGACACACATGCACACGCACACATACACTCACAGAAAAGAACCCGTGAGCCTTAGGAAATGTATACAGTTGGTCTGTTCCAATGCAGGCAATGTCCATTTATTTGCAGTAAGGTTTACAGAAGAGATGTTTCCCTTCTTTAAAGAAAAAGCCAATACTCTCCTGCCTTCAGGGTACAGGGTATGAAGAAGCTTTTTCTAATCTCTGAGAATGGGATTACGATTGGTAAGACCTGTATTATAGGCTGCTTTTCTGCAGTGGGCCTGCGCAGAGCCCTCTCCCTGTGTTGGGCTGCTGATAAGCTCACCAGGCTTTATTCAGGACACTGTCAGCCTTGGCTGGCATCAGCTGAACTAACCAGACCTACTTGGTACATTGATTTTAAAATATGCTGTTAATTATAAATTGAGAAGCACACTCTATATTTTGAAAATTCAAAATATAGCAACAGGTTATAAAAATGCATTAAACATCACCATCATTATTCATGTCTGAATAATAATGATTCGGTGAATGATTTCTTTGAACCTCGCTATTCCTTTGTTTATTCATTTGAAAAACTGCTCATCACTTCCCCACTCCAAAGGCACATGTGGAAGGCTAAAAGACACAGAGCTCAGGAAGGAGTCCTGGATGGACCCATGGAAATTGAACATAGACCTCAAGACTGACAGTCATTCATTTCATCAATATTTTTTGAGCACCCCTGTGCCAGGCACTGTCACACAGATACTTGGGATATTTTAGTGACAAAAGACCCTAACTTTGTGGAATTTACATTTGAGGAGCAGGGGAAGCTGAACTATAAAGAGTACACACATACATCCACACACTAAGTAAATTAAACTATGTGATATATTGGCAGCAAGGGAGAAAGATAAAGTAGATCAGAGCAAGCCGGGGGTGGAGTGGGGTGGGGTGGGGTGGTCAAGTGTGCTGGCTTGGCTTAGAGATGGGAAGATGGATGGAGGTTTTAAGTGGGTTGTTCCCTGAGACAATTCCTGTTATGCATATTACTGTGTCTTTAGGGCTCGTTTCTATTTGGGGAATGCTGCTAAGACCTAGTCTGGAGGTCCTAGCATCTGGATGAGGCAGAGACATCTTAGCTTGCCTGCTTCCTACAGAGGCCAGATAAGGAGGTAGTTATGAGCAACCTGCCCTCTCTAGAATAGTCTGGGTCTGAACTGGGCTTCACCACTCACTGGCTCCACAAGTACCCATCATTACTACCGGCTCCTCTAATAACATTAGTTTACATGGTTAGTGAATATGGTTGCGGCACATTCCCGGTCACAGTCGAATGCACTTCTAATGATGTAAAATGACAGCGTTTGCATTCACCAGTCATAACAATGGGTGTAGAAGATGTAAAATATGGTCTTCCTAGTACTGAAGCATCTCTTCATAGCTATTCAGGAGCCCACATCTATTCCCCAGATTCCTTCAAGCTGCTAGGTGATAACAGGAGTCTGTGAAACATTGAACATACCAGTGAGACATTGAACATACCAGAAGTAGCCCTGGACAGAGTGAGGAGACCTACTGCAGTTCTCAGCTCTGCCACTGACTCGCCACGCGCCTTCAGAAAAGCCCTTCACTTCTTGGGAACTCAGCTTCCTTATTCCAGGAGTGATGCACTCATTCTGGTTTCTAACATTTCATGATCTCAAGATATTTTTATCTTACAGTGAATTATAAATAAAACAAGTTTAAAAGAATGATTTGCAAAAAAGGAGATTTTAGTGTTCTAAGTTTTCCATTAAAAATATATTTCTATGCAAGTTGGAAAAAATATTTTTAAGTCCTACAATGAAACAAGCAAAGGAAGAGGAGCTTGGCTGTTACAAACCAGCACCAATGTTGCTTAAATTGGGATGAAGCACAGGCACTTCTGAATTATGTTAAGCTGTTTCATAGTTTCTTCACTTACCTGTCCACACTCATCACAGTCATGATGGCGCTACAGGCAAACTGGTTGCAGGTATCCAGGGATGTGATAATGGTGCAAAGAGGCCCCCCAAACACCCACTCTCCTCCCCGGGCCCACTGATGAATAAGAAAAGGCATTCCAATGATGTGAACCAGATCAGCCACAGCTAGGTTGCAGATATAAATGTCAGGAATGGTTTTTTTCCTGGACCTGCAAGAAAAGCAGGGAAACTGAGGATTGATATTGAAAGTATGCACCTTCTTCAATTTATGCCACCTGTTACAAGTTGTTAATTGTCAAAATGAATTTTAAAAGAAGTTCAAGGAAAACCTACACAAATGCACATATGAATGCCTAGTCTTGTGCATATTTAAACATTCTGAACTATTTATCTGATAACTTACTGTGGTGGCTTAAAAATTTGGCCACAAATTCTCTGATATTGCTTTCAAAAGATGGGGCCTAGTCCCCTCCCTTTGAGGGTGGTCGAGCTTAGTAACCCACTTTTCACAAATGGAATATGGTAGAAATGACAACGTGTGACATAAGAACATAAAGGCATTATAGGGTTCCTCCTTGCTCTCTCTCAGATCACTTTCTCTGGGGTAGTCAGCTGCCATCTTGGGAGGATACTCAAGCAACTCTGTGGAGAGGTCTACATGGAGAGGAGCTGAGGCCCCCTGCCAACAGCCAGCACCAGTCTTCCAGGTGTGTGAGTGAGCTACTTTGGAAGTAGGTGCTCCTGCTCCTGCCGAGATGACTGTTGCCTTGGGGACAGCTTAACTGGAGCTTGATGAGAGACTCCAAGCCAGAACCACCCAGCTAAGCTGTTCCTGGATTCTTGCCCCTTAAAACGACGTGAGATAATAAATGTTTATTGTTTTAAGCCATGCAGTTTTGGGGGTAATTTCTGTGTAGCAACAATTTAAACCAACTCTAAGCTCACTCAGGCAAAGCGCTTAGTCCTTGCTTATGCCTAGCACCAAAAACAGCTGAACAGGAAAAACAAATGGTTTCCATCGTGTAATGCATTTTTTCCCCCCACTGAAGCAAAAGTCAGTCCCAACAGGTCACTGTTAAAGAAATGTCAGCCTTTACTTAGAAATATTCCAATAAATCTAACCCATTTGCAAAGACTATAAATTAAGACCCTGAAATCCAGATAGTGTGGAGACGAAATCTGAAAAGAGTAAACTGGTAGAGGGCTCGGAGAATGATCTCATGGCTCTTGCTGGGGGCAGTGAATTTAGTCCTATCTAGATATGGCACTCTTCTCTGAAGGCAAAAGAATTTTCTAAGAACAGAAATTTAAATTTAAAATTCAGTTGGTCCCTATGTTCAAGGAGTTGGGACATGCAATAATAAACAGGTAACATCTTTTTCTAGGAGATGATATCCATTAGTTCAACAAACATTTTATTGCACACCAATTCTATGTCAAGCATAATGTGCTCTGGGGCTGCTAAGCTAAGTAATCTATAAACTGTAACATCAAGGAGCTCGTAGTCTAGGTATGTCTAAATAAACGATCACTGTGGTGCGATGAGAGAAAGCTAGAGCAAGCACAAGGAGCACACAAAAGGGGCCTCTAACCCCCTCCCCTGGGTACAGTCAAAGCGGATTTCTTGGCTGAAGTGACATCTGAACTGAGGACAAATAAGACTTTAAAGAGCACATAAAAATTAGCCCTAAGATTATGCCACAATTGCTAGTTCAGGGCTTTGCTCTGTGTTTGGAGGCTTGTGTGTGTCTTTATTATTCATTGGCTGAAAATTCTACAGCCTGTGAACTTTATTTCTAAGCCAGAGAATCCTCCTGTGAGACTAGTCGGCGAGGATATTTTACCCAGAGCCTGGCAAGTACACTTGACTCAGCGACCACACTCTGGGCATTGTTGATGCCATGTTGGTTCCTTGTCCCCAGCAGGTGGTGACTTATATCATAAAGACCCAAAATGAGAAGAGATTTGAGGAAAAGATCTTGTCAACCAAAAGAGCAGCCAAGTGACTGTCCTTGGTTTCTCATCCTCTGTCTTCTCCAGGCTTTGGGCAGTGGGAGATGGGGAGGGGTGGAGGAGAATAGACCCTAGAGGTCAGGTAGAAAGAGTTCCACATTAAAAAAACAAAAAACAAAGCAAAAATACCACAAAAATCCCCCCATAAATCTTAGTCTATAAACAGATGTTATTTTCATTTGAATTGGGATATAAACCATAAGTGGTTGCTTAGGGTCTAATTGCAGCAATTAGATTCATGGCCCTTGCTCTTCTCTAGACAGGCACCCATCCTTTACTGATAATGAATTATGGTAATTCCATTGTTGAGGACAGTACAGGCCATTAACTGGCAATTAAAAAGAATTAAATTAAGTGTTTCTAGAAGATATTCTGTATAGAAAAAGAGAATTCTGAAGCAAATGATGATCTGGGCATGAGATAATAAGGCAATAAAAACAGCGCATTATGTTTATTATTGCTTTCTTTACTAAAAGTGACAACATAGAAATTAAAACAAAAATAAAGAGAAATTGTAAAATCTCTACCTATACAACTTGCATTCTTTTTTTAGGCCTAATTTATCTCCAGATTTTCCATTGCCAGACTTCATTAGATTTCTGTCTCTCATGACCCAAACATTTAAAATAAAAAATGTAGACTAGTGACCATTTTAGTTAACATGTTTTCCATATGGTTAACATGGCCATATCTAAGGCTCAATAATACAATAAATTATATAGTTGTTATAAATCCTAGTTTGCAAGAGTATTTAATCAAAAGGGATACGTACTGATTGAGTAAAAAAGTCCCAATTATGTATGTAGCATAAATTTATGTAATATTTAAATAATTTATTTCAACATGGGTTTAAAAATATGCTGGAATATTATATCAATTGATTACAATGACTATCTATTGGGTAATAGTAGTAGGACTGATTTTGACTTTAAAATTTTTCTATTAAAAAACGTGTTTACTTTTTACAGTCAGAAATAACAATATATGCTATGGATTAAAGAAAACTGCTAAGACATACAACGCCACACATGCAGGAGGCTGCTTTGCTGATCAGCTTGCTCTCAAATCCATTTCCTACCCTTCTCCAGCTGTGTTCCTAGGTGTCCTTGCCAACTGGCTTTTGGTTGGTTTTGGCCAATAGGAAGCACTATTGGAGGGAAACTGGAAGATGGAGGAGAGGAGAGGCCAGGGAATTTCCTTGTTCTTTCTGCTGTTGGCATCTCTGGGCAGTGGCTGCATTCCATCTATGGCTCCACCTTCATCCTGTAGTCCCTATTCCATGGTCCCAGATCCCATTATGGCTATAGCTCCTGAGAGGTGGTCCAGACTCCTGAGGTCTGTAAAACCACCTGCCTCCTTTTCTCCGTCCAACTCAGGGCCAGGAGAAGGGTGGTGGTGTTGGGGTGGGAGATGGTGGTAGGACACGGTAGTAGCTTCCTGCTTTTGTGTATCTCTGGGTGGCCTTACCAGCCCCTGTTAGGCATTTAACTCTAGTTGAATTAATTTCCTCTTGTGAGCCAGCCCCAATGGATTAGTAGTGATTTTGTGAAGCACTGTGCTGAGAAGAATTCTGAGTCTTCACACAGGCACTACTTATAGGACAAACCTGTGCACATATCAGAAATGATTGGCGTGGATGGGAGAGTTTAGGGTCGAGTGACATATTTGCCAACCTTGCTCTGGATACACAGTGTAATACAATTGAAAAAGAACCTGACTGGGAATTCCATTTTCATTTCTGTGCCCTCCTTGTGTCCTTGGGCAAGGCATTCAACCCCTTCAGATTACAGAGTTGTCTTGATGCACTGGACTATCACAAGGAGGCTCTCTCAACAACCTTCCAGTTCAGGTGAATAGATGTAGCTGAAAGGTTCTGCAGTATCTAAAACATAGGGTATGTGTGCAGCAAGAGTATGGTCAACCCCAGCAAGAGCTTACATATGGCTGACACTCTGAGAATGGCTGAGGGCTGGGTCAGAGGGAGCCAGTAGTTGTGATTTAAACTGGGTGGGGGAAAGGAAGAGGCCTTGTTCTAAGTATTTCCCCTCCCCGTCTATCTTAGCAACTGGTCTTCCACCATTAGATCATTAGCGTTCCTTAGGTTAATTCATTGACCCTCTTGTAATCTCTGTATAAAATGTATATACCATTGGGAGGGTTTAAAGTAAGGTGTTTCAGTAGTTCATGATATAGTGTGAATTTGTTGACTTGACAGGGAGTTGAGGTCAGGGAATGACAGAACAAGGACTTTTTATCTATCAGGAAGAAGGGCATCCCTTCGAGTCTTTGCCAACATGAAGCTGTCAGTAGACAGGTGAAAGATGTGTTCAGGAGGTGGGGGTGAGGGACTGATGGAGAAGAACATCCTCCCTTTTGTGGAAGTAGCTTCCCAGGGCCCACTGTGACTGTGGAACATAGTTGTGTAATGGGGTTGAGTTCACTAGTCCGTCTGAAGAATAAAAGGAAGAAATGATCATGTTATAATTGGCCCAATTTCCCTCCTACATTTTCTAATCTGGCTTCCTTTTGACTACCTGTGAATTTAACGTGTGACAGACTGGTAATGATCTGGCCTCACTACTTTATAGTCACCTTCCTAATGCACAAATTGCTTCTTACTTTTAAAAATAGCCACATAGAACCTCTTATTCTGGAAAATCCATCTTCCTTAAACCTATTTTTTTCATACATGTTTCTAGTCTTCCTTTGCAAAGTCAGGAGTTAGTTCATTGCTTACTTCCCAGCATCGCTAATGATCTTACCGACTTTTAGTTCTATTCATCTTCTCCCGAGACAAATACTCATCATAAATGCAAAGTCCCTAAAACTTTAAATGTATCTATTTCTCCTTATTTTTAGTGTAGTCTTAGTGTTTTAATTAAGCCACCCATCTGTTAAGAAGGTAACAAAAGATCATGGCAAGGCATGATGAAAATATTAATACAAATTGCCTTAAAATTTTTGGAGAGCAGTTTTCAAAAAAAAGCATTAGGTAAATTCCAAGCCAAAAAAAAAATTAAAATTAATTTGCTTTCACATTACTTTAGAAAGACTAATACATTTTTTGGAGAGCAATTTGCAAAGAAAAATATTAAAATCTTACTAATTAAAATTAAGTTGCTCCCAAATGTTTTTTGAGAGACTAGAAGATTCATCTTAAATGCTTCATTAACATATATCTTCTCACATATTTTCTATAAATGGTAATGATACAAAGAAAGCACAGATTTTTCCACAATCATTGCAAATAAATTGGTCAGTATGATGGCTCAGGTTTTCTTTTTTCCAGTTAAATGATTATTTGCTTTATGTTGAGAATCTGTTTCCAGGAATTATAGCTCAGTATCGACTTTTGGAAGAGTTCATATTCCACATTTCTTCTTTTTTCCAGCTTTGTCTCCAGATGAGTAGATAGGTTCAGGCCATTATCTATTGGTGTAATTTGAGGGGAATCAAGAATTTTCTCTTGCCCCAAATACCTCTTCGACAGCTTGTCACAGGGTCTGAAATCTAACATTGAAGAGTCTTTGCATATAAAATTTGCCTATATAAAATGCAACCATATCTGCAAGGCCAACACATTATAAGAACTTGATTTCTCTCCAGTGGGGCCGAGGCTTTATGGGTGTGAGGCACAGTACGTGTATCTCTAGCAGACAACAGTAAAAATATCAAGGAGTATGAGGGAAAGATGGAAAGAGAAGTGGGCAGGAGCAACATGCAAACAGGAGACAGCTAGAAACATTCTCGTGTTTCTGACTATTAACTTTCTATTTGGCACTGTTGCCTCCTTGAGGCTTCCTGAGAATATCTGATTACTTCTGCTTCCCTTCCTGGAATTCATTATTTGAACCATCTTTTTTTTTTTTTCCTTTTCACTTGATTATTTTTAATGTCTTGTATTATTTTTCAATTTTGTGTGTTTAAATCTTATCTTTTCCACTAGTCTGTGAACTTTTTAGAGTCAGATACCGCCACATTTCTTTGGTATTTTCATAACCCTTGGTGCTAGTTTTGCAAAGGTATTAGTAATACATATTGCATTGAACTGCTTCTAGCATTTAAAAAAATTAATGTGAAATGCTTGATAGTCCAGAAACCAATATTGCCCTGTATGTTACCAGGTAATCTATTATTTCCCAAGTTGAGCTTTCTGCCCTGGGGTTGAGAGGAAGGAGGAAATTACCCGAATGAGGTGCGAGATGTAAAGCAAGGTCAGGAGGTGCTCCGGAGCAGACGTCTCTCAGTTTGGCCTACATGGCGCTGGTCTACAGTGAGGGGAACAGCCCACCCTCTGTGACTGCCGGAATCTTTGGGTGATCAGGTGGAGTTTCTCTTTCTTGCCCAAATGAGTGCAAAATAGCCTCTTTCACCAACTGAGGAGGGCAGGTTTTTTTTTTTTTTTAAATAAATATAGAAACTCCATCTGTATTGGCTCTATAAACATCTCTGGGCTGTACACAGTATAAGTCTTACTGTCGATAAAATGGTTGCGTTGCAGTTCTACTCCACGCCTGGGCTCCAGCTCCAGAGATTCTGAATTAGTCAGTCTAGGATGAAACTATGTATTCGGACTTTTGAGAGCTCCCTAGGTGATCCGATATGGAACTAAGATTGAGAATCACTGCTCTAAAAATTCCCTAACCCAGCAGTAAGCACTGGCTTAGGTCTTTTCATTTTGAGTTTTGCAACTCAGATGTTACTTAATACATGATGCGAATATCTGTAGAATCTTCTTTAATGATCTTAACCAAATATTTCCTAAAACCGATTTCATTAAGAAAAATCCTATAGAGGGAAAAGGATTCATTTAGTGAGTATAGAATGTGCCTAAATTAGGGAAAACAATAGAAGCTCTTACCTTATTATAGTGAATACAATGAGGATGTTGCCAACCAGCCCCATTGAACAGATAATCCCAATCATAGAAGGGAGGATGATTGTATCTACGATGCTGAGGGTTTGATAAGCAAACTCTTTATTGCAGGATTTGTTTAAAAGTTCAGCAGAGGTGTTCCAACAGGATGAGCGAATTGAATTCATTGTTCATGAACTTCCAGTGGTTAAAGCTGTGAAGGAATAAGAAGTTCTTTCTTTAATGAATTTTTGAGGCAGTTCCATGAACATAGCATTTCTTTAACTTAATTGAAAAAAAATTTATTGGGGCCTTCTTTGTACCAAGAATCCATGCAACATAAGATTCCAGGTGAATATGACAGCTCTTTGTCCATGATGGCCTCACGGAATATCAAAGGGGATGTGTAAAGAGCAAATTACAGAACAGCGTACTGTGGTAATATGCGTTTGTTATCCCACCTTAGTGTAGTACCTTCTTTGAACATTGCTGATACTTACTCAGTACATGTGGTGCTGGTTGTTTACAGCTGCCATCTGTTCTTATTGGTCTGTGTGTCTACTTGGACTGACTAGTACCCCTGCAGTACTTAGGTTGTTAAATATATCTTCTCTGTCCGCAATAAAGTGCATGGGGACACCAACTCTGATTATTTGGGAATGGAATGCAGTAAGACTTCCTGAGATGATTCCTGGACTATCTTAAAGGATGAATAAGAGTTAGCTCGGTAGGGGTGCCTGTGTGGCTCAGTGGGTTGAGCGTCTGACTCTTGATTTCGGCTAAGGTCATGATCTCAGGGTGATGAGATCTAGCCCTGTGTTGTTCTGTGCTGGGCATGGAGCCTGCTTAAGATTTTCTTTCCCTCTCCCGCTGCCCCTCCCCCCCTAAAAAAATGGATGCTTTTTTTTTTTTTTTTTTTTTTTTTTTTTTTAAGAGCTCAGTAAAGGACAATGTAGGAAGGGAAACGTGTTATAGCTAGGGGGGTACCACATACAAAGTATAATTATGGCACAGGAAAAAATATGCTAAAAAAAAACAAGTAAAGAAATGAAACCAAGTAGATCTGGAAAATTATTTGCTTGACTAAGATACTTAAAAATGCCATCTAAGTCTTGTTTCTGGTAATGGTAAATTGGGTAACCCAGATTAATCCTCCCACTGAAAACAAAATATGCTGGACAAATGCTTATATGTATATATGTGAATATGTGTATGTTTGTGTATACAGCAATTTAAAAATATTCAAGATCTGAAAACTTACTGGCAGTCCCCCTGAATATTAAAAGATCCTGTAACTGGGAGGTAGGCAGAATATTAAAGCACCAAGGCTATCTTTATCCAGAAGGCACTTACTGCTGCCACAGCCACTTGAGCCCTGGTTCCATGTCTGCAATCATATCCAGAGGGACGTCAAGGCCCACAGCCTACTAAGGTGAAAGATTTTGCAGAAGAACCCTTTCTCTGAGCTGGAACCCCAGCGGTTACATCCTCAGGTATGGGTGAACTGGATTTAGATTTTTCTCTCCTACCTCTGCAGCCATTGGGAACTGCTCAGATGGCTGCCTTACTCTCTTTGGAATGGAGAAGAAAATGGGTCTCTGGGGTTCTGGCTTCCAGAGACCCTTCCTTAGGAGGGTCCGGAAGAATCCTCCCTCAGATTTGCACCCTGAGTAGGCAAAGCCTAATTAGACCAGCGACTCTCAAGACTTGAACTTAGCCTCATGTGGTCCAGAAGTGCGAAGCCCCTAGGTGCCAGGCGGATGCACATGCAGATCCTTTTTGAAGGGGGAAAGCAGCTATCCTAAGGCCCCAGGGAACTCTCAAAATGTTTTTTGAGGTTAATGGCCAGCAAGCAGTCAAAGATATAAGCATTGCTTATATAGTGCTTGAAATGGATTAGACTTAAATGAAAGACCCTAAATTGTAAAACTACAAGAAGAAAATGTAGGGAAAAAGCTCCTCAACACTGGTCTTAACAACAATTTTTTTTTGGAAATGATACCAGGAGTACAAGGAACAAGAGCAAAAATAAGTAAATGAGACTACATCAAAGTAACAAGCTTCTGAACAGCAAAAGAAACACTGAGCAAAATGAAAAGGCGGCGTATGGAGTGGCAGAAAATATTTGGAAACGTGTCATTGATAAAGTGGTTTTTATCAAAAATATATAAGGAACTCATACAACCCAATAGTAAAATACAAACAATACAATTAAAAAATGGACAAAGGATTTGAACAGACATCTTTCCAAAGAAGACATACAAATGCCCAACAAGCACGTGAAAAGATGCTCAACATCACTGATCATCACGGAAATGCAAATTAAAACCACAATGAGATCACTTCACACCTGTTAAAATGGCTAAAATAAAAAAGACAAGAAATAAGTGTTGACGAGGATGTGGAGGAAAGGAAATTTTTCTTGCACTATTGGAAGAAATGTAAATTAGTACAGCCACTATGGGAAATAATATGGAGTTTCCTCAATAAATTAGAAAAAGAATTACCATAAGATCCAGCAATCAGAGTCCTGGGTGTATGCCTGAAGGAAAGGAAATCAGTATCTCAAAGAGATATCTGTATTCCCATGTTCATAGTAGGATTATTTGCAATTGCCAAGACACGGAAACAACCTAATGGATGAATCAATAAAGAAAACATCACACACACACACACACACACACACACACGCACACACACACACAGAGGAATATTACTCAGCCACGAAAAAGAAGGAAATCCTGCCTTTCGTGACAACATGGATGGAACTTGAGAGTATTATGCTAAGTGAAATAAGTTAGAGAAAGACAAATACTATATGTTCTCATTTATATATGGAACCTAAAAAAACTGAACTCATAGAAATAGAATGGTGGCTCAGGGTAGTACAAAGGGGAAATGGGGAGTTGCTGTCCAATGGATATAAAGTTTTAGTTGTGTAAGATGAAGTTTTAGAGATCTGCTGTATAACATTGTACTTACTCAACATTCAACACTACTGTTCACTTAAAAATTAGTTAAGAGGATTGGTAACTCAATAATAAAAAATACATGTGAAAGGACAAAATGGATGTTTGAGAAATGGGGCAGAGTGACTATTTTATTTTCTAGGTGGAATATTTCAGTCAGTAGACTATTGGTAAAACATGTTCACAAAAAATAAAAGGTAACATGGAAAATTGGGGAAAAAGATATTATTAAGGTAGCAAAAAGGCAAGCCTCATAGGATATTTCTAAGACATACAACCAACAAAAGGCTCTTGTTCTGAATATATAAAATAAGTATGTAAATCAATAAAAAAAACATAAACAGCTCAACAGAAAAATGGCCATAGACTTCGATTGGCATTTACAAAACGGGCATCTGATGGTCAACCAACATTTTATAAGGCATTCAGTATCTAATTGGTGATAAGGAAAAGCAAATCAAAACCCCAATGGGATATCTACACACACCTGTCAGATTGGTAAAAACTGTCAAGTGTGAGCGTTCCAAGTGTTGGTGAGGATGTGGAGCTGCAGAAACAGCCCCACTGGTAGGAGTGTAAATTGATCAACCACTGCGGAAACAAGGAGGCATCATGTATTATACCTGCATATATACATATTATTCCGTGACCCAGAAACCTCCCTCAAGATGGGATAAACCTGGAGATACACCTTTATATGTACCAGGATGAGTGCTCCCACATGTTCATAGACATATTTGTTTTATATGTCTTAAACTGAAAATAGTTCAAATGCCCATTAACAATGGGAGGGATAAATCAATTGTGATATACTCACACAATGAAATGCGTGCCAGCGCTAACGGGAACCGACTGCAAGTACACACAATAGCATGGATGAATCCAATGACTTCAGGTTAGGCAAAAAGAAACAACTCATACAGTATGATTCCATTTACACAGAATTTTAAAACCCAGGCAAAACTGATCCACATAATTAGGGATAGATATAATAATGGTAAAAATGTAAAAAAGCAGAGGAGTGTTAACTGGAAAAGTCAGATTGATGGGAGGGTTTTATGTCTGGCTCTGCAGGTTATATTAACAGTAAAAATAGCTTTTTAAAATGCAGTCTAATATCTAACCATATGGCTTCAAGGCAATAATCTGAATCTCTGTTCTTTCTTCTTTATTAATACTTATGCTTAATTTTCCTACTTTGCCTCTGTGCTCTTCTGTTTTTCTATTCTGCTATGTTAAACATTAAAAATCAGCTAATATAAATGTTAACTTTGATTGCGTTTCTGTTATGCTGAAATTTGACATCAAAATATATGCAAAAATTTTGCAAAAGAGCCATTTTCAAGCAAAACAGTTACATGTGACTGACTGGCTGAACTCATTGAATAATCTCACACCGAGAAACATATTCAGTCAGGCACCTCCTGCTGTTTTAAAAGCAACAAATGTGGCTATTTGAAAAAGCCAAGATGACTAATTTATTTCATTTTTCATTCTGTTATTTAGATCATGAAAAACCAATGCTTAAGAAAAATTTGGGGGGTATGCAAAAATCTAGTGTTTAGCAGGTAAAAATGAACTTTCATGACAATTGTTTTTAAGCATTTCTACAAGTTCAATAAAGGAAATATGGATTACATATTCAAAATAATAGTTTTGGGGAACATATATGCATTTTTGGAAATGATTTAAATTTAAGGCGTAGGTAAACATTTTCCCATGAATTATGTATGGCAATATCTGTTATCTCCCAAATCACTTATGTTTAATTATCTCTTCTCCAAATATAATCTACAGGAATATGACTCCTCGAGTTTTCGCCAACAGTCTTGCTAATAAGTATGTTTCTAAGACTAATGGCCTCACATCTAAGATTTGGTAGTATAATTGATATGGCTATGTGTTATTTTTTTTTTAACATTTAATAAAAAAAAATTGCGAAGTCGAAAGGCTCACCTGTAATCGACAGCTCCTGGGCTGTTAAAAATCTCAGCCCAAATCTCTTCATCCTCACCTTTCCATCTCTCGGTACTTTTTCCTTTATTTATCTCAGTTCTCAAGTTCTCTGAGGAAGAAAGGAACGTTAGAGAGGGGGAACAGAAGTTATCTGTAAAAGAACACTGTGTGGAAAGAACCCTGAAAGTAAACTGTAACCTTTGATCTAAAACCTTTGCTCATGTCATTAAAAACCTGACAAGGCGAAGAGCCCTGTTACCTTGGGAGTTAGTGTTTTCTCCCGATGTCGATTAAAACCTTTGTGTAGCACCTCCTGTAAATGTTGGAATTCAAATTGCTGAAGCCATAAAAATTCAATACAATTAAAATTTTATGAGTCCTATCATATTTATAAGAAATTTCTTGCTTTACCAATTCACCTAATTTCAAATTTGAGAAATGCGTCAATTGAATAATAAACCCACGTCAAGGAACATAACCTTCTTGTCCTTTACCTGGTCTTGTTAGTTGTGGCAGGCAGTGGCCTGCTTTCCCTCTAGGTCTACGAACATGAGAAGAGCTAAATCTGAGGAGCTACTGACCAACACTATCTGGTGCTTCATCAGGCTCAGCAAGTACCGTATTCTTACCTTTCTTATCCTTTTTTCTTATTCTTATACCATATTCTTATCTAATCCTTAATAGACACCGCTCATTAGTAAACCAAAATATTGATTCACTGACGGTTGATAAATATTAGCTGTTGAAAAAGTTTTAAGCATTATTTATTTAATTTATGTTCATATTTTAAATATTGTTAATATGTACTCAGAAGGTTATTTTTTTTTAGGATCTTTTACACAGAGAATCTCTCAATTCTTAAGTAAGGTTTCATCATATCTAAGGGCCATTTTCATCCAGGACAACTCCCTCTAATTTTATCATGAAAACCAGGGCTTTCTCTAAGTGACTTAGTTTGCTTAGCATTAAAATTCTAGCTCCATGCATGTCATTGCAAATGGCAAAATTTCATTCTTTTTTTATGGCTGAGTAATCTTTCTTTCTTTCTTTATATGTGTATATATATATATGTGTATATATATATATATATATATATGTATATATATATATATATATATATATATATATATACACACATATATATATATACACACACACACACACACACACCACAACTTCTTTATCCATTCATCAGATGATGGACATTTGGGCTCATTCTGTAATTTGGCTATTGTAGATAATGCTGCTATAAACATCAGGGTGCATTTCACTCATATGTGAAATTTAAGAAATAAAACAAATGATCATAGGGGAAAGAAGAGAGGCAAACCAAGAAACAGATTCTTAATTATAGAGGACGAACTGATGGTTACCAGAGTGAGGGTGGGTGGGGGGATCAATAAAATATGTGATGGGGATGAAGGAGTGCACTTGTTGTGATTACTGGGTGTTGTACGTAAGTGTTGAATCACTAAAATGTACAGCTGAACATAATATTACATTTTATGTTAACCAATGGAATTTAAATAAAAATTAAAAAAAAAGAAAAAGAAGATTAACTTCAGGGCACCTGGGTGTCTCAGTTGGTTAAGCATCTGACTGTTGATTTCGGCTCAGGTCATGATCTCAGGGCATGAGATTGAGCCTCTGTGCCGGGCTCTGCGCTGGCATGGAGTCTGCTTATGACTTTCTCTCCCTCTCCTTCTGTCCCTCCCCCCCCCCCCACCTTTACATGCTTGTGTTCTTTGACTCTCTCAAAAGAAATAATAAAATTTTTAAAAAGATGAACTTAATAACTACTCCTTTGCAGAGAACTATCTGTATTGTTTCTGTCTGTCCTCATGTGGTACCTTGAGGGTAAATCCATCCACCAGGTAGTAAATGAAAGTACTTTCCCCTTGAAACTTCTAGGTGTAAAACTCTTTCTCATTTATTAAATTGCAAGTTTTGACGCTTATGTAAAATATAATTCCAGAAATCTGATCCTAAATAGGTGAAGACATCTTGTAGGAAGATTTTCTTCTTCAAAAAAAAAGGGGGAAATTTATGCTTGTGAGGTTGGTGTTGAGAGAAGACTGACAGTGTCAGTTTAATGTATTCTGATTCACATCGTTCGTCTTTGTACACTGACATCTTCATACATACACAATTTATTCATGATGACTAGGACAAGCAAAAGGAGGAATGGACATAAAGGAAATTAGATTTTTTTTTTTTAAAAAAGAGAGTGTTATGAAGTCTGAAAAGTGATAGGAAAATGTACATGGCAAAGAAGAGCATGATGGAGAGAATAAATCAAAAGAACAGATGATGAGTTTACTTACATTGCAGTGATATTTCACACAATTTCGATTATTTTAAAAAATGAATCCTAGAATAATAATCCTCACCTATTTTTCAATGAACGTGATCATGTTGATGAGATTAAGTGGCTCTGATGAGCCAGCTTTATGGCCTTCGTCTTGTTACTCCTTTCAGGTTAAATATCAGAAAAAAAAATTATATGGGAAAAAGTTTTACTGCTAATAATTAGCTAAATCAATAATGATGTTTCAATAGCCGTAAGGCACAAAATATAATACTTATGTTTGGCTACTGTACCCTTTCCCCTCCCCTCACACACCTATAGGTCCAAGTTGTATAGAATTGCTTTCCAAGTTATGGCCCAACTCATCGGGGTTCTTTATTTTTCACCTAATTCACCTATCCCCTTCCATTCTATTAAAACCTCTCTTTGGAGAATCTCTTTATTTATTTTATTTTATTTTATTTTATTTTATTTTATTTTAAAGATTTATTTATTTGTTTTAGAAAGAGAGAGGGAAAGAGAGAGCGAACGGGGTTGGGGTAGAGGGAGAGGGAGAGAGAATCCTCAAACAGAGTCCCTGCTGAGCAAGGAGGTTGTTGGTTGTGGGGCTCAGTTCCAGGACCCTGAGATCATGACCTGAACTTAAATCAAGAGTCAGACGCTTAACTGACTGAGCCAGGCAGGCGCCCTGGGGAATCTCTATTTTAATTATCTCCAGGCATGCTCTATTTTATGTCACTTATTCATTCAACAAACTTGAACAAGATCAACAAGATTTCCACCTCCTGGAATTGTTCTAATATATGTGTTTATGGTTTATAAAAATGTACTGAATTCTGCCACTTGCAATCTGTAACTTTGGTTAAGTAATTTCTCTAAGTCTCAGTTCTCCCACTGGTAAAACAGTAATAATAATAGTACCTACCACAAAGTATGGGTGTGATGATTAATGTGATCACGTGAAAAAGTGTTGAGCGTAATGTGTTCTAGTAAGTGTTCAGTTGAACTAGTCATCACCATCATCATCATCAAGTGCAGTAGAGCTTCCTTATGAGGGTGTGGAACCTGTGACGAGAGTTGTAGGAGTAGGAGCTGTGAACCAAGGCAGGGCTGAGATTCAGGCTCCCCCCCTTTTTTTTTTGAAGAGAGATTGAGAGAGAGAGAGAGAAGAGCAAGAGAATGAGGGTGGGGTGGGGAGAGAGAGAGAGAATCTTAAGCAGGCTCCACACCGAGTGCAGAGCCCAACCTGGGGCTCAATTTCAGACCCCAAGATCATGACCTGAGCCGAAATTAAGAATTGGACGCTTAACTGACTGAGACACCCAGGCGCTCCAAAACTCCACTTCTTATTTATTTATTTATTTATTTATTTATTTATTTATTTATTTATTTATGAGATTTTATTTCTTTATTTGACAGAGAGAGAGCACAAGCAGGGGGAGCAGCAGGCAGAGGCAGAGGGAGAAGCAGGCTCCCCACTCAGCAGAGAGCCTGACATGGGGCTCGATCCCAGGACCCTGGGATTATGACCTGAGCCGAAGGTGGTCACTTAACTGACTGAGCCACCCAGGTGCCCCTCTACTTTTTAAACTTTAATCTACAGCGAGTGGCTTTAGAAACTGTTAAAAGGTATAAACTGAGGCACATTAAAATTTTTTTAAAGAGTTTATTTGAGCAGACATCTATTGGAATCAAGTAACACCAAACTGAAAGTGATTAGAAGCGCCCCACCGACAGGGGCAAGGGGAAAGGTTTTAATAGAGAAGAAGCAGAAGCAATGCAAGAAAATTACTGGATTGGCTGTAGCTTATGGTTGTCTTATTTGGGAAAGCGTCGTTGGCTGTTTGTGATTGGTTGTTCTTAAGTGTTGTTTTCTTGGATTCAAGTGCATTGGCTTCAGCTTATGGTTTGATTTTATTACATAAGCTACCAAGGCATCAGGACCACCTCAGTCGAATGGCCTCCTGTTTAATCACTTTAACAAAACATAGTGCCAGTTTTTAGCTCAAAACACTTCAAACAGTAAAGAGAACCAGAAGAAAAGGGATCACTCCCCTGACCCTGTCTCTATCTGTTGACTGTCTAGACAGCAGCTACAATGACCTGATCTAAGCATGGGAAGCCAGGCTCGGTCACCTCTCACAGCTAGAAAGAAAGCCTTCTTTCTCACTTCTCAGCTTCCCATATATCTCTAAGTGACAAGGAGAAGCTGGAGAGAAGGTACTAGCAGAGTTTATCCTAATGAAGACTATACCCCGCCGGTGATGCTGATGAGCAAATGCGGTCAGATTGGCTGGGAGTGTGTTTGGAACATACCCACCGCTTCACTTCTACCTCGCCCCTGCTCCTTTGTGTACGTAGTAGCTCCACGCTGTAACAATGCAGCCTAACCAACCGAACTTTATATCCACCCTCGATCGACACAAAGGCACTTCACTTTTTACCTCAAACATTCACAGCATCCTTCATTTGGATTCTGTTCCCAGCTAACCAGAGGGAAGGTTCTCTTCATCGGAATGATGAAGGAATTGCATCTCACGTCTAGTGGTGGGTATGCAGATGGTCAGGAACGGATGCAGATTTGTGGGTCCTTTAGCTTATTCAATGGGGACGGGTGCTCTTTAAGTAAAAACATAGTTACAAATACACATTTCAGTGCAGATGTTTCTTTAGAATGAGGAAAGACATGACACATTACAAACTTTAAACAGATAAAGATACCCTAAACGCAAAATCCAGGAAAATAACATAGTATTTTTATTCATTGCCTAACAAATACTTTTCTCCTACATGTTTTGGTTGCATAATCTTTAATTATCTCTACAAATGACAACGATTATAAAATACCATCTCTGTCACAGTTCAGAATCTATAGCCTTAGGAAGCTATGTGATTTTGCACAAGTCTCAACCTTTTTTTCCCTTTTTTAAAAGATTTTATTTATTTATTTGAGAGAGAGTAGGAGGAGGAGTAAAGGGAGAGGGATAAGCAGACTCCACGCTGAGTGTGGAGCCTGATGCAGGCCTCGAACCCAGGACCCTGAGATCATGACCTGAGCCGAAATCAAGAGTCGGACACTTAACCAACTGAGCCACCCAGGTGCTTTAGTTAACTATGTGATTTTGCACAAGTCTAAACTCTTAATGTCTGGATTTTTTTAGCCTAAGTAAAAACCACTTGTAGTCTGGTGGGCACCAATTCTGCAGGGATTTGGGGGATCTGTGGTTGGCATTATTGCTCAAGGAGATGAAGCCTCTGGTGGTGATGAATGGTGTAAAGGAGCCTGGTTGCTGTAGGTCCTGCTTGTGTAGACCAGCTGCGCTACAGCTCAATCCTTCAAACCACCAGCTGCCCATGCGATTGTTCAAAATGCTACCCTGGGTCTGCTGCAGGTTAGCCAAGGCTTTCATCTTTCATGAAGTATCACCTGTAGCTTTTTGAAATCTCCCCCCAGCTACCTCATGTTTATTGATGCACCTAGGGTCTTTGAGCCCCTGGGTCCTACCTCAGCTCACTTTCTGGCAGCTTCTTTTGTATCAGCACCTTTCAGTCTCTGCATCCAGACTGCTCAGGCCTTGCTAAGGTAAGGAGGGCTGGCTGGAATCCAAGGCCTGTTGCTCAAATTTGTTTTACCTTTAATTTAAGGGATTTGCATCTTTGCTAGAGTTCTTGCCTCATACACTTGGTGGCCCCTTGTCACACACATTTCTTCGTCAGCTACTCACACATTCCACATCAAAAGTGATCTTGGGCTTACGGAGACCAAAATGCTAATACCTACCTGACTTACTGATTTTGCTTTCAGTTTAATTTCACTTTTATTATGAAGTTATATTTAGTAAATTTGGTTTGATTTAAGTAAATGCTTAACTTTTGGATAAGTGATTAAGGTCTGGGATACAGTCTGACATGTTATCCCACTCATTCATGAATCACTCTCAAAACGTATGAATAAAAATGAGTCTTCCTCTGCTCAGTCATTTTCTAACATTTTAATTAGCACGTTCAAAATCTCCTTTGACCTTGAACTGTATTAGCTGGAAGGGAATGTTCTTTGCAGATTTCAAAATAGGTTAGAGAGTCCAGACTCTCACATTCTAGGCCTCCTTATCTTAAACTCTTTAGATTCTTTGGAAAACTCTAGCTTATCATTTTGCTAGAGAAGACTTTTTGTTTGTTTTTAATAATAGTTGAAAATAAATTTTGAAGGAAAAATACTCTTTGCTTAGGAAGAACAGAATATCTGTGAGATTGTTCACAGAAGTTGTGGTATCAGCCGGTGTAGGGCTGTGTCAATACTTTCATGGGTCCTAGATAGGTTTGCCTTCATGAGCCCCTTCCTCCATGAAAACTTAAACATTATATCTTATATTTGCATTGGTATAAATACAAATATAATCCAGGTTGGATTCTATTTATTTTTCCCTTTTGAATTTAGAAAAAATTAAAACATTTTCATTGGCCTCTACAAGTTTTGTGGGTCCTTGGGCTTTGTGGCTTCTATGCTTAATGGATAAGTCAGTTCCACTTAGCCTTATGTTAAAAAAAATACAACAAAGTATTGACTTAGAAACTCAAAATGTCGGGGCGCCTGGGTGGCACAGCGGTTAATCGTCTGCCTTCGGCTCAGGGCGTGATCCCGGCGTTCTGGGTTCGAGCCCCACATCAGGCTCCTCTGCTATGAGCCTGCTTCTTCCTCTCCCACTCCCCTGCTTGTGTTCCCTCTCTCGCTGGCTGTCTCTCTCTGTCGAATAAATAAATAAAATCTTTAAAAAAAACCAAAAACTCAAAATGTCGTGCTGTTCCCTCAGCTTTGAGTGAAGACAACTCACTTACTTAGACACAAGCCTATTATTATCAGTCAGCGGAACCACAGTGAGGTTTTCTAGATGATGAGTATACTTCATCATGCTAACTTTCAGCCTCGGGCCATATCATATGTTTATTTCTGGAAATAAATATAAACAATGTAAATACTTCTAATATGTGGTAAGCTCGATAATTATACCCACAAAATGAATAGTCAAGAAAAAAAAACGCTCTAAGGATCAACTTCCGTGGAGATTCTAGTGTTAGGTGGCAAAGGCATGGAGAAACGTGGAGGAAGAAAGTACAACTGACAGACTGTCTAGCAGGGCCACACCTAAGGACAGCCTTTCAGCAGCTCCAGGAAGATGCCCCTCCACTAATGCTTGAAACTAATTTAACTGAGAATGTTGGCTTTCATATCCATAGTGCAAATATTGCTTATAATGTGAAAACCCCTGAGAAAACGAAGTATTGTACTAAATGTACGATGCAAAATTAAGGATTGCCATCTGAACTTTCTCAGAAAGCAGGTTGTATTAAGGGGAATGTCCCAGTTTTGCCTAGCTTTGGGAATATGGAAGAGGTGATGGGAAGTCAAGACAATTCTTTAGAAGTATAGGTCATCTGTTGGCCTTCCTTGAAGGAGGGATGGCGTGTTGGGGGTGGGGTGGGGAAATACAGATAAAGGAGGCCCGGTACCTTTCTTCATAACGTGTGCTATAATCAGAGTGAGAGGGTAGTGGACTTTCTGAAGCAGTGTTAAAGAGCCCTGTTCTTCTGATGTTGGTTGGAGTGTGGGCAGGGATGGGACGGGGAGAGGAGAAAGTGCCATGGCTAGAATTGGGCCAAGAGAACCAGCAGTGCTCCTGCTATGATTGTGCAGGTTGTGCACTGCTCAAGGGTGCCACATCTAGGGGAGGGTGGTTTATTTACTTTGTAGACATCATAGGTTTATATATTTATTAAAACAGTTGTCTGTCTGATGGTAGTAGAGTACTTTGTTTGAATAAAATTGGCATGTTTTGTCCATTTTCTGACAGATGGAAGTCAAATGTCGTGGGGAAGGCGAGAGTCTGTAAATTGCAGAAAGGCACATTTAGGCTAGTAGACCTGTACCCCTTCAGGGAGTGCCTCAGCCTGAAAGAACTCCTGCATTTTGCCCTCACTGAGGGTAGGAGTCATTTTTTTTCCCATCATTTTTTTCCTATCACCTAATATAGTAGCACAGTTTACATATGAAATTGAACTTTCCCCAGAACCAAGGTAGCCATTAGCTACATGTGACTGTTGAGCACTGGAAATATGGCTTATTTGAATTGAGATGCACTGCAAGTGTCAAATATACTAGATTTTTAAGACAAAGTGTGAAAAAATATAAAATAGCTCCAATAGTTTATATTGATTTTATATGGAAATGATAATTTTTTATATAATGGGTTAACTAAAGTATATTATTATAAAATATATTATTAAAATTAATTTAACCTGTTTCTTTTTACTATTTATTTATTTATTTATTTATTTATTTATTTATTTATTTTTGTTGGTAGATGACAATTTTATTTATTTTTTATTTATTTATTTTTTTGGTTTTTTTTAATAATAATTTTTTATTGTGTTATGTAAATGTGACTACTGGAAAACTTAAAAGTTATATATGTGGCTTCCATTGGTGGCTCATATTTCTGCTGAACAGAGCTCGGCCTTAGAAAGCTGACTAGAAAAAAATCCTTGATAATAATTTATACAATAGTCATTTGCATTATCGCCAACTTAATAACTTTGGTTAATATAATTCTGATTCACTTCATATTATCTTTAAGAATGATATGAGGCAAAATCTTAATAGGATTAAAGAAGAAAATTTCTGAAAAAACGTGTTTTTTCATGGCAAGGACGTTAAGTTGAAAAGAAAAAATAATTTTTTTATGGCTTGGCACTTTGCCCAGATGATCTGCAAGTTTTTATATGGAGAGGAAGGTTATTTGTTCCTGAAAGTCTGCTAGTGTTATTTAAGTAGCATTGTATGAGCATAGTGACTCATGTTTGGTACAGATTTTTGTTTAATTTGATCATTTCAATTTATATACTGCTTGTAGTTTTACAGTTTTGTTATTTTGTAATAGTTTATTGTTTTGTAGTTTATCTATAAACTAATGAGAAAGTAAGCATTCTAAAAGCACACTAGCAAGCTTTACTCAACCAACTAGGGACCTTTGTTAAATGCAAGTTTCTAGATACATGACTTTTCCTCAGCACCACAGACTCTCCTTTGGGCATGAGTGAGATGGACCAAAGGAAGGTCAATATACCCTATTGAATCTGGATTGTTCCCATGCTAAGTAGAGATAAGCCTACTTGGGAGCATCTGGTTCCCAGGTCAGGGCAGGGCAGACTGAGATTGAAGCTGCTTTTGTATGGTTGTGTGTGTGTGTGTGTGTGTGTGTGTGTGTGTGTGTGAGAGAGAGAGAGAGAGAGAGAGAGAGAGAGGGAGAGAGAGAGGGAGGGAGAGAGAGAGAGAAAGAGAACTTTCTGATATAATCTTTCTAAGGGCTAGACATTACTGCCAATAAAACACCATCTATATTGGGATTTTCAGGGTTGAATAAAACCCTGGTTGTCCTAAAAAGTGAGAGTGAGATATATAACAGAAATGACAATGTGGAAGAATCCTTTATTCTGTTGATATTCAGTGGTCCACCTATAGGTATGGCTCACATAAAACTATTTTCCAAAACATCAAAGAAGAGATGTATTTATTCAGATCCCCAGAAGGGATGCATGAAATATTTAGTATTTGTTTCTGCTGCAGGTTTTATGATAAAAAGTTATTATGTATTTGAGTAGATGTCAAGATGGGGCTGTGAATTTAACAAAAGAAACCCTTAGATAATTTACACTTCTTTCAAATAGGTCAAATGCACATAAAATAAGAGACATTTTAGTTTGACAGTGAGAAATCTACTACAGTAAAAAAAACCAAGGGTCTTCCTAACTGCTAATCCTTAACTTGGTCATCAAAGATAATGATTCATCTGCTTGTTTATTTTTATTATTGTTATTATTTTTAATTTCAGAAGTACAGATTGTTCTAAGTTGTGGTCCAAATAAAAAGTTACCAATTCATTTATCACTTACTATTCTATACTGAAGACAAAAAACAAAGATGTTTTATTTAGTAATAAAAAAATAATTGGGGCACCTGGATGGCTCAGTCGGTTGAGCATCCAAATCTTGGTTTCGGCTCAGGTCATGGTCTCAGGATAGTGGGATCGAGCCCTGCATTGAGCTCCGTGCTCAGCGGGGAGTCTCCTTGAGATTCTCTCCCTCTGCCCTTCTCCCCGGCCTGTGTTCTCTCTCTCTCAAATAAAGAAATCAATAAATAAAATCTTAAAAAAAATAATCATGGGCACCTAACTTCCACATTTCAGGCACTTGAGCCTGTATCCTGGAAAGAAAAAAGAAGGTGTTGCTGAAAATCTGCTAGCATTATTTAAGTAGTCTCATGTGAACATAGAGCCTTTTTGAAAGTTTTTTTTTTTGGGGGGGGGGCACATTTGATTTTCATCTCAGGATTTTAGGACATGACCCTTCTGTCTCTCGAGTGAATTGAATGGTGTCCCCTGATAAGGAGTGCTTATGGGAAAGAATGCTTGGTATGAACCCAGCCATAGCCTAGGAAACATTCCTGAAGCCACTAAAATATTAAAATAATTTCACAAAGGATAAGAGGGCTTAGAGGTTTGTCTCATGATTAAGAGTGTAAGTTCTGGAGCCTGAGTGCCCGAGACTGAATCCTGGCTGTGACACTATCTGTGACCTTGGGCAGGTCATTTCACTTTTCTATGCCTTAGAATCTTCATTTGCAAATTGGAGAATAATAGGGGTTGTTTTGAGGATTGAATGAAACTCATAAGGGTTGTTTTGAGGAAATATGAATGAAATATGCCTTTAAAGGACCATGCCAGATGTAGAGTAAGTGCTCATAAATATTAGTTAATAATTTAATTCTCCTATGGTTCTATGCCCATAGTCTTTAAAGTATTAGTGCAGAAAATGAAATTGACAACTGTTCATTTATTTAATACATTTCCTTAGCATGCTCTTAGCCCACCGAATTTCCAGTGATAGAAGATATCTGTTGTTATAGTGACCTACTCTTTTCCCCAAACTTTGTGGTTCTGCCTTCCTTTTGCTGGCACCATCTCTGCCTTCTCTCTCACTCAGACTTGCCCCTACACGAGTACCTTGTGTTGCTTGAAGATTTCAGAGGGCTGGGTGCCCGGGAGGCAGTCAGTTAAGTGTCTCACTTTTGGTTTTGGCTCAGATCATGATCTCAGGGTCATCAGATCGAGCCCTGTGTTGAGGTCCTCACTCAGCGTGGAGTCTACTTGAGATTCTCTCTCCCTCTCCCTGCCCCTCCCGCTTGTGCTCTTTCTCTCTCTCTTTAAAATAAATAAATCTTAAAAAAAAAAAAAAGATTTCAGAGGGCGAGAAGGGACTAGTCAATTAAATAAGTGTCTGTAGATGGAAAGGGGCACTTCTCCTACCCCATCACCATATTCTATAATTCCTTCTTCTCCTGTGAATCTAGGAGATTGCTGTGGAATGAAAGGGCAGTATAGGAGGTTTTATAGATATTTTATTTACTAGAGTTAAGATAAAAATGATTGATATTTTTCTGCTAAATGCTTCCCTGCAGAGGTCAGAGTTTCAAGAACAAAGAAGAGGGGGGCCATAAGGAAAAGACATTCTAATGCTGGGCATCAGCTTGTGACCTGAGCTGTTTTCCTCAAAACTGGGGTCTGGCCTCTGGGAAAATCCTTGTCCTCAAAGAGGGACTGGCCAATGGAGTGTGGGTATAAGACTGGGGTCTCTGGGACTGAATCCGTGTTCTACCCTGCCAGGAGTGAGAAATGGGCAAATTACCCAACCTCTTGTAACTTCAGTTTCCTAACCGCTTAATGAGAATACTAGAACCCATCTCCTAAGGCTGTTTTGAGGAAATGAGATGGTGTAGGGGGAGCACCTGACACACAGTAAGTGTGAAATAAGTGCCGGCAGTTGCTGTTTTTACTGTTAATTTTCTGGCTATGCCTTTGCTCATGTTCTCTCTGCCCAAAATACCTGTCCGTCCTTGATGACGTGGAGAGCTCTTCTTTATAGGAATGCCTCACCTTCTTGGAGAAATATCCTCCAGTTTTTTTCCAGGGCCATGAGTCTCGCTTGCCTCTATGCTCTCAAGTTCTGTATGGATCTCATGATTTTTAGTGCCATGTTCACATTTCCTTCCCCCAAACTGTAAGCTACTGTAAACACATGGCATATGTTCAACATCTGCTTTTTGACTGAATTAACAGATAGTTTCTCTCTGCAACCCTTGTCCCCCCTGAAAAGTTCCCATATACCTTGCATTTAATTCCACGTTCTGGACTGTAATTTCGCGGCCCCTGGGACCCCTTGATCCCCGCCTATCTTTGTGTTCCATTCTGAAGGGCCTTTTTCGGGTTCTCCTTCTCATAGCCCCGCTGCTTCCTTCGGATAGGGCAGCTTCCTCTCCCACCACAACAGAATTCCTCCTCAGTATTTCATAGTCCACGCCAAACCTGCCTCCTAGGTTAAGCCTTGGTCATTGACTCTCAGCAGCTCACCTCTCCCCAGGTCTGCTCCGGGTGACTGCTCAGAAATGTGACAGTACCAACAAGGCATGTTACAAATGTAACGTCTCAAAAGGTACTTTGTGGTGAGAGTATGTAGCTGGTGCCAGCCATGACGTTAGTGACCCCTCCTGGAAAAGGATTTTTTCTTGCTTCTGGGTCCTCCTGCTTAGATGTTTGTCCATAGAGGATGTCACAAGTAGAGAATTATGTCTCAAAGAACCATCCACGCCAGCAGAATATGGATGACAACTGTCCTTCCTGTAACTAGGACGCTCTCCTCTTTTATTATCCTTCTATCTGCTGCTCTGAACTTTCAGAAGCAAGCCTTCTCATTGTTCCAAAAAGAGAATTTTTTGTTATTTTTTTAAAAAGATTTTTATTTATTTAGTTGCCATAGAGAGAGAGAGCACAAGCAGGGGGAGTGGCAGGCAGAGTGAGAGGAAGAAGCAGGCTCCCTGCTGAGCGGGGAGCCCAATGTAGGACTCAGTCCTCCCAGAAAGAGAATTTGAGATTATCACAGTCTAGCTTTCGTCTTATCGCTCCAATGAAACTGTTCTTGTCAAGTTATATAAACTGATGGTTGACTACATACAGTGAATTCTTATTTTAGTTGATTTCCTTGCAATAGCTAACATCATTGCATAATTCCTTGTTGAAACACTCTTTTCTCTTGACTTCCTTGACATCACACTTGCTTAGTTTTCTTGTTACTGTCTGGATGTTCTGCTCAGTCTCCTTTGCTTGTTTCTCTTCCCTTGCCAGTCCTCAAAGTGTTGACACTCTTTAATGTTTGGTCCTAAGCCACTACCTCTTACCTCTCACCCCTCCTTCTCCTCTACAAGGTCTTATCTATGCCTGATTTTAATGATTTAGTGTGTGCACGCCTTTGTATTGCTGCTAAAATGATAATCATGGCGTTGATGAAGATGATATGGATTCAGCTCTTACTACACGCCAAGCACTTTAAGAGTTTCATTTGTATTAAGTGCTTTAATCATCACAGCAAGCCTATGAGGTAGAACTATTACTAACCCTGTTTTACAGGTAAGGGCAGCGTCAGGAACTGACCTTTTGATCCTGCACTGTTAGTTAGCACCCTGCACTGCCTGTTTCAATTCTAGAATTCTGTCTTTATTCCTGAATATCACCCTTGGATTTCCTGTAGGCACCTCAAATAATATACAGTAAGAACGAAACTTACCATCCTCCACAGACTGCTCTTTCTCCCGTGTTCCCTGTTTGCAAGGGTGGCACCACTTCCGCCCAGTTGGCCGAGCTGTTCACCTGGCATTGTCATTGCTTTCACTCTTACCTGCTGTTTAATTAGGTAGCAGATTCTCTCCATTCTGTTCCTCTCCTCAGATCCAACCATGTTTCTCTAGCCTCATTGCTACTACCCTGATTTTGGACACTCTAAGGACCCTTTAACTCTGTTACTATAATAACCTCATAGCTGGCTTCCCTGCTTCTTTTTTTTTTTTTTTTTTTAAGATTTTATTTATTCGACAGAGATAGCGACAGCCAGCGAGAGAGGGAACACAAGCAGAGGGAGTGGGAGAAGAAGAAGAGGCTCATAGCGGAGGAGCCTGATGTGGGGCTCGATCCCATAACGCTGGGATCACGCCCTGAGCCGAAGGCAGACGCTTAACTGCTGTGCCACCCAGGCGCCCCTGGCTTCCCTGCTTCTTGTCTTGCTCCCTCTGCAGGCAGCAGTAAACACATGATATAATTTGTCTGCTTACATACCATTGAATGCCTCCACATTGCCCCCAGGCTCGAGGCTCGCTGCCTCAGTGCGGCTGGATGCAGACTTGCGCTTCTCTCCTGCCTCAGCCTGTGCCCCGTTCCTCACGCAGGGCTGGTGCCGCCCCTGGAACCCGCCACAAACTGCTCCACCTTTGCATCTTCACACATGCTCTTCCCTTTGCCTTTAAGTATCTGGCCTCTCCTCTTTCCTCCACTTTGGGTCAACATATTATACTTTTAGTTTTTAGCTTTGTACATTTTAGTGTTTTTATGTTTTAAATACTTGTTTTGTCAGCTTGGGTAAATTATCCTTTGACTCACATGTATGACTCAAGAAACCTCCCATCTTCTTTCTCTCTTCCTCTTCTAATGTCGGTAGGTATGTAATTACAAAAGTTCAGGGCCTCTAGCATGCCATCCTAATCCTTACACTCAGTTTACGGTTGGTTCTACAGTTAAATACATTTTGTGCCCCTGCCATTCCTTTTCTGTAGGTGAGGAATTTGCCAAAAGCCCCACAAAAGGTAGGTGGCAGAGCCAGTATTTAAACCAAAGTTTGACACAAAATTTTGTGTTTTTTCCACTACGTCATGCTTCTTTCGAAAGTAAGAAACACACACATATTTAAAAGATAAGCTATACTGAAAGCAAAAGAGATCAAGACAGTACACAGGAAAAATAAACAAAAATATAAAAAGAGATAAGAAGGAAACATGATAAAATCTAAATAAATAAATATATGAAAGAGACTACAATTCACGTCACTGGCATAAAACATGTAAAAATAAAAATTATTTAAAAAATTCTATGTGGGTACAAAAGATTATATGTATTTTTTATAAGATATTTGCAAGCCAATAATAAAGTCAAATAAAAGGAAACGAGATAAACAAGCCTAGAGAAGCTTAATCCTTTTTTTTTCAAGGCATTAAAATAAGGTTACAAATCATTAGAGATAATATGCATTCCTTGAACAAAGGTAGCTATAGACACTAGCAGAGTATTTAAGCTATTCACTCTCCCAAGGAAGACGTTCTTGCAAGACATTGCTGGTTTGGTTTTCCTTGACTGGTTTGTAAATCATTTGGGATGCCTTCAACTTCCAGTTTGAGAAGAACCAACCCTAACTAGCTTAAATGTAGCAGACAAGTCCAGATTCATGGTGGTGGTTCTAAGATTATTTACTTTGACGACCTAATAGTGACATCAGGTTCTAAGTCCTTTCCATCTTTCTCCACTGTAGCCCCCTCATCAGGTAAGCTTTTTTCCAAGGCCGGTTGGTCCCCTCAGGGATACAAGAAGGAGGCAGCAGCTCCAAAAGCCACATCCTCACATACACCACAAAGACCAGAAAAGAAACCACCCCTTTTTAGTGGACAATGTTGGAGAACGTGCAATCCTTTCCAAGCAGCCTCTCCTGCAGACTTCCCCACAAACATCAATGGCTGGAACTGTGCCACTTGCTCATTGCTAAACTCATAAATGGTAAGAACAGCACAATTACAGTGATTGGTCTAAAATAATCGAGGTTTTCCCCCTGCCCAGCCCGGGGCTAGGAATGGACATAGACTCACCTGAAGCACACAGCCACACAAACCCAATGCAAGGAGAAGAAAACAGCCAGCCAACGGCATTTGTCATAGGTGGAGACAGACAGAAAGACTCTCCCCTTCACCCTTGACCAGTCTGCCTCTCACTTTTGACTCTCAAGTACCAGCGAGGGTCAGGATGGGCTGGGTGAAGACACACATTTCCATTTTTTTTTTTTTTTGCTTGTAACAGCTGATTGTTTTGGGCACAAGTTGCTATCACTAGGTCTATAACTTTTTTTTATATATGTAATGAATGACACACTGGATTTCTCTCCAAAAATGGCCATAATAAATATTTACCCATGACCAATGTTAAAGTCTCAAGGTATTTATCAGTCAGTGAAGAGATCAGGCTTAACGTCTCCAAGAGCTAGATGGATATTTACATATACACGCGTGTGCAGTCACACTCGCAAACACACTTGTGACTCCAATGAGGAAAGTAAACATAAAGTACATGGTAAAAATGAGTATTTCCAATGGATGAAGAGGGTCTAAGATCATATGTATAGAAATACACCCCAAATTTAAAATTACTGCCTAGATTTTCATGAAAAAGGGGGAGACAAGAAAACCAACACAGAGAAGTGTCAATTAAAATAATCCAATTTATAGAATATGTGTGATGTGCCAGATATGGTATTCAGCTTCTTATGTATATTATCTCAGGTCTTACAATCACATTCATAACAGATACTACTATTATATTCATTTTGCAAATGGAGATGCAGAGGCTAAGAGGACAAGGACATTGCTCAGTTCACCCTGATAATGAGTGGTAGGGCCAAAAACTGAACCTATTTCTGTGTGGTCGGTCTCTGACCTCTACTGAAAAGATGGGAAGTAACAGACACAATTCCCCTGAAATATTCCCTTCCGTTTAAGGGCCCGAACTGCTCCCAAGAGCTCTGGGACATTGGGTTAATGGATTATCCTTGTCATTGCTGTTTGAAAAGGACCAATAAACACTTTGAGAGAATTACACTTATCTCATCTAGAAGCTCTTTATAAAGAACAAACTGTATAAATTCCCTTCTAGATTTTGAAAATATAAAATATTTTAGGTAGAATTTACACTCCATGAAATGCTTTAATAGTTAATTTTATGCCATTTCTATTTGAAAAGTTGTTTTTATACGTGTTCTATGAAATAATCTCCACCAAAGAGATCAGCTTCTCTTTTAAATTTCTGAATAATTTTGTTGGAGGAAAACACTCACCTAGACTTTTAAAAAAGAGTGGCAATACATGATTTTTTTTTACATTTTCAAGACTAAAAGGCATTTTATTTGCAAATTCATAGGCTTAAAAAAAATTCAGAACTAAGTTCCATTGTAATGAACGTGAGTGAGCAGAGCATCGTAAAATGAGTAGCTCAGTTTTTTAGACGGTTTGGGACATTGGATATATTTAGAACAAGGTGGGAACCAGTTGATAAGACTTCATGTTTTTGATGGCTTTTCAGCCCAATAGTACTTAGCTTACATACCTTACCCTCCAGCAGTTGTGCTACTAGGTATTTACTCAAAGAATACAAAAGTACTAATTCAAAGGGATACATGTACCCTGATGTTTATAGCAGTATTATCTACAATAGCCAAATAATGGAAATAGCCCAAGTGTCCACTGATAGATGAATGGATAAAGAAGTGAAATATATATGTACATATATACATACAAACATACATATGTACAATGTGGAATATTACTCAGCCATAGAAAAGAATGAAATCTTGCCATTTGCAGCAACATGTTTGGAGCTAGAAAGTATTATGCTAAGTGAAATAAGTCAGAGAAAAACAAATACCATATGCTTTCACTCATATGTGGAATTTAAGAAACAAATGAGCAAAGGGAAAAAAAGAGAGAGACAACCCCAGAAACAGACTCTTAACTATGGGGAACAAACTGATGGTTACCAGAAGGGAGGTGGGTGGGGGGATGGATGAAATAGGTGATGGGGATTCAGGAGCGCACTTGTGATGAGCACCAGGTGTTCTATGGAAGTGTTGAATCCCTATATTGTACACCTGAAACTGATATTACACTGTAGGTTAACTGACTGGAGTTCAAATAAAAACATTTAAAAAAGACTTGAGTATATAGAAAGAGTTAAGAATTTTGTTATTTTAATTAAATAAAATGTACCAAAGTTACTCTGCTGTGTATCGAATGAAATACACAGTTGTTACTGTGCTGCATGGTAATTAGCTGCAAGTCATAAGAAATTTTAAAAGGACTTTCATTTTACCAGCACTAATTTTTTGTCAACACTGTGACCAGCACAGTCAAATCTAATTTTTAAACACTCTTCTATAATCATACAGTTTTCCCTGGATAAGAATCATTCTCTCTCTTCCTCTTTGTCTCCTTTTGCTTTTCCTCCTGCCCTTTCCCAAGATGAAGGGAGTCCCAATGCTGGCTCAGCATTCCTGTTCATCACCCCCCCGACCCCCCCCCCCCCAATCAGGGGATCCAGCTGCTTGGAAATGCAGGCCCAGGATTCTACAAACTTTGAAGCCATGCCTAATTTGGGTCCTTAAATGTACATCTCCTGCTTTATTTGTAGGGATCTTTATCACATCCCCAATATTTTGGTGTGGGACAGAAAGAAGACACCCAGCATGAGGTGAGAACGTGGTACCACAGGGAGAGGAAGGGTGTTTGCCAATGCTTGGAAACCTCAGCATTTGACAGTTTGGGGTTAAGAGGAATGAAAGCAGGGATGCAGATAAAGGATGGGGAAAAAAGGGGAGTAGAGCAGCCTCTGGGGTCCACAACCTCTGTAAGAGACCCTGTGTCCATACATGTCCCTAGGGCATAGCCTTTGGCAGATTTAGCCTAAGCTCCTCCTCCCAAAGGAAGCTGGGAGTAGACAGAGAGAACAGAGCCACTTGGGCTTTTCTCACAGGTAAAGCATGCTTACCTCTCCGGAGGAATCAGGCAGATTAGGGCTCAATCTTAGTCCTATCACTTTCTAGATGTGTAACTTCCGCTAATCACCAAACTCTCTGAGCCTCATTTTCCCCATTGATGGTTTCCCCATTGGTGAAATAGGAGTGATACTCTCTACCTTACATAGTTCTTACGAAGATTTAATGAAATGAAGCATCCAGACATTGCTTAACACAGAGTAGTAGGTTCTTGACAAAAGTTCTCTTCTTTTCTTCTCCCCTGAAGCACAAAGAAGGGTCCCCCCTCTGCCAGTCTTTCCCCATCTCCAGCTTTCCTCAATTTCCCCCATCTATATTTATTTCACTTCTCTTCTGAAGATCGGAATGTTCAAAACAAATGTACAAAGTTTTGGGGGTGAGTAAGTATGAGAGAAGATAAGTGACAGCTTTTGGTTCCTTCCTGGTGGATTACAGAAGGGAGTGTCACAGTCCTGGAGAGGGTGTCCTGGAGAAAGGTTGTGTCTTCAAGGCACAGGAGCATTTTCCATCTTTTGTCCTTTGTGGAGTGGGAGATGTGACTGTCCTTTCCAAGGTACCTAGGGCCTCTGACCAGACACTGCCCCACCCATCAGGTCTAATGGGCTTCCAAAGGTCCTGTCGAGAGTGAGCCCTGTATGCTACTCTGGGACTAACCTAGTAAGCTGGGGAGTTTGAGGGGTCCGATGGGATAACTGCTGCACCTTATACATTTAGCTCATCACTTGTGTTAAGTGCTACAGGCTCCCTTCTTGATTGATACTGGATTTATCACTAGACTGCAATAGATCACTCCTCAAAATCCTTTTCTGGTGTTTGGGAAAAGCTAAGCTGATACTAAAAATGAAATTGGTTCTCTCACAGCATCTTGGACCCAAAGGATTGTTCCCGGCTTCTCTTTAAAGTGCCTGGTGGTTTTCTTTCCCAACTTGATCTCTGTTTAACAATCTGTATTAATATTTCAGAAACATTAGGTGGCCTGTGTATTGATGGTACTTTATTCCCTAGGCTCAAAAAACTCTTTTCTTGGAATTGGATTGCTTTGGGCAGTTTAACAACCAGTGCTAGGCTAAGAGTCAAACAATATTGCCCTTGTAATTATCTTGTCATGGCACGAGACGATAGATGAGGGCATGTCTGCTCTGCAAAAGGCCAATTCAATTGTGACATTAAACAGATGTCATGATCCAAATGAAATACAAGTAATGGGTTACCGACCCAACCCAGTCATATCCGGCCAGTCAGCAACCCCTCCCCACACTTCTACCCACTATAGTATACTAACAAATATATTCAAGTCGAAAATGCAATATTAAAAAGTTAGAAAACATGCACTGAAAACACCCCACCCCCAAATCTGTGCTGAACTAAATTCAGTGAAATTTCTGTGCATACCTCAATTGGAAACAATTCTGTGTTTCTGCCTAATTCTTTAGTAGTACCTTCAGGGGCATTTTAATAAGATTCCACTACGAATGAAGATACCAGACTTTGGGGCAAAATCTTACTGAGAAGCATAAGAAAGCACATTGCTCTCTCATTGCTAAAGAAAGAACTTAAAGAAAGAATTTCTTAAAGGCTCTAAGAAGCCCCAGACTGATGTGCAAAAGCCTAGGCTCCCTCCTTCCCTCTTACCCCAGTTCCCTGCTAACTGGGAGGCCATCAGAGGAGTTCAGATGACCCTGCACCCCTCCTGGGATCTATGAGTAATAGAAAGTTAGCCAAGTGGGGAGGGGGCGTCACAGAAGGCCGCCCACACGGGTGAGCGAACGCGGACACAGGCGGGAGCAGAGTGGGAGATCTACCAACGGTGTGGAACACTTGGCTTTCTAGTTCAGAAAAGGCATCCTGAACTCCTGGTTAGGAAAACAACCCAGTGATCAATGCGTCGGCCGTTGCCACTCTATTCCACCCTTTTTACTCCCGGAGACAAGCTCCGTGCGCTCCATCTTTCTGAGCTGAGGCTGCTGCCTCCCTGAAAGCCATACTGCCTTTCTTTTCCCACTTTTGTTTCCATTTTCTTCACTGAGTTTGGAGCTAGTCGCCCCCCAACCCCCGCCCCGCTCCTCCCTGCAGGCGCCTCCCCACCAGCACGCTCTGTACCTTCCGGGCGGGGCTGGAGAGAAGATGCTCACAGAGATCGGTCACCTGTAGTGAACCCTCCCTTTGGGAGGAGCAGCGGGTGGAGCCGGCGGGGGCAGCCCCCCAACGCGGACCGCAGCACCCCGGGCGCGCCCACTCTAGGAGCCTGTGGCTTGGAGCTCCGAGCTCTGGCCAGCCGAAACGTCACCTGAGGGCTATCCTCCCCCTGCCCGAACGCCCTTCTGTGCGGGACTGGAGACCCAGCAGACAGGTCCTCGATGCAAAGCCCCGGGCAGCGGTCCATCTGGGGGAAGGTGGGGAGGAGTGGGAGGGTCTGGATCGGGAGCGCAGTCTAAGACAGGTCTGGAGCCAAACCCTACCTCCACTTCCAGAGGGAGTGTCAGGAGAAAGAAACGGCTGCAACCCCCAAGAGGGGGGCTTACTCTTGCCACTTAAAGCCACTTCATTCAATCAACACCTTTATTGAGCACCTTCTGTGTGCCCTGAGATCTTCTAGCAGTTTAGGAAGCCCTAGCGAATACAATGTTAAAACGTCTCAGCTCTTTGCGGAGCTATTGTTTCTAGTGACTGGTAATCAGTCGCTTTCCTGTGAACATTTGTAGGTGTTTTTCAGCAAAAGAGTAAGGGAATAGAATTCTGACTTGCTCTTTATTTCAACAAATGTTCATTGATGTCCCAAAGATTCAAAGGAAAGGTGGGAGGGAAGGAGGGAGATGAAACTTACAATATCACCAGGGAGCTAGTTTCTTTTTAGGAACTTTGGCTTAGCCTGATTAAATCTCTTTGGTATCTCCCAAACTGTGAACTCAAGCTGCTTTATAGTGACCATGAGCTTCATGCCTTCCTATAGATCAAATCTGATCAGTTGCTACTTAGCAAATAAGGTGACATTTATAAAGCTGGACCTGGATCACTTCTTACCCAAGAGAGGGTAAGGAAGACAGCCCTGATTCCATCCCAGCCTCATAATTTCCTATTAGGTGTTTGACCTTGGGCAGATTTGTTAATGTCTCCAGTCCTCAGTTGCCCCTTCTGTAAAATGAGGACTGTAAATGCTTCCCTCCTAGGGATGCTGGGAGGCTTCATTGTGATGGCATATCAAAGGCACTTAAACCTTGCCTGGCAGGTAGTAAGTGCTCAGTAAGTGGTCCCTATGATAATTAATGGTGATTACAGCACCTTTCAGAATCCTCCTTCCTTCTGGAATCTGAGTGGTTGGAGTGCCATGGTGAAATGTCATGTATGTACATGTTAGAAAAATACAAATTAGAAAAATAAAAAACCTTGAAAGATTAAAGATATTGCCTCCAGAATTCAACAGATCAGAATGTTTAAAAGGAAATATGGAGGCACTGATTATAAATTTTAGAGCTGGAACTTACCTTGCTGTTTTATGCAAAGAGGTATTGCCTCAAAATGAGTATGTGTTCTAAAATCTCTTGCAGAAAAGCCAAGGGAGGAGTATAGAAAGTGGAATTTAAAGAGATCTTAAGAGAGTTCAAAGTGGGAGCTTTAGCAGCCAAGATCCTAAAAGGGTGTGTGGTTATTAGCAAATGTGACACGTAAAATTTTATCAGGGCACCTTTGAGGAAAGAGGGAAAAAAACCCCACCTGACCCATCTCTTAGGCTGATTCTTACCTGTTATTGAAACTTCCACTTCTAATATCCTTGTTGAAAAGCATTTACTATTTCTCTGTTAATATAAAAACGCAGTCTACTGAGTTCATACACGTTACGTGTTCTGCAGATTAAATTCTTGAAGTTTTTTCCCCTGTACCATTTTATTATCCCTGACCAGATTCTGAGTCTTTTCCATGTAAACTCAAGGTGGGTGGGGGGGCTTGTCTTGCAGTTTGCACCTGGAGGCATCCATTTTAAAGAGGCAGGGCTCTCTGCAATAATAATTTTTACCACTTCAATTCTTTGTTCCAGTGATTGAAAATGATGACAGTCAAACTCTATCTCCTTGTGTACTCTACATGAGGGATGAATAAATCTCTTTTTGTTGTTGTTGTTGCCATATTGAAAAAGAGAAAAAAAAACCAATTTTTTTTCCTAGCCCAATATATTGCACTGTGTTTTACTAGGCTTTGGAAGTTGGAAGGCCTGTGCTACAGACCACTATTCGGGAAATTACCACCATATGAGATTGAATTGCATCCTTGTTTGTATTTGCCAGTTTTCAGAGACACTGAGGGAGGATATGTGGCCTCATCTCCTATTGTGGTGGCATTTTTATATATACTTTGAAAAGTGTCATCACATACTGGTAACAACTTTGGGTGGTATGTAGGATGGGTTAAATCCCATTTCACTAATACAAAGCTGAGGTAAAAGAGTAAATCGTCGGCAGTGAAGCGGAGGCATAATCCAGGCATCAAATCCCATCCAGTTTGTATCCTAACCCGTGAGTTCCTTGGTGATGTCACCTGCCTTAGAGAGCGCTAGGGGAGCCAGAATTCAGACTTAAACCCCATCTCTGGAACATCTGTTCCTTTTCTCTCAGCTGGAACCTGGGCTGGGGTTCGAGACTAATCACTTCCGTGTTACTGGTGGAGTGTGGGGAAGCGGCCGCTGGCCTGGTTTTGTCCCACCGTGGACACAGATTTCTGACTGTGCTTATCAGATAAACTTTGGTCTAGCACAAGAATTTCTGGTGGGGTTCATTGATTCTGGTCTTATAAAAGCAACAGAAGGAATGAATGAGAGGACTGGCCATACGTGCTGACGTGAATGAAGTCCGTTGTGCTCCACACGTGTGTAGGTGTGGGTAGCAAGGGCATGCAGCGGGTCCTGGTGTTTAAGGGAGTGTGGCTGTGCTGACCTGGCATGGCTTTCTTCTGAGACCTGGCCTGGGCTGGGATGTCACTTCTCTCCATAATCCACTTGCCGTCAGCTTGGTCTTTGGCTCTACACTTCCTCAAAGCACAGGCTCTGAGAACTGAGTTCTAACCTTTCACTCCTATAGAAGGATCTGCCTCCCTCTAAAAAGCTTAACAGTGTTCTGGCTGAAGTGCTCGCTTCCCAGACTGAACTCACTGTGTCTGCAATCACTCTAGAGGCTGAATTCTTAGTGAGTTGTGACAGTGGGAGGGATTTTGAAGTCCCATCAACAGGAAGACTGTTTCTTTGCTAGGAGCCTCCCAGTGGATGCTCGTGTAGATTATGATGTTTTAAAACACTCAGACTGCTGCATCTCACGCTGTTACTGTCTTAGGTAATCATGTGCCTACTCACGTGAGCATTGCATAAACACCAATGAGATATTGCAATGTTTCTGCACCAGTTCTGTACAACACTAATGCCATTAAATGACTTGTAAACAAAGGGTTTTATGGTTGTGACAGACTGAATTACTGGTCCGGGTCTTTTAGCCCTCTCTGGATCCACGTGCTTGCAATGGCCTCATCGTGGACAGCGCATATTCCATTGCCCCTTTACTTTGGGCCTGGCCCTGTGACTTGCTTCGTCCAGTCGATTTTGGATTAGAGACAGTGTGACAACTCTCAGACTACAACTTAAGAGATGCCATACCTTTTCATTGCCCCTTTTGTCCTTTGCTACTGCCTGAGAATGTTCTGGCTAACCTGTTGGGCTGGAGAGGGTGAGAGAAGTGTGGAACATCAAGATCCACAGACGTATAGCTGGAAGCAGAGCTATTTCAGCCAAACTATAGATCTGTCAGGATAAATGATGATTGTCTGTAGCAACTGAATTCGGTATGGTTTGCCATACAGAATTATTGTGGCAATAGATAACTGATGTAGTGGTCAACAGGGTCTGGGACACAGCGTATGCTATATGATTTTTCACTCCCTCTTGGAGAGTTATAATGCACGTTGACATATTAAAGGCTCTGAAAAGGACTGCAGTAACCATTGCTTCCCAAACTCATTTCATTTTTGTACCTTTAATAATATCTTATGAAATATACACTTCGAAAAATTTAAAAATTATTAAGGGCAGTTTATATAAATCCTAGTCTTGCTACTAAGAAACCTGAAATGAACTCTTAGAACAATTGTCAATGATTTTCAAGCCTTAATTAGACTCTAAAATTTTGCTTATTAGTAAGTCCCCATTTGCTTTCTCATGGCTCCCATCAATGACTTGTACGGCTCCAAATTTCTAAATGATTAAAAGCTATTTTCCACTGCTAATGCCAACCGTATTTCAGAGTGATTTTATAATCAGTATATGAAAATTTATTTTTAAATAAATGACCAATAAATTAAATTGATTAATTTTAGTTACTTTCATTGTTTTTTTAAACTCACATATCCAATATTTACTATTAAAGTCACTCAGAAACCATGTTGGAATAAAAAATGAGAATGAATTACCTGAAATATTGGTTAATCTGTGTTTCTTCTTATTTTTGAGAAATGTGGAGCACATATAAGAGAGCTCTTTTTCAAGCTTAGCCACAATGCCAAGCACCAAAGAAAATACAGGGTTTTAGGAAACAAGTAACAACTCCCTTTTTATTTAATTTGGTAACTATACATCATTGTTGAGATCCGTTTAATTCTTTAAGGGGACTTGGCATATGCATTTATTTCAGACACTCACAGGTGCTTATGTTCAAAACTCACCATTGGCAATGAAGTACATGCAACAATTTATACTTTATTTTTTTCCAACTTTTTGAAGAATCATCATAGATTATCATGTATGATGTTTTAGCGACCATAAATGACTATAACCTAGAATGTCTTAAAGTGGAAAGTCAGTTGAACTTTGGTGCATTTTCCTTCTCTTAGGTGAACTTCTTTCTTTATACTATATTTGCCCATGACACGTTGGTCTATAGTAAGGTGTTATCTATTAACTAAAGTGTGTTAGTAAAGCTTCATTATTCTTCTTAAGGTATTTAAGTGGTACTTTTTAAAGGCACGCCTATAGACACCCATGTCCAATTACGAAATGATCACAGATTTGAAGAACTTAGTCTATAAGGGTAGAAAGACAAGTGATGAACTTGACAATATTCTGCTCGATAATCTCTCAATCATATCTTGTGTGCAGTTGGCAAGCCCTGGAAAATACTCTTAGGGCTAAGCCAATAATAAATTGGGATTTCACACCTTGAAGTGGTTATAATTTGCTGCTTAAGGGGGTTGTAAGTAGCTACTTAACCTTAATTTACTTTTCTTGGGATTTTGTGATATAGTAAAGTTGTGTCAATATAAACTTTTGGAAATTTTTAGAGTGGAAAATTGCAAAAGTTGATCAAACAACCAGTCAGCTAGCTAGATATAAACCAACCCGCGATTCAGCCACACAGCCAACCCACTCATCTACCAAGTAGCCAGACAACAACCAGTCAACCAACCAACTAATCAGTCAGTCGGCCAACCAACCAGTCAACCAACTAATTGGAAACCAACCAACCAGACAAGCATCTAACTAGGAAATCAACCAAGCAACCCATCAGCCATTCAGCCCACAGGCCAGTCCATCTACTACACACCAGTAATTATTCTAGGCACTGGGGGTACAAAGATGAACAAGATATCATCCTTGTCAATGAAGAGGGATATTTGCAATCTTATGGGAAAAATAAACAACAGTTATAGTACAGTATGAAATGGAAATATGATATGTATTTCCAGATAGAAGTAAAACATATTAATTCAATATTCCTGAAAAAGGTAAGTTTGGGGATCAGAATTTTGACTGGTTAATGAGGTGGAGAATCCTCAGCCTTGTTTTTGTTATTTGAGAAAACGTAAGAGGGGCTTCATTGTGAATGACTGCCTTTAATCTTTGGAATGAGAACTGCATACTCTCTACTAATCAGTTACCCTAAATGTAATTGTATGTGGTAAACTGCATATAAATAGAAATGGGTAGTTGTTCATATCCAACTCCATCCTCAGGAATTTGTGAAAAACTTTGACCAAGCAAATTTCACTAAACTGACCCTGGTTTAATCCGGTTGATATATCTCCTGTGGCATCAGGTTCAGTAACTCTTTGCCATATCTCCAGTGCTCCCAGGGCTGAGATAGGAATGCCAGGACCGGGGCGCCTGGGTGGCTCAGCCGTTAAGCGTCTGCTTTCGGCTCAGGTCATGATCCCAGGGTCCTGGGATCGAGCCCCGCATCGGGCTCCCTGCTCGGCAGGAAGCCTGCTTCTCCCTCTCACACTCCCCTTGCTTGTGTTTCCTCTCTCGCTGTCTCTCTCTGTCAAATAAATAAATAAATAAAATCTTTAAAGAAAAGAAAAGAAAAGAAAAGAAATGCCAGTACCTCATTTTCAGTCTCAGCTAATTCACTTGCTCGAGTTTCACTCTTATTCCAGAGTTCATAGAGATAACGGACTTCTAAAATACTGTGAAAAGTACATACTACTTACTGCTCAGGTTGCGTATATTTCAGTTCGCTTGGGACAATTCCAGTTAATGCCTTTGTTCCAGTGTGATTATTCATAGTGTCTAATGCCAGCGTTGTGAGTGCCCGGGACAACCACCTATGTGTCCTACTCATCCTATGGGGAAGGGTTAGGAGTGTTTGCTTTCAAGATTAGGTGTAAACTAGGAACAGAGAAGAAATGTAGGTACCGTGATACTTCCTGCAGGGCATCATTAGTATCTTCCCGGGGGCAGTAGTTTAGAATTCTAAGGTTTTGCCATTTTATAATCCCATCGAATGAGCTTCATGAACGCACCTACGCACACATGCGCACACACAGATTCTCTGAGAGCACCGAAGAAGGCATGAATGACTGTATGGGAGGGCTTTGAGAAGACTCGACAGTGGTGGTTTGAACTAGGTTTCAGAGACTGAGCAGAGAAGAGGGTAGAAAGAAAACATGTCATCTCACAGTACAAATGGATGCAAGACAACCATTTGGCTGCGTTTCTTTAGCACAAGTCTGACTGTATATGTTACTGCTTATGAATCATAAATGTGCAAATTTATAACTGGTTATATAGAAATGCACTAGCAGACATGTGATCAATGGTATATTTAGCAGTCTGGATACACAAAAGGATCTTTTGCAAGGGGATCTACCCTAGTAAGTCCATCACCAGCAGGAACAACCTCACTTTGTCCAACTTTGGGTAGAAAATTGAAGCAGTCATTTTGCACGTGCTCCATTGCTCTGCAGTCTTAGGGATTTTTTTAAATGATTTTATTCTTAGATCGAATTCTTAATTCCGTTGCTGTAATCTATACTGAGTTCATTTTAAGAGAAATTATGAAATGTTTAAAAGCTCTAAAAGCTCACATTTTTATATTTATAGCATTTGTATTTTCAATTTGTTGTTTTAATAATGTATAAATGCTCTGGGAGCCTGGGTGGTTCAGTCAGTTAAGCATCTGCCTTTGGCCCAGGTCATGATCCCAGGGTCCTGGGATCCAGCAGCTCCCTGCTCAGTGGGAGTCTGCTTCTCCCTCTCTGTCTGCCCTTCCCCCCACACATGCTCTCTCTCTCTCTCTTTCTCTCTCAAACAAATAAAAACATTAAAAAATAATTTTATATAAATGCTCTTCATGTTACTGACACAGATACTCAGAAAATGGTTTAATTTATCCCAGTTTTAGTAAAGAGTCACCGTAAATCCAAAAGGGGGATTGAAGAGAATTCACTGGTTAGCTATTTGTTTCTCAATCTTGGCAAATCTTTCTCTCTTTTTTTTAAAGTGAGAGAGTTTGCACTTGAGTGGGAGCGGGACGGGGGACGGGGAGGGGAAGGGCAGAAGGAGAGGGAGAGACAGAGAATCTTAAACAGGCTCCATGCCCAGTATGAGCTCCGCACTGGGCTTGATCTCATGACCCTGAGATCATGACCTGAGCCAAAATCAAGAGTCAGCTGCTGAACCAACTAAGCCATCCAGGTGCTCCTCATCACTTTATATTTCAAAGGCATATGGTGTCCTTGGGTACTGAGCAAAAACAACTGCAACTAAACAGTAAAAAACCCATAAGGTATTTGACAAATTCCAGATTACAAAACAGAATTTATATTAAAATTTAGGAGAACATTTAAAACCAGTCTTAATAAATACAATCTTAAGAAAATTAGAGGAACAACACAATAAGGAAGACGGATCTAGGTATGAATCTAGTTATGAATTGGAAACAAGTCTAAGGACTCATTTTGTAAGTTTTGTGCTGCAGGCAAAGTCATTTAATATTTCTGAGTCTCAACTTCACCATGGATAAAATAAGGAAAAGAAAACTTGCCCTACCCACACTACAAAGTAACAAATATTAAACATAAATTATTATTAATATAGATTAAATATGAGGAAGTACTTTATCAGGTGGCAGTTGAGGGGTTTGTCCTTAAGTCTATTTAGAGGTATCGTACTCATGGAAATAATAAAATATATCCACCTGCAAAGGCTGAGCTTCTTAGTCTGGCTGTCTTTCCTTTGGCAACTCTGCTCCCTCTTTGCAGACTAAATCAAACAAGTTCAGGTCAACAAAAATTTATGAAGAATCTGTCGGGATGTAGTAATGCGGGTGAGGTGGGCAGAGGGTGCTCGTCAATGAGCACTTCCAAGATGCTAGTCTGTAAATTCTTTACCACTGGTTCCTGCTCTTGCCAGTGCCTGAGCTGGCTGTTGGGCACAAAGGTAAGACAGAGCTCCTGCCCCAAGGAGCTCATGATCCAGTGAGGGGGGACAGATGTATACATGATCACTTTCAGTGTAATGCGGCAAATAGTATAATAGAAAGACAGTCACAGAGGAATGTGGAGACCCTTAGCTAAGCCCGAATCTCATCAGGGAGTATTAAAGAGATATTTTAGGTGCCAAGGATATTGTGTGTGTCAGAAAGCCTCTGTGAAGACCATTATGGTGGAATCTGTGGGACTGACAAATGAGACAGAGTTACCTGCTTGTAGTATAGAGATAACAAGCACAGGGTTTATTGTAGGGCAGACACTTGCCTAAAACCTCATTATGTCACTGACTCGCTGTACAGTATTTCTGAGCCTCAGCTGCTATATCTGTGGCACAGGGGTAATAATATCTCCCTCAGTCCGCTAGAATGTAAACTCTGTGAGGACAGGGACTTGGGCCTCTTTTGTTGGTTACTTTATCTCCATCACTCAGAACACAACAAACACTTACCTGGCCCATAGTAAATCCTCAATAAATAATTACTGAATTTGTTCAATGAATGAAGGCAGTTATTTACCTTCCAATCTTCACTGTTAACTTAGTTTTATTAAAAAGCCACAATTAAATTAAGGAGAGATTGGTGAGGGTCCACTGGTTTACCATTTGCTTCTCAATTCTGACTAATTTCATTATTGTCTTCCAAGTGATCATTTCAAAGGTACACAGTGTCCTTATGTATTGAGTAAAAAGAGCTTCATTATACAAGGAAAGGTGAAAGGTAGAAGAGCAGACTCTGTGCGTGACACTTTGAATATCCATGTCATCTGCCATGTCACCATGTCCATCCACACTGAGAAATTCGCAAGCATCTGAAGATGCAGGTCTGTCTATAAGGATGGAATCAGCATTCTTACTTTTTCTGTTTTTCCATGTTTTAGAGTTCCATTTTTTCATAAGTATATAATTTTTCTGAAAGTAGCCTTTCCCAAATCATCAAAGAGAAAATTAAAAATGTCCTAGAATAGGTCATCTATCAGGCTACATCTTTTATGCACGTCTAATTTAACGGATTGGCATATTTCTCATTCCACTGGAAAGCTGTCACACAAATATTACTCTAGAGAGTTGGTACACCTCCTCAACCTGAAAGCTGGGTCTTGGAAAGACCTCAGGGACGATTCTAATACCAAGTGTAGTTCACACCACTGGCCACTTGGTGGCAGTGCCAACTAAGTGCCAACCTTATAGGTCAGGGTACACACCAATGTGCAGTCCCTAACTTCTCTTTATCCATTCACATTTAGGACCTATAAGAGGTGTTAGGTCAAAATTTCATACTCCATTTATGACATTAGTTAGGCCCATAATTAGGTGACACCTGAAAAGGTGAATAATGAAAATTTCGGCAGTGTGCTATAATCATCTTTATCTCCATGCCACATCAGTCATGCACTTTCTGGGCCATATCCCAGAAATAGTTATCACCCTGAACTTCTCTACCTCTGAAATTTGAAACCCTACTCTCTGATCACTAATGCCTATTGTCCCCTTTTCACTGTTACTACAAAGGCCGAGTTAATCCAGACCACAGTCTCTTGAGTTCTTCTCTTTATTCTTTGATTCAGTCCAGGTTCCAGGGTTCATCCAGCAGCTCTTCCCTCCACTAACTTTGACCTTTTTTGATACCCTTGAACGTTACAGACCCCCCCCCATGCCAATCCCTCTCCTCTTCTATATTTTCTAGCATCCCTTAGATAAGGGTGACAATATGACTAAGTTCTCACGAATGAATGTGAGTGCAAGTGATGTCTGCAATTCTACCTTTCTTTCTTTCTTTTTTAAAAATTATGTTCAGTTAGCCACTGTATACTACATCATTAGTTTTTGATGTAGTGTTCAATGATTCATTAGTTATGTATAACACCCAGTGCTAGAAAATACTTTGCTCTAGACTTCCTCTTTTTGCTTCCCCATGAGGTGGAACACAGATGAACCAGCTAACCAACTCTGACAACACAGATGGGGGGGGGGATGGTAGGAATTTAGCTCCCTGAATAAATTTATGAATCCAATCCTTCTGGTCAACTTGGACTTTTCATCTTGTGATTATTAAGTGAGAGAGAAATAAACTTCTATTTCATTTAAACCACTGAGCACTGGAGGCTTTTGTCATAGCTGCTCAACCTTTACTCTAACCAATATAGGACCTACCTGGAGGAACTCCATGCTTAGATCAACTCAACTCTCTGCTTCTCCCATGTTTACAGATTGAGAGCTTCCTGAGATAAACTGTATACACTGATTATCTCCATTACACAGAAACACTGGCTTTCCTCTTCACCTGGGCTCTCACACTGCCCAGTGGTCTTTTTCAACATCCTTAGTTGGCTCTCCTATTCTCCCCAGTAGCTTTTTAAACTGTTTACTAAACTCATCTCCTGCTTTACAAAAAATAAAAAAATAAAAAAGATCAGGAAGTAACTCCTTCAACTTCTTCTCCAATCAATATAATTACTTGCTGCTGACCTAACATTTTTACTTCCTATCACAATGGAATTTCTTCCTTTCTCTTCCTTATGTCTCATCCTTCCACTTACCCTGGCCCTCATGCCCATCTGTCTGCATGGGGACTGGATTACATCAGTATTTTTTGTCTTTTTGTTTTGTCTCTTTGGCTTTCCTGCTACAAATACTCCTTTTTTATTTACTCTTACTAATCAAAATTTAAATGTGCTTATTTCCCTTTTCCTATTTTTAAACAACAACTCAAAACTTTGCTTTGATCCCATCAAGCTAATGCCCTGTCTTTTTGCTTTCATAGTTGTGCTTCTTAAAGGTCTTATCTACTGGCTGTGTATATTTTCTATATATATATACTTATATATATTGTGATTTTTGGAGAATGTTCTTTAGAAGCAAAAATCTGGGAACTGGGTGCAGGCTTTCTTGTGAATAACTGCAGCTCAATAAATGCTTCCAAAGCTGACATCTTGGGTACTTGTATTCTCAGGTAGTTTGATGATATAGATTCACAGCTGATTTTATACACACACATTTTTTTTTTTTGGAGAATAAACAATTGGAGAGAGAGACAAAATCTTTTTTTTTTTTTAAGTAATCAGTGGGGCTTGAACTCAAAACTAGATCAAGAGTTTCATGCTCTAAGAGTGGCATGACTGAGCCAGCCAGGTGCCCCCAATTCCATCCTCCTTGAGTGTGGACTGGACTTAGTGACTCACATCCAAAGAATAGAGTATGGCAAGAAAAAAAAATAGTAATGTCATAGTAGAGAAATCTGGCAAATGCTACCTTAAGCAAGTGATTAGTATTAACATCAATAGTGATAAGTCATGTTGATATCACATGCCCTTTGATATATGTAATGAGAAAGACATTGTCTTTGATATTCTTCCCTAAAACCCATAGCCCCATGGTAATCATAAGAAGAACATCAGATGAACCCTAACTGAAAGTCATAGACCAGCAGCAACTAAGGAGACATGACAACCAAATGTAATGTGGGAACCTAGATGAAACCCTGGACAGAAAAAGGATATTGGGAAAAACTAATAAAATCTGAATGAAGGATGGAGTTTAGTTTATATTATTATGGGCTAAATGTTTATGTTTCCCCAAAATCTATATGTTGAAACCCTAATCCCAATCTGATGGTGTTTGGAGGTGAGGTTTTAGGTAGTAATCAGGTCATGAGAGTAGAGCTGTTATGAATGGGATAAGTGCCCTTATTAGAAGAGGCCAGAGAGCTTGCCAGTTGTCTTTCTGCCATATGAGGATACAAAGGGAAGTCAGCCCTCTGCAACCCAGAAGAGGGCTCTCACTAGAACCCGATCATACTGGCACCCTGACTTCCAACCTCTAGAACTGTGAGAAATTATTTTTGATGTTAAGGTACCCTGTCTATGGTCATATGTTACAGCAGCCCAAACTAAGACAGTAATGGTCCAATGTCAATTTCTTAGTTGTGCCAAATATACCAGGGTTATGCAAGATGTTATGATGGAAGAAACTGCGTGAAGGGCATACAGGAACTGTCTGTACTACTTTTGCAATTTTCTATAAATCTAAAATTCTTCCAAAAGAGAAAGTTCATTTAAAAAATCCTATGGGATGCCTGGGTGGCTCAGTTGGTTAAGCATCTAACTCTTGATTTTGGCTTAGGTTGTGATCTCTGGGTGGTGAGATTGCGCCGTGGGCTAGGCTCTGCACTGAGCATGGCGCCTGCTTGGGGTTTTCTCTTTCTCCCCCTCTGCCCCTCTCCCCACCATTCACACGTGTGCACGCTCTCTAAATAAATAAATAAATAAATAAATAAATAAATAAATAAATATCCTATAACATGGAAGACATTGAAGTTCAATTCTACAAAACCACAGAGGAACTGAAGAAACTATAGAGAACTCAAATAGGGTGTACAGGTACAAATTTAAAAATTTACAGTTGAGTCTTTGAATATCTTGACTTATGGAAAGAATATACTGATGGAGCTCCTACTTCAAATAAATTTATATCATCAATTGGATATACTAAGAAAGCTTAGGTTTTGCAATGTTTACATATTTGGCAAAATATTGAAAAGAATAATAAATAAGAGTCCTTTTTTAAACAAGTTTTTTTTTCCTTGCAAAAATGATTTATCAATGAGATGTACTTTGAATGGAGGCAAAATCAGTACCTGTGGCAATATTTGGGGTAAACTATTTGCATATTTAAGTACAAAGCTTGGAATTGGGAATATTCTCTATGATTAGCTCTGAATTTAACAGCTACCTCAGCACCTTATAAACAGAGCATTTTATCAGAGAAAAGTATAGACAAGTGTCAATTTCAGTATTAGCAACCAACGTAAAATTCTGAAGATTACGACTGATGAATAATTTAAAAATAATAAGGTTAAAAAGTAACATTCTTCAAGGAAATACTAGTGACATTTTAAGACATGGAACTAGGCAAATGATAGAAACACATGAGTATGTACTTCCAATAACTATTCTGTTTATTTCATTTTTAAAGTATTCAGATAGTCAATATAACAATGTCTTTTAAAAAATTTATAGAATTTGTAGAATTCACTGTGAATAATTTCTATGGTCACTCAACATATAGATCTTTCTGAGCAGCCTGCTGGCAGACATTGGTTCCTTATTCATTGTTGCATCCAACATGGGGATATTTAGTACATGCTTGTTGAGGGAGTGAATGAATGAATGGACATTTCTGGCCTGTGGAATAGACAATGATGTTGCCACTAATGATGTGTAAGCAGTAGCCAAGCTTGACATCAGCACTTCCTGTTTGCAGTATGTGGACATTTAATACTGGGTAACCCCTGTTCAGGTGCTCATGGTGGAGACTCAGACACAGTGTGGAGCACCTCCTCTTTAATACTTACTCCCTCCTGGGGTTTCTGTCTCCTCATTTTTTTATTTTGAAGTTTAAAAAATCTATTAAAAAAGTTGAAAGACTAATATAATTAACACACAGAAAATTAACAATAATTCCCTATTGTGGAAAATGCACTTACATTTTCCCAATTGTCCCCAAAATGTCTTATTGGATAGCCTGTTTTTTTTCCAATCTTGTATCTAATGAAATTTCATGCATTGCGTTTGTCTGTGTTGCTTTTCCCTCTTTTAATCTAGAACAGTCCACTGACTTCTTTTGTTCATTTTTTACATCACTTATTTTTTGAAGAGTTTTACAGAATGTTCTATATTTTCGATTTGTCTACTGTTAAGATTTTAAAATGTTATAAAGCAAATTAAGAACATGTGGCCAAGATTCCTTTTATTAGACAAGGATGTTTTAGAGAACTGGGCTTTTAGGCATAAATGCCAGTCATAATGTGAAGAGATTTCATCTAACATACAGGACAGGAGGTCTCCTTCCCATACAGTTAAGGAAAAAAAACAACAGTTATTTCAATGAGGAAGTAATCACTTAGAATTTGTTGATAATTTCTTCTTTTCAAAGACACCAGGTATAATTCCCACTAAGTAATTTCTGAAGCACGTTAGATTTGAAAAGAAGTTTTTTACAATTTATACATGTAAAGCAGATTGCTTTTAGTTTACCTTTTCAGCAAACATTACACTGTGAGCACATTTGGAATAAAATGACCTGTCACCACATACTAATTAGGATTTATGCAAACAAATAGCCAAATATGGTGATAAAGAGATATTTTAAATTTTATTCAGTTTTCCTACATGATATCATTTTTTTGGTCACTCTTGGTCACTGCATTTTTGGCAGGGGGGGAGGCAGGAAATGAAGCAGGCATAGGCATCAATCCAAACCAATTCTCCTTTCATTTAAACAGACTAACTTGTTTTGAATCAGTGAGTAGCATTTATTTGAAGTTTTATTGCACTAGGTGCCAAGAAAAGATAAAGAGAATATAGCAGATATGGTTCCTGCTTTGGACAATATTATTTTCTAGTAGTGGAAAGAAGGGAAACACACTGATAGATGTTTTTCCACTTGCCATGTTTTGCAATATATATATATATAATGTATATATCATCTTTTGGGGATATTAAATTCTATTTTAAGTGCTTCATTATTTGTGGCCTTAAATCAATCATCTTTCAGCAGCTTGTGTAGAAGATGGTAGGCGCTCAATAAATGTCTTTTCCCCGAATGAACTCAAATTTGTTCCATGCATATTGCTATTTTCAAATTTCTGTCACACATGGTCTGGGTGAATTTCATCTGCATTGAAATTTGGAGGAAGCTCTTGACAGATGACAGTGCGGGGCCCTGCAGGGTGAGAAGAGAAGTGGTGCCAGCCTGGTGGAGAATAACGTGACCTTAAAGCTGCCCTTGAAAGACAGCGGGAGTGTGTGGCTCACACAGCCTTGCCGGCACCTCCACACAGGGCGGTGGGTCCTGGGAGGTACACGGGGAAAACAATAACTACATTAGCATTCAGAGCATCCACATCAAAGTGCTGCTTTCTCCAGTGTCATCTGCAGATGGGAAAGCTGGGGATCTTTAGAAGGTTTTATGGTAATTATAACGCCTCTTATATGCTTATCCTTCTCTACAACGTTGCTCGTGGAACAACTACCTAACACATTATGCTGTTAGAGGATGGAAAAAATTAAAATAACCCAATTCCTTTGTTTGCAAGTAAGTCTCACCCAGTGGCATACATTTACATACATTTAGAAAATATGTATTCCTTCTGGCACCAAACACTATTGGATCAGTCCCTTTACCTCTCTGAGATTTAGTTTCTTCATAAACAGAGAAGGAATAAAAAGATCCACTCTGTTTATCTCTTAGAGTTGCTGAAAGAGCCAATGAGAAAAGGAGTGTGTGTGGAAATCTACAACATGTATTATTACTACTATTACACTCCCTCCCATATGTATATGACCACGTGTAGGCGTGGACTGTGGTCATCAAGAGTGTTCTCATTCAGGGGCGCCCGGGTGGTACAGTCAGTTGAGTGTCTGACTTTTGGTTTCTGTTCAGGTTGTGATCTCAGGGTCCTGAGATCGAACCTGCATCGGGCTCTACGCTTGGTGCGGAGTCTGCTTGAGATTCTCTCTCTCCTTCTCCCTCTGCCTCTCCCCCCCTCCAAATAAATAAATAAATCTTAGGGAAAAAAAAGTGTCTTTGTTCAAGGAGAGACTGCTGTGGAGAGTCAGGGTGAACAGAACAGATTGGTGGGGGTGATGGAGGATAAAGGCTATTCGTTGGGATGAGAAAGATCTCCCAGGGAAAGTTTTGGGACTTTCTTTAAAGTCAGGAGAGAAGACTGTGCTGATGGCTTACTAGAGGCACCTTCTTACTCTCTCTCCATCTATCAAAGCTCAGCTCAGCTCAGCATTTCCCCACCCAAGTCTGTGATGGGTATCCCTGCCCAGAAAGACATCTTGGGGTGGTGGAAAGACTGGGAATCCAGAAAACAAAAACCAGAGCTGGAATCCCAACTCTCCTCCTAATTTGGTGTGTGACCTCTCCACAATACTGAATCTCTCAGAGTCTCATTTGTCTTATTCATGTGATAATCTTAGCATTGTTATGACCATTATGTAACGTAGTAGGTGTGAAGCAGCACATAGTGGCCTTTCAGAAACTGTAGTCTCTTCCAGTCCAAATCTCCAGCCCATTTACAACTAGGATTTCTTCATTTGGGGAATGGGGATGACACTTACCTTCAAATTAATGAGGCAATGTATTTAAGTCCTAGCACAGACCCTGGCATGTGGAATTGTAATGAGTTCATTCAGGCTCCAACCTATGATGATAATACAGTGAGAAGGGTCTAGAGAGGAAAATAGGAGGGGCTTGTGCCTGAGATAGAAGCCCTGATCATGAGGAAAATAATCTGACTTGTGTGTGAGAGGGTCAAATTCAGGCTGCACGATCAACTTCTGGGTATGACACCTACATTGGGTTTCTCCCTTGGTTTAAAATGTCAACAATTGCCAATCATTAGGTATTTTCTTTTCTTTTCTTTTTTTTTTTTAAAGATTTTATTTTTTTATTTGGCAGAGAGAGACAGCCAGCGAGAGAGGGAACACAAGCAGAGGGAGTGGGAGAGGAAGAAGCAGGCTCCCAGTGGAGGAGCCTGATGTGGGGCTCGATCCCATAACGCTGGGATCACGCCCTGAGCCAAAGGCAGACGCTTAAAGACTGAGCCACCCAGGCGCCCCCCATTAAGTATTTTCATATCTGACTTGCCTGTTGATATTGGTGCATAGAAGGAATTTGCATTGCAGAGCAGAGAGGCTTGTTCTCTGGTGTAATTGGTTGGGGGTTCAGCCTGGCACTCAATGCTGTCCTGATCTTTATTCTGCCTGGAGACAAACTGGGAGCAGAAGTGGGCAACACCCAGTGCTTTCTGACCTGTTTTTCATACTTAAAAATTTAGCACATAACTCCTCTCCCCATCCCAATCTAGCAGTAAGTCCTCTTGACTCTACCTTCGGAATTTGTCCACTTCTTTTCACTTGCATGGCCGATAACCCAGGCCAAGACACTCTGTTTTAATTGGACAATGGTGCCAAAAAGTATTCTATCTAGTTCTGCTCTTTCTCTCTTCTTCCCCTCAGTTGGTATGACGGTTGTCTTGACAACCTCCAGTCACCTCTCTCTGCTGTGGCAGCTGTGTGGTTTTTGTGAGATTGGCTCCACCCCCATCTCCAGGGCAACCTCTGATGACTTAATGCCTTATCAAGAAAATCCAAGCGCTATTGTAACATAATTGGTTTGGATAATTCAGCACAAATCCAATCAGCCCCTGACCTCTATCTGACCAAAAGACTGGTTCAAGATGGCCCAATTAGTGTAAAATGTAAGGCATTTGTCAAATAGTTGATGGAAGACATCCTGTTCTGTCTTCCTAGACCTGGAGGAGATAGCATGAGGTGGTATGCAGACTGGGGGCCATCTTGCACAGCCAGCCTGAGGAGGAAGCCACCACAGTAGGAGGCAGAGCTGTCGGAATCTCAGAGAAATGGAGCAAATCTCCATCAACCCATGCCTAAATCCCTTTCTTCCTCTGAACTTTTCAGCAACAGGAACTAACCAATGCCCTCTAAGCCATTTTTGGGTCTCTTACAAAGATTCCTAATGGCTACATTCTTTATACTCTAGACAGAGTGATCTTTTCAAACAGAAATCTGACCATGTCAAGGCCTTCTGTGCCTGTCCAGTTTCTTGGTCTTTTCATTAGGTTCAACCTGAGTTTGGCTGGAATGAGCTCAGTTGCATAGAATATAATTTGAATGGTGTCCCTGGGATTTTCTAAGGCCAGGCCCAAGTCTGATCCTGCCTACCACCTGGTTGGTTCTCACTTTTGGGCTGGAAATATCTTCTTTATCCTAGCCACTGGCTGGAATTTGGAACCTAACTGCCAAATCATTGGATGATTATGAGCCGTGAGGCTGATGCAAGCTTGTTTTAGCACAGCTGCCTTGGGAAACTTACAGTACAGCTACTGCTCTGCTCAGCCGACTAGATGGGCACCCCTTAGACTCTGTCATCTGCCTTGAGAAAGTCAGAACGTGCTACCCATTGAACCCCTCACACCTAAGATACACAAGAGCTTTTTAAACTCCCTCCGCTTTCCATCTTTTTGGGTAGTTTCTCTTCTCTTTCTCTAGCCTGTTATGGAGGATTCAGAATGGCTTGTGGCTGATCTCACTTCAGTTCTGAGGAGTTCTTGACCCTTTTCCTCTAGGGCATTCTTGATCTTCTCCTCCGGATATGTTGTTGTCAAAGGAAACAAAGGATAAAGACCGGAGGCAGTATAGGGAAGAGGATTATGAAGTGAAGGAACACTTCAATTGTGAAAAGAGGCAAATACAAGATACAGGACAGGTACATTTTTTGTAAACCAGGGAAGTAAAGGAAAGCCAAATAAAGTCACTCTTCAGCTGTATTTCCCTTTCAATTTCCTGGCCTTTCTTTTTGCTGTTACTCACACATGGAGTTGAGGCAGAATAGAAATTAATGGGAGCAGGTTTCATGGAGAAGGCCTTAATTCAGAATGTATTGTGTCTTATACCATGGAGGATTTATACTATAATTTGTAGTTGACAAACCTGGGAGAGGGGCACTCACAATGGTCTGGTGAAATGTAACACTTAGGAAAAGGGCTAATGTCATGCAAAAGAAAGTAGGTTGACTGGGAATCTAGAATTTCCAACGCTCAGATCTTTCCTTTATAATGGAATTGAGAGATACCTCTTAGTCTGGATCTTCCATTTAAACATTCCTACCATTTATTTTGATTTCTAAAATAACTGAAGTGAAATCCTTTATGTGCCAGACTTTAGTACTATGATTTAGATTAATCAAAGGTTTGGCTAACAAGCTAGCAAAAAGCACTTTAAATCTCCTGACTCTCTCCCATTACTCTTACGTGATAGGAAGAGGACATCACACAGTAGGAGCCCTGGGCTGAGAGTCCCACCACCCACTTCCTAGATGATCTGGCACCGGAGCCTTGTTTCCCTGAGTCTCAGTTTACACATCTGTGAAATGAAAGATGGCTGATAACACTTCAACTATTTCTGTGACTCTAACTTCATTTGTGGCTCTGTTTGGGAGTAAGTTCAAAAACAAGGTGGTGGTGTCCTTGGTTATACTTTTCAAAAAAGACCAAATGTGAATGGACATTTAATCTGAAACTGTCTCTATTCATTATCGGAGTTTTAAAAGTCAAGTTAGTCCACAGAATACTGATGATTGGGTTTCTCTGATGAGCTCAGATTTGATGATGGCAGTAGGCAATATAAAGTACTTTCTCTTTATTAAGGAATCTCCTAGACTTAAAACCTCCCATTTATGAAATTTCACAGACATGGAGAAAGTTGCCGCCATAGCAGAAGTGTGTCAGCTCTGCCCACCAGATGGGGTTAGTGGATGCTTGTATTTGTTGAGCAAAATGTCTTAGGAATAACCTTTGAGACTTTAATCTGTTCATAAATATCTGGTTCTAGTTCAATCTTGTCTTGGGTCACATTGAACAATTAGGTCTAAATTGGACCCGGATACTATAAAATAATGTGGGAATGTCTAAGTGCTCAGCAACAGGATTTTTATTACTATGACAATATCATCCTTTTTACATTTTAATTAGTTTCCAGGAAGAGTAGATTCTTACCTCACTTTGGTGTGTGTGTGTGTGGGGGGGAAGATTAATAATGTATCATTAAAAAGGTGATTAGAAATATCCTGGGTACTTATTTTTATAACAAAAGAATATCCAACAAAGAGAATTTATGAAATATTCATCCTTCCAATGAGGATTCTGAAATTTAGGAGAATTTTTAAAAATCCACAATTATTTTTCAGTCAAGCAAAGAGGTCCTAAGTCTTCCTAATGAAGGAGTAGGTGTGTCTAAATGTACTCTCAAAGGTCTTCCTGATCTACTGGCCTACTGCTCTGTGAGGAAGCATCCTTGGGTAAAGAGTAGAATCCCAGGGCACCTGGGTGGTGCAGTCCATTGAGTGTCTGACTCTTGGTTTGGGCTCAAGTCCTGATCTCAGGGTCCTGAGATTGAGGCTCATGTTGGGCTCTGAGTGGGGCTCCAAGATGAGCACAGAATCTGCTTTCTCTCCCCCTTCCCCCCTACCCACACATGCATGCTCTCTCTCCTTCCAGTAAATAAATAAATCTTTAAAAGAAAAGAGTAGAAATTCAAGACGGCATTCAGCATTCAGCAATGTGTAAAAACATCAAGAAATGGTCACACTCTTTTTTATATGATGCCAAATACATGTTTTGGTTGGAAATTTCTCATCGATGATGTTATAAGTCAGGTCTGGGGCACAATAGGCAGTGACTTCTCTGGCAAAACAAGAGTCAAGTGAGGAAGGAGGAGGAGCAGGTGAGACCTGCAGGAAGGAAGCAGGGGAGAGGAATGGAGGGAGAACTCCCTAGGTTCTACAGGGCTATGGAATGGGGTTCCTCTGTGCTGAGCTGAAACCATATGAATTGGCAAGAGAGTGGCTCCAAAGGCTCTAGAAAATCTGAATTAATTATGTTAACAAGTGTTTCTCAAAATCTATTTGAATCAGAAAGGTACATGTTGACTCCAATATATTGTATACTTAGGAAGGGCATCCTGGGAATACCAGGGGCTGGTGATGGAGAAAGAGCCACTGTGGGAATGGAAGAGCTAAGGGGATGGACCAGAGTCAGAGTCAGATGTAACTGTGGAGATCGGAGGAGTGTCCCCTTGGTCCCCAGCCACTCTGCTGGTCATACTGTCTGCCTGCGGTCTGGTGGGGCTGTGCTGAAGGTACAGGCCACCTATTTACTCGAGGCAGTATGGGTAGTTTTACCAGTATAACCCATAATAATCAGGTCTATAGTTTTAACTTTAATAATATCATTTAATTATTTATGGTAGAGACTGTTAATATCAATCACAATGTCAACAGGTTATTTTTACTAATGGCTTTTTGAGATCTGAAACATTTATCACCTAGAAATCATTTAGGCAGAGCTGCGTGTATGTAAAAAACTACAAATAAGCCATTTGAGCCAAGCTGGGTACATTTGAAAACCCTTCCTATATGCTAAGAGAATAAAAATTTATAGTCAAAGAATAATGCTTTATAGATGAGTCACAGTTTCAGAAAAGCACATAGTAAAAAGTTCAATATTCATTAAAGTAGCTTTTCATATTTTGTTCCAGAAAGTGTCTTGAATTTATAGATCATCATAATAGAAATTATATTCTCAAGGTTACCCACTCCCCTTCCTTAATAATAAGGCATTATTTTCTAGTTTCCTAAAAGATGAGTGTGTTATACATGTTACCCATTTCTACTTATCGCTTTGAGAAATTTCTGTATATTGTCTAATTCTGCATTTTATTTTATGATAGAAACTTTTGTATCTCCTCTAATTTAGTTCTCAGACATTGATTGAACATACAGAAACGGCAAGGCAGTGTATCTGCTACAGAGGTGGTATGTGGACATGGAAACTCTGAGGCCAGCTGACTTGAAAAAATCGCAGCTCCACTTATGAGCCATTTATAAACTGGGAGGCCAATTAGGCTGGAGGGAGGTGTGTGTCATGCCAGAAGTGTCCTTGGGAACCAAGACACATGGGAGACTATTTAATGAGACATTAACAGCTAACATAGTAAATAGAAGCCAGATAGGATCAATTTAAAATTGGAATTGTTACTTTGACTAGATTAAAGAAGAATATTAATTCTGATGACTGCAAAAATAATGTACGACTGTTAAAATTAAAATGGATATATATTACTCTACAGAGGCTAACTAATAATCTGTTGAATAGTCACTAGAGCCTGGAAATACCAGGTAATATAAAGTCAAAGGGTTCAGGTAGAAGAAATTAACTTAAAAAAAAATTCTCCATGTTATTTGAAAAAAAAAGCATAGTGCAGCAGATATCACTGAGTACTGACTTCTGTCCTCAGGAGACCTGGTTTGATGAACTGGGAGTTGCAAAAAGCAGCGCTTCCCCAACACTGGAGTTCTGGTCTCATTTGCATGCTTCTGAATTTATTTCAACTGCGGTGGTGGAATTTGGGTGAGATCCTTTCTGCAGGGAAAATCTGCATATATCATGGAAAACTGAAACCTTCTGGAGGGATTAGCTGCTCATGGGTAGTAACCGACTCCAGTAGTGGGTGATGCGCTTGTGGAGAGGTTAGCGGGTGAGGTATTGGGAGAGGATTTTGAAAATCCTGTATTTGACTGTAGTATTGAAGAGAGGGAAAAGGGAGGATAGGAAGAAGACAGCAGGGGCACAAGCCCATTCAGCAGGGAGGAGGGATGTGTCAGGTCCAATGTCTTGAGACCTGGAAGTCCCTAGGAAGACTCTGGGAGTAGAGAGACAGGGAGCGTGGGGCAGGAGGCAGGGAGTGTGGGGCAGGAGGCAGAACACATGTCACATGTCTGGAGCACCTGGTCTGCTGCAGCAAGGAGAAACCTCCGGAAGAAATTTATCAGATGAGATACCCTGGTTGATAGATTCCGATGTCATTTTTTTTTTCAGAAAAATTATTTATTTCTCTATATGCTTTATTTATTTATTTATTTTTATAAAAAATTTTTTATTATGTTATGTTAGTCACCATACAGTACATCCCTAGTTTTTGATGTAAAGTTCCATGATGCATTACTCGCGTATAACACCTGGTGCACCATGCAATACGTGCCCTCCTTAATACCCATCACCAGCCTATCCATATGCTTTATTTAAAAGCATCCAGCAAACACCACTTAATTGAATTTCAAAACACATTATTAATTTTCATTTTGCCTTCTGTTTTCTTATTTTGTGAGCTAGTAACCTACTCTACCGAAAGGTAAAATAGCAGATTTTATTATATATACAAAATTAAGTCTAGAATATAAAGCAATAAGGATATTAAGCAGACCCCATTTTAAAGAGTTGAACAACTTGAATTTTACTATTCATTCTTTCAGTAGTTACAGAGGAAGACATCCAGCCATCCATCAGCCAGTACTTATTGCAGAACTGAATATTGTTTCAATGTCTATGATTCCACCAACGTAAGAAGCAGGAATTTAGTAGAATGAGAATAAAAAATATATTTATAATATCCTATATTCAATCATCTCCAATAGTTTCATCCTAATGCTATTCAATGGCTAATAAATGGATTTTCCCAGTAAATCCCTGATTATCTTTCAATTAATTGCAGCTATTGACTTCAACCAATATCAGACTGAGTATTGAGAGTCTCAGCATTGGGGTCATAGCTTTAATTGCAGCCTATGACTTGCCCAATTTCAGCAGAGAAAGTTTGGTGCCACTACCCCTCCTTTAACTCAAGATGCCAGCTAATTTACAATTGTTCTGTTTTATATAAATAAGGGCATGAAGAAATTAGGTTATGTGGTACCACCTTTTTAATTTAGCCCAGCAATGTTTTAGCTTCCCTTAAAGACCCACCTTACTCTAGCTCTGGCACAGCATTCTTCCTCTTGTTCAAAACAAATATAAGACTAACCAATTCATACCAATTAGGATGGGTATTAAAAACAAACCATAAAATGACAGTGTTGGCAAAGGTGTAGAGAAATTGGAATACGTTTGAGTTGTTGCTGGGCATGTACAGCGGTACGGCTGTTGTGGAGAGCTGTATGGTGATTCCTCAAAAAATAAACATAAATTATGATATGATCCATCAATTTCACTTCCGAATATATAGGCAAAAGAAGTGAAAGCAGGAAATTGAATATATATTTGTACGTCTGTGTTCACAGCAGCATATTCATAATAGCCAAAAGGTGGAAACAACCCACGTGTCCATTACTGTATGAATGAATAAACAAAATGTGGTATATCCGTATACTGGAATATTATTTAGCCTTAAAAAGGAAGGACATTCTGACATACACCACAACACGGAGGAACCTTGAAGACAATATGCTAAGTGAATAAACCAGTCTCAAAAGGACAAATATAGCATGACCCCCACTCATAGGAGGTACCTGGGATAGTCAAATTCATAGGGACAGGAAACAGAATTGTAGTTGCCAGGGGTTGGGGGGAGGAGGAACGGGGAGTTAGTGTTCCACGGAGACAGAATTTCAGTTGGAGGAAATGAAAAACTTCTGCAGATGGATAGTGGTGATGGCTGCGCAACAGTGTAAATGTCTTAGCGTCCCTGAACTTTACACTTAAAAATGGTTAGAATGGTGTATTTTATGCTATGTGTGTATTTTACCACAATAAAAAAAAATAAAACTAACCATAGTTAACTGGGGAAGGCTATGCACTTTTATGGGCGATAATTCTGAGTTGGTCAGTATTAGGAAAAGGAAACCTGTTAAGTGGAGCAAACCTATAGCAGCTCAAAACGCAGAGAATTTCAGTATTTCTTTTAAAAATATCAATTATCTCACTGGATAAAGAGAGGGCACCACAAATTAGATATTATACATATGATCTTCCTGATTTAAAAAAAAAAAGATGTGATAAAACCCACTATGCTAAGTAGGCACAGCTTCATGATCTAGGAAAGAAAATGTTAGCTCAGAGGAAGAACATTACCATTTTCCTTCTTTCTTGCAATGACAGGAACATCCATTTCCTTAGTAATTGCTCCTCCAAGATACTGCCTCGTTGCAGAGCCCTTTGCCTTGTGGGCTGCTCCTGCCCAGGAGCCGTCAGTGCTTACTGTCGATGCTTTCTTGTGATGGATCTTTTCTGTAGGTGAATTTTGTGATGTCCTCTTTAAAGGTTCAGAAGTGGAAAATTCTATATTTCTGTTCTGTAAGAGCCAAAACTCAGAAGCATTAGTAGTGTTTCCACTAAACAGGTTTTCTTTATGCCCTCTGTACATACAAATTTTCATATTCTACAAATTCATTAGGTGTTGAATTTGGTTAGCCTTTAACTAGAAAAAATAAGAAATGTATTAAAATGAAGAATTGGGAAAATATAGCAGTCATCTGCTTTCTTCTGATGCCCAGATTTCTGTCTTCTTGTGCAATGTCTTCATTTTCTTGTCCCATACAGCCTTTGATAGTGTCCTTAGCTCAGGATACTCCTTCCTACCTGAGATCAGGGCCTGGACCCCAGCTTATGTGGGCATTGGGGTCTGACCATGAAAGTAGGGTCTTGGGAAGTTATCCAAGCCATGGTACACAGGGTGTCCTGGAAGCTGGAAAGAAATTAGAAAACAGAACCAATTTATTGCTGTCATGTGGAGATAAAGCATTGAATTACAGGACTCTTTTAGACATATTTGATAAAAGCAAATTGGATTTAAGAACAAATCAAATGTAGTAAATGAATGAAACTAAAAACTGATCCCAAGTTTTTAGTTTAGATGAAAAGCATAAGGAAGTCGAGGAGAACGAGAAGACAAATTCGATCATGCACATGTGCTATTGAAATGAGAAGTGGGGATTCCAATGGAGTTATCATGGAAATGGAAATGGGGCCCTCGGCTGGGCATACGGTCAGGGCTGGAGAGATGGATCCGGAAGCCCTAATAAACAGGCTGGTGTTGAGGCTTTGTATAAAAGTGAACTTTCCAGGGGAGAACATCAGAGAAAAGCAAAGGGCTGGTAACACCTAAGAGTTAGCAGTCTAGAGTTAGTGTCTACAGTGAAATCTGGAGATGTAGTAAGGTACCGGTATGGTATGTGATAATGGTTGTTAGAGAGAGAATGATCATTTGCCATATTTATCAAAAATGGAAAATATAGGCATCACAGGGCCAGGGATTTGGGTCTGTTTTATTCACTTCCATACTGCTAACTCTTAGACAGTGGCCTACACATGGTTGCTCCTCAATGCATAGCTTTCTATCGGATAAAAAAAAAAAAAGGGTAGAGGAAAGACCATTAGATTTTTAAGAAATTCAGTACCAGTCATTTTGGTAGAGTAGCTGAGATGGAAGCCATATTTTCGAGGATGTAGGAGGAAATAGATATCAAAAAGGGGAAAAAGCAGGAATGGACCATCTAATAAGAAGGCTTGTGAGGAAAGGTGAACAAATAAGAGAATTGTAGGTATAGTCTATGACCAAAACATACGTAACCCTTTTATTCATAATATAGATGTGTGGAGAACACACAGCTTTGATTTCCTCCCGGTGTGGTTCAGGTGTAGTACATTTTACTAGAGTTCTTGAGGCAGCAAAAAGATCCCCCACAGCACAAATGTCCCTACTATTTTTCCTTTTTTATTTTTATTATTTTTTGAGAGAGCGCACGCGAGAGAGTGCATGCCAGCGGTGGGGGGGGGGTGGGGTAGGGAGGGGGAAAGAGAGATTTTTTTTTTTAAAGATTTTATTTATTTATTTGACAGAGATAGAGACAGCCCTAGAGAAGGAACACAAGCAGGGGGAGTGGGAGAGGAAGAAGCAGGCTCATAGCGGAGGAGCCTGATGTGGGGCTCGATCCCAGAACGCCAGGATCACACCCTGAGCCGAAGGCAGACGCTTAACCGCTGTGCCACCCAGGTGCCCCTGGGGGCAAGAGAGATCTTTTTTTTTTTTTTAAAGATTTTATTTTATTTTATTCGACAGAGATAGAGACAGCCAGCGAGAGAGGGAACACAAGCAGGGGGAGTGGGAGAGGAAGAAGCAGGCTCCTAGTGGAGGAGCCGGATGTGGGGCTCGATCCCATAATGCCGGGATCATGCCCTGAGCCGAAGGCAGACGCTTAACCGCTGTGCCACCCAGGCGCCCCCGGGAAAGAGAGATCTTAATCAGGCTCTACTCGCAGTGTGGAGACTGACATGGGGCTAGATCTCATGACCCTGAGATCATGACCTGAGCCAAAATCAAGAGTCAGATGCCTAACCAACTGAGCCACTTAGATGCCCCTCCTTTTTTATTAGATAACAAATAATCAGAAAAAATGCATAAATCACATGTAAAGCTGAATGGATTTTCACACACTGAACACAGTTGTGACTGGCACCCAGTTCAGGACGTGGCATGCTATCAGCATTCCAAAAGTCCCTCACTGTGTCCTTGTCTAGTCAAAATCCCCCTAAGAATAATCATTGTCCAGACTTTTAACACCAAAATTAGTTTTACTGATTTTAACCTTTATATAAAAGGAATCATACAGTAAAGTATGCTTTTGTATTGGCTTCTTTTGCTCAAATTTATCCTTATGAGATTGTAGTTTATTGTTGTAGTTTATTGTCATTTTTCTATTTGTATTTGAGTATTTGTAGTATTCCCTCATGTGAATAAAACACATTTTATATATCTATTCTATTTCTAATGGGCATATGGGTAGTTTCCAGTTTGGGACTATTATGGATAAAGCACTATAAATATTCTTGTTCATGTTTTTGATAAGTACTTGTTCTCATTTTGGGGGAGTGGAATAACACCCCATTCTTAAAGATCCTGGGAATCTGTCACTAGCTGACTCTCTTTGACATCCTGTTTCCCTGGACCCTCAATTCCATCTCCCCTTATATCATTCTTCCCTCCATGCCATTAATTTCTTTACTTCTCCCACTTGGAATGTCCCAGAAACTGAATTCCCACTATCTAATATGCCAAACAATTTGCCTGTTGCCATTACTGAGTATGAACACACCTTTGCATAGACAAGACAATAGGTCGCTGTCCGTGGGCAATGGACTTAGAATATACAATTTTCAAAGAAAGCTGTCATTTAAAGATACAACTGGCTTTTAGGTAAAACTTGAAAGCTATAAGTAAACATTTCATAATTTCATAACATCTTTTAAATATAGAAAATGAAGAAAACATGCAACTGCCTTAGTTTTTCTGCATATTTGAAATATTTTAATATTTATATATAATATAAATGTATAATATTTAAATATGTAAATATAACTATATAATAAATATATAATAAATTTGTAAAATAATACATGTACATAAATATGGGCCTAGTCTTATTAATTTTTCAGGGAATAAAAGGAAACATTTCAATTGATACGCTTAGCTAATTTTTTTTCAGTTTCAGAGATTCTTTCCTTAATTATATCTTCATTGTTATGTTGTTTTCACTCATCCTGAATTCTTCCTTAGGAAAGCTGTCCCTTGGGGACTGAATCTATCTTGTCTGCTCATTTTGCGTTTTCCATGCCTTTTATTTTTATTTAGTTATTTTTAATCCTTCTTTATCTCATTCAGATCTCTTCATTTCAGGATATTATCTTCATAACTCATTGGGTTGTCATTTTATCTACATGTTCTTTTTTCATGACTTTCTTATCCTGTTTCAGAGAAATCATAAAATTTTATACCTTATTGATAACTCATAATTAATAATCTTTTAAAAAACCCTCTAGTTACCATCATTAATTATTTTGAAAAGTATGCCTTTATTCTAAACTTTCAGGATAAACTTTCATCTCTCTTGCTCTTCCACATTTTCAGGATTCCATGTTATTTTCTTTCTACTTACCCATGCTAGAATGATATGAGATCTCTCTAGTCTTCATATTTGCCAATGGGCAGGGTGAGTGGATGACACTTCTCCCGGCTCCCTGACTCCTTGGGCTTTGGTAAAACATATCCTCAGATCTTCAACTGGAAGACAGGTGGTTGTGTTACTGCTCTAGCAGGCACCTCTTTGGGTGGATCTTTGGCTTTAGTAGCATTTTTCCCTGAGGGGGGCACTATCATTTTCCTTCCCAGTATATGCCTTTGTCAGGCTCTTCTTGTTTCTGTGGTTTGTTGTTATGACTTTAACAAGTCAAATGCTGTATCTCTCACATGGTGATGTAGCATTGCTACCTCTCTTCACCTCTCATTTCAAAGTGTGTTGGCCTCTAGAAATTACAGTTTCTGAAGAGAAGTAAAAAAATAGTGTTGGGAGGGGGAGTTGTTTCCAACAGCATCCTGTCTTGAAGGATAGCTGCTGAGTTTCTTGTTGCTATGGCCTCTGGGTCTCTGAAGGAATAGAAAATTATGAGGGTACAAATTTTCCCTTTACTCTTTTTCAGCTTGGTAGATATGTTCCATTATGGCAGCAAAACATGCAGGAGCTACCACATGGGATTCTGAAGTCCGCTCCATTGATGATGCAGTGGGTAGAAAATCTTCTCATTTCCTGATAATAGATGGCTTTGGGTCATGATTTTCTGTGATGCCATATAATCCTTTTCTGCCTTTTTATGGGTTTCGTAATGGGAAATTGAAAGAGCAAATCTGAAATGGAAAGCTACATCCTGTAGTTTTGAGTTATGAAATTGCCATGAATATTTTAGTTGACCAACTTGAATATATAGAAAACCCGTGACTTGGAAGTACTCAGTGACTTACTTGGTCACAAAATCAGAAATAAGAAGAGTATAATATGCAACCCCAACTCACAGGATAATTTGTAAAAGAAATAGCTAAAATAAACTCAATTATGAAGAAGAGTTGCCTGTCATATAGGTCAGGCAGGCCCTTACTTTTCTTTGCCTAATGTCCTATCAGCCCCTTGTCATATTCATTTTCATTAACACTTATATCAGAGGGCAGAAAGAGGTGACATTTCAATCTGTCAACTTCACTGCTCATTAGCAACTCACGTAAAGGGCGGTAAAGGGGAGGATCAAAGGCTAAATTGAGGTTACAAGTTTTCTGTGACTCTCACTTACCCTGGTGTGCCGTTAGCACAGATAATAGAGAGGAAGATGTATTAAGGTATTTAGAATTCCATGGAAGGAATGAATGGCGAAAATCTGAAGAAGGGTTGAGAACCTAGATGTGGTAATTCTATCTAAGAGGAGTGGGAGTTACAGGCATGCATAGGAGTTAATATGACTCTGTTCAATATTGCATACAGATGAGCACAATTAATGGTCTTTGTGTGGTTGAGAAAAAAAGGATATGCAAGTAGGTGACATTTAAAACCCATATCAAATGGCAAGGTGCTGAAAGAGGACAGAGAGGTCAGCTTTAAGTATGTGCTTAATCCACCTGTGAGAAGGAGTATGTGTGGATCTATGCGTGGAACATATTTGAGGAAAGTAGAAGTATTTACCATAGAACCAACACTACTTTCAAGTCACCAGAATATACCCTTAATTAATCATTTTTTCCACTTTTTAGTAGTTCTAATAAAATAGAAATCCTAAAAGTACAGTGCACAGAATTTAAATTTAACTTTGGATTGATTTTTCCCTTGATACATTATGCATCTTTCATCAAGCATTATTTGATAATTTTGATCTTTTCATAAAGTATCAATGTGAGAATAAAATCATGGGCACTATAATGATCGAATTAAATAATTGGTGTGAAATGACTAAAGAATCAGTAGTGTACTATATAAATATGAGCAATTTGGCTTTCATAACAAATTCCTTATCTGTCACAAATTGTTATTGTCAGGGTTTGCATATAAAGTACAGAAATTTTATCTTCTTTAGCCCTTCCATAAGAGCATTTAAAAATAGTTTTATATTTGAATTATTTGCAGAACACTTTCAAAATGGGATGCTGATGAAAATCAATCAGTCAATATTTTAAAGTATTGATATCCCTATTTTATTCCTGGCAATGTTGGGGATATAGATGTGATCCTGTTTCCTGCCCTCCAGGATTCACAACACCATTGAGGAATCATAAAAACTTACACAGAGATATGAGAGAATATGTGGCATCAAATATAATGCAACAGGATTTCAAGTAAGAGCCAGAGTAGCTCTTGGAACTTGATAATGGGCTTTGAAGGATGGGCAGGACTTGTAATTTGGCTACAAAAACAGTTTTTCATTTAACAGTTTGAAGCCTTACCTCATGAAATGATCTGCCATTTTTAAGGCATCATTCATTACTGACTTCATTAGATCCTTTTGAGCTCAAAGCGGTCTCAGTGGGAGGCAGGAGACGTAGTAGTTAAAGAGCTCAGTGTCTAGAGGCAGCCTAGAGGACGAGTCACTTCTGCTTGCTAAGGCTCTGTTTGTTCATCCAGTAAAACTTCCCTGATGTACAATGGTGCTATGCTATCATCTCTTCCTGGATTTTTAAAAATAGTTTCCTCACCAATCTCCCTCCTTTTATCCTTGACCCTTTATGCTCAATTCCGAATATTGCAGTTGGAATGATCTTTTAAAATCCTAAGACACATCCTGGTTTTGTTCAAAACCTTCCATGGTTACCTGTTTCACTTAGAGTCCAGGTTGAAATCCTTACACTGGCCGAAAAGTTCCCCCTTATTCCTGTGACCTCTTCTACTCTTTCTACATTTTGCACATTCTATAGTAGACACTTCAGCCTCCTTGCTGTTCTTGAACATGCCAGGTATGTTATCTTCTTAGAATATTTTTATGGGCTGTTCCCTCTTCCTTACAGGTTTCCCCCGAGATATCAACATGGTTAACTTCCTCTTCTTGATGTCTTTGCTTAAATGTCACCTTTTCAATGAGAATTACCGTGAGCACCATACCTAAAATTGCGAAGGCTCCTCCTGCTCTTGGTTGTCCTGTTCTACTCTTTCTTTTGTTCCCATAGTGGTCACCTTCTAACATATTCTGTAATTTGCTAATTTATTATGGCCATTGTTTAGTGTCTCTTTCCCAGCAGTGGGATATATTTTGTTCACTGTTACATCTGAAGCACCTAGGATATTCTGGAATGTTCTAAGCACTCAATAAATATTTGTTGAATTGGATATAAAAACATTAGCACAGTGTCTGGCACATAACCAAGCATTCTGTAAATGTGAGCTGTTATTATTACTAATTCAACCCGGAGAGTATCAAAAACTCACTAGAATGTGGCTCCATACAGACAGAGTTTTGCTTTTTGTTTTTGTTTTTTATCCACTCACTTAGAAGAGTGCTTGGCACATAACTGGTGCCCAGTAAACATTTGAAGAGCAAAAGGAATAAAGAAACAAAGGAGACAGTGTGAGCATGGCTTGTGAGATGTGCAGAGAGAAGGCTCTTTAGTAGATCAGAATGTTCCTGCTGAGTAATGCATAAGATCTGGTAGAAGGGCTCTGCCTGAGGGAGAGGGAGGATGATAGTCAAAGATGGATCCATAGGATGTCAAGGATGTTCTGGAAGAGGACCAGCTTAAAGAAGGGTTATCTAAATGGAAGTGTTTGATGTGTGTTTGATAACATGAGAATAAAATTCAGGTAAGACATCAGGGATGAAGAAAAGAATCAGAGGTCATTTTTTTAGATGCAAAATTTGAAGCCATGAAAAAGACTGAAGAATGGAAAGAAGTGAGAAAGTGAATGACTCAAAAATTTCTTGGGGTTTGATGATTGATGATTCAACAATTGGAAAGGCCTTTACATATGGGGCAGGATAGAAAGCAGCATCTAATTAATGTTTGTCCTTAGAACAGTGCTTTGCACACAGTAAGGTGAAAAAATATATATTGAATGAATATGAGTACCTGGAAGAAATAAGATTCTGTTTAATGATGTGAAAAAGTATAATAAACTGAGAGCAGAATGATTTCAAATAATAAAAGTATATGTTAAAACTAAGAAAACTCAATGAAATCAAGTATGTTCATGATAACATTATGAAAAATAACATAAAAATGCAAATCAAATGGATACATTCTTTCAAAAATTATATTGTATTATATTTAGATTTCCTTAAGACAGAATGAGTTGTATCTAAATTAAATAAGAACTTAAGATTTTTATGTTTGCATTTCTTTAATGTTTATATTTTTGACATCAGCAAATTGCAGATCTCCTGAAGGCTAAGACGACATCTTTTGTTTAATTTTCATTTTCTCAGAGGGCCTAGAGTTAGAACCAACTAAAATAATGGTTGGCAGAAAAAAAAGATACTGCCTCCCAACTCTCTTCATGACTGTAAGATGATTATACATTCAGTTGACTTGATGTTTATACATTAAATTTCATAAACTGATCAATTTGGCACGAAATAGGTCATTTTAACTGTGCTTGTCTCAATTTATTATTCATTCTGAAAATGCTGATAATTGTCTATTATACAAAAAATAATCAGGTTTTGTGATCACCACATTCCTTTCTGATTTAATTCTGCTTCAGTAGGTGCCTTCAGAACCTATTTTGAGCAATATGCTGGACCTTTGTGATGTCAATCCCCTCAGAGTATGTTTGGAGAAAGCAGCGGTTGGTAGGAAACTAAAACCAAGGTTGAAATACAATTATTTAAAACCTTTAAAATAAGAGCAACCTGATGTTCACTTTACATTTAGCATATTAAGCATATAGATTTGTACTGAGATTCGAGTATCGCAATATAAGTCAAAGCAGAATTCTCCCAAGCTTTAGCAGATCCAAACAAAAGAGCCTGGGTTTTTAAATACCATGATTAATTATTATAAATGTCTTTGTATCAGATTTTGAACATAGATTGTCCAGTATTTGTAAAAAGCTTATTTTAAAAAAATGTCAATTATGCACTTGGAAAGTACATATAAAATCAAAGTTAAGAACTTTGCCAAGTCATGTCCCTACCCCAAATAGTCCTCTACTCCCTTCCCAATAATCCTTTCCAGCATAATGAATATCTGTGCTAGGTTTAAACCATCTCTCAAGAATGGCTTCTTATGGATTCTGTGAGAAATTCTATTTCGATGTTTAAACTATTGTCACTGTCAAGTAATGCTTTTGTAGATAATGTAAGCTAGGATCATCTGCCATTACATACATAAACACATTCAGATATTCCCCAAACAAAATCTACAGGGGTGTGTTTTTATTCAATGACCAGTGTGCAGCATTGGGGATTTGAGGACTTAAAAGCCCAGGAGCTATCTGGATTTGAGGGGACACGTGACATATCTAGTCGATCTTAGATTTCTGATTGTCATAGGAAGGCTACCTCCACTGGGAAGTGAAATAATTGATTCCACTCCACAAGGACCAGTAATTGTCTCCTATTATCAATTTTCCCCCTTCCCCTTCGTAACATAAACTTGAAGACTGTGGTCAGCTAAAGGCTATATTTCCCAAACTGTCTTTTTGCCTCATTTGGCTATGTGATTAAACTCTAAGTAATTAAATATAAGTGGAAACATGTAGGACTTCAAAGACCTTGGAAAGGGTAGGTACTGGCCTAGAATACAGACAAAAGGCTGGAGCTCTAGCAACTATTTTGTCCTGGAGGTGCTCTTGAACTTGGAAGCCATGCACATAAAATGGTTGAACATAAAGACTTGAGACTAGACTTCTGATGTCATGGTGGAGCTGCTAAGCCAGACCTGGCTTTCTATCCCTGGACTTCACTTAGCTGAAAACGAAATAAACTTCCCTCTTGTTTAAGCTATTGTTACTTGTTCATTATGTTGTATACAGCTGAATCTAATTTTAAGTGATACATCACATAGAGGCTATGATTTGACTGGTTGGAAAGGTAGACTAATCCACAGCTTTCTCTTTAAACAACTTGCCTTAAAGCCTAAAATTATTGATGTTAAAATTAGGCTCTTTGGGGAGTTAAGGCATTATTCCTGCAAGCTTTTATTAAGATACATATGTCCCATAATGGATGAACAGAGTAAGCCTGATTTAGGAGAGCCTAGGAGAGAGCTCTGAGAATGATGGAGATGGTGAACAGGATTAATGATGGTACTATAGGTAACTAAGGCTGTGTCTGGAACAAAAACAGGAAGGGGTCTGGGCATCACAGATATGTCCCTTACTTCACACTATTGCCAATGGTGAAACATGACCTTGTGGAAAGTATTATTTTCCATTAAGTAAGCTTTGCTTTAGGAATTATATGAAACTCAATCATCTTCAAAATCTATTACATTAAGAAACTTTTTAAATAGCTCAGTATCTTCATATTTACTTAAATAGCTATATTTAAACATACTATTTCTTGATATTTACCATTTTAAATTCAAATATAATATTTCTATCCTACTCATGTCATTGATGTCTTATATCACCTGGAGGAGCATACTTTTCTTATAACTAAGTTTAGCTAATTGTACTTGGAAACCATGTTCTAAGGCTTGTTTCAGTGTCCCTCTTTGTACATCTTTAGTTAAATCAAAATTTGGAAATGAGACGGTAATTACAGGTTACATTGCAGAGTGATGAATGGAGAAAAGGAGGCAGGCTCTGGAGCCAGATTGCCTGGGTTTGAAACAGGTTCTACCACTTACAATAGTTATGTGACCTGGGGCATTACTTAACTTCACTGTGCCTCAGATTTCTCATCTTACAAAGGGAATAATAACAGTACTCACCCTGTAGGTTTGTAATGAGAACTAACTGAACTAATTTTTATAAAGCATGTAAAACTCTGCCTATATGTATGCTAAATATACAAAATGTAAATGCAGTTGGTACATAGAGAGAATGTAGGATTGCAGCATGGGCTTTGGATTCTCATGTGGATTCTGTTACCTCCCAGCTGTGTGACCTTGATCTGCTTAAGTTGTCTGAGACTTGACTTCCCTAATTATAGTTGGGGATGATAAAACCGACCTCAGAGAGTTGTTGCGATTAGCAAATGGCATTGCCAGGTAAAATACAGGATGTGCAGTTAAATTTGATTTTCAGATTAATATGAATGATTTTTAGTATAAGTATATCCCATAAAATGTTTGGCTTATACATATACTAAAAATTTTCACTGTCATTCAAATGTAATTGGACCATCCTTTTTTTCTCCCTCCCAACTCTGGCAACTCTGTGAATAAATGAGTTAGTCGCTCGTCTTCTCAGTTTTCATATAAGGACAACAATCCTATAAACATGTAGAATTTCCTATTGATATAATAACTCTTCTATGATTTTTTGGGTGCAGATTAGGAAAACATTTACTATAACTACCTGCATAACTGTCTCAATTTCCTGGTATTTTCTTTTTAAATAGTAATGGGTATTATGCCATAACGTGGATTCAGCCTACCAATACCCTTTTTGGCTTCCATTATTTGTTTCATTGTTATCTAGAAAGTAATTGTGACTTTATGAATTATGTAGCACTCAAGGGAACTCTTTGAGTCTAGTTCTGTTAATGGATAGTTATACCTCTACCAATAATGTAGAGCTAAAAACACAACAACAACAAAAAAGGAACAGTTTAAGCATGGCTATTTTTATTTTGAAAGGACAATTTTCCCTGTACCTCATACCTAGGGAAGGTAGAAGGGGAAAAAATGAGGAAACTTTGAAAAATGAATCTGGATAATTTTACCATCAACAAACAGTAAGCTGTTCTTAAATTTAACTTCTTATATTGCTAGATAATAACTTATTATCCCTAAAACAACCACCTTTCTTTACCGTTAGTTGTAAGTGAGGATGGGAAAATTGCACAGTGAGCACATTTTACTCAATTTCTTTTCTCAAGATTTTGCAAGTTGAAGAATATTTGAGAAGGAAAAATATATAGCTTGAATTTTTTTAAGCATTAAGAAATATGTTTTTCTTGTGAGAACTTTCTAGATAATTATTTCATGAATACAAGCAGAACTATAAGATTTGCTCATACGGTGTATTCACCTACCAACTTCAAAAGGGACAAACATGCTAAAAAATGTGCCAACATTTTATCTTTTGCTTAATAATCTGAAAGCACTTCTTAGTAATTAGTAAATTAGAAAATATCCTGGTAAAACTTTTAAAGAAATGCTCATCATCAATGTTTTTTTTTGTTTGTTTTTTTTGTTTTTAAAGATTTTATTTATTTATTCGGCAGAGATAGAGACAGCCAGGGAGAGAGGGAACACAAGCAGGGGGAGTGGGAGAGGAAGAAGCAGCCTCCCAGGGGAGGAGCCTGACGTGGGGCTCGATCCCATAACCCCGGGATCACGCCCTGAGCCGAAGGCAGATGCTTAACCGCTGTGCCACCCAGGTGCCCCCATCAACGGTTTTAAAGCACAAGGGATGATATTCAGTGGAAAACAGCACACCTCTAACCCTGGGTAAAAAGGTGGTTCAGAAGTACTGCTCATCAACCTAGCTAGACGAGCCCTGCTCTAGATCCTGCCCTTTAGAGGGCTTATATTTTGCACACATTGAAATACAAACATGCTTTATTTCTTTTACATTCTGTAAGAAGTTTTTGGAAAGTTGAGAATTTGGAAATTTGGGAATTATGGTTTGTGCCCCCAAACTTTCTAGAGGAAATGGGGCAGGGGTGGTTAAAAAGGTTTATGGACTTTCTGTGGGAAACCAGAGAAAGAGTGGCTGCTTTGCTTCCAGTTGGCCCCTCCACACCATGGCAGAGCTGGATCCCAGAATAACAGTACGCCCTTCTTCCCCTTTACTGTGTAGCATGGTTTGGGGGAGGTATTAGAGCTACTGGAGTTCTGAGTCAGAAACATGAGATGGGTAAGGGGAAGTTGTTCTTTCCAGTTCCTGGGAAACTGACCTGGTTCTGATAAGTCCAGTCACCACCTAGCTTCTACCCTGCTTCTGGCCTGTTTTGCTTAGCAACTCCTCTGGCTTCCAGTAGGTAAACTGGGTCTGGGACAGGAAGTGCTCCTTGAGCTTCTGCAATAATGAGAGTAATTCCTTGGGAGCATAGGTGGAAACAGGGTCCAGACTGTGGGTGTAGTTTAATTTATAACTTCTAACTATTCAGGAATATGGCATTTGGGCCTTCATTTTCCTAGGCCCTACAACGTTAGAGGAAGGTCTGTTCAGATGAGTCAAATTCTAAATGGACAAAAATATTTTAGGAGTACATTAATCAAATTATTTTGCTTATTTTTCTTCTTATGTATGCACAAAAAAATAACTGCTTGTAAAAAATCTATGTCTGAAAAAGTATATGAAACCTTTCAATAAGTATTAAATTCCAAGTCTCAAGAAAGCATTGTGTCATAGTTTAGGATCCACATTTGTTTCTTTCTTAGTGGAATGTAAGTATTGCTGTGTCTTACAGTTGACTGCCTCTTGAGTTCAATGATATATGGTGGATCACTGGTCTTAAGTTGTTCATGTCTAGTGCAATGCCACAGGTGGAAACCATGGGGGTCTTGTGACTGCAAAGTCCCCATAACTGATACCAAATCATTGATGAAGTATCCTTTGTTGGTGACGAGCTCTTCCCTGGTGTTCTGTGTCATTAGAAGAACAAAGTGGGAAAATGACCTGTCAGTGTACTAGCAGGTCTTGGTTAGTGGATGAACCACTCAAGTATGACTGGGAGAGGCTGAACATTTGAATGTCTCTTGTGGAGGTCTAAATATATCAAGAAAATGTCCCTTGCTACTCAGTGCCCACCCTGAAAGAAGCTATCCTTTTTCATTATAAAGTTACTCCATAACGGAGTGTCAATTTACTATTCACAAAGTAATTCACATACTTCTTTTTATTTATTTTTAATTTTAATTAATTAATTAAGAAAGAAAGAGAGAGAGAGAGAGCATGAGCAGAGGGGTAGAAGAGAAAGAGAGAGAATCCCAAGTAGGCTCCACACCCAGCTTGGAGCCTGACTCAGGGCTCAATCTCACAACCCAAGATCATGACTTGAGCTGAAATCAAGAGTCCGGCACTTAACTGACTGAGCCACTCTGGTGCCCCATCGTATACTTTTTAATTCATTTATGACCTGTATCCAGTGAGCCCTGATGCTTGGAACAGGCAACAAGTGGCTCAACACATTTGCAAGCGAGGGATTGTGGGGCTGAGTTTGTGAGATTCAGTCTTTGGAGAACTTCTGGGTATAAAATGACCACACAGTAGGTCTTTACAAGCCATATTTAGGTTTGTCATGCTGTGACTAGGGCAAGTAAACACATTACTAAATGGTTGAACCTCTCTAGAGGTTTGTACCTTAAAAAGTTTGTACCTTAAAAAGTATAAACTTCTTTTTTTTTTTAAAGATTTTATTTATTTATTTGACAGAGAGAGAGACAGCCAGCGAGAGAGGGAACACAAACAGGGGGAGTGGGAGAGGAAGAAGCAGGCTCCCAGTGGAGAAGCCCGATGTGGGGCTTGATCCCAGAACGCTGGGATCACGCCCTGAGCTGAAGGCAGACGCTTAACGACTGAGCCACCCAGGTGCCCCAAAAAGGACAAACTTCTAAATAGATTTACTTCCATTCAATCTCCATCCCTACTTTTAGGAACGAGTGATAGATCTGAGTAAAGCCAGATGTGAGGAATTTTTTTTTCCTTCTCTGCCACAAAACTCTCTGGATAAATTGCCTCTTTAGTAGATTTATATTGGGATTTCCAGATGAAATATTGCATGGGACATACTTATACTAGAAATTTTTTGTTGTTTATCTCAAACTTATCTAGGTGCTTGTGTTTTTATTTGCCAAATGTGGTAATTCCAATTTATATGTCCCCTGTAAAGATATTCATATTTGCCACATGTATTGTTTTAAGAAATAACATTTCTGGATTCATAGACTGTTACTAAATCAATATTAATATTAAATGTTTATAATTACCACCAACTTATGAATTTATAAGGTTGATTCTTGGTGCTTTGGGGCCCAAGTATTCTATAATCGTGGCATGCTAAGAGCGGATCATCTTTTTTCTGAGTAGTCAGAGCTGCTTATGTAATTAGAGAAAATGTTATCCTCAGTAGTTACTAAATATCTGGCAGAGTAGGGCTCTGTTTTTGAAGTCAGAAGACCTATATTTCCCAATTTTTTATTACAATTTTGGATTATAATTACTAACTTTTCTCCTTCCCTTGGAAATCAAATCAAGAGTGAGAAAAATCAGGGGCGCCTCAGTGGCTCAGTTGGTTAAGCATCTGCCTTCAGCTCAGGTCTTGATCCCGGAGTCCCGGGATTGAGCCCTTTGCATCAAGCCCCACATTGAGCCCCCACATCAAACCCTGCATGGAGCGCTGCATCGAGCCCGCATCGGGCTCCCGCTCAGCAGGAAGTCTGCTTCTCCCTCTGACCCTCCCCCCTCATGTGCTCTCTCTCTCAAATAAATAAAGTCTTAAAAAAAAAAAAAGAATGAGAAAAATCTGAAAGTTTGAATCCTGTATTTTGCTATAATTTATTGAGCCCCAAATTAGATTATGGGTCTACCGTATGTGTAGTTGGCCTTAGTAATTGGATATACATTAACGTCTTCTGAGGAGAATTACCAGAGAGACAGTGCTTGAATAAAACATTAGATTTTTAAAACTACATAAGCTGAGTACTATGGGGGGATGCTTGCTTGGCTCATTTCACTTTCATTTCTACGTGATGAGTGACTACACAACTAAATGTGGATATTAAAATATGATGAGATGTGTGTGTGTGTATGTGCGCGTGCATATGTGTACTGGAGGGAGTGCATGTAGAGTGAGAAAGAGAAATAAGAGTCTTCAGGCATCCAGTCTTGATTCTTGGAAATAAGGATTGAAGTTGCACACAGATAAACAGCTCATGGGTAACCCTAACAGATGTCAAAGGGGATACTTCAGTGATGCCTTGTAGAGGGCAGAACAAATAGACAGGTGTTTTATCTGATACTTTATCAACCAGAGATTTGAATGAACTGGCATGTCTGCATATATTCTACACAGCAGCAACTGACATCTTTAATGGTGACCTCGAGGCACAGTAAATGCTGTGTGAATTATCAAAGGACAATGAAATCACGTCAGTGCAATTCAGGTGGTAAGTGCATTTTATTGTATACTCTTAAAATTGGCCATTTATACAGAGTATGTACATTTTTCTTTTCATCAGAATAGTTAACTGTACTTTCTGACCAAATCAGATGACACAAAGGTCATTGTAGAAACTTAACATATGTTAGCTGATTGCCTACTGTGTGATAGGCTTTTGGCAAACAATGATGAATAGAATTTTATCTCCTCAAGAAATTCACAATTATGGGAGATATAGATTCATATGGTTATTATAAAAATGCAATAAGATCCTAGTGGGCATACACATATAATCACCATCATGGTTTTAAAGGTGATTGATAACCCCTGGGGAGTCAAGGAATTGTCACTAAGGAGGTGACATTTGAATTCCACGTGGAAGAATGACTAAGATTTCTCCAGCTAAGTAGAAAGTTTACTGTCCTTTTCCAGAAAGAGGATTTTAAGTACTTTGTTCCTCCGTTTCTCCTCTATCATTCCCAGGACTTAGAGTAGATACGTTACCTAGTAGAGGATGGAGTGTAATGGCAGTTAAGAAACACTGTTCTGAGTACCCTGTCTTCAATTGTCATTTGTGCATGAGAGTGGACACTGCAGTAATGTGAAAATCTGCTCTCTCAGGTTGAAGAGGAAGATGCAGGAATTAAACAAGGGATCCCGGAGATATCATGGTGGCCTATGGTATTTTTGGCATAGTTATATAATCTATTTTTCATTGTTTTGTAAAGTAAAGTTACAGTGGATTCCCCTTGGTATTACCAAATCTTGTGTTGCGGACAGAACATCCTCCAGAGCAGAGCCACCCTCAACAATGAGGAGGATCACAAGTGGCTCAAGCTTGATTTCTTGTCAAGTCATTGTCCATAGAGCCTGCTTGTTAATAAATAGTTAATTATTGTTTGGACAGCTGTTATTCTGCTCGATCCCAGCCAGTGGTTATGAAGCATGGCTGTTTTCCAGCTGTGTTTCCACCCGGGTGTAGGAGGGGTGCCCATGTAGGGTGCAGGGCAGGTAGGGCAGCCTCTGCAATCAGTTCCAGATCAGAATAATTCAGGCCCCACAGCAGTGTTCACGTCTGTCATCACGAATCACACAAGCCAAAGATTTACCAACTTTCCCTTCATATCTGACTCTGTAGGTGCAAAGAAACTAACAAAGCTTGATTGGTTTATTTTTATCGATTATACTTTTCATGTAAACGGTATGATGAAAAAGACACTGGGTGGAGTATCTGGGCCTGGATTCTGGTGTTACTTCTGCTGCTTACTGGCTGTGTGACCTTGGGCAAGTCATTTAGTCTTTTTTGGGCTTCATTTCTCTTATCAGTGGGCTAAGCAACCTGTACAGTTTTTTTCCAGTTCTAATGGGCTAGGATTCTTAAAAGGCACTTTAATAGACATCTATATACATAAGCAAATTTGTTCATGCTCTTTCATTTTAAAAAGAGCATTAATCCACTCTTTAAAAAGCTGAGCATCTCAGAGTATGAGCCTAAAACATTACATTAATGTGCTTTTTTTTTTTTTTTTTGGAGTAACACTTAACTGTAAGAATTATAAGAAATAAATTTGGGAGCATTAGGAAAGAAGCACCAAAATCTGTTTGTGTTTCCCTCTACCCAAGGCATGAGCAAAACAGCACTAATCAGATCTTCTGTTACCCCCAGTAATTAATTGAGGCTGAATACTTTGATATGTATGACTGATGACTCTCAAACACGGTCCTTAGTCTGTAGCCACAAATGTTCATTCTTTAACATTTCCCACATGGGGGATTATTTTCATACTTAACATGCACACACATTGAAAGCTTCTTGTGCTTGACATTTGATCCATTTTCTAAATAGCTGTCCTAAAGTTCATACTAAGCAATTAAGGTTATGAGATGGAGCTACAGATTTGGCCCTAATAATAACACCAAAGAAAAATTACCAAAATTAGACCCTATAGTTTATTTTTCTCTCAATGACATAATCAGAGTCCATGTATACACATGATTGTTCATCACAATAGTATTTAAAATACCCCAAATTGTAGACTTTCTAAAGGATCATCAGGAAGTTAAAAAAAATATTTGTTATGTAGTTGGTATACATACGTTAAACTCTACTAACTATATATATGTTATGGAATATTACATAACTCAATATCATGGTGATATTGCACCAGCTTCACTCGGTGGAACTCAGGTGTCATGAGAAAAAAATGTATTTTCGTTCATGCCTAAGTGAAATATTTGAGGACATTTTATGACAAGGGAATGGAGTTGTTCTTCATATTTACAATAGACCAAATAAAGGGAATAGGATTAATGTAGGGAATATTTTGATTGTAAATAAAAAAAATCAGTGAATGAATCGTGAAGACCCATAGAAGTTTAAAAGAGCAGAGAGTTCTGAGTACTTTAGGAGTTTTGTGATAAACTTCCTGATTTATGAGTCTTTGCATTTTTATTGCCATTTAATAGTCATCGATGTCCATGATCACAATATTTGAAGTTTAATTAATTTCTTAACAGGTTTAGATCCAGCAGCTCTTCCATTACTGTGCCTTCATTAAGAAATTGTGTGACATGTAAATATAGAGTGTTTCTTATTTGAATTAGGCATTTTAACATAAGATTAATAAAAGAAAATTCTTATCGCTCCTTAATGATAAGTGCAAGCATCATACTACACAATGCCGTGCACTAATGATGGAGTGTCATACAGTGCACACCGATGGAGTCGTCTTTGTGCATAATTTTTAAATACAAATCAAGGCCTGAGGCTTCCTTCCAACTTAACCAGTTTTGATCAGCCCACGCAACCTTGGCCTCTATTCAACAACTTTGAAGTGGGGAAACCATAAATGCTATTATTTACAATCAAGATTGAGGAGTGCCTATGTGGCTCAGTCCGTTAAGCACCTGCCTTGAGCTTAGGTCAAGATCTCAGGGTCCTGGAATGGAGCCCTGCCTTGGGCTCCCTGCTCAGTAGGAAGTCTGCTTCTCCCCCTCCCTCTCCCTCTGCTCCCCCCACCACGCTAGTGCACATGTGCGCACGCTCTCTCTCTCTCCAACAAATAAATAAATGAAATCTTTAAAAAAATAAATAAAATCAAGATTGAATCGTGAGGAAACAACTGTTCCCAAGAATATTTTAGGTCTGGAATTCTAGACTTAGTAATGTGTTTGCACTTTGATATCACTGTCTGGATTAGCTTGGTTTGTTACATGAATTAAATACTCTTTTTAAAACCCCACATGATTCCAACAAAAAGTTTTCAAATTACTCAGATTTGGAGTACTATTTATAGTTATAAATATATCTTGGGCAGAGAATCAAATTAGTTAAAACTATTTCATATACATATATGCATATGTACACATCATACAAAAATATATGACCTTTAAAGATTCTGGTATATTAAAAACAATCTTTTAGTATCATAACTGAATTCTTTACCTTTATATTACACAAGTACTGCAAGAATTGATTCTCATTATAAAATATTCAAACAATATAGAATATTTAGAAAAATGAGAATGCTCCCCTTTGCTTACTTTTCTTCCTGGTTTCTCTCCCTTCCCAAGAGGTAACTAAAGCCAAATATTTGGTATAGATTTTCCTGGTTCCTCCTATGCATTTACATGCACATATACTAACACACTTACTTTTAAAGAAATGATATCATACTATAGATGTTATCCTTTACCTTGCTAATTTTTACCAAACAATGTATCTTGAAGAGCTTTTCATATCAGCACAAAAATTTTTACTTTATTCTTTTTGATGGCTCCATAATAATTTATTTAATCATTCTTTTATGGATAAAGGTTTAGCTTTCCCTCCCTTTAGCCTTTCTCTATGACAGTGAATGTGTAGTATATGTGGGTGGGTATTATTGTGGGATAATTTTCTAGAAGTGGAACTGCTGGGCCAAAGGGTATGAACATACTCAGGACTAAAGGATTCTGAGAAATTGGCTTCGCTGAAATTTCCTGATTGAGTTCTTGAGTGCAGATTGTTGACATTTACTGCTGCTATCGGCATGCATTACTCTCCCTAATGGAGATGGATTATATGTGTCTGTGATGAGAGTTTAGCATGCTTAGTATCTTTAGAACTCAGGGATTTATAACCCGAATCCACTACCACTCAACTCTTAAGGATAGGTGGAGAACCAAATGGAAAGAGTAGTGGTGCTCACATTACATGACAAATAGTATTGTTCACTGCCTCAAACTCTCGTACCTTTCTGAGATTTCCCATCAGTTGTTAATTTCAATTTTTAGCCACTTCTAAATATTTACTTGTCCCATAATACTCAGGCCTATTACCATCATCATTATCATTTTACTTTTAATAATATATTTCTATTACAAACATATTTCATTTATTCGTGATTCTTATTCAGTAATTATTTGGAGCTTCAAACTGTAGCCAAGGCTGGGTTGGGAAATAGCCATATACAAAAATTGAGTTCGATATTGGCAGAAGATGTCATTTTTTTTAACTTCAAGAAATCCTATGAGAACGACCTTTGGTTGGAAGGTATTAATTATCTTGTTCCCCTTAATTTTCCTCTGTACACATGTGTATCGATCTTAAACAATATCTGTGCATGATCAACAAACTGTACAGCTTTTATGGACAGCTTAGTTCAACAATAAATGGTCACAAATGCTTCAGATGTTTAGCGTATCTGTACAAACCTGAGTTGACTAGAGATTATGGTTCCACATCACATTCGTCCTGTCATTAGAGATGCCTTTGATAAATTTGTTCATGATATTAGTGAAGAAAAAGATTTTAGAATTCACCCTGGGACTGAATGGCTGGCCTTGCTCTAAACCATTGCCGTGACCTGAACCCCAGACCAGACCAACCAGTTCACAAGTGATGACTTGGGCACAAATGGATCCACACGTGAAATACTTTATTGTAAAGAGACGAAGGACAGTATTGCAGGCAGACATCCCTAAGTTTAAATCTCAGCTCTACCACCTACACACTGTGTGATCTTAGTTAAAGTTAGTTAACCTCTCTGAGACTTGGTTTTCACATTTGTTAAACTAGAAGATTGCTATCTAAGTATTATTGTAGGGATTAGGTTACATGAAATAAGGGATGTACAGCATCTGATAGGTGCTTACACAAGAAGTGGTAACTATTCTTACTGCTGAGCGTGACTTCATATTTAACTCAGATTAGAATATTATTATTAATTTGAATTCAGAGATCTTCTTTATTACAAAGAATAAATGTTTTTGATTGGTTGGCTCATTAGTTTGTGTTTTAGGCTATCCAAATGATGAATTCATACCCCCAAATGACAGATATTATTAAACTATGGAGTTTCTAAATTTAATGCCAAAAACATTCACTTTGGTGATTGCCTCAGGTAGTCAGGAAAGACACTGTACTTATTTTTTTTATATTGTTCTACTGTCTTTTTGATGTGAGAGCTGACAGAAATACCTAAATACATAAAGACTCATTATGAATGTGAAATATGTAATGGAAATTTCTGAATATGATATCATATTCTATAAGAAATTTTTGTGTGGGTGGTGCACAAAGAAAAAGGCACTGAAAGTGAGCACAAGTTATGCCAAATGGAGCTTACATTTTATATTTTTAGGTATCAGAACCAACTGACCATAAGTCAAATGGCTAATGTAACTTCTTTCAGAAAAGTTGTAAGATTTATTTAAAAAAAATTATTTCTGGAAGCACATTTGCACATGTTATTTGTAAATAACATTTTGCTCAAGCATGATTTTTTCATTACTAAAACCACTAAGTCGTGACAGGCTGAAGGGCCCATATGAAGAAGCTATATTTATGAAATCCCATTGACACTGGTATCTGATATCACCTTAATTAGAGCAGAGCTTTTTTGGTGTGTGGGTACCAGTTTGGCATCTCATTATTTAAAAAATTAGCAAAACCTCATTAAACAGCTGCTTTTCTATTTTTTTGTTGACTTGTGTGAGATGCCAAACAACTTCATTCTTTGCCTAGCAGATTAAAAATTTCAATCTGGTTTATATTGCAGGTTAATTTTAATGTATAATCATCCATGTAAATAGATCTTAGAGATTGGTGGTGTTCAAAATAATTTAAAATATGCAGAAGGAAATATATTCACACTTAGTACTAGTAATAAAATGGTAAGCCAAAGGCATTTTGTCTTTTTCTACAACCTGTGTTAATTTTACTCTGCCTGTAGTCCATTTTTTTTGCGAACAGATTTTAAGCACTTGGCAGTAATACTCAAATAGATTTTTACATATGCAAATATTTCAGGATAAATGTAAAAGTAATGAAAATAGACCGAACTCATATTTTCAAATATATTTAAACCTAAATCTTTCTAAATCAGAGTAGCCATAGCCTTTGTACTGAGCTTTTATGAGTGAAATTGCTGGGAATTAAAAGGGTCCAGAAAATGGTACCCCACTTCTCTACCTGAATTTGGAACTATTTAAAGGACAGGAGTAGAGAGTATGGGAGATTAAATATCACCTTTATTACTGGTAAAGCTGGTATTTGAGCAGGTTGCCTCTATCTTTGGGATACTGGGCTTTCCAAATGTGAATCCCAGAATTGAGCAGATTTGTGCTCCTAATCACAGGCAGAACTAAACTACCAGAGGGTCGTGGGGCGCCTGGGTGCCTCAGTCATCTGACTCTTGGTTTCAGCTCAGGTCATGACCTCATGGGTCCTGGGATGGAGCCCCACTTCCAAGTCTGTGCTCAGCGGGGAGTCTGCTTGAAGATTCTTTTTGCCCCTCCCTCCACTCTCTCATTCTCTCTCAAATAAATAAATAAATCTTAAAAAAAACAAAAAAACAAACAAAAAAAACCCCAGAGAGTGAGAACTTTATCTGTAACATTTACCACATGTCCTAATTGCCTAGATTACATAGGCTTTGCAGGCAAGCTGGCTTACTGAGAATGGAAGAGAAAGGAACTTTACATACCCAATTTTTTCCTTGCAAGCTCATCCATCAGATAAAGCATTCCATCCCTTTATGGGAGAAGTGGGTGTGGAAATAGGGAGGAGCCAGGGATATTATGTCCCTCTACATGGCAGGAAATGTCCAGGAAGGGGAATATAAATGTGCCCTCCACCAACAGTGGTTCCCAAATTCATTCCTCTTAACACTTTGGGCTTAGCCATAAAGCCCATGGGTAACTGAGATCCATTTACCTGGAGAAGATCAATAACCGCTCCGGGTATCCAGCTCCTTGTTAGAGAAGCCACTTCACAGACAGAACTTTGGGTATCCTAGTAGGGCCAACAGCCATAGTACAGATTCTGCTTCCCAAAGGCACTGGGATAAGTTTAATTAGTAAACCCTATCCCAAATTTAAATATAAATTCATAGTAAAAAATTATAATCCGAAGATTGAAACCGACCACTTACCTGTGGAAAAGCCACTTTGAACTTCAGCGAGCTCCCCTGGGTAAAAAATTCCATATTTCAAATCCTGCTGAAGCTGAGGCCTAAAGCCCCCTGCCCCAGAGATACCAGAAACCTTAAACGCTCTATCGTGCTCCCCAAGGTCTATTCCTTGTCTTTACCTTAAGATTCCTGACCAACACATCAGATGTGAGCGATTGAGGGTGTCATGAATGACACCTTTGTCTGAGTTCAAGGGACATTATACAGGGAATTACCTAGAGCTTACACAGATGAGGTGCGGTCTGTGCCAACACACTTGTCTCTCCCTGCTGTTACAGTGCATGTGCCGCCATCTGCCAGATGGACCCAAGGACTGTTCTTCCACTCGAGCCCTGAATTCTGTCCTTGCTTACCACTTCTGACAGTTCTTTTTCTCTTCTGCAACAACCAATTTCCTACTCTCTGTTGGACATAACATATTTTTGTTATCTTTTTAAAAATACGGCTCTTTCTTGGTCCTTCTGGCTACCAGCTCGTATCTCTTCTTTCCTTTATAACAAAATTCCTTCAAATAGTTGCCTCTACTTACTGTTTCCAATTCCTTCTCTGTAATTTTTTGAACACCTGAAGGATTTTGCCCTCTCTACCCCACCAAGCTTATTATACTTGTCGAGGTCCCACTGATCAACATATTGCTGAGTCTAATTGTCAAATCTTACTATTTATCTTTTTAAAAAAAAATCTTCTACCGTTATTTGATCCTTTTGGTCACTGCTTTCCTTATAATGCTTTCTTCTGTTTTCTTCTAGGACACCTGACTTCTTCATTCCTTTTTTGCTGCTGCTTCTTAGCCTCTTTTACTGGTTTGTTCTCAACTCCCTGACCTCCTGCTGTTGGAGTAGCTCAAATAGGTCTTGGAACTTTTCTCTTTTCTATCTGCATTCTTCCTGTGTGGTCACACCTAGTTTCAAGGCTTTGATTACCATATCTAAACTGATCATTTTTATTTCCAGGCCAGACCTCTCCTCTGAATCCCAGTCTTATATCCAACTTCTTATTCAATATTTCCAGTGAAATATTGTCCCAGAATGAACAGTGGCACCTCCAAAGTCTTCTCTGTCTTGGTTGATCACACCTCAACCAGGAGTGTCTGAAAACTACAAAGTCATCCTTGAATCTTCCCTTTCTGCCACACTCCATATCCTGTCTGATAGGAAATCTTGCAAGTCATAGCTTCCCCATATACTGGGGATCTAGCTAGCTGCTTCTCACTGCCTTCATAATCTCTGCCTTAGTAGAAGCCCCCATCATCTCTTCTCTGGATTCTTTTTTTTTTTAAGATTTTATTTATTTATTTGACAGAAAGAGGCAGCGAGAGAGGGAACACAAGCAGGGGGAGTGGGAGAGGAAGAAGCAGGCTCCCAGCAGAGGGGCCCGATGCGGGGCTCGATCCCAGAACACCGGGATCACGCCCTGAGCCGAAGGCAGATGCTTAACGACTGAGCCACCCAGGAGCCCCTCTTCTCTGGATTCTTGCAGAAACTTTCTCACTGGTCGCTCTGCTTAATACCTTGCCTCTTCAGTCTGTTCTTAACACAGAAAAATGATCCTCTCAGAAACAAACAGCCATGGAGAGGTGTAGGGGAAGAGCATTCCAGGCAGAGGAGACAGCAAGGGTAAGGGAAGCTTGAAGTATTTGAGAAACAGCAAAAAGACAGCATGGCTGGAGAAGAGTTATTGAGGAGGTTAGTGGTAGAAGATGGAGGAGAGAGCTCTATCATAATGAGAGTGCAGGGCCTTGAGTCAAGTTAGGACTCTGGACTTTATTCTGAGTGTAATGAGAAGTTCTTACAGGGCTTTGAGCAGGAGAGGCACATGATCTGATGTATTTTTTTTTTTAAAGATCACTCTGATTTTTCTGTGGAGAAAATAGAAGTGAGAATGAGGCAGGGAGATAATTTAGGAGGTAATTATTGACCCCCAGACAAGAGATGATAGTGGCTTGCACCAGGGTAGAGGATCCAGTGGTAAGAAGGAACAGACTCAGGACAAGTTGGGCATAGAGTCTACAAGATGAGTTAAAGGACTGGTTATGAAATAAAGGAGAAAAGAGAAATAAAGGATGAATATTACGTTTTGGTGTGACCAACTGGGCGAATGGAGGTACCATTCACCGACATGGGGAAGCCTGAGGGAGAAGTGCATTTGAGGACATGTTTAATTGAAGAAGACTTTTGTGATGGTTAATTTTATGTGTCAACTTGGCCGGGCCACAATACCCAGATATGCAGTCATGCATTAATCTGGATGTTACTGTGACAGTGTTTTTGGACGAGCTTAACATTTAAATTAGTGGCCTTTGAGTAAAGTAGATTGCCCTTTAGAATGTGGGTGGGCCTCAGCCAATCATTTGAAGGTGTGTATATAACAAAAGACCGACTTCCTCCAAGCAAGTGGGAATTCTGCGGCAGATGGCCTTTGAGCTGAAACCGCAACACTGGCTTCTTCTGGGTCTCCAGCCTGTCATCCAACCCTGCAGATTTTGGATTTGCCAGACATCATAAATTCATGGGCCAATTCCTTAAGATAAATGTCTTTCTCTGTGTATACACATTCTATGGACTATCGTTTCTCTGGAAAATCCTCACAAATATACCTATGAAGCATCCGAGTGAAGTGAGTAGGCAGTATATAGGAGTCTGGAACTCAAGGAAGAGGTCAAGATGGAAATAGAAATTTGAGACTCATCAGAATTTATGTGGTATTTAAAAATATGGAGCTAGATGAAATATTGAGGGAGTAAGACGTGGAGAAGACAAGGGAACCTAGTACTAAGCCAAGAGGCTTGCAAAGACAACTGAGTAGGAGTGATAGTCAATAGGAACACAGGAAGAATATGGCATCCTTAGAGCTAAGCAATAAAAGCCCAGAAGGAGGTAAGCCAAGAAGCTGGAGGAATATGAAAAGCAAAAATTAACTATTAAATTCAGCAAGATAGTCCTTGACAACCTTGACATGAACCCTTCTAGTGAAGTGATTTGGACTAAATAAATGGAGAGAATGAATGTTGAGAAGGAAAGATAGTATAGAAAACTCTCAAAAAGAGTTTTGCTGAAAAATGGAGCTTAGAGGAAGATTTGGAGTCAATAAGTATTTATTGTTTTTGTTTTGTTTTGTTTTACTATGAAAATTGGTGCTTTTTTATACTGCTGGAAAAGAGCATCAGGTAATTGGAGGAGGAAAATGCAGGTAATTGTAGGAACAAAGTCCTTGAACAGGCAAGAGAGTGTGTAATTAAATTCATAAGTGGAGGTCATGGCCATCCCTAACAATAGAAGAAGGCAGAGTCTATGGCAACATAAATGGGTAGGTTAGTAGGTTTGTTGGTGGGAAGATGAGATAGTTTTCTTCTGATTTTCCAGTGAATGGAAAAGCAAGGTCATCAACTGCAATGGAAAAACAAACAAACAAAAAAAACCCCACAAAAACCCAAAACCTAAAGATTTGAAGCAGAGAGGAAGTATAAAGTTGTCATCTTGGATTGAGAGTGAATTTTCTAGAATTGCTAAGCAATGGTGAAGGCCCACTTTAGAGTTTTAGTCATACATTTAAAATATGACCAGTCAGCCAGTTGTAGTAAGGCATGGAGCAAAGGAATAATTGGGCAAATCTTGGACCTAATTGCCAGTTTCTACAGAAAGAGAACATGAAAAAGGAACATGTTTGCAAAGGAGTAATTCTGGCGATGGACTACAGCCTCTGCACCAGGAAGGAGAGATGTGAGATCAGCAAGGGGGTGGGGGTGGGCAGTGTAAATTACTGAGGTCAATGGACTCCAGTTGCCTTAGTGTCACAGATTTGCTTTGTGCCCTAGAGTAGGGAGGCTGGATGTAGAGGGGAGAGTGACGTAGCTGGAATCTATAATGTCTGGGTTTCTTTGTATGGGGAAAAGAGCACTTGCTACTAATTTTGATTATTTCAATTTTCAATTTAATAATTATAAATCTGTTAAATTTTTTAAAATTTAAGCCCTACTAGTACAACTAATAAATTATTAATAAAGCAAAATGTATTAGTTATAAATAAATTCCTTTTAAACATTTAGATGTTAATTTCAAACTAACACAAATCTCCTAAATAGTACAAGAAATAACATGATTTAACATATCAGTTTCTTAAGTGCTTCTTCCACCTTAAACATATACACAAATTTTTATAATGATAAACATTTGTTATTTCATTTATGGTGTTTCAAAGTAGGAAAATTATGGGTCTGCTTCTTTTCTTTCTTTGTACTTATTTCTCTACCTCTCGAGATGTCGTTAATCATGTCAGATTCAAAACAGAAAGGATAATGTTTCAGACCAGCTGAGATGTTTGTTTCTGAGCTATGGAACAATTGGTTCTTGATTGAGCCAGAGGACTGTTAAGCAGTTGAGCATTCCCAAAGCAGCAACACTGTGGCTAACAGGCCACAAGTTTGCTACTGCGCCTGTTAGCTTGGCTTGCCATACCCCTCCATAGCTTGAATCTGGTAAAAAACAAAACAAAACAAAACAAAAAAACACCAATGAATCCACATGGATTCCAACAGCAAAAGCAAAAAATAGTGTCAGTTTCCTGTTTCCCTACTACCACAAGATGGCACCAAACCAGAGTCCAAATGGCAGACCATAAGAGTGGTGGCTCTGTTGTAGGGGAGCCAACTCTAAAATGCAGCCAAACAGTTTTATGGTCCTACACAAAAGCCTGCAGCTGTACCCTAAAAGGGAGGGTCAAGATCAAAGTCCTCTGCTCAACTGGAGCTAGGGAGATGGAGGAGAAACAGCCTAGTGACCGTCTCCCACATGATAGGGATAAGGCAGTGTCTCCTGGTGGCTCCTCCTTCACTTGCTCTGTGAAAAATTGCAGGACATTCTGCCAAGATTGATCAAACTGCAGTCAAGCATTGCCTCTGTAATTTATATGAAGAGATGCGAGGTCACCAAGCCATTCCGGTGAGCCATTCTCCTATGAGGACCTGGTCGTTACCGCAGATCAAAGCCTTTTACAGTTACTACTTACATGGGACACTCTAAACCAGATCTGTTGATGTCTGATGATGCTTCTCCCTTCATTCTCAGCAAGGGTTTGTCAGATACCTCCTCAGTTGACTGTACTGGGCACCCCTGCTATTTCATGATCAGTATCAGGGTCATCCAAAGGATGAGAAGGTGATTTTGTGCAGTGAGCTCTCCTTTCTGGACGTTGGGCTAATCCATTATTTTGGGTGGACCCCAAAGAAAATCATTCTTCACAATTCTTTGTATAGTTTCTAGTATTTGTGGCATTTACTTATCTGTTTACACCTTTGTTTCTTACACAGAGAGATAGAAGTGTGTATGTATTGGCTGAACCACATGAAATTGCCATTTTTGTAAGTCAAAATGACCATCAATTTCAGATTTAATAATGCATTTCATAGACAAGCATATAAGTATTGAGAAAACAACATCCATATATACAAAAGTCCAAATACTTAAAAATTGAATTTTAAAAGTGACCATGTTCTAATCTTGCTACCTTTCTTTGTATTGTAACCTCTTAAAAAATATATTAACTTCTCCCTTTGTGAATTTCATTATAGATTATGGCTTTTCACAGATTTAACTTTCTCCAAACAACATATTTTGGTATTAAATTGTGGTAATGGTCTTTGAGAGCAACTTTATGTAGCTCCTTTGCAGTTTAAGCACTTTTAAAAGAAAGTATTCTTGATTTCTGGAAACAACAATATATTGTGAACCCATCTATCTGGATTTATTCCTCACCCAAGACATAGAATGAGCTACTTTCACACTTGCCTGGTTCCTTTGGATAAAGAATGACATTACAGACTATAATCTGGGAGCTAAGATGCATGTCAGATTGTTATAAATGAAAACCAGTAGGAGGCAAAATACTACTATTGTGAGGTCATCACTGAAGTTTCTAAACCCTTTCTTCTGTAAGCATTGTACATCAGATTGACCAGTTGCTTAGTGACAATGAAGTGATTGACATCAAGATTTCTGATGTGGTACAGTGCCCAGGGATAGCCCAGCAGAGGGTGTGAGCATGGGAGAGTGGCTGGGATGACATGAAGGGCAAAATCCTTGAGAGGGAAGATTTCTGTGAACTTAGAGTCCAGGGTGTCGGACAGATAATTTGTGAGATGTCAAGGATGATGACAGCATTAGTGGCAGAGAAAATGGTGAGAGGATAAAGTCTTCAGTGATGGAGTTCTGTAGAGGACTGTAACAAGATGCAATAGGGAGAGGTATTAATTTGGGATTATGGAGGGAGGGGGCATTGGAATGGAGCTGGGAGGGGATGCCTACATATCATCATTGTCAAGATGATGGTGAAAAATGATGTTTATTTGTACTTATATTGATTTCTTTGATTAATAGTGAAATTTAAAATATTAATTTGGATTTTTCATTCTTTCATGACTTGTTGGTTTATTATATCCTTGGTCTATTTTTTGATCTATTTTTCCATTGTTGATTTTTTTTAAAGATTTTATTTATTTATTTGTCAGAGAGAGAGGGAGAGAGAGCGCTCGAGAGCTAGCAGCAGAAGCTGGGGGAGTGGCAGGCAGAGGGAGAAGCAGGCTCCCCGCTGAGCGTGGGACTCAATTCTAGGACATGAGCTAAAAGCAGATGTTTAACTGACTGAGCCACTCAGGTGTCCCTCTATTGTTGATTCTTAAGAGCATTTTTATTTATTTAGGGTTGTTCAACTTTGTCTGCCATAATTAGTTCAAATATTTTCCTGGATTCTGTGTGTGTGTGAGTGTGTGTGTGTGTGTAGAATTTGCAATAATAATCTGACTTTATGCAATTGTGGGAACTAGTTCAACTAGCTGTTATCTTCACGTCTGATGCCAGGGCATGAATATAAGGTGGGACAGAGCAAGAACAAGCTGGAAACACAAACACAGCCGGGAGCCCACAAGGACCAACCTAAACCGGGGACAGTTCTTGTTGCATCACGTAGTGTTAGATCTAGGGTGAGGTAAGAGAGGCTCCTAGAGTGCAAATTTAAGGAAGTGCACACGCTCAGGCTCGCACAATCATAGGGTGGTACTTGCACGAATCTGAGAGTCTTTGGTGCCCTGGCTGCCTTGCTTTCCTCGCCCTAGTCCTGTCCGTTTCAGATCTTGCTGGTGCAGTATCCTTCAGAATCGGGGATCTTGGTCGTGGCCCAGGAGTCAGAGAGGTTGAAGGAGGACCCAGGAGGTGGAACAGTTGCAGGTCCAGCTGCTGCCTTATGCCAACCAAGTGAGTCAGCAGATTAGGGATACAGTGTGAGTTGCAAAATAGCTGCTGCTTCACCTTCACCCCCCAAGTCTCACCCAGGAAGCTCTCTCGGGATGCACGCTAACAGGAAACATACAGGAAAATGAATTCCTGGAAAGGTAGTTTGGCCTACCCAAGTTGACACATCACAAACCACTACAGAGGGCAAAGGTTAATATTACTTAAATTCATCTATTTATTCAATTAGAAGTCCAGGAAATTTTTTGGAACTTGATTAAACGTTTCTATAGTTCATGTGGAGAATACATAAGAAGAACTGGAAATGTTCTTTAAATGTAATGAAGCGTTCTTTCTTCACCAGATATCAAAACATATCATAAAGCTGCAGTAATTAAAGCTGGCGGTGCTGCTATAGGAAGAGACCTACCAGTTGAGTGGCAAGGAGACTGCAAAAAGATGACCATGTATATACGCCAATTCTGCACGATATGATCCTATGTATATAAACTTGGAAATACAATTTTACATGTGCTTATGTACGCAGAGAGATGGAAGGATGCTTACAAACAAATTAAAAGTAGTTAGCTGAGCAAAAGGCTGTCCGTGATTTTTACTCTATTTCCTTTGTAATTTTCTTCATTTTCTTAGTATTTTTGATAGATAGTGAATATCTGTAATTTTTGTAATGAGCAAAATAATTCTTTTCATTTCAAGTGAAAATGCAGTTGCATTGAAGGATTATTATTTTATCATTATTGTTGTTGTTGCTGTTATTTTCATCCCTTTGGCAAATTTTCCAAGCTATAGATACCGTTTAGGAATAAGTAACATCTCTATTGGATCATTTATGCCACTTCCTGGGTTAGTATATATTCAATCCCTATGGCTTTCAAAGAAAATACGACCTGTCATAAACACCAAATGTACAAAGGCAGGACAGATTCTCTAGTATCTGCCATGAAAGAGCATCAAAAATAGATTCTGATTTGCCTGTCACTATCATGAAAAGTAAATGGAAAGATTACTTGGTGTTTAACTTGGGACATCTGATAGCAATTGGGCACAATCCATCTCTCAGTTTAGCGTAGTTATCCCTCAGCCTGCTTTCAGACCTAATCCCTTAAAAAAAAAATCTTAACAGTTTCCAGAGTTTGGTCTTTTTCCAATTTTCAAGGCATAAGCCTTTGGGAAAACTTTAGATCTGATCTTCCCTAGTGCCTTTTCCTTTTCCAAAAAGAACAGAGTATTTCCTCACATGTGGGATTTTTGTGGTTATCATTTATCACTTTGGGCTTTCAACCACAAATTCATCCACTATTTTGTAAACCTCTTAGTCTTTGCTATAATGTATAGGAGCATTCTTAAAATAGTTTTCTAGACTGGTACAACCTTAAAAGTAATAGAAAAAGCTCTTGAATTATTAAAAATGACCCAATGATCTATTCCAATGATGTAAATGAACACAAAGTATTAGATGTGAGAGACAGGGTTCTCTGCGCAGTGAGTCATGTTATAAAATATTGTGTTCGTGCCATTTGAGACGTGAGCTGCATTCAGACCAAGGAGAAACAATCAGCAAATCCTGACTGATTTTAGTAAGGATTTAGATTCCCCTTCACCACCACCACTTCCTTGTCTTCTGATAGTCTTGTCTACAAACTAAACAGATTAAATCTAGACCAAACCACTGCTAGTGCACACAATAACAAGCTGAAAGATCACCCATTAGGAATTGCTCCTCCGGAGCCCCTCAAGGGCTAATTTTATTGGATAACTCTGACCTGGATGAAGAAATTGAGATTTCATCACATCTGTTCATGACACTAAATTAGCTGGGGCAAATAACACCTCCTAGAGTTTCCTTGATACATTTGAGAGTGGTTTATAGACCCCATTGCAAAACAGTTCACTTAGGGACTAAAACTAAGTCAGACAGCTCTGGGATGGACAAAATCCACACAAATGCAACCAAGTTCCAAGGGTCTTATTAATCACAGTGAGCACAGGGCAAGAATGTAGTTTTTATGAAAAATACAAGATAATATTTTAATGTATCCAGAAAGTCATTCATCCTTGATTCTTGGCACTGGTTTCTATATTTTCTTTCAGTGCAGGAATAAGAATGAATCTTGAAAGAGGATTCAAGTTGATTTAAAGGCAAGAAAAATAGATCCTTTGAGAAGAAACTAATAATCTTGCTTTACTTGGATTAAAGACAGAGAAGATAATGTCTTGGGGAGATATTCACTGTGTCAAGAGAATTTGGCTGGACTTGAGGAAAAGCATTTAGCTAAATAAACACTGGAATAAGCCAAATGGGATGATTGAAGTATTTTTGTCCTTTGAGATCAATTAAACGTGGAGAAGTAGTCATTTGTTTTGAATAGCTTAGATTCCCCTAAACCAGAAGTCAGAGACTGAACTGCAGTCCTTTTCAAGTTCATTGCCTGCTCTGAGATTCTAGCAAATAATTTACTTCTTACTGTATGTATGGTGGAAAAAGGCAATAAAATTTGAAAATATGATACTTATTAAATTATGTCTATGGATAGTGTTCTTTTGTGAAAACATGGGATCCAGTAGATATCTATTGGTTACTTACAATTTTTAAGGCCCTATATTATTAGTTTGGGGAAATAAAAATGTCTTAACATCATGGTTACTTCCCTAAAGGAACTTGAAATGCCTTTAGGGCATATATACAAGTACTACTGCATCAAGGCAGTGTATGGATGTGTCTTATCACAAGATAATACCTATGGTGACTAACATAATATAATAAAAAATTATTATAAAAAAAGATAATACCTAATGGCATTAGAGTATAATGAAAAACAATCACTTCTTAAATAATAATGATGACACTAATAAGCAAGTACTGCATAGCCTGTAACTATGTGCCCATCGTTGTTCTGAGTTCTTTGCATAGAATAACCTTCATAACAACCCCATGAGATATTATTGTTCCCATTTTATAGATGATGAATTAGAGGCACAGGAAAGGTAAGTAACCTGCCCAACCTCATTCAGCTGGTAAGTGGAAGAACCAAAATTAAAACTTAGATAGCAATTGGTCACCTTGAAAAACTGGCAGGGATTTTGGTGAATACAGTTGGAGTAAGATAAGGAAGGACAGAAGACATTTCTAGTGGAGCTCACCAAGAAAAGAGGGTGGTGTTAAGGAGAGTGTGTATGAGAAAATGAGTGGTCCCAATTCTCTGGGTCACAATTCTAATTCTGGAATAGTGGCAGGTGAGACTAGTAAGAGAGGTGGGGCCAGATGGTGTTGGGACTCGGATGCCAGAGCAAGGAGTTTGGACGCCATTAGCCACTGGGGGAACAATGAGGGTTTTTAAACAAAGAAGTGCTATAATGAAAACAGGACTTTGGGAAGATGACCTTGTGGAATGAGAGGGGGAAATTCAAAGGCTGAGTGTTAATCATCTATGATTAAAATTATAGAGAATTTATTCATTCCAGATGCACATAAATATTTTTTATGAATTTGTAATTGTTAAGTATTAAGAGGATGGAACATGGCAGAATATTATTTCAGGGATGACAAAAATAGGTTTCCTCTGGCGTTCCAAATCAGATTAATTTATAGTGGATGCATGGAGGGTTGTGTTGTGAAGGATTCTGAGGCCACATCCAGGAATAGCAGGAAAGAGTGCAGTGTCAGAGTGGGGAGAGCCAGCATAAATGTCAGCCATTTGTCATTCATGCTCTTTGCCTTAATGCCTAGTGCTGTGATGGGCATGGAAGATTTATGGGACATTTTACTCAAAGCTGTGATCAGGTCAAAGCTAACCCAAAGAAAGCGTAGGGCATGAAGATGACTGACCAAATATAGACTCAGAAGACCTGGATTTGAATTGAACCCTCCTGCTCCCTACCTGAGTGTTTCAGGGCAGGACACTCAACCTTCCTGAGCTGCAAGAGTTGTTTTGGGGATTATCTCAAATGCAAACTATGCAAGTTCCCTGTGAACTGTAGAACACTAAGTAAAAGCTTTAGATAATAATTTGATATATTGGTTTAAATCTTGACATAAAATTTAAATTTGGGGGTTTTTGAGAAGTTAGCTTGCTAGTCAATAGCTTGTGAGGCTTCAACACACACATTTCCTCAGCTTTAGACATCTTTTTGCAGAATTGGGTATTATGAAAAAAAAAATCTATCCTTTCCTGATGGGAAAACACTACATTCCCATAATGAAAGTCTCTGTACCCTTCATAAACGCAACACTCTGGCTTAGATTAGGTGGCAGTCTCCAGCTAGAAATTAAACATAGGTGACATATTATTTCTCTACTAGAAATGCCCTTTCTTAGGTTCAAGGGATCCTTTGTTAGTAAAACATTTGAGACCATTATCTATGTAATACCAATACCATTGGCAGCTCTCTCGATTAAAAAAAAAAATTTAGTGTGTGTGGGCACATTAAATTGATTTGCCAATTGAATGAACATTTACACTAGTAGTCCCAACTGGCAAGTCCTGAGCTTATTAAATTATAGCATTCCCAGTATAAACAAAGTTGTAGCTGCCTCCGTCAGTTCCTTAGCACTTGGGTAGTGATGAAAGGGTCATTTAATATCAGCACTGACCTAGGACAGCAAAGGGAATTAGCTGTTCCCCTGGCGCCATATTTGGCTTACCTGATGAAATATAAAGACATGGTCCAAGTTCTAGGGGCAAATAAGATATTTACCCTGCCAAGCATGACTCATAGCTTCTGCATCTTTAATGCCTATTTGAGACATGGATAGTAAGACTCTATTTTTAGAGACTAACAAATGCTAAATAATTGTGGCTTGTGCTATTTTCTAGAGGAAAATGCTTTGAAATATACCCTCTGATTCTAGTATATTTTATCTGTCTGCATGGAACAGGTTTGAAAGAAGTTCGCCAATGTACAGAGACAGAATAGAACAGGGGCAGTGAGATTCTAACCACAGGCTTTTTGTCTCTAAGATCTCGACAGCTGAGTGAGTCTCTGACCTTCTCCTCAACTTACTGGATTTATTCAACTTCAGTGTGGTATAAGTGCAGCCTTATATAATAATAATTATACATTATTATTAAAACCTAAATAAGCAAAATTAAAAAAAAATCTCCTAGTATTGTGACAGGATATAGATACACCAATTCATAAAAAATGAGTTCATTTTATGTGTTTTTCTCTATAACCTCTTCTTCACATTTGATATTCTTCAATTCTTAATGATCTTTCCTTTTGGGAAGTAGTGGTCGAATCATCATGTTTAATCACTGAGTATGTTCCATTACGTGTAAGTTCCATGATATTATTTGATTCTTTATTGTTGGCTGTTTACATCCACCTTTTTGAGTTGGCAACAGGCCTGTACCCACAGCTTTACAGCAACTCTTATTTATTTATTTATTTATTTATTTATTTATTTATTTATTTGACAGAGAGAGAGACAGCCAGCGAGAGAGGGAACACAAGCAGGGGGAGTGGGAGAGGAAGAAGCAGGCTCCTAGCAGAGGAGCCTGATGTGGGGCTCGATCCCAGAACGCTGGGATCATGCCCTGAGCCGAAGGCAGACGCTTAACGACTGCGCCACCCAGGCGCCCCAGCTTTACAGCAATTCTGGGCCCATTTATGCTCTGACTGGTAGAGCAGTCCTTCCGCACACCAACCACAATACTACGTTAACCATTCTTGTTAATCTTTGCTCTTCTGATAGATCAAAACTAGTATTTTATTGTTTACGTTTCATTTCCTTTATTACGAAGAAGAATGTGAGTATATTTTCCTGAGAATGCATTTCATTCTCCCCTATTTGCTTCCTTATTCCTTTTTATATTGGATTGCTGCTCATTTTTTCTTTAACAATTTGTAAGAATATTAACCTTACTTTTAGATGTAAACTCCATAAAGTTAGGGACCTATCTATTCCATCTCTAAATATTCAGTGCCTAAAATGGTGTCCAGCACCTAACAGGCACTCCAATAAATGCTTATTAAATGTTACAAATATTTTTTCCTAATTCTTATGTTACGTTTTAACATTATTAATTGATACTTTTTCAATTTATGGAAATTTTAAGTCACTGTTTCTCAACCTCTTCAAACAAATATCTGCTTGTGAAAAACATGAAAATCTCATGTCTTTAAGATTTTTGAGAATTTTTAAGATTACTTGAGAATTTCAACACACATTTAAATAGCATAGCTAATGCTTCTGAGCTCTGGCTTGTGGGGAGGGGTGTGTGAAGGCAGATGTGGGCTGGATTCCCGGAGACCACTTAGGAGTTTGCTCAGATTCTTTAACCTCTTTGAACCTGAGATTTCTTATCTGAATATTAGAATAGTAATAGTTCCTACCTCATAGAATCATTATGAGAATTAAATGAGAATCCTTGTAAAGTACTTATTAGCACTGTATTCAGAATAGGCAAGCTGCTAATAATGTTACCTTGGTCAGTATTAATAATAATGGTGATAATGACATCTCTAAATGTCATTTTTCATCTGTAAAATGAGAATAATGATGTCTACCTCGTGTGGTCATTGCCTGGCACATATTAAACACTCAGTGAATGACAGTTAAAAAATAAAAATTATACAAAGCGAGAGTAATTTTAGAATTCACAGACACGACAATTCTGATGTTCTCCTGGCCATGGGAAAGAGAGGCCTTGTCTTTTGATCACTACTGTCTCTCCACTGAAAATGACTGGTGATGGTTTTAAAGTTTATATGATAAAAGTCTACCAATATTTTTTCCATTGGAGGAATCTGTCTTTGAAGTCAAGTTGACAAGTCCATATTCACACCAAAATTAAAAATACTCACCAATCCTTCATCGTAGTTTTGTAATCTTATCTTTCATAGTTAATTTTTAATTCAGCTAAAATATATTACATTTTTATTATGAGGTAGGGATCGTCTGTTTCCGGTTGATTATCAAGGTGTCCCAAATATCTTGTTTTTGTCAATAGCACTTCAACTTTTCTTGAGTGATTTTTAAAAATCATTGTAGGGGTTTTTTTTCCCATATATTTTCTGCATTTATTAATTACATTTTAGATGTTTACTTTTGTGTTGTTATTATGAATAAGCATTTACCTATTATCTTTTGACTATTATTATTATTATTTAAAGGTTTTATTTATTTACTTGAGAGAGAGAGACAGAGATAGTGACAGAGAGCAAGAGTGGGGAGGAGAGGGTGAAGCAGGCTCCCCGCTGAGCAGGGAGCCTGACTCGGAGCTTGATCCCAGGACTCTGGGATCTTGACCTGAGCCAAGGTGGACGCTTAACTGACTGAGCCACCCAGGAGCCCCTGACTTAATATTATTGATATTTAAAATATTATTGTGTGTTTATTTTTTTTACTTTGTTGCCTTACCCATAATATTTTTATAAATTATATTTAATATCTTTTTTCAATTGATTATTTGGGATTTTTCCCAATTTGGGTGTATTTGCTAAATATAATCATATTTACAACTTTTTGGCTAAAATGTCTTTGCTTTGAACTTCCAGGACTTGGTTAGATAATAAGAGTGATAATAAATATTCCTGATTCTCTCCTCACTGTCTTAACGTTAACCATGACATTGGTTGTTGATTGGAAATAGATTTCTAAGCCTCCCTCATATTAAGGACATATGTTACATTCCAATCTTATTGAGAACTTTAATCAGAAATAAATGTTAAATTTCATGAGACACCTTTTTGAAGGTCTATCAAGATCTGATTTTTCTGGGTGCCTGGGTGGCTCAGTTGTTAAGCGTCTGCCTTCTGCTCAGGTCATGATCCCAGGGTTCTGGGATTGAGCCCTGAGTGGGGCTCCCTGCTCCGTGGGGAGCCTGCTTCTGTCCCCCTCTCCCACTCCCCCTGCTTGTGTTCCCTCTCTAGCTATCTCTGTCTCTCTGTCAAATAAATAAATAAAATCTTTAAAAAAAAAAAGTTCTGATTTTTCTTTTCTGGCCTATTTGTATAATAGTATGTATTTTCATCTTGCTAACCAATGCTAATATTTAACAATGCTCACAGTACTTGGATATCCCTCCTCGGGTGATGGAGTTTTATTCTTTTGTTATATTGCAGTTATACGAGAAAGAGAAGAACAGGAACAAGAATTAGCAGGTTTGCAAGAGAAAGGCTTGACTAGAAGCAGTCCAGACATGTAGGATTTAGAGGGATTGGAAACACCCGCTGCCTATAGGCCCCTGTTAGGGACTGAATATTTGTGCCCACCCTCCTTTCCCCGCCCCCAGTTTGTATGTTGAAAGCTAATCGCAGTGTGATAGTATTTGCAAGTGGGATCTCTGGGACGTAATTAGGTAGGGAGGGTGGAGCCCTCATGAATAGGAATAGCGCCCATATATAAAGAGACAGGAGAGCTTCCTTCCTCTCTCTGTTCTCCACCATGTGAGGAGACCATGGATGACTGCCGGCTGCACACCGGGAAGCAGGCTTTTACCAGAACCTGACCACGCTGGCACCATGATCTGGGATTTCCAACTTCCAGAACTGTGAGAAACACATTTATGTTGTTGATATGGTGCTTTGTTATAGCAGCCTGAACTAAGCCCCAAAGGGAAGAAGTAAATTTTTAAAGCCTTTAAGTAACAAAAGCCCATTAATATTTAGCCCGTGGAAAATGTTGTATTAAGGTTGCAGCCCTTTTTCCCAAGTCTGGTGGCCTCAAGGAAGGTACTTTAAGTTAAGGAGAAAAGTGTTAGTGTAAGGAAGAAAGAAAGAAGGAAATTGGGCTTGAGAATTATGTCTAGCAACTTTGGAATTATATTAGCTCTCTATTGCTGTGTAACTAATTACCAAAAAATTTAACAGCTTGCAACAACATTATGTCTCAGGTCCATAGGTCAGAAGTCTGGGCATAGCACAGTTGAATCCTCTGTTTGGGTCTCACCTGGCTGAAACTAAGGTACTGACTGGGGCTGTGGTCTCATCTGAGTTTCAAAATCCACTTCCAAAATTACTGGTTGTTGGCAAAGTTCAATTTCTTGAGGTTATAGAACTGAGGTCACCATTTCCTTACTGAGTGTCAGCTGGGGGTTGCTTTCAGCTCCTAGTGGTTGTTATCAGGTTCTTGCCAGGTAGCCCCCTCTATCTTCAAAGCCAGCAACAGAGGATCTCCCTCACATGCATCTCTGACTTTGGGAAGGGCCCAGTTCCTTTGAAAGGCTCACCCGATTAGGCCAGGCCCGCCCAGATAATCTCCCTTTTGTTTAACTCAGTCATTTGATTGGAAACCTAATCGTTGAAGTTGTAGCCCATCATATTCACAGGTCTGCCCAAACTCAAGGTGGCATTGATATATAAGGCATGCCCAGTGGAATTGGAATGTTGGGCACTATCTTAGAATTCTGCCTACCAGAGGCACTGATGAGAATAAAGAGGTTAGAAGCCTGTCAAGGTTTTGAGGGATTTTTATTGTCAAAAAACCCAAAAAATGACAATAAAATAAAATAAAATAAAATAAAATAAAAACCTTTTGAGCCCCCTAACTTTCATAAGCAATCAGTGCTGGATATCTATGCCCAGGACCACACTGCTGAAGATAGAAGGGCCTCAGTTCACCCAAGTCTTTAAATGTCTGCATGGAGCAGATGTCCTACCTTCCCCTGCTGCCACTCTGGCCACGCTCCAGACTTCCTGTAAGTGAGAAATGATTGTGTTGAGCCATTGAGATGCTCTTTTTATCTATCCTAGATGCTAACATCACTTTAACCAATACAATATCTCGAAAGGCAATGAAACAACTAAGTGGAAGGGATTTGGGGGGGTTCCCAGATGACCCAGTGGAGCAAGTTATGTATCTCCCCTGACCACCTTTCCTCTAAATGTGTGTGTTGTTCGAACCTCTGAATTTTTAGTTCTCTCTTTCTCTCTCTTACAGTAGCTTAATCTATACCCCAACTAATAAGTATATTCTCTTCTAAACAACTTTTACACCTTTGTGTTTGTACCATTCGTTCAGGAAATCTTTAATTTCTTACCTATCTCTGTCGTGAACTGTTATTTATATTTTTATTGTTAATTAACTTTATGAGTGTTTATATATTTTCTCTCCAAAGTTATAAGTGCCTTAAAGGACTGGGACTATCTCGTATGAATTTTTATGTTACATGATCCTTAATATTATTCCTTAAAAATAGAAGAGTTCATATGTATTTATGATTTTTGGCTACTCTAGATCACCTGTATTCTTTTTCATTGCTTGTAATTCAAGTTTCTGTCTCCAAAGATATATATTTTCATTTCTTAAATTAATAAAATAACACGTTATTAGTCCAAATTAAAAAAAAAAAAACCTCGTTCTTAGTTCTTTTGGCCTCTTTATGTTATGATAATGATATTCCTGCATTAGATAGTGAATGTATTCTAAGCTTATCTGGCCACAATAGTAATATTTTGTGAGTAAAGTCAGGCAGTATGAAAGAAATCCCTAACAGAACCTACCTAATTACTTTGAAAAGATGTCTTCCTAGTGACTTAACAAGACTGTTTTCCATAGGAGAGAATGGAACCTGTCAGAGAACGTTCAGGGAGGACAGATTGACCCATCCAAGTAGCACATTTTTTTTCTCTGAAATGGGACAAAAACAAGCTTATATCTACAAAGTCTTTGGTTACATGAAATCAAATATTCAGGTGAAGTTTTTATAAATCAATTTTATTTCACTGTTGAGCTTCGCTTTCTGACTTTGGGAGGGAGTTCTCCAAGGGCCACTGCTTGATATAAATTGATTGATCCGAAGAACAGAAGACCTGAGTTTGAAAACTAACCAAGATGTCTGGATGGCTTGAGGTGCCAGACCAGGTGGAGTCCAATGGACTACTCACTCAGGGAGCTGACAGTTCCCGTGTGCTCTCCCTGGGTTCTGAATTTGAAGCTGGTTAACAAAGACTATGCACGATCAATAAAATACTGCACAAATACATATACATACATATATATTTTAAGTATATAAAAGTAACTTTATATATAAAAGTAACTTCAGGGGGCGCCTGGGTGGCTCAGTCGGTTAAGTGTCTGGCTTGGCTCAGGTCATGATCTCGGGTCCTGGGATCGAGCCCCACATCAGGCTCCCTGTTCAGTGGGGAGTCTGCTTCTCCCTCTCCCTCCGCCTGCCACTCCCCCTGCTTGTGCTCGCTGTCTCTGTCAAATAAATAAATAAATAAATAAATAAATAAATAAATAAATAAAATCTTTTAAAAAAGTAACTTCAGGCAAATATCCTAAATTTATAAAAGATATAATTTACTGAGTTTATTGGATATACACTACCTATGTGCCTATGCTCTAAATAGAAGGAAAAAAAATAAACCATATGTTTAACTTCTTATGTAACTTATCCTTTCGTTAAGGGATGCCCGTAGATATTTTTTTTCTGTTTTCTGAGAAAAAAAAAGTATTTAGTTGTAAAATTTGGTGGACGAGGCTGAAACCTAAATTTAGACTTCATCTCAAAAAACAAAAATATTTTTGACTAATTAGACTGGTTTAATTAGTTGCTGCCTTCTAGTGAGTAGTAGCCTTATTTTAACTGGGGGGAAAAACTTAGCTTTTGATTAGACAGGGGATATAAGTTAATTTATTGAGTTAATTTATTAACTGCATAAGGTTAATTCATTTTCTCTAATAAGCACTTAAAGACTTCAGTATTTAATCTTTTCTTAAGTGTGGATTTATTATACTCTTGGTTTTCTTTTTTCTGTTTTACCATCTCTCATAGTTTGTCTTTTATCTGAACGTTATTTCAAACTGTAGTGCCACCTAGTGTTTATACAATTTCTCTGGTCCATCATGTCTAAGAAATAAAGTGATAAAGTCATAGTTTCATGGGTGAATATTTTTAAAGTAGAAAAGCAGTGTTTTTTATTTTTATTTTTCATACCATGGACTCTGAGTGAACCAAACTTATATTTTTAAATAAACTCAACTTCTAATTTCACCTAAAGAAAGCAACCAGCTATTTTTAGTAAACTCCACATGGATCATGGCTGAGATGTTTAGTACTTCACTGAAATGTTTGGAATTCGCAGAGCTTCACACAATGTCAAGTCCAAAGTAGCTGCTTAACAGATACTTAAAATCATAGACTGCTAGTGCTGGGATGTCCTAACTGAATGACTGGGGACATAGAGCAACGGTGAGTAACAGGGATCGCTGTAAATATGTTGTTATTTGTTTTCTTTTCACAAGTTTCCTCGTTGGTTCACATGATTTCAAACTCCAGAATTCTATCCAATTATTTCCAAAGTTAAGGAGGAATGTAAATAAAGCATTTGCCTAACGATAAGGTGGTATCTGAGAGAATAATTGATCCTAATGTTAACTCCTTACAGATGTCCTCTCTTTAGAAAGTTATATTGGAATATTTATCCCTGTTTTTTAGAAGAAAATTTATCACTTAGAATTGATGACAACCTTCAGCTCAAATGTCATCTAAAGAAATAAGATTATTTCGGGAACTTCTGACTATAGTTTTGGTTACTTCTCACTTTGATAGTTGAGGTTGATACCTTTTGGTATTGTTTGGTTTGGAGTGCCTTTGTAGCAAGTGACAGAAAAACCCAGATAGTCTCTTGCCCATACAGTAAAACCCTATACAATTGGTTTAATCACAGCTCTGGTTCTGTTTCTCTAAGTTCTCTTAGCCCTGTTTTAGGTTTTGTCCTCCAGCTGGCTTCTGTCATGGTGATAATACAATCTACCATACCTGCCATCACTGCAGCACCCAGAAAGAGAAAGCTTCTCTTTTCCTCTCCCAGTAAAAAGCTCCAGGCAGAGCTTCACTCTGATTGGATCAAATTAGATTGTGTCTTTCATTCTGGGACTAGGTCAAGAAAATGGGACTAATCTGAATGGTTTAAGTCAATCAGAAACTGGCCTTGGAATAGAGCCGGGGTCAATTACAACCAAAATTCATGCCTGAAAGACTCAAGGTTCTGTTAGGAAGAGGGGAGTGTACACTCCACTCCTTTCTGAATCTCTGACAATACTACCGAACTGTAGATAGCTCACAGTTCAATCATGGCTCATTCACGTTGGCTATCCCAACACAAGGTGTCATATAAAGTAAATGTTTAATTAATGTATTTTTATGTATTTATTTTTAAAGATTTTATTTATTTATTTGAGAGAAAGAGCAGGAGAATCTGAAGCAGACTTTGCCCTGAGCACAGAGCCCAATTTGAGGCTCAATCCCATGACAGTGAGATAACGACCTGAGCCGAAATCAAGAGTCAGATGCTTAACCGACTGAGCCACCCAGGCGCCCCCAATTAATGTATATTTAAAATACATTTAAAATAAAATGTATAAATAAAATATTTAAGTTAATGAGAGGCTAAAGAATGAATTCAATGATGGCTTGGTTTTATGATTTTGAAGTGTGAATATGTTGGCTTAAAAATATCTTTCTAAACCAATGGATTGAAAAAGTGGTCATGTTTAAAACTGAGCATTTTTTGGTTATTTTTGCTATTGATTGTGATAATAGCTACCATATGTTATTACCCTACACAACCGAACAGAAGTTAGGAAGATGATTCATGGAAGAAACAGTACCCTCAATATGGAGATTAAAGTACAGGAAGTGGAAGACAGCATAAAATATTCATATCATTACTTTTCAAAACGTGTTTCAGATATTGTCGCAAGATGTTATCACAAGAAATCAAAACAGTAAATCTGGGTATGCTCATTGAAAATGTGAGACTAAAAACGTGTTGTTGATGTCATTTAGTGAAGTCCGTGTCAACAGTAAAGATGGGAACCCAGGACTTTCCAGCTTTTTGCTTTAAGGCTCTTTGCCTTATTATCAAACCACAATGAATAAAACCAACCCCATCTTTCATTCCGGTCCAGTGATTGACCACGTAGAGGGGGCTTTATGTTAAGCCCCAATCTCCAGTGTCCACACAGGCCATGCACTCAGAGATAAGACATTCTCTTCATCAACTGTCGTTATAACCACCAGCCAAAACCTTTCCCACTGAAGTGTCTTCTGACTGCTGACCACTTCAAATATGAGGGAAGTACACACCGGGGTAAAGCCCATAGTTTAGTTTTCTCCAGAGAGGAGGTAGCCATCTGGGTAAGCGGAGCCCCTGAAGTGGCTTCCAAATTTGTTCTTCAGAGACCCAGGGTTTCACATAGCCTCGGGGACTGACAGGAGGAGCTTCTTCAGAGACCCAGGGTTTCACATAGCCTCGGGGACTGACAGGAGGAGCAGGTTACTAGTGCACGTGTTTCCATTCCTTACCTCTTTTCTCTGCTTCATAAATTGGTCTTTTATATATCAAGATCCTCTATTTAGTTTTATTTGGGGGAAAAAAAAAGCCTGTGGCTAAAAAGTTTGGAGAGCCCTTGCCATGCAGGATAGGTGAGTATCCATGCCTGGAGGGTGTAGCCGGGAACACTGGAATAAGATAGCAAAGGTCTTAGTGACATAGGGACGCCCTAGTCTGCATACTGGCGAAGCATCCGACCGAAAGAGCAGTTTCAGTTGTCATCTAGATGGGTTATTTACCATGCAGATATTTAACTGTGTATGACTCTAAATTCTCAAATAAACAAATGGAATATTAAATGATTTCTAAAATGCAAAGCCTTACTGTGTCATATATTATTACAGATCTGCCAGTGATTCCCATGGGGCACAACAGAACTTCTCAAAAGGCCTGAGCATATGGGTAAGTGACTCTGTGGCATTGTGACTTAGGAAATTAAAATTCCCCTTTAAAAAAAAAATGTCTGTTCTAGTGACTTGAGACTAAACATTCTTCTGTTAAAAAATACACTTTTCTCTAGCAGAGCATTGTCTTCTGTTAAAATATAAATAATTCCATGTAGAGGACATGATGTTTCACAAAATACATACTCAAGTTTTCAAAAATATAATTTAAAAATATCTGGAATTGCATTTATTTTAGTGTACGATTCCCTCTTTCTCTTCGATAGCAGAAAACTAAATCTTGCCAAATTGAGATAACTCCATCACTTCTGGTTTTAAACTCAGTCTTTTTGGAAACTTACTACTCAGCCATTCAAGAGTCTTTCCCCCTTTCTTCCATTCTCCTTGAAAGAATCTGGGTTTATGGAGGCTTACCTAAGGGGGTGCTGGTGCATTTGAAAAGTGCACGTCTTATCCATGGTGGTCTCCTGCCCTCAGAGGCCTTTGCTGAGGTGTAACTCACCTCACCAGGTCTTGGGGATTGACTTCTGCCTACACTTCATCTTCCACTGATGCTTGTAGTCCTACCTTGGCTTCCAGTTGTATATTCCATACTCTGTGTCCTTCTTGACCCAAACACAAGGGTTCTGCAGTCTATCATTCCCGTAGATACTTCTCTGCCTTCTTGGGGACCAGGAACCCCTGACTGGTCCCCACTCCAAACTAAGGTGAGTAGAACTCTAGATAAAAAGGGTGGTGTAGGGACACGATATAAGTACATAAACTATTTAGATTATTTGTTATTCGTTTTTAATGAGATCTGTACGGAATTGAGACTAAACATTCAGAAACCTTTGTAAAAATTTGGATTTAATAATTAAAATTTGGGGCTTGTATTTTTATGTCTTTGGATTTTCTGTATCATATACCTAGGAATTCATTTTTATTATTTTATTTTGATTAAAAAAGTAACTGGTCCTTCACCACAGTGAGTTTGAGAAGTCTTGGCTTGGATGATTGCTTTTCCTGTTCAGGCACCATGTTGGACCTGGCATAGGGCTTCTCTGTGAGGTCTGGGAAGCTACATCTGCCCATTCCACTGAGGCCATGAGTCTCACTGACCCACTAAGAGGAAAGCCCAGGCAAATCAAGAAAAAGCACGAGAAGGAACCTCAGTTAAGATCTTAAAGTATTTTCTACCTCACCATCTGGATATCCCTTGACAAAAAATACAGGAGAGTAGAAAGAGCTACATAAATGTAAAAAAATCATATTACCTCTAGGAAGCTTGATTTTCCCCAACAATAAAAAGAGGATAATAAACCCCATTTCACTGATTGTCGTAAGGCTTAAATGAGAAAACATACATAAAATTCTTAACTCAGGGGCTGGCAAAGAAATGTTAACTTCCTGTAAAGTAAGTAGACTTCTTAAAACATTTTTCATTTCAGCAGTTCTTTACCCATGTATAAAACATAAATGTCCATTATTAATTTTTACATTATTGAGAACATTTGAAGTTGAAAATTTACTACCTAGGGCTATAACTGTAAGAATCATAATATTTATTAGAATCATAAGAATAAAATAAGAGAACAAATGCACAGTGGTCAAGCACAGTAGCCTTGGATATGGGAGGAGTTGAGTTAACGATAGTGCCCCCCATACACACACGTACTCATTCATCCCCACACGTATGCACATATATACACACTCACCCACACCTAGAATACTTGGATACAAGAATGAAAAGCTGTTTTCTGTCAGCAAAATAAAAAGTGCAGTAGACCTGGGCATCTACTGTGGATGATATTTTGTTGATATATTTGGTGTATAAGTTTATTAAGTAGAAACAAGGCAAAAAAAAAAAAAAAAGAATGACAGCTGCCTCCTGATGATTGTGTTCTCCAGCTTTCAGAGAGTGATTCCATAATTGCATCTGTTTTCTCCCTATCTTGCCACAGTGTGATTTTTGTAAAGTAGTTATACCAGCAAAGGATGGTTTGGACCTTGGAAGTGAAATATTTCTCTTAAGTACTGCTGTTTTAATGAAATGTAACCCTAGGACAACAGCGTTTAGTTGCACAAATGAAACGGGCCGAGCCTCAGGGCACTCTGAATCCAAGAGAGGAAATTGAGCAGTGGAGTCAATTGGGCACCAGCTATGAGAAGAGTGAAACCATTTATCAGGCAGACTGGAAGTTAATTATTTAGTCAAAATAGAACATGTCATAACATGCCAAATGCATCAAGCCACGTGGGGCAAATACGTAAATGTGACGACTATTGATCACCACCAAATTAATGCCTTTGTTATTTAATCAGTTTTGTATTTGTTTTTAGCACTTTAAAATCAGTTAAAAGCCAGTGCAATAAAAAAATGGTTGGAGCTAATACAGAGACCGGAGCCATAATCAAATTTCAAAGTCAGAAATTGAATTTTGTTCAGAAAGTCCCAGAAAGCCTGATTTCAGAATCACTCTGTAGACTAGGTTTTATGGGGAGAGTTTCTCAATGGCATAAATGAGATCCACACACAAAGTAACAGAGTAATCATCTTCTCTTTACGCATCTCTGGGCCTTCATTCCACCCACAGTCCTGGACAAAACAGACTTTCACGTAACTTGGGGAATAAAGTGGCATCAGGAAATGAAAATGGTGGGGACGAGAGAGAACCTCATTGTCAGGAACCTGCTTTAAAATGTACCCAGGGGTTGTTTTAATTTGTTTTATGGTAAGACCCATAGACATGGAAATGACTATGGTGAAGGACGGGGTTTTTATACTCACAGATCTTTAGAAGCTGGAAGCTAGACATGCCACGCAGGTCCACATGGGAAGCACGGGCTGGTCAGGAGGTAGAGGGAAGGCAAGGGAAGTGTGGGTAAAAGCCTTCATGGTGGTTTCTGTGGAAAGAATGGGCAAGGCGACGCAGGCAGATTTAAGATTTGCTAGTTTGAATAATTCCAGGCTCTGGGGTGTCTGGATTGTCCTAAACTGTTCTATACCTAGTCCTGAGGTGATTGGGGGGGGGGGGGAGTGGCTGGGTACATGAGAATTCAATAAAGAAGGTAGTTGGCCAGCTTGGGCTCTGGATTGGCTGGTTTGCATATGAAAGGGGTGTTTGCAGGCAAGTCCTTTGCAGTCTCTAGGGATTGCCCCTGAGAGGCAGTCTCTCCAAGGTGGGTGAGGCCACAGAGCATCAAAAAAAAAAAAAAAAAAAAGTAGAGAAAATATGAAAATGTGGGGAATCCAGGACTTTTCATTCTCTGCGTTCTGGGATATGAAGAATATTGAAGTATTGAAAAACCCGGGGCTGGTATCACTCCATATGTCACTCAGGTGTGCTGAGGGCTGTCTTTATTTTTATGCCTTGTTAACCATTCAGAGGTGCTATTTGAGGTTTGCTGAGCCTGGCCAGGCATTCTTCTTAACTACAGATTATTTTGCATCTCTGCTGCTAATCATGTTTTCTTCAGTAGCAAGAAGGCTTCAAAAGTTAAATAATGAGAAAATGACTCTTTAGACACCAGCGATTCTGCTGAAGTTCTCTCGAAAACTCTTCACTTATGGAGAAATGGCTAGGAAGGCTGTCCACTGAGGGTGTCAGTGAGGGTATTAAGAGATCAAGCATTGTTGAGGAAAGATGAACATCCCATTGTGACACAAACAGAATACATTTTAGAAATTAAGGTCTTGATACTTCCAAGAGCAGAAGCAGCGATATCTTTAGACTGAAATAGGTGGGAATGGTTTTCAGATCACTGTTTGTACTTCATACACAGGATAAATTATAAACCAAACTGTAGCCAAATTTATAATATCAGAGGTGTGTTTTACTTTCATTTATTCAATGTGATCACTATAATGCCTATGGTTACATTTGTGCTAAATTTTCAGTTATTAAATTTGATTTTCAGTAGATTAAATTTAGCAATAAAATGTTCTCTGTGCCAAAGCATAAAAGGAAAATCCTCAGGCAATAGCATTTTTTCAATCATTGTTTTTTGAAATGCATTTGGTTGTAATAAACACAAACACACATGGTAAAATACGACAACTATTTTTTCATTGTTAGCATTTTCATCTGTAAGTTTGAAATTTAGCCAACAATTGTTTTTGTCCAGAGGTCAAGAAGTGAGAACATCATAAAAATGTTTTCTCACAGAAAATAACACTGCGTTGATCACATCTGACCGGCTCTGGAAAAATAACAAAGGACCAGTCCTCTGTCTCCAAGGGAACAAATGCTTCCCTCAAACAGTCGCTATTCCCTGTCTCACCACTGTGTGGTGCTACTTACTATTAAATGTGTGTGTGTGTGTGTGTGTGTGTGTGTGTGCGCGCACGTGCATGTCTTTGCTTTTTACATTTATGATTTGTGATGTTGAAAAGATAGTATACAGTCTGACTTGGAAATATCAAGTGCTAGGATTGTATTTACTGAATCTGAGCTCTGAGTTTGACTGTGGAGGTTCAGCTTTGCCAGATGATAACTAGTTACCCTGAGCCTAAAAGTACATGTATTTCCTGCTCAACAAATGGCTTCTATGATGGTAGCAGAACTCCAACTGACCATATTGCTAATTAATCTGATTCCACACACAGACATAGATTTGGTGTAGAAACCATGCAAATAAAAACCTTTCAACTATGGAAGCATTTAACTCTCTTTCCCATCGAGACTCCTGTTTTCACCATTTTACTGAAAGAATAATTAAACAAGTAAGACTTTTGAATATGAATGATCATGTAGACTTGCTAGTTAGTTTGGTTAAAAAGGAAAAAAAAAACCTCCACGAGCCTACTTGACTTAAGCAAAAGGGGAATAATTTAAAGACTACAGGAATAGCTTAAGGAACTCAAAGGAAGAGACTCTAACCTCCAAGATGGGAGCTGGGAAACACCGGTCCTCTGGAAGCAATGGAAATACACTCTCTATACCTCTAATCCACGTGGTCCTTTTCTCTCTCTGAACTTCAAACCGAGAAAATGCTTCCCGTCCTTCCTTTTTGTATTTAAACACAGTAAAATCCCATGAGGTAAAAAATTGGAGAGTTTCTATAATACTTCTCTTTACCTAAAGTGAGGCCGCACTTTGAATAGACTATCTGGTTTTATATATATTGGGATTGCTCTTATTCCAGCAAAACGCGTTGAACATTCTAATGCTACTCATGTCTTTTTCTTCATCTCAGCTTGATGTCTTAATACTTTTTGTTGAACTTTACTGAATTTATTAGCATTTTTTAAGAGCCCCATGATGACTGTGTAAGAGAAAGGCAGGCTTGCTGCTCTTCTGATCACTGCGGCCCTTGGACCAGGGATGGATACATCGCCCAAGGCCTATCAATTTACTGATTGGCCAGATTCTCTCTCACAAGAAATGGGCCATGGAGACATGTACACTACAATAATTTGGGGGCTGAAGATTGAGCTGAAAGGTCAGATAGGAGCAGACCTGATCCAGGGACTTAGCAAGTGAAAGCTACAAGCAAGCTGAACGTTATGGGGAAACCCAAACTGAGTAAAAGAGTAAATTGTTAAATTTACTGAGTAAATTCTTTTCCATTGACAAATACCTTGGAAAGGATTCCAAGAGGGCATGAAAGGAGGTCTAATAATTGAATTAGGTTATTTACATATCTGAGACTCAGGATTTGGGGACAGAAGGAGTATATTTTAAAAAAATCTCTTTCTCTCCTGATTCCACTCCAGGAAAGTTGAATTTAAAAGACCTGGTAAGATCGACGAGAATTTCCAAGGAAAAGGCACCGTGAATAGGACGGGATTAAACAATTGCCAGCTCACAGGTGTTGAATCTCGCTTTGCTTTCTTCATCATATCCTCCTTCCCCAGTTTCTGCCATGCCCCTCTGGCCCAGGAGTGGGGGTGAAGGAACTGCTTCCTCAGTACAGGGATGACAGAAGAGGCACAGTGGCTATGGTTGCTGGTTTCTTATTGACAGTTTCTTTTCCCTTGGACCCTGATGGGTGAGAGGAAAACACACAATGTTATCAAAAATATGAGCACATTGACTGTAGCAGGGCTATGGCATTTATTTTAGATACTTTCACTTCTACCAGATAAGAAGCACCATCCATTTCTAGAAGGAAGTCTAAAAAAGAAATTGGTGATTCTAATTCTGTTCTGTCCCTAACAAACTTTCTGAACTGAGACAGGTCCCCTCATTTTTCTGAGCCTCAGTTTTCTTTCATATAACAAAAGATCAAGTCCCTTCCTACTCTCTCTATTGCTTATATTTCTTGTTATTCACATGGCACCCTCTTAAAGTGGCTGTACCCATCCCAAACCAGATGACGATCTTTATTTCCCAACCCAAATCAGGGTGGATAATTTTGGAAGAGCAGATCTGCCAACTTAAGATTTGTAGGAACCAATAAACTAAACAAATAAGATGTGTTTTTGACAAGCAGTTGTTTTGAAAGAGGGAAAGAGAATCCAGGCAATTACTCGCTTTTCAATGGAATTCAACCATTTCAAACACCCCCCCCCCCCGCCATAACATACACACATGATTCCAACCAAATTGTGCATCTGAAACCCATGTGGAGTGGCAGGAGAGTGCAGAGAGTTTGAGGGTGTAGATTATGGGGCCAGGCTGTCTATTTGCTACTATGTAATGTTGGGCAAATTACTTAATCTATCTGAGCCACATTTTCCCCGTCTGTGAAATGGGCATAATAATGGTACTTTCCTCAAAGAGTGGTTGTGAAGGTGAATAAAAGCACTCAGTATAGTGTCTGGCACTTGGTAAGTGCTCGGAAACATTGCTTATAATTATTATCTAAACGTACTGGTTTACTAAAACATAGTAGTGGAAGTTACTGTTGGCTATTTTCTAACATACAGTTCTTTTAGAATGAGGATTTCAAAGATAGCTTCCAGTTGGAAGAGTTCTTCATGACGACGTGTGAGACAGACCGCCCCTTTGAACAGCCTAGGACTCGTTCCTTACGGAGGACTTAGGCCATGGGTAAAGAAGCTGGAACAGGGTGATGGCCTTTTGTTAGAAAGGAAAATGCATTGATGAATGAGCCAGGGCAAACATGTGAGGAAATGTACCCTTAAAACCCAGCAAAGGGAAGGCGGGCTTGCTTGTCTAGAAATGGTTTAAAATGGTCAAGGTAAGTGAATGAATAAGCCAAGTTACTTATACTTGTCTGAGAGAAGAGGTGGCTTATCCAAGTACCTTTCAGGAAAGGAGTGTCTCAGTGCTCGGTGACTCTTCAAGTTTGTTCAGGTTTCTAAAATAGGATTACCAAGGAGGCTGACAGCAATGGGAATAATGAAGTGCCCAGAATAAGCAGCAAGGTGGCTTATGTCATGTTGTATGCAGCGTCATGAATAAGAGGTGATTTATCCCTTTCATCAGGCCAAGCTCTTCACAGGCAAGGAACCTTATTCAAACTATGGCCGCATCCTAGACCGTAAATAAAATCCCAAGCAACAAAAGCACCCTTGACCAAATATAATTTAAAATGAGACTGCCTTCATCTGATTTTAAAGGTAGGAAAATGTTTCAGAAACATTTTATCCATAGTCTATAAATAATATCACGATCTTCACAAATTTGATATTTAAATTTCCAGTTGGTGAAACTGTTGTCAAACTCTCCCAGGGTTTTAGGGGAATATGAAAAGTACTGTAAGCCACTTGAAGCCAAGGAATATTGAGAAAGCATGGAAGGGTTGATGTCTCTCCGGGTTTTGTAGGAAACGCGGGAAAGGAGTCACTGGGTAATGGAAACAAACAGCATATACATATGTGTGCTTTTATATATATGAAAGGAAAACAACTGGGCAATCTGCATTTAAACGCTGTCTTACTTTTGAAGAGCATCAAGATCCTTTTATTCCTCATGGAAAATCTGCAAACCTTCCCTTTTATACCTAGGGGGTGAGTAAAAAGCATTAGATGGATCATTTTGAGGTGAAAAAAAGCCTCATAAATTTGACTTTTATTGTGCCATCACAAAATCTCTACGGAGTTTTATTTATTATTTATTTTAGTTGCAGAAAAACTAAAATACATTGTATGCCCCTATTGATACCAATTAAAGCTTTTAATGAGGTCATTAAAATGACTTCCTAATTTCACCATGCTGATTTTTTAAGTAAAATGAAGGGGAAGGCTCTTGTGGCAACCTCTGCCCCCTGTTGTAAATTGACCTCGCACATGCCTGTCTGCTATGCGAACCGTGCAAAATTTTTTGGAACTCTTTCAACCCTCTCTCTTGCCTCGTTGTGGTAGTTCACATCTACAGTGAATGATAAGTCTGTAAAAGGCACGCTGCCACGCTGCTCGTTAATTAGAACACGTGTTACAAATTCCGAGGTAGATGGAGGCTGTGATGATCCATATGAGTAAGTCGAGGACATCGGGCTTATGCAGCTCCCTTTGTTCTTCTTGGGACAATAATAAGGGACATACGGTCATTACCAATAAAACAATGTCCTAGGGATCTCTTCCTAACGAGCATCAGTTCTAACGCCGGAGGCTGTTAGCTGTTGCCAATATTATAAAACTACAAACAAGTTTACTAGTTTCTTCCTGAAGCTTTTTTTGGGTTTTGCGTTGTAAGCTTTTTAACGGAGTGACAGAATGAACACGTCGTTTAACTGCCGTTTCTTTCACTCGGTCTTCCTCTTTTAGACCTAAAAACTATACTGCAGACTTGGCTTATGTAAAATCAAATTCTTTTGACATTTTATAGATTTGATAGTTTAAATGAGTCTGTTTTTTCAATCACTGTAACTTAGGGGGGAAACAAAGAACAACCGAGCAGATTCTTTTAGAATTTCCCTAAGTGAGTTTAGGCGTGGGAGATGCCAGAAGTCCCTCCTCCCAGGACAACGCGAGCTCAGGTTAATAGTCACTGTAAGTAAGAATCCCGAGATGGAAATAGAATAAGTGAATGATTGTAACAGGATGGTCTTTACTGTGTGGTTGCTCACAGGGTGGTTTCTGGTGTTGGACTCCAGCTGTCTGAATTTTGATTTGCCATTTGTTATTGTATCACTCTGGGGGAGTTGTATCGTCTCGTTGAGCGTCAGAATAAGATGGAATTAGAACGGCGACTTCCTCATAGTGCTAGGAGAACTACATGAGGTGGTAGATCCAAAGCTTCTAACACAGTACCTGGTTACAGTTGCCATTATTATGTTATTATAATCTAAGTGCAGTGACATAAATTCATAGGATTAAGTGAGCTGCTCATCTTGAAATGCTCGTAATTCTAGCTATCCATATCCGTAGCTACATTGTAAGTCACATTTTATTTGTTTTCAGATGAAGAAAAGATATAGAATGAATAACATGTAATTGATTTTATCACTGAGTTAAATATTAAGATATGTTAAAAAGTGCTTCTAATATTGGGACACGATAACAGTTTGGAATGTGAGTCATACTATCCGTTATATCGTGTGACTTTATCTGTCAAGAAGCTCAGCGGTTGCATTTTCCCCTTCCTTTATTTTTTATTTATTTTTTTTAAGATTTTATTTATTTATTTGACAGAGAGAGAGACAGCCAGTGAGAGAGGGAACACAAGCAGGGGGAGTGGGAGAGGAAGAAGCAGGCTCCCGGTGGAAGAGCCTGATGTGGGGCTCGATCCCAGAACTCCAGGATCACGCCCTGAGCCGAAGGCAGACGCTTAACGACTGAGCCACCCAGGCGCCCCTCCCCTTCCTTTATTTTTAGCTTTGCAGAACAAGTTGAACATTTTGCTTTTTAAATTTCATTTGAGGGAGAAATGGCTACGCATTACTTTTTTGCAAAGATTTGCCCTCTTTCTGTTATATGATAAAATCTATTCTGTTCAGCTAAGGACTTTTATGGCCAAACCATTTCTCTGTACTGGAAGAATCAATGTTGAATCAGACATTTATTTTGGTGATAAGAGCTAAGCTAATTGATGAGTGCTGAAAGCTAAGAACAGCTCAGTGACAAGAACTTGGTTCAGGAAGATAAAACGTAGCCAAAAGAGGAACGTAAAGAAATCCCTGCCAGAATGAAATGGGGGCCTATTCCAGTTGCCCGCACAGTCATTTTACCATTCCTTCTGCATTCTGTACGTGGAGGAATGGAAATGGTGACTTCTGGGAGCCGTTGCTCTGTGCAAGGGATGCAGACTGGCACCAGTGGCCGGCCCCTCCTCAGTGCCTGGGGCTCTCTGAGCAATGAGGATTGCGTAGCCCCCAACCACCTCCAGCAAGTGGCACTCTTTCTTGTCTCCTTTTTCTCTCTCATTCTTCTGCATCCTTATTCAATAAATATGTATTCTCCAAATGCACGAGACCAGCTCCTGTCCTCAAAAAAGCTTATTATTGAGTAGATATGCCCTGCAGTGATCCCCCTGGAGTCCTCCACATGGCTGTTGATGTCCAGTCAGGATGATTCCGGGCCCCTCACATTAAACTGCATTTTATGGGTCTAATAAGTACCTCCTGGATAGCACCTTTGTAGCATAAAAACATGGAGAAAGAGAAAGCTTATTTGTTCCATGATTACATTGTCTAAGGGAAAACTTAAAATGGGCCATTTTATTTTCCCATATATAAAACAGTGGCTTGTATGGAAGTGGACTCAGCAATCCAAGAGGGCATTTGTAGGTGCCAACAGAGTTCCAGGTTGCTTGGCAATGTACACAAGGACCAAAAGCCACATATGGCTGTCATTTTGGGGATGCTCAGTTGAGAGTAGCCCAGAATAATAAGCTTTGAATGAGAGGTGAAAAATGTGAGGGCACCACAGTGTTTTATTTTTTCTTTAAACAAAAACAAAATAAACAAAAACCAAGCCGTAAATGTATTATTTCCCCTCAGAAAGGGAACACCAATAATGGGGTTTCGGCTTGTGGTGCCAAGTTCTCTCAAGTTAAAACTACACTGATGCAAAGCATATGAAATTTCATCTGTGGCTTGCAAATGAAAGCTTTTTAATGGGGAAATGGAACGACTTCTGCCCCAGAATTGTGCTGGAGCCTCAGGTTCAATAGAAGTTCAAGTCTTCTTTTCCTCAGCATGCTGGAAGCAGGCATCTTGGTAAACATGTTCTAAAGGATTCATGCGGAACATTCTAAAGGTTTAATGAGAAGGGTTTCTGAAAGCCAAGAAATACAAATATGTCCCCTAAATGAACAGTCTACTGTTTAGGTTTAGTTATTTTTAAATACGTTAGTCTAACATACATAGAGCTAAATCTCATCAAATGGGGACTGGTTGATAACGATACCTTTGGTAACGCACTTCATTTCTTCATTTGGAGATGGTAATGAACTTGGCAGCCATCCTGCCCCTTATTAGAAATTTAGGAGTGGGATCCCATCCATCCCTAACTCCTCTATTTTCTGAGCAGAGCGTTTTTAGGGCACCATTGTTGTAGTTAAAGCATTAATGCTGAAAGAATTGACGGCATTTGGGAGAGTTGCAGAGGTGAGCGTTTTGTAGTTCTTTTTCTACGACTAAATCTGTATTTTAAGTTATTCATTCATTGTATGTCATTTTCAACCTCGATGAAATAGAATCCTATTTTTTTTCCAGTCATTTTATACTGCTCTTGGGAGGTGGCGGTGGGGAAAGAAGAGGCAGTTTTATGATAAGGTTCCTGTGAGTCTAAGCAGTCACCCTCGAGGACAGTGCTGCTCTGATTGCTGCCTGTGGCACCTGATGCTAAAACTTATGGCTGAAGAGTGTAAAGTGTAATCGGCCATCAGGGTGCTTGTCCCCAGGTTCTGCAACATCCCAAACCGGAGAACTACAAGTTAGTTCGATTTCTGCACAGAATAAAATGCTACCACCGCGAACCTACCCTTGCTTGGTGAAGGTAAATCTCCGAATGGACAGGAAGAATCCTCAAGGTGGCAGCACCTTCATAGCTTTCAAATCCTCCCCTTCTGAAGTTTTTTAATTAGAAGATAAAGTAACTACATAAAAACAATGGATCCAGGAATAAACACCTCTGAGGCGCCACCAACGTGAACTAGGCAGGAAGCGTCCAATTATTAATGATCTCTTCTAGTCTCAGACTAAATATTGCTTGTTTTTACTTTCACACAGAAATACGCCCTTTCAAGGAACTACTGCAAGTTTATAGAGTTGAAAATAAAACAGAGCATAGAAATGCAAGAAGGAGGCTGTGGCCGGTGACTTCCGTGCGGATATGATACTGTGGGCCTGCCCATTTGTCATCCCAGGCCAGCACTCCCCCATCCTTCACACCAGCAGTACTGGGCCATTGCGATTGTCGCTCCGATTTCCATGTCCCTGTGCTTAAGGCAAAAGCTATTATGGGAGCTTTGAGCCGAGGTAATAACAATAAGAAATCATTTAAAACCAGAAGCAGGAAAAGAGAGGGAGTGACAGCTCTTCAGAAGGCTGGTGACGGGTGAGCGGAACTGCCCTGGCGGAAATGGCTTAATGTGTTTAGGAAAAGCCGTATGCTGTTCCATGAGAAGCTCTCTTTCTTTTTGGACTTTGCAAGTGATCCAATGAATTTGTTTATTCATTGAAAGTGTAGTCAGCTTAATCAGCAGTCTTCTCTAAAAGAAGAAAATGTAGGAAAGGTTAACATATTCCATAGGCCCTAATTCGGCCCGATCCTTCTTTGTTCATGGGTCTAGGTCTGCACAGCATCAAGAATGAGTGGGCGAGAAGGGAAAGATGGAAAAGCTCGATGTCCCTCTTATGTAGCCCTAAACTGACCAGCTGCACTTTTTAAAACTGGATTTACTGCATTAAATGAACTGAACTTGAGTGATCGTAATTTCAATTTTGTGTGGTCTCCGCTGAGCCAGTGTGAGGGTGTTGGTGACACTACTGTCTCTTAGTTATTGTCCATCAGTGTCTCAGTTGCCCAGGCTCGGAATCCGAGATTTACCTAAGAGCCACCTATTCAGACGCCGTGCATTGAATAAGCCTGTTTCACTCTGCTGGGCTCTGTCCTACGGCCTTATCTTTAGCATATTGTTTTCTTTCAATCCTGTCATCAATCAGCCCAGCTTCGGTTTTTCTTTCTAGCCCATGGACTCCCCCATAGACTCCACTCACGTAAGGGGTGTATTACTGCAAAAGCCCTGCTCTAAATGCGCATGTCTGCTGGTGCTTCATCTCTGAGTGTGTTCTGTGTGCCACTGCCGCCCACTTGCAGGGTTCATTTTTACTACCCTGACTCCGCTGTGGATGAGATCAACTGAAAAAGCCCTTTATTTGGAATCGAAACTTTCTTTTTCTTTTTAAAGATTTTATTTACTTATTTGGGAGGGGAGAGTGCATAAGCGGGGACAAGCGCAGAGGGAGAGGGACAAGCAGACTCCTTACTGAGCATGGAGCCCGAAGCGGTGTGGGGCTCATCCCAGGACCCCGAGATCATGACCTGAGCTGAAGTCAGATGCTTAACCGACTGAGCCACCCAGGCGCCCCTGGAATCAAAATTTCCTTATCATCTGACCCTTCCTCATGGGAATAACCTTATTTCCTGAGGCTCTTCATTGTGTCCTAAACTTGCCATGTTTTTTTGCCTTCTGGCATTTTGCTCAGAATGATTGTTCTACCTTCTTGCCAAACTCCAGGCCTCTTTTAACATTCCTTGTCTCTTCATTGCAGTCTCTCCCATGGCATTTAGTATGTCTACTCCCTATTCTGTCTTGTATTTATTTATTTATTTATTTATTTATTTATTTATTTATTTTAACATTTGCTGTTTTCCCAACAAGTTTATATTCTTCTGAAAGGCATATTCTGGATCTTCGACTCATTTTGTTTTGCTCACTGCTCAGCACATAGGAGTTGGAGAAGAAATGCTTATTGAAAAGTGCTTAGCAAGTTGAACGTTTTCTCTAAAGCAGTGGTCAACCAATACAAGCCTCCTATGCTCATCAGTCCCCAAAGGAGCAACTTTCAGAAAGAGTAGATGTCATTCTACTCATAAAAGGAAAGATTCAACTTAAAAATATTTCTAATATGTACTAGAAAGTGTTGAATCTTTCATGTTGTAAAACCCACCTTTAGAAGATTACATGATTGTTCATGTAACAGTAAAAGCTTATACTTGATTTTCATTTGAAACAGGAAGCTCCGATAACTGCAACATCTACATTGCTATGGCATGTTTATTACTGGGCAGCCTGACCTCTTGTTCTAGCTTAATAATTTTACTTTCTCTAATAACACAGTCTCTATTGTGGTGATTATGATATTCAGAAATGTTTTGACGATTACCTTGTGTAAGGTGAGTAATTCTGACCACCAAGGACCTTTTCTTGCACTAAAGTAAGGGGTTGTAAGACAGTTGCCCTTTGCCATCACCCAAGTTGACTTTGAAGAGCATAGTGACATGGCAAACAAGCTTTCCTTCATGAGACTTGTTCAATGTGTATCTTGCCCATATCTGACTGTCTCCATCACTGATATTGCCTCAGCCTCCTGGGACTCAGGAGAGAAGGCAGGGAGAGGATGATTTGGATACTATTTCCAGCTTCAGATACAGTAGTTACTTTAAAGACACATTTATTTCTGACGCGATCTCCTAAAAAAAACATAGATAATGCAATTAGAAAAAACAGAATATTTAGGAACTAACCTTTTAAAGAGTGTTCTGTTACCACTCAAGCTTGTTTATATGTTCTATACTTGGTGTAAGTACTCCGAATTATAAGCAGCCTTCAAATTTATGAAGATTACCTTCTGCAGGTGAGGATGTTAACATGTACCTAGCATTGGGATTTATAAAAATGGTCCACAGTGAAAGGCAGGAAAACCTCTGAGTGAGAAAGGCTAGAACCCTGGGAAAAAAAGAATTGTTCATGGCCTCCATCACTGACTATTAGCACTGCCAATCACTGCCCCAATTCAGTTTTTCTGTCATCTTGACCAGATGGTCTGCTTTGCCTAACTAGTGTATTCCATGTCTTCTTTGCATTAGCAGCCTGGAAGAACTTTGCAACCTGCATTTTCTAGCTTTTGTGAAAAGTATTCCATGTTTAGTGAACTTTAGCAAAACACCTGTGCTGGACTTCAAAGGCTATACCAGATAGGAAGGGCTCTCCTCCTACTTTTGAACTCTCTTCCTTGTGGGGCAGGGGGAAGAGCTGGCTCACCTGTCTGTCTGAGTGCTGCCCATGTCAATCTAGAGCAATGGAAGTAGGTATTTGGCACAGTGGAGTGAAAGAACTATACGATAATAACGTCCTAGCATTATGCTGAGAGAAGTGGTTGTATTATAAGAGATAGAGGTGTGTTTACCTTATAAATATTACTGTAAAGTATCTGAAGAATTTAAAGCCCTCCCACCTGCACTCAGTCTTGCCAGTTCCATGAGAAAGGTGGGGAATCCAGATGACACAATGTAGCTGAAATCCAATACCTTGGGGTGGAGGTAAAGGGGTGAAAATGTAGCCTGGATTATCAGGGGTGGTGAATAAGGGCGAGGGAGACAGAAAGGAGAAAATCCTTGACACTGAGCTAGGATGGCTTCAGTATGCAGTGATGGATATAATTTAAGAGGAAAAATAAAAAGTTGTTTTGCTCCATCCTCTGGCTAGATGTAACCTCAATTTTCTAATAGTATTGCTTCCTTTCTGACAATGTATTCTCCATTCCTTCCAAACCTTAGGGTATCAGAAAGATACACACAAAAAGAGAAACAAAATTCCTAGAGTGGCAGTTCCTTAGGAGACATTATCTTTGAATCAAATGCATACATTTTCACCACAGATGCACCTGGGTGGGTATTGCACTCACATTGCTACCTCCTCGTACCTTTTCTGATGCCGTTCCTCAGAACCTACTCCTCTCCAACGCCCCTTTCAGGAACTCTGCCTTGCACAATGCCGTAATATCTGCAGATACAAGCTGAGATGTCTGAGAGGGAAGCGACGAGGAGGAGAGTGGAGAAGAGTCTTCCCATTCTCTCCCGATTGCCTCTGCCTTGCTATTTCTCTGAATCTTCAAAGCCTACAGATTTTGAAAAGTCTTTTAGGGGTGGGGAAGTCACATATTCTTTCTTATTTAAGAGTTTAAGGAAATAATATATTTAAAATACTCTTATCTGCCCCGTAGGTGTTTGGGGACAAGGGCAAATTAAGAAGTATAAAACATAACCAGGAAAATGAACAGATGATTGAAACGCAGACCACGGTCTTCTGCAGGAGAAGCTGCTGGTTCTGAAGTCTTTCCTGGCTCTCTCTCTGACTGGGGGCCTGAATACTGGTTTCTGATGTCTGTCTAAATTAATCCCTTGTTATTGAAAGTCAAGACTCATTTGTATGAGTCAAGAAAGAAGTTGTTCTCCTGAAATCTTGGTGGTCTGCATCTATGCAGGCACAGCCCAAAGTTTCAGGTGAGGTAGATCATCGATTTCCCTGCTGCTTGCCTAACTCGTCTTTGTACATTCCCAAAAACCAGGCCAGAAACATGTTGGTTCTCAGGATCAAGTGACTGAATTAAGGTTGCCATGACTCCCTACCTACTTTGGATGCCATTTTCTATCATTGTTATAAGGGTAGAAAAAGCCAAGAGGAGAGGACATTGCGTGCCTAAGGGAGCATTCTAGGTTGACTCATGATACATGCGGAATTACCAAGGATTACATTCAACTCTGGTCTATAAAAATCCCATGTTGATTTTTTAAATGCATATTCTACCCCAATGACAGTACGTGAAGAATAAAATTTGCCCTCTAATCCATTTTTCGAAGATACTTGCTTCAGATAGTACATGTGTGAAGATAGTGCAGAGTAGTGGGCTGGTACCTGCTTACCTCTATGTGACTATTACAAACTATTTAACCTCCTCGTGCCTCTAGTTTTATCATTCCTAATGTGAAGATAATAATAAATTCTATCTTATAAGTTTGGTGTGAGGATTAAATAAATTAATCCATATAAATCCAATCCATATAAATCCAATAAGAACGTGTGCAGGACATATAAACACTCAAAAAATTGTTGCTGACATTGTTGCGTTTTCTGTTATTTCTCTCATCCTAAAGATTAATACAAAATTTATTTAAAAACGCATTTTGGGTAGTAATTTATGATTTGTGGATTGTAAATCAACTATAAATTACTGTGGATTCATTTTATAATTTTTCCCAAGGCAGTAAATTTTCTCCTGTAATAAATCTAGATATTATAAAAATGTTTGTAAGTTTCCAAATTAAGGGAACTTTCCATATAATTCATAAGACTTCAGAGAAAAAAACTACATTTAAACAATTTATTTAGAGGAAATCTGAGACAATGGGGGCAGAGGTAGCAGCCTAATTTTTGGATCTTCTCAACTACCACATTAAAAGAGATAGACAACGAGATAGCAACATAAAAAACCCCACAAACAACACAGAAGGGTGACAGAGTCTCCCTATTAACTCCAAAATCAAGAACATGGGAACAGATTACCAAGAGCTACAACACCTACCAGTTATCAGTTTCCATGTGAAGGAAGCATTGGGAAGCAGCAGACATCTATCAGATCTCAGGACTAGAGAGTCCCCATATAACCAACAGATATGCATGAAAAGTGCAGCATGCCAATTTGAGAAACCAGGAGAGATTCTGCCCAATCCAATAACAGCACAACCAGACTGGTGATAAGGACTGGAAGGATGAAGCAGCCCAGCCCTTGTGAACTCTCAAAATGGACTAGTCAAGATTCTATTCATGACAGAATCCTACATTGAGGAGAAAAAATTAGATCTGAATAAAAGCTGAAGACAGAGACAATGGAGATGAAGGATAAAAATAGATAAAAATTGGGGAGGAAAACAGAGCTCGGAAATCTCAAAAAGCTGTCAAATTTTTTTTAACAGTACATAAGAACATGAAAAGAAACTCTGTGAAATCTATCTTGAAGTTTGCTTCTTTATAAAAGTTCATGAAAACTAAATTCACATTAAAAGTAAATTGCTTTTATGGGGCGCCTGGATGGCTCAGTTGTTAACACATCTGCCTTCGGCTCAGGGCGTGATCCCAGGATTCTGGGATTGAGCCCTGCATTGGGCTCCCTGCTCCACTGGGAGCCTGCTTCTTCCTCTCCCACTCCTCCTGCTTGTGTTCCCTCTCTTGCTGGCTGTCTCTCTCTGTGTCAAATAAATAAATAAAATCTTTAAGAAAAAAAAAGTAAATTGCTTTTAATGTAGACAGTAAATTGTTAAAGTTAAATATTACATATACATTTAAAAACAATAAAATTATACTATTTTTTTTAAAGATTTTATTTATTTATTTGACAGAGATAGCCAGTGAGAGAAGGAACACAAGCAGGGGGAGTGGGAGAAGAAGAAGCAGGCTCCTAGCGGAGAAGCCTGATGTGGGGCTCGATCCCAGAACGCTGGGATCACGCCCTGAGCCGAAGGCAGACGCTTAATGACTGCGCCACCCAGGCGCCCCTATAATATACTGTTTTTAAAAATCTTTTAAAAATTGAGAACATATTAGAAGAGCTGAAAGAACAACATAAGTCAGAGTGAAAAAAATTTAGAAATGAAGTGACAGAACTCAAGAAATAATCAGAAGTAAAAGATAATTTTAAAAGTAAACACTAAACTAGAAAGAGCACCAGAGCAGTTAACACAAAGGATGTAACCTTAAGAGAAGTAGAAAGAAAAAGATTTTTAAAATAAGAAGAAATAACCTGATTTTACCTATATCTAATGCTATACATATATTATACCTAAAAATGAAATTACAATAATAACATTACAATACTACCACAAAAGAGAGAAGAGGATAAATGGAGTTAAGTTTTTCTAAGGTCCTAGCACTGTTTGGAGGTGGCAAGAGCATTCAATTATATTGGACTCTGGTAAGTTAAACATGCCTACTATAATCGCTAGAGAAATCAGTAACAACCAGTAAATGAATATATAACTATCAAATAAACATTTGATTAATTCAAAAGAAAGAAAAAAGCAATAGAAAAGTGATATGAATATATAACTATCAAATAAACATTTGATTAATTCAAAAGAAAGAAAAAAAGCAATAGAAAAGTGATATAAGTGAACAAAACGGAAAATGAATAACAAAGTGATAGAAACCCACATATTAATTGTAAATGGTCTAAATATTCTAATTCATAGAAAGACCGGATTTTTTAAAAAGCAAAGCCCAACAATAAATTACTTACAAGAGACACACCTTAAGTATGAAGAAAGGTAGGCTTGAGAAAGAAGTATTATTAGAGATTAAGGGAGATATTTTTTGAAGATAAAAAATCATCCATTAGGAATATACAACAATTCTAAATTTGTAAGCATCTAATAGCATAACTTCAAAATATATGTCAAAATTGATAGTACCACAAGAAGAAATAACCAAATCCACTATCATAGTGGGAGATTTTAATACATCTCTCTCAGTACTGATAAAACAAGACAAAAAATTAAAATATTATCATAGCTGAACAGCATGTTTAATAAATTGCACTTAATTAAATGTGTGGAACACTGCACAAAGCAGCAAAATACTCAAGGAACTTTGACAATAATCGAATATCTGCTGGGCCATAAAGCAAATCTTACCAAATTTCAAAGTTTTGAGTTTACAGTATGTTCTCTCATCATAGAATTTATTAACCTGGCATTAAATTAGAAATCAAGATAAAAAGGATGACTAGAAAATTCACCAAATGTTCTAAAATTAAGCAATATGCTTCTCAAAAACAACCCATGGGTCAAAAAAAATGACCTCAGAATTTAGGAATAATTTCCAACAGAATAATTAAAATATAATATACTCAAACTTGAATAATGCAACTAAAGCTATGCCTAGATGAAAACGTAGGGCCTTAAAAGAATATATTAGAAATAAAGAAAGGCTGAGAAACAATAGTTTAAGTAACTATGTCAAGAAGTTAGGAAAAAAGACCAGAAAGTTAAACTCAAGGAGAGAAGAGAAAATTGGCAAACTGAATGGACCAAAAAGGATACAATAGTAAGATAGCAGATATAAACCCATAAATATCAGTAATTACATTAAATCTAAATGTTCTAAATACTCTAATTAAAAGTTTATCAAAACAATAAAAAGAACTAAATCAAGATAAGAATAAAGAGTCCTGAAATAGGAAACAAATGTATATTAATAAAAACAACAAAGCCAAAAGTTGATTATTTGGAAAAACTAATATAATTATTTGGCATATAATGAAACTGATCAAGACAAAAAAACGATAAGCAGCAATTTACCAATATCAAGAATGAGAGAGGGGATGCTACAGATCCTACGTAAAATATGTATAGATAAAGATATTATGAAAAATTTTATGTCAATACATTAAAACAATTAGATAAAAAAGACAAAATCCCCCACAAAAATTACCAAGACTGATACTAAAAATTAGAAAATATGAATATCTGTTATTAAATAAATTGACTGTATAATTAGAAGTCTTTCCACAAAGAAATATTTAGTTCAGATAGCTTCAACAATTAATTGTTACAAATAGATAAAGAGGAAATAATACCAAATTTATACAAACTTATCCAGAGAAAGGATAAAGGAAACAATTCCCTATCTCCTACTTGTAACCTTTATAGTATAACTGAAAAAGTATATTAAAATAAAGAAAAATTATAGACCTCATGAAAGATTCATGAACAATTCCAACAAAATATTAGCAAATTGAATCCCTACGATATAGAGATAATATATCAAGACTACATTTTGTTTATTCTAGGAATACCAGTTTGTGTTAATATTTTAAAAAATGATCTTTGTAACTCACCATATTTACAGAATAAAAAGAAAAAATTATGTTATAATTTCAATAGATGGAGTGAAAGCATTTGATAAAATCCAACAATGATTTATGATCAAAAGACAAAACAAAACAAGCCAAAATGCAAAAATGTACCAGACTCAGAATAGTAGAGAACCTCTTTAATTTGATAAAAGATGATCTATAATCATCTATAGCAAACATCACATTTAATGCTGAAATATTGCAAGTTTTCCTCTGGAGACTGGGAACAAAAGGATATCTGCTATCACTACTTTAACGTTGAACTGGAGGTCCTTAGTAGTGTAGTGGAGCAAGAAAAAAAAATTAAAGTTATAAAGACAGAAGAAATAAATTATTGTTTGCAAATAGCATGTATATCTGTGGAGAAAATTTAAAATTATCTACAATTAAATGGACAAACCTAGTAAAAGAATTTGGCAAGATGGCTGCATATAAGCTTATATCAAAATCAAATGTATTCCTAAATATCAGCCATGAATAATTAGAATATAAATTATTATAAAAGATCTGAAATAAGGCAGGCAGAGACAGCCATGGGTTTCAGTGTGCTACACTCTATAGCGTGCCTTTCCACATGTCCACTCAGCTCCTCAGCCATCAAATTCCAGTGTCCCTATGTGTCCCCACAGAGGCATTCTCAGACCTGGTGGTGGCTGAGGCTTTCGATCTTCTTTCATTTACTCCATCCCACAATCACTGTCAAAACACACCTGCCCATTCTATTAGTCCCATCCTATAATCTCGCTCACTTATCTCCAATGTAGGACTATTTTTTTCTTCATAGAACATATTAAAACTTCCAATTTTTTGCATCACTCGCTACAATGTATCTTGAGTTGAAAGTACAAAAACAATGAGACATTGATCCCTGAGGCTTCACGGAGTTCAGTTGGCTTGTCAGAAATGTGGATTCGAGCTGGGTCCTGTTTCAAGATGCACGTGGAGCATGAAGAGGTGCTGATGTCCGATCTGAGTTGCTCATATTCTATATAAGCAGCTGAAATGATGTCTTGTCTTTGCAAGATCTCCATACCATTAAAATAAGGAAAGAAAACTTCCAGGTAAGAATGGCATGTAGAACTCATATGCTACCATCTCTGTCTCGAGAAAAAATTTGACTGGATTTTGGCAAAAGGAATGTTTTAAAACTGCATAAACCATGAAGCCTAAGAAAATGGAGGAGGTGAAACAAGAAAATAGTAGAAAACAGAAAGCAGATGGAAGACAGCAGAATCTGAACTGGCAGTAGGGGAAGTGGACGATTCACCTGCGTTACAACCACAGACTCCCCTCAAAGGCTCGGCACGACAGGTTTCTGTGCTGCTCATCACAGAAGGTTGCTTGAAGATCAGCTGAAGGAGGATTCAGGTCCCCAGCTTCATCTTCTACATGCAGCCAGGATTTCAGCCTCTTTCCACACAAGCGGAAGATTGGAGGTTATTCTAAAGAGGGGGTAAAGCAGCAGGTTAGGATACTTTATCTGTAACTGATCACTTACGCCCCTAGCTCTTTTCCCCACTCAGCTCCCACAGGCTCAGCCCAGCAGACACGTTTCTGTTGATGTTCAGAAACTCATCTGTGGGGGACCTGACAGCCAGTCTCGCTGCAGGGAGTCCCACCCTTGACAAGCTCTGCGCAAACACCATGGGCCTCTGCCTTAAATGTGAGCAAAGAGCCCAGATCCTCAGAACCTGTGGAAAAGCCTTCAACGTAAGTGATGGAGACCAAGCAAACAATCATGAGCAAATAAAGGTTTTCCCTAAAATCTGTCCTTGGTATCCTCAGCAAAATACAATTTATGCAACGCACAATTCCCCAAATGCCATAAAAATAATTTTTTTTTAAGGATAGAATTTTGTTTTAAAAGATTTTATTTATTTATTTATTTGACAGAGATAGAGACAGCCAGCGAGAGAGGGAACACAAGCAGGGGGAGTGGGAGAGGAAGAAGCAGGCTCATAGCGGAGGAGCCTGATGTGGGGCTCGATCCCACAACGCCAGGATCACGCCCTGAGCCGAAGGCAGATGCTTAACCGCTGTGCCACCCAGGCGCCCCCCATAAAAATAATTTTTGAGAACAAAAAGAATTCTTAGAAATTACAATTGTGATGACAGAAACGAAAGGCTCAGAAGAAGACATAAAATATAAAGTTCGAGTAGCCCCTCCGAAAGTGGAACAAAAAGACAGTGACAGGGAATAAAGTGTAATAAAATTAGAGGGCCATTGGGGAGATCCCAAAGTCTTTAAAGTATGAGTTCTATAAAGAGATAGCAAAGGAAGTGGAGAAAACTAATTAAAAAAGTAAAATAAAATCAGAACTAAAGGTCGGGAGTTCCATAATGGAAAGGGCCCCCCTGAATGCCCAGCCTCAGGGATGAAAACAGATCTTCCCTGAGGCATGTCATGGAGAATCCACTCTAATATGAACTAGAGTATTTCAGATCTAGATGAAGAGGAATGTCTGCATTTAGCAGCACGGACCACAGTGTGCCTAGCATTATTATAGACGCTGCAGGGTCCTAAAAGTAGGTATGAAGTGTAGCTCTACCCTTAGAGAAGTTTCTCTGACAGAAGAGGTGCTAGCAGAGCTGGGAGAGAAACTAGGATAATAATAATCAGGTAGGGAAGGTGGCGAAAGGAGGAAGGGTTTTCGTAGGGGAATTATTTGAGTTGCAACAGAACTCCAGCTCCTAATAGAGCAAGAAGAAAGGGCAGTTCTGGCCCGTGTAACTGGGAAGCTCAGGGGTGGTGCTGCCGTGGGCACAGAATGAAGCAGGAACTCCAATGTTACCAGGACCTATTTCTCTTCCCATCTCTCAACTCAGCCTTCTCTGTGTGATGGCTTCATTCTGAAGGCAGTCTTTGGATATGGTGGGGAAGATAGCCAAGGGCATCTTTAAGCCTGTTCTTAAAGGAGAGATCCTCTGTGGGTGGGTGGCCTGGCAACACTCATGAAAGAATGTGATCCACCCTGCTTCATGCCACTAAGTTACCCTGCTGGAGGAGTGGATAGTCTGATTAACCACCATAGGTCAAGTGCACCTTTCTGCGATGAGATGTCATTGGCAGCCCCGTTGGGACCACCTGGAGAGGGAAAGTTAGGTTCCACAGAGAAAAGGGTGCTGCTGAGCAAACAAGATATGTCTACTGGGGAAGAAGAGGTGAAGCTGCAAATAATACATAAGGTAAAAATGGAAGTAATGACAGTATAAGAGAGAGGGTTTGGGTTTTATTTTGTTTGTTTGTTTTTTATTTTGTTTTGTTTTTTACTAACAATTCCCTATAGTTTCTGCCAAAGCATCTCTCACTATTTCAGTGTAGCACCACTGGGGCTCTAACCTGTTCCCTCCTGCACTGTTTTAGAAATCCCACTCTCTCTTACAGCTCTGCCTAACTAGCAGAGTGTGGATGGAAAGAGTTGCCATGTGGTGAGTTGGTGTTGCATAACTAAAAGTAGTGTTTTTTGGGTTATGCTCCAAAAACATTCAGTGGATTAGAAAAGTATTAAGTACCCACTCTGTGCCCAGGATGGCTATAGGCCCTGAAGATCCGAAAGTCATAAAAGGACCAATTTCTGTCTTTGAAGGTCTTGATATTTAGTTGTGGGTTGCTATGGACTGAATATTTGTGTCCCTCAAAATTGTATGTTGAAACCCTAGTCCCCAGTGTGATTATATTTGGAGGCCAAGCCTTTGGGAGATAATTAGGTCATGAAGGTGGAGCCCTAATGAATGGGATTCATTCATGAGTAAGAAGAGATACAAGAGAGATTATCTCTGCCTCTGAGATAGAGCAGAGGCTGTATCTTCTCCACGTAGGTGAAGGAAGGCTCCAGGAGGAGGGCCCTCACCAGACACAATCACCAAATGTGCTGGCACCTTGATCTTGGACTTCCTAGCCTTCAGAACTGTGAGAAATAAATGTTTGTTGTTTAAGTCCATGGTAACTTATTAATGCAGCCCAAACTGACGAAGACAGGCATAAAAAACATATAAACAAAACTAGAGATCAATTCAAATCAATTCATAAGGCTATAGCCAGTGAGTGTAGTGTGTTCCATAGCCTAGCCAAGTAAAAGCTCTAGCCGGTAGAAGGATCGAGGAACAGTGTGCTTTGTGGTGAGCTGCTGCTTTTCACCAGTGCCCAGCTCTGGGGTATCAGCTGAAGTTATGAAGTATTTGAATAAGCCCCTAGAATATTTCACTTTTATTGCAGGCATAGCATACTCTCATATCCATAGTTCACTTCTATGTCTTGCTCCTTTCCATAAAGTCTGTCCCCCTTCATTGGGAGTCCACCAAAAGAAGAGACTTTCTCTGTCCTAGTTTTCATGTATCAAGTCTCATGCATAGAGATTCCAATGGAGACTGCAGCCTGACTGCCTGGTTCCAATCCTGGCTTTACCACTGAGTAGTCATGTCGATCTGGGCAAGACATTAATTTCCCTGTGCCTCACCTGTGTGATGGGGATAATAATAGTATCTATTCTTAGGCTTGTTAGGTATGTTAATTGAATTAATGTATGTAAAAGCACTTAGAACCACACCTAGCTAATAGCTGACACTCTACGTTAGGTCTTAGCAGTATTACCTCAGTTCTTCCAACAGTATAATGATTCCATCTTTTTGAATGACTATATATATATGTTTATTGAGTTCTGCTATGCCCTCCTTCACAATATCTCCATTTTTAATTTAGTAAACCTTTATTTAAACCATGTACCATATTCTAGCCAACCTGTGGAGATTAAAAAAAAGGGGGGAACCCTCCAATGGGACACTTTCTCTCCATTTCTGTGACCACAGCTATCAAATCTGACTGCTGTAATCAGATCAGCTTCTCTAAAATCTGTCTTTAACAAAGCCATCCTACTAAAGCCTCTATTCTATTCTCGGATGGTTATTAGCCTGAGCTTGAACCCTGGTCCAGAATTTCTCCTTATGGATTCTACCTGCCTCCCTTCATTCCAGTGACAATTCTAGTCCAATCCAGTCTCCTGGCCAACAGGTAACATACTATGGTTCAGGTGTTTTATTTTGTTTTGTTTTGTGCCTTTCTCCTCAGCTAGATTCTAAAATTCCTTAAGAGTAGGCAATGCTGGGGCGCCTGGGTGGCGCAGTCGTTAAGCGTCTGCCTTCGGCTCAGGGCGTGATCCCGGCGTTCTGGGATCGAGCCCCACATCAGGCTCCTCCGGGGGGAGCCCGCTTCTTCCTCTCCCGCTCTTCCTGCTTGTGTTCCCTCTCTCACTGGCTGTCTCTCTCTGTCAAATAAATAAATAAAATCTTAAAAAAAAAAAAGAGTAGGCACTGCTGTATGGAAAGAACATGGGCTTTGCCTTCAGACCTGGTGCCGACATTATTATCTGGCATGGCAGTTGGGTAACTTATCTGAGCACCAGTTTCCCCAGCTGTAAAGAAGTGTCTCACACAGTGCTGGGCATGAAATAAGTGTTCGTTTCTTTCGTTCCTTTTGTGTCCTCTCCAGCACCCACTAGAATGCTGAAGGAACAGCAGATGTCTTGGCCAAACGCACAAGAAGAGTGCAATCATATAATGAGCATAATTCATTTCAAAGTTGCTTCCTTAACTACAGCTGCTCTTTGAGGTCATGGGAAATGAAGAAACCATTCCTCTTTTGTTAAAATCACAGCCTCTGCTTCGCATTGTAGAGATTTCCTCTACGCATTACCAGGGCAAGAACTAGAGTCTGGATTTTTTCAGCGATTCTTCCTGTATTTTTATTTCTGATGTCTCAGACTCATCTCTCATGCAGCCTGAACTTCAACACCAGCTTCTGAGGCTTAATTTTTTCTTAAACCAGGACCCCACGCTGCTGTGCAAATAGGCTGGCAGGAGAGATCTGGTGTGTGAGGGTCTAAATCCTCCAGCTGGAGAATGAGGAGTTGTCCAGCTTCCTTCAGACCTGCAGAGTGGACTTCTGGGGCCAGACTGATTTGATGCTGCAGCTCTGTGGTGAGTTGGGTAACTACTGAGTGAAAGAATCAGCTTAGATTATTAATGGCCAAATTTCAGAAGATTCAAAAACTAAGTTCCAATGAGCAGTCCCAAAAAAGTCCAGGGAATTTAATTCTGCGTTGTTATAGTGTGGAGCCTAGAAAACTTATCTAGAAAATTTTGAGAGGTGTTTGCTATTGTTTGAGCAAGAAGTAGCAAAAGAAATAAATACCTTTCTGAGATGTATATTCATGATCTGGAAAGACTAGACATGAGGCTAACAGGAGCAATCCTCTGAATCAAATTGTTGAGCATCGTATTAAAAATATACACTGTGAGTTTTAGCATGTATTGAAGTAAAAATATTTTTTGTAGCTACCTCGTGTTACAACTTGTAGGAAGTAATAGGGAGTAGCAAGTTGACTCATAGATGAACATTAATGGGTCAGTTTTTCTTGTGTTAGCCTTCCTTGAAGTTACTGAGAATAAATGAGACAAAAATCTGACATTTTACTCTACGTACTGTTCTGTGGAAGTAGTCTTCTGATTCAACGTGACCTAAATTCAGGGACCTACCATTCACAGTGGGAGAATATATAAGCATTTTAGGTGGCAGTTTTGATTTTGTTGTTTTGGTTTTGGGTTTTTTTTTTGTTTTTTGTTTTTTTTTGCATTTAAAAATAAATCTGTTTTGTTGTAAAAGGCGATTCACTGGTGCATCATGGGAAGATAGTGTTGAGTGACAAAGGCAAGTGCGAGACTACCTCAGACAACAGGATATCCTTTCCAAAAAGTTCAAAAAGCCACTAAACTAAACAATATATCATTTTGGCGTGTATGTGATAAAAACCACATTTCCAAAAGCCTGAGGATAAGAGATAAAGACAAACTTCAGGACAGTGGCTCCTGTGCATTGGAGGCGGGACCTGGAACACACAGGCTGATCTGTTATTGGCAACGTTCCGGTTTGCGTCAGGCCGTGTGTTCACAAGGGCTCACTAGGTTATTAAAGAGATGAGCAAAAGGCTTTAAAATGAGACTGTGTGAGCCCATAATGACAATGTCTTGAACTAAGAATTTGGATCATTCCAATATGGTATACCTGAGGTTCATTTACAAAAAGCTTAATTTTGTAATAAAATAATTCAGGAAGAGGGCACAGGCATTATACTTTTTAGAAGTTCAAAAAAACTTTTCAGAGTTAGCTATATACATCTTCACTGTGAGCCCTAGAATCATATCAGTGAGGTAGGAGATAATTCCGCCCAAAGCAGTCAGACTAGAACCATACACTGGGGAAAGGGGTGGAGGGTGAGGAGGACATTGGGAAGGAGGAGTGGAGGATAAATTAAGAGAGAAATGAAGCCCATCTGTATAGGCGGGAAAGTGTTCAGCATATAAAGGCGTGAATGAAAAAATCTATTGGCTGACAGTGACCTCATTGGCCAGGCCATTGCATAAGACATACATCTAACGTGAATATACAATTATCAGTTGAGCACTTATTATGCAATGAAAAAAATACAGTTCCCCTCTCAAGGGGACTTACAGCCTGAGGGTAAAAGCCCTAACAGATCCTCAGGTTCAAAGAGATCATTACCTCTCCCTATATGAGAAAAGAAATTAGGAAATAAATGGTGAACAGAGAAGACTCCCAGCAAGGGATACCAGTTTTGCATAAAGATACTGGATGGAAGTTTAGGAAACTTGATTGAGTTTCCCAGAGCAAAACAGCCACCTCCTCCCCCTGCTGGCCACAGGACTTAACCCCCCTCCCCCCCATAGTTTGGAGGCAACAAAGCTAACAGAAAGCTCTTTGAAACATGTTCTTTCCTCTTCCTATTTACGGGATTCATTGAGCTCACATCACTGGGTGCCTGCTCTGTGTAAGGCATAGTAGAGCTCTAGATGAAGGCTTTCAAACAGGCATTGGATTAAAAATGGAGCCTCCCCCCTTTTTTTCCTGGAGAAGAGTGTCACCTAAAGCAGTTTTAAAAATTGAGTCCGTCTGATTTTATTTCCCCCGGTCACGGCATACCGTTTGTGAACACTTAGGTTTGATTTTGATTTGTGATGCCTTGCTAGGGCGTCTGTCCTTACTAGCGTGGACCCCCTCCCCCTTTGTTTTATAATCTATGTCGCTCAGGGTCGGGGCTGATGGACATCTGTAACCAGCACATTTCCGTTCATATACAGCATCTTTATTGGAACTGCAATCCGTTTTGCAATAAACTTACTTTCTGGTATTTACTGACTTTAGCTGGAACACCAGTTCCAGTAATTAGGCTGAAACCATGGCATGACTGATTTAGAGAGACTGATGTTAGCTGCTTCGATCAGCACGTTCTAGGGACTTTCCATGAAACGATTCGCCTACAAACTGCCATCCCTTTAGGGTAGGTGAAAAGCAATGTCCATAGAAGTCCTCTGACATACTTCCAACATTCAATTATTCATGGTAATGAGGACCAGGCAGGCAGCCTGTAGTTCCCAGTGGGACATCAGGTTAAATCCTGATGGCCTAGAGATAATGACGGTATCTGGGTCTGTGTAGCCAGGGGCCAGTTAGGCATTTGTCAGTGGTACTTTCTGCATTTTTCCAGGGTAGTAGGTGACAGCTCAAAGTAGTAGCCACCTGCTGAACAACCTAACTATTCCCATTGGCCTCCTATGCTGTCAAGATTCTAAAGAGCACTCCATGGGACACCTGGGTGGCTCAGTCGGTTAAGCGTCTGCCTTCGGCTCCAGTCGTGATCTCAGGGTTCTAGGATTGAGTCCCGCCTCGGGCTCCCTGCTCTGTGGGAGTCTGCTTCTCCCTCTTCTCCCTGCTCATGCTCTCTCTTGCTATCTCTGTCTGTCTCACTCTCTCAAATAAATAAATAAAATCTTAAAAAAAAAAAACTTAAAAAAAAAATAAAGAGCACCCCAAGAACCACCTAGAGCATCAGTGTGACCCAACCCATCTGCTCTGCAGAGAGACACTGGCAGACCCAGCATACGACCCCATTTGTGGCCTTCCTTTGTCCCCTTCTATAGCCTTCCTCCGGGTGTAGAGCAGACCCACTGAGGATGGAGGCTCAGCTGACGTGGAGAGAGCAGCTGGCAGGGTGGAGAGCCTGCTGTGCCGGGCTCATAGGGCAGGGATGCAGCAGGTGAGGAAAGCAAGCGGGCCACCCCAAAGGGGGAAGGCTGCTGGCTGGGTCCCTGCGGGAAGGTGCAGAGAAAGTACTTTCTCTTCGTTTGCTCTTGCTTCTTATTTTGTGGGGCCTCAAAGCACTGTCGCGGTCCAGGACATGGGGGTAGAACACTTACTTAAGTGTCTTATCTAACTGTTCTCTTTTGAAAAACTGTTAAAAAGGGATTGTGTCCCAGAGTGGGTTGGATGTTGGGACAGCTGTGCAAAAACCACTTAGTAGATTCAGGAAGGACACTGAATCTGGAAGTGAATAACATGCCAAGAGATTTCAAATACAAATTGAGGAAAGCACTTTTTGGAGTGAAAGCCGGTGGGGAGCATTGCACTAATCAGGGCAAATGAACAATGAGGTTTGGGTCATTTATAATGAATGAGCAATGCCATCTACATTTGCACAGGCATGTTTTCCATTGAGTATTTGATCCTGAGATGGTTCTTGTCAGGTGCAACTGACAAGGTAACAGAGGAGTTGTGTGACTTGCCCAGGTCACACAGCGGAGGAGAGTGGTGAGGAGAGGCGGCTCCATGTGGCAGAAGTGCACCGGTTAAGAATCAGGAGATCTGTGTTCTGATTCCAATGAGCTAATTAATTTTGCAGCGGTAAGCAAGCAAATCACTTAACTGCTCAAGAAATCCCTCACTCATAAAATGAAGTTTGAGAAGATGAATTGCTCTCAACCCTAACTGCACTTTTAGCTCCCCTCCGCAATGGAGATTTTTTGAAAATATTACATCCCAGACTTCGACTCCACTCTAGACCAATTAAATCCAAATCTTTGGTGTGCTAGGCCCTTCAGCATCGTTTGCTTGCTTGTTTGCTTGTTTGTGCTTAAGCCGAGAGCTCCTAAGCTGTAGCTTTCTGAGGTGCCTTCCATCTTACACATTTGATGTTAATCTCTTTCCCAAGCCTGGATATTTTTAGGTCCATTGCCTCAGCTCCCACAGTGTGAAAGTTTGGCGAGAGGCTAAACGGGTCTGTTTACTCACAAGAGCAAAACTGAGACAGGAGTGCGTGGGTGCTGATGCGAATCTTGGGCTATGTCCTCCAGCATCTCAAAGGCTGCGGCAAATGTCAGTCCCACGTAAAGTAAGCTCTCATTGGCGTAAGAGGAAAACAGCACATTTTTGTTGAAACATAGTATCAATTTTAGGAAAAGTCAAAACAGAGAAGGAGAAAAAAAGTGACAACTCATTTCTTTAGTTACAAGAATTGAAAATGTGCTGGCAAGAATGACGATCTGTAGAAAGAAATAGAACCGAATGCTTCCCTCATCTCACTGAGTGAAGACATATTAATGCTCACCTCCCTATGAACCCTTGTTCTGTCTACAAGAAACTAATATAATTTTAAGGATATATACATTAGATTAATAATTTTTCGAAGATGCCAAAAGCCCAAAGAATATTTCATTGTTGTACTTTTCCTCAGCACCCCAATTTTAACCATCTGGCATCATTTTTTAAAGATTTATTTATTTATTTATTTATTTATTTATTTAATTGAGAGAGAAAGAGAGCACGGGTGGGGTGGGGGGAGAGGGAAAAGGAGAAGCAGGCTCTCCACTGAGCAGGGAGCCCGACGTGGGGCTCGATCCCAGGACACTGAGATCATGACCTGAGCTAAAGGCAGATGCTTAACCAACTGAGTCATCCGGGCGCCCCCCCTCTGGCGTTATTTGCTAGGCATCATCTAACCAGTTGTCTGAATGGCATCTACATTGTATATTAAAGCTAGCACATAATTTGATGATCAGAAGGCCACTCTTTTTGTGCTGTACGCTTAACATATAGCAGTGACATAAACACTAGCACGTTTACTAATATCTGTGTCGCCACTATATGTGAAAAAAAAAATCAGTGTTTTGGGGAATACTTTTTCCGTGGGAGAGGAAAAGATTTTCTGAATAACTGTGGGAAAAACTTAAATAAAGTTATACGGTTTCCTTTAGAGCAAGTCTACTCAATCTATAAAACACTAATTGGCCTGGACCTTTCCAAATGTGAGGACGCAGGGCAACATTGGCCAAAGTCTTCTACCTCAGAACCACTTTTTGTGGAGCATCCTGTGGGCTGGGGATGCTTACAACTTTGGGAAAAAATGGACTAGAGATAGAAAGATGTATCAGTCACAATACTTATATTGGATTTTGCCATTAAAAAGCATCTATGTTGAATTTTTATATTAAAGTTTTGCTTAAGATAACAAAGATGGAGCAGAATAAGTAATTCTCTTTCTCTACTTGCAATGCATTGAATGTCTCCTCAGAAACCCTCAGAGGTGATAACCCTAAACACCTATTTAACAACCAAGATGTCATGAAGATAGTACAAATCAAGGGGAAAAAAGAGCACAGTTTCAGAGGGAATAATGGATGCAATTAAGTTATTGGTGAGTCACTTACCCTGGGGCAGGTAAGTCAGCTCCTTATCAGTTAAAGTCAGAAATAATGTTCCATTAGAAGATTGAAGGAATACCCAAACACTTGCTTAATTTAGGTAATGATGATTATCTATTCAAAGAATGCTCTGTATTTATACTTAGCTATAAAACTGTTTAGGGTGGTGAAAAATATAATTGCAAAGCTAAATTGAAACTCGATTTTACTTTTATAACATTGCCAGTTTAATTAACTAATATATACGTGATGAAATTATAGGAAGCATATTTTAAATTGAGATTGCTAACCTAAGTGTTCAAGATATAAACACAATTTATGCTTGTTCAAAATTGGCAGGAAACATTTGGAACTGAACTGTGTTTTTGCATGAAGCTCTTCCTGACTCATGGTAGTAAACACAGAGTTCTTCCCTGGGGTTAGGAATAACAAGAATGAGTGAAATCTTCAGATAATTCAAGAGCTTAATTTTAGTTCACAGTTCCAATTTCCTCCTTGAGTAAATCATATCACTGCTGCTAAAAACTAGGAAATACAGCTAATTTTAGTTTTGTTATTTTTCCTACTCCTATCCACACATTAATGAGCAATGAAAGTCCATAAAGCAGGACACAGGAGAAAGAAGTTTAAAAAAACAAAAACAAAAACAAAACCAACATCAGGAAAAAAGGTCTACTGGCTGGGTAATGGTTCCCTAAATTAATCAAGAGTGTGCAAAATTAGAAATCAAAACAATTCTGAAGACTGAAATGACCTTTCTAATGATATGGTTGAAAAGTCTACTGGAAGAATGCCCATTTTTTACTTACAGAGTAGGATTATTTGGAAAACACACTACTTAAAGTAAGTGAATCAACCAGTTTATAGGGCTTTAGTAACAATATCCTATAGTGAGGCTGCTGGACCATTCCTTGACCTTGAGCAACAGGAATTGGAGGATTCCAGGAGAGCACTCTGGAGCCAGAATAATAATGCCAAGCACTAAGAAGGTCTACAGCGACTGTCACTGCATGGATGAAAGGATGAAAAATGAAATTATGGAAAGAGGGATGTCACCTTTAATATGAGCCTGGTTTTTAGGTTATGCTTGATTTCTTAATTTTGTGAGCTTCCACATACCTCATTCCCTCTAGGACTGGGATCTTTCTTCTTTACCCTCTGTTTTGTCTTGCTCCTGCTCCCTACCAATGGAGTTCCCGAATTCCAACTTTTTTCTGAACTACTTGGTTTTCAAGTTCTGCCTACTCATGGATTCTCTGTTGCATTCCATCTTCTATCATCCTCTGTCCACCGTGTGGAGAGCCAATCAGATCCACAGCCACTAATTTCTTGGCTATTGTTGGCACCTGTTGTTGGTATTCACTTCTTCCCCGCTGGGTATGGCCCCATAGTCCATCCCCCTGCTCTAGTTTCTCTGCCCCATCACTCTGGAGTCAACTGAGCATCTGCAGGAGTCTGTCCCAAGGTATGGCCATAAATATGAATCTAAACAAGTAGATATTTTAAAATAAATACTAACTCATTTTTCCTCTCCCTCAGGCCCAATACCATCAGCAAACCAAGTTTGTAGGCATATTCATAGTCCATGAGAAAACTCTCCACATGTACCCAGGTCAGATGACCACTGGAGGAGCTCTATGTAATTCCCAGAGGTCCTAGTTCAGGGTATCTGGTGGGGGGATTCTGAGGCACAGTCAGGCTCAGGAAGTCCAGGGCTCTGTGTTGTATTCTTCCCATTGAATTGGCTTCTGAACACCAGCTGTGATTCATCTGACTGGAGCAGCTTGGGTCGTAGACTGTAGTTTCTATTATTTCTTTACTTCAGGTATTCTGTTACATCTTAGACTCTTGGGAGATCTTTTTTTTTATTGTAAAGAATCTCACTTTCAAATTTAAAATGGTGCAAATGCTGTGGAAAAGAGTATGGCAGTCCCTCAAAAAATTAAAAATAGAATTAAACTGATGAATCATTGAACATTACATAAAAAAACCCAATGATGTACTATACCTTGGCTAATTGAATTTAAGTAAATTTAAAAAACAGAATTAAAAGTAGAATATGACCTAGCAATTCCACTTTTGGGTATATATTCAAAAGAATTGCAAGCAGGGTGATAAAGAGATATTTGTACACCCATGTTCATGACAGCACTATTCAAAATAGCCAAAAGATGGAAGCAATCCAAGCGTCCATCCGTGGATGAATGGGTCTATAAAATGTAGCATAAACCCACAATAGAATATTATTCACTCTTAAAGAAGAAGGAATTCTGACACATGCTATAACATGAATGAAGCTTGAGGACATTATGCTAAGTGAAATTAACCAATCACAAAAAGACAAATACTATATAATTTCATTTACACGAGATACCTAGAGTAGCCAAATTCATAAAGACAGAAAGTAGAATGATGGTTTCCAGAGCCTGAAGGAAGAGGGGAGTGGAGAGTTACTGGCGTTTAATGAGTACAGAGTTTCATTTTTACAAAATGAAAAGAGTTCTAGAGATTGACGGTGATGATGGTTACACAACAATAGAATGTATTTAATACTACAGCTGGACACTTAAAAATGGTCAAGAGAGTAAATTTTATCTTATTTTGTTTTACTGTGTATTTTACTGCAATTAACACATTATTTATTTTTTATTTTTTATTATGTTCAATTAGCCAACATATAGTACATCATTAGTTTTTGATGTAGTGTTCAGAGATTCATTAGTTGCGTATAACACCCAGTACTTGTCACAACACATGCCCTCCTTAATACCCATCACCAGTTAGCCCTCCCCACCTTCTGTAACCCTCACAGAGTTGGAGCAATTAACACATTTTTTAAAAAGATAGTGCTTGCTGAAAAATTTTTAAAAATAAGAAACAAAGAAAAAAATCCCACTTTTTAAGCTTTGGTTCCCAATTCCAAGATATAGTGGAGCTATAAATATAGATTGCAAAATCAAATGAAGTTTCTAAGCTAAGAGACTATATTTTTGTCAGATTTTGCTCAAATAGTATAACACTCAACCGAGCATCCACCATATTTTAGGCACTGTGTTAGGTGCTGTTGGGGGTGTGGCAAGTATTAGACTGTGTGGGAGAGAATCTCAGGCATGGGAATATTTAAAGTCTATTTGAAGGAATAAAACATTTCCACTAGTATCTACACTGTGGGGTTGGATGCCATGTGAGAGAGGAAATTAAATGTCATGGGAAAGCATGGAAGGAAGAGGTCACATGTGGGGAGTAATAGATGGAGTTGGTGACAGTTGATTTGAGTTTTGAAAGCTGGGTAGATCTTGATAGGCAGAGATATGGGGTGGTCTTTCCAAATAGAAGGAGCAGAAAATAGAAAGGCATGAGCAGCATTCCAAGAACAGGGAACCAGACATAGGCAGACACAGTGGGTTGGATCCACTTTAGACCTAATCTGAGACAACAAAGAAACCATGAAAGGTTTTTGAGTTAGAATAATCACAAAGAGACAGCTCTTTTAGAGATGTAACCTGCACTGGTTATTTTACAATGAATTTGAGAATGCATGTAAGATATCAACCAGAAAATTATTACAAAGGCATGTAAAATCGGAACACAGAATGGCTACAGAAATCAAAATTAGAGGAGGTGATGAGCTATTGTGAGAGGCAGCAGGGACAATAAGGAGGGGTGGAGAGAGCACTAGGTTGGGAGTCATCAGTCCAGGTTGTAATCTTGTATTTACTAGCCCCTTCTTTGTATAAGCTTGGAAGGCTTGCATCTTAGAGCTTCAGTTTGCTTATCTTTAGAATTTGGGAGCTAGGATGATTTTTTTCTTTTTCTTTTTTAAGTTTTTATTTATTTCAGAGAGAGAGAGCATGAGCAGAGGCAGAGGGAGAGGGAGAGGGAGAGGGAGAGGGAGAGGGAGAGGGAGAGGGAGAAGCAGGCTCCCCACTGAGCCAGGAGCCCGATGCAGGGCTCTATCCCAGGACCCTGAGATCATGACCTAAGCCAAAGGCAGATGCTTAACTGATTGAGCCACCCAGGCGCCCCTAGACAGGATGATTTCAAAGGTTACTTCCAGCACCAAAGTTGCAGGATTCTAAACTGAAGTTATGGTTTGGTGGAATGAACACAAGAGGAGTGGACTCACGAAGGAGGAGAAAGTCAAGGAGGAGATAACCATTGTGGAAGACTTATTCCCTTCCCTGGGTGCAGTACACAAGGCTCTATCTCAGCGCAGTCCTGCCGACAAGCGATTTGTGAGGCACACTGGACCAGTTGTTGGTCTGGCAAGAGAGAGCACCAGAAAAGAGAACAGCTGAGCTAGCAAGGGCGTGCGTCTGTATTTTATGGTCCCATTCCTCCTGGCTTGAGCGATGGCACCACCGTCATTCTGGCAGGCCCGGCAGCAGGTGCACGACCATTGTTTGTGTGGCCCAGCTCTGCAGCAGTAAAGCTAGGCCAGGGAAATGGCAGCTGCTCAGCTGAGCCAGGCAATGGGAAGGGATTGTTTCTAGATGGCTTCACAGCTGACATCAGACACAAATCATTATTGTTTATGAAGAGGCTTCTCCTGTCATTTAGCATTTCACTGTTGGACAAAAAGATTCAGTGAAGGACCAAGTGAACACAGTATTTGCTTTGGGCTGTTCTTACCCATAATCTAGAATTTCAAAAAAGTATAATCCCAAACCAGCTAATTTGTGCCATGCATTGCTGCTTAAAACTCCCCCGTTATTTCATCCAAATACTGTTGAGGGCTCAAATGGCCAAGACCCTCCTTTGAGCTAACAAATATTCATATGGAACCATCTCACCCCAATGGCAGTAACACTCTACCTCATACAGTTTTTTCCACTGTTATTGAAATCCTGGGGGCCCTATTCCTTCTCGCAAGTCATATCTATATGAGTAAGATCTCATATCTATTCCTGTATCAAAAAATGTTATTATCAGATCTCTATAAAAAGTCTATTTATTTCTGGTGTTCCTAACATCCTTTTCAGAACATTAGTCTTAAGAGATTGTGGAATTTGAAGTTTTGGTTAAAGAGGATCTACCATACAGTAAATTCTGTAAGCACAGAGAATTATTTTTTTGTTTCGTTCATTAATACCTGGAACAGGGCCTGGCACATAGCAGAGGTTAAATAATTATTTGTAGGATAAATAGAATATATGGATCATGATGATGACCAGGCCTTCCGAAATGTGGTTACAGGACAAAACCTTTAGAAATTTGTTACTATCTCTAGACTAAATATTCTATTTAGGGTAGAGTGTTTCTCCCAGAACCAAAGTTCTCTGTCAGCATCCATAGTTGTATTCCAGTAAAAGCGTTGTCCAAGTAAAGAACCTAGTAGATCTCAGATGATGGCAATGATATAGAAAAACCCAGGGGAGCCCAGAGAGCTTATCATAATATTTATATCTAGAAACAACTCTCCTGGAGGCCTTGCAGAATCACGGTTAAGGATGGGGCCTGGCATACATTTGTAAGCTTTATGTCTAAAGATAACAATGTTTAGATATATTCATATATGAAATCATGAACACCCGAAGAGGTCTAATGTCCATATGCCTTAATATTACTTAGCCACTTACATTTTAAAGTAAGCTATATAAGACTTAAAAGCTATTGATAAAGTGATTCACTCTGTCAAAAATGTTTTTTCTTGTATTGCTTTAATGTTTATATAACTCAATATTAGCTTATTGATTTAAGTTCTGTTTCTTTCTGGTAATCAGAAGTCTAGATTTCACTAGTGCATTTAGTAACTGAAAAATAATTTCTTCCAATTTTGCTGTTAGGTAGATTCATATCAAATGTATGCATCAGTTTGAAGAACAGCTTAAATCTTACGTTAATTGGCAGCTATACAATCCAGAAATTATTTCAGTGGATGAAATTTCTTCAATACAATAGTTTTTAATGGGATATACAACCACCGAAAACCTTCAGTAGAAATACACAAATGTCCAGGAAAAAAAAACATAACAGGTGTGTGATAAATTCGCATGCCAGTCAATGCACAGACATTTCAGGCAGGATAGAGAGGATTTTAGTCTGAGAGACTAAAGTATGTATGTATTTTACTATTGTGGAGAACCAAAGCACAAGGCATTGCAAACTGTGACGTAACACAGTCAACAGGGCAACCCAAGGAGGAAACCTATTAAACGCTAGGATAATTGAAGATCACTAAAGAATCCAATGTGACTTGTAGGAAAGTATCTGGAGAACAAGCAGAGTTCTGCGCATACATCTGTTCCAGGATGAGGAGGGACAACACAGAAATGAACAAAGCCAGAGCACTGGATGGAGTGTTCATCTGAAAACCAGATCTGAGGGAAAATGTGACATGAAAGCAAACATGTGATGTAACAGAAGACAAAAAATGCTGAAGGGCTTCTGTACTACAAGTATCTTCTGTTCGGCTGACCACCCCCTGATAAATCAGGGTGTGATTTCATCTTCATCAAACTATGTAAATCTTAGCCGAGGAGAAAAAGATGACTACTAAGATTTCCAAGAGTGATGAGCATTTATTTTGCAATGGGCAAGCCTAGTATTTCTTTCTTTTTTTTTTAAAGATTTTTATTTATTTATGTGACAGAGACAGCCAGCAAGAGAGGGAACATAGCAGGGGGAGTGGGAGAGAAAGAAGCAGGCTCCCAGCGGAGGAGACTGATGTGGGACTCGATCCCGGAACACCGGGATCACTCCCTGAGCTGAAGGCAGACGCTTAAGGACTGCACTACTCAGGCGCCCCAAGCCTAGTATTTCCTGGGCATGTTCTGGGTCATCAAATTGTCCCCTTAAATTTTTTTATTTCTGTGTGTGTGTGTGTGTGTGTGTGTGTGTGTGTGTGCGCGCGTGCGCGCGCGTGCACGTGTGAAACTTCTAAGTTTTTATTTAAATGGATCATGTGGTATTTTACCTTTCCATTACCACTTGAAAAAGTGGAAGGCTCAAGTTTCAAGATAATGTACTCCATCTAAATGATTAATACTAATTATGTCAGAAAACAATAGAGAGACAGATGGATTAAAGAATAACATAAAAATACACATATACATACAACACATATGTGAATATTTTTGTGATCTTGGGATACAGAATTACTTCATGTGATAGGCTGAATAATGTTCTGCAGAAAGTCATGTCCACAGGAACCTGTGAATATGACTGTGTTTGGAAATAAAATCTCGGCAGATGTTATCAAATTAAGATGAGGTCATACTGGATGAAGATAGGCTCTAAATTCAATATGATTGGTGTCTTTGTAAAAAGAGGAAAATTTGGACACACACAGACATACAGGGGGAAGCCTGTTGGAGGGGGAGGCAGAGATTGCAGTGAGGTAGCTACAAGCCAAGAAAGCCAGGGGTTGCAGGGAATCACCAGAAGCTAGGAGAGAAGCATGAGAGCAGATGATGAGGTTTACCCTCAGAGCTTCTGAAGGAGCCACACAGACGGACACTTTGATTTTGGATTTCTAACCTCCAGAACTGTAAGAGAATACGCTTTTGTTGTTTTTAAGCCACCCAATGTGTGGCAAATAGAAAAGGAAAGAACAACCCCCCCCCCCAAATTGGTTATTTGACTCAGTAAAAAATTTAAGCATCGGCATGTAAAGAAATGTAAAACCAAAGTAAAAAAAACAAAACAAAACAGGAACTGAGAGAAATTAACCATGTATTTGAAGCATTTATGTCAAATACATAGTTAATATCCTCAGTATACATAGAATATATAAAATAATCAAGCAACCATTAGAATGTTGTGCTAAAGAGCTGAATAGATAATTAATGAAAGAAACAAAAATGTCCAATAAATATATGAAAACATATTCCATATCCATAACTATGAAAAAATGAGAAACTAATTTTACCTACAAAATTTGCAAAGAATAATAACAAAAATGTGTGTGACATTGTTCTAAGTACTTTATGTACTGCTAACTCTTTTATTATTTACAACAACCCTATCAGCTAATAGGGTATTGTTAGATAATATTATCTTCCTGTTACAAAGGAAAAAGCCAAGCCATAAATTTAGCAAGGAGATACTTAAATGGCCATCCTCATACTAGAGTTTGGGGGCTAATTTGGCAAATTTTGTTTTAAAAAGAAGCATATCTTTTAATGCAAGAATTCCCTTTGTAGGAAGTTGTCCTTAATTAAAAAGATAAAAGGACCAAAGTGTTAACAGATATTATGTCTGTGTAATTAAGATGTATTTTATACTCTTTTGTATATTCTTTATATTTTTCTGTTTTCCAATTTTTGTTGTTGTTGTTGTTTCTAACATATAGCCTGTGAATAGTATCCCTTAGTTTGGCAGTGTACAACTTGACAGCCCTGAAGATTTTTAAAAAGCAGATGAGAATTTCTGGCTGTAGATAATTGAAAATTTTCCTTGTGTTACTGAGAAATTAGATATGGCAGATGGGAAGCTTGGGGGGGTGAGCAGAGGTAACCTTTATGATATAACACTTTGTCTTTCCTTTGAAGGAGTCACAGCCACGTAAAAATTATTTGATACTATTTTTATTCATCCCAAGTAGGTATCTGGTAAATATTTTTTATCGGTTTTTAGGTGGAAAAATTGAAGCATATATTTTTTGCCTTACTAGTACTCAAAAACTGAGCTTAAAGTCAAAGCTGTGGCCTGTTTCCAGCAAGGGTGTGTGCACTCACAGCATATGGTATCATATATACCTTTTTCCAACTTATTTCCTTACTTTTATTTTCTCTTTGATTTTTCCCTTGACTTACTTCAAATTTATTTTATGATACCATTTTGTATTCATCTTTATAGACCTTCTTAAGTCTTTTCTTAGAATACAGCACAGTATAAATAAAAATCTATGATGTTAATTTTTTTATTTTTATTTTTTTTAATTTAAATTCAATTAGCCAAGGTATAGTACATCATTAGTTTTTGATATAATGTTAATTTTTTTTAAACTCCAGTTCAATCCTCATTAGTAAAACTGTGGAGAAAACAGAGAAACCATTTCTTTAGACATCTGGAATCTTAAAACCAGAAATAAATAAAAATGTGAACTAGTTATATTAAGATAAAACCAAAACTAGTACAAATGACTTTTAGGTAAATGTAAAGTGAATGTTTTAAGTGATCACCAAGTAACAAAGGTGAATTGTGTCATATTTCGTGTGCCATTCTGTTGTAAGCCTGCTTAAAATCTGGGTCCCTAGGGTTGCCCCTTTCTTTTAATGGCTACACTTTGGAGACAGGTGATGGATGCTGAATATCCATGGCTAAGTGTTTGATTTATTATTAGTTTTGATTTGAGAATATTCTGTGTATGCAGTCAAAAAAGGAACAAATGCAACAATGACATTTGGAAAGCAGTAAAATCTGAGGGTAAGAGTTCAGAAGAAATTAAATATGTCCTGTCAGCTACTAAAAACAAATAAAAATTAAAAAGCCCAAATGCACTTAGAAAAGTTCAAAAAGTAGAGTTTCACATGTCTGAAGAGGAAATAAATCATTGTATTCAATATGGCCTACATCAGGTGGCCTAGGATATCATATATAGTTTTACACTTACTGAAGAGAAACATCAATACCGTGGCTAGAATTCAAAGGCACCCAAAGAAATCAACCAGATGATAAAAGGATAGGAGGATTGAGTGTATGAAGAGAGATTAGAGAAAATTAATGTGTTCAACAAAGAGTAAAAGAAGAGAGGGGATTGAGACTTTTCCTTAAATACTTGAGAAAAAGTACCACAAATGAAATTTGGAGCCTCCAACAGGAACAAGAAGCTAACAGGGACTGACTTATCCAGTAGGCTCAGTAGGCAGAGTGCTTAGGGCCCAAGATACTTTTAGAGGCCCACAAAAATAAGTTTAATTTCTTCCAAAAATCAGAAGAAAAATGAATATTATTATAATAAATCTATAAAAATGGATCACGCTTGGGTTGTATTCATCTTTATGCCAACACATTCATAAAACATAATTTTCAATATGCTTTTATGGAGGAAGGCGCCCCCAAGGGCAAAAGTGCCCAGGACCCATGAAAGTCAGAATGTGGCCCTGGCAAATTTTAGACAAAATATTGGATAAAAATAATCTCCATGGAAGGTTGTTGAGTGTTAAGCACAGATGATCTGGTGGGGGGGTGCTCGCAAAGACGTACCCTGAGTTGAGGCTAGGAAGAAGAGGCTCACTTTCTGCATCTGTGAAATTCCAGTTGCATTGTCTTGATGTCTTCCCATGTGCTAAACACTCATATAATTAATGCTCACGGGGTGCCTAGGTGGCGCAGTCGTTAAGCGTCTGCCTTCGGCTCAGGGCGTGATCCCGGTGTTCTGGGATCCAGCCCCACATAGGGCTTCATCGGTAGGAGCCTGCTTCTTCGTCTCCCACTCCCCCTGCTTGTATTCCCTCTCTCGCTGGCTGTCTCTGTCTGTCAAATAAATAAATAAAAAATCTTTAAAAAAAGTAATTAATGCTCACGGTAATGTTCTGAGGTAGGATTTGTTATCCCTCATCCACAGATGAGAAAATTGGAACTCAAAAGATGACATAATTCACTGATGTTAGAGATGGAGTCACAGTCAGACCTGAAGCTGTGACTCTAAGTAGCTGTGAGTCTTTTTCTTGCCCAGTTAACATGGTGTCAACAATACAAAGCTGGAAAATCAAGCAGGAATAATTTCCACCGACCCCACACTATCCTCACCTCCACTCCTTATCACTCCATCAAGGCCCTTCTTAGATTCATAATCCAATACTTATTTCATTTTGTTAGTTACATCTTAAACAGTCAGTTATGCCATACACATGCATCTGCAAGTTCAAATTCTTTTTGGTATGGCTTATTACAAGAAAAGAGGACCTTTGAGTAAGTTATTTTACTGCAAGAATCTGCTTCTTTTAAAGGTTTGGATCCCATTGGTAGGGACTTATACAATATACAATTTTCTAAAAAAAAAATATGTACTCTGAGGGAGTGGAATGGAGAAATGATGTTGGGTGATCAAAGGTCATTTTCAAAACAGGGATATCTATTTAAAACTGAGTCTTCTAGCTAGGCCAAAACATGTGGCAATTTGTACTTTGAAATTAGAATATTTAGAATTTATTCTAAGAGAGAGATCTCCAGGGAGTTGATAGATATGTTTGTGGATTGTCACATTCCTTGGTATTTCTTACTGTGCAGTTGTAGGCTATTGGAATTTCTGAATCAGGGAGAGTGATTTTTATTAAGAGAAATGGAGAAATTTTTATTCTACAGAATTCTTCTTAGGGAGAATGTTGTATATTTTTAGGAAAAAAAACCCACTTGGATGAACTTCTTAGTATGAAAGATGAGATCCTAATGGGCTCATAAATTGCCTTATAAAGCAAGTGGATCTTGTTACCTGGAGGGCCCTTTGCCGAAATGCCATGCTGCATTTGAGTGTACCGTGTTTAGCACGGAAGATGGGCAGAGTTGAAAGGCTCTGTACAGACGATGGGGGAGTAATTTGAAATTTCCAGAAGATCCAGAAAGAGGGTAGAAAATCCAGCCAGGATGGTTAGAAAGGGGGGGGGGGTGTCTAAGAAAAGAGCTTAGGAGAAGAATTTGTATTAATTTTTAAGTTGCTTACTTAAAGGGAGGGAAAGCAAACCTTTCCCCCAGTCTTCACTATAGTCTATACATCTCAATAATGCTTTTGAGAGGGTGGATCCTTTTCAAGGAATTCCAAAAGGTGCTGAGTTATGAATCAGGGTTGGCCTAAGAAAACCCAGAGACCGCAGGCCTGGAGGCAGGAGTTGGGGCTAAGGGCAGAAACATCTGGATTCCATTTAAGTTTTGCTCCAAAGTCAATACCACATGCTGGGAAAAGCAAAAGCATCTACATCCTTGCCCAGCACTGAATATAGAAGGAAATTAGTGTTTCTGACAGGAAAATTGCTTAAAAGGTCAGGATACCTCTTTCTCTAACATTCTAAGAATGAAAAATCAAAATATACTACAGATACTCATTTTTCATCAGTGTTTTTATTTTTAATCATCAGTGTTACCGTCATAGAAATCCTGTTGGTATCACTTCATTCTTTTTTACTGCAAAGATTTTTACTGCAATAAGTTTAATTCAATGACTCAAATCAGTGTTGTTGATCAATACTGATTTTCACCAGTGATCCTTATTGTCATTAACTATAATAATGACGATGAGAAGTATCATCTTATTATTAATCTTCTGGGACAATAACTACTCTCAATGAAATACTGGTATGACTGGGACAGACGATATAATAACTTTCCTTTAAGTGATGGAGTTACATTCCTTGCTGTGGTGCACAATGTTTCCCACACTTCTATTATTTAGCAGTGTACTTAAAAGAAGATTCTGTTGTTTAAGCAATCCAATTTGTGGTGCTTTGTTATGACAGCCTAGCAAAGTAATACTGTTACATATTTAGAACACTTAGATTCATCCAGATAAATAGTTGAATTTCTTTAAATTGAAGTATAATTAACATACAATGTTATATTGGTTGCAGGTGTATAATATATTGATTCAGCAGTTCTATACATTACTCAGTGACCACCACAATAATTGTTCTTTCTATACCGTTTCATAAAATCAAAGTTGTTTATTTAGTCCTTTATGTTTTCATTAGAAACTCAGCAGATTGGGCTGGGAATATTAGTAAGACCACTCTGAATAGGTTTGTGCAGGCAAGGTTAACAATTCATATAGATATATAATCTCGGTAATCCATGTGTCCCCAGTCCCTACTTTTCCTTCTTGTAACTTCTCTTACTGAGAATTACTTCCGATTTTCACTTCCTTTATTTTACAAAGCAGTGAAGAAGATAGTTGAGTTTTAGCTCGTCATCTCTGGAGCTTTGTTTGCTTTCCTGCAATGACCTGGAACCACTGGGTCACATCTAATTAATATGTTGTTGGCAGGACACACTGAACAGAAGTTGTCAAAACCAAATGATTAGAGATTTAGATTCAGGGTTGAATTACATGTGTTCCTTCCAAGAGTTACTACAAGTAATATGTAACTGCTTCAAGCCTACAAGGTCTAAGGCTATTAAAACACACACACACACACACACACACACACACACACACACACACACTAGTGATTTAAAAAAAAAAACTCTTAGAATACATTACCAGCAAGTATTTTTAAGTGGAATTTCTTTTAATCTTATCAAGTAACAAATATTTGGTATTTTATAAATTTGACACCTCTTCCCTTAAAAACCAAGAGAGGTGTGAGTTGAAATATTTTTCTCAATCATTTTGACCCAAAAGTTTTGATAAGAAAAGTGAATTTTGGGGCCTGTGTTCTTCAAATTGACTGTCGACGTTAATGAAGCTCACTGCGTAAGCTGGGCTTTTTCATTTATCAAATGTAAACATACTCCTAGCCCCGTATCTTTGCAAATTTTACACTATATTTGCCAACCATAAAATCTCTGCAAACATTGGACAGGATCACCTCTTGCTACCTGGTAACAATGTTTATAAATGTATTTATTCAGATAAGATGGCCAAGTACATTTAAAAAATATTTCTTAAAAGGGATCTCAGAAATGTTTTTTTGCAACCTGAAATCTTCATTCCTTGGTCTTCCTTCCATAAATGCTGTCAATGGTCAGATTTGTTCAAGAATGACGAAGCAAGGGTCTGAGTCTGTTAGCCATATAATTTTTTATTGTCAAAGTTCATTTCTTCAGAATACTTTCATAAGTTACGTGAATGTAACTGAAGCAAAAGTTTTTGTTTTTTTTTTTTAACATCATGAACTTTCTGATTCACATATGACTTGCATAGAGTCAATGCGATCATTTTATTTTCACTTTCTTCTCTGCCCGCTACCTGGGCAGTGGGGTAAGTTCTAAATTCCTTCTAAATTCTAAATTCCTTCCATTTACTTAGGGTTCAATTTTGCCCTTGACTCTATGGTGCGGGCTCCTTCTGACCCTGATCTGTTCAGTAGTGGAGCTGATTTGGACTCTGTTCTAAGACAATCCCATAAGATTTTACCAGTGGCTGAAATCCAGTTCTTCCAACTTGCCTCATCCTTGGCCCTTACCTATTTGGAGATCTGAAGCCGGGGGCCAGTCCCATGTGATTTTTCAGAGTTGTTCCTCAACCATGTTCTTGTAAGCAATGCCTCTATCCAGACGTCTTCCCCACACAGAGTGGATGTCCCCCTCTCCTGCTAACATGATTTGCCATGTGGAGCCCTGTCTTGCTCCTGCTCCCTTAACATAGTCCCTGATGGAGCGCTTGGTGAGTGATTGAGGTAGACCCAGTTTATATTCTGCTGGGAGCCAAGTGCTGCAGATACAGACCCTTCCTTCGATTCAGATAATAACTTCCTTAATCCAGAGTCAAGTCATTTGATTCTTCCTCTATTTTTACTGGTGTTGAAACAAATTAAACCTCCTCTGGTATGCAGTTCAAAGGCGTAGAAGTGGTGAGAAGGATATATTTGGCACTGTGAAATTCTGAATTATAAAAAGACAAGTACAAATGAAAAAAATTGCAAAAGTCTAAGATATTACTTAAGATATATAATAAATATCAGCAACTTTTAGGAACTTGGCAACTCCCAATAAATGACCATAGCAGATGGTTTTATAATTTGTTTAGTCACTTTTATTAATGTTCATAGTTGGCAGCTAATCTGGTTATTAATTTTAACTTTGCTACCACGTGTGTTTATATATTCTTTAATTCATGACTACATGACTATAGCTTTCATATTCATATGCAATATTATTAAAAGCCAAAAAAAATCAAACGCAGAAGCAATCAGGCAGTAATTCTACTTAACATAAAACAATGGTTTTGACAATTATTATAAACTATTCCTCTTGAATTAAACCGTAGATATTCACAGGAGACTACTCATGAGATTTACTGAAGCAGATAATTCCATTATATTAGTATAGAAATAGGAACAGGAAAAGGGGACAAAAGAGCCAATCAATGTAAGTACATGGAGACACTGCAGAATTTTTGTATGTATTTTTGTCCAGTAATAGACTTTTGAAGATTATTTACAAACCCAAAGTTGTTTTCCTTTTAAACGCCTTTATTTGCAAAAGACGAATGGTGTGAATTGTTTCACATCATGAAATAGTACATCATATTTTTCTTTAAAATAAGATCCTTTGACTACAAGAAATGGTGATAATTGGATTCCCAACTTGGCCTCCCCCTTTTTTGGTTTCTGTCTTCTAAAAATACTCTGGTTTGTTTTTGTCTCAAAATATGGCACTCACAACCTAACCCAATTTTCCAGGTGTGAATTGGCAACCGTAGAGAAGAAACTGACCTGCCCTCGTCCTTTCTTCTTTCCTCCCTCCCTTTTCTTTCCATCTTTCCTTTCCACCCTTTTCCCTTCTGTTCTTCCTTTGACAAAACTGAGAACATAATCTCTATCTGGCACTGTATTAGGTGCTGGAGATAAAATTGAGCAAAAGAAAACATTGGCCTCTGCTTTCATAGAGCTTATAATCCAGTGAAGGATATAGAGAGGAACAGATGGTCTCACAAATAAATGTAAAATTGCATCTGTGACAAGTCCTAAGAAAAGGTATACAGTCCTATGAACCTGTAATAGGAGGCTTTGAGCTAATCAGGGAGATCAGAAAGGCTTCTCTCCTCTTGAGCAGGATGCTGAAGGAAGGATAGAGTGATAGGGTGATGAGAAGACAGAAAATTGTCTCAAGCACGGAAACAAGCATATGCAGTGGGGGTGGGTAGGAAAGACCCTTGTGAAGGTATGAGGGTTGGAAAGGAGTCCCAACACGAATGGAGCAAGAAGGGGGAAGCCTGTAGGAAGCGAGGTCAGCCAGAAAATAGAAGGTGCTGGATCATGCAGGTTTTTCGAAGCTGTGTCTTATCTTGAGCCTAACACAACAAATGGGAAACCCTGAGGAGTTTTAAACAGGAGGGAGATGACATTTTAATTTTTAAAAGATTACCGTGAAGAGTGGATTGAGAAGACACCAGAGTATATGCACACGGATCAGTAAAAAGACTATTGTAGGAGCTTGGGGGACAGATAATGGCAAGGTTGCTTGGGGTCACTGGCAAGAAAATATGAAATTGAGATGTATTTAGAAGAAAAATTGGTAAAACTTGATAATAGATCATATTAGGTGGGGAAGGGAAGAATTAGATAAAGGTGAGGGATTCATGGACTTACAGCTTCTGTCTGATGTTATGGGAGGGGTGCTGCACCATTCAGTGAGGTGGGAAACATTGGAAGAGAGCCAGATTTGGGAGGAAGGAGTAAGAGTACAGTTTTGTAAGAAGAGTCATTGAAAATTGCACAGGGAAATATCAAGTAGAAAGTTTGATTATGTGTGTCTGGAGCTCAGAAGAGTGTTCTCAGGTGGTGATATAAATTTGTGAGTTTTCTGCATTTAGATGGTAATTGAATCCATATGGAAGAACATCAAATAAAAAGAGGAAAGGCCAGAGCACTGAACCTAGAGAAACTCAATAATTAATAGCCCTTGAGAAGAAAATGCAAAGAAAGACAGAGAAAGGAGCAGCCAGCAAGGTAGGAGGAAAACCTAGAGGATGCTGAGATTTCCAGAGGAGATCAGCCTTTCCATGTAGAGGGAGGGGCTGGTGGTTGAGTGCTGCTGAGAAGTTAAGAATAGGAAGCATCCTTCTGGTTGATTGATACAAACTTACTGCCAGCTAAAATCCTTAAATGCTTTTTCAGATGTAAACAAACAACCCCAAGATCTCAATAGCTTAATAGAACGAAGGTTTATTCTTCTTCGCATCTGATTCCAGGGAGGTTGAGTCATTCACTTCAAAGAGGTGACTAAAGAAATACGCTGCTTTCATCTTGTGGCTCCTCCAACTTGTCTCATTTCATGGTCTCCCTGGTATCACCCTGCTGCGGGAAGGAGGAAGGGAATGTGGGCAAAGGCACACCTAATGTTTAGCTTCCTCGTTCTAGAAGTGACATATGTCACTCGCACTCAATTCCACTGTCAGAGTCAGGCAATGGCAAACCTAACTACAGGGAAGCCGGGAAATACAAAAGAGCAAAGTCAGACCAGTGAGCATTTACAAACCCCAGGACCCCTGCCCTGCCCTTAAGCAGCTGAAGTTGGGGATCCAAGTGCAGGACCCTGAATTTACCACCGTTCAGTCTCAGTGTTAGATCTCACCATTTCAGCCCACTAGGCCTTTTAGATTCTGATTCTGAAATTTCCTCCCTTGCTTGAAGTTATTCAACAATTTGATCAGCATTCATTTTACGGTTTTACCCAATTAAAGGAAGAACTTCTTAGTTGAACAGGGCCAAGAACTGAGTGTCACCTGAAACATGTCTCCAGAGGCTATACTCCAGGCTGGTGTCAGTCTATCCTTCAGCATCCCTGGTGCTATTCAACCAAATAGGGATTGCCCAATTAAACTAGCGCCTGTAGATAAGAAATAGAAGGAAGAACAGAGTATTCTCCTAACATCAAGTTAAGATGTTTTTCAAAATTAAATTAGAAAATAAATACATACAAGATTGTTCTTCTGTAGTAATAATCTGTAAATAAATACCTGAGGTATCTAGAGAAACCCTTATTTATGATTAATAAGGCATAAGCCTCTATAAAGAGTGTGCTATTAAAAAAAAAAGAAAAGAATATGCTATAGTCTAAATGTTTGTGTCCCTCCCCTGCTAAATATTTATTTTGAAATCTAATGCCCAATGTGATGTGGTCTTAGGAACTGGGGCCTTTGGGAGGTGATTACGTCATAAGGACAGAACCCTTATGAAGAAATTAGTGCCCATGTGAAAGAGGCCCAAGAAAGCTCCCTTGGCCCTTTTCCCCACCCTGTGAGTACACAGCAATAGGCACTGCTTATGAACCAGAAAATAGGCCATCGCAAGTCACCAAATCTGCTGGTATCTTGATCTTGGACCTGCCAGGCTCCAGAATGGTGAAAAATACATTTCTGCTGTTTACAAGCTACCAAGTCTCTGGGATTCTGGTATAACAGCCCAAATGAACTAAGACAGAATCAATGTATTTACTGTCCAAATTTGTTATAAATACGAAGTTGGAAGAAAGAATGTGGTCACAGAGGGAGCAGTAGATCATGTGATGGGGAAAAGAGCCGGGGAGCGTGGACACTTGTTCTGCGTGTCTCTGGCCCTAATCAGGGCACATGAGCATTCAGTCCTCCAGGCAGGTGTCGCCAGATGTATATGACTACTTGCGGCAGGCAGCAGACAGACAAGAAATAAAACATGGGGACACCCAGGTCTTTGTAACTTTGGTGTAAATAAGTCATGGGGCTGTAAAGTACAGCATAGGGAATATAGTCAGTAACATTGTAATAACTTTGTATAGTGACAGATGGTGACTGGACTTACTGTGGGGATCATTTTGCAATGTAAAAAAATACTGAATTGCTATGATGAACATCGGAAACTAATAGGGTATTGTATGTCAATTATATTTCAGTAAAGATCTTTTTATTTTATATTATTTTTATTATTTTTTAAAAAAGAAATTATGGTTTCATGGGTAAAGAGTTTCAATTTGGGATGATGAAAAAATTCTGGAGGTATATAGTGGTGATAGTTGCTTAATAACGGGAATGTGCTTAATGTCACTGAACTATACACTTAAAAGTGATTAAAATTATCAACTTTATGTTATGCGTATTTTACCAAAATTAAAAAAATAGAGAGAGAAATGATGAGTTTGGAACTGAGATGTGAGGTCCTCATGACATGGCTGATATGTCCCCTGCCTGCTGCTCCCTTTCCCCAGCCCTAGACTGTATGAATGCAGTGAACTTCAAGTTCTGGGTCCCTCCAATCTGGCAGAATCCACGCTTAACCTCTCATAATCTGCTGAGATGGCAGGCTGTGTCTCCACAAGGACCAGAGAAGGACCCGGAGCCACATCTACTGGTTGCTTCGCGAATCCTTGATCTGGTGTGCCCTTCCCTCTACTTGCTGGCAGACCAACTCAAAGTAGGCTTGGCTGTATCCAAGATGTCATTCTCACCAGGTCTCATATGTGGACCTGCCTTTGTAGTCTGGCATAGCTCAGGGCTCTCCTAGCTTTAAACCAATGATAACCAAAATCATCAATTCACTCTATTTGCTCTTTCCATATATTCTCTGACTTTATATGATATATATACAGAATTTATATATCATTCAGAATTTATATATCTACCAAATATAGAATTTATCAGCCAAAATAAGATTACTCCACTTTTATGGTTATAATAAGTTGATAATTTAGCAATCTGATTTAAACATCGCTGTCGTCAGTGAGACACCTGAACTTTCAGATGTGCTGGCCATCAGGTGCTCCTGAATTTAGAACTGGTGATCAGGCTGAGGCCTCTGCAAGGAGCTGCCCTGTACCCAGGTCTGTCCTTAGGGGAGGGCCAGCCTTGCTCTTCAGCCACACCACCTTCCGGCCGTCATTTCTCTGTCTTGTCCACTTGACCCTGGTGTCAAATGCTTTATGGAAGTTTGGACGTACTGTGTCTCCTAAATTTCTTTTCTTTTTTTTTATAATAATAATTTTTTATTATATTATGTTAGTCACCATACAGTACATCCCTGGTTTTTGATGTAAAGTTCGATGATTCATTAGTTGCATATAACACCCAGTGCACCACGCAATACGTGCCCTCCTCACTACCCATCACCAGCCCATCCCATTCCCCCACCCCCCTCCCCTCTGAAGCCCCCAGTCTGTTTCTCAGAGTCCATAGTCTCTCATGCTTCATTCCCCCTTCTGGTTACCCCCCCCTTTCTTCCCCTACCGATCTTCCTAGTTCTTATGTTCCGTAGATGAGAGAAACCATATGATAATTGTCTTTCTCTGCTTGTGTGTCTCCTAAATTTCTGTCAGCATTTAGAGTAGCTAAATGTTTCCTTGCAATCTTTTTAATCTTCTTTGGCTTCAGTAGCTTTTTTCTAACATTTTTCTACCCGTTACTTACATTTCCCAACAGTTTTGCAGTTCGATGCAGCCAAGTGACTGGTTTCATCCAACGAAATGTAAGTGAGAGTGAAATGTGAGACTTCTGAGCTGGGACATTTAGGAACTGTTGTGCCCCTGCTACATCCTGTCTTCTGCTGCCAGAGAAGACGGAGGTCTAGGTCCCTAGGTAACTGGGGGGAGCGGAGCCTCTGGCTGACCTACCTTACATGTGATGCATGTGATGTTATTGTGTCATTTTGTTTCCACATCTTAGCTGAGCCTATTCTGACTGATAATCCTGTTGGTCAGAAAGTTTCTTTTTTAAAGTGACAATTGTCAAATACTACAGAACGTACACACCTGAAATAGTCTGTGTTTTGTTTTATAAACATAATATACAATATGATGGTTTAGCCAAGTATAGATTCTGGGGTCAGAATGCTAGTGTTTGAATCCAGGCAACACCATTTACTAGCTGTGTGGTCTTGGGCAAGTTAATAACCTCTCTGAGCTTTGTAACGTGAGAATGAGAATAGTACCTACCTCTGAAGGTAGTTGTAAGGATCAAATGAATTAAATTACTTAGAGTGGTGGCTGGCACATAGTAAGCATTTGATAGGAGTTTATTATAATTACTAGATGTAACAGGACCCTCATGAATATTGCTATAATTAAAGTGTGAAGCATTTTGATAATGTAATATATGTGAGTGTTGTTGTTGCAAATCAACATATACTTTTAAATTCTGATCATGAATGCTTAATTCTATTTACCCAAAAGAAAAAAATATTAGAACTAAACATGAAGCAGCTTATAAATAATTTCAAAGAAGGCAGACTCCCCCTTCCTTATGGATAATGAGCAGCTGTTCCACATCTGTCGTCCTGTTTTGAAGTATATATGTGTTTAGTGACTCCACACAATAAACAGTTTTCCCTCTGACTCTTGTCTTTGCTAGATAATGTTATGGGCAGTCTATTGAGCCCGTGCATGAACACACATTTCAAGTAAGCATGATTCCATTATGACTTTAAAAGCTGATTTGATTTATAATTTAATTTCTCTTATTTTTTCAAAAGATACAAAGCCAATATCCAGCATCCTATTAGTGGGAGTTTAATTTTCAATTCTCTATTTCCCTTATGAAAGGACTGATGGGAAAATATGTAGTCTCATTATATTCTAATCTTTGGATACTATATTCTATTTAAATCAAAGGTATGGTGCTAATTTTAGGTCTCTTGAGTTGCCTTTGCAGAATATATTTCCTATACAGAAAGTATATGTTAGAACCACAAAGTAAAAGAAAATTTCTACTACAGTGCTTATAGAATGCTACATTTCTCTCTCTCTCTCTCTTTTTTTATTATGTTATGTTAGTCACCATACAGTACATCATTAGTTTTTGATGTAGTGTTCCATGATTCATTGTTTGCGTATAACACCCAGTGTTCCATGCAATACATGCCCTCCTTAATACCCATCACTGGGCTAGCCCGTCCCCCCACCCCTCTCCCCTCTGAAGCCCTCAGTTTATTTCCCAGAGTCCATAGTCTCTTGTGGTTCATTTCCCCTTCTGTTTATCCCCCTTCATTTTTCCCTTCCTTCTCCTACCGATCTCCCTGCTATTCCTTATGTTCCACAAATGAGTAAAACCATATGATAATTGTCTTTCTCTGCTTGACTTATTTCACTTAGCATAATCTCCTCCAGTCCCATCCATGTTGATGCAAATGTTGGGTAATCATTCTTTCTAATGGCGGAGTAATATTCAATTGTATATATGGACCACATCTTCTTTATCCATTCGTCTGTTGAAGGGCATCTTGGCTCCTTCCACAGATTGGCTATTGTGGACAATGCTGCTATGAACACTGGGGTGCATATGGCCCTTCTCTTCACTACATCTGTATCTTTGGGGTAAATACCCAGTAGTGCAATTGCTGGGTCATAGGGTAGCTCTATTTTTAACTTTTTGAGGGACCTCCACACTGTTTTCCAAAGTGGCTGTACCAACTTGCATTCCCACCAACAATGTAAGAGGGTTCCCCTTTCTCCACATCCTCTCTAAAATTTGTTGTTACTTGCCTTGTCCATTTTTGCCATTCTAACTGGTGTAAGGTGGTATCTCAATGTGGTTTTGATTTGAATTTCCCTGATGGCTAATGATGTTGAACATTTTTTCATGTGTTTGTTATGTATGTCTTCATTGGAAAAGTGTCTGTTCATATCTTCTGCCCATTTTTTGATTTGATTATTTGTTTCTTGGGTATTGAGTTTGAGAAGTTCTTTATAAATCTTGGATACAGCCTTTTATCTGTAATGTCATTTGCAAATATCTTCTCCAATTCCGTGGGTTGCCTCTTAATTTTGCTGACTGTTTCCTTGGCTGTGCAGAAGCTTTGTATCTTGATGAGGTTCCAAACGTTCATTTTTGCTTTTGTTTCCCTTGCCTTTGGAGACGGGTCATGGAAGAAGTTTCTGTGGCCGATGTTGAAGAGGTTACAGCCTATGTTCTCCTCTATGATTTTGATGGATTCCTGTTTCACATCCATTTGAAGTTTATCTTTGTGTATGGTGTGAGAGAGTGGTCAAGTTTCATTCTTCTATATATAGCTGTCCAATTTTCCCAGCACCATTTATTGAAGAGCCTGTCTTTTTTCCAGTGGATGTTTTTTTCCTGCTTTGTCAAAGATTAGTTAACCATAGAGTCGAGGGTCCATTTCTGGAGTCTGTATTCTGTTCCATTGGTCTCTGTATCTGCTTTTGTGCCAGTACCATGCTGTCTTCGTGATCACAGCTTGCTACATTTCTCTCTTCCAGAATATTTTCTTGTTCACTAAATTGTAGTCAGAACATAATCATCATGAGTATAAATGGTTTTACTTGTGTGAGTAAAGCAGGGTGGCCATGACTGGTATGAAGACTTAGATTTTAAGAATGAAAATAAATGGGAAAATTATGTTAAAAGTAAAAATAAAAATGTTTTTTTCCCATGGAAAAAGGCTGAGAATTCATGTAGTTTAGTTCCAGTAGAAGCCCCAAAAGGGTCTTTTTAACCATCCAACAATAGAATATTACTTTTCATATAGTAAACATTCAGCAAAAGTATTTGCCCATATAAGATCTGCAGAGCAATTACTCTTTCTCTGCACATGTGATCAGGCCTGTGAGAGCAGAGGAATCCACCTTCACATTTGATGGGGGAAGCCAGTAGAGCACAGATGTGAAAAACCTCTCTCATAGACCTAGTGATGAGGATAGTATGTTCTGCAAGTGGACAGTGGTGGCAGGAAAGGGAAGAGAACAACGCATATTCCAAAGGGTAACAACAAAATTTGTGATTGGTTTTCTCCCAAGAATAGTGTTCATAAACTGGTTTGTTTCTATATGTCTATTGTGCTTGAAAATGTGAAGATAATATTAGCCAGCTGCGGTCTATAAATCTTGGCACTAGGATCTCAAAAAACTCTCCAACTTTGCTTTTGCAAACTCACTAGAAGCTAAGTTACCATAAAAAACAACTTTTGCCCTCACTGTGTCTTCCATGCTCAAAATGTCTCCAAATGTAAATTTCCCAAACTATATTTTTTAAAATCCATGCTTTTTTCTTTTCCTTTCTTCTAAGTTACAAAGGTTGTCTTTAATAAGTATTCTGTGATTTTTTTTTCTTGCTTGTTCCAAAATCTGAACATTGAAAAACAGTCACTCAGTCATAGGTTATACTTGACAAATTTTCTAGAAATTTAGGTATGTCATTAAACCATTTGGCAAAATTAAGTAAGCAAAGATAAGAAACTATAACATAGGTGTATTATGTCACTGACTCTTTCATTTTATATCATTGATAGGACTCAAGAGTATACATTGACAGTCAGAGGTTGGTTTCTCTAGATAGGTCTATAAACCAGAATTATCCATATCCTTAAGTGTGTGTGTTTGGGAGTTGGGGAAGACAAAATACATTCATTGAGTGCCTATGTGTACAGTCACTATGGTTTATCCATGTAATCTTACTTAATACCCACTATTAATTACTGAGATAGATATTTAACATTTCTATTTTACAGATGAGAAAAATGACACATAGAAAGTCAAAGTAATTTTCTGGAATTGGGGCTCACTTAGTTGTGAGTCAAAAGCCCAAGTACTTTTTCACTACACTGTGTTCTGAGCCTTTTACCATTTCATATACATCCATTTTATTCTGTCTCTTAGAGACTTCAGATACATGGAGTTATCATTTTAAAGTATAATACAACAAGCTAAGTACTTTAATTCAAGTGGAGAGTACCAAAATTGCAATGGATTCTTGTGGGGGGAAATATGTCTAAACCCTACATTGGTGTTTTTTCTCTTTTATCTTAGAAGTAGTAGAGTATACCTGAAAAGCACGTTCTAGAGTCATACAGTCCTAGGGTAACATCTCTGCTCTCCATTTACTTCTTAGCTTGCAAATTTAGGCAAGAGACTTCATCCATTTGGCCTTCAGTTATGTGAGTGCAACAAGAACAATAAAACAAAGTTACATGAAGTAACAAATGATTGGTAGGGTGCAGGGCACCCAATGATTAGAACCAGCTGAAGTCACCAGTAGAGGCTATTGGTAGGTATAGGGACCACTTTTCTCAATTCGCCCATAGAATCCTTGCATATCTTCCCCATTGGTGGCAGTGTGGAAAGTCAGAGGTGCAGTCAAGGTCGAGAGAGATAACATCCTAAGAGTGCAATGATTGCAGTCTAAGGAGTTCAAGAGGAAACATGGTTGGAAGATTTGTCATTCTACTTTTACACTATAAAGTTCCAAATGGTAGGTTTCACACAGCCATAAAATGAACTATCATTTACATTTTCTTGTATATTCTGGGTAAGACTTCTCTTTGACATACTGGTGTGAGGTAACTCTTACTCAGTTGGACACAGGATGAAGAGTCTCTAGAGGTTCATGTGAGGTATAGTGATTTATCAATGAAGACAAGTCCAGATTCTTTATCCTCTGACTGAGAGTCTCCCCAAATTAGCATGTCAGCCACATTCTCCTGATCTAATTCTGCATGATTCTGTGAAAGAATGCTGCTCCAGTCAGCTGGATCAGCTCACCAGGGCAGCCCACTGGAACCAGGCTGGTCACCAGGCCCTGGAATGAGTCTACTGGGCCAGAGAATGCCCTAAATGGGAGAAACTGGAGCCAGAGCTCATGTGGGTCCTAAGTAGAGTTTGCAGTACCCTTCTTGGGTGGCAGTGCCAGCCCTGGTTGGTCCCAAGGCCTGGAGAAATTCTTAAAAATTGTCAAAGAAGGCATTCCCAAAATACAGGACCCCTTAATCTTGGGGCCTGGTGTAGGAGCCTGTGTGCCTCGGTCTAAGGGAGGTAATACCTATGTAATTGGTTTTCATGTCAGTCCTGGAAATAAAAGGTGACGTACTTAGCACATTACCTATAAACCAGTAAGAACTCAGTATATGTTGAATATCATCATCATCATCATCATCATCATCATAAATCAAACTGTCATCATCACATCATCAAATTATCCTTTCCTTAGGAAACGTTAATAGATACTCCAAGAATAAAAGAAGTGATGTATCAAGACAAATGGCTTTAAAGAACAGTCCAGGTTTTAGGTTAATGGTGATGGGTTGAATTTCTGAAGTTATTTCCATTCCTTCCCACTAAAACAAAAGTAAGGGATTTTTTTTTTAAAGCATAAACCTGTCAGACAAAAAGAATGGGTGAGAAGTCAACAAAACCCAAATTTTGGAAGATATAAAGCAGATGAATGAGTGGTTAATGACTTGGGAGACTTGAGGAAGCTGAATTCTAAGTCAAGAGTGAGAAAACTGAGAAGCAACTCAATTTTTGCTGTACTCAGAAGTTAGAGGCCACACTTCTGAAACTAGAAGTGAAGATGGGACTGAAAACAAAGATTGGATGAAAATTAGATTTTCAGACCTCCTCACCACTCCATGCAGAAAAGCGACTGACTATTCAACAACCCAACCAACCCACCCCCACTCCCAGCCAAAAGTTAGATTATTTTGAGCACTGGTCTTTGAATTAGAGAACGAGAATTAGCCACATTAAATAAAATAATAAATATGTAATCAATAAATAATAATTAAATAAAATTAAATTTAAAAATTAAAATAATAATAAATAAATAATTGCATTAAATAAATAAATAATGAGACCCAGTCCCCACTACTACCACTATTGCTACTTTTGGGTTTTTGTTTTGTTTTATTTTGTTTGTTTGTTTGTTTTGTCTTGTTGTGGTGGTTGTGGTGTGTTTTTGGTCTCATTCAATTCCCAGAACTCCGACAACCAGGGTTATAGCATTCTAGTCAAGATTTTGGAAGAATCTTTTCTGGGAGATTTGACCAGCCCAAGGGAAATGCCCTAAAGATAATGACTATGCCATCATCTTCTAGTTGTATCCTAATATCCATTCTTCCCTTCCTCTTTAGTCATATAATTCTCAATTGGTCATATGGCTATACTAATATTGTAAAAGGCCAATCTCCTTTGCCATGAGATGTGGCCAATATTTCTGGCCAATGTGATGTAAGCAGATGTTCTATGTATAACTCACAGGGATGGGATATATATTTTTTCCTTCCCTTTTTCCATTTTCTTATTGATTAGAATGTAGACATGGTGCTGAGCCTTCTTGTACCATGCAGTGTAACATCCACAAAATAGTAGAGCAACAAGATAGAGGGTTTCCTTTTCCTGGAAACTCTGGAGTGCTATACTAAGCCCATACCTGCATTGGATACAAATAAGCTTTTCTTTGTTTAAACTACTCTTGTTTAAATTTATGCTACACACAGCTGAATTTATATATTAAGCAATATGATAATGTAAGATGCTTCCTCAATGAAATGGCACAGCCCAATAACCCTACAGTGAAGCACATGGTTGAAGAACCCTGCCCAAGCACATGGAGGTAACAACAGCTTTATAGAGCTTCACTCTCAAAGTTAAGAGGTCAGCCAAAACGACCAGAAATTTGAGAGATCTTTGAGCTATCATAAAAGACAGAGACAACAACCACAACAATAATGCTAATAAGAAGAAAGAAATTCGGAGAATAAAGAAACTATGCAAGAAAAAAATCCAAAATTTATCACTAACTCTTCAGATAGATATAAATAGTTTGAGTTCATAAAGCAAGAGAAGAATACCTTAAAAATAGAACAGAAACAATTATGGCTTTTGAGATTAAAAATGTGATTACAGAAATAAAAAATTCAATGAGAGCTGGAGGATAAAATTGAAAAAAGTCTCTCAAAGTAGAGCAAAAGGCAGAGATGATAAATAAGAGAAAAATATTTTTTTTTTAAAAAAGAATCAATTCAAGAATTCCAACATCCAAGTAATAGGAATTGTGGAGAGAAAGAAGAGAAAAAAAGTTAGGTGTAAAACCTTCTAAAAAATAACTCAAGAAAATTTCCCCAAACGAAAGCCCATAAATTGACAGATTGGAAGAGTCCATTGCATACTCAACACAATGAACAAAAAGCAGACCGGCATCAACCCATATCACTGGGAAACTGCAGAATACTAAAGCAGAGAACAGATCTCAAGAGAGTCCAATGAGGGGGAAAAAAGGTAACAGAAAGAAGATTAAGGAATCAAAAAGTCACCAGACTTCTCAACAACACTGGAAACTAGAAGGGATGGAATCTTGCCTTTAAAATTCCGATGGAAAATGATTTCCAATATAAAATTCTATACCAAGCCAACTATTGATCATATGTGAGAGCAGCCTACAATATTTTAAGTCATTCAAGAACTAAATCTTATCTCCCATGCAACTTTTCTTAGGAAATGACAAAAGGATGCCTTTAACCAAGAAAATAAACCAAGAGGGAGGAAGACACGATTCCAGAAAATGAGAGAGAACTATGAGAAATTCAACTCAAGAGAAATGTGAACAGACCCCTCTGGATGATGGTTGTCCTAGGTCAGATTTCCAGAGCAGAGCCTGAAACAGGAATTCGTGTGCCTGTGACTTACTGGGGGAGAGCTCTCAGGAGAAAGCCAGAGAGGGAAACAGGATAGGGCTGGGGAAGGAAACAAACAAAAATGTGGACCCAGCTGAAGAACAGCTCAGCCTCATCCCGTGGGGAGCTCTGCTGCAAAAGTTGCACCTAAAAGCAAGGCGACCAGACTTTTGTACTCCTGGGCCAATCCAGCACTGACTGTGCGAGGGGTGTAACCTCTTGGTTGAAATGGCTCCCATTTGACTTCCGGTAATTCACCGGAGAAGGGGCCTCTGCGAGGCACTGGCATACACAGCAACTGCAGGATGGGCACCCCAGCCTCTGTAAGGGGATCTGAGCAGGGTACCAACAATCACCACCACAGTGGTGAGAAACTAAGCCACCAGTGTGAGACAGGCATTGAGGGCAAGACATCCAGACTAGAGAAGATCTGAAGATTCTGGGAGAGATGTCTTCAAGAAGATAAAACCGAGGGCATGCTTAATGTGTCTGAACATACTGAGAGGAAGGTTATACAACTGAGGGAGAGTTTGGGGATAATTAGTCATAGGTACACAAGGGATTTTGCAAACATACAACAGTAAAATAACTCCAGGGAAAACTAGAAGTTGTACAGGAGAAGAAATTAATCAAAGGTATTATATGGCTCAACCATGAATAGCATTTCACATGGTCATAATAATGAATACACTGAATACTGATCGAACCGAAGTGTGAAATAACTACCAGGAGGATGGGGCAGTGGAGTAAAAGAGTCCTACTGGATTGTCCATTGGCGAACCCAGCAGTGTTCTCTGGGTTCAATGAATCAACTGGGACCAATGCTTCCCTCCCCCCAGGATCTACCAAGACTGGTATACGACTGCCCTAGGCAACTGGCATGAAGCTGCAAAGTGCTGATCTCCACAGGCAATACCACCTCATCTGTATAAAACCCACTGTCACGTTCTCCCCACTCAGAGCCCCCATACAAAGAAAGCAACCAGGGCAATGGAGGTGTCCCTCTCCGGAGCACATCCTGTGTCTGGCTATGCTCGCCCAAGCACACCTTTCCATATGATGTCAAGAGACTGGGGTCTGCGTGTATCCTGCTAGTCCTTCCACCCGTGAATTCCAGCCTGCACTGTTTGACGCTGTAGCATGGCCTGAGCCTTTTTCTTAACACATCCACTGTCAAAGTCAATAGATAATACCTAAAACCAACATATCAAAAACTAGGAGTACAAGTAGTTGTTTAGGGCTATTTAGAGATATTGAGAGTAATACTAGCAGAATCACTAGTGCCTCTGGGAAGTGGGAAATGTAAAGCTGGGGTGAAGGGTTTCTATTTTCCATAACAAACACTGTAGAACTATGTGCATATATAACTTTCGTAAAGATAAAAATATTTTAAAAATGGTTAAACAAGTTGCTTTACTGCTGTACTTCTCAAATGTTTCATAAGTGGAAATTTTCTAAGGGCAAAATAAGGTAAGCAGCATTCCCCAAACTTATTTGGCCCTAGAACTTTTATATATATTTCTTTAATCACTTGTTAACATCTTCAAAGGCACAAATGTTGCCATCTGGGATCTAGTATCTTATAGAAAGAGCACGAATTTATAGAGAGCAGAAAAACCTGAGGTCCCTAGGGAAGACATTTATCTAGCATTTACTGAGTGCCCATACTTGTCCTGGCTTTGTGCTAGATGTCTTAAGGTGTGCTTGCTCCTGTAATTAGATTCTGATCCGATGTGATGATGTAAGTTTGATTCTGTCTCACAGTTCATTCAGGAGACGTTCCCTGAATGCCTACTATGTGCCAGGAAGTGCTGGGGGGAAAATGTACAAGATACATAAAGCCCCTGACTCCACCACAGAGATTCTGTAGTCAAGAAAAAAAGGAAAATGGGTATATTTGGACCATCCATTTACTACCAGTAATTTTGCATTTCATTTAATGGACCCATTTCTGTATGTTCAAAAGTGACTTCCGGGGCACCTGGGTGGCTCAGCCGTTAAGCGTCTGCCTTCGGCTCAGGGTGTGATCCCGGCGTTATGGGATCGAGCCCCACATCAGGCTCCTCCGCTGGAAGCCTGCTTCTTCCTCTCCCACGCCCCCTGCTTGTGTTCCCTCTCTCGCTGGCTGTCTCTATCTCTGTCGAATAAATAAATAAAATCTTAAAAAAAAAAAGTGACTTCCACTTTGGTTCTTCGGTTGCCACGTGATGTACTACAAAGCTAGCTCAGGCCAGGTGGTTTGGAGCCAACCACTACTCTCTAAATTCAAGAGGCACACCCATTACATCCTATATCTAGGGCTGTAAGGGCCCCAGGGGTCTCTGCAATCTTCTCCTGCTTTAGGTCTTTGAAGTATAGAAACTGGGGCTGCATGGTAATGCACCTAATCGATTCTACCATGGAAGCTCACAAGGGTAACAAGTTTATCCTGAGCTCCTGAAACCTAATGAAAGACAAACTCAGAATACACAACCCCAAATTCCTTTTGCGTTGTTATAGTTACTCTATTTTTTAACCTATTAAGTTATATATGTTCATTTTAGAACACTTAAATTATAGCAAATATCCATTCAAAAAAATCAACCATAGTCGCTCACCCAAAAATAGCTATTTTGGTGTATTTTCTTGCAAGATTTTTAAAAAAGCTTTTCCCATGTAGACACTTGTCTTAATTTCTAACAAATTAATAGAACAGCGGCCTGGTGAGAAGCCGCCAGCAAGGCAACCTGCAGGCACACGCTGGGCGGCTTTTCTGAGCCCTGACTCACAATGCGCTTGATTGCCAGGGGATCCGGCATGCTCCTCGCGCCTCACCGCTGCAGCGTCCGAGGCTGCGGACCACTTTATCACTCTGAGCATCTTCCTTCTGGATGTAAGTATTGGAGGGCAATACATCACTAAAAAGAGAGAGACGAGAAGATGTTAGTTTTGATTGCTAAAACACACAAAAGACAAGGCAGAAAGAGCCTACATCCGCGGCCGCGCTTTGCTGCAGGGGGAGCCGCGCTCTCCCAAGAGCTAAGGGAGCGCAGGGACAGAGGCGCCAAGAACGCCAGCTGTCTGTCAAGTGGGGGAAGGGCGGGACACTACATAGAGTCCTCAGCTAGGGGGCACTAGGTGCCCTTCATATACTGCAGGAAAAGCACACTGAGCAATTGCAAACCGCTATGCTGGAAAACAAGCTTTTCCGTAGAATTCTTTGGCTTTTCTCTTTTGTTTAATGATCCTAGCATGCTTTTTATGGTATTGATTTGTCAAAATCTTATCATTCTTATTGTTCAAACCACAGGCCAATTTGTGTTAATTTACTGTCTTTGGCTAACATAACTCATGGATATTTTTTTAATAGGGTGATGAGGGTTTATTTTTTTACACTACACATTTAAAATCCTTATAAATGTTTTGCATCTTTTAGTTTATATATGTATTTTTTTTTAATCATAAGTAGCCAGTGGTGGGAATAAAATCACTCCTGGGGCAACTGCTTCACCATTTTTAAAAAATCAGCATCGATTTTCATTCAAGTACTTGCTGGGCAAGTCATCACTTCTTAGCTCTGGTTGTAATAGCATTCAGCTAAGTCTTATCCCTCAAACCGCTTCACTTCCTATACTTCACATAAGGATGGTAAGAAAGCCATGACTGAGGAGGACAAATGATTTTGGCTTGGTTACCATAGAGTTGGGAGGGGTACTTAGAAAAATCCCCTTTGGAAGACTGTGCAGGAGGCCCACAACAAATACTTCTTTGTAATAAAATTTATTTCTTTGGTCAGCAAATGATGCCCTAAATTAAATGAAGCCTGTAGACCTTGAATATAATCCAGCTAATACAACTGGATTACAACGCAGCAGTTTCAATATAGACATCAGTGCCATGCTTAACATGTAAGAACGGCCTCCATCAAAATAGTGTAAAAGAATTGAAGGATTAATTTTGCCTCTGTGGCTCAGTTCCTGAATGCCTGGCCACTTCCCCTACATGAATTTGGCCCCATACATAGAGAAGATGCAATGACCGTCTCTCCAAGCACAGCCCGAGACAACAGGACAAACACTGGGACAGTGTCTGTACTATTGCACGGACCAAGATCTGTTGGCAGAAGTGCTGTTCTTCCACAGCCCTGATGAGGCAGCCATTTCCACAGGGACGCACAGGTTGCTGGTCAATGCCCATACCCCCTTTCCACCAGGAGTGGGCTCAGAGTTCCTCCTCAGATTTGCCAGATAAAATACAGGACATCCAAATATTTCATGGGACATGTGCTAAAAAAAAAAAAAATGCATTTTTTATCTTAAACTCAAATTTAACGGAGTGTCCTGTAGTTTTCTTTAGTAAATCTGACAACTTTATTTCTATAGTAAGGAGAAATTACTTTCTTCTTAGGATAGGAATCCTTCGTTTCATTCTTCACTGGGTTTAGGGAAGACAGGAAGGGATATAAGATTTCTTGCTTGTGAGTCTGTGTTCTCAATGTAAACGCTCACTCATTTACAGGAATAAGAACCTAGAAAATTACTATTTAGTCAGACTAGTCCAGAAATCTAAGAACTCAAGATAATTATTTTAGTTCTGAAGTCCCAGCGCCTATTCCCATCCGTGTAACTATTACTAAATAAATCGGCATAGTGGCTCATGCAAATCAGAATCAGGAAGGTTCCATCTTTGCCTTGATTTTTTCTATGAGAAATAACGTCCCCATGCTCCTATTTTATCTGCGGGGATTTTAACTGGGGAGGTTCTACCATATTGGATAATAGTGTAAGAGTTGATTTTATTTTTAAAATCTGTCCATGATTGAGCATCTCAAAGATAATCTCTAAATAAATATGTAATACCATGCATATTGTAAATGTTCTCCCCCCCCAAATTTTTATTACCTTTTTTAGGGTCAAACACATTCACAAATGGAAAAGTTGGTTATTTATATTATCTGAACTGAAGAATACTTGGAAACCTCTTTTATGTTAAATTAGTTTCCGTCTCTAGATGCTACAATACTTAAAAATCCACATGCGATGGTCTTTTTAGCTGGTCTTTTTAAATCCCCAGGAAGGGATTATTAAAGCACTCACACTTTAAAGTAGATGGCCGCAGAGGGAGACTGGATTTCAGTCAGCATAAGCATTACGAATCTGAATTCAGGTCACTAGATAGTGCAGAGACAGGATGAGGATGTAGTTAGTAGTAGGAAGTTAGACTCATACTTAAGAAAAATGTCATTTGCTCCATAAATGTACCTTGGGTTCATCTTGACTCATGCTCTTACTCTACTCCCAAAGTGCCTTGTTTTTAACTGAAGAGGGGGTTGATTTTATTTAACCAAATGCCCTTCCCTCCTGCTCTTGGAGTGGGATTCATTCACCACTGGGACCGCTCCGCTCTAGTGTAGGCTGCCACATAGGCCCAATTCAGATAGCTTGGTAGAGTGCTAAAGGGCTCTTCCTGTTTACTACTAATTTGCTGTGTGACCTTAGGCAAATCACTTAACTTCACTGGACCTCAGTTTTATCAAAATAAGATGCCCGAGTGGCACTGGAAGGACTGTCAGTCTCACCAAGAAAAGAAAAAGAAGAACATCGTCAAGGCCTTATATTTTGTTCAGTAGAGAATCTCTATTTTCTCATCCATCACTACTCTACTCCTCACTAGTCCTTTCCTTGGGAGATTCACTTCCTCTCTCTTTGCCTCTATAAACAGGAAAAAATAAAAACTACTGGATTATGATATTATGGTAGTAAAATGTGGTAGCACATGTGAAGCACTTCGAACAGTCTTGACACATAAATGTTTGATAAATTTTAGCTATTATCACAGCTAATAATAGCTGTTAGTCCCTTCAAAAACATTTTGAGTTTAAAGAAAAGTTATATCAATATCCCTAGTAAGTTCTTGTTGTAATTGGCATCTTTATGCAAATATGGTTATTTTTTGCTTCCTATTAATCATGTTCTACATAAACTTTTAAAAAATAAAAATACATATCATCAACATTAATTTCTCAGAATTCAGAGGTTATTACCTCTTTTTCACATCTTTTTCACATATATGCATTTAACAAACCAGAAAAAAATAATCTTAATTCCTCCTCCCAAGTAATCCCCATATTTCGATACCTAACCATAAACAGTCCTTCAGGTATTGAACAGAATACAAAAGAAGATCGCACATCTCCAAAGAAAAGATTTTCGAAATAATTTTTGAAAGACTAAATTAAAATTTTTACCTCTCTAAACTGGCCTTTAATAAAAGCATGCATGACGTAATGCAGTAGATTGTAGAGATCTCCGGTGCAAACAAGAATTTCAACCAAACTTCCCATCTTTTAAGCTTTACAGAGCCTACTGTCTACAGAAGGACACTTTTTCCTCTCCTGTTACCACTCATCTCCATCTCCACATTCCTGGTGCTGTTCCTGAATTTATCAGTTACTCGAGCAATTTCCATTAACGTGAGTTTCCCCAGAAACATATTAAATCATTTAACAATGATTTAATCATGGAATCATTTTTGATACTAAACCTGTCTTGTGTTGTGATACATTTTCATTTGTCTTATATATATCTACCTTGATTGTTGTATTTGTATTATTTCATCTTCTCATTTTTTTTTCCTTTTCCTTTTGGAATGTAGAAACTGTTAGCTCTGGAAGTGGTTAATGTGACGAAAAAACATATTATATTGAAAAAAACCCATCCACCTCAATCCAAAGTGATGGCATTGAGTGGAATCGAGTGTATCATGGAACCCCTAATGCACACAAGATGTGGAGCGTGTCCCTTGGTCCGAACTTTTACATACTAAGTAGCAGTGAATGGGAGAAATAAATCAAATGGGAGGATGGCTGGCATAATAAACAGGCAAGATGCTTCATACTTACATCCCAGCAAAGCAATATGAAAAAGTGATCCTGGCTGTCAGGAGCTATTACTGAGTGAAAAACTTCTTTTTAGCCCTTCTCACTTAAAAAAAAAAAAAAAAAGAAAGAAAAGAAAAAAAAGTGCTGGAGGAAAATAGCCTCCTTTCTTTGAGTCGCTCAGAAAAGTTGTCAGTAAAACACACTGCTATGTATCATCTGTTTAGTGACAGAAAAAATATATATTGAGATCAAAGATAATCAAGGTACACCTGGTTATTATTTGTAAAGACTTAACAGTAAGTTTTTAATGATTAATTTATCTGCCACATAACGCCTTAATAGATCATGTGCCAACATCAAGGGAGGAATGCGGCACTGCATTTCTAAAGCCTCTTTCTATGTCTCTGAATGATAATAGGCATGGAAGCCATCATTAGTCTTGTTAGATGATGGTTCCTTCAGGAATCTCCTATGTGTTACCTTTTAGAGGGGAGGTCAGGGAAGCCGCCCCCTGGGACTCCCCTGCAGGATACAACTAACACAAGCATAAACTGTATGGAAATGGCTAAATTATCTTCACTGAGACCTTGGCCTTTCACATCAATCAAGTCCTTCTGAACTAGTAAAACAGATAAGCACCCTGCTGGCCAAAGTGTTACTATCCTTATGCTTGTCATGACTGGCACTACAAATTTAACAATAAACAGGCAGTTATTTGTCTTACTTCTTTAAAAAACAAAATCAGCATGCGGAGGGTAGCTGTTTCTCTCCGTCCCTCCTCTAAAGGCCCTTTATCCAGGAATCCGATCACAGCGGCTATCAGAGCACATGGAGAAGGTAACATCTGACAAGCCCCAACAAAGCAAACCCGGCCCCCCGCGGCTGCTGGGTGGGAGGGGCGGGCCCATTTATCCACCCTCACGTCTCCGCTTCCTCAGAGTGGAGCCTGTGTCAATGCCTCATCCCGACACCTAACTCACGGGGGAATTATAAGTCATCAATACCAATGACTGTAAAACACTTTGTAAATAAAAATGGCTTAGAAGTTCCAATTAACAACAGAAAGTAACCCTCTGGGGTGGACCGGGGAGAAATAACCACAGCCATAAATAAGCAATGGTGGGTTTAGGCTTACCTCTTATTTCAATGCCATTAAAAATGGGCCTCCTTCCCATCTCCAATCTGAAGACCTCACTATGATTTCTTCTCTTATCTACATTACAAAGTGTCATGGCTTGGGAGAGAAAGGGTCCGGGGAACACAGGGTTGAGCATTTCCTACTGTTTTCACCCCCCGCCCCCCAACAGGCATACATATTCTGATCTCCCCTCATGAGAAGTGACCACAACAGCCTGGTGGTGTAAGTTAACTAAAGTAGCCAACTGCTTGACCACTACGGATGTGCAGGAAAGGGGGCTCGGAAGCAGGAGGCCCAAGAGGTTGCTAAAGGGCACACCTTTCTTGTACTTTCATGCTTGCCCCGTATAGACCTTTCATGAGCAGACACAGCGGTTAGAAGGTGGGCCCAGGAAGTGTCCGCCCAGCCTGTCGCATGTTTCAGGCTCTGTGCTGGTCACTTCCAATATATTTCACTTGCACCTGTAAAGAAACAGAGGCTTCAGTAGCAATTCGATATGACCAGAGTAAAATTAAATTAATAGCCATGCAATCCTTCCATCTGCCAGACATTATTCGAAGGGCATTATAAATACAAACTCACTGTTACTCAGAATAACCGTGCAGAGCAGGTACCATTATCATCTACGTTTTTACGACGGAGAAACCCAAGCAGAGAGAGATGGAAGATGTGCCAAGGTCACAGCAAACTGACACTTGAACTCTAGGGTCCATGCTTTTTACCACTTCTCTGAGCTGGAACAAGAGCCAAGGCTCCCTGCTCCACAACTAGTGTCTAGGGTCCCTGCTGGATTGCAGAAAATTACAAATAAGCAGATAACACGGGGACATCTTCTTCAGGGGCTCACATGCCTGGGCAATGACAGACAGGCAAACACTATGGGGTGATGGGAATCAGGAATGTGCAAAACAGTTGGGAAATGTAAATAAGGGAGGCTTTAATTCAGACTGGGGTCTTTAGAGAAGTGGTGTTTTTTTTTTTTTAAGATAGAATTTTGGTTTCCGTTTCCTTAGAAAATCTTGCTATATGTCCCTCCTACCCCCCGTTTTCCTGCAAGTGTTCTTGTAATCTTTGGCATAGGTGTGCACAGCATGTCTGCAAGGAGTGATTTTAAATATCAAATCAAATCAAATTAGCACCACCCTTAGCAGCAACCTGTTAAGGTTACTGCATGATCAGGGCTCACAGCAGCAGAACACAGGTTTCCAGAGCTTGACCAGAAACCAGGGTCCAACCCGGGGAAATTCAGGGGAGCTGCTGATATGGTGTAGCCATTAGGCATCTCTAGAGCAGCCTTGGCTGGCTGGTGGGCCTGGCTGGTGCTCTGATCACCCTAGACACCCTAATAGACAGAGGCACTGCCTCTCCTGCCCTGGAGGACTGTGAAGGGAGGGCAGTGCGTGCTCCCTCCCTGCAGAGACCCTCTCTAAGGCAAATGTCACCTCGACCTGTGAGAAAGGTGCACTCCCAAGGAGAGCCATGCCTGGGGAGGTGTTTGGGAAGAGGAGTTGGGGGGAGGAGGACTGCAGGGTGGAAGACAGGGGGCTCAGCTTCCGCTTGGTCCTTGATTTCCCTCTGCTGAGGGATTCGTCCCCAGGAAGAGCCGACCTCCCTGCACCCCTCCACCCCTGCAGCAGTGCAGTGGTGTCTGTACAGACCTGCCCGGCTACATAGCTAACAAGAACACATGGAAACCCTTTGAACACACTGCTCTCTACTGACTCTATGTCTTGTGCCTTTTATTTATTTATTTTTTTAAGATTTTATTTATTTACTTGACAGAGAGAGCATGTGAGAGAAAGCAAGAGAGAGTGTGAGCACAAGCAGGGGGAGCAGCAGGCAGAGGGAGAGGGAGAAGCAGGCTCCCCTCCGAGCAGAGAGTCCTACGTGGGGCTCTGTCCTAGGGTCCTGGGGTCATGACCTGAACTGAAGGCAGATGCTTAACCAACTGAGCCACGCAGGCGGTCTATGTCTTGGCCTTTTAAAAGGTATGGGTGTTATATGCGAAAAAGGGATCATGGCACACTACATCAAAAACGAATCAAGTATTGTATGGTGACTAACACAACATAATAGAAAAGAAAAGAAAAGAAAAGGTGTGGGTGAGGGCACAGTGAGGGAACAATGAAGCTATAGACGAGTGACATGGAAACGTATCCACTGGGCATCACCGAGCAGAACAAAAGTAGCTTATAAAATAGTATGTGCCAAGTCCAATTCAAATAAAAATACAGGAGAAATATCCATCAAGATATCTTTTCTCCCTTTTATTTATCTGTGTTCTCTAGAATGACTTTGTATTATTTAATTTCTTTGAAGAGCTACTTTGTGTTTTCCTCAGAAAGTGGGAGATTACGGAATAGGTGGTGCAGGTAGAAGTTACTGTCAGTCCCCATGGTTTTTTAAAGTGCTGATTCGATTGCACTATTTCCGGTTGAGGAACAAGACATTACTATTGGGGAGAGAAGTGTGTTCTTGAGCTCGATTTGCCAGCCCTCTCCTGAGGGCCAAAATCAAATGCGAAGTGGTCACTGTCATTCAGCATATCCCCAGAATTCAGATTTTATAACTTCCCTGCCACTTACCAAATCAAAATCAGAGTATCCCAAAGTAGATCTAAAGGGACATTGAGAGATGACATTGATAGATTTTAGAAGAAGAAAAACCAGAAAATTGAGTGGCGAAGTTAATTTGGGAATGTTTAGCTGAGACACACTAAATAGGCTTCTTTACTGCAGGGCTTCTCCGAGCTTTTGTTATGCTAATGTGCACTTTAAATTTCTGAAAACTGTTGGAGTCTATGAAGATTTCCAAATTTCATATTTATCTATGGTATCTTTTTTTATTTTTTTCACCAAAGCATCACATAGGACTTGTGACCATACGACACACTTAGGACAATATTATTCTGGAATAGTATTCTAGAAACACCTATAAACACATGTACTGTTAACCTCAGGAAAATTAAAAAATGACTTGGCAAGTACAAATCCATTATTTTCGCCAAAACACTCTCTAATTTCAAGAACTGTGACATTGGTGAGGATGTGAAATCAATTCTGCCAGGTTGCCCCATCGGAAGCACCGAAGAGTTCTCAGACCAGTGAAAATGCATCTGAACGTCAACCAAAATCTGTGAAATCACTTTCAAATAAATGTGACCAGTCTGTAAACAAAATAAAATGTACACCTGTCACTGCCACTCATTTCCATAATCACAGTTTATAAATTTACATGCCATGAAAAGCTTTATTCATGTTCGTATGGTGTGAAAATTGCAGGAAAAACTTCAAATTAATTACCTTTCTTCAGACAAAGCAATTTAATTTTATTGCAGACAAAAAGGGAATTTATTCACGAGCCATAAAACTTCTGGAAATACAGTCATGAAATAAGACCTAGGAAGAGTGGCTTGTGCTCGAACATGTCCTCAAGATGTAGAAGCAAATTAACTTCACAGCTACGATCCATAGGCTTACAGCTTAGATCAGGTCTCTCCAGCTTAGCCCTTTGGAAGATCTCAAAGGTAGACTTGACCCAATAATATGATCCCTTTCTCAGAGTTGACTCAGAAATTTCCCCCACAATCTACATAATCTGGTGACTTGTAGAACCAGAAGTTGAACAGCTGAGATAGTTCATCCCTAGTTTGCCCTCACAACTTCCGTAGACACCAGTTGAACACATCTCGGAATCCATTTGGGTAGGGGTGGGAGGGACTCCAGGGACCGAGTCTTTTTTTTTTTTTCTTGGAAGTATCATTTTATTTCACACTGAAATAAGCTGATTAGTATGTAGAAAAGCAACAGTCTCTTGATTTCCACAAATGTGTTTTGATTTTTTATTCTGGGCCTCAAGTTCCTTCCTGCATACATTTAACTGCAGCCCACTCCAACATTTACTGGGTCGAGGGGTTGTGGGGGTGTACTTCTCCTTGGAATCTTGCTTACATTTGCATGTGAAAAGAAAGAAATGCTTTTGAGTAATTAGTCATCTGAAATTCCGCACCATGAGGAAAAAATTTGCTTTTGGATATTTATGGGGAGAAAAATCCATATGGACAATGAATACAGTATTGACATGTTGGGGGGAAGGGTTGGGGGCATAGCACATTATATTGAATTTCATCCAAACAATGGTAAAAGTAATATTGCTACTTTCTCATAAATAATAGCTAACTGTGGAAAATAGCACAAAGCCCCGGGGTTTTTTTCCCCCCACAAGTTAAATTTCTTTTATTAATTCCATGATTTAAAAAAGCCCTTTCTTTTTGACCTGATATTTTCATGCCATATTGAAGAAACTCATGATCAATATGTATTGATTTGATCACTAATTGCATTAATTTTGCTTTAGAAATTAGAAAGGCTCTAATGAGAATGTGAAGTCACTTCAAGATAGTGCATTACGGGCAGGCTAATTTAGCTGGACTCTGTGCATCAGATTATTTCATTATGAACCACCAATTACCATACAAACGGATGAGATAAATAGCTTTTTTCTGAGCAGATTTACATTTTTGAATTCGTCTATAAATTTCAAGAGCTTAAGTTAATTTATATCCCACGACCATATTTAATATCCAAATAGTTCAGTCATGAATGCATTATCTGCATAAACCCTCACTCCAGCTTTTCATATTATGCTTTGAACAACATTGGAAACGCTTTTTAAAAAATATTTGCTCTTACCGCATTTAATCTCTTAAAGAAAAATATGAAATGAATATTTTTGTTCGAATCTTACATACCATCACTTAGCAATTGGTAAAATAAAGCCACCATCACTTAGCAATTGGTAAAATAAAGCCAAGAGAGCAAGATGTATAAATGTTGTTCAATATTTATAAAATCATAAGAATATGAAATAGTCAAGCTGATTTTGAAATTGAGTGCAGATGCTAAAATAACATCCCAAGAAACAAGAGGCCATAGAGGCTTTTAAATTTTGTGAGTGTATTTCTGCTGCTCTTAGAAACCTACCTGTTCAGTTGAATCAAATAAAAAGACTCCAGAAGGAGAGTTCTCCTCAGTAAAATTCACCTAATTTGATTCTGGGGAGCTTGAGTGGAGTGGTATTGTGGCATATGGGAGAAATGTAGCCAGAGGCAAGAGTGGAGAAAAAAAATCGAGATGGCCAGAATTCTGGGGTATCTTGAAGAAAATCGATGCATCAAAATGAAATCCATGAAACCTTTCAGAAATAAATATTCGAAAGCTCATTCTATTCTTGGAATGTGCATTTATCCACACTAAAGGAAACGAAGTAGCTAACACTAATGGGTGCCCCAGAGGGCCCTGTGAAGTTCCAAAGTGGTCATGATAATGAAGATGCTGTCTACTTTTCTGCTATTTAGTATTTAGTGATAAAATCATAGGCACACAGCTTGGGCACCTGACTCCTACAGTTATAATTATTGTACATTTGTGAATTTAAAAACTTTAGAAAACAGTCCAGGGTTAAATTTAGTCCCTCATTCATTATCTTGTTCACTGGCATTATAAGATGATATCCCAAGGGGAAAAAAAATCAATGAATTGTGAATTTATCACATACTCTAGGATAAAGTATATTTCATAAGTAAAGAGCTTACGAGAGAATATCAGAGTTGACGGGCTCAGCTAGCTCCTTGGCACTCACTATACGCTCTTGGATCAGCTCCTGGGAGCCAAGGTGGGCCTTCCACCTTCACCGTAGACTTACGGAATCCAACTCTGAACTCAGACAATGCCCAGAAGATCACGTGCACATTAAAATTTGAGAACACAGGTCCAGCATTTCATTGTCTTTTTTACAAACATGGCAACTAAGGCAAGGAAAGCTTAAGAATTGTTCAAGGGGCAAAAATGAGCTCCCTCAGGTCTCTAAGGCTGAAAGCTACAGAGGTTAACGTATGATGCTGAATAGATCCCAAGGATTAGGTCTGTAAGAGTCACAGTTAACTTTGGTGGGGGTTGGATATTGCTGAACCACCAGCCAGCTTTGGGACTTGCTTGCCGTGGCTATAAAGAGCATGTTTGAGACTATGTGGATGCACTGCAAGCATGATGCTGCTGCATTTCTGCTCCCCAGAACCATTTCATCAGTCAAGTCCGTGTGCAACTTCTAGCACCCCCAACTCCGACCCACGCTTTCCACAGAGAATTCAAAGGAAGGGAGAGTAGTTGCATCCTCAATTTACCTATTGACACAACAAAGTGTGAAAGTCGAATGTGACATATTTGTCAATATTTCACCACATAGAAATGAAAACAGAAAGGAAGGTAATAAGTGGAGGAATTTTTAGTGTGGCTACCTACAGCTGAGTATATGTAAGGCGAGTAAACAGTAGCCCAGTATAGACACAGCTGAGGGCACTTAATTAGTGACAATTACAACATTGTTCTAAGCTGCCTGCAGCCTTGCTCTTTCCCTTTAGATAAACTCGTTTAAGTAAATACAATGTCAAGAAAATGGACAAGCCCTTTGACTTGCCAGAGAACCATGAAAGTGGCATATTCTTTTATCAATTGAAACGTGCTTTTTTCAACTGGACTTGTTAAGGGCAATTAGACCTCACATTTACTAGAATTCATATGGCCTACAATCCACACATTATCTATACTAGTTACTTAGTGTTAAATGTGCAGCAAATAGTCTTTCCTTAAAAAAATTATACTAATAATTGTCACATACCAAATCTTATGGTTAGAGCCTTTCAGAGAATAAATGCCTATAAACATGATTTGAGAAATAGTTTTCTGACTCACTGATGTTTAATTATTTATAAGGGAATAAACAGTCTGATGCTTTGCTAATTATCATATGAAGTGAAAATGGTTTCCAGGAAATGTTCTTACTAGAGCATGGTGAAATTGCTATACGTCACCCTAACACATGCTGAACTAAGGTCTGGCTCACACGGATACGATCTCATGTCGAGATTCTAACAGGTTATATATGCATTTATTTTTTTAAAGGATTTTATTTATTTATTTGAGAGATAGAGTGAGAGAGATCACAGAGGGAGATGGAGAGGGAGAAGCAGACTTGCGGCTGAGCGGAGAGCCCGATGTGGGGCTGGATCCCAGGACCCTGAGATGATGACCTGAAGCAAAGACAGACGGTTAACCAACTGAGCCACCCAGGCGCCCTATATGCATTTATTTTTAAGGCGGTATTTGTCTCTGATATGAAAAAAGGTATGTTAAAAAATAATATTAATAGGCAATTAAATTTGTGGGCAGGAAAAGAGTGCCTAAATAATTTGGAAATAGGGCAGTCAGATTTCACAGGCTTTACAAAGGAGATACATATCATATATGATATATATCATATATATGTCATATATATGTCATATATAAGCTGTTAGTATAACTTTTAAATATAAAATAATGATAAATATGTCATTTTAATTAAATTTGACAGAAAAGGAAGCATCAAAATCATAGCTAATTATCTTTAAAAACTACTTTTGAAAACTATACTTTTTCTATTCTGCCAACTCTGAAGGTCTAAAGCAGTATAAAGACTGTTCTCAAGAAACTGAGAGAGAGGCCATAGCAATTTTCTTTTTTTAACTTTGCAGTTTGCATTTACTGCTTCACAGTAGCCAAAAATAAATGTTAACATTTGCAATTTCATGCCATCCCAATAATTCTGTCTTTCAAACACAAAGACGTATGTGTGGTTGCTTTCTTGTATTGGGATTCCATTGGGATTAGCATGGGAGGATTCATGTGTTCTGTTCCATTCACCTGCTCTCACCTGGTTCTTTTGAGACCAACAGCACAGGAGGGGCTTTCATGCTGGTCCCTCTGCAAGGTATTCTAGCCAACTCCAGTAACCAGTCTCAATCAGTCCACCAACATTCAACAATTCCTTATTTTGCCTTTAGCAAGACACTTTATGTTTAGTTACATGGATTTTTTGATGAAAAAAAAATGCCTCCTTCTATGTTAAAGCACTTATCTGCCCCTGGATTTCTTCAGTATCCTTAAAAACTATGTACTGCATGCGTTCATCAAGGGTGGTTAAAAGTGAACTGAATGGGGAGTTTAGGGGGGCCAACTTCCATTCTGGACACATGTTCACTCTTCCCCATGCTGGCCCTCTGTTAATGTGCCTTTGCTCCCCCGCTCCCTTCTCAGCTGCCCTTTGAAACACCTCTCAAATGTCCTCTTCTTGGAGAAGGCTGCCTAGACCAGCCTCAGGTGGAGGTTTGTGCTGCCTGGTCTAAGCTCTGTGGTGCCTTTTACACACATCTAACTAAGCCCTTAGCATGCTGGATTTTAATTCTAATGATTGACTCATTCGAGTTGGAGTGTGTCTACCATCTCTGTATCTGCAGCACTTGATAGCAAGATATTTTAATTAAACGAATGAAAATGTTGTATAGGTCCTTTCAAAAGCATTCCAGATATTTGGATCCTATAAATCCAAAGATATTCATACTCTAATAGCTCATATTGTTCTTGATTATTCTGATTTGGAAAAGGGGGCTCAAAATAGTTTCAGGTTAGTGGATGAGACCCCATTTTCCTGTTACTGCTGCCCCATAGGGTCACGTGATTTCATAAGACAATAATCAAAGATGATGTCAATGGGTTGGGGCACAGTGCTTAGCTGGGTAACTTTGAGTAAGTAATTTAATCTCTTTAAACCTCATTTTTCTGTGAAATTTAGATAAATAACTGGGACCTACTTCATTCAACTATACAGAATAAGTGAGAAAGTATTTGTAAAGCTGAGCACAGTCCATAATATATTATAAATGCTTCACAAATGTAGCTATTAATAATAGTATTATTATTGTTATTGATTAAAGACAATCCACAGATTCTGATATGCTTTAGAAAAGCCTCAAATGAATACCTTTATTAATTCTTTCATTCAACACACATTCAGAGCCTGGTAAATAACTCTGTGGCTATTCAACAATCTCTTCTAGGAGACTAATACTTATTAGGTGCTGTAAGGAATAAGACATTGTATCAGACCTCAGTGAGTTTACAATCAAGAAGTGTGATAAGAAAAGTATGTAAATAACTGTCGTACAAGGAAGAAGGCAAAACACACCATGTGGCTGACTTACAGGACCACCATCATGATTCCTGTGGCCAGCAGTGCTCACAAGGAACGAGGACCAGGCATTTTCTTCTCCTCCACCACCTGCAACAACACCATTCCTATTCACCTTCAGGAGGGAGAATGGAGGTGGGAGCTCCTCGAGCCTTCTGCTCCTGCAGAGATAAGCAGAGCCATAAACACTGTGCAAAGACCCTGACCGATGTAGGTCTTGTATTTGGTGGCTTTTCCAGGAAATGTGATGTGTGTTAAATGGATCTGCTTTTATTTTTGGTGGGAGTCATTGGATGTGAGGAAGTAGGAAATGTTTGACCTATTAAAACAATAAGTATACAAGTTAATTTCTTCCCAAACTATGTCCAAGCTTCTTCTGCTTAACTTGGCACAGGACCTCAGGTCACACCAGGCACACACAAGACTTGAAAATAAATGCTTTGCTGGTGGTGATGACTTCCTTCTGGTCTCACAGAGGAAAAGCATTAAAACCCCAGAAAACCTTTAAGACTTTATTTTTACGGAACTAGATTTTAAAAATCCAATTAGAGGGGTCATTAAATGAGTTCAGAGAATAACTGAAATGACTTTAAACTAGAATTTTATTACCCTACGAACATATTAAAAATGAACATTAAGATAAGCACCCCCACACCAGTTATTACCTTGAAATTAGGATCGGATCACAAGAAAGAGGTGCTCCAGATAGAGCTACATTAGCTCTTTGTTAACAGCACAATCTCACTATCCATGAAGTTTTCTTATTTATGACAAGCAGTGAGTGCATTTCCACAAGTCCTAATTCTGCCCTAAATTTCTGGAGCCCTGAGGTTCCACATGATTCCACAGCTTTATCGTGAGCAGGGCAGAGAATGAATCTTTCCCTCATGTGGTTGTCTCCCTACATGCACGCTCCTTGCCTGACTTTCTTTCTCCTCTGGCTTAAACCATGGTAAAATCATGGTAAAACCACATCTGGCAGGTTGCCCTTGACCTCTTCCAGCGGAGCAATGTAAGAGTGGTGGTTCTCCACATTCCTCACAACCAGCAGAGGGAGCGAAAGTGCACAGCAATTCAACTTCAACAAAATAAAGAATAACTTTCCATTCTATTTCATCAATAGAAAATCTGCCGGTGTGGCCGGGTGAAGAAACGTGACATGTGTAGTATATTTGCTTGCTGTCCGTTCGTGTTTCTGCGTGGGAGGTCATTAAAAAGCCGCAAGGGAGAAGAGAGAAAATCCACCTGCCAGTTCCATTTTTGTACAGTTTCTACTGTACAAAAATGAAGGAGAAGCCAAAGAATCCTGTGGTGGCGGGGAAGCAGAGGAGGGGTATCAGTGTCCCGCTTGGGAACAGAACTCACATCTCCTAACTGGACCACGAGTTTATTATTTCACTCATCCCCATGAAGGCAGATTTAGGGATAATTGATAAGCTTTCAAGCAGAAGAAAACCAAATTAACCAACCGTGATGTCTGTTGCCCCCTTCCCTAATTTTTCCCTCCAGCTAAATTACTCCCCACCCCACCCCAGCGCAGCTGCTATTTTCCATGAGAGAACATGTTCCTCCTGCGCAGGGGGAAAGCCTTTCAAGTGGCCTGTACCACATAAGCATCACCCTTCGGTCCTCTTCTATGCCTCTGCTCCTCATTCTACTCCAGCCCTACTGGCCCCCAGTGCTGTTCCACAGACACGTCAAGTCTGTTACTGTCACAAGGTCTTTGCCCTTGCTGTTCCCTCTGCCTAGAACATTACTTCCCAAGAGAGCCTCACAACTCACTCCCTCTTCTTCCATTCGTCTCACAAACGTCCGCTTCCTTGACCTTATTTTAATTGCACTCCATCCCCTTTCCACTTTCCCTCCTGCTTTATTTCCCCCATCTGACATGCTATATTATATGTCTTACTATCCACTTGTTTACTATCCTTGTAAGTACAGGGATTTCCGTCATTTTGGTCCCTGCTGTTTGATGAAAGAATAAATGAGCGAATGAATGAATACAAGAGTAAATGAGCCTTAAATTTAATTACACATGCCGCATTCAAAGGAAAGAAATGCAGGTTTCCTCTAATGAAAGTGACATAATGTGCATGTTGTGGTTCTTTCAGCCTCACCTAAAAATAATTTGCTTCAGTCAGTAGCTTCAAGGTTGCTATATTGATGGAAGTTCTTATTGTTTGACTCTGAGAGCAAGCATGTTCATAACTTTATCATATTGCCACAAATATCACTTCCTTTGTAAGATAATGCTTCAGTCACCTCCTTTTACCATAATGTCTAATTACCTCTCTTGGGGTCTCACATTCCTTTGTGAAAAGCTAACATTAGCTGATGTGTAACACTCATCAGAGTCTTTGCATGTTTGGTATGTGTGACCAAATGCCCTTTAATATGTTCCATACTAATATTATATGAATATTAGTGAATGGTATAAATTTCTATGGGACCCTTAAGTAAATATGTATTTAGTTGGTTATGTTTTATGCATATTTAGAATTTGTTTGCATTATCCAACTTCGCATGTATTATTTACCTGGTGGGAATATTTAGCTTTCTGTCACTCTATTTTATCCTATGGATAAATTCACATATGTTTTACAACATGCATAACATTTCCACTAAATCATCCTGATGTCTGGTATATTCATCACTTTTTATGAGGTGCTTATCTGCAGCTAGGCGTTTACTTAATCACTCATTCTTTGTTTGTTTGCTTTTTGCATTTCCTCACAGAAGACAAGTATCTGTTGGGGGGGAAAAGATGTGTGAGAGTGTCTAGGAAAGCAAGCTCTACAAAGAAACTCATAGCAGACTTTTCCTGAAGAAAAATTAATGTGTTAAAAATAAGTAAAGCATAATTAATTTCTCAAAAATTTTGTTTTCTTCCTAGCGTATAAAAAGAAAACTCTCTCATATAGTGGCCATAGTGAAATCTAAGTGCGTTATTGTTATTTTATTCTCAATTTTAATTGAGGCAATTAAAATTGCTCAGGGTTTAATTACTTTCCATTTCACATTTAAAAATCTGGTCATTTATTTTTAAAGTTAAATCTGAAAGACTCAAATTGGGAATGATTTAGAAGCTAAAGGGGGTGGATAAACAATTTGGTTATATCTTCTAGTTTAATCAGCATCTCGTGGGAGTTTAGAAATCATTCTATTTATTTATCTTTCTTATGTAAGGCTAACATAGTTGACCTACTGCAAGCCATTACATCCAACTACTTTGCTGATTTGTTTGCAGACTATTTGATTATGTTCTTATTTTTTTCATTAAAATTTTTATGAAAGCTAAGTGGCAATTTCAGGTTGGAGAAATAAAGCAGTGAAAACCACTATCATATATCCATCATTTAGACAGAGTACTTGAGATGTCATGCTCCAGTATCATAGCTTAGTATGCCAATGCTTCCAACTCGTGTAAAAATCTTTTAATAGGCACTTTGGACAGGAGTTTCTCTACTATGTTTAACCTAAAGGAATACATGCAATTGCCGTTAAAATTGCAGAACATTTTTATATCTGCTTGAAATCCAAAGAAATTTATTTTTATGGATTCTCTTAGAAGACAGATATTTAGGATAAAATTTAAACAAATTTTATTTTGAAATGCCTATAGCTCGCAAGAAGTTACCAAAATAAAGAGGTTTTATGCATGTTTTACCCCCCTTCTCCCATGGAAAAATCTTATATAATTGTGGTAGTTCAGTGGATTTTTAAAGTGAAGAGACTTCTGACGGGCCTGGGCCTTCTGAGGCAGGACAGTTATAAAGACATAAAATCAAGCCCCACTGCTTGTCTTAAAGAATCAGAAACCAAATGTCGTGATTCTTTGGGTAACCCCAGGATTTTAGCTACAATGCTCTGTATTCCCATCTGGTTTACTTAAATGAGTTCAGCCCATAATTTGATACCTTAGCAAAAGAGAAAGGCAGGAAGAAACTAGTGGTGGTGATTTTTTCCCCCAACATCTGTTCACCTTACCAAAAACAGTACTCTGGGAGAGATGTTAATGAGACCTGTGATTTCTGAGGCTTATCAAGGACATTAACTTGTGAGTTTCTGGATTCTTATTCTCACGGCCCTTTAGAACGGTCATAAGCATGAAGACCAAGTCTGTCACAGATCTGTCCATCATGTAATAATTCTTCCGAATTTTATAGTCTAGTGTTTATGTAGTCATTTCTCCAGTAAAGGCTGCAGACTTTTTTTTTTAAATCTACTCTTATTTTTCTTAAATAGAATAGAGTTATTCTATCTGAAAAGATGGATTCTACCTTGTCTGATGAACTGCTGGCAGAAAGTGAAGTTGATTCAAAAGTAACCTTGCTGCCCTCTTTTATTTTTTCTCTTTGGTTCTGAATCCAAGAACCTTTAACCTTTCTATCTCGGAATGAATTTGGTCTCTTGTCTCATTCTGAATGTAATCCCCTGGGTAGCTCACTCCTGGCTTCAGCATCAGACATGATACCAAAACTCTGTCACTGCAGCAGTTAAAAACAAGGTAACCTCAAGGAAATATAAATTAAATCACATTCAATATATATCTACCAGTATGGCTAAAAATGAAAGAAAAAAAACCCAGAAAATGCCAAATATTGGTGAGGAAGTAGAGGAACTAAAACTCTCATGCACTGCTGGTGTGAGTGTAAGTACTTGTAACCACTCTGGAAACTGGCTTATCTACTAAATCTGAACATATGCACACCCTCTGACCCGGAAATCCTGCTCCCAGCTCTATCTCCAACAGGAATGCATGTGTGTATGTGCATACTTTCATCAAAAGAGATATATTAGAATGTTTATAACAGACTATTCAGAATAGTTCCCACCCCCTTCTTCAAGAAAGGAAACCATTCAATTGCCTGTCAGCAGCAGAATGAATGGGTTGTGCTGTGTTCATCAATGGAACACTGCACAGCAGCAAGAATGAACCAACATAATACATGACAAATGTGAATTAATCCCATAAACATGATAGAGAATGAAAGGAGCCAGGCACCAAATAATACATCTTGTATAGTTCCATTTATATAACGCATAAAACCAACCGAAACAGGAGAGTGGTTCCCCTTGGTGAGGAGGGTTGGTGACAGGAAGGGACCCCAAGGACAGCTTTTGGAGTACTGGTCATGTGCTGTTTCCAGACCTGGTACACAGGGTGCTCAGTTTATAAAAGTTCACCTTCTTATGTGCTTGGGACTTGTGAACTTTCTCTGAGAATATTCCCCTTGAATAAAAAGTTAAAAACAAAACTGCGGTGTAGTCTCCTGCTGGCTTTCTCTGATTTTTAGCGCTCTTCAGAGCGGATATTCTAGTCTTCACCAGCTTCCGTTTTACTTGGAGCAGGTGCAGCTCAGTGCTTGTTCTCTTTCAGGTGGTACTTCCCTGCTCACCATGGCCATCTGCTGGCCCAGGAAGAGGGCAGTGCCGTTGGGAAAGCAACGGGGAAGGGAAACCTGTGACCAAGTGTGAAGGTCTCCCCAGCCCTCCAGAGTGATGTGGACCTGACAAAGGAAAGAGAAAGTTCTTTCTGTGTATGGGATTTAAATTATGATTTGTGAGAATCTGCTTCAAAATGAAATTTCCCCCAGTGAAAGTCCAAAGGGTAAAAATAATCTTTACTAAAAAAAAAAAAATCATATGCAGTCTCCCTAAAATACATATGTCAACTCCTTGACCATTTCAACAATACCATCTCCCTTCTCATTTTCTTCTTCTCTTTTTAAATATTGTTATTTTTAAAAACAATTTTTCTCCATGTCTTTTCAGGCATACAATTTTAATTAGTCTCCCATTTTCCTTTAAAAGAGGTGACTATAGATAGGACAGGAAACTACTGTGCCCTTGTGGTGCCAGGTAGTGTGGCTTGTAAAGAATTATCTAATATCATTAGCCTGGGAGGGTCCCCTCCCTTCTAATTTTGTACCAGTTCTATACCTTTTCTCTGTGACATTGGCCCCAACAGGAACTTAGAACACATATTCATTCAATACTTGTTTATCGCACACTCCCTTGGTGCCAGGCACCTCTATAGGAACTGAAGACATCGTGATGGCAAAATAGATAATTAAACGGAGCTTACACTGTAGTTGAGAACAGTCAATAAGTAACCGGAAGCAAGATGATACCTGAAAGAAATTGGGATCATGAAGAAAATAAATCAGAATGATACCAAAGAGCACATAGGGGCAGGGGACCAGAGACTCCTTTAGATGGATGCAGAGGGAAGGCCTCCCCAAGCAGGTAACATCTGAGCCGAGTCCTAGTTGACAAGATACAACAGCCATGAGAAGATTGTATCTGAGACAGCACCAGACACAGGCTGCAAAGAACATCAATTACCTGCCTCTTCAGACCAGTTATGTATGTAAATGTGTATGGAAATACATATATCAAACATATGTATATATCAAACATATATATATATATATATATATATATATATATATATATATATATATATATCCCCAGGTAATAATATATATATTTTATATAATATTATATATATTATATTATATATATCAAACGTGTGTGTGTGTGTGTGTGTGTATAGGCCAACATTTAAGATGGTAAGTTAAATTTAAGGCAAATACAGGGATGAATAAAATATGAGATTGCAACAGAGTTAAAATAACCTTAGGTAATTAACACTATTCCTATATTAAATGAAGAAAAAATATTCCCATTTATAACTGTTAGGTACATACACATAAATATATAAAAAGTTTTAAGCTATCCCTGTTCTAGTAGCTAAAGGGAATTCTTTTTTTTTTAATTGACTATATCTCCTATCCTGTACTTTTCATCTCTGACTTATTTACTTTATAACTGGAAATCTGTACCTTCTAATCCCTATCACCTATTTCACCTATCCTCCCCACACCCTTCCCCCCGGCAACCTCCAGTTTGTTCTCTGTATTTATGCATCTGTTTCATTTTTTGTTTGTTCATTTGTTTTGTTTTTTAGATTCCACATAAAAGTGAAATCATATGGTATTTTCTTCCTAGGCAGAAATCTTGAGAGCTATATTTGTATAATAACACAAAAGCATAAATTGGTAATTTTTATGATCCCAATAAGTGCTAACTCAGCTGACCCACATGCATTTGGTAATCAAACTAAATACTCCTATTTTCAGATGTAAGACATAATTAATTGGTTAACTGCTTTAAAAATTTAGGCCTCGTGATTTATTAAAAATCACTAGAAAATGGATAGATGATGAAAAAGGAATGCAGTTTCCAAAAATTTTTTCACTTTTCTGAAAAATACTTTCATTATCACTATCTTCAGCAAATTTAATATTTAAAAAATCGCTTATTTTTTTCTAAGCTTTAGGTTGGAAACAATAAAATATTATAGAATCTAGGAGAACTTCCATATTGGCCAGGAGAATTTTGAAGCAGTGAAGTCTGATAAGAAAGGAAGTGAGAGGTGAGTGAAGGTCTCAAGCCAAATGGGGCAGAAGAAAGAACCCAACTAGTTGTGACAAATAGAGAGAGAGCAGCTGCTGACCAGTCTTGTGACCTTATTTATTACCTGGGGAGGAGAGCTGGCCAATGATGGAAAGGAGGAAAACCATATCCTCCCTTGGGGACAAGGTATAAAGATCAAGGGATCTGTGAAGTCTTGCATGTCCCGCAATGATGATGATGGTGATAATGACCACAGCAGTCCCTAGAGTGTGACACCAAAGTGAAGGGGAGGAAAAACATACCCACACGGAAATGAGGAACATTTTGCAGCAGATGGAAAGCCTTCATCTGATTTCAAGTTCTTTTGACAGGAAACTCATACTTCTCCCAGATTAAAATTGTCTCCCTTCCCATCATATCCCTTTGTTAGAACAAAAGTTAGGGAATGCCCATAGGGTTTCCTTTAAGGTTCCTTCTACTGGGGACGATGGGGGGGTGGGGCACTGATACATTGGCAGCTCTTCCCTTCCCCCTGTGAAAATGTACATATCTCTCTCCTAAGAGAAATAAAAAAGCAGAGGGGAGAAGAGAGTTTAGGCAGAAGTTGTTACCATATGCAAAAATTATTCTGAGTAAAAGGAAAGTCCACTCTAGAAGTATGCAGTATGCTCTCTGTTGACTCTACAAGGTGTCAGATGAAAAGATGGCCTATTACTCAGTAATAGTAATTGAGTAATAATAACTCAATCATTCTCTTTTTTTTAATATATAAGTACTTTTATTTATTTATTTTAATTTTTATATAAGTTCTAGTTAGCAATATTGGTCTCAGGAGTCGAATTCAGTGACTCATCACTTACATACAACACCCAGTGCTCATCACAACAAGTGCCTGCCTTGATAACCATCACCCATCTAGCCCATCTGTTACTCAGTCTTATGCTCTCTTTCCTTGTCGTCTTCTCCATTACTTCTCAATCACAAATAAATGATAGAATTGACCACATTTTGCCATGTTTTGAATCCATTTTCATGGATCTATCCATTTGAATGAATATTCTCTGATATATATCATTTCACAAAGAAAAGACTTCCTAAAAATGTAAAATCTTAAGCACAAGATGAAGAAATGCATGTGGAGAATTTGGGTTCCAGAAGTATGGCTATTGTTGTGTATTCTTCTAAAAGAAGCTGAGGCCATGCACATCACAGGATAGATCTGGCTTTCATTCTTTTTGATTATTGCAAAAAGAATCGCAAAACTGGGTAAAAATTTGTCTTTTATTAGGGAAGCAATACGAGAACTCATAAAAGATGCTAAGTGTCGGTGACCGAAGGCCACCCATGCACTGGTGTATAATATGAAGTGAGGACCCCACAACAAGGTAGGACCTCTGCATACTGAAACCCCACCTCAATGTCAGAGCATAAATGATGGCTGCTGAAAAAACCCTCTTGCCTGCAAGGTTTTTAGGGCCGAAGATATTACTGAAATGAAGAGTTTAAGAAAGTTTAAGAAAGGCACTCAGAGCCAGTGCTGTATTGCAAGCAGCAGCTGCCACGGAGTCTCTGCTTATGGAGGGTGTGAAAGCAAAGCTCACACATTGGTACCCATCTCCACAGCCTCCCTGGAGGGCAGCAGTTGGCAGCAAGAGTCATCTGTGCAAATGAAGTGACTCACACTGAACAGAAACAGGCAGCCAGGGCACCGAGCCCGTGACTCATCACCAGGACCTCTCAGGTGCCTGATCTCCTTCTTCACCTCCCAAGGCAAACCATTTGGAAAAGTATGGATGTCTTCTCAGTACGAATTCAACTAAAAAAAATAGAAATTTATTTATATTTCTCCTATCATCATTCCACTTACTCTTATAAACCGTTATTTAAGATGCCATATTGCTGAAGCAACTAAAAGTTCCCAAATAGAGAAGATCTCTGGAGATAAGACATAATTCTGCTTAAGTACCATTTCATTTGGATATGAGTCTGATTTTGTTATGTTCTCTGCCATAGTATTGGATTTGAGAAGTCAATAACATAGGTTTATTTTAGGATCATGTATTAGACATATGACCTTGATCAAGGTCATTTAACGCAAGTCTCTGTTTCTTCATTTACAATACAGGAATCATCACATTTGTCCTGATTACCTGACAGGGCTGCTATAGGTATCGTATCGAATAATCACTGTCATTGAATCACTTGTCATTAATAAAATACCATTTAAATCCGTAGCTGTATTCTCAAAGTAAGTTCTTAGACCAAACATCCGTCTCGCAAATACTTCTTGCACCTCTTCTCTCACCCAGCCTGGCATGGATCCTTCCTCCTTCAGCAGCACCATCCTGAATGGAGCCGCACACGTAGCCAGTTAGCTGAAGGTTATATCTCTGGCCTCCCTACTGAGGCTGTGTAACAGAGCTCTGACCAATGGTATGTGACCCCAGTGCTCCGAGCCACTTTCTTGTTGTTTGAAGAATGGCTCATGTCCTCCCCTTCCCCTTCTCTCCGCTTGCTCTCCCGATTGTAGTCATTATAGAGCTGAAATGGCTACCTCAAACCACAAAAAGGGAAGTAACATGTGAGAGTAGCAAAGCAATAGGATAGAAAGAGCCGGAGTCTTAAACACTGGAGCTACATAGCAGCCCCAGGCTGTCGATGCTGAGACTAGTGAGTAGGAGAGAATAAACTCCACTTGGCTTAAGCTGCTGGTATTTTGGCCTTTGTTATAGCAATATCCTCGTGGATACATTCCCATTAATTTTAATGAATTTATACCTAGCTCTACTGTAGCACTTCCCGCAGTACAAGGAGTGGCGAAGGAAGGTTTGTTTAACAATAGGGAAGGATGGTGCATCTATCCAATGGAATATTATTCTATTATTGAATCTAACAGTAGAGGAGCTGTTCTGACTCCTAAAGCCAGTCCCTCTCCTTGCGCTTTGGATTTGATCTTTTCTAATCCCTCAGAAACTTACATTACCAATTATACCCTCTCTCATAAATTCAACCATTTCCTTTCAGATAGGTCTTTTCCTCAGCATCTCCTTTAGAAAAGTACTCTCAGACTCTCTCAACCATAAATTTCTTCACTTGTAAAATAGGATAAATTAAAGAATTACAGCTGGAAGGATTCTTAAAGAATATCCTTCTCAGTCTCATTCGGGGATAATGGATGATTGTATTCACTACTGGCCACATCTTCTGAGGCTCTTCTGTGCTCAATCGTTAGTGGGTGATCTCATCTAGTCCCTATGGCTTTAAATAACATCTAAATGTTGATGATTCCCAAGTTTTTATATCCAGTTCCAGTCTCCCTTTTTAGTTCTGGAAGTATGTATTCAGTTGCCCACTTGACAGCTTTTTTTTTTTTTTAAAGATTTTATTTATTTATTTGACAGAGATAGAGACAGCCAATGAGAGAGGGAACACAAGCAGGGGGAGTGGGAGAGGAAGAAGCAGGCTCATAGCGGAGGAGCCTGATGCGGGGCTCGATCCCACAACGCCGGGATCACGCCCTGAGCCGAAGGCAGACGCTTAACCGCTGTACCACCCAGGCGCACCTGCCACTTGACAGCTTTTGATTGGTGTTCCAAACTTCTGAAACTTAACGTGTCCAATACTGAACTCCTGATTTTCTTCCCCAAACCTGCTTCTCCTGCAGTAAATGTCAGTTCCATCCTTCTAACTGATGTAGTAAAAAAAAAAATATATCTCAGCCTTATTTTCTATCACTTCTCACAAGTTCATCACTGTTGACCTGGCCCAGGCTACTGTCTTATCTCTTGCCATATTATTGCAATGATCTTTTAACCGGTCTCGCTGTTTCTGCACTCTTGCCTCTCCCCCCTTCAATCTAGTCTCCACACAACAGCCACATCAAAACAAAATTCATATTACAACATTCCTCTGCTCAAAATCTTTCAATGGCTTCTATCTCATTTGGAATAAAATCTAAATCTTTCTCAACAAGGCTCGATGTGCTATGGCTATTTGACACTTAGATTTTATCTGTCACTTACTCTGCCTTGGTCACTCTGACCTTCTTGCTATTCTTTGAAAACAAAACAATGATTCTCCTGCCTCTAGATCTTTGCATTTGCTAATTCTGTTTCCCACAATCTTCCCCCAGACATTAGCATGGCTCATATCTTCATCTCCTGCAGAGCTCTGCTGAACCCCATGTAAAATATCACATACATATCCCCATTACTCTCTAGTATCCATCTCCATTTGTTTCATGACACGCCACACTACCTGACATGCTCTTTATATTAATTTACTTGCATATGTATTACTTGTCTTCTTGCCAGGAAAGCAAGGTCTTTCTTTGCTTTTCTCTCCCTGCTGTATCTTCAATTTTTAGAATAACCCAGCACATAAATATTCTTGAATGAATGAATCAATCAATTAGTGCATTTCTATTTCAGGGATCTTCTATATATTATCTCATATGGCAGTCTGTTTTACATTTAATTATCTTAACATATAAATATATTCATCTTATTTCTAACTATAGCAGAGTGGGAAAACAATACCTTAAAAGAGCTGATGCTAGAATTCCTTTGAAGGAAGTGTTTTGGAAAACAATGTTTTATAAACTGATTGAGATGAAAAGTGTAACCACATCAGCAAGAGTTGGCAGAAGACAAACAACAAAAGGGACCACACTGCTCTGCATTTGAAATTTGGAACAATAGAAAGGCAAAAAAAAATAGGAGAAGAAGGGAGAGTGTAAATAAGAAACAGGTGAGTAAATTGGCAGGGCATGTCAAAGGGTTTATGACATCTAAAAGTCAAGCTGAAGTGGTTTGAGTTTCTGTTATATAAGCCACTCTCTTTCTGCCCAAAATCTTCAATAAAGTCTGCTAATTCCAAAAGCATCTTTTGTCAGTAGACGGTGTGTGAGTGTGCATGCACACAATGCACGTGAGTGGACACAAGGAAACAGACTGCATTGTGTGTTTGGGCCAACACGACACCGGGGTGGAGGTATAGACCGGTGCATGCAGGGGAGGCTGGACTTAAACTCCAGAGGTGACCCTGTGTGAGTGAGCCCTGTTGGAACTGATAAGCACCCAATGAGGACATTGGGGCCTGAGTCAATCTTCCATTGTATTTATAGGGTAGAGAGGCCCCAGTGGTTCTTTGCATGTAAAGCTTCTTTCAATGCAAACCTTTACAGAAATGTAGTGACTTGAAGACAGGCAATTAGTTACTCTTGAATCCTTTCCGGACTACAACAAAAACAAACCACCGCCCTCCCCCCCCAACAATGTCATCATTGTCATTTAGAAAGTTATTTATTCCTTTGGTATATATTCCTCTGTATTTGTTTCAATGCCTTCAGGTTCCTTTGATTTTCCTTAAAAAGAGAGGAAAGCCAGACTTAATGTGCCCTGAAACCTAGTACATGAAGAATGTTCCTCATTGTCTACTTATATTCTTCCTATTTAAATGGTAACAATAAACTTTATGTATATTGAGGATGAACTTGGCCAGTTCACGTGTAAATTTTAGTACCACTAAAATTATTAGTATTATAATAGTAATAGTAAATAGTCAAAAAGTAATAATAAAATTATCAGTATTATAATTATAATTAAATTATTAGATTATTAGACCTTCTCATTGTAAATTCAAATAATTATTTTTATAAAAATTAGAAAGTTCAAACAATACTGTTTTTGCTACCCAATCCACAGCAATTTTCCTTGCTAGTAGGTTCATGTCAACTGCATAGGAAATTTATGAGTAATTCAGACCTCACTGTAGAAAACTCCAAGTTACTGTCCAAAACCCTTCTGTAGAAATATGGTAGGAAACATTATTTGAAACAAGCATGCCATTGTCTGGATATCAAAAATCTGTTTTGAAACAATTGATTTTGATGCAAAACAATTTGATACCCGAACAGGTTTAAAGTCATATTTAAATACACTTAACACATCACACATCTCAGAATTAACCACTGATGTATACACTATGATTATGCTATTATTTAAAAATAAATAACGCAACTTGCAGATCTAAGATGGTGGCCTACAGAAGAGGCTCTTATCTTGGCACTAATCGTGCTGTTGATAAGCTGCTCCATGAAGCCTGGAAGAGTCATCAATTAATGATACAAACCTCAGAGCTTCAGGAGGATTTGCTGCTTCAATGATCCTGGGTTCTGGCAAGCCAGACTTGTGCCCTGTTGGAGCTGTGGCCACCTGTGCTGTTTCCTCTAGCATTTTGGAAATAAAAGGGAGACGAAGGCTGAGGAAGAAATACTTGGCTCCGATGGTAGCTCGCACCTTCATCAACGCAGGTGAGGGATCTTCCCTCATCGCCCCTTTCTTGTAATGATTCATTTCCATGATGACTGGGTCATCCACTGTCACCCATTGACGCTTCTTTTTCATCCTTTTCTACATGGCCCTCTAATTCAAGAAATGAAACATTTAGAATAATGCCACAATCCCCACTTTCATCAAACTTTCTGCTTCATGCAATGCTACCCATTAGCTGCCTCTAAACCAAAGAAAAGTGATAATTTGGATTACTCAAGACAACATCTTGATTTTTCTCATTCGTATTCATTCTGTAATTGGATTCTTCCCTGATCTGTAGTCCGATGTTGGACTAAAACTTCCTGCCACCAAATAAAGCCAGTTTCAACCGCCAAATTATATCCCGTGGTCATGGAAATTAGCACACTTGTTTTTACAGACAGGCTCTCAAGTGTTTAAATCTTAATTTTGCAAGTTGTATCATTTTAATAAATGTTTGTTGATTTGTTTTAAATTAAAGTGGATGAGGAAATTCAAATGGTCTTTTGCTTACTGTTACCGTCTGTAAAGTATTTAATCTATAACCAAGAGAAAAACAAACAGAGAAAACATACATTCATTGTTCTTTTGGTTTTTTGTGTTTTTTTAAGATTTTCTTTATTCATTTGACAGAGAGAGAGACAGCCAGCGAGAGAGAGAACACAAGCAGGGGGAGTGGGAGAGGAAGAAGCAGGCTCCCAGCGGAGCAGGGAACCCAATGCAGGGGTCGATCCCAGGACCCCAGGATCACACCCCAAGCTGAAGGCAGACGCTTAACAACTGAGCCACCCAGGCGCCCCATGTATTCATCGTTCTTTTGCTGGTTGTTTCAGGGGTAGAACTTTGTTTATTATTAACTTTATTATTCCGAAATAGAAACACTTGAGTTAAACCATACAAACACATTTAATCCCTCAAACAGAAATTAATAGGGGCAAAAATCCTTCACAGCCTGAAGTTAAAATCTCACTCTGAAAATTTTCTAAGTTCAAAGAAAAACTTCATGAACCTTAGAAGCATAAACAGCATTGCTTTTGCTGCCCAAATGTAATTCTTTCAGGGACACAAAAGGAGAAGCAGTCACACCCATAGTCAATTTATTTTTGAAATGTTTTTAAATGATGAGAGAGAGAAGATATATTTTAAAAATGGGGTACTGAATTCAAACAGAAAACAATGTAACTGTAGCAACCCCGGAGATATTTTGCACTGAAACAGTGGTAGTGGTGGTAGGGAGGTTTTCTTCTAAAAATATGCAATAGAGTTGGCCAGAATATGCCAACCTGGGGAATAACATTAAGAGATGGCACAACAATAGTAATGGTTTTTAAAACTTGTAATAATTTCCATACTTGTCAGCCCCACAAGTGAAATTGCTAAGGCTTCAGACTTCCCATGCCTGCCTTTCTTATGAGCAGCTTCCACGAGGATCACCTGCTATCCACCCTCCCTCCCTGAGATGCTCTGGGCACTTGCAGCATGGCTTTCCTGGGCATCACCTCTTTAACAGCATTGTGTTCATCAGGTGACACTGCCCTTTGGTCCTGATATGAATCCATCTCTCCAGGAATGGTTCTAGAGGCCCTTCCTCTCCATTGGGCACTACGCTGAGGTGAGGACAGGGCCTTTCCTCATCCAGGGGTGAAATTCTCTTGACCAGAGAACATGGAGAAGCTGAGGGCCTTCAGTCTCCCATGGAGGCCCCACCATTAAAACTTCTTTTTTTTAATGCTTTCTATTTATTACAGCAAAATAATTTGCCTAGGAAATTTGTACAGTTTTCTACAAGGGTTATATTAGAGCATCATTCATTCATTCATTGTTTATACATCATTTATGTAGAACGTACTATGTGCCAAGCCCTTGCTCATGCCATTGAACAGGACAAATATGGCCTCCCCTCTAAAGCTGATTTTCTTTTTCTTTTTCTTTTTAGAGAGGGAGAGAGGTGGGGAGAGGGGCAGAGGAAGAGAAAGTCTTCCAGTACTATGGTACATAGTAATGGTGAGAGTAGACATCCTTGTCTTGTTCCTGACCTTAGGGGAAAGTTTTTCCCCATTGATGAGGATATTAGCTGTGGGTCTTTCATATATGGCCTTTATGATGTTGAGGTATATTCTCTCTATCCCTACTTTGTTGAGGGCTTTTTATCAGGAAAGGATACTGCATTGTGTCGAATGCTTTTTCTGCATCTGTTGATGGTGTTCCCCTACTATTATTGTATAATTATCAAAGAGTTTCTTTATGTTTGTTATTAATTGATTTATATATTTGGGTGATCCCAAGTTGGGGGCATAAATATTTACAAATGTTAAATCTTCTTGATGAATAGACCCCTTAATTATGATATCATGCCCTTCTTCATCTCTTTTTACAGTTTTTATTTTAAAATCTAGTTTGTCTGATATACGTATGGCTACTGCACCTTTCTTTTGATGTCCATTAGCATGATAGATGATTCTCCATCCCCTCCCTTTCAATCTGCAGTTGTCTTTAGGTATAAAATGAGTCTATTGTAGGCAGTATGTAGATGGATCTTGGTTTTTTATCCATTCTGATACCCAATGTCTTTTGATTGGCACATTTAGTCTATTTACATTCAAAGTGATTATTGAGAGATATGAATTTAGTGTCATTGTGTTACTTGTAGAGTTGGTGTTTCTGGTGATGTTCTCTGGTCCTTTCTAGTCTTTGTCGCTTTTAGTCTTTTTTTTTTTTCTTCCACTCAAAGAGTTCCCCTTAAAATGTCTTACAGGATTGGTTTAGTGGTCACAAAGTCCTTTAGTTTTTGTTTGTCTGGAAAACTCTTTATCTCTTTTTCTATTTTGAATGACAGCCTTGCTGAATCATAAATTCTTGGCTGCGTATTTTTCCTATTCAGCACGTTGAATATTTCCTTCCACTCCTTTCTGGCCTGCCAAGTCTCTGTGGACAGATCCACTGCGAATCTGATCTGTCCTCCCTTGTAGGTTAAGGACCTTTTTTCCTTTGCTTTCAGGATTCTTTCCTTGTTTGTGTATTTTGTGAATTTGACTATGACATGCCTTGGTGTGGCCAGCTTTTGTTGAATTTAATGGGAGTTCTCTGTGCTTGGATTTTGATGTCTGTGTCCTTCCTCAGATTAGGGAAGTTTTCAGCTATAATTTGTTTGAATAAACCTTCTGCCCCCTTATCTTTCTCTTCAGCTTCAGGGACTCCTATGGTATGAATGTTATTACATTTTACTAAGTCGCTGATTTCTCTAAGTCCACCTTTGATGTCCATTTCCTTTCTTTCCCTCTTCCTTTCGGCTTCAATATTTTCCATCATTTTATCTTCTATATCACTGACTCGCTCCTCTGATTCATCTATCCTCATTTTTATGGCCTCCATTTATGTTTGCATCTCAATTATAGCATTTTTAATTTCAGCCTGACTAGATTTTAGTTCTTTAATCTCTGTAGTAAGGGAATGAGACAAGCTCTAGTGTCTTCTATGTTTTTTTTTCAAGCCCAGCAGTATCCTTATAATCGTTGTTTTAAATTCTAGTTCAGACATCGTCCTTATGTCTGTATTGATTAAATCCCTGGCTGTGAGTCCTACCTCATGTTTTTTCTTTGGGGATGAATTCCTCCATCTTCTCATTTTGCCCAGAAGAGAAAAGAAGAGGAAAAAGAACAACAACAAGCAAACAAGCAAAACAAAAGCAAAGCAAAAAGCAAAGAAAAAGAAAAAAAGAAACAAACAAAAAAACCCCAAGAAAAGCAAAAACACAAAACAAAAAAACCAAAAAACCCCACTTGATCCTGGGTGTGTTTTGGTCTGCTTATTAAAAAAAATCTAGATCCTAAAATAAAAAAAAAACCAAAATGAAATGCAAGTAGACAAAAAAATGAAAAGCATATAATTTTTTAAATAATAAAAAAAGGAGTTGGAAAATATAAGAAAACATGAAAAAATAATAAAAATAAAAGAAATAAAGAATAAGAGTAAAAAAGAAGCTCAATCCTATTTCCCCTAGAGCTGAAGATTTGCCTCACTCTATGATCAGTAGACGTGGTGCCAGTTGAGCTAGCTGTTTGAGCAGGTCTTCTGGGGGAGGGGCGGCTGCCCTGATTCTCAGTGGAAGTGCTTTTCCAGGGCCTGGGAGGCGGGGCTTAGTGTAAACAGCTCTAGACTCCACTAGGTGGCGCTGCTTTGCTCCCTGAAGGCTTTCAGCTCTAGTGGGCGGGAGGGATGAAAATGGCTGCACCCCGTTCTCTAGGCCCAGAGGTGAAAATATGTGCCCCCCACTTTTCAGTGAGCCCTCAGAAAAGCAACCGATCACCCTATTTATTTCCTTGGTTTCTATCTGAACCCTGAGTTCACCTTGCCCATGTTGGAGCCTTTTTGTCTTAGGCGCATGACTGAGTTTCGAAACTCCAAATTTCCGGCAGGCCCTGGGCACTGACCCACCCTGTTCCTCCGGGGGAGGGTCTCGCCATGCTTGCGCGCATCCCAGGAAAGCCGTCACACTACCGCCTGGCGGTTCACAGTAACCAAAACCCGTTACTCTCTGCTGGCTTCCTGGGTGGGCTCCTATGCCCGCTGTTACCACAGTGTTGCACCTTCCTACGACCCAGGGGATCCTTACACCACCCTGTCACTCCTGGGATTCTGCCTGTCTTTGCCACCTGAGCACCTTTAATCTAGGCATGTCCCCCATGGTGGCGAACTTAAAAGTTCAGATTTTGCCCTGTGCTGCCTCTAATACTTTGGGGTAGGCTTGGTGAGTAGGCTCCCCCCCTACGTTGCATGCACTGCACCCACAGCTATGTCTTCCCCAAGTGAACTTCCTCATCGTCTGCCTTCCAAAAGGTGGTCACTTTTCTACTTGCAGACTTGCAGTGTTTGTTCTTTCAGATCTCTGATTGATTTCTTGGGTGTTCACGATAATTTGGTAACTATGTAGCCGTGTTCAAGGAATGAGACAAACTCGGGGCTCCTAGTCCTCCACAATCTTAACTCTTTCCCCTCTTGTAAGATTTTTATAAGCTTTGTTTCTTTGAAGCAAAAAGATCTATTGTAAAGGATAAACAAAACTTAAAGGCACATCTACTTTAACAACAACAAAAACCCCCAAATGAACAACAAAGACAAAAGCCCATTGATAAGTATGATGAAATTGTTTCTCTATTGAACTTCTCAAATTGTGCATAGCATTTCAAAAGGAGAAAATACAGCCATTTGAGGACTCTGTACATTGGCAATTCTCTAAGTTTTGACATAGGTACAGCTTGCTAGCTGATCACATCTCATCCATTCATTTATAATTTGATGGGTAGGACATAGAACAGAAACTCTTAAATGCCAACAGCTGCTATGATTGATCCACTCCCCCCACCCCCACCCCAAACAACCACAAAACTCCTTTCAGATCTTGCTATGATCTTAGACCATCGCAATAAGACTAAGAAATTTCTGAGAGCTAGAATTAAATTTCCCCAAACAGCTATGTAGTAAAAATTAAGTTGTTCTTTCCTTTAAACTAAGTGAAACAATGTAGAAAGTATTAATTTCATTAAGCATGGGACTTCATAGTAGATGGACTTAACCAACCCTAAAATGTAACAATCTTGTGACCAGTTACAAACGGGAGGAACATCTTACAGTGTGGCTCTTTAGTAAACCTGGACAAAGAAATAAATACAGGGATATACAATATAAAAGTCAGTTGAATCTTTTTCAAATATAAAGAATATGACTGCCAAATATTTCATGACTCAACTTTTGAAATCTAATAATTATATATGTTTTTGGCAAAGGATTAATGTGAGACTTAACATGAACTGTCCCTATATTTTTAAAATAATGTATATAAAAATGTTTTAAGACCAACAATTTTATTGCACATGTTGAAAGTATTTGCAACCTATGAAATGTCTAAAAATACCATTTGCATTATTTTAAAACAAATTCTAGGTCTGGAAGCTTGTCCATGCCTCACCCTCAGCACCCTCAGGTCATTCTCTGAGTCCACCTTTGGGTCTTCCCTTTGTCTGCTACCATCATGACGCCTTGGAAGATGCACAATTTTAATTCTCAGTTGTGCCCAGAATTCTTCCTTGGGCCTATTACAAGCTCCGGTTATTGCCAGCCATGGACAACCCACGGAGACCTGACTCTTCTCTGTTTTAAACAAACCATGTTGCCATTTCTACTCTCCTATTGGCACAGAGCACTCAGCAATCCCCTGAAAGGGTAAGAAATGAAAAACAGAGTGAATGCATTGGCTTCCCATTCAAAACACTCCCTTCTGTAATGTTCAAACCTGAAGGGTGGAAACGAGGACATTGACATTTGACTCCATGCCTTCCCTCTCTTTTCGCTGGCTTCTTCTTTCTTGCCCCAGGAAAAGCTTACATAACAATCTAGATTTTCCCCTGATTTATCATCATCTGTGGTAAGTCTTTTAAGCTCTGACTCATTTGAAATGTACAAACTTTCCCATTTCTCATTAAACTCTGGCTTTTGAAATCAAAACTACTTGCTTTTAGCCTTTTAATTCACAATGGATTCAACAACCTCTGTTATGAAATTTAGAGTCAAGCAATGATTCCCTTGTTCTTGGAAGCTTCCCACCCCACTTCCACAAGGCAATGAATTCCACTGATCCATTTCATGGGTCAGCTGCCAAACTACTCTAAAAAGAGGATTGCCACATAAAACATTGGTTTGATGTCTCAAAAATGCATCTCTGATACCACTAGAAGTGGAGTTATTGAATTGTAGGAAATGTATTTTTTATCTATTCCTTATAAACTTGAAGGTGTTTTAATTCATGTTACTAAATTATCCTCCAGCAGCATATGATGAATATCCTTTTGAAACCCTAACACATGTGGCCCATGGGTGGCTCAGTCGGTTAAACATCTGCCTTCGGCTCAAGTCATGACCTCCAGGTCCTGAGATCCAGCCCCAAGTAGGGCTCCCTGCTCAGCAGGAGTCTGCTTCCCTCTCTCTCTCTCTCTCTCTCTCTCTCTCTCTCTCTCCCTTTGCCCCTCCCCACCATTCATTCTCTCTCCCCCTCTCTCTCTAAAATAAATAAATAATATCTTTAAAAAAATAAAACCCCAACACTTTACTATAAAATATGGATACATGTTTTAATATTTGTCAATTGATAAATAATAAATAGTACCTCATGGCTTTAATTGCAAAAAACTGTGAACAAATTTGATAGATAATTTGGTAGTTATATTCATTCATTCATTTGATAAACATCTATAGGTTTCCATGTGTGTTAGGCAATGGGGAAAAATCCACAAGACATGATTTTATGACTCACATTCAAGAGGCTCATAGTTAAATGGGAAACAGCTTGTAAATAAATAATTGTTTCTGAGAATGAAAATGAACAGCAGGCATGGAGGAAAAGACATGCAATGTTTCTTAAAAGTTTATGAATCCAAACTGATACTTTAAAACCTTTTTTTTTTTTTTTTTTTTGAGAGAGAGACGGGAAGAAAAGGTTTCTTACTACAATAAAAAAGCCAGCTAATAAACGTAGAAGGAAGGATAAAAACAGAAAGACATCATTTTATTAACACTATAAAAATAATTTATTCAGTTAGGATCATCCTCGGATACTAGAATATTGAACGAAACCTTGCTGGGAGCAGTATATGGAGAAATTGAGTTGAGAAACACAATCTTACTGGATCACCAATTTAACAATAATAGGAAAAACTGACACCATGTGCCTTTGATGTGATTCAATGAGGAATACACAACATCATCTATGTAATATTTTTGCCAAAAATGTTTAACTGAAATTAATCATAAAGAAACATTCAGGTCAGACAAATTCACATGGATTGACATTCTGAAAACAACTATCCAGAATTCTAAAAAAAAAAAAAAAAAAGTCAACAACACAAAAGCTTCCTGTCTATCCTTCCCCATTCCCCAACCAAATGACTAGGAAATTATTCTAAACTAAATAAGACAAAAGAGATTTAAAAATTAATTACAAGCAATTTTTGACCAGATACTAAAACCAAAAAACAAACAAACAAAAAACTATAAAAGAAATTATTGGGCAATGGGGGGGATATTTGAATAGAGACAAACATATTTGATAATAGTGTCAATATTAAATTTTCTGATTGTGGTTGTAAAGGAAATGTCCTTATCATTAGGAGATGCATGTTGAAGTATCTAGGAATGAAACATAGTGATGTTCACAAATAATTCTCAAATGGGGCAGAGAGAAAAAGAGAGAGTGAGAGACCATGCTGGGGGGGTAGGACAGAGAAAGCAAATATGATGTCCTAACAACCCGCCAATGTAGAGATGTAGGGGAAGGGTATATGGCTATGCATAGTACCATTTGGCAACCTTTCCATAGGTTTGAATTATTTTGAAATAAATACTGGAGAATTTTTTAAATGATTATAAAGAGAAAAATCAATAGTTTTGCCACATATCATGAAAATGCCATGAGAAAAGCAGTGGTAATGAACGGCAATGGCAAAAACCCCCCAAAACCCCAGGAATACTTCTCCCTTTTCCTTCATGCACACCCTGTCTCTTGGTGACACTTCCCCATCTAGTGGCTTAGATGCCATCTGATGGTAATGACTGTCAAATATATATCCTTAGTTCTTTATACTTCCCCAAACTTTTCACTGCTGAATCCTCACTGACTAGCACCTACTAGATCCTCAATAAATGTTTGAGAATGAACAAATACATTTTTGCATGGAGGAAAGCAAGTCAATGTCATAGAGTAGAAGTTTCTTGATCTAGGTCTTTTAAAAGGAGTAGATATTAGTAATAAGGTCTTTGGGAATATGGCCTGGCACATCCTTGCCCCACTCTTTTTCCAATGTCTTTTGGTCTAAACGGTAAACTGAATCATCAATACCAGCTGGAGCAGAAAGGAAGGGCAGGTGGTGAAATGGAACATGTCCACCCTGGGTCATAGCAATGCTAGAACTTCAGTTGATTGTTGTCTGTGATAAAGCAGACTAAGTATGGCCAGCTCTGATTTTGCAGAAGTAACTGGAAATACATAGCTTTCTATAAAACTTCCCAATTTTTAAAAGTCTTCAGAACCAGATGAAATAGGGGCACCTTTGTGGCTCAGTCGGTTAAACATCTGACTCTTGATTTTAGCTCAGATCATGATCTTAAGGTCCTGAGATCGAGCCCCACATTGGGCTCTGCACTGGGAATAGAGCCTGCTTAAGATTTTCTCTCTCCCACTCCCTTTGCCCCTCCCCTCTCCCCACTCTCTCGCCCTTTCTTTAAAAAAAAAAAAAAAAAAAAAAAAAAGGTAAACTGCATCTGCTGGCTGAATTATGCAGTTCGAGGTCCTAGATCCAGTACAGATATAATATTAAGAGGTAAGAATTGGGTCCATAGGCGGCACTGGAGGAGATAATGCTTAGTGAAATAAGTCAAGCAAAGAAAGATAACTATCATATGATTTCTCTCATCTATGGAACATAAGAACTAGAATGATCAGTAGGGGAAGAAAGGGATAAAGAAAGGGGGGGGTAATCAGAAGGGGGAATGAAACATGAGAGACTATGGACTAAGAGAAACAAACTGAGGGCTACAGAGGGGAGGGGGGTGGGGGAATGGGATAGACCGGTGATGGGTAGTAAGGAGGGCACATATTGCATGGTGCACTGGGTGTTATACACAACTAATGAATCATCGAGCCTTACATCGAAAACTGGGGATGTACTGTATGGTGACTAACATAATATAATAAAAAAATCATTATTAATAAAAAAAAAAAAAAAGAATTGGGTCCATAGGAAAGAGTCAGATCTTGGAGAGTCCTGTGCAAGATATGCTAAAGAAACAGAGTCAGGTTTTAGTGGAAGATTAAATACGTCTGATAGGAGGAAAAGAAGAAATGATCACTGGTCAAATAAGAATAAAGGAGACAGTCCTAAGTAAGAGATAAAAAATATAACTTACACACACACACACACACACACACAGGAATTTCCCCTTTAAAAACAAGCACAGGGAATTTTTAGCTTTCCGGAGCGCTCTGCACTGAAATGTGCCTGGGAACACCATGCAGACTGGCAGAAAGGGCGCTAGTGGGCAAGACGGGATAGGGGAGCCTACTCAAGTGGAGCTGGAGCAAAACTGTCCTGCTGACACTTTCTGGGTTCTCACAATTTGTTCTAAGGGGTCCTGCCTTAGTACGTGACAGCAAGAGTCAAAAAGCAGAGGTCACAGATGCTAGAGACCAGTACTGATGGCACATTCTCAACTCTGCCATCTCTAGCTCCCCATTTCATCTTTCTTTGCATCTTTTTCTTCCTAAGAAACATAAGAATTTTGCTAATTTGAGGAAACACTAGTAGCACCCATAATTTGTATCATTTCCCCCCCATGTTTTGGTCTCCATATTTGCAATTGTTCAACAACTGTTTCCTTGTGCCTACTCTGGGGCAGGGACGATCCTAGGTGCCAGAGATATAGTGAAGAACAAAGGAGACAAAACCAAAATGCCATCCCCTGGCCCATACTTACTCTCGTGGAACTTACATTCCACCAGAAAGAGACAGACAATATAACAAATAAGTGAATGATATTTTGGAAAGTGGTAAGTGCTATGAAGAGAAATCCAGCAGAAATGGGAGAGAGCGTGTGCTGGAGTTGGGGAATGATACTACTCAGGGCTCCCAGGCTGCACAGTCTCACTTTGCTAGTGTGTGTGTGGGGGGGCTTCCTGGTTATTTGATAAGTCCAGGCTGTAAGTTTAATTTTGATAAATGTATCCCCTTATTTATTCTTTCTAGAGTTTGAAGGCTAATATCAATTTTTCTCAGAGTAAGAAGTAACTAATTTTTGCAAATGTTCAACGTTTTTGTTCTCTCTTGTCTCTCTTTTCACTAATGACTGATTAGTTGCTTTTCAGTGGTGTTTACTAAGATCGTGTTAAACACATAATTCTGTAGAAAGAGAAGCAAAATTAAAGTAGAGGCTACAAGGAAGTCCTAGGCTAGAGGGCACAGAACCTGGTCACGGTGCTCAGTGTAGAGAGCTGGCTGGCAGGGATGCATAGGATTCTGAAATCCATGGGCTCTTGCCTGATCTCATTCTGACTCTTTTTACAAGCAAAGCTTTTATGAAGGGTGCTAAGTAGAAACAAAACAGCTTGATTTGTACTTGATGCTTGTACTTGATCCTGCTTTGATGGCTGTGTGATGGACATGGTGAGAAGTGGAAATAGGCATAAAAATGAGATGTAAAGAATAAAAGGAACAAGGAGTCTAGAAATACCATGAAAAAGTCATTCATCTCTGGGAGAACTTGGCAAAGCACCAGTTCAGGGTCATCTTGGCACATAACAGTCCAATGAATGGTTTTTCTATTCTTTTCCCTTTTCTTCCTGAGTAACTGAAAAGAAAACGGAAGGAAGAAAGAGAGAGAAAGGAAGGAAGGAAGGAAGGAAAGAAAGAGAAAGAAAGAAAGAGAGAAAGAAAGAAAGAAAGAAAGAAAGAAAGAAAGAAAGAAAGAAAGAAAAACAAAAACCAAAGATATGATCTTTGTGACTTCTAAGCAATAATCTCAGTCTAGGTCATCCAAAGCAATTATCTGCCCCCCCCCCACCGCTAATAAAGACTTTTCTTCTCCTATGTTTTAATTGGTTACACGGTTGTTAATAAAATTTTCTTAAATATAATTTTATTCTTAATTTTCCTTACCTTGAAATAATCAAATCCCTTCTCTAGGAATGACTTGGTAAAAGCACCCAGCTTAAAATCAACAACTTTTACCAAAATATACTATTTCTTATACTACCTCTTACTTGCATTATTTGATTGAGACTGCTGCAGAATGAAGACTTTTCACTTTCACTGACATTACTTTTTTTTAATCCTTATAATAGCAGGTGTGGGACAGATGTGTTTAATGCCAAAAACTAAGATTCAGAGAGGTTAAATAACTAGACTAAGATCACACTGCTAGTATTATCTGACTTTAAAACTCATCTCACTGTTACACTGAAAGGCTTAACCTAGAATAAGAAGCTATAGTTTCCCATTACTTTTTTGTCTTCTCTCATATTTCCTCTCTTTCTATATCAATTTGGTCATCTTCACTCCCTATAATCTTACACTTAGAAGATTGCTACAATTCCTAATGGGCCTCCATGATTTTATTTTCTCCCTCCTCCTTTCTAATACACAGACCAATATTACTAAAATATTGCTTTCATCTTATCACCCTCTTCAAAAATATACAGTGTGTAAGAAAAAATCCACCACTTAACTTGATTTAAGAACCTCCAAAATCTGAGCCCATTTTACATAGTTTGCTATTTGGAAATAGCACTCCTTCCCTACCAAATCCTACTCATTTTTCATGTACAGTTCTAATCCTATTTATTCCATAAAACTTTATTCCTAGTCTCTGTCAAGACCTGTAAAGGTCCCAAGACATTACCCTACTTCCAAGCTTACAAATTAGCCTGCCATAATTTTATAGGTGCTGACAGAGGACAAGAGACTCCAGGATCAGAGATGAAGGACTGTATTACTCATGACATAGCAAGCATCCTGACTATCATTATATTTGCATTACATTTTCTTGTTCCCAAGTTCTGCAGAGAGAAAGAAATCGATGGCTAAACATGCAGTGGATTGTGTTATATGAGAGAAATCCTGAGCTTAGGTAAGCCAAATCTTTTATAATGGCTATAAGCAAGCCCAGAGGAAGACACTATCTTAATCCTCCAGTCTGTTCACTCTACAAACACCTTTGAAAAGATAATTTAGAGCAAAGGCAGCCAGTGCCTCTGCTTGCAAGACATGCAGAAACTTCACAGACCCGTAGGGAATCTTCTCCCCATACTCTCTAGTCCGAGCTACTACAAAAAGCCTGTGTTACATGATTTAATACTACTCTACACCCCTGCATTGTTCTCAGATCGTTCCTTATATATGCCATATCTCCCCACAAAAGATCATTAGCCTCATGGGAAGACTCTGTCGTATAGTGTTTCTGTATTTCCTAGCACTAAACTGAGTACCATGTTCGTAATCGTTTCTTGCAGGAAATTGTTCAATGATGATAATCACTCAAGTATATCATGAAGAAATATCTAGCTTGGCACTTTCTCTTGAAGTGTATTACCAGAGAAATCCAAAACATCTGTCAATGAAATGAGCAAGGCCTATCGACAAAGAATATGAATTAAAAAAATATGATCTTGCATTCAAATGCATTGTGTCTTAAATAGTGTTGAGAAAATATGTGTTTTTTTTAGTCAGATAAGCCAACAATATGGTCTTTTGTCTTCTGGTCCATTTGCCTCTCTCCAATTTCTACTTGAGCCACCAGTTGCTATTATTGATTTCAAAAGCCTAAAATGGTTTGTATCAGTTAGTACCATCTTGGGGGCTATACTACACCCCTGGCAACCAAGCTCTCTAATTGTCATGGATTTGACAATTCTGACCTAAGTGAAGGTAAAGGTGTGGAGTATTTACATGCTAGGACAAAAATTATTGCCAGGGAATATGACAGTATTAATTATATGAAAGTCAATGTATGATTTTTTGAGGAAGAAAAGGGGATATATTTGGAAAAAATCTACAGGACATGAAGATTGTGGTGAGTTAGTCTTAGACAACACCAACTTAAATCTTCATTTATTCATTATTCAAAATAATTTGCTATCACTGACTCTGTCTCAAGCAGTACAAGATGTTGGAGAATGAGGAAGAAAGTCTCCTGTTCTATAGTTCACATGCTAAGGGAAAAATTAAAAAATTATATATAAGAAATCATTATGATATTTATGGTAAGACCTACAATAGAGGTGTCAGAAAAAACTGTTTGGTATCTCAGTGAGGGAAGGAGCTAATTCTCCCCAGGGTTCTGGGAAGGCTTCTCTGAAAAACAGAGTGAGGAATTTGTATTTGTTCGATGAGATTTGAATCTGCTGGATTTGTTGAATGTACTAAGAAGCTAATATAAATGATAAATATAGAATACTACAGTCAGATGGAGCAATAGAAAATACATTCAAGAGAACTGCAAAAATTAAGAACTGAAGAGAGGTGGTCCTATGATCAAGTATAATGAGGTGGGAAGAGGATCTGTGCTTTGCTGGGAAAGTGACACAGTTATGATTATGAAACTGTACATAAAGGGGGTAGCTGGCCTTACCATTCAATAACATGTGAGGTATGTGGGATGAAAAGAAAAAAGAGTTGAGGAAGTGGAGATATTGATACCAATTATGTCCCAGTAATTTGGGAAAAATTTGAATCTCACTATATTAAAATCCCCATCATCTTCTTGCCGATTGGGCCAGGAATCCTCAAGATCTTTCGCACTTCAGGAGTGTGGTGGGATGAAACTGCCCTGCGATGGAGTCAGGGCTCAGCTAAGCATAGAGGGCAGGAGCAGGAATGGTCAGCCTTGGGCACAGACAATTAGGGGGTGTATGGATGGGGCATATTGTAAAGAATTTTTTTTAAGGTAATAAAACCGACAAAAAAAATTAGTCCACTTTTCATTATCACCTCAAATGGACAATTCTTAACAATATCAGTGATAAAAACACTTCTCCCTCAAATCTGTTGTCTAAGTTCCAAGCAATTATTATGGTTGCTGCTGACTTTTCATATGTGAAAGCTTTAAATGAACGTATTTTTGTTACTTAGCCTTTAATAAGCATTTTTACCTACGTGGAAGCAGATACAGAGAGTTCCCAGTTTTAGAGCTATCCTTTAACCTACACAGACTTAGTTATGCAGGTAAGCTCAATTTACAGGTGAAAGTTCCCAATAGGTTGAAATCCTTTGAGCTCACTTCGGTGTAATTCGCATCTGCAACCCCTAGGGTGCTACACTGTCTTCTAACTGAGCAGTAGGTGTGAAATAAACAGAGATGGCTGCAAACCTTTTTCTTTTCTGAAAATTTTTTTTCTGTCGTAAGTTATAAATGAGGTTAATCAGATGCAAAGAAATATTTACAAACAGCTGGCATTAGCCTTGAACAATCAAAGCTTTAAACATCATTCCAAAAACATCAAGCTTTAAAATCATTCCTTGATTGGTCCACAGAAATTATGAAATAAGCCTTTAATTATTTCATAGAAAAAAGAACCAAATTTTGAAGAAGAGTGGCGGGACAAATGACAGAAGATGCTAATATTTCATTGTCAGAAGAAATCAAAGGCCATGTTTGAATGTTTCAATTATTTTTACGAAGACCTGGGCACTCATTCCAAAGCAATGGATCAAATAATGTCAACCATTTTCTCTGACTTTCAAAAAAGAAAAACATTGGAAGATTTTACCAATAGTAATAGAATTTTTTATTAGTTTTCTGATGAAAATATTTCAGTGGAAGTTTTCAATTACAGAGACATTTGAATGGTATATAAATCGATCTTACAAAAACAAAATTATGGATAGTAATAGCATTTCTGGAATTTATTGTGAATTTTTGTGAAATTTTTTCTGGGATTTTGTGAATCTCTGCCAAACATATATATAAGACTTTTCATACCCACACACACCCATGCTCCACCCACATGGGAACATTTTTCAGCCATGAGAAAGAAGGAAATCCTGCCATTTGCAACAATATGGTTGGACCTTGAAAGCATTATGCTAAGTGTAATAAACCAGACAGCGAAAGACAAATACCCTGTAGTAGCACTTACGTATGGAATTAAAAGAAAAAAGTTAAACTCATAGAATCAGAGGACAGGAGGGTGGTTGCCAGAGTGTGGGGGTGGTTGAGGAAAGGCAGAGGCTGGTAAAAGGGTACAAACTGCCAGCTGTAAGATGAATAAGGTTTGAAGACCTAATGTAAAACATAATGACTAGAGGGGTTCCTGGCTCACTCAGCTGGAAGAACATCCAACGCTGGATCTCAGGGTTGTGAGTTCAAGCCCCACACTGGGTGTAGAGATTACTTAAATAAAAACTTTTTAAAAAGAAACAAAACATGATGACTACACAGGGTTACATATCTGTACTGGGAGAGTATTACTTAAAGGTTTTGAGTATTAAATGGTGAAACATCGAAAAAAAAAAAAAGACCCCATGGTTGACAACACTGTATTATATAATTGAAATTTGCTAAGAGAGTAAAACTTAAATGTTCTCACAAAAAGAAAAGAAAAGAAAAGAGAAATATAAATGCATGAGGTATGGATGTGTTAATTAATAAGATGGTGCAAACCCTTGGACCATGTATTTATGTATCAAATCACCCTGACGTGAACTTTAAATACCTTACCATTTTATTTGTCAATTATACTGCAATAAAGTTGGGGGAAGAAAGAGCATGTGAAGTGCGTCCCTCCCTCCTTGCGAACTTCTCCAGTAAAGAACCGAAGCAGAGGCACAGCTGGCGGCCTGGGCTGAAGAAGCAAACTCCTGCTCTTCCCAGACGGGAGTGTCTGCAGACAGCTTGGTTTCCTAGAACTCACAGACTCAAAGATGAGAGTGATTAGGCAAACTCGTAAGAATAAGCAGAGTTTTCGTGAAAATTGAGTGTTAAAATTTGTTGAAGCACCTGACACTCCCTTTGTAAAATTCTCACATGTAGACATCCCATACATAAAAGATATTAGGACACTCCCTTGAATAACTCAAGCTATTATGATGATATACCTCGAATTCTATTTCATGCCGCTTTTAGGTACTTTCTAATCATAGAAGGGAACTCAGAAATCGTTTGCATCGGCGAGAATGCTTAAGTAAATCACTCACGTGAATTAACATGTCAGCGGAGAAACAGACTCCTGATGTAACAGATTGAAGGGACAGGAGGGAGGACAAAATCCTGGATGTTCAGTTCCATTTTACTCTCGGTGAAAGCAACCTAGAAAGAAATCTTGAAAGCTCTGAATGCCACACTTCTCATCAGGACTTAAGACGTCCCTGGACACGTAGCTGTGTCATCTACGTCTGGAACAGCCTTCGAGGATATAGTCAACTCAAGACACAGCCGAATGTATAGTTAAAGTTTTCAAGACGTCCTTTCAAAATTCACCTTTCTAAAGGAAAGAAGAAGCACGACCAAGTAACAATTGTCTGTGGCGCTACCGAGGAGCTATTTTCTGTCATTAGCTACATTCAGCCTTATTTGACATCTTAATTTTGTCAGGACACTCTGTGATTTAGGCACCCCATTCTACTTGAAGAAATAGAGTTAAATATTGGCAACCAAGCGAATTTGTTTTTTCATCCCTATCGCTTCTGGACCGTACCTAACGCAAGAGTCTGGGTTGCCGTTATCACCAGTGCCAAGACTGCTACTGAGAGGAATAATAGCAATAATGTGCGCCACAACTTTAAGTAGTTTCTAAAGCACTTACAGAAATAGCCTCCTCCCCTAAGTTCTCTAAAATAGAACTGGCAGTGATATACAAGGTAATCAGATCTGAAGACATATGTATTTAACACTCACGCCACCTGTCTTCCCACACCGAAGCAGATATCACTAATCACTCTTCCCCACTAAGCCTAGGTAGTACCCTCAGAGTCCTTCTCAGTGTTCGCTGGATGTAGAGGGAGCCTCTATCGACCTATCATCGTTGGCATTACCAGAAAGAGAATATTTGCTGGTATGGCACAGCCCACCCTTTCACAGACAAAGAAATGCTCCCGAATGATTGCAGGGCAAATTAGCAGCAGAGTTAGGGTAATGATATGTGTCAGCTCCCTCACTCTCAGCCCAGTCACTGCTCTTACCTCTGCCCCATGCGGAATTCACCAGAATATACCACCCAAATGATAATCAGATTCTGGTTTCAAAACTAAAAACCTCACAATGACTTTTAAATTTCATTCTTCAAAAAGCTGGTCTAATAGAGACTTCGGTCCAATATATTTACTACCGAATCGGGCCACCATTCTTTACACAGCAAGTATAATCAGTTATCCCTGGGGGGCGGAGGGTGATTTCGGTAAGGTGCCGAAATACAGGCATTTGTAAAGACTGCTAGCATGTTCACATCCTACAAAAATGCACACAATCAATCTCAGAACATCACCAACTCTTCAAATAGGAGGATCCCAGCTACACGTGAGGGATAACTGATCAAGGTCAGCTAAGACTAATAAACATGAAAAAGAAGAACCAAAGAGAAAGACAGATGCCAATGAGTACTGCTTACCATTTAAGGCAACATATAATTCTAACCATTCTGCTAAAACCAGACAACGGACTGATTGCTATTGTTTTACTGATTAACTATTCTCTCTGCTTTTTCCCAAAAGGCACCCTGGCAAACTTTGCTTAGTAAATATTGACACCTGTAAACCAAGCTGGCTAATGCCGTTGGCTCTCCAGCTATCTTCCCATCTGTTGCCTGAGAATTTTAAGCAACGCATTTTGGGACTCTTGCTCTCTTTCCATTGTAAACTGTAAAAAATGCTACCCAGAAGCTAATCCGAAAGCCACATGGCCTTAGAGGGGCCTGTGCTAAGTAAAGGGAAATGTAGTCTACTATGTAAAACGCGTACCCCACTGGCCTCCTCGGCCACCCCGTCTTTAGTTAATAGCATGCCGGGGTAATCTGCTTAGTTACCAAGTGGAGCTTTTCTCCCTCTTCCCCATGAGATCACCCAGACCACGATCAAAGCCCAAACACACTCTCTGCCAGCTCTATTGTTCCCCAGAGTGGGATTAATGACTAATTATGTCAGGTCACTCATCCAGATGGCCTCTCAGATGTTCCTTTGTCATTGTCTGACCTTCCATATGCCCCTTTGACCTTGAGGTTTATTTCCATGGAAACATGAAGCCTCAGTTTCCTTGCTGAGATTGCCAAGAATTGGCCAAAAGGAGGGATATGGGATAATCTACCCACACTTTGTATTCTGCTTCCATCTCATGCCTTGTTAAATCCAATGAATAGATAAAAAATGCTATCTGGTCCCAGCTGAGTGATGACCATGGTCATGATTCTATGTTACATGCTATGTTTTTTAAATTAGCAGACAGCTTTGTACATGGAAACGTGCATTCAATTTGAAGAACATCAATCGCCATAATGTGATCTTTTTATCTCATTAATGTTAAGCAAGGGTAATAGAATGGAATTACAAAATATCACTGTGAAAGGAATACAATTCAGAGAATTATAGATATCCCCCATTAAAGCCCTAGAGATGTTTGGATAAGTCAACTTGTTCAGTTTCATAAATTAAAGATTCTTTACTTCCTACCTTTTCTGGGGTTTAAATTCTAGCCTCAGATGTTGATCTTAATCTGAAGAAGGATTTTTAAGTGGTTAGTAAAATGGAGAAATTTCCTCAAAACTACCAAATAAGTAAATAAAAATAGAACAGGAGACTGACTCATGCACTCAATTAAATAAAAAATGTTGAATATGTATTTGCAAGGGATGAAATGTATTTCCCTTTCTATTATAAAGAAGACTAAAGAATAATTCATATGTCTAAAATGTGGAGGCTAATTCACCTCTCCCGAGTTCATCCAAGAATGAAATGTCTCTCTGCTGTTCTACACAGGAATTCACACGAGCACGGAAGCCTCACGGGGAATGCAAGCAGAGTGGAAATAGTCACATGTGCCCAAGGTTTCCTGGCAGGGTGGCAATTTACGACATCTTCCCTCACCAATGATCAGGAATCTGCTGATTCCACCTGAGAGTTGTCAGTTTATTTAAGAAGAAAATTAGAGAGCCAAGTGAACAAAGGATTTTTTTCCTTATATTGTTCTTCTTGGGCCATTTGCCTTCTGAATCCAGAAAAAAGATGTGGGTCAAAAGGAAGAACTCACCCAGGTCAATGGCAGCCTACCGCCTCCACTCCCCTCTCCTGGGACACTAATGCCCTTTGGAAGCAGTGAAGGTGTTTTGCTCACTGCCCACCACAGTATCACCCCGGTCTCCAGTGTCCAGCACAGTGCCTGGCATAATCTAGGTGTCTAAAATCTCACCTGAGTGCATGAACGTGGAATGAATGTTAGTGCTAGCCGATGTGGGCCACAAAACTTGACCTTTCTCTTCTTTTGCTTTCTTCCAATGATACGGTCAGGAATTGCCTATTTAAGAAAGCATTCTGTGCAAATTCAGCTTCAAGGAACACAAGTCAACCTAAAACAGAGAAGTCCTTTCCTTCCATTAAAAGAAAGACAATTTTATTTAAAAGATGACAGCAACACAGTAGACTTCCAGAAGACATAAAAGAACGACACGTTCCCAATCGTTTGAGAACGTGGCCAGAAAACTCTTAGCACGTTTCGGACAGCGTTCCAGGCCTTTTGCAATGGCTCCATGCTGCACGAGGTACTCATTCCAACTTCCGCGTTTGCCATCACCACTCCCAGGCCAAGATCCTCTCCCTTCTCAGATGGCATTGCTGGGAGACACGGCAAACTGATGGCCCACACTGCAGGCACGGAGGGGTAGCAGGACAGACATTTTCCCTAGGAATGTAGCTACTTAATTTCTAAAATTTCCAATAAGTGCTTTGTCATACGTAAGACTCACAGACCTAGAATCATCTTAATTAACAACATACCTGAAATGTTGACATTCTATCTCAGTAGAAATATAATTTGAATGTAAGTTCAAATCTTTCATTAATAAGGCTCATCACAACAGCATATGACACTTGTCTAGGTACCAGATTCTGCACCTGCAAATCACACTATTGTATGTGCCCTGTAAGTCTTTGCAATAACTATGAGTTATTGCCCCCAACGGGAGGAACCTAGAATTCTCATGTACTAGAACTAAAATTCTCATGGTTGCCTAAAAGATTCACAAGAGGCAGCTAGTATCTTAGAATATTGCATCGGGGAGAAATTACTGTATCAAAGAATAGGGAACTGGAAATCAATGTCATCTGAGTGCTACTTGTTTGATTTTTATGGTCCTTGTAAATTGCCTTGTGAGGAGGTTTATATCAATGAAAAAATATTTGTTAAGTGTCTGCAAGTGTGCCAGGCCTGGCTTAGTTTCTGGAAATATAATGATGATGACCTCAAAGGGCTCTTAGCCTAGTGAGGAGACTGAGGAGCAAACCTAGAGTGCCTTGGGAAAACCTAGGACAATTTCCTGGAGGAGGTGGATATCGAAGTTAAGCTCTAAATAAGAGCAAACCCAGAAAACAGGAGAACAGTGAGGAAAAATATCCTGATAGAGGGAGTAATATATGCCAAGTCCTATGTGGGAAAATGGACAGGACAAAGTCAGAGATTTGCAGTCGTTCAACCTGACTGAGGTGTAGGGGATGAAGGTGAGGTTGGACCAGGGAGCAGGAGCCCCATCATCAAAGATCCCCCGTTCCACATTAGGGAATCTGCAACCCCAAAGGATCGAAGCACGAAATGCCAGGAGACTGAAGTCTGTTGTCCGATGACAGTGCCTCAAACTCCTAGCCACAGTTCAAGGACAGGAATCCAGTCCCAGAAGGACTAGATTACTAGACAATTCAGGTACAACTTGGGCACTGGCTACAAGACGGTGGAAATGATCATGTGGGGACTGATTTTAGGGACAAGAAAGAAACGCGGAACTCTTCTGTTTCTCCCCAACAAGCACTGGAGGTAACTTGGAGCAGAGTTTCAGAGCGTGGCACTGGTGTTTCTTAACTCTTTCCTTTCTAGAGAGAGGAGTTGGTGAATGGGGGGGAGGGTTGGAGGGAGCCTACTGAGCTCTTAAGAGTGAAGGGTCTGGGCTGAAGAAAGAAGAGAGAAACAGAGGCAGGAACTCACTAGGTCTTTCCCTTCAGCAGTGTGAGACACTGAATCTAGAGCTGAGTAGCTCTATGACTTCGAGAACATTTTCTTCTTAACCTCTCTGAGCTGCCATTTCCCCGTTTATGAAATGAGGACAGTGATGCTTTCCATGCTGGATTGCTGTGTGAATTGGAAAATAAAAGCAAAGTAACTGGCACGTAGAAGGCACTTGGCAATGGCAGTAAATAAATAACTAGTAGCTTTTCTTAGGGGGTATATTGACAGTCACTGTGCGGGTCGTGTGTTCTGGCTAACACACAGGGAATAACTGATGATTAGCTTTACACTAACTATATCTGGATCTCTCTCATAGCCTTTTCTTTCCATGTTATGTCAGTACTCATGCAAATTTTACGATAATTTGGTTATCAGTTTGTTTTATATTGTGATTTATCCATTTTAGTATTCCCTGGAGTGGATATTATAGCTTTACATGGGCTAGGTTCCTAGTAAATAATCATTGAATGAGTAAATGACCCCTTTGGGAATAAAATATGAATCACAGGGCCATTCCTAAAAGTTGCTGATGTTATTGGTAATTGTTATTCTTCCACTCATTCAACACATATTTATTGAGTACCAATTTGTACCAGGCACTGTGCCAGGCCACCCTATCCATCACCAGTCCTTAATTCTTTTACCAAAGCAGTCAGGATCTGTTTTATTTTGTTTTGCTTCCCATTAATGTTTTGGTTCCAAGGAAAGATCAGTTTGTGGATTTGCCAATATGCAGTTGTTAGAAAAAAGCCATGAAAGCATCCCTAATCTTGGCTGTTCAAAAGGAAAGAAAGATAAAAAAGGATTTCCCCTGAGTGCTATCATATGAACCCCAATGGCATGAGAAACCAGGAGTGGAGACAACCCACCACAAGTCGTAGCCAGTGAACCCCTCCTAATGCACAGCTCATTGACTCTGTGTCAGACTATTGTCTTTGCTTTAGATTCTTTAAATTTGCTCTATTAGAAACTCAGACCACAGTCCAGAATAATTGTTTAATGAACTGACTTTCCAGAGGGTCAGTACAAGAACAATAGGCCCTACAAGACACATTTAGAGAGACACATTTCATTCCATTTGCAAATGGAGATCTTTCTTGGGTCAGAGAGATGTTTTTAAGATTTAGTAAAATTGTATAAAAATATTTGTTAGTAACATAAAAATTATGTAGGTTAATACTAACCTAATAAGAAATTCACTGAGTTAAAAAATAATACAAAGTATCCAGGATGATTTTATGTTTGATGTAGTAGGCAAAATATGAAAGAAAATAGATTTACATATTGCCAGGGCATTATTTTTATTAGTCTATTTTCCTATCTTAGACAGCAGGGTAACTTTCAACTCTCCTTGGCTATCCAGACTCTTATTTGGTGCTTTATTTGATTGGCTGTCTAATCTAAATAAACAGATTAACTCGTATTTGAGAAAAGAGGAGATGGAGAAACAGCAGAAAGAATGATTCAAAAGTAAGCTTTAAATATACAAATGGGATAGTTCCTTTATGGGAACGTTTCCATTCATAGCTTCGCTAAAGCCCACATGCAAAGATACCTAAAACTCCATATGATGCGTTCTAGCTGCTACGTATGGAATCAACGTACTGGTTTGTTACATCTATAACAATTGCAGACACCCAGCGGAACCCAGTACAGGCTGGATTTCTGTTTAACAGAGTCTGCCTCTTTGACATAGAAGCAACTAGCAACCTAATTCTGAATAATTCTTTACTTTCGAAGTTCTGATTTTTTTTCGAGATCTCATATTTGCTTAGTGAAAGATAAGTGCTATGTTTTAGTGGTAATTCTTTTTGTGAAATATAAACACCCAACAGAAAAGAAGAATTGTCCGAATGAATGGTCATCAAAGCTTCAAGTCAAGAAGAATTCATGAATTTAATATTCTAGGCCCCAGAGATAGGTAACACATGACTAGCGTGTTTCAGATAAACAGCTTGATAAATTCCACCACGGTCAGTGCTGCAGGATAAAAAACAAAACAAAATTTAGAATGTAAAAAAAAAAAAAGTGAAATTTCAAAGGAAAAGAAATATATGCTGGACAAAATAGATTATTTGGCAAATTTGTTATCACACCCCTCATTTAAATACGCAAAACTTGCATATAATTTTTTTTCTTTCAGGAATAAAAATATCAGACCTAATTAGCTATTGACCACCAGGAAATCTTAATACCTTATAAGATAAGCCAAAAAAATGTGTTGCAATAAAAAATGTGCTTATGAAAGCTATCGCTCCTTCCCTACCACCCCCTTGTCCCTGCTCCTTAAGTCACATCTGCTTTCTTTACTGGAGAAATAAGCCCGTGGCACAGCGGAGCTGATACAGCTGAGGAGGAGAAGTGCATTCCTTGTTGTCTGCTGCGTCATCAGCCAGCCTGTCAGCTACATTCCAAATGCAGAATCTTGATTTTGCATGATGATTCTAGGAGGCAGAATGCGCAGCTTGGCTGACTGATCCCAGGTGGAGTTTGAAGTGCTGACAGCAAGAGAACTAATGTTTAGATTTATAAACTGAGTGAAGTTGATGTGGAAATCATTGCAAATGAATAAATATAGAGCCTTGCATTATCATTTTTATCAACTCACTTTGCTTACTATAACCCTTTCTATGTAATTACTTGCGATGAATGTGAGCTGTACCTACAGCAGACATATGTACCTACAACGGCCACATATGTATGAAATATGTAGCCTCTTCAAGGGAAAGAAACACAGCAATTTATTCAGCATACAGATTGCAAATACCAAAGGCAAGCCAGCATCCTATGTAATAGGGAAGGAAGAGTCCGTGGCTTGTATAATTCATACCCTTAAATGAGTCAAGGAGTATTCATACCCAGGAATGAAGATAAAACTGGTATTTTATTGATGACATTATATAAATGTTAAAATGTATATATTTTATATACTAAAAAAGGAAAAAAGCTAAATCAAAGAAAATAATGGGTCGTTGGTACAGCACTTTATCTTTCATATTGACTGGAGTATATTTTAAGCTGAGCTATTGAAATTACATTGTCATAATTACTAAAATATTACTAATACTAATACAGTTTATCCACTGATGGCTATCAGTCTTTTCTCTTTTATATCTTTTGTTTCTATGAATCAATACCTATTTTATACTTCAAAATTTCCTATGAATAGCTCTGCATTTTTTTAGGCTGGATAAAGTCACTGGTGGCCATATTTTGGTGTAAGAACAGAATCCAGCCACAGAGGACAACACCACTCAGATGCCATTGGATCTCTGCCCCTCACATCATGCCCTTTTGGGGGGCTCTTCCTTGGCAACTGCTGGTTTGGAACATCGTGGTCAGAGTGCATGATGGCATGTACACTGCAGTGAGGGGCAGATATTAACGACTCTAATTTTGCTAAAGAGGCTGCTTTTAGGTTGTTTGAAGGTATAACCAAGGACACATTTTCCACTATCATCACTAGATGCATACATAAATGCATGTGTAAAAAGTCATTTCTGGAGCACCTGGCTGGCTCAGTTGGAAGAGCATGCGACTCTTGATCTTGGGATCGTGAGTTTGAGCCCCATGTTAGGTGTAGAGATTACTAAAAAAAATAAACTTTTAAAAAATAAAATAAAACAAAAGCCAACACTAAAAAAAACCATACTTCTAATATAAGTTTCACAAAAGTTTGTCCTTACTAAGAAACTGTCATCACCACTAATGTATTAATATAAATAACATCAGAAATTATTTATTTGAAAGTGATACAATACTTAATATTCACTTACTAAATAATGAGAATATTTTTGTATTTTCTTTTAAACTCAATTAATGTCTTTCCTGGTTTTCAAACTATAAAATCCTACTGGATTTCATGCTGTTGTTTCAAAAGAAAATAATGTGATATCTTAAATAATGTGATCTCTTCCATTCTGAAAAACCAACGTGAGTGGAAACCACATTTATTCTATCCAATGCATTCTGGGGCTAGGCCGAAATCTAGAATGGTTTCCATTTCTAAGACTTAAAAAAGAAAAGTTGGTTGAGTGAGTCATCCCTGAGTTCTGTCTGATTCTAGAGACATAAGTCCAAGATGGATTGGGGATGCCAATAGTGAAATGTAGTGGGGAAAAGCGCTACTGGCCTGAAATGAAAGACAACACAGTCCTTCTCCAAGTTTATTTAAGAATGTGGCTTGAACCTTCGGTGTCTCAGTTGCCCTTGTATAAACCAAAAGGCTGATAAAACTATGACTTCTTCCTTCACAAGTTCTTAACAACATTGAATCAAAACACGACATTGTTATAAAGCATATGTATCATTAAACAACTCAGAATATTTCTCCACCGAAACTCTGTGTAATAAAAAATTGGGGAGCAATAATTTAACATCATTAAATATGTGTTCGCTGTGCATAAATTGAGTATTTATACAAATATCCACTATAAAATTACGGGTATACGTTTTCTTCTAAATGGGGGAAGAAAAAACTTAAAATAGTAGATTTGAATTTTAAAACAGATTGTAAATGTAAATTTTAAATTATACATCTCTACTTTAAATTATGTCTTGCCTTTCCTCTATTTTTTTTTAAGAGTTTACTTATTTATTTTAGAGAGAGGGGGCATGAGCGGGGAGAGAGGCAGAGGGGGAGGAGAGGGAGAGAGAGAATTCCAAGCAGACTCCCCACTGAGCAGGGAGCTAGAGGTGGGGGGGGGGGGGCTTGATCTCTAACCCTGAGACCATGACCTGAGCCTAAACCAAGCGTCTGAGTCTTAACCGACTGAGCCACCCAGATGCCCTCTGCCTTTTATCTTTGAACAAAATATGTATACATGTGTATGTCATCTCATTTTAATTAAAAAAAAAAAGACTATCAGGACTATTGAGATATAATTCTTCATTGCAATGTGAATCATATTTACAAAATACATCTTAGAAAAATATGTGATTCATGTGCACTGTTTTGTAATGTGAGCTGTTTGAATTTCTCCAGGAACTTTTCCCCAGAACCCAACAGATATGAATATTTTGGTCCTGAGCAAAAAGTCAACAACAAGTGGTTTAGCTGTTTGGTATTTAGTTACTTAGTTACTTTGAAACTCGATTTTTCTTTTACTTGACAAATAGCAATAAAAATGGGCATATTCTTGGAAGATAATATTATGAAATTGCTGATTTTCCATTCCAAACCTATCTCTTTGTGGGTGACCTTGGAGATTGCAAAATAAGGGGTCATGGGGCTTGGATTAATGGGCAATGTTGAAGGCTCATCCGTCAGGACCGCAGCTGTTGGGGTGCTGACGCAGAGTGGAGAGAGGGAGCAGGAAGTGGAAACCATGATGGCTGTGAAATGATCCTAATGCTGTCCCTGCCTCAAAGAGCTTCCAGTCAGGCCAGGTGAATAAACCCGCTTAGTAACGATGAGCTGTCTCAGCAAGAACAGGCAGCAAATGCTGGGACAGCTCAGCGGAAGGAGAGAGATTTGTCTGTGGAGAGTTCAGGACTCACACTGCTGACGAGACGGTGTTGCAGGGGCAGCCCCGGTGAAGGGAAGGGTTTAGACCAAAACAGCTGGGGATTGTCAAGCAGGTTGAGAGAAAGATGAAGCAAATTTTTCAAAGACAGATATTGACTGCTAGTATGAATTCCACTGTGAAACATGTTGGCGATTACTTCTCTCTCCTTGTTGCACCAGTGGTAGGATTCTGTTTCTTTTCTACTAGCCCCAGAGTAGAACCCTTTTGCTTGCTTTCTGTTTACTTATAGGACAATAAATACACCAGAAATCTGGAAGTTTCCTTAACTCTTTCCTCATCTTCACCTTCTTGTCCTGATTTCAGTTTCTAAAACTCTCTAGTCTTCTTCCCCCACCCACCACCTCAGTCAAGCCCCATCGTCTCTCATCACAATAGAACTCTTAATGGACTTACCCCACTCCTAACAATTGCACCCCTTTAATATACTTTTCATATAGCTACCAGACAATAGATTGAATACATTGATTTCACTGGGTCATTCTGCTGACCTTAGGGGAAAGAAGCTAAGGTATTTCATTGTTCTCGAACATATGCATAATCTAAGCCCTGCTTAATTCTTTTTTTATAATAATTTTTTATTATGTTATGTTAGTCACCATACAGTACATCCCTAGTTTTTGATGTAATGTTCTATGATTCATTACTTGCTTATAACACCCAGTGCACCATGCAATACGTGCCCTCCTTAATACCCATCACCGGCCTATCCCAATCCCCCACCCCCCTCCCCTCTGAAGCCCTCAGTTTGTTTCCCAGAGTCCACAGTCTGTCATGGTTCATTCCCCCTTCTATTTACCCCCCTTCATTCTTCCCTTCCTTTTCCTGCCGATCTTCCTATATCTTATGTTCCATAAATGAGTGAAACCATATGATAATTGTCTTTCTCTGCTTGACTTATTTCACTTAGCATTATCTCCTCCAGTGCTGTCCATGTTGCTGCAAATGTTGTGAAGTCGTTCTTTTTGATGGCTGAGTAATATTCCATTGTATGTATGGACCACATCTTCTTAATCCAGTTATCTGTTGAAGGGCATCTTGGCTCCTTCCACAATTTAGCTATTGTGGACAATGCTGCCACAGAATGGGAGAAGATATTTGCAAATGACACTACAGATAAAAGATTAGTATCCAAGTTCTACAAAGAACTTCTCAAACTCAGTACATGGGAAACAAATAATCAAATCAAAAAATGGGCAGAAGATATGAACAGACACTTTTCCAATGAAGACGTACAAATGGCTAACAGACATGAAAAAATGTTCAAAATCATTAGCCATCAGGGAAATTCAAATCAAAACCACATTGAAATACCACCTTATGCCAGTTAGAATGGCAAAAATTGACAAGGCAGGAAACAACAAATGTTGGAAAGGATGTGGAGAAAGGGGATCCTTCTTACACTGTTGGTGGGAATGCAAGTTGGTACAGCCACTCTGGAAAACAGTGTGGAGGTCCCTTAAAAAGTTAAAAATTGAGCTACCCTATGATCCAGCAATTGCACTACTGGGTATTCACCCCAAAGATACAGATGTAGTAAAGAGAAGGGCTGTATGCACCCCAATGTTCATAACCCCTGCTTAATTCTTTAGTCCACTTTCTCAAAATCCTCTCACCCCTCACTCCTACAGCTCTTTAGGGCTTTGGGTGACTGCTCCTTCCACCTGTTGCCTTAGGCCCTTCTAACCTGGATGACCATCCCACATCCTGCTGCTCATCTCATCTGCATGACCTTTCTCTTGGGAAAGCCTGCTTGGCCCCTACTCTTTGTACCTGTAGACTTGGTTGGTCCCCCATGACACTGGCTTAAAACAGTCTTAAAACACATTGTACTTCTTCTCTTCCTTATGAAGCCAACCACATTTAGTTATTACCTGTCTTCTAGATTATGCCTGTTTTGTTCATTTCTGTGTTCCCAGTAGGTAGTACAGCGCCCATCCCAGAGCGAGATGAGTTGATTAAATGAATGAAAAACCTAACTGAAATACTGGTGCTTTAAACTCTTGGCTAGAATATTAGCAGCTTGCATTAAATATATTTGTATATTTCTTTTTTTTTTTTTAAAGATTTTATTTATTTGACAGAGATAGAGACAGCCAGCGAGAGAGGGAACACAAGCAGGAACACAAGCAGGGGGAGTGGGAGAGGAAGAAGCAGGCTCATAGCAGAGGAGCCTGATGTGGGGCTCGATCCCACAATGCCGGGATCACGCCCTGAGCCAAAGGCAGACGCTTAACCGATGTGCCACCCAGGCGCCCCTGTATATTTCTTTTTTTAATTTAAATTCAATTTAGTTAACATATAGCATATTATTAGTTTCAGGGGTAGAATTTAGTCATTCATCAGTTGCATATAACACCCATTGCTCATCACATCAAGTGCCCTCCTTAATGCCCATCACCCAGTCACCCCATCCCTCCACCCACTGCCCCTCCACCAACCCTTAGTTTGCTTCCTAAAGAGTCTCTTGTGATTTGCCTCCCTGTCTGCTTTTATCTTATTTTATTTTTCCTTCCCTTCCTTTATGTTCATCTGTTTTGTTTCTTAAATTGCACTTATGAGTGAAATCATATGTATTTGTCTTTCTCTGACTGACTTATTTTGCTTAGCATTATACTTTCTAGCTCCATTCATGTCATTGCAAATGGCAAGATTTCATTCTTTTTGATGGCTGAGTAATATTCCATTGTGTGTATACACCACATCTTTGTGGTGTGTATACACCACAATAAGTCAGTCAGAGAAAGACAAATATTCTTTTTGATGGCTGAGTAATATTCCATTGTGTGTATACACCACATCTTTAGCCAGATGGATGGACATCTGGGCTCTTTCCATATTTTGGCTATTCAACTAATCTTCAGCAAAGCAGGAAAGAATATCCAATGGAAAAAAGACAGTCTCTTCAACACATGTTGTTGGGAAAATTGGACAGCCACATGCAGAATAATGAAGCTGGACTACTTTCTTACACCATGCACACAAGTAAACTCAAAATGGATGAAAGACCTAAACGTGAGACAGGAATCCATCAAAATCCTAGAGGAGAACACAGGTAGCAACTTCTTTGACCTCAGCTGCAGCAACTTCTTGCTATACTGTGTATTTCTAAATTATTTCTTTTTCTAGGCATTAATTACATTCAGTATGAGTACTAAAGTAGTGCATAACAGTTGGAATTAATTACTTCTTTAAAAAACTGGAAATATTCAATTGCCAGGCTTTGAGATAGTTGGAGGTTAGGAGCAGAGGATAGGAATTGCTTTCAGTTGGGCGTAAAGATCAACCAGAAATATAAAATCTGAGAAGGTAGAGCTCATTTATGGGAAAAATAAAAATTAGAATGGAAGAGGCATTTCTTTGGAGTAAAGGGAGGCACCACAGTTTAGAAAAGGCAAATTAAAGGAGATGTAAATAAAAAACTAGGGAAACAGATTAGAAGTGGTGCATATGTGGTGAAGATTAGATCGGCTTCCACTTGTTTTATCTTTTTTAAAAAAATCGGTAACTGACACTAACACAGCCTATAATTCAGTATTTTCTCTCCCGAACTTAAAAAAATTTGCTTCTTAGAAAATATTTTGTTGAGAAAAACTTTTAGAAAACTTGCGCATCAGAAGGCACACACAAGACTGTTCATAGCATCAATGTTCACAGTAACAAATGAAAAAAACAAAACAAAACTGGAGACAACCTAAATTTCCATCAACAGGAGATTGGATAAACACATTGTGGTGTAGTCATACAATAGAATACTACGCATCAGTGAAAATGAATGGAATTATAGCTATCCAAGTCAAAGGAATGAATTTCAAAACTTTTTTTTTTTTATTTGGCAGAGAGTGGGGGAGAGAGCGCCAGGGCACAAGCAGGGGGAGGGTTAGAAGCAGACTCTCCACTGAGCAGGGAGCCCAATGTGGGGCTCGATCCCAGGACCCCAGGATCATAACTTGAGCTGAAGGCAGCCGCTTGACCGATTGAGCCAGCCAGGCGTCCCAAGGAATGAATTTCAGAAACATAATAATGAGTGAGAAAAACAAATCTCAGACAATATATGTAACACAGTACCATTTTAAATATTCAGAACAAAAGAAAAATAATACATTGCTTAGGGATATACACTTACATAGTAGGAAAGAAAGAGAATGATTCTTTTAATTATGTTAGAGTTCTCTCTTGAGAGTTTACATGGCATCCGAGAGAGTAGGAAGGTTGTTTAAACAATATTGTTTTCGTTCTATGCCCGCACTTGGGTGCTCAGTTCATAGGTATTCATTTCATTATTATGCTTCATCATTTACACATAATTACATATATTCTTTTGAGCATATCAAATACTTCATACTTTCAAAATGAGGATAAAAAGCAAGTAACCCCAGTCTATAAAGATTGGACCCAAGTATCTGTATTAAAATATACGAATAAGAAAAGCAAATCTCAAAATGTAAGACTACAGGACGGTCAGTTTAGGGTAGTAGTCTATATAACGGCAGGTGCTTTACACATCAAAGAAGTAGTATTTGCCACAATCATTCAGTAATATTCCTGAACTAGTGGAACTTTTGCTCCCCTATAAGGCCAAGGCAAAAAATACAAGCGGGATGTAAAAGCATTAGAAATCTTAGAACTAACTGACCAATGACATGTCTTTAAAGGACTCCGCCTTGTTGGAGTTACAGCCCTAACTGCTGGGACAGACAATAACCATTATCATGGGCGATCTATGTAAAGTATTGGACAAGCGCTGGCATGACCACGATTCCTGCTGAGGATGTAGGACTTGGTCCTGAGTAAAGCGGCACATAATCACTTGGTAAATATTTACTGAATAAAGGTAAAGAAGCGAAAGTTACAAGTCTTCTTACTGTGGTCCCCTGATGCAGTAGAGGAAGCTTCTAGTAGATGGAGTCCACTCGTGTGATTGTAAACTTTACTCCAGAAAAGAGATGGACGTAAGCATGACTAGTTCAACTCCCTGCATTACCTTCAAACCTCACTCCCTGGCAATCAAGGGCAGCGCAAGAATGAAAAATACTGTCCTCTAGCCTGAGCTCCCGGTAGAAGGGAAAAATGCAATGGCCACTTGGCAGGTGACTGCTTCTTTCCTCTTCTCAAAAAGCAGGGAGGAGATGTAGGAAGGTCATAGATGTCTCTTGTGTTATCGCCTAACCAGTTCTTTTTAACTGTGGTAACCTAGAACCATTTTAACCATTTTTAAGCATACGGTTGAGTGACATTAAGGACATTCACGGTGTTGTGCCGCCGTTACCACCATCCATCTCCAGAACTTTTCTCCTGTTCCCAAACTGGAACTCAGCACCCATTAAACAATAAAGCTCCATTTCCCCCTCCTTTGAGCCCCTGGCACCACCATTCTACTTTCTGTCTCTATGAATTCGGCCACTCCAGATACCTCATGTAAGTAAAACCGTACAGTATTTGTCCTTTTGTGACTGGTTTCTTCCACTTAGTATAATGTCCTCCAGGTTGATCCATGTTGTAGCCTGTGTCAGAATATCTTTCTTTTTAAGGCTGACTGACACTCCATTGTGTGTGTGTCACATTTAGTTTCTCCATTCATCCATCAATACACACTTGGCTTGCTTACACCTTTTGGCTATTGTGAAAAATGCTGCTATGAAATGGGTGTACAAGTATCTGTTTAAGTCGCGGCTTTTAATTCTTTGGGATATATACCCAGGGGCGGAATTGCTGGATCATGTGGCAAATATATTTCTTATTTTTTGAGGAACCGTCATACTGTTTTCTAGAGCGGCTGCACCACTTTACGTTCCCACCAGCAGTGCACAAGAGCTCCAATTTCTCCGTATCCTTGCCAAGACCTGTAATTTTCTGCTATATTTTTAATAGCCATCCCATGGGTGTGAAGTGGTTAGTCTTTTTTTAATAATAGCCACCTACTGGGTGTGGAGACCCCTGACTAACATTTTCTAGCATTTTCTTAGAATTATTTCCTTTCTTGTAAACCACTTCACTCATATGCTTCAGCTAACCACCCACCCCTGCCTTTTCGTCTTGATTCACTTTCAGTCCTTCACAGGATCACACATGAGCTATCGACTGGATACGTCCAGCCTTCTGGACGTTCCAAGAATGTAACCAGTTATGTCTGGGGAAGATGAATCCTCTGAGGGTGAACGCAGGCAAAAGATCATGTTTTTCATCCCCACACTGATGAGGGCCACATCAGACTCTCTATGATTTCGCTAAAGCCAAAGAAAACTGTAAGATTCTGAAACGCAGTAATCTTCAGACTGATGGAAAATAAAACATTAAATCTTTGGTATTAACTGTCATTAAACTTAACATGGAAATAGGTAAAATGAGACAGTTTAGAAACCAAACAGGTATTTTTTAAAAAGAAACTATTGATAAGATGTATGTATTTTAGGTGATGTTCCAGGTGTAATATATTCTATTGATCATACTTATCAAGTCACTTAAGATTTTGTGTTTTTTTCCTCAAGTGAAATAATCACATATTCTTGAATGAATTACTAAAAATCAGCATTTTTTTTTTTTGGCCTGTTACCATTCACTCTTCCATCTCAGTTCTCCCTGCAAGCCAGCGTATTACAAAATCAAACACAGTGACGAGCAAGAAGCTTGGCCTCCAGATGTTTCTATCTTAAACAACCCTTATCATCCAGAACCATGCAGCTGGTTCTTCCCGCAGAAATACTTATGAGGCTATCACTTAAAGCTTCAAATTGATAACACCACAGAAGGAGAAGGGCAGGACGCCGCGAGAAGCGTTAACCAGCAACACTGCGGTAAGGGGTTTACAGAATTACAGTCACCTGTTCTGCATTTATGAGATGTGGGGTATTCTTTAACTGCTCTCTGTAAGGTTTCTAATGAACATGGAGTTTAATTGGATGGGCTTTTACTGCTTGGTTCATAGTATTTGCTCCTTGCCATGGATGTAATTTTTGATAACTGAGAGAATTAATTTGTAGCATAAACTATTTCATCATTACACCATATGTCACTGTAGCATAGGCTTCGTCAGATCCCAAAGATTTCTCGTTTAGCTGCAACATCTCACTCCGGTGAAGTGTTGGGTGAGAATCCACAACAGTCGGTGTAACGACTGCACCGTTTCACGCACTGCCGTAGGAAAATGGAGCGAAACTCCTTACCTGTATGTTGCTAGCTCCCTGTAAGTTATGCTTTGGTAGGCACCAGGAGAAAAAAAAGTATTTTAAAACAGAGAACAGGGCTTTCCACACAAGACAGAAAAGACCACGAAGGAAGGGGTCTAGGAGGATTGTCATCACTGTGATCAGGACATATCTGCCGCTTTATTCAAATGGAAAAATAGTTCTCATAAGAATGGCATGAGACATTCTTTTTTTTTTTTTTTCAAGATTTTTAAATTTATTTATGTGACAGAGAGACAGCCAGCAAGAGAGGGAACACAAGCAGGGGGAGTGGGAGAGGAAGAAGCAGGCTCCCAGCGGAGAAGCCCGATGTGGGACTCGATCCCCAAAAGCCGGGATCACGCCCTGAGCCAAAGGCAGACGCTTAACGACTGCGCTACCCAGGCGCCCCTACATGAGACATTCTTGATGGCACTGAATTAGCTACTTGGGTACAGAAGCTAACTGGTGAAGGTATAAAATTGAAACCCACCAAATTCATGTCAAATGGGAAAATCCACCCATAGCCCCTCGTGCCCACACACACAGCCCGGAGGTTCCAGGCATTTCAGCCTCGGGCAAACCTACCAAGGTTCACCTTAAAGTCTTGGCACTGACAGGGCTCCATCAGCTGTTATGTTCCCTGCCCGCGCTTCTGGGATGCTGACTGACAGCTCTCCCCTCCCGCCCCCAGCTCTGGCGGGGCAGGCGGCTGTTTTGTCAGCTGCCCCCCGCCTGGGCCGGGCGCGAGGCAGCGGGTTGGTGGCGGGAGGCTCCACGCCCTGGGAGCCCGCCCCGCCTGCCTCGCTGCTGCTGCTCGGGCTGCCGCTCTGCCTCCGGCCCGGGGAGACCTTTCTAGTCTGCAGATAACACTGGAGAATTCACACTAATCGGTTCAGCTTCCCTAAGGCAAAGGGAAAAAAAGGTTTCTTAAAAGGAAAAGGATTAAGATGGAAAGTGAGCAAAGGCTTGCCTGGTCTCCACTTAGGGAATCAGAAAGAGCACAATCAATCGAATAAGTGGTTCACCTAATCAGGGGACAGCAGGGTAGAGGAAAAGCTCTGCTTTGTGGCTTTTTCCTCCTGTAAGGTTGGTTATAGAGTCATCTAATAGTGCCAAGTTCTGCCGTTTGAAAATAAAGACCTCTTCGTCACTCCTCCACATCCCACGCCATCATTTTCCCTTTTTTCTTCTCTTTGCTTTGCTTTCTTTTGAAAAGGCACTTTGTGCTGTTGGCCACAACCCCTCGCTCTGAGCACACACGAGTGTGCACACATACATGTACACACCCAGAGATGTCTCGTTGTTTACCATTTTGACATTGGAATAGTTAAGATAACAGGTCGCCTTAAAACAAAAATGGGAGCTGGGAAGTCTATATGGTTCTGATAAAGATCACCATTAGAGTCTATGATGATGGAATCCTCGATCTCCATACTGGGCATCTATTTATCAAATTGTGTTGGGGAAATATTAGTGACTATTCTGGCATTCTTTGTGTTTGCCCTTTGTGATATTTACCTGGGTTTTCCTAAAAATTGTCCAGGCTATTATATTTTGACTTCCCAAGCCCTCTTCCTCATGAATGATACCTGCTTTGAAATTAGGTGTCCCAGTGCAACTGCTTGCTAATTGTAATTTAATTTGAATCCCACTTAAGAAAGCATTTTCTTTGGCGGGGGAGAAATCTTCAAGGTAAAAATACTTTCAGGTCTTGATTTGTATAACTAACCCCTTGCACTTGGCGGGTCATTAGATCTCACTAGTTTGTAATGCAATCAGAGTCAGCATTCTGCTCTGAAGGGCTGCTCAGTAATTTGCTTGTTAATATATTAGCACACAGCATTGATCAAATGGCTAATCCAATCACACGCTTGTTATTGATCCCTTATTGATTACCCAGCCTGGTGATCACTTTTGTTGGGTTCAGTCAATAGCAGGTGCCAAGTAGCCTTTCACACACCTAATTAGCTTATGAAATAAACCAAACATTTTGCTTGGCCCCGAAGGCAAAGATCAATGGAAAGCTTTGGGGCTGAATTCAGATGATTTTTTCATCAACTTTTCCTCGTCTCTTCTGCAGCCACTCAAGTTCACATTAACACTCTCCCTCTGGTTTGAAGACATCTGAAAAGCAGCTGCCATGTCTGAGACACTGAAGCAGCTGTAAGCCATAAATCACAGGGGTGAGGGATTCTGGGTTGCACATTGGCATGTGGTCTGTCAGGCCAGAAAAATAGAGACATAAAAGAGTCAAAGGTCAGAGGTACGTAGAGTTTAGGAGCCTGAACTTGTGCCATATTTCATGCAAGAAAACCTTGGCATTGGTGGTTCTTTCCAAATGCTCTTTAACTTTTCCTTGCTGGTATGGCACTTGATCAGCTCTTGACGCATGTGAATGAGCTGACTCTAGCTTCCTGCTCGCTACCCTGCTACTATTACTTTGATCAACGTACTTCCATGCCATCATCCACAAGCCCCAAGATCCAAGGGAAATTGGACTAAATAACAACTTTCCAGTTGCATCAAAACCTCTGACCCTTGAACCAATTTATGCTAACTTGAACTTTAAAATGGAAGCAGTATTTGAGATGATTTGGCGATGCTTGTCACGATTCTAAAGAACTATCCACTCCCTAGGCCCAACTCTATTCCTCACTTCCCTACTCCCCTGGCTAAACCTCATCGTTGAGAAACTGCCCAGGGCCCGAGTAATAACAACCTGTTTATTGATTCAGAGCAGGAAAGAGAGTAGAACGGCTTTCCTGGAAACTACCAACAGCTAAGCAGTTGATCCCAGAGCAATATATGGTAATGACTTCCAGTGATAGGAAGTTCCAAGCTCCAAAACACAACACCAGGCTGGTGGAGTGTGACCAATCTCCACTTGGCAAAATGAAGGATAGAACTGAAGCATGATTCTAAAATCAATCGCAGAATGTTCCTGCCTAAACTGCTGCTTTTAGAATAGACTTCACCAAATGTCTTTCAATTTAAAAAGAAAAGCAAATTTCCAGAAGCTGCTGTTGGCTTATATGCTCATGGCAATTTTCCTGAGGATTTAGGAGAACAACAGAAAGCAACCAATCTATCAATCAATGGAAGAAACCCACATTCAGTGTAGGGCAAACTAACCGTGCCTGTTCTTATTTGTCAGGACATATGGACACAAGTAATCTTTCCTTAGGAACTACCTAGCGAATTTCACCAACTTTTCACTTTGCCTTGGAGCTAAGAATAAAAATCAAAATGATTGTTTAAAAGTTACCTGTTTTAAAATGATTTTTTGATTTCCTTTTCCACAGGCTTTTTATTTAGAGTAGTTTTGTTTAGACTACCTAGCTTTTTTGGTTGTTTCCGTATTGAACAAAAAAACATCAAAACCAATGGTATGTACCATTATATAGAATGCTTACTTCACATTTAAAAGTATTTATGCACATTCATTTTCTTTTATAGAACCAATTTATTTACTTGTAAATTAATCTGAGATACAGGGAAAAGATAAACGTATGCAAAGTGGCATGGTTTGCCAAAGTTGATGTAAACACAGATTCCTACTTCTGGGAGAGATCTTGGGGTCAAGACTGTCTCCTTCCCTGAACAGATAGTGAAAACTAATCTGAAGCAAAATTGGAATTTGTGATTTCGCTGGTGGGGCGCCTACCCCTCTGCTGGGCTCTCTTTCCCTCCTAGGTTCTCACCCCCAGATCTTCACTGTGGTTCGTAAGGAGCCAGGTGAATAGCCAGTAATCCTTGAGCTCTAGAGCCTGGCTAGCTGAGGTCAAATCCCCACGCTGTTGTTTACTGTGACCTGGGGTTATTTGACTTTGCCTCAATTACATCATCTGTAGAAGGGGGATAATTGTAGAATCTCCTTCTTAAAATTTTTTATGAGAATTAAATGAGTCAGTATATATAAAAAGCCTTAGGACAGTGCTTGGCCCATGTAAGCCCTCTAGAAACTCCGGCTGTTCTGGCCATTACTATCTGCCTGAAAATGATGTCCTGATAGTTCTTCCACCCCTCATGTCACCCACCTCAGGGACCCTTCAAAGTAGATTGTTCCCATCCAGTACCACTAACAGGGTTTCAGATGACCTGAGAGTTTATCTCAGAAACTCCACCTTAAGCAGTAGGCCACCGAAGAAAGAAATCTAACAAGTACCCTTGCAGGTAGGGAAAAGAAGACCAAGTCAGCTCAGGGTGTTATCAAGGGTTATTTGCATTTAAAAATAAGCTGGTCAGAGGCAGTGGTGAAGTCCCTTTATATTCCCAGATTTTACAGCTGTGAATTCAACTCTTCCATGCCTGGCCTCAAGACCATTGTCAGGGCTCAAATTTGACATCAGGGTAGCAGGGGGCTGGGGTGAGATACTGAGTGAATTTACCAGACTGGATAGCCTCCCTCGACTTAATGCTGTGTCCCCATAAAAGATGGCAACCACTGGAGATGCTGTTGGAAGGGAAGAGAAAGTAATGGATGTAACAAAGTGATGGGTTTTCACTCCTCCAAAAATAGTCTTCTGGGGAGATTGGTGTCCTCCACTCAGACTGGAGCAGCCAGGTGGGAAAGACAGGCTTGTGAGCTTGCCATCAGGTATCACTCAATATATGAGCCTGGCATGGTTCTGTATCCAGTTTCTTCCACACTGAATTTGAAATGGACATAAGCAAGTCAGATACTATTATTGATCTTGTAAGCACTTTAGTTTTAACCAGTGTAACTAAAACTAGTAAGTCATACAATATCTTTCCGTGGGGATCTGTAGAAATAGGACAGAGCACTACCTTTGGGAGCATTATGTAGCTACAACATGGCTGAAAAACCAGTTTCCAGAGTTTTTCTCCCCCTGTGCTGTAAGTCTATGGTTTTGTCATTTCAGATTTTGTTTTTCCAGTTTTTCATTCACTGGTGAATTCAAGCTAGGAAGAAAAAAAGCATACTATCTTTTACAACTATTTACAACATTTAATCACCCAGCACTAGCCATCGGTAAATTTATAAGGGTGTTTCATCTTGTAAAATAATCACAGCCTGCCGACCACTGGAAATATTTGCTGATCCTTGGATAAATTATATATTAGTCCGCTTACATTTCAATGACATTCCCATAGGCCACGAGCTGCTAGAGTATAAGAACTGCCAGGAATGTATAAAAATATCAACAAAATTTAGTGAACCCATCACAGTTAGCAGGATTGTAGAAATCTGTTTTTCTGATTTGTAGAATCAAATATATTGTGGGTGTTCAACTATTCTTTTAAACATAAAATGAATGTACAGGCTTTTTGTTACTGTTTCCAAATTGGGGTTAGATTTTCAAAAAAATATAACTACTGAAGAATTTCAACTAATTTGGTTAGTTACAAATTAGACAATCACTTGAATGTACTCAGAGTAATCCATAGGCTTAAAAAGAGTGTACGTTAAAAAATATGAATAAATAGTTGTAATCCCAATACCAAAAATTATTAGATTTTTGTGCAAATATTTCTTTTAAAATGACATAATTCACTGATGTGAAGTTATATATATTCAGCTTACTTGGGGTTAATTGTGGCATTGAGCAAAATAATGATTTGAAGGGCATATAAAATACACTTAGACACCAGTTGTCAAATGGTAACTCCAATCATCTTTTAAAAACCGAGAATGTGAATGTCTTTCTCCTCCATAATTATAAATGAAAAGGAAACCATGAAATCTATGCGCGTATGAACAACTACAAATGCTTTAGCAGTTGGATGTTTTTGGTGGAGTGGAAGAGGTGACTTGTTTTTGTCGTCTTATTAATAAAGATAAACTAGCTTTGAAGCTGAAGGATGCAAAAGTGTTTTAATATATTAACTTAAAATATGAAGAAATAAGCATTAAACTGTTTTAAAAGTTAAATGTAAATATATTTATTCATTTGAGTGAAGACAAAGTTTTAAGCAATATGCCATTGTGTATTTAATAAAATTAAAGCAAGCACTTTTAAAGCAATAAAAGCTAGACTTTAAGTGGGCAAAACATAAATTTGATGTTTACATTCTTTAATCAAATTGCAGACTTCTTCTACACAATGAAAGTCAAATATACTTCCTAAAATAGGTCATTACAAGAAAGTTTCATGACCTGTAACCTTGTTTTAGTGAATATATTATGTGAATATAATATGCTAACAAGGAGTTAACCAGTCTAGGTTCCTGCTATGGGACTGCATTTTAAATATACTTTCAATTTTTAAGAAAGAAAGAAAGTTCTTGAAATAAGGCTGGAAACATACTTTTATCCATCTACAGTTTACTTTTAAGGAGCACACATTTTAACCAAAAAGGAGGTGACCTACGACATCAGGTTTGCCAGACCAAAAGTTCATAAAAGTGACACATGATCTGGTGGCACTTTCTGGAAAAGTGATTTGGCAGTGAGGTCAGAGTGTTTATTGTAGGGGTCCTGGAAGGTGACCTTTGTACGTCGACCTTCCACCATGGAGAGGATGGCCAGAGAGAGGGACCAGAGAGTGGACAAATAAGCCTTTTCCTATTTCTCTTTGTCATGCCCAGCCAGGGGAAGGAGGGAAGGGAAGAAGGAAAGGAGGGAGGAAAAGGCAGACACTCTAATTAGGTGCAAACTTCCGGCATTAGCCACTTCACTCTGGAAAGCCATTAAAGTAACAATGCAGATTATTAAGATTTTTGTTAATACAAAATAGGAATTTGAAATTCATATTTGTGAGTCAGCCAACCAGTCTGTCTTAGGGTTACATAGGCATTTATCGAACCTAAACACGTTATTTTTGCTCTCTATAAAATAACTATTACATCTGTAAGATGACACACAACATTTTATACCCCCTCAATCCAGATCCAGCCGGCTACAGTACTTTTAACTGCCCTACAACTAAACTCTCTTTTCAAAAGAAGCGAATGGCAAGAAAACAATTTGATTTGTGTAGTATTTACCCGAAGGAAAGCAATTTTCAAAGTATGTGTTGAGGTCAGACCAGTTAAAGAAGGCGTATCAGTGATAACTAAGGCTTAACTCAGCCCTTACACTTGGCCCGACATTGTGCAGGATGTTAATATGAATTAACGTTCAATCTTCACAACATCCTTTTCAGGCAGTCATTCTTCTTCTTACAGATGATAAAACTGAGGCTCAGGGAAAAGTAAGAACTTGCCCAAGATCAAACAGTACCTAAAGAAGGCGGGATTTAAACCCAAGTGAGGAAGGACTCAGAGAAAACGAGTAATAGGTCCACTGGCCATCAATTTATACAGTTCTCTCCAGGAGCTGTGTTCAGATTTCGAACTCAGACCCTGAGTGCACCTCAGCCAGCAACAGCTGCATTATTTTCCGTATGCTATGTTTATAAACTGCTTTTTTAAAAAATAATTGTTCAGGGGCGCCTAGGTGGCTCAGTTGGTTAAGCATCTGCCTTTGGCTCAGGTCATGACTCAGGGTCCTGGGATCAAGCCCCGCACCAAGTCTTCTGCTCAGCAGGGAGTTTGCTTCTCCCTCTCTCTCTGTGCTCCCTCCCACCCTTGGTCTCTCTCTCAAGCAAATAAATAAAATCTTAAAAAAAAATTTTTTTTTCAAAAACTTAACCAAAAGGACTTTTACATTAAATCTAAATTAATCAGAATAGTGGCTTAATCAGAAAACAAACTTACTTAACCATTCCTACTGAACAAGACTTTGTTGCCTAAGAACTCAACAGAACAACATGGGAAGAAAGAATACTTTATGCATTTGGAATACTTCAAAAGTTGTAAGTGAAAAGTTTCAGCAGATGGAGTATAATTACCTTAGCTAAAATTTAATTGCCACAAGCATTCCCCTACATAAAATAGGACAAAATGCTTTGCAAATAGAAGTGCTGATAATTACAGGTGCAAGAAAATGCCACCAGCATCTGTCAGCACTGTGCCATCAGTCCTACGCCAGCTTGAGAAAGAGGGGGCCACTGGGACAGCCCCTTCTGCTGTCGGCTGTTACAAAGGAGTGATTCTTTATGAAATCTAATGCAGTTGAGATCAGGGCACAAAACGGTTAGTCCTTTCTGAGCCAAAAAAAGAGAAAAGTTAAAGATGGCTGTAAACTGGGGGACAGGAATAAGAAGGGGGTATGGTCGACCAAGAGATATTCAGATTTTAAATAAAATGTCTACATCTTTAGCCACAGCTCTTCCAGTTTGTAAAAGACAAAGTGCTGGAAAGTTGATCCTTGCTCAGTAATGAGATGCAGGCATAGGCGAAGCAGGGTGCTTGCAGGCATCGAAGTGGGGCTTGGCGGGGAGAGGAGAGTGCAGTTCTGAGATCCTTCTCCCAGAACTGCTCTGACTGGAGCCAGCCCCTCTGGGGCCATCCTCACAGCTTGACTGACTAACATAGGGCAAATTTCATGCTGGCTTGAACCTAATACCTCTCTGTTTCTATTGCATTTTTTAAAATTATTATTTACAAAGAGACTTGCACAAAAAACCCTAGAATAAGATTTCAAAGTTTTGGGGGGGTGAGGGTTTGGCTACAAGTTGTCAGGGGAACATAAAACCAAAAACACAAGGCTTGGCCTCATTCTGAGTAATTTCAGAAGAAAACAAGCCTTTTCGGAAATGCGTGCTCCTAACAGAGCTGGTTGCCGTGCTGGTGATAGGGATTTGCCGGACGCGCTGGAGTCAGGCAAACCTGGGTTCGTGTCACATTTCTGCTATATATTACTTGTTTAACTTCAGAAAAGCCACTTAACTTCTGTGTTTTTTCATTTCCCCCACCTTATGATGGGCATAATGACACTGCTTACTTCACAGAAGAGGGATAATTTAGTGAGACAAATTATGGAAGGCACTTTCTGCCGTGCCTACTGGGTAGTGACTGTTCAACAAAAGCCAAGTGTTGTTGCTGTAATTGTTTTATAAGGTTTGCAATTTGGCTGAACTTCATGAAGCTTCCAAAGGATTCTTTGCCTTTCTCCTTTCTGTCTTTCTCACCTATTGCAGCTCAATTCTTTGCCACCATATTGAGAATTTAATACTGATTCCAAAATGCTTCACAAAAGGATACGTAAGTGATTCTGGGAAGCTAAAATGGTAATCCCATTAGAATTGACATGTTCACTGAGAAAATGTAAAGACTAAAACATAAGAGATTTGAGGAAAACATGCGGTGGAATTTGAATTCTTAGTGCATCAAATCATTCCAAATGTTTTCATATGGATATGTTCAGAGTAACTTGGAAAAAAGTAAAGACAAATTTAAGAAGGTTATGCATAAAATGTGCCATTCTCAAAAAAGCCTTTTTTACTTCAAAACATTTTAAATGACCCCACGGAAAGATTTTTGGATTTTTACATTAAATTATTGCTTACTAATTTGCAAGGTAAAATGGACATAAGGTGAAAATATTTTTTCTTTAAGGTGAAAATGAATACAAATTAAAGAGTTAAATTCTTAGGTTAGGAAATGTGCTTGACTTCCAAAAGAGTTGTGGGAATCACTCATATGCCCACATTTATTTAATGAAATGTAACATGCTACTGAAACATTGCTTTCCACCAATACTTTATGCCATAGTCTAAGAAAAGCTAAGGATTAATAGCAGAGAAAACAGCTCTGTTTGGCTGAATAAACATTGCACAAACACTGAACTCTGTGTGGGATCATTAGTTTTTTCATCATACTATTTCTAGAATTGAAAAATCACAAATCCCTCTCCAGCTTAGTTCTTTTATGCAACACAAGCATTACCCAGACCAGCGAAGATGTATTCTTCAGGATTCTGACATCTCTGGAATGTCAAACAGGTTTAGTAGACGCCAAATACAGATTCTCTCTTTCATGTGGAAAGGTTAAGTAAGAAAAGACTTCATGTGAGGAAACTGCCCCATAATTCACGGTTATTTTAATTTAATCTGAGTGTGTTTCAATTTACATATAGACTGGAATGCAGTCTCAGAGGGAGAAAAAAAATCTATTTTGAGTAAATCAACATTGGGGGGGAATAAAACTGACCATTTTAAAAAACGATGCACATTTTAAAGCTCTATATGTATTTGAGAGAAGCCAGCATCGATATAATGTAAGATTGGCGTTATTTAAAAATGAAGTATCCATAAAAAAACATTATGAGTGTATTCCTTGATTAAAAAATTGGCTCTACAGCCTTCTGAAAATTCGAAAGACTTATGGTCTTTAAGACACCATAGCTTTTAACCAGACAAGCACATTCTTCTGGAAGATATTCCTTCAGTAGAATATAAATTAACCACAGACGCGATGAAATGGCCAGAGCTGGCAACAATGGGAGAGAGCTGGATGATATTAGAAATTAAATGAATAAAATATGGTGAACTGTTATCAACAAATATTCAACCATCAAGTTATTTTTATTGTAACCTTGAAAGAGGAGAGTATGATCGATAAATAATATTTGCATATCTGCTCTTCCTTAATTACAATTATTTAGGCTAAATCTTATTGACTTGGAGGAATGAATATAACATTCTGATTTTCTTGTACCTCTTCAGGAAATGATTGTAGTCACTTTGCTTAGAAGTTTGATTCAGATTATGCCTAATTATTTCAGTCCCCCTGAGAAGTCACTGAATGACTATACTTAATTTAACCTTTAGCACCATTTGTGCTGATTAGCCTTTAATATAAGTCCAAAGATGTACTACAATTAACATTTAGGACAGATTATGGAAGAAGACTTGACTTTTATTTTGTTGTTATTGTTGTTGTTTGTTTGTTTGTTTTTTCCACAAGGTCTGAAGTCAGCTTCATGCTCAAATTAATTTAGTGTCTACTTTCACAAATCACACCTGTAAGGCACCTTTCCGATGGGACTTCTTTATGTCTGAAATTCCATCATTAAAACTTTATTTCTTTTTCTATGTTTGCAGATGACTTTAATGTCTATGTAGAAAATTCTAGAGAATGTACCAAAAGTCTACTAAAACTAATAAGTGAATTTAACAAGCTCGCATGATCCAGGATCTATATACAAATCAGTTGTATTTCTATATATTAACAATGAACATTTGGTTATTGGAACAAAGAAACAATGCTATTAACGATGACATCATAAAATATGAACTACTTACAAAATTTTTTTAAATATGTACAAGACACATATATTGAAAAACTATGAAACATCGCTAAAAAACATTAGGTAACAACTAAATAAATGGAGAGATATACCATGTATTTGAAGCTCAATATTGTTAAGATGTCACTTCTTCTTGGATTAGTGTACAGATTCAATGTATTTTTAATTAAAATCATTTTAAGTTTCTTGGGGTTTTTTGGTCTTTTTGTTTCTCTTTTGTAAAAAGTGATAAACTGATTCTACAGTTTACGTGGAAATCAAAGAACTTAAAATAGCCTAAATAACTTTGGGATGGGAGTGGAAGGACAAAGTTGGAGAACTTCCATTGTCTGATTTCAAGAATTACTTCAGTAAGCAAGCTAATGTGAAACTGGCATAAGCATAAATATGTAGATCAATAGAAAGGAATAGAGAATTCAGAAATAAAACCAGACCAATATGGGAAATGGGTTTCCAACAAAAGTGTCAAGGTAATTCAATGGAAAATGATAAAATTAAAAAAAAATGTTGCCAGAACAAAAATGTAAGATAAATAAATGCAAAAATAAATATACCTCACATCACAAACAAAAATTACATCAAAATATATCAGCAAAACTACAAGACGTTAAAAGGAAGCACAGAACAGAATATTTTTGACTTTGAGTTACACAAAGATTTCTTAGGACACAAAAAGTATAAATCAAAAAAATTAATAAATTGGATTTTTTTAATACTAAAATTTTCTGCTCTTCAAAGAGCACAGCTAAGAAAATGATAAGCCAATCCATAGACCAGAAGAAAATATTTGCAAAGCATGTCTGATAAAGGATTTCTATTCAGCATATATAAAAACTCTTTCAATTCAGTAAGAAAATGTACAACCTGATTTTGATTAGTGGGTAAAACATTTGAACAAACATTTGACCAAAAAGGAGATATTATGAGAAAGAAAAACATGTGAAAAGATGCTCAACATCATTAGCCACTAAGGAAATGCAAATTAAACCAGAATGAGATACCACACCAATTAAATAGCTAAGTTTTAAAAATAAGAAAAGACCAAGATCAGATGAAGATGCAAAGTAACTGGAACTCTCATTTATGGTCCATGGGAATAGAAAATGATAAAGCCACTCTGGAAAACAGTTTTGTGTTTCTTTCAAGTTAAACATACACTTACCCTGTGACCCAGCCATTATACTCTTAAGTATTTATTCAAGAGAAATGAAACATATATTCATAAACAGATGGTACCTAGATTTTTAAAACAATTTTTTTATAAGAGCCAAAACCCAGGAACAACCCAAATGTTCAACAACAGGTAAATGGGATAGATAAATTGTGATATATCCATACAGTGGGATAATATTTAGCAATCAAAAGGAATTAACATGCAAAATCCTGGGTGAGTCTCCTTATCATTAGGCTGAGCAAAAGAAACCAAACACAAAAGATTAATGCTGTATGATTCCATTTACATGGAATTCTAGAAAAGGCAAAACTAAGCTATGGTGCTCTTTGCAAAAGGAAGGTAAACACATAATTATAAAAGTGCAAATGAATACCTTGTTCTTTATTGAAGTTATTAATACTACGTGCAGTAATGATCCCTGAAATTTCAGTGCATCAGCACAGAAAAAGTTCATTTCTCCCCTACACCAAGTCTAATGCAGCCCATGAGGGCTCTTATCTACTCTGTGATTCGGGTTCTCTCCCTCTGGGATGTTGCCATCTCCACACGTTTCCAAGGTCACTGGAGCAGGGGAGAAAAAAAGTAAAGGGAACACACCAGCTCTTAACTGCCTTGGTTCAGAAGTCACACATGTCACTTCCATTTATATTCCATTGGGCAGCCTTAGTCATTTGGCTGTAAGCTCCACAGAAGACTGGCAAATTTAAGGGACAAATGGAATATTTGGTGAACACTGGATCTGCCTCATACATTTACCACGTTCAAGAGACAGATAAAGGGTGAAGGAAGCTTAAAACCTGAGGAAAAAAGAAGAAAAGGAGATCCAGATGCTACACCGGAAGCAGAAAGAGGGTAGGAGAGTGCTGAAGACCAACTATCCCAAAATTTTCCTCTGTTAGGCCCAACCCACTGCTGTTATCAACTCTTCTGGGACAGATATTGACCATCTGTTTGCTCTGTTTCCTCACCTTCAATATGGTGGCAATCCATTATTCTTCTAAGATACTGAGGAAACATAGTATAGAGACATAGGGATAAAATTGTCATGAACCTTACCATACTACTATAATTGGGGTCTGAAAAATCCAGTTGTGTAGAATTTGGTGTCATTATTGCAAGATTAAAGATCTGAAGAGGATAAGCCTGCTGTGGAGGACAGGACCCAATTACCAGTTGTGTCAAAACCAAGTTTGTGTTACCACAGGATAGATTATCATAGGGACTCTGCATATAAATGAAGTCATAACCATTAATTTTTGTGGAGGAAAAGCTAGTCTATGAAAGGTTATTTTCCTGTGTCATCTTTTTGGATATATTTACTTAGAACAAACTATGGAATGTGCCATAATACAAAAGTATCTCCATGCAAATTCAATTCAAATAATTAACTCTCCCCAGATATCTACTGACTGATGAATGGATAAGGAAGAGGTGGTATATATATATGTATATATATATACAAAGGAATATTACTCAACCATCAAAAAGAATGAAGTCTTGCTATTTGCAAAGATGTGGATGGAACTAGAGGGTATTATGCTAGGCAAAATAGAAAAAGAGAAATACCATATGATTTTACTCATATGTGGAATTTAAGAAACAAAACAAATGAACATAGGGGAAGGGAAGGAAAAATAAAATAAGATGAAATTAGTGAGACAAACCATAAGAGATGCTGAACTCTAGGAAACAAACTGAGGGTTGCTGGAGGGAGGTGGTGGGAGGATGGGGTAATTGGGTGATGGATATTAAAGAGGGCATGTGATGCAATCACTAAATTCTACCTCTGTAACTAAAAAAAAAGGAGGAGGAGGAGCAGGAGGAGGAGGAGGAGGAGAAGAAGAAGAAGAAGAAGAAGAAGAAGAAGAAGAAGAAAAAGGAGGGGAGGAAAATGCTAAGAGGTGATCCTGTTATTATTTTTATAAAACCACATCATGGATTTACAAATTAAAGTGTAAAATATTCTACCTTCCCCTAAAAAAATAATAATTAACTCTCAATAAGCTTAGTGTTTTAATTCAATAACAAGCATTTATTACACATTTATCAAAGGCCAATCATCTTTCTAAATGTTCACATGTGTTATCTCATTTATGTTCTAAAACTCTCTAAGTTAGATATGACTGTTTCTTTTTTTCTTCTTTTTCTTTTTTACAACTGAGACTCAGAGAAATTATTTGCCCGGAGCTCAAAAAACAATAGACAAGTTATGAAACCAGGTCTTCTGACACCTGCACTCTTTCTGCTACAACTCCAGCCTCAGTGGAATTAATTAAAAGGTCATTCTTCTTTAATTATTTCTTTTAACTGTATTATTGTGTCCTCACTTTTTACTAAATATGATATATCTGTAAGTAGATCCTAAGTGGCTGATATGTTGGGGTGCATTAGAACAGGTACTCAGCATAAGGTCTATTCCTCACAAATCAGGTACTTTGGCACAGTTTTCAGAGGAAGAAACCAAGACTCAGGGAATTTAAGTGACTGACTTGAGGTGACATTTACTACTACTGCGCCAGAATTTGAGCTCAATCTGTCTGATCCAATTGCATTTCATGGTACCCAGAACCTCTCTATTTGTGGATGAAGAGAAAGGCAGCAGCCCCTGAAGGCTCCACTTACATATGTGATAGAATTATCTCTGGAAAAAGTTTAATTTTCTAACACAATTAGCTAGAATGACAGTCTTATGCAAGAAATTTTATAGCCTTCATCCCTCACACCATGACATTGGAATACAACACTAGGACACAAACAAACAAAAAAAAGCCATCGTGTGAATGGAAGAAAAATTATTTTTAATCAACTGTAAAAATATTCACATAACTATTATAATCAAAAGAAAAGTATCTTTAATGGATGAATAGTAGCAGAATATTCTATTAGCATTCATCAAATGTTCCTAAAATACGTAAGGTTATAAATGTTTTACAAAAGGATATTATCCAGAGATGAGGTCAGCCACCAGCAATTGACTTCTCTTCGTGTCAGGCTGACCTGGCCTTGGCTATAATTTCTGATGAAGGAGCCAGAATGATACCTAGTCATTCAGATATTTGGCAATCTTGTCTAGTCACTAAAGAAAATCAAGGCAGCTAGATGAACATTAGGCAAGATACTCAGAGAAATTCACTGTAGTCTTCATCTTGCCCAGCACCCCATGAAGTCTTGCTGGCTTTATTAGGGGAGCCAGCCAGGACAGCTCCAGAATTTCCTTTCAGAGGGCTTGCAGGCAAGAGGGGTCTTGCTCTGGGCATTGGCATTTGCTTACATTTCACATTCAATAGAGGAAATATTAATTATTCACATCCGAGGAGGGGTGGAGTGGGGGACCAAAACTTGTGGAAATAATTAAAGGAGCAGGGGTGAGTTTCTCAACAAGAGAACAGTTCCCCTGTATCTGAGACCAGAGATCCCCACCCAACACACCGCCAGATTTTGTGACACTCCAGTGGAGAAGCAAATGAGTCTGTCTTCTGGGGACATGGGTGAGAGATGCAGGAACCGTGTGTCTGGGAACAAGAGAGCAAGGGACCAATTGGAGATATCTGGAGAACAAACTGGCCTGAAGATAACCCAGCAGATACCACTGTGGGAAAAAAGACCCACATCAGATCCCCATCCCCACCTCTCTTCCCCCCAACCCACATACTGTCACACTACCTGGAACTTAAAGCAACTCTGGGAAGAAGGGGTATTTTCTCTGAATTGAAAGAGATGTTTAGCCATGGGGCAGGTGATCACCACAGAAATATAAATTATATTAAATATCATTTATAAAAAATAATAAAGTTACCTTTCATGCACATCTGAGTCTGTGGAATAAGTTTAGACCCCACACATGTGTTAACCTGCCAGCCTGTCAACCAGACAACTGGAGGAGATGTACCTGGCTTCTACCTACTTCTGTCCCATTCTCATGAATAGTGCCGATGTATTCACTTCTTCCTTTGCCATTTCTTTTTTTTTCTTTCTTTCTTTGCCAATTCTGTAAATCCAACCCACCATTCCAACGCTTACATGTCATGTGAATGACCAAGTAAAGTCAGTCTCCCTTGGTCTGTTTTATTTTAAAAAATATAAATAACATTATATCCCCTATCATCCTGAAAATCAAACGCCAATGTTAACCCTGTTTTCAGGTTTAAGCCAGTCCTACCTATTCATACATAATGAATTCACCTCCAGGAAAGCAAGTACAGACTTCATTATGATTGTGAGAACTCGTCCTAAGCCTCACCACCAGCCCTCAGGCTAACCTGCTTGTCCCTGGCCTGCCTTTGCTCCAATCTCATCCCCATCTGGTCTCAAACTCTTGATCTCTGACCTTGCCCTCAATCCTACCTTTGGCACTGTGGACTTGATGTTTATACAGAGTCTCCCTGGATGTGACCTTTGACATTTTCCTATGGACTTTGACTTGACTGGTATTCCCTACTCTCAGGGTCTTATTCTACCCTGGGCATAAAATTCCCTACTCCAAGTTCAGCCCTACTGAATTCAAGTCCTCACTTGGGCAGCTCAAAAAATATCTAGTCTGGCCAGTCCTGGCCTCACTGTAAATGATGTACTTTGGCAGACAAAAGGGAGAGGAAAACTCTTTGAAAGGTTTCAATATAAAGGGACACTATTAGTGAGGACCATTTCTCCAACCTAACAACAGCTCATTGCCTGCTCATTCCCATTGCCACCCTGAAGTCTGCTGACTGCCACCCCATTTGATTCTCTTCCAGCTCTGCCTATTTACAAGCAAGTCTCCACATAGTAGCCCCCAAAGCCCAGCCCAATAGGTTATTTTAGGCTTGAATAATGCATGAGTGACAGCATGTGTTTGAAGGTTGGCTATGGGCCCATATGGAGTTCAAATATTTCCTCCACAACTTACCAAGTATGGACTGTGGTTTTCTCATCCAGCAGACAGGGATGATAACATGTCACTCACTATAGGGTTACTCTGAGGATTAACATACATAAAACACCTAGCACCATGTACAGTACACAGTAGGAGCTCAATATTTGTTTTCCCTTACTCCCACCTTCCCTTACTTGGTTGTAACAGTTGGGTTACTTGGTTCCTGAAACATTACTTTGGAGAGAATAGAGCTGGATGGGTCACCTCAGTGAGCTGGTAAAGACCCCCACGTCTCAGTGCTTCCTTGTATTCCTTTTCTCAATCCGCTACTCTCCGTCTACAGTGTTGGCCATGGGCTACTGACTGGAGTGTCATGGGAGGCCGAGTGCAAAGACCAAATATCACCCAGACCCCCTAGTGTGCTCCGATTCTGGGATAATTACTTGCGAAATAAATACTCACTTCAAACCTCCCTGTCTGTTTTTTTAGCTCAGATTTAGGTGGTCTGTTGCATGGCTGATAGCTTGTCCTCTCAGCTCTCTCTCCAAAGTGAACCTAACACCAAAATCTCCTGGGCTATGATGTCGCTGCCACACCCAGAAAGCAGGACAGAGAGGGCTTGATGCTTTTCTGAGGTCAGGTTAGCAATGCACCTACCGAGCAGGTGCAAGGTGAGTCATTGTATTTATGGGACCAAAAATGCAGTAGACGGAGACAGGCAAAGGCCGGCCTATCAGGCCAAAAGAGATTAAGGGGCAGCCATTGTGTTCCTGAAGATTCAAAGAGAATCTTCTTTCTAGTTTCTCCATTTAGGGGCCGGGAGGTCAATCTCTCTTCCTCATCTCTTGGGGCTGGAGTGTTTGCCTTTAGTCAACATGAAGAATCACCTCGAGGTGATTATTATCACATTCTTATCACCTGCACAGCCGCTTGCTACTTAAGGAGCAGGAAGCTCCAGGGATGACCAGGAGCAACACCATCACAGGTAAGGAATGTGAGATGGTTCGATGAGCAAATTAAAATTACTTTCACACGTCTATCAGTTAAAGTAAGAGAAAACTTGGAAATACTTCCCTGCTACTCTTGTTCTAGCACAGTGTATCCAACATATTTTTTGTATAATTGTTTTAAAAAAATTGAAGATGGAAAGAACACAGAATATGTATATAATACCTGAACCTGAGCCTGCAAAGAAAGGAAGAAAGAAAGAAAGAAAGAAAGAAGAAGGAAAAAAGAAAAGAAGAGAAAAGAAGAGAAAAGAAAAGAAAAGAAAAGAAAAGAAAAGAAAAGAAAAGAAAAGAAAGAAACTAACTCAGTATAGGGGCACCTGCGTGGCGCAGTCAGCTAAGTGACCGACTCTTGATTTCCACTCAGGTCACGATCTCAGGGTCCTGGAATCGAGCCCCATGTCTGACTCCGCACTTAGCACAGAATCTGCTTGAGTTTCTCTCTCCCTCTGCCTCTGTGCCTCCACTGATGCTCTTCTCTCTCTCTCTAAAATAAATAATACATCTTTTTAAAAAAGAAAACTCAGTATAAAGGATCTTTTTGAATATGTTAATTATAACAAAAAAACGTGTAAAGTATTGAAAAGTTTCTATAGCCATGTCCCAAAAAGTTGAAATAACTTAAATTATAAAGTGATAGAGGTCCCTATTGAGAGTAGATAATTTACGGTGTTTGTACAGGGAAAGACATTAGCCAACTACAATTCATGCTAAGGAGGATTTTGAACAAAGTCCAGATGGTGTTTCAGCAGTAAAATGTAGTTATCCTGGGACTATCTGGTCAACAACAAAATCACCGAAGTCAAGCTCACTGTTCCTTATAAGAATCAAGTTCAACAGAAGCAGGACCAAAAACAATGTAAAACAGTTGTACAATATTTTTATGTTAGGGATGGCACTGCTATGTTTATTTTATTGCCTCATTTTTATTTAATGTACAAATCATATTTGTACTGCAGCAAAGAGGGAAAAAGGGCAAAAAAGTCCACATTCTCATCATCTTAATACACATAATTACAAGCACACATAATTCAACACAACCGAAATCAAAGCACAGCTTCAATTCACATTCTTTTCCCCCCTTTAACTAAATACTAAATAATCATTACATATCATCATTTTTGGCAGCTCCATAACATTCTAATTTATGTACCATAATATATATTCAAGTATAAACTTGCCATAGGACACCCTCAGATTTTTTTATTCTTAGAAATAAGACTACAATGTATCTCAAGTGAACAACTCTTGTCCCTTTCTGAATTTTCTTAAGCACCACCGTCTTTTTTAAATGTGACAACATAGCTCCAATATTTCCTTCAAATGAATTTTGGAACTTTTAAAGAAAGACAAATTATTGTTTTTATGTTTAGTGCCTCTTCATATCCGTGCTAATATCCTCACCTTAAAATTTTCCATTTCATAAAGCTGTCACCAAATTCTACTGAGCTCAGATGACTGCTCACAGTAAGTTCCATTTTACTTGGCTCCAGTCAATTACAGGAATATAGATGATTTACAATCCAAATCATTTGAGCTCATACATTTCACATAGGGTAAAACGGAGTTGACAACCTCACTTGAAAATGTTAAAAGGATAGTCCATGTTTTCATGCACTAGTAAGTGATTTCTCAGTTAAATCTGAATGAATTTGAATATGTAATAGAGCCAAAATAGCACACAAGTCTGGATTTTGTGGAAAGCACAGCATGGGATCATTTCTATACTGAGATTAAACATTTCATTAATCAGCAAAGGCTCAAATCTATTTTTCCTTTTTATTCTCGATTCAGTAGCTCCCTTCATGCTAGTGCTTCTTTTCTAGAAATAGAAATAAGAATGCTTTTCTTAGAAAAACTGTAAGTTTTATTTAAAAATTGTTAACAGCAATCTGCTTGTGACAATATTATATGATTTCTAAGTTGTCTAGAAGCTCATTACATACTTAAATTATACACTTAAATTGCTTTCCCTCTGTCCTCCTCAGTGATTTTTTACTGAAGGAGGGTGTGGGCAGGCAGACCTCCCCTAGCTACACAGGTTGAGGGCAGTAGGACCACTTGGGAAGAAATCGGGACACAGGAGAACAAGCTTTGAGTCATCCTCTTCTATAGTAATTGATAAGTTGATTCAATTCATATGGGCATTAAGGAGGAATAGGTACTGATAACCTTATCAGAAGAATTCATGTTTGTCATGGAACACTACATCAAAAACTAATGATGTACTATATGGTGACTAACATAACATATTAAAAAATTTAAAAAAAAAGAAAGAAAAATTCATGTTTGAGTCATTCTAAAGATAGAGTCCTCTATTTCCTTAGCAAAGCCTGGTGTGGGAACGATAAAAATGAGTTATTTAAAAAACATCGTATAAGACATGCTTCGAGGAGGGTGGGGTAGTAGGAGAGAAACTATGGGTTTTAATTTGGAGCTATGAACAGCAAAGGAATTGAATTCAATTTTCACAGATAATAAATTTATAGTTCAGAATCAGTCATTAGAATAAACCTCACTAGAATGAGAGGAAGAAAAAAAGGTAAACACATTATTCCACACATCCCACAGCTAGATGCAGTACCAGTTCACTCATGTGGCTGATGTTAGTCTAATCTTCATGGTTTTATTCTTTATGACGTTATCTCACATGAAATAGAAGAAGAAACAAAATCAGATCCAGGAAAGAAATGTGCCAGACTAATCACTTTAGGAAAGAAATATTGCCATTAAAAACATAATTCTGGCAAATTTCACAGCAACATAAAAAGGAAACAATTGGCTTCAATAAGGATCCAGTTTACCAGGAGGGCATTACAGATACCAAAGTGCTTTAGGAAAGACTAAAAAACTTGACTGCAGTCTGAAAAAGGAGGCACTGAAATCACCTGCTACTGAAGGATTTCAATCTGATGAGGAAAATGTTTGATCCTTGTCTGATATTCCATATTTTTCAAAGAAAGGATCATGGAAAACTTCTTCCAGTTATATTTAAGTATGAGAATACAATGATTTATAAGAGCATTAAAATTATGTTACATGTTATATTATATACTCAACATATATTATATTCAAAGTATATTCCGATACTGCTGTACCAAGGTAACTCCTCTCTTACTTTCCTTTCTTTTCCTTTTCTTCTTAAAAAAGTTCATATTCTCTGGCTTTCTCTTAGTATACTCTTTTAACTGCCTCGTTTTAATGTTTTTATTGAAAAATAGGGTATAATTCATAAATAAATATACCAGAGAAAGGTGACAATGCCTAAACTCATCTCAAAAGTTCATCTTAGTCTTGTAGACTTCCAATCTGAATTAAAGATGAGTAAGTGTTTATTAATTTCTAAGCACAGGTGTGGAAAGAATAGTCCTCGTTCTAGGGGAAATGGAGAAGTTAAGACACGATCGCTATCTCAAACTGACAATTGAACCCTTTGAACTTTCTAGAAACGGAGATAACACTTGGAAGAGTAGAACGGCAATTTTGGTTGACATAATGGCTGGGAGCGCTACTGGCGTTTAGATCCCAGAAGCCAGAGATACCCGATGTCCTCAATATTCCAGATGGTTCTATACTCCAAAGAACGGTTTGATTCAAGATGCCAACTGCCCTTTAAACCCAACTGAGAAACCCCTGGGAAGTTTGAGTTTGATACTGTAGACCCCGATGCATTCACTCATTAACAAAGGACTGTTGAGCACCCACTGTGGTTTAGACACCGTGCTAAGACTGTCAGAGATGCACACATGAGCAAGGCTCAAGCCTGCAATCTATTGGGGGAAAATGATATGAAAATCAACCATCGTACTATTTGAAAAATTGCTATAGTATAGAAGGAAGGAAGGAATTCCAAGAGGAGTCCTTCATTCAACAAGATTCACCTGAACCTTTAATTCCTATGGAAATTATTAGGAAATGTTTCCAAAAAGAGATTAACACCTAAAATGCATGCTTGTCAAGTGTTCATTTATTTCTTCACAAATATGTATTGCGTATAGGCACTGTGCTACATACTGGGATTATAGCACCGGACCAGGCAGACATGGCCCCTGTTTTCATGGACCAAATATTCTAGTAGGGTTGATAGTCAGTAAATAAAACACCAATAGTGTGATAAATGCCACAAGGGATATTGGTTGTTCTGATAGAAAATATTAGGGATGTATGGAGCTATGAAAAATATGGTTAGAAAAGTCCTATCTAAAATGGTGATATGTGGAGCCCCTGGGTGGCTCAGTCAGTTAAGCATCTGACTTGGTTTTGGCTCAGGTCAGGATCTCATGAGTCATGAAATCAAGCCCTGTGTCAGCTCTGAACTCAGTGTGGAGTCTGCCTGAGATTCTTTCTCTCTCTCTCTCTCCCTCTTCCCTTCCCCTCACTCACATGCTATCTCTCTCTCACACACAGAAAAAAATCTTAAAATAAAATAGAACGGTGACATTTGAGTTATGACATGAAGGATGAGAAGGAGGGAGTCACGTGAGGTAGTAGAGAGTGAAAAGGATTCTAAGAGAAGCAATTACAGGTACCTGAAAACAATATGGCCTGTTTTAGAAAATGAAGGAAGGGCACTGTGACAGAGTGTAGGAGAGCAATGTGAGGTGACATTGGAGAGGGAGGCAGGAGCCAGGGCCTTCAGAGCACTGAAAGCCAGTGCAAGAATTTTGGACTTTATCAAAAGTGTAAAGAGAAGCCACTGAGGGTTTGTTTGTCTTGCTATCAAGGGGTTTTAAACAGGAAAATAACTCGATTGGATTTACTTTTCTAAAATGTTGTTTTGGAGGCTATTTGGAGACTGAATTATAAAGAGGCATAAATGGAGGCAAGGAAGCCAGGGAGGAGGCTACATCATGAATGTGTGTGAAAGAAGATGGGGGTTGAACTAGGATGATGGTGGTGGAGATGTAGACACCAGAGGCCTGAGATGTACTGAGGAGGTATAATAGTTGGGACCTAGGGATGGGTCAGAAGTAAGAGAAGGTTCAAAACCTGGTTTATTTCTGCTCAAATCTAGGTAGTCAGTGGTAGCAGATACAGAGATGGGGAAGAAAGAAGGAGAAGCAGGGAGAACAAGGGAGGAATTTCAGATGTTCCACTTTGGACGGGTTAAATTTAAGAAGCCAGAGACATCCAGGCAGGAGTATGTAAAGGAGACTTCAGCTGAAGATAAGCTTAGGAGTCATCGGCACACAAGTCCATGACAGAAAGCTGTGGAACTAGATGAGATCTCCAAAAGAGAGACTTTAAAGAGAGAATAGACTGGGATCATGCCTTGGAGAGCCCCAATGCTTAGGAGTTCATTAGAGGAGGAAGAGAGAGCAAGGAAGGCTAAGAAGGAGCAGTCAGAGAAGTCAGGAAAATCTGTGAGGAGCCAAGGAGAACAGACAAGAACAGTTTAGCCAGGAAGAGAAAGGTTGTGGACAGGAGTGGGGAAGGGGAAAGGGAAGAAAACTTCAGGCAAAGACCGGGGATTGAATGAGAGTGCACAGGCAGCTTTAGGGACCCAAGCTAGCCCAACAGAGCTGAAGGAAAGGGTCCAAGTGAGGAGATGCTGGAGATATTTTAGGGAAGGTGGAAAGACATCAGATTATGACAGATTGTCCTTGCCATTCTAAAGAGTGTGAATTTTGTCATGAAGGCATTAGGAGTCTAGTAGAGGATTTTAGGCAAGGAGGTGACACAGATTAATACATGTTGTAGAACAGACCCTCTAGAAGCTCTGAGGAAAAGGGAGAGGAAAAGAGAGGAAGGGAGCCCGATTTTAGGAATTCAGTAACTCTTCAGGAAGACACCAAATTAGGATGCTGGGAATGGGTTAGAGAAGAGAGAACAGATTGGTGACGTATTTAGGAGGTAGAAAGAACAGGATTTGGAAATGGGGGGTGATGAGGGAAGTCTAGGATGATTTCAGGTTTGACCTTCCAATGATTCCAAGATTTCTCATGCAATTGACCAAAGTGAGGAAAACAAGACTAGGTGCAGGTTGGAGGGAGGAAGGGGATATGTTTGCACATGTCAAGTTAGAGGTGCCTGTGGCATATCCACCTGGAAATATGGACCTGAAGCAAAGGCAAGCGGCCTAAGGTAGCTATGCATTTAAGAGTCCTGGGCTCATGCATGGTAGTTGAAAGCCCTGGAAAGAGGATGTGGAAGGAGAAGACCTAGAGTTCAGCATTAGGGGAATCCTGCATTCAAAGGTCAAGTTAAGGAAAGACTGGTTAGTAAAGTTGGAGAAAAATTAAGAGAATGATGTCCTAGACATTAAGGAAAGAGAGAAAGAAGACATGGTCAATAGAATTAAATATTACAGAGGTTAGGAAAGAAAGTGTATGAATGTACATGGATACATACATAATATAGAGAGATAAATAGAAATCATTAGTATGTAGACATATACACTATTAGGGACTGAATGCTTGTGCCCCTCTCCCCACAAATTTGTATGTTGAAAGCCTACCTCTGGCTGTGATCATTTCAGGAAATGAGGTTTGGGGTAATTAAGATTAGATGAGGTCATGAGGGTGGAACCTTCATGAATGGGATTACTAGCCTTATAAAAGTCACAAGAAAGCTTTCTTCCTCTCTCTGCTCTCTGTCAGGTGAGAGCTAGTGAAAGACAGCCATCTGTGAAGTAGAAAATGGCCCTCACCAGACACTGAATCTTCCAGCATCTTAATCTTGAACTTCTCAGCCTCCAGAACTGTGAGAAATAAATTCCTGTTTACAAGCCACCCTGCCTATGGCATTTTGCTATAACAGCCCAAATGGACACACACACACACACACACACACACACACACACACACACAATCTCCATTGTTCCATTAAGATGTCAGAGGAATTAAATGACCTTCCACGTTTTAAAAAATAAAGTAGGAGCTGAGCACAGAAAATTTCAATCATGGACAAGAGGAAATAAAGATACCGCTTGGGAGTCAGCTTTTTGCATTGTTGTCATTTAATCTATGAGTGTGGAAGTCTTTTAGTGTGTGATACGAATATTATATGATGTATAATATCAAGGAAAATCAAACATTGATATATATAAAAGTACTGAACAAATAACAAAGAAAAAGAGGGAAACTATGGGATACACGTTCACTGTGACCTGCTAACCACCTCATCTATAAAACAAAATTATTTTGAGTAATAATTTTACAATAATCAGTAATCGTCATTTTTGAGTTTCTCTTTCATTTTAAAGCAAACAAATAATTTTTTAAAAATAAACTTTAATTTTAAATATATTATTCCAATTCAGTAAAATATTGCATTTACAAGGAAAAATTTTCACTAACCAAACAAAAATATCACACTTCATAGTTCAAACTCTGTTATACTCTTTTAAATTTTAAACAAAAACTACAAACTCTAAGGGGCCACTTAGTATGACAGAATGGAAACGACCCAAGTTCTGCCTTATGATCACTTGTTCATTTTGAACCTTCTGCTTAAATTCAGGAGTATGAGGTATCACAGGGATTGAAGACAAGAACTGCTCCTGAGGTGAGCTCAAAAGTTTCAAACGATCTTGAACTTATTCTTGGAAGGAACATATATAGTAGCTGAGTCCCTATGTGTTGGGGCGACTGTATAAAAGGGAAGTGCTTCAAATCAACTTTCACATCGACTTGGATGCCCACTGAAGGATAAGTTATTAAAATGTTCTAATTGGAAAGTCGCAGATACAGTTAAAACTCAACGGTAACCACAGCAGTTACTTGGAATGTAGAGGAACAAAGGACATTTTTTGAGGAAGAGGAATTTCTCATTGACATTGTTTGGAATTACTGGCACATGGTGATAATAAAAAGCAGATCAACTTCAAGTCAGTTTTATCATTGTTTTTAAATTCTATACTGAAAAGGCACACCCTTACTGCTTGCACCCAGTGCAGTTCACTCATGCCCCCTCTACCCTTGGTGAGCCACTGGGGATAGGATCTGCCGTCCATAGTTTGGTAAAGCTCCCTGACCGCCACCACGGCCATGCTTCACCCCACCCTGTGGAGGCCCTGCTGAGAACCAATGCGTGTCATGGTTTCAGAGAATGAGATAACTACATTAAGCACCTACAGAAAGCACAGGGTTATTTCCTGTTTTCTGGGCCTGGACTACATTGGCATTTGGAATGCTGTGGAGTGGGCAAGGGTTGGAATATAAAGAGGTGATCGGCATAGGGATCATAGTTTTCAAAAATTGGTGCATTCTCCAAGGGAAAAAGGATAAGAAGACAAAGGCAGCAACCTAGTTCTGAGGGTTAGGTAAAGCCCCAGGCAAGAAAGGAAAATATGAGAGAAGACAGCCAACCAATGAGTGGTCTGAGGAACTAACTAACTAAATAAGTAACAAGAAAAGAAAACAATGGCTTTAGGGAAGCCGAGGGAGATGGGCATTTAGAAAGAGGAGTGTCTGCACTGGTGGATGCTACAGAAACTAGGAGAATGGGGACTGAAAGAGAGCCATTGTGTTTGTCCAGGAGCTCACTAGCAATTTTTTAGAGACCAGCTTTAAAAAACGAATGGAGGCAGAAACTTGCTTCTATGTGGAATTAGGAAATGAAGTAAATGGTACCAAAATGAAAGGTGGAGGATTCAGATCACTCATTAGAGAGTTTGACACAAGAAAGAAAGAAATCAATTGAATAGTGGTTAACCCTATGACAGTACACAGGAGAGCTTTTTTGTTTGTTGCCTTTGATTTTTTTTTAAGATGAGAAGACATGTGTAAACTAGAAAAAAAGGAGGAGACATGCAGAGAATACACTGGGAGTAACCTAGATTAACACTGCGCCATGACAGGCTGGTAGTGGGTGAGCAGGTGAAGGGAGAAGGAGCAAAGCACTGAAGTCACTAACGGTGGCATTTAGACAAAATGGGCTCCAAGGGAGACGTTAGTGACGAGTTGGGTAAAGTTGAAGGAATCAAATAATTGGAGACTTGGTGTATAGGGAAAGAAGGTTTAATAGCTCTGGAAATTGGAAATATGCAGGTTGCGGTCACAGATTAATTTCAAGACTATGGAACTGGAGCCAACATCAGCTGATCTTCAGGCCGGATGGGATTCCTAACCCTAAGAAACATTTAAAGGCTATGATTAAGCAAGTGAATAAACGAGTGCTCTAGAGATACCTGATGAATCAGAATATAGCAGATACAGCCAAAGGTTACAGCTGATAGTCTTCTAGAGAGTGGGTGGTGGAGCACTTTTTAGACGCACGCTAAACCACACGTGGGATTTTGAATCTGGGTGTCTTTGTACCTTAAATAAGGGATATGTAGGGTAGTTTTCATTGAGATTCAGGTGGCAAAGTCCTTAATGCTTTTCCTTATCATCTGTAACATAACTACTCATTCTGCTGGAGATGAGATTTATTAGATTTTCAGGATGAAATAACACCCAGAGGCTGACCAGAATTTATGAAGCCTAGTAGGAAGGCTTTTACCATAATTAACTTTACCAAGAAGTTTTTCCTTATATTTTTTAATTATAAAAATAAGAAATCTCAATGTGTACATTTTGGAAAAAAATACAAAAATGCATTAAGAAGAAAACAAAACTCTTCCTTAACCCCAACATTCACAGCCCAACATTGCTCATATTTTTCTAGAGATGTCTGCATTTGTGTGTGTGTGTGTGTGTGTGTCTATGTATTTTAAAGAGATGACAGTTTTGGAAAACTGTAGCAGTTTTCTAGGTAGACATTAAAACTTCCTCTAAATAAAAAAATACAAAAGAAATTAGAAAGGGAAACAATATGTCTGCCCCTGTCCTCTTTGTCAATTTCTGGGTTTCAATTTAATTAAACACTTTGCGTATTTAATGTCTATAATTGAAATCAAAAAGCTTGGCCATCTAACAGTGCTTTTGATGTCTAGGCATTAAGAATTTAAGTGATATTTCATGCTTAAATTATTGAAAGATGAATCAACTTTTTAAAACCCTTAAAAACTATTTAAATTTATGAAATAGATGGTTCACGCCCAGAAAGAATTAATGTAGATTTTCAAAGAGCCCAACTTAATGCTGATTTTTCTTGTTGCTGTTCATAGGAAGAAAGATGTAACTAAAACAATAATAAAAGGCACTTGGGTGGCTCAGTTGGTTAAGCATCTGACTCTCCTTTCAGTTCAGGTTATCATCTCAATGGGTGGTGAGATCAAGCCCTGCCTCAGGCTCCAGGCTCAGGGATTCTGCTTGAAGAGTCTCTCCCTCTGTCCCTCCCCCAACTCATGTGATCTCTCTCTCACTCTCTCTCCCTAAAAACAAACAAACAAACAAACAAACAAACAATAATAAATAGATGTCTTCACTTGGAAATCAGGAAAACCCCAAAAAAAGCTGGAATAAAGGCCAAAGATCCTCAACTCATCAAGGACCTGGGATTAAACATTAAGCAATAATACTTTATTTTTTCTTAATGGTGTAAGGTGGGTAAATTCACAATAAATAAAACCCATAACTTCTCAACTCCTCCCATTTTAAGTTGACAAGTATGAATATGTCCTATAAAGCAGATGGGTAAGCAATGCAGTTGTCTGAATAATTCAGGAAAGGAGTATTAGGTAGAAAAAGTTGTACCCAATAGCTCCAAAAAACAGAGACAAAAGAGGGATTTCATCTAAGTGGTTGTCTAAATGGTTATCCAAACCTGTCATATCAGAATTAACAGTCAACATTTTATTTTTATTTTTAATCTCTTATTCCAAATCATACATCAAAATAATATCAGACATTTACTTTTGTTATTTTGATGAAGTGCTAAAACCTGAGTACATGGAAAACTGTCTCTAAATAAAACCTTTTAACTCAAATTGGAAGAAGTGGACTGACCTTCGTTTTATTCCATGTTAACAGCGCTAGCTAGTAAAATTTATAGTAAAAAATTGGCTTGTTCCTTCAGGCAGCATCTCACCATCACTGGAATAAAGCTAACATCCAATGTGCTGGCGGGGCTGCCTGACTTCAGCTGTTTATTTCATAGGTAATTAGTAAAGATCTTTTATATTCTGCTAAAAGGGTCATTCCAAGAAGAAATAGAAAACACCGGACAAAGAAAATATGAGTTGATCTTGTCAGCATCAAGGATTTCTCTGCAGGAGATCTTGCTGTGGCTTTCATTATTACAACAACCAATAGGTGTTGCTATAGAAACTATACTGTTAACAAGCTAACAGAACAAGGCAGAGGCAGAAAAATGATGAAACTGGAGGGGAAAAAAAGAGGAAAAAGAAAAGGCTCTAACGTTTGGTTCTTGTAAATGAGTCTCTTGCTTTAAAACCTTACTTATCTCTCCTGGTTTTCCCCTTTATACTGCACGGATAATGTGTGACCAGTAATAAGAACAATATAATAAATTCACACAGCCCTCTTCAGCAAGGTCTCAGAGAGCTTTATAATTCAAAATGAAATTAAAAGCAACAATAAACCAATACCTTTAAAAATTAGGACTTTAAAGTCCGAAGTGATCCAGACAAGTAATGAGGTATCTCCTACCCCCTCAAAGATAGAAATACTACAAATTCATCATCTGTGTATGCCAGATGTATTTGAGAAATCTAGTCAATGTGGTCAAAAGTGAAATACATCATCTAGGTTCAATTAATAATTGGGTTATCAAAAAAGAATATTATTCAAGGATTTTTTAAAGTATATAGTTAGATTAAAATGTTATAAAAAATCTATGTGAAACCTCAATCTCAGATAGTGTGAAGGGGTTTGAATTTGACCTTTCCTACCCCCTCTCCCAAACTCTTAACATTCAGGTTAGATAAAAAGGTAGGGAATTAAATTCAAAATATATACGAAGTACATTTATAACTCAACTGCTTTAGGATTGCAGGCTAAAACCCTTTTCCCATTTCTATTCTGTAATTACCTCCTTTATAAGCCTAAAACCCTCCCTGCAAAATTCACCACCTTCCAAAGGATCTCTGTACATAAGGACAGGAGGAAACATAGCCATTTCTTTTAAACACTGCTCCTCAAAAGAAAAAAGAACACAGTTACACAGCCTCCCTTCCTCACCAACACAAGTCATCAATGGCCTGTGAATATCACTAAGGTTGAATTAATGCTCAATGCTCAAATTACAATGTCTCTTCACCTGATTGATTTCTGTGCCCCTAGAAAATGTCTCCCAATTATCTCTGGAAGTCCCCGAAGAGCTGATCATGTGTGCTAACCAAAGGTTCCCCCCTGTCACAACCAGAGGGCTGCCTCTGTCCTCTTTCTCTTTCTCTGGGAACTCTGCTCTCCTGTTCACAAGCCACAAGGAATCTTTACTATACCTCCTGTTAGTGGATCTCTTCACAGGACCCCAGAATCCATGAGGAAGAGGAAAGAATGTCCTGCACCTCAACAAAGCCTGCTTTCATTTATTCAACAGATCATTTTTTGGCAAATCTGCCCCAAAGTTGCCCTGCTTGTGTGCAGTGTTGCCCAAAATGCTTTCTGGCAACAACTCTTTTAGCTTCTATATCTAAGCTCCAACTAGACAATATCTGTTTAAAAAAAAAAAAAGTAATCCATTTCCAAGTTGTAACAACATTATTCAGGCGCAGAACAGTCTCAAACCTGCTTAGAACATTTTTTAAAAGACCCAGGGAAGCAGAATTTGCAGACATGTGACTCTATTTACCACTCAGAAGATATGGAATATTTTTGTCTGGAGCTCCTTGGAGCCACTGATCTCAAACATCTTGCTAAATTGTAGTTACTACTTTAAGTTTGCCAAACTCTATGGGTCATTTGAAAGCTTGTCCCAGACAAAGAGACAGTCTGTGGCCAACTCTCCATTCTGCTTCTGGGAAGTGGGAACACTGCAGCGTTTGAATAATATTTTGTCCTACTTCTAACCTTGTCATCAAGATTTCAAAGGTCTTAGGGCTAAATTTCAATCCAGACTCAAACTCAGGTACCTTATTGCCTTTGCACGACATTTCTGCAGGATGGAAGAATCGAAGCATTTCATGATCTTGACGATGGAGAGAGCACCTGGGGAGATCCCCAAGAATAAGGAAAAGACAGACACAGGGGCAGAAAGTTTCCTAAGTCCATCCACTTTGACAATAGGAATGTCAAAGGAATAGGAATGTCTACCCCAAGAATGTTGGGTGTCAGGGCAGTCCATCAGTAGTTCCATCTGCATGCGGGAGGTAGCAGAATGGGCACATGCTTATGTAGGCTTATAAGAACACGCACACAGGGACCGGATTGCTTTCGGTAGGGAAATAGGTACATAAATTATGGTAATCATAGAGAAATACCACAGAGGAGTTAAAATGGTAGAACAAGATCTATATATAAGATGAAATATCTCAAAAATATAATATTGAATTCAAAAAGCAGGATTCTCTTGATAGATAGATATAAATTGTCAAATATGCCCAACGATACTATATATTATTGATGTATACAAACATACGTGATCTTCCCACCCTAGTTTCTCTCTCTCCTTCTCTATTCAGAAACCCTTAAGCAACAACACCATCCTGCTCCCTCCTTATACCCTTGTGGTCTTACTCACCTCCTTACTTCCTTCTGATTCTGCAGAGGGAAGTCCCAAGATCCAAGACTGGTTCGTCTGTGGAGGACGAGATAGAAACAGACTGAACATAGGACAAAGGAAAGGAAGGCCTGGACTCTTGAATATAATACATTGTACCCCATCCTTACTTAAGGTAAGGAATGGTAGTCCTGAATCTACGTTTTAAAATTGTGATTAAAAAACACATAACATAAAATTTACCATCTTAACCATTTTTAAGTGTGCAATACAATAGTGTTAATGATATGCACATTGTTGTGCCACAGATATCTAGAACTTTTTCATTTTGCAAAACTGACACTCTATACCCATTAAACAACAGCTACCTTCTTCCTCCTCCCCATAGCGCCTGGCAACCACCATTCTACTTTCTGTTTCTAGGAGTTTGACTACTTGAGATACCTCATATAAGTGAAATCATGCCTTGTCTTTTTGTGTCTGGCTTATTTTGCTTCGCATAAGGTCCTCAAGTTTCATCCACGTTGTAGCATAGGACAGGGCTTCCTTCTTTTTTTAAGGCTGAATATTATTACATTGTATGTATATACCACATTTTCTTCATTCATACATCCATCAATATGTATTTAGGTTGCTTCTACCTCTTGGCTATTGTGAATAATACCAAAATGAATATGGAAGTACAGATATCTTTTCAATACCCTGTTTTAGATACCCAGAACTGGGATTGCTGGATCATATGGTAGTTCTACTTTTAATTTTTTTGAAAACCTTCTATATTCTTTTCCATAGCAGCAGCACCGTTTTACATCCCCCACCTGAAAGCTATTGGTAAGGTACTAAAAGAACGTATAGCTTTTAGAAGGAGTGACCAAAAAGAACACAGCACCTACAAGCCCAACCAGGTAGAGGAAAAGGCAGGAAAAGGAGCAGCAGGAAAACCACAGGAGCATTTGAACACAGATTCCTAGACCAGCAATCTAGGAAAAGGAACAGAGTCATCTCCCTAACCTGATAAAGTCCAGTTTTCATCAGCCCTGGGCCAGAACTAACAGTTCCCTTCACATCCCCACTCTGAGTACCAAACTTTAATGGACCACACTCCAGAGCTAGTTCCACAGCCAGCCTTAACCGGCCAGTCTACTCGGGACCATGTCCATGCTGTGACCGGGAGGCTCTGGGAGGACCATGGCATGGATGTTGCAGAGGACGCCTTTCCTGCCTTCTCTTGATCCGTTAACAATGTTAGTCTGCTCTGAGAAAATTTGACCACTGGTGGAAACACCGTAATATATTTTGCCTTCGAATACTCTCATATTTAAACAACAGCAAAAAATTTGTGTGGCAAAATTCTATTCAGAAAAAATATATATATTAGAGTTACAAAACACCTGCTTATGTCTGTGTTGAGTTTTGGACTACCAAGTAGAAAGAAATGATTTGATTTATCGTGTTTATCAGGACTCAGTTTGCTGAGGCTGGAAATTCATAAATCCTAGCCTGAAGAGGAAGGGAGGAAAGGAAAGAAGGGAGGAAAGGAGAAAAGGAAGAGAGAAAAGAAATCAACCGACATAACCAAAAAGAAAAGACAACGGTAGCCTGATCTCAAGAAATCCACTCCTCGGGGCGCCTGGGTGGCACAGCGGTTAAGCGTCTGCCTTCGGCTCAGGGCGTCATCCCGGCGTTATGGGATCGAGCCCCACATCAGGTTCCTCCACTATGAGCCTGCTTCTTCCTCTCCCACTCCCCCTGCTGTGTTCCCTCTCTCGCTGGCTGTCTCTATCTCTGTCGAATAAATAAATAAAATCTAAAAAAAAAAAAAAGATATTAACCTTTAAAAAAAAAAAAAAAAAGAAATCCACTCCTCAGCTCCTCTGTAGCTTCATCTCGGCTTCGTTTTCGCTCTGCAGTCTTGCTTTTTCCACATGGTGGGAGGCAGGCCTAGGGCTACTGCCAAGCTTGTAACCTTGAAGCTCCATGGACAAAGAGAAAAGCTTTCTTTCTTCAGTTGTAGCTTGAAAAAATCTGAGGGAAGAACTTTAACCCAATTAACCAATCAGGTAGATAAGGTGTTATAATTGGCCTAGGTTGAGTTGGGGACATTTGCTATGACAAATCACAGTGGTCAAAGAATGAAGGTGATTCAATAAAGAGCATCAGAGGAAAACACTGGAATGGAGGGAAGAAGGAGTGGATTCTTAAAGATTGGGGCCCAGATAAACTCATTGCAGGATCCCTGTGAGCCCATCAGCCAGCACAACTTGGGGCTACTCTACCCAGATTATTTCCTTTGTAGTAGAGGGCATACTACACAAAAAATTTAAACATGGAAGACCTGCAAAGAAAGTGTGAGGAAAGCTGATAAACAATGGATTATTTAACAATACGTTCATTTTTGGCGCTGGGGAGAAAGGCAATGTTACTTAAAAGATAGTTTTAGACCTTTTAGACCTTTTCTTTTTAAGGCTGACCACTTCAAATATAAAAAACCAACCAAACTAACAAACAAACAAAACCACAAATGAATTCTCCCCCACACGAAGTATAGAATGCAGGCTGCTTTCTATGAAAACGAAATTTTTTTTACATGACCCCTTTCTGTTTCTTAGTGATATATATGCAATCCTCTTCACCTAATGCTCTGAACATGAGAATCCACGTCTTAGGAGGAACATTTTTTAAAAATATTTTTTATTATATTATGTTAGTCTCCATACAGTACAATCCTGGTTTTTTATGTAAAGTTCGATGATTCATTAGCTGCGTATAACACCCAGTGCACCATGCAATACGTGCCCTCCTTACTACCCATCACCGGTCTATCCCATTCCCCCACCCCCTCCCCTTTGAAGCCCTCAGTCTGTTTCTCTAGGAGGAACATTTGAAGAGTAGATCTGAGTTGTGGATATTAGACTGCTCTCCACAAAAGCATATCTGAATTTTTCTTATCACAAGCTTTGAAGAAAGATCAAGATTACTTGGAAAATTTCTTGGAGTCATCATGCCACTAGGTCCACAGGTACCCTAATAACACCCTCACGGCAAAGGAAGATGTAAGCTTGCTATTCAGAGTCCCCCCCACCCCACTCAAACCTTAAGTTTCATGGAGGTAAAAATTGGAAATAAGTGCAAGTGCGTGATCATTTTCTTTTGGTTCTTCCTTCTCAAGTTGTATCGCTGAATTATAGCACAAGAACACGGGCTAAGACATGGAATAGATGAGTTCTAGTTCTGGTTGGGACAGATCACTCTACCTCCCTAGACAAAGTATTACAGAAAGGTGGAAAAACAAATTTTAGGTTTCTTTCAACTTTTTATTTAATGATTCTATATGGTAGGAGACCAAAGTTACGATTAGTGCCTACACACAGAGTCAGGTTTCTTGTTTCAAGAGAGCATCCATATCAGCATGAGATTTCAGTCTTTGTTAAGAATTTATGGATTAAGACTCGTGGATTAAGCTGTGCCTCTCCAGGGCTGTGGAGCAGAGGGTAGCAGATAGAAGTTGGATAGGACAACCAAGCAGGAGCAAGAGCTCTGGAATATTCAAGTGCAGCATAAATAAATTCACTGTAGGGTTCAAAGGACACATTTATCAGAAACAGGTGTTTAAGTGATCTGGAGAGTCAGAAATGGAGCGCTGCTTACTCACGGGCTCCTTTAGATGGCCTCATTTTCATGGAACTTCATTTACTCACCGTTTGATTATGATTGAGTTTTCTTCGTTGCCTTGCCTGTCTCCTCACCCTTACCCCCCTCATCCTCCACTGCCAGCAATGTTCCCATTTTGCTTTCTGAAAGCCAAAATATAGCATAGAAACAATCATTTGAGCAGTTTGTTTGCATACATAGAATAAATCAAATATGACTTAGAAGTAAACACAACACAACAAAACAGACAAGCCATTGACTGTTTTCATTCACTCAACAAGGATCAACATGTCATGTACTTTTCTCACACTTGGGACACACTGGCAGCAAAAAAGTCCCTCTCACCCTGGAGGTTTACATCCTAGTCAGGTGAATTAAATGACAATCAGTAGACAAATAAATAGATAATATGATACTTTTACAACATATAGTATCATAAATGCTGTGGAGAAACTTAAGAAGAGCCAAGGGAATTGAGAGAAACAGGGTACTGGGGAGAGGTCAGTAATTTTGAAAGGGGTGATCCCAGAGCTGGATTTTCTGCAAAGCTAATGGAACTGAAGCCTTCAGTGTTATGCAGCCTTTCCAATAAGTTTTGTAAAGAGTGCAAATGTATGAAGTTTTAACTGAAACTGGTTACATTGCCATCTTCTTCCTCTCATTTCCCCTCCATCACACTTTGCATCATGCGGGGTGGTGTTGGTAGGTCTTGGGCATATTTAGGGTATCGCTAAGGGGGGTTTGAACTAGAAATCCATTTAGTTTGGTTTTAGTGAGATATAGTTACGTAGTTCACTGTCATTGCTGCTTATAATACTGCTAGGAAGGTTTCACAGACCAGTAAGCATTAGAACTAGGATTTAAATTGAGCATTTGTCCCCTCTGGTTTAATTACAACACAATACTTACCACTTTTCATGTGCTTAGTTTTCCATTAAGAAGCTTTCCATCCCTTAACTTAAAAGAATCACAACTTAAAATATTCCTCAGCGAGGCCAGCATTTGACAATCGTCCCTCTGGCTCCAACGCATCTTTGTAGTCTTACTTCCTGCAGGGCTCCGCCGCACGCTGCACCCCCCACACTGGGCTCCTTGCCTTCACTGGACCCCACATCTGCCCAGGACCTTCCCTCAGTCTGAAATAGTCTTGGTATTTTTAATCACGTGATACATTGGACACAAAAAGCTGATGTCAACAAAGACAATATAAAGTTGTATACACTCGTTCCCCTTATGCACAGGAGGTATGTTCCCAGACCTTCCCCCACCCAGCGGATGCCTGAAGCTGCAGAAGGTACGGGACCCTATATATACTCTGCTCTTTCCTATACATACATTCCCGTGGTAAAGTTGAATTTATAAATTAGGCACAGTAAGAGATTAACAGCAATAACTAATCATAAAATAGAACAATTATAACAATATGCTGTAATAAAAGTTATGTGAATGTGCTCTCTCTCTCACTCTCTCAAAACATCTTGTTGTACTGTACTTACCCTTCTTGTAATAATGTGAGATAATAAAATGCCTAGGGGATGAGATGAGGTGAGATAAATGACGTAGGCATTATGACATAGCGTTAGGCTACTACTGACCTTCTGGCCATACATCAGAAGGAGAATTTCCTGCTGCTTCTTCTTTTTTTTTTTTTTTTTTAACTTTTTTGAGGACGGGGAGGGACAGAGGGAGAGAGAGAATCCCAAGGAGGCTCCACGCCCAGCATGGAGCCCGACATGGAGGATGATGTCATGTCCCTGAGATCATGACCTGAGCCAAAATCAAGAGTCAGATGCTTAATTAACTTACTGCGCCCCCTAGCCACCCCTCATCTGCTTCTTTTTTTTTTTTTTTAAAGATTTTATTTATTTATTTGACAGAGATAGAGACAGCCAGTGAGAGAGGGAACACAAGCAGGGGGAGTGGGAGAGGAAGAAGCAGGCTCCCAGCAGAGGAGACTGATGTGGGGCTCGATCCCAGAACGCCGGGATCATGCCCTGAGCCGAAGGAAGACGCTTAACAACTGCACCACCCAGGCGCCCCCCCATCAGCTTCTTGACTGCAGTTGGCCATGGGTAATTGAAACCATGGAAAGTGAAACCACAGATAAGGGGTGGATGGCTGCATAACTCACCAATACAATGAGAACATCAACAAGAAACAAGTTAATGAGTGTTTCAATCAAAGACTATTTACGATGAGTCAATGCATAAGAAAATTGAATATTTCCTAAAATCTTAGAGTACATATATCAAAAAAACTTGATAGAGGTTTCCCCAAATTTGACAATTCTAAAAATTTACACAATATTACCAATGACAAGTTGTTTAGAAGCTGAAAGGAATTTTCATAAAACATCAATGATTAAAAACGTTTTATAACCATGCTACAGAAAAGGCTGGAATATCTTTCTATTTTCCTTATAGAAAATAGAAAATTGTTGTTACGTATAGAGGGGATCAAAGGGTATGCAGTCAAAATATTGGGGAAAAGAGCCTTAAAGAGGTGTGTTTAGTCATTAATTAATAAAACTTACTAGGCTATTCTTTTGGATTTTGTGATATGAATAGTGGTTATAAGCTTCTTGATTGCGTACCAGGAGGTTCCTCATTCTAAATCAATACTCACTTTCAAATGTAAGTATCTAATCTGATATTTACAATTTCTTTCTGTCTCCCAAATGGTGAAAGCTTCAGATCCTACAAAACCGGGATCCGCTCCCCGATGTCAGGGAAGATCTCAGTGATGAGGTCAAACTTAAGCAAAGACTTGAATGAAGCATAAAGCTCTGCAACTCTGTGAGAAGTGTTTTTCAGGCAAAGGGAACAGAAAGGGCAAAGGTTTCTCCAAAGAAGCATGTTGGGCAGTCACTATGTTTTCTAGCATGTCCTATAAGAGTAGAAGTTTAAATTACCTTAAAATATACCCCTATTTGCATACTACTTTACCCTATGGACTTGGCACTCTACCTGTCGCTTGTGCCTCGCAAACCACAGCTGTGGCAAGCAGCACTACTTGCCTATTCAAGGTTCGTACGCACATAACACTGATATTTGGGGCTTCAATGTGCCTAGCTAAAAGTATAGTTTTCCTGGCCTCCTTTGCAGCAGGTCATATAAGAAAATTCTTGGGAAAGCCCTTAAAGGGGTTGACTCAATTGGAATACTTCCGTTGGTCTCCATATTCTTGCCTGAAACTAGGTGTGAGGCTGGAGCACAGGCAGCCATTCTGAGCGTATGAGAGAAGGGTTACATCCCCTACCGTAAGTATGGCAGAGCCAGAAGCTAGAAAGATCCTGGATCTTTGGTGAAACTGAAGCCACCACGCTAGCCTGAACTTCAATCATCAGGAATCCTTTCAGAAAAACAAGTGCCCTGATGTGTTTAGACCACCTTCTGTCCCGCTCCCAGTTACAAGTGGCTAGATGCAACTTCTAACTGAAATGCTGAGATTACAAACATCAACAAAAGGCTTTTATATATATATATATATATATATATATATATATATATATATACATATATATTAAGGTTTTGTATATTTATATAAAAACGCACATAAAATGCAGTGCAAACTTATAATCCCAAGTCTCAGACCACCGTAAATGAAAAACATTTTCTTCCACACCTACTTGTTTAGAATTGTCCACATAGAATCCACATAAGCTTTTGTTCTGAACCTTTTAGTTGGATATTTTTAAATGCAAGCAGTGAAGATGTTTTCATCAAAGTCTGCTGAATAGAAAAATGTCAGTACTCAAGACACATAAACATCAGACCGGCTTCTCGAAATAGGCTTAAGTACTTATCACTTACATCACCTTAGACAACAGCATTATCCAAAAAGAAATGGCCTGCATTTTATTCACTTAGTTGTTAATAAACCGTTCTTGCTGTTTATAATTTAATTATTGAGGCTTTAAAAATTTGGCTACAAAAAATGTCCTTTTGACTCATATGCAGAGCTAACATTAAATACATTTCTATTGAGCAATCTTAAATAGGGAACACACAGAGACAGAACAAATCCTGTGAACGCGTAAGTATTTCTGGCTGCTGATTCAAGCAAAGATGAAGAACAGGTCTCACGCACACACAGAAGAGAACAAGACAGTAACCAAAATCAGATTGTTTTCATCCAGCACTGATTAGTAACATAACGGTGAAGAGAATCAATGGTAGTGCGTAGCGTGTCTGATTCCTTCTAGAGTACCACCGACCAAAACACCTGCACGGCAGAAAGTGTCTCCCCAGCTTAAGGTTTAAAGTAAGTAAAAGCAGTTTATTGTCACGCTAAGGAGCTCACCAACAACATGCCTTTGGCTGCCTTACAAGGTACCCCTGTGGCTGCCGAGGAGTGCTTTCCGCGGGAGCAATTCCCAGGCTGCCGAGCCTCTCACATATGGTGTTCTGAAACAGTTAAGGAAAATGAGAAGCGCCGTGAAAGTACATTTTTGGCTCAGCATAAACCATTCATTGATTTGTGGGCCGCAAGTCCTCCAGGGGGTGTTACGAATCCATATGATAGCTAGATTTTTACATTTGGAGCTCTTCTTTAGCTGATGGATGTGTAAAATTTCATGTTAGCCTGGCTACCCCCTATTGGCTACACATCTGAGGAGGTTCAAGTGTATGAGTTATTTCTTCCAAAGTCAATTGTAATTTACACTCACTAAATTGCCTCCAGATCCACCTTTTAAAGATAGTAGACTCAAAATTGCATTCATTTTGGCCCGTACTGCCCATTTGTGCTTAAACCACAGCCCTACTTTGGAGAGCCGCCATCGCTAATGGAAGGACGTTATGTGGCTGAAGATCCGCGTTTTCCACGGGAGAGCAGAGCGCTGGCAAGTCAAATGGCCAACGTACGAGCAGTTTCCAGCCCAGTGAACACTCAACTCTAATAGTGAGCCGACCGACTAGGGGGACGTAGGGGTGGAGGCACAGGATGTCAGTTCTTCAGTCCAGAAAATCAAAAGCACCAGTTTCACACTAGGAAACATTTGCCCTTGGCCTGAAAATAGTCTTGAAATGAAGGAGTACTTTGCTTTTTCCTTTTGTCTTTTTCCCGCTGTTTAGCGAACGTACACGTCTCCGTGCGGAGCACTCTTGAGCTTTTATTTCACTGCTCAGTTTCATTTGTCTTACTGATTGGCTTTTAAAATTAGCATTGTTAATGGTTCTGCATGTCTTTTCAGTGGCCACCAAAAAATACCCCAAACAGCACACCTTCCTTCCCTCAAAGGCCCAAATGCCAAACTACCACAGTGAGGACCGTTTCCAATTCTCAATGCCTCTCACTAATTGCCTCAGTGCGGTTTTAGTGGAATCTTAAGTAGAGGTTTAGAGGGCTTGTTAGAAAGGACTGTTTGTTTCAAGACCAAAAAAATAAATAAAATTATGAAAACAGCCGTGGATTAATAAGCCATCAGTCTAAAACACCCGCATTAAGCTCAGATGTAAGCCAGTGTGTCCTTGAGGAGATTAATTCATTCCATGGCATTGACCTCAGAGCCCGCATACCACTAAAATGCGATGAGTCTGTGAAAGGATTGTTTTTCAAAAGTTCCGTTTCTGTCAATGGGTTTTTAAGTAGGCTTTCTCATTTTAAAACTGGCTCTTGCTGACTGAGCTCCAACCGCACATTTGGGATGATGAGCAGAGTAAATGAGGGAAACAAAGAGCTTCATCAAACCAAACACCTGATGACTCTCCCCCAGCCTCCCCTTTTCTCTCCAGGCAGAATCTCTACTAGGCGTCGTCTTTAACCCAATTAGGTGCCACCAATTTTCGACTCCAATCTCCCCGTAACCTCCTTCTTGTCCCCATCCAGTTTTAAAAATCACAATGAGAACACACCCTGTGTGTTCATCGGTCAGAGCTCAGCGTAAAAATTCATGTGGCCCATTTACAGCATCAAGTCAGTATAGCTGTCTTTCGACTTGGGCGGTTTTCTAAGCATACTTTTATTTCTGACTGGTATCCCTGGCCATGCAGGTCGACGCTCTGCATCTTGAGACCTTTCTGCTCCAAGAGACCCACGTTTAAATTTTTGGCAATGCCACACGATCAAAATTTTGTTCCCAAAAGAAGGGGACAGGGTCTACCACTCAACCATGCTGACATTTGCTCCTGGGAGGTCCAATAGTCTTAAACAAAAAGAAGTAGAAACATCTGGAATCTCATGGTCAGCTTGTTTGTTATGTTCAGCAGCAGGGGAGTCTAGAGTCCACATCCCACCCTACAGTCAAAGAACCTAGCAGTCAACAGTCACTGTTCAACGCAGGATTGGAGGAGGGGAGACATCCCATGTTAGAGCAAAAGCATTGTATGAAAAGAGGAAAAATTATAGCCAAAGTCATCATGTTATTACAGTGAAATTCAGCAATCAAAACTCCACTTTCACTTTGGAAATACAAATTAAGAAATTATTCCCTTCTAATGTTTCATTACTAAATTTAACTTTAATTAGTATCCAGGGTTCCCAAGATATAGTTCATTTGAAATACCTGTAAACAGACCCATAGCCATCCTATGTCACGTGAAACCTTATTTTGAAGAGTCAGTAGGAATTATATTGTGAATGGAAGCACATGGAAAATTTTAAAGTACATTACAAATATAATATTTTTTATTATTATTATTTTGTTATTATTATAATTATTATTATTAAGAAAGCAAACAGTATTACAGTATAAATTTAATTCTTATTCTGCACAACATATCACTGTTCTTACCCGGCCAAATGACTGCATAGGTATACTAAGCAGTTCACTTAAATAGCTAAAATGAATGGAGATGCTATATAGTTTACAGGTTTTCTTTTTTCTATTCTTTTCTTTTCTCTTTTTTTCAGCACAGACTGAGAATTTGGGCATGTCCAAATGAGTAAATAGAAATGGGAGAATTTGGGAGAATGTGGCAGCAAGATGTCCTGGGATTTGTTTTACCTTTTAGCCTGATAAGCTGGAAATGATCACATTACCCAAGTTTGTCCTCCGTCAATTAATGATTCAAAGTCTACCTCACTTGGCATGTAAAGATGCCGTTTAAATTCTTTGGAATCTTAATAACAGCACTGCTCTTACCAAATGGGGTCTAGCCTCAAAGGAGGAGGAAAGGGCCTATAGTGCGTAAGAATGTAAAGTATGAGATCTTGAAGAGCCAAGATAAACACAGAAATCAGTGCAGCCATAGCAAACTGGAGAGACTACAATTAGGTTGGGAAAGGGCAATATAGAAAGAAAGAAAAATAAAAATATTCAAAAATTTTTTTCTTCTGGGCTTGCTCCACTTGATATCAAAATATACTCTAAACTTACACTAATTGAAATAGTGTGATGCAGGCACAGAAAAGGCAAATATATCAGTGCAACAGTATTGAGAGTCCAGAAAAAGACCCATGAATATATGTGAACTTACAAACAGAAAAGTGGCATCTTAAAATGTGGGAATAATACTGATTGACTTAACTAATTATTTGAGTTGAAAATATGGTTATTTATTAAGAACAAATCAATATAGATTCCCTACCTCAAAGATACACAAAATAAATTCTAGCCAGATGAAATTGCCAAACCAAAATAAATCCAAGAATGTTCTAGCTAAAACCTAAGATATTTTTTATACTGTTTCTGGTAAGGAGAGATCCATATCTTAGAATTCATAAAGAAAAATATTGATGATTTAATAACGTAAATATTTTAAGGTGCTATACAGGGAAAGGTACAAAGGTAAAGGCCTGAAATATTTTGTAACCCATTTAACCAGCAAAGGGATACTATCTAATACATAAGAACTCAAGAAAAAGCAAATAATCCGTTAGAAAAAAATAGGAAACAACTCAAACGATTTATAGAATAAATGCACATAACTGTACTCATGTGTAAAAACACTCAATTTAACTAACAACCAGGAAATGCTAAGTAAAGAGAAAAACTATTTTTTCCATAAAATTGGCAATGAACAACACAAGTGCCTGCAAGGGTGTGGGGAAACAAGCAGGGTCTGGCAATGTTTGAAGTGGTGAAAGTGGGGAGAAGCTCTTCGGAGGACAAGTTGGGATACTATTTTAAAATTTTAAATTGCATGCTTTTGAAGAACTCTATCTGTGGAAATACTAGGATGAGTACCTACATCCTTACATGCCGGGTATTCATTGCATCACTGTTTCTAAGAGAACAATATTTGATGCAGCATAAATGCCCGCCAACAAACTACAGCGCGCAGAATCAAAAATGTACTTTTATTAAAAAGAAAACCCAAGCCCTGACTTGGAAAGATGAACAAGCTATATTAAGTGATACCAAATATAGACATACAAATATGTATATTTGAGGAATCAAAGAGAAACATCGGGAAGAAAGCATATCTATTTCCAGGGACTATCTCCAGGGATACGTGTGAGGATGACAGGCAGATGTTCTCTCATTATTTTATACATTTCTGTTCTGTTTGATTTGGCTGCTACAGCATATGTTACTTTTATAATAAGAAATACAAATTAGGATTTTTTAAAAGTTTTTGATATTAAGGTACTATTTTAATCAGGCATAAAGATGCATTCTCACAGACATTCATCCAATCATCAAATTGTACTGAAGCATTTGGGGTGCCCTGAGAAACAAAGTAGACACAAATCCTTGCCTTCATGGAGTCTGCACTCTAACAGAGAAGCAAAAATGAAAAACACAGTAAGAAAAGGAAATTATAACGATGTAAGAAAGTAATGAGTGCTATGGGGCAAAAAAATAGAGAGAGGCAAGGAGAGGCACAGGGCAGGCCATGGTGGGTGGGCTTTGTGGGCTCGGCTGAAATTTGAAATGTGATGGTCAGGGTAGGCTCACTGAGGAAATATCTGAGTAAAGACTTGAAGAAGTCGAGGGAGTTGGCCTTGTGGATATCTGGGGGAAGAGGACGCCAGGTAGAAAAAGAGGAGAGGACAAAGGCCCATGGTAAAAGTGCTCCTGATGGCCTTCTGAGGAACCACGGGGAGGCAAAGATGAGAGCCAGCAGGAGATGAGGAACAGATGGGCGTCAAGAGATAAGAGGTCATGGTGGGGGCCGGGTCAGACAGAAACGTCGACATCACTCTTAGGACTTGATAAGGACATGCTATATTCCTAGAGTATATCTCAATACAGACTTTTTATCTGTCTTCTTGTTTAGCACTTAAAACAATAATTCACTACCACCGTTATCCCTACCTATCCCCCTGAAAGTGTAGTATTGGAAGGGTCTGTGTCATTTGAAACTTTCTTTTCCTGTAAAAATTTCTTTATGTTTTCTGGGAAGTTTTATGAACATTTATCTTTATTTTTAATGGTCTCCTCTGAGAAGTTAAAGTATCAGAACTTGGACTATTTGCAAGAAAGCTCTTAGTTATCTTACACATGACCCATTGCAAAGACAAAGTCTGCCACCAGATGTGGTGTCTTCTCAGAAGCAAGAAAGGAGATCGTTACCCACGGGCCTCCCAGTCACCCTGCGTGCAAGCTTGTGCGATGCCAATAGAACCAACTTGAAATGAGCTTTTAAGACAACTGCCCCAGGTCCTTGACAGGTGAGGGGACCAAATAAAGAGAGACAGATGGACCCACTCCCTCAGCAGTTACCGGATGGTATATGTTAGTTCTTTTATTTTTTTATTTCTTTATTTTTTTTATTTCAGACAGAGAGAGAGAGAGAGCGCGCAAGTGCATGAGTGAGCATGAGCGGGGGTGGGGAGGGGCAGAGAGAGAAGCAGGTTCCCAGCTGAGCAGGGAGCCCAACTCAGAACTCAATCCCAGGACCCTGGGATCAGGGCCCAAGACAAGACAGACACTCAACTGACTGAGCCACCCAGGCGCCCCTGAATGTTAGTTTTTAAGCAAAAGAGATTTAGGACTCCTGAAGAAATTGTTTATTCTGGTCAAGTATGCAGAATGTTTCTCTTTCTGTAAAAAGTTTTTTCCAGTTTTATTGAAAAATCATTAAAAAAATAAAAAATAAATTTAAAAAATCATCAACATGTAACATTGTATGAGTTTAAGATGAAATTATTTTTTTTCCTTATGATGAATATTTTTAAGATCTACTCTCTTAGCAACTTTCAAATATACAACAGGGTATCTATTAAAGCATATTCTTAGTTTTTGAAGCACTCCTCACCTTTGTTTAGGCTGATACATGTGTGCTGTTTGTTTATTAATTGATCAACTGTATTGTAATAAAAAAGCAAGACACAAAGTCAGGGAACTGTGTGCTGTTCCTAGCTCATGCTTCTAATTTCTGATATTGTAATTCTGAATCTGTTTCTCAGCAATAATAACAGGACAGTATCCTGTCCATAGTGTAGACTTGGTGTAGAATAAAACAGGTAACTGGAAAAGCTATCGAAAATCCACCACACAGACCTAGAGTACTCTACACATTAGTTTAATTCTCTGTAACACATTGTAAATATTTTCCATGTAAACGGCCTATTTAGAACCTGTGGAGGCAGCCAGTAGATGATCTTTCTTATTTTCCTTTAAATTTTTAAAAAATTCTTTTAGAGGCACCTGGATCGTGCAGTTGGTTAAGCGTTGAGTCCTGTGTCAGCTCAGGCTGTGACCTCAGGGTCATGGGATCAAGCCCTGCATCAGGCTATCGGCTCAGCGGGGAGTCTGCTTGAGATTCTCTCTCCCTCTCCCTCTGCCCCTCCCACTCATGCTTGTGCACTCTCTCTCCCTCTCTCTCTCTAAGATAAATAAACAAATCTTTAAAAAATTCTCCTAATTTTCTTTTTATTTGGTCTTTTTATGTTTCATCTCAATATGGGTTTGTCATAAGATCTTAAATAAAAGTATATTGTACATAATTTTGTAACCTGTTTACCTGATGTTTTTATAAATTTATTTTATGTATATGCAACAAAATCTTGAAAAATGTGATGAAGCTACAGGCAGATCTATTTCTTTTCTTTTCTTTTCTTTTCTTTTCTTTTCTTTTCTTTTCTATTCTTTTTAAAAATAGAGAGCGTGAGTGCAAGAGTGGGGGGAGGGATAGAAGGAGGGGGGTAGGGATAGAAGGAGAGGGAGAGGGGAAGCAGACTCCCAGCTGAGCATGGAGCCAACAGAGGGCTCATTGGATCTCAGGACCCTAAGATCATGACCTGTGCTGAAACCAAGATTCCTGAGATCATGACCTGAGCTGAAACCAAGAGTTGGCTGCTTAACAGATTGAGCTTCCCAGGAGCCCCCATGCAGCCCTCTTTTAAAATGAAAAGATTTGATGCACAAAAGGTGACTAACTCATCCTGGGTCACCCAGGACATTCCTGATTTTAAACTGAAAGTCCCTCAGCTCAAGAAGCCCACTGGTCCTGGGGAAACTGGAATGGATGGTTACCCTAGATCACAAATTATAAAGAAAATCTCATGGCATTTTGGAGAGGAATAATAGCAATTTCTCTTGAAGATTTAGAAAGAATCCAGTCTGTTGAAAACTGTGATGACACAGATAATAGGATTAAAAAACATGCTTATTTCTTGGAACATTGCTTTGTGTCATAGAGAAAGTGTGCAAAGACTGATGGGGATATTTCAAAAAATGTAGGGGAGTCAGCCCCAATGGTCTTTCACTTGCCAAATTTGGAACAATTCAAACATCACAGATAATAATGATGTTAATGGATTATAACATATTTGCGTTTGTAATCCGTGCTGTATAGGATAATAACAAAAACATAATGGGGGGGGGGGAGAAGGTATGCCAGGACAAGTTGAAGAACGCCAGCCAGCTAATAAATTGGAAAGAATGATAGAATTTCTGAAAATACCAATTTATAACCACTCATGCAATAATTGATTCAGTCAAGTATTACTACTGAGTGCTAAAACAATTAGGTGCAAATTTGCTGAGAAAGTCACTTCATGAAGCCTAGTATCACACCATGTATTACTTACTAATAATTATAGAGGGAAAAGCTATCATCACAATACCCAGTCACCACTTCAACCAAGTGATCAAACTTAGCACAACTAACAATTGCACAAACTAACACTTTGTGCCTCCTATAAAAGTGCATGAACATTTACATAGTATTCTCCCTGAAGATGCTTAATCTGAATCTAGTCGTGAGAAAACAGATAAATCCAGATTGTGAAAATTCTACAGGACAATTGGTCTGGCCTCTTTGAAAATGGCAATGTCCTGAAAGACATTTTAAAAGAAGAGGAATAGGGGCACCTGGGTGGCTCAGTGAGTCAAGCATCCGACGTTTGGTTTCAGCTCAGATCATGGACTCAGGGTTTTAAGACCCAGCCCCACGTCGGGCTCTGCGCCGGGTGTGGAGCCTGCTGAAGATTCTCTCTCTCCCTCTCCCTCTGCCCCTCCTCCCACCTGTCTCTCTTTCTCTCGCTCTCCCTCTAAAAAAGAAAAAAGAAAAATCATAAGAAAAGGAAAGAAAAAGAAAGGAAAATAATTGCAGAGCATAATCTCCAAGGATGGTTGCCAATAATTCCCGCTCCCTGTACGTACATGCTATTCTCCATCGAGAGGTAAAGTCTATTTCTTGTCCTTGAACCTGAGCTGGTTTTTGGACCTGTGATCCATAAAAGGCAACAGATGCTGTGCAAGTCCCAGTATAGTGCTTACGAGGCCTGGCAACATTGGCTTTCACTCTGAACCCAGCTGCCATGTTACAAGAGTGTCCAGCTATCCTACTGGAGAGAGAGTTCATGGTTAGAGAACATATAGATGAGACACCATGTGGAGAAAGAGAACACAGGGGAAAGAACTGAGGCACCCAGCTGACAATCAGCACCCAAATCCCAGAGATATGAGGAGGGCTTCTTGCACCCTCCAACCCATCCAACCCAGCTGCCAGCTGGATGTAGTTAAATGAGTGACCCCTGTTGATACCATGTGGAGAAGAACTGTCCTGTCAGCCCACAGAAATCAAATAAGGAAATACATAAATAAGTAAATAAATTAAGAAATATGTATGGTTTTAAGCCACCAATTTTCAGGTTGATTCGTTACACATTAGTAGGTAAATGCAACACCTATAAAGGACGTACTTGGGACAATTAGGGAAACTTGAAAGGGGCTGGATATTGGATAATATTGTATCAATGTTAAATTTCCTGGGGCGCCTGGGTGTCTCACTCGGTTAAGTGTCCAACTCTGATTTCAGCTCACCTCATGAGCTCAGGGTTGTGAGATCCAGCCCTGCCTCAGGCTCCACGCTGGGTGTGGAGTCTGCTGAAGATTCTCTCTCTCCCTCTGCCCCTCCCCCATGCCCTCGTGTGTGTGTGTGTGTGTGTGTGTGTGTGTGTGTGTGTGTGTGTGTGACTTTCTCTCTCTCTCCCCCCACTCTTAAAAATATATAACATTTTTTAAAATGTTAAATTCCTTAGATATAATAATGGTATTGTGGTATGTAAAACAATGTGCTTATTTTTAGGACATGCATACTAAATACTTGGGGGTGGAGTGTCATGATATTTGCAACTTTCAGATGGTTCAGAAAGAAAATCAGGGGCGCCTGGGTAGCTCAGTGGTTAAGCGTCTGCCTTCGGCTCAGGGCGTGATCCTAGTGTTCTGGGATCGAGCCCCACATCGGGCTCCTCCACCGGGAGCCTGCTTCTTCCTCTCCCACTCCCCCTGCTGTGTTCCCTCTCTCACTGGCTGTCTCTTTCTCTGTCAAATAAATAAATAAAATCTTTAAAAAAAAAAAAAAGAAAGAAAATCATCCTAGTCTCTCTCTCCCTCTGCACCCATACATACACACACATCTGTGTTTTATATACTATATAAGCAAATGTGCCTGACTCATCTAGGCAAAGGATTATACAGGTTTATTGCACTAGTCTTTCAAGTTTTATGTAGGCTTTATATTTTTCAAAATAAAAACTCGAAGAAGGGAAAATAAATAATTTAGAGATTTATGATGAACTTTGTACTTTTAAATAAATGTTTTAAAGATTTTATTTATTTGTCAGAAAGAGAGAGAGAGAGCACAGCAGGGGGAGCGGCAGGCAGAGGCAGAAGCAGGTTCCCTGCTGAGCAAGGAGCCTGATGGGGGACTTGATCCCAGGACCCTGGGGCCATGACCTGAGCTGAAGGCAGATGCTTAGCCGGCTGAGCCACCCAGGTGTCCCCTAAATGAATCTTTGATACAGAATTTTTTTTTTTTAAAGATTTTATTTATTTACGTGACAGAGAGACAGCCAGCGAGAGAGGGAACACAAGCAGGGGAAGTGGGAGAGGAAGAAGCAGGCTCATAGCGGAGGAACCTGATGTGGGACTCGATTCAGGAACGCCGGGATCACGCCCAGAGCCGAAGGCAGACGCCTAACGACTGCACTACCCAGGCGCCCCGATACAGAATTTTAAATGGCCTGGATATACGAGAATAATAGTTTGGAACAAATGAGTAGAGCTCAGTAGAAGGCAATTAAGATGGAGTGGCAAGATAGGAGGTCAGGAGTACTGGGACATAAATTAGCCGTGGGACTTTGAGCAACTTTTTCCTCCTCTCTGGTCCTCAGTTCTCTTGTCTTTAAAATAAAAGCTAATTGATGTCTACAGTTGTTTTTCGTTTTATGGATCACCAAACTGTTGTAGCATAATTTACTTAAGCATATACCACGAGAGGGATAAAACTACAAAAAAAGTTGCAAAAAATCAAGAACAAGGAATTTAAGAATAAAGAAGAGAAAAAAAATTTGAACACAATTTTCCTAACATGAGTTTCCTTGGAAGAATGAAATGTTATACAGAGGCAATTTGTTGATAGAGCAGTTCATGCTGACGGGAAACACCACGATAAACGTGGCCTAGCAGGGTCCGAGTGAGTGCAGAGGTTGAAGTGGAATTGGACACACCAAGAGAGGAGCCGCATTGAAATTCACCTGTCATATCCAGCACGAACCAGCTTCTTATAGAAGAACTTTATTCGAAAGCTCCTGACAAAGTGTCTGTAAGTCAAAGCTGGTTCAAAGTTCTAGAACAATTCCAGTAGAAAGCAAAGAATGACCCTAGATATATCATATACCTGCTTGATACCAATGCGATGTTTCATATGACAGCTTTGCTTTAAAGGAAAATAAAGCATGGTTCCGGCATTTATAGGATGCCATGCTTTACACCAAGCACTCTCGTGTGTTATTTTACTTCAGCTTTATGGCCTGGAGAGGTGGCTGCTATTTACCTCGTTTGTAGTCCTAAAGAAATAGAAAATGAGGAATGACTTGATAGTCATCAAAACGAATCATGCCAGAGACTCTATGCCTTTACTAAGCAAAGAAACAAACAAGAAGCAGGCTTTAATTGTGACCCAAGAGGGTTGCTTACACTGTGTGTCTAAAAGAATTTCCATGGGGACCACTAGGTCCTTGGAATATGCTTCTAAAGAGATTGCAGAATTCTTCCTTGAGGTCTTTATAGACAGGCTAGCAAAGGTCAAAGGGTAATATGGGAGGTAGTGGGTAGGATAAAAGGTTCACTGGACTGAGTCAAGTCCAGTGTTCCCAGGTCCTCCTTGTGACTCCCTCTCACCTATTTGCTGTGGGATCCTGAGCATGTCAGGTGGCCTCACGGAACCTGTTTCCTCATTCCTACAGGACTGAGTTAGGCCCTATGTCCCTAATCTCCCTTCCATGTCTAATTAATTCCAGCCCCTGTTGGGCTTGATGAACACCTATCCTTTATGAGTCGCTGGTATTTCATTTTTGCTTTCGTAATTTTTTTAATGACTTCTATGTTTTGTGAGTATGAACAGGTAAAATAAAATAAACATTGGTGATTATTTTTTCTTACAGGGAATTTAAAATTCCAATCCGAAAGAAAGGAGAAAGCCTGTAAGTAGGAAAGAATGGTTTTGAGGAACCAAACTAGATCACTGAAATCAAGTCCTGAAATCAAGTCCTCATTCAGTCCACACATTATTCTCTCTTCTCTCTCTCCAGTGACCCTTTCCCAGTGACACTAAAGGGACAAGGACAGTATAAACTCATAAGGACAAGAGAACTAAAGAGGAGGCTTCTGTATACAAGGGATTTTAATGCACATTTGGGCGATGAAGAGCAGAGCAGAGGGGCTACCAATGACAAGTCCGTCGATTCACCCAGGGCTCCCAGGAAGCTCAGGGTTTGGAGGTGGGATGTGAGATGGCAATTGAAAGCCTGCATGTTGGACCCCAAGTGCCCCCAAGTTGGACCCCAAGTGCCCTCTGGTGCCCCACACATCTTCAACCTCAAGGGGGAATCAACTGAGAAACTGAATGGCATGCGATCCAGGATATAGGGGCTTTGACACAGAGGTACACTGAAAGAATGTTCCAGTAAGAAAGCTACTTAGTAGATTTGAGGGTAACCATCCAGATTAGAGCAGAAGGAAAGAAGACCCATAAGAATGGATTCCAGAAGAGAAGGGGGGAAAATTTTATCTGATGTATTTGAGCATTAGAGGAAAAAAATCACTAACTGTTGTATGTCAGATCTGAAGGAACATACAGAAAAAAATAATAAGGACGGAAAAAGAGAAAAGTATATGAGTAAAAATAAATGATACATGAATATTCACAGCAGCATTATTCAAAATAGCCAAAAAGTGGAAACCATCCAAAGGTCTATCAGCTGATGCGTGGATATCTACGTCTATCCATACAATGGTATATTATTTGGCCATAGAAAGAAATGAAGTACTAATATGTGCCACAATAGGGATAAATTTTGAAAAGGTTACATTAAGTGAAAGTAGCCAGACTCATATGATCCCATCTACATGAAATGTCCAGAATAGGTTAATTTATATGGGTAGGTTACAGATTAGTGTTTGTCTACAGCTGGACAGGGTGGGAGGGGAGAATGGACAGTGACTGTTAATTGAGTTTTAGCTTTCTTTTGGAGATGATGAAAATGTTATAAAATTAGGTGAGGGTGATAATTGCGAAACTTGGTAAATCTGCTAAAAACCATTAAATTGCACACTTTGGGTGAACTTTGTGTGATATCTAACTAAATCTATTAAAAACATAAATAAATGGAAGAATCAGGAAAATCTTGATTTCAAGTTTTTAAAAAAAGTGTTCAAGAGAGCAAAAATAACTGTATCACGCGATATGGGTGAACTCGCATATTATCACAATGTACATTATTGATTTAACCAAAAATGTCTATATACTAATAGCATGGAGGGTTGGGACGGGGAAGTTAAGAGAGGTATAGGATAGTTAGTTCCTCATATTACATAACAAGAAATTAATAACAGATTGTCCCTAAAATTAACAAATCAAGAAATATTAGAGAAATAAGCATGGTACTTAAAAATTGAAGGTAACTGTGCCCAAAGAAGTTCTAAGAATAGCAAGAGGTTTCTTCTGGAAAACAGGAATTAGGGCAGGGTAGGAGCGGGGGTGGGAGCTGCAACTATTAATAGGAGCTTCTTGGTGCTCTCTTCTGCTCTGTTAACCATGTGCATTTATTACCTTACTAAAAATAAAAATTAAATATAAGACAAGTTCATTTTTTACTGCCAGCTTAACCTGTGAACAGTCATCCTGACTCAAGTCCTTGCCTGGGAAAAAGCAGCAACATCTCTCTACTTTAGCCCAAGACACTCAGCAAGCAGGTGCTGATTCCAAAACGGACTTATTTCAGTAGGGCGATTCTGACCAGGATCATTTGCTAAATCTGCCTTGAATGGGGAATTAAGGAGGATCTGATTTCTTTGGGGTTTTGAATAGAAATTGACCCTAACACAGCGCACAAAATTATATACGTCCTCCCCCACCCAAAAAGAGATGAAACTTGTGAAAAAAGTGGTTTGTCCTTTCATCGCGCATCCTCAGGATGACATTGCCAGGGGATCATCCTCAGTCTTGCTACTTTTTAAGACGAGAAAAATGAGGCCGAGGAAAGGTGAATGGTTTACCCAAACTCACAAAGTAAGGCAAAGGAAGAACTCAGATGATCAACTCTGAAGACTTAAAATACTGCCCCCTGAGCACAGCTACCGCCATGAGCCCCGAGGCTCAGGCACCATAACGCGCACACTGCGGGCTCCCGGACTGAAAGGTAGCCGAAACCGAGCACATTTCACTCCCCAACCCTTGCATATCTTAAAATATGTAGTGGAATGTTTTCTAGATCCTTTCCAAATCTGAAATAAAATATCTGAAAAGATTAAGCCAGTCCTAAGTCTTTTTCTATATCTTCTCATTTCTTTATCCCACCCCCTAATTATTTTTCAACCACCATGTCATGTAAAACCACATTTGTGTAAATTAGATACATATGGGGAGAATCTGACACCAACAACAGAGTTATTAAGTAATACTTTTTAAGCAATGTTTTGGCTTAGAAAACCTCACATCAGATCAATTCTCCTAGTTCCAAGGTCCTGCCTGATACATTGCTGTATCAATTTCACAATTTCATAATTAAATACTCTTTCAATATTGCTATATAAGCTGTTACTATGCACAGAATATTATTTACTCTAGGTCGCATAAGAAATACCAGATATATCGAGATGGGTGTGGATCTGGACACAGATAGAGCAGCCAGATAGATAAGGATATAAACACGGCTGTAGACGCAGATACAGAGATCCCATTTCTTCCCATGTGATCCTGATTTAACAGAGGAAGGACAGGCGCAGGAAGGTGTTGGATGAATAAAACCCCGACTCCAACTGAGGCAGCTCTAGTAGGTTTCCTCGGTCCTCTCTAGCAGTCTGGATGTACATGTTTTTATTTCGGGCAGCCTTCAGATTGATGCAGAAAAATGCTGTGCAGACCAAAATGTTTTGAAATGTCTTTTATCAGCAACACATGTACATTTACACTCCTGACAGCAACAACTCAATTTTAGATCATAACTCTGTGAGCATCTGCAGCGATAACTACCTTTTTTATGTTGACAGGTGGCTGATTAAGAAGGAGGAATGTATCTTTAGGTTTGCTATCATGAAAAAAATATACGCCACCCTCTCCAATGGTTCCGCACCTTGTGATTCCTCGTGGTCCTTTTCCTTCTGAGCAGTTCAATTAGCGGGAAATCTCTCTCTGATGGACTGAAGCAGCTTGAGTGAACGCCCGAGCGCTCAGCCAATTAGGCTCATTTGAAGTTGCAGAATTGCCTTCTTTGGTGTTAAAACCCCATGTCAAACACTGGGTCTAAGATCATTTGTGCTTCAAAATGAGATTGACAGAGCAGCTGCAACAGGGGGCATGCCTGCTGGACGACTTAATTGTGGAGCCTGAAGGGCCATCATGAACCGGCGTGCGGAGACCGCCTCGCCACTGCTGCATTACAAATGCTCTTTATTAACAGCGATCTGTAATCAATGGGCTCAGGCTTTTTGCCAGAGCCCCCAAATCAGACAGGCGGGCCTCTGCGTCAGGGTGGGCGGAGCCACGGGGCCTGGCTATCGAACTGGGAAGAGAAAGCTGTGTTGTCCTGCCTGACTCTTGGGTGTGATGCTAAATCAGAAAGGGACCCTCGTGATCATTCCAGGGGCGCCCTTCTCTCACTACTGGTTGAATATTCATTAGCCCGGGTGAGCACGGCTCACTATACATACAATTACATATTATTGATGTGAATGAAACGAATTGCTTTTGTTTCAACAAAGGCAAATGTTCTAAATTAGTTCAGCATTACGTGCAGGGGTAACTTTTCATCGGAAATACAAAGGCTTAGGAATACATATCCATTTGTAGATACACAGAGACAGACAATTCAGTAGGTGTTAGGCAGGCTTTTGTTAAATAAACAATAGGTTAATTTCAGAAATTTAAAATCTATTTATTTGGAAGCAATCTGTAAATTCTAATGCGGGATTTCCGTTTCTTGAAAAGAAATCATTACATGACATTCTTTCTGACAGTGTATAATGGAAAAAGCATTGGACTGGGAGTCAGAGACCTATGAGCTAGACCAAGCTCCATTGCCAGGGAGCTGTGTAACCTCGGGCAAATCATTTAACCTCTCTGGCCTGCCTAACCTTATCTGTAATACCTGAAGGACAGATGAGTTGTAATGTCCATGAAGTTCATTTTCTATCCACCTTCTCTTAAATTTGTTTAGTGTTATTTCTTTCACTCTGTAGGTCAAGAAAGCCATTTATTCTACTATTAGGAACACAAGAAAGCAAGAGTGCAGATGGGTGGCCAAAGTACTTTGCCTCGACACCCTTGCCCTATTCTCAAACAAATGTCATTTGCAAATATTCTTGCTGCAAAATCCTGTGTTTTTAGTGCTATGCAAGATAGGACAGGGTCAGCACCACATGGGCCCTGCTTGCCAAGACTTCAGAGTCTACCAGAGGAAAACAGACCAACAGACAAAGAACTCACCTGTCCTTGTGTAAGGTTGCTTTTCAGTTCAATGATAGATCCATCTGCATCCTATCCAGGGCCCATGCATATGACCACCCCATCTGTGCACAACACAACTTTGGGGGGCACCATACACGTAGACCACCAGTTGAACTGATACCCTCTGAAGTTGTGCAACATGGCAACCCTGATCCTATTAGATCAAATCAACAAGCATCATATTCTATCAAGTTCTGAAACAGATAACATAAGCTCCCTGATCTCTGGTCATTCTACTCTAGGAATAAACTTATGGAAAGTATATGAATTAAGAAATACAAAATATATTATGTAAACAATATATAAACTATAAAAGAAATAACTGAAGACATCAACTGAAAATCAGAGCAGTAATTGATTATTATTAAGACTATACTATGGTCTATATTAAATGAAATTATACATGCAAAGTGCTTAAATTGCGCCTGCTATATAGCAAGCTTTGGGTAAATGTTAGTTTTTGGCCTATTCATTTTTGCAATATTGTGAACAATGGTAACATTTATAGAAGGAAAAAATTATTTTAGTTTGGGATACCCAAGGAAGCATTTATAGAGGAGGCTGGATTTTTTTTTTTTTTTTTGATGAAGTTGTATTTGAACTGAATCTTAAAGGGTAGATAACATCCAAATAAGCAAAATATTAAATTATGACTTTAATTCAGATTCCCACAAACTGTACCTAGAATGGTGGGTCATCAAGGTGGAGCACACTGGGGACACTTAAAGATCTGGCTGTTTCTTACCACAGGATTCAGAAGGGTCCAAAGCACCAGCTGTGTCACCATTCCTCTGGCTGCCAGTTGAAACAGCTGGTCACAAGTCTGCAAGTCACACTCATCTCCGCTAGTTTCTCTTCCACCAATTCGGTAGGGCAACTCCAGTCCTTCGGAGCAGGAGAACTCCACCAAGCTGCTTTGACATTCTCCCGGCCACCTACAAGCTTCCCTCAAGCTGAGCTGGCTGCTAGCCCCTGTTTTTAAAAGCAGATAACACAGTTTTGAGTTGAAAACAAGAATATTCCACTGGTTGACCATTTCTTAACAGATCCCTCTGGTCCAACAAGAATAAAATTAAACCATCATATTGCAACCCAATGAACCATGGAGATTCCAGTGTGAGGCCTTAGGAGAAGAATAATAAAGATAATTATTAATGATAATAATAGCAACTTATAAGTCCCAAATACTTTACACGTGAATAAAAGATAAACATTATTGAAACTCTGTCTTCACAACAACCCCTTGAAGTCAGTATTTTTCTTATTCACATTTTACAGTGGAGGAAACTGAGGCACAGAAACTAATCTGCCCAGGGTCATAGAACTGCCTTGGGTCATAAGCAGGAAAGCCAGGATCTAACCCCAGGCAATTGGCTCCAGTCTCAACATACACACTGCATTGCTTCTGTCTTCATAGTTGGGATTTCCTGCTCAAAATGGTTGAGATGTCAGACGGGCCTACATCTTCTCCGCTTATGGTCATTTTTGTGACTTGCCCATTTATATTTATTAGCATTTCAGTCTAGCTCCATGCTGAATCCTGACCAGTATATATAATGGCCTATTAGAAGCCTGATCCTTCCTATTCCTGCCAATCTCAACATATTCTCTTTTTTTAAAAAGATTTATTTATTTATTTATTTGAGAGAGAGAGAGAGTGCGTGTGCACATGTGCGTGCACAAGTGGAAGGAGGGGAAAAGGGAAAGAATCTCAAGTAGACTCCCAATGAGTGAGAAGCCCTAAGCGAGTCTTGATCTCAGGACCCTGAGGTCATGACCTGAGCCAAAATCCAGAAATCAAGAATGGGAGGTTTAACTGACTGAGCCACCCAGGTGCCCCTCAGCATATTCAAATAGACCTCACTGTCTCCCTTACTGTCCCCACCTCCACTCTTCTAACCTGCTCTCCTCCTGAACTCCCAATCTCAGGGAATGGCACCAGAATCATCCTGAGCCAGAGCCCAAGAGTTATTCAAGATATTTTTCTTCCCTTCCATTCTCCAAACAGGTGACGAAATGATACTTTCAGATCTGAGCATGTTACTCCTCTGCTCAAAATTCAAAGCTCTCTCTTAACCTACTGGATCTAATCTAATCTCCTTGCAAAGTGCACAAGATTTTGCATGATTTGATCCCAGCTTGAGCCAGTCTTTCCTTACATCAAACTCTGTGCTCCTGACCACAGTAAACTTTGTGTAGTCCCCAGCATGCCATCTCTGCTCAGAGCTCTGCCCTTTACCTTCCCTGTCTAGTCTGCCCTATCCTCACTGGTGCACTGACCAATGCTCCCTAGGCCTTCACTGTCAGCTTCCTGCCTGAAGCCTCCCTGCGTGCACCAACTTCTCCCAAGAAGATTAGTTGTCCCGCTGCCCTTTGTAAGTGATCCCCTTGTAGACCTATAATACTATATTGTAATTTTCCTCTCCTCACCAGCCTGATGTGCTTTCATCTCCAACATCTAACCCATCTAATCCTTTTATGTGCTTAGTTTTTATTCTCAAAAAGCATTTGCTTAATGAATGAATTGGCATTTCTAGAATTTTAAATTGTGATTAATATTTTTGTCCTGAATGTATTTTAGGAATATAAATAATGTAGGTCACAGTGCTCTGTCAACTGTGAAAGTATGAGAACAAAGTAAAATATTATTACTGCATCCCTCCACTGAATATATTCTAGCTTTTCCACAAAATACTTAGAGAAAAGACATGTGGTCCTATTCCTAAAATCAGGGTAAGAAATTTGAATCCAAGAGAAAACCAGTTGTACGGAATTTTCTTCTATTCAAACTAAATTTTTCTAGGAAGTTTATATTTAACAAAGCTTCTAAAAATAGGCAATGTAAATCAGAATATTATCTTTTTAAATAATTTTCATTTTAACAGAAGTCTTCACCTTTCTAATTCCTTAGAAGTCCCCAAAGTGTATATTGGATTTTTTTTTTTCTTGTCATCTTACAAGGCAACATCATTTGTGCTAAAATATATATGTCTGCTAAGGAATGAAGGTATCTATGCCTTTTTGGAAATAAATGCTTTTAGCCTATGATCCACACAGTGAACTAACTTGTTTTATAACACATACGCAACAATTTTAAATGTTATATTCTGATTTTATTCAACAGCTGCATCTTCTGTAATCTTGCACAAGCAGGAGAAATCTATGATTGGATGTATATCTATCATCTTTCTAGAACTTTCTAGAACTTTCTCCTCTCCAAGGACATATCTTAGCTGATCACATAGCTGTTTTTCAATCTCTAATATCTATCACTTAAAATAGTTGAATGATTGCTGTCCTTAAATAATGTCACAGTAATAAAAGAATTAGCATCGATACTTGACACTGTTCATGCTAATATTTTACGCTCTGGATTTTTCCACAGTATGAAATCAAATTGCACATCCTGAGAGAAATGCACATGCCATATTGTCATGCACAGTAGATCAAACTAATGTAGTAAAAACCCTAAATGGAAAACTTCTAAGGAATTTTAAATACACAAGCTACATCTGCAAGATATTTAACTATTGTGCTCTCACTAAAAATTAATGAGATTTAAATTCAGCTTGAAAGATAGAACAACCAAAATTTAAAGTGCATGTTAAATGTGTATCCTGGGTTTGTCCCTCAGGACTCTACACAGCCTGCTTTGGACAAAATATTTCAAGTTCAGAACAATGGTGGGTAGGGGTAGAGATTCTCACTTCACTCTTCTATTTGTCCATGATCTCAACACAGTTCCATACGCCTTCTAATCAATGTATTAAATATCTTGGCTTATTAGTAAGGCATACATAAAAGGCATACAAAAAGCATAGCGACAGTATGCTGGTCTATTCTCACATGGATGATTCACACTTGAATTTGTCAGATATAAGAAAGCACTGGCAAGATAAGTGTAATTGGCAAACTAGTGACTGCTTCCATCCAACACCCGACCAGGTCAAGCATCTCTGTGGCTGTAGTCTTATTCCATATGGCTACCAAAACACTTTACTATATACTCCCAGCGTCCTAGAAATTAAAGGAATAATTTCTAAATAAACACATGAAATGAGATGGATATCTATTTTTAGAAAAGAGAGTCAAATACATCTTATTTATTCCCCTTGCTACACAGCGTCCTCTCTATTCTTGGAGGCAGCCACTTAACCGGCACGCGTCCCTTGTGGAGAATTCCTATAATTGCAACTAAACTCTAAAGAACACACAGGCTCACCAACAAATCCACAAAAATATTCAGCCACACTAATATTTCTTTGGCAGCTTGTGTTTAATAATTTAATTCAATTCCAGTAGCACAGAGCATAGCAACACTTTTTTTTTTTTTTGAACCAGTAAACTGTGTGACTGTGACATGAAAGTCATAATGGAGTCTGAGTTTGCATGCTGAGGTATCATTTTCGTAAAACAGCATTTTCACTAGAGGCACACAGTGAAAAAGTAGAATCTTCAGATCTGATTCTGAATGGTCATCAGCCATTAAGTCATTATAATGCTATTTTTCCATCTAGGCAATTTATGATTTGTTGGAAAAACAGGCAAGTAGTTTACATTTTTTTAAAGACTGTTAAACAGGAGCACTAAAACTTAAAAGCTACTGAAATACCAAATAAATACCATTTGCAGGCAAAGCATCCCCCTTGAAATATCCAGAGGTGCAAGTCTTTTCAGTTATTGATGTTTTTAAGAGATAAGACAACGAAGCCACCGCAGGTAGGGAAAATGAAATATGGTTTTCAAAAATTATGTTTTGGCACTTTTCTATTCCATATAAAAATACCTATACATAAAGTCAAAAAGAGCATAGTTCATTTACCTATTAATTTACCAAATCTGGATCTTACCTATTATAATAAGCTTGGAATAAAACACATAATCATCACCTAATGGAAAAATCTTTTCAAATTCCTTTACATGTAACATAGGCAAAAGAGCACATTGAATGATTGTTGTTTCTAAACCATTTGAAATCCCCAGCATCTGAATGAAGCATCCGCATTATAAGGACTTCAGTTCTATGGACCAGAGAAAACTCTGGCTGTGCCTCCAGCCACATCTACCCCTAGGCCTGGCTGTATCTGCCGCTCTTACTCACTGTTTGCCCCATTGTCAATGTCACCTGGCAGTAGAAGAAGGCTGATCTCCCTTCTGGCCCCAACTCTCACCCTTGCCAAGGCGAGGATGGCGAATATATCCATGTCAGGGAAGCCTCTGGGAGAGGGCGGCAGAGGGGGGGAGGGGAAAAAAAGGCTGTTCCCCAGATGATTTGAATGCATGCCTTGACATTTGCCGCTGAATGGAAGTATCTTTTAAAGCAACTAATGGCCATTCGGCTTTGTTTTGCTTTGTTTTAATGATTTACATATGCTTCACATCCGAAAGTACCACCTCCATTTGCCTGTACGATATAAAGAATGCCCAGGTCTTTTAAAAATGCAAAGCTTGTATCTGGGAGAACTACCATTTGTTGAGATGGTAATTGTTTTAACTTTGATGTCCCTCGCTCTGCACATCTGTTTCAGCTCTTCTACCAGACACACTCATGAATTTATCATCTCTGCATATGTTCCTGGGTTCGCACTGCCTTAGTGGCAGAGCACATCGGTAAATTCCACTGCTGTATTAGGTTTGTTATTCTTGGGCTTGTCCCGAGAGCACTGTGTTTATTACCTGACCGGTTCACACAGAATGAAGAGGTACTAATGCAGTAACATTTTGTTACCTGATCTTCCCACCCATAGAGCCAACGCGGCGCTTCCTTAGTTACATAGTATATTGTGTGATCAAGCAGATTTTTTGGAATTCCTTTTTACTTGGAAGCCTCTGCCTTTCGGCTAGACCACACTGCTTCCCTCAAAAACCGGGTTTGCACCCTGATTCTATTAATTACTGCTTGTGTAGCCTTAAGCAGCATATGGTTTTTTTTTCACTTGTAAAATGAATAAAAAATGGTACCAATCCCTCAAAAGTTTTGTTGAGAAACTCAAGATCTCCTAACACCATACTGTTTAGCGTCCTTTATAAAACATTTCAATGTTAATATGCATAACTTGGAGTTCATCTGGCTTTTATTGTATATAGTGAGATTTGAAGAGTACTAATTTAATCCACTGTAGAGATGAATTCATACAATAATGAACCATATTTTAAAATGCGTTAGCCATATCTTACACAGTTGATCCTTGAACGACATGGGTTGTTCAACATGTGGATAGGGGCACCTGGCCCTGTGCAGTCAAATATCTGCATACACCTTTTGACACAGCGAAACTTAACTACTAATAGCCTACTGTTGACTAGAAGCCTTACCAATAACATAAACAGTCAATTGACACAGATTTTAAATGTTAAATGTATTATAGACTGTATTCTTACAATACAGTAAGCTAAAGGAAATGTTATCAAATAAGCTAGAGAAAAGGAAATGTTATTAAGAAAATTATAAGGAAGAGAAAACACACTTAAAAATACACTTACTGTATTTATCAAAAAAGGACACATGAAAGTGGACCGACACAGTTCAAACTCATGTTGTTCAATGGTCAGCTGTATAACCAAGCTAGGTCTTAAATCTCAAACATGAGGCCTTGCCCACTCCTGGGCCAGAGGCCCCTACGTTACTCAGATAAGGATGGAGTTGGCACTAAGGTATTATTATAGGTCCCATGTCAACTGCATCCAAGCCAGTCATTTCAGATGAGGTGTCTAGTAACAAATTATGTCCATATTGAGCTCTGAAATCCTTGAGGCTTTTAATGAAAAAAAGAAAACAACCTGCATGTCTGTAACATGATAGTTATAAGGGAGTATGAGTTTATATGCTAAGAGTAGTTTCACACTTTCACTAGGACCATACAGGGAAAAATGAGAGCCTTTGTTGTCAAAAATAATAAAAATATAGGAGAGCATAAGATAAAAAATTCCTCTTCCCCTGTGTCCTTTTCCAGTTTGCCACTGTGATGATGTTTATCTTTCTGGACCTTTCCTATGCTTTCAAAGTCTTTCAAATATATATGTTTATAAAAACATATTTTGTAATTTTACAAAAATTGAACATTTTTGGTCATTCACCATATCGTGGACATCTCTTTGTGCTGTTGCATTTAGATAGATCTACGTTTATATAATAACGGAATTATAGTGTAACCTAAACAATCAGCCCCAGACGGCATGCGGCTTGTTTTCATGTTCTGCTGTTAGAGAAGACGCTGCGACCACGGGCGGACATCTCTGAACACCGACAGCCATCGTTCCGTACCACAAATTCCCGCAGTTACTATTACATAGCAAAGGGTATGTGTGTTTTTATCTTTACAAGTACTGTCAAATTACAATGCAAAAAAATCTGTAGCAATTTATATTCCTTGAAACAAGGCCCGACCACCTGTTTGTCCAAACAGTAGCCGATACTCAGGATCATCAAACTTTTAAACTTTTGTTCATTTGATAAGTAAAACAATACCTGCATTATTACCATGTTAATTTGCACAATCGCTATTGAGTGAAAACATCTTCTCGATGTGTATAGTTTATTCTCTAAGTGAGCCATTTATATTACCACAGTGTAACCAACCGTATTTTAGGAAATAGTAGTAGAAAACCAGCTCCGATCTACAGACTTCACAGAATATTCTACAGAATAAGAGCGCTTGACTAAGAAGTCCTTCGGCACCAACTTGATGAAATCACTGTCCCACAAAAACTGACTTTTACACTCAACGTACTTTGTTTTTGCCCCAATGTCGTAACCCGAAATGCAGCCACGGCACCAGCGGACGGCAGCTCTGTGGTGTTTATCGAGCCAACGTGTGTACACCCCTCCCACATGAAACTTCGGGGTAGGTACTTGAGGGACACGAGACGAAGACAACCCGACTCTTCTCTTCAAAGGCACTTGCTTTCCAGTGGGGCAAACATCCATGCACAAAGACGAAGTGATATTTTATGTGCAGGCCTGTATGAAAAGTAGCCAGCTCAGGTTCCAAATTATAATTGCATGAAGATGTGATCTTCTTTAAATCTCCTATCGATGTCAGAAGCCTAAATGGAAAGCTTCGCAGCTGACTATGAACTACAGATGTGCTTTGTCATGCACGGTGTTTTTTAAACTTCTGATTTAGTTACCAACATTCTAAATTTCAGAGATTTTACACTGCAATATTAAAATTTCAGGCTTGTCCCGATAAAAATGGGAGGATCTGGCAACATCGGGTTACCATTACAACTTGGTAATAGATCAGCGGGCGCTGGGTACTGGCTTTCCCTGTTAGACGGGGCGTGTACCCTCGGGTTGACCACAATCTGCACCACTCCCTACTGTGTGACCTGCTCAGCACGTTTCTGTTACCTGCCAGCTCCTATAGTCATTTATGTGTGTGACCCTTGAGATACAGGTCAGGGTTTGTGCCGGAGGGTATGGCCTGGGGACAAAGAAAGAAACCATCTACGGAACAGGACGGATTAAATGTACAAATTAAATCAATTTTTAACAGAACATTAATTGAAATGATCTTGACCAATGTGTTCTGTGATTGCTTAGCAGAACTCAGAATACAATTTTGTAGGCAAAAAAGATAAAGGGGCATATAAAACAGCATATCTTGAGTGGTGCCCCTTTCAATCAAATATACACTTTGCGATTAGACCATTTTCTGATAACAGGTCACAGTGAAGGATTAGGCCTGAAATTCTTATAATAAAGCTGTAATCTCAGTTTCTATGCAGAGGAAAGAGTTGAACTGTGATGAAATCATACCAAAGGCCTCAGTCTCTTTCATCAGAGCTCTGGTGCTGGGATGGCCTTCCAGAATTTCATATCTTGAGACAAAGGGACTTGGATTTTATAACAATTCTTTTCACCAGTCACTGAATGCGGGCTCCCCCCAGGTGTGACCTTGGCCACAGGACTATCTTTCTGAAGGCTATTCCATGAGAGTGACTCAGCTGAGAGCTGCCAGCCACCCTCTCCCCCTGAAGCCGGGGGAACATGTGCCTCCGGCACGAGGGGGGATCTGGGGGACATGTCACAATATCCTCCACCGTCGCTACTTTTCAGGGAGGCCTCCCTTAGCCCCTCTAACTAAATTTTAGCCCTCTCCCCTCCCTGATACATTATATATTTCTTTGCTCTTTTTCTCTTCAGCTCTTAATACTAACATGTTATGTACTTTAATTATTTATTTTATTTGTGGTGTCTCCACTAGAAAATCAGCTCCTTGTGGGAATGAATCCCTGCCTGTTTTATTCTCCGATGTCTGGTGGTTGGACCGTGGACGGCTTCGCACAGAGTAGAATGAAGGAATGGTTCCCCCGACCTCAGCAGCAGAGCGTGCAGAGCTTTGGTCGGAGGGTTCCTGCCTTCAGAGAGCGCTTCCAAATCCATGTGGGATGCCTGCTTGAGAAGGGGTCCTCAGCTGGGTCGTAGCTGGGAACTTCCAGCCACTGAGACCTCTTCCTCCACTGTGAAGTCAGGAACTGCGGAGACAATTCCTGTGCTTTGAAGGAAAGCCACGTTGATGAAGGATGTATCACAGGTCCTCTCAATGGAAGGCAGATTGTATTCTGATTATCTGCTAACCAGAGATGAAGAGGCTAGTGAACTACGTGGACAAATAGAAGTGACTGTGAGTGGCTTTATGTTTCAAATATCTGAAGGAGTGTGCTTAGCAACGTACTCCTCTAACAAAGACGTACCAAAATGAAGGCCCATGAGACTCAGTACATTTGCAGTCACCGTATCCTAAATTTACGGGGAGAAATACCTTCATGGAAATCAGATCGGATCTTTCGATAATGCAGAGGCAAGAAATCTGAGGAGTCGGAGGGCCCTGGCAGGTGTCTTCACAGCTGTACAGCTCAAATCTGTGTTACGTGTCGTCTGCAAGTGTTAGATGACATATCTCGGGCCAAATTCCTCGTGGGGCCTCAACCTTACTTTCAAGATTTGTGACAGTCTGGGTGGAAGCAAACATATTCTCATGTTTTTATCCGTGGTGCACCACCCAAATTCTTAAATATTTTCTTTTCTTGCCTTGTCTTTTCTCCTTCTTCCCCCTCCTCTCCCAAGACCCGTGCTGCTCAAATGGGAACAGCCTGATTGGCACGAAAGAATGGAAACCACTTGAGGAATTTTCTTTCTCCTATATCAGATAAATAAACGACTTTTCTCAGTTGCTAAGTGTCATAACTTTTTAAAATTGTCAAAACATCTTAGAATTCACATATGCATCCAAAGTGGAAAGCTATCAGCATTCATAATAAAGCCTCTGCTTTAACTGAAATATATTCTTCATTAAACAAAATTGATTTATATTAACAATTTCAATGCTAATATTTTAATCTGCTTAGTCACTCCTAATATTCCTAGATGTTCCACATTTTAATGAGAATTTGAAAGTACAATGAATGTTAAATAGTTTCCAAGCCCTCTTACCACTTTATAAAGAGGAAAAAAAAAAAGCATTGAATTTGGTGGATCATATCCTAATACAATTATCATATTTTGAAGCTATAACCAAAGAAAATATTTTGTTTAATTTGATGGTTGCCCTCTCTCTCTCTCTCTCTCACACACACACACGCACACACACATCAGATGTGACCATGCCATCCTGGCTCTATAACAATCCACTTAGTATTTTTTGAGAAAGATATAAACTTTATTTACAATTAAGTCTAATATGGAGGTTACAATCAACCTTCTAGCTGAATCTCTGAATCAAGCAGACGAGTCGCTCAGTCACAGTCTAACCCAGCGAGGACAGCTCTCACCCTCCTCAGGGTCAGAGCCCACACCTGTGGGAAACTCATGCCCAAGGGAAAGAAGGGCACAGCAATACTAATCAAGCATTGCCTTTTAATCTTTTCCAAGTTTCCTTTGGTGCAATTAGTTAAAGGGGGTCTTGGAAGGAGTAAGAAGTGTTACGAGGCTTTTTTTTTTTCTACTTGGAAAGAACTATCAAGAAGAGAAAATAAATAACAGCCCCATGATCATCCTCCAGCTGTTTTATCTTAACACATTGGGTTTAACCATGATCTACCTAAGATGAGTTATTCATCTTGTTATAGGTGATTAACAGTCTATCAGCATAAGCTTGGGATGCCTGGGCAGCTCAGTTGTTTAAGCATCTGCCTTTGGCTCAGGTCATGATCCCGGAGTTCTGGGATCGAGTCCCACACGGGGCTCCTTGCTAGGTGGGGAGCCTGCTTCTCCCTCCGCCTGCGGCTCCCCCCTGCTTGTGCTCTGTCTCTGTCTCTCTGACAAATAAATAAATAAAATCTTTTAAAACAAAAAAACAACAGTCTATCAGCCTAAGCCTTATAGCAATTCAAATTTTTAAATTTTTATTTATTTATTTTAGAGAGGGAAAGAGGGACAAGGAAGGGCAGAGGGGGAGGGAGAAAGAGAATCCCAAACAGACCCCACTGAGCATGGAGCCCGACATGGGGCTGGATCCCAGGACCCTGAGATCGTGACCTGAGCCAAAACCAAGAGTCAGATGCTTGACCCATTGAGCCACCCAGGCGTCCCTATAGCAATCCACTTGTATCTTAACTTTAATTATTTGTTCTGTCCAACTAACTCTTAAAACTTCAAAACGTATTCTCAACAAGTAGCTTCTCATTTCTGTGGAGACATTATTTTCTCAGCACTCTATAACCAGACGAAACACTCCAAGAATATGCACTTTTCCTGGTTAGATCATTTTCAAACTAGAAGAATCAGTAACATGTTGATGACAAGTCATCAAAACTGTAGTGTGTGTGATAAAACCAAAGAGCCTTCATTTTCGGTGAGGTGTTTGACGTCCGGTCACAGGGACGTGACAATGTGTGGTTGGAGTCGTAGAGTCATGCCACCTAAGCAGACTTAGGTGCCTCCTGAATGGTTTCCAGCTTCTCGCCCTCACATTTCAGGTAGTCCGCCCCAGGAAGAGGACACCTGGCATCTTTATTTTGATTTCTGGATTTCTTTCGAAGCACATCACAGCAAGTTCCTCTCCTTCTCCAGGAATGCCTCTTCCATTTAAGCTCCAGATTTACAGATGTTCAAAAGTTATTTGAACCATTGAAACAGGAGCAGGCACAGGCTTGATTTTCCCCACCTCTCTGAGATCACTGACATATTGAAATAATTTTTTTAAAATTAATTTATATTTTTTTCTTAGAGAAATATAAAACATTCAGCTCATCTGCTTTTTAAATTAAGGGCAGGGAAACTGAAGATTTATTCAACAAGTGAAACAAATATTTTTAAAAGATCTCTCAGGCTTATTTTATGTCCAGTTTGGGACAAAGAATAAGGGAGGAGGGAGTGATAGTGAAGAAAAAGGTTAGAGGGGGAAAGAAGCTGCACAAAGAGAAAAGTGAAACGCAGATGGAGTGAGAAAGACAAAGGGAAAAGGAGCGATGACAAAACAAAATAGTCAAGAGGGGCAAGGGAAGGCAGAAGGCTTTAGTGGGTTGTGAAATATAGACTAAAAGCTGCAATTCACTTGGACCATGGATTCCAGAATGTTACTGTGAGGCATTGAGTAACTCACTCAGTGAACACCTACCGTGTACCAGTCCTTCTTCTAGGCATGGGATACAGAGTATTGAACAAAATTTAAAAGTATCTCTCTTTTGAAACTTATAGCTAATAAACCAGAAAATATATGTTAGACATACTCTATTAAGATAAAAACAAAACAAAATGTTTAGCGACTGAACCAGCTATTTTAGATTTCGTGGTCAGGAAAGTCTCTGTGGAGGTGAAATATAAGCTGAGATCTAAATGGTAAGGACGAGCCAGTTATGCAACAGTATGACAATCATTCCAGGACAAGGGAAGAGGGGTGCAATGTCCTTAAGGCAAGAAGGGGCTTATCAAGTTTCAAACACAGACCAAAGATGAGTGTGGCTGGGGCATCTGGAAGAAGGAAGAGCCATCCTGTGTAAAGTCAGAGGTGTAGGCAAAGGCTGCATTGTGAAAAAGTGCCCAAGAGTTAATTAGCTTACTAAGGGATTGGAGGTGAATGATGAGAGAAATGTTTGCTGGGATTCAGGACTGACGGCTAAGTGGCTGAAGACGCCATTTACTAAGCTGAGGAAGACTAGGGAAGGAGTTTTCAGGTTTTGACAAATGTCAAAATGTTTGTTAAATGTGGTCTGGGGGTGCAGGGGAGAATCGGAGGGTCCCTTTTGGACACGTTAACTCTATCATGCCTGTTAGACATCCAGGTGACTGTGTTGGGTAGGCAGTTGCATATAAAACTTGAGAGTTCTTATTAAAATTCATAATTATTGGAATTGACTTCTCTGCAGATTTTCTATCACTCAGAGACTTTAACCTGTGAAAAATAAATAGGGAAATTGGTGAAAAAGAGTCACTGCACTATCATATTGTATATGGTACTACCAGCCAGAAAAGCCAGATAAAAGATGCCAGGACAAACCAATCGCTGAGTCCTGAGTTCCCTTGTCCCAGCAGAAAGGAAACACATTTTAAACATGGGAAGTTGAGACCCTGGGGCTCTGGGATTGCCCAAGATACCTTGTCTGTGAATACAAATTCAGCCAAGTAAAGGAAAACAAAGAAAGGGATAAGCTTAATTTGAATAAATTAGCTTGTTGGGAAATTCTCTTTGCAGGAATAAATACAGTGGCTAACTGAACATAATAAAAAAATTTTTTAAATAAAAGATTGTGAAATAAAAAAAAAAATAAATCTTTTCATTGGTTGTTCCTGAATTTCATCCTTTAAAATAGACCAGTAAATGTAAGTAAGGTGGTTTTTTTTGAGTCATATGAGTTGTTCTAGGGAATGATCTGAGGAGGGGGCTGTGGGAAACCCCTCAAATTTGTAGTCAGGTGGGCTCTAGGGTGGGCAATGGGGCACACAACTTGCAGCTGACATCTGAAGAGAGGCAAGCGATATGGGACTGAGACCTTAATGGGCTGTGAAGCCCATGTTAACTCCAGTTAATCAGCGGCAGAAGTGAATTGAATTGCTGGGCACTTAGCTGGTTTCAGAGAATAAAATAGTCTTTTGTATTTATTTCATTTATATAGATTTAATGTTGGCAGAGGAGATTATGGTATGTGTTCCTGAAAACTCCTAAATCCAGAATTGATTTTTCCTCTGTATACTTTGAGATAATTTGATTTCTTTTTAATGGAAATATGTTTGTAAATTACTTATAGACATGAATGATGGAACAATCAATGTATTTTCAAGATTTTTTAAATTGTAGCATGGGTTTGTAAAAGCGAAAATTAGAAATCAACCCAATATACGTACATATGTATGTTTGCACACATACATAAATGCCACCCCTATTGAAAATCTGCATTTAAAACCAAAGGAAAAAGCAAAAACATGTCTTTGCTTTCACTAACCCCCATTTTCCTCTCCTCAAATAACTACTATTGTTATATGGTATCTGTCATTCCAGACTTTTTTTCTATATGCATGTAAATGCTTCTGATTGATTGATGAGAGCAAGAGAGACCAGATAGATAGATGATAGATAGTTGACTGATAGAGAGATGATAGATGATAGATAGATAGATAGATAGATCGATAGATGATAGAATCTAGAAACATAGAGCATTGTTTCATGACTAGAGTGTAGATAGGAATGAATTCATATAGATTATTCCAGAACTGTCTTTAATTAAAAACATGTCTTGAAGTTCTCTCCAGGTTGTTATTATCTCATCCTTTTTAACTGCTGACTAGTATTTCATAATATGGTTATGACACATTTGTTTAGCCACTTCCTCATTAATGGAAATTTAGGTTGTGACCAATAATTCAGTTTCATAAACAAACCTTTATTTCATTGATGTTTAATATGCTTTTTTGGAAACATAGCTAAGTAACTTTACAATCTAAAAATCTGGAAATACAATTGTTAGGTTGAAGAAATATAGATTCATCTCTAATTCACATTGATGGATTATGAAAATAATTTCCAAAAATGACTGTCCAAGTTTACACAGCCAGCCAAGTTCATGGAAGCACTGAATGTTATTGGTCTTCTAAAATTTTTGCCAAATTGACGAGGGTAAAATATATTTCCATTTTTAAATTGTAATTCCTTAATTGCCCATGTCTGAAGACATGTCATTTATTTATGAGTCATTTTTTTAAAGATTTATTTATTTATTTATTTGAGAGAGAGAAAGAGCATGGGGAGGAGGGGCAGAGGGAGAGAATCTCAGGCAGACTGTCCACGGAGCGTAGAGCCCCACACGAGTCTTGATCTCAAGACTCTGAGATCCTGACCTGAGCCAGAACCAAGAATCTGACGCTTAACCGACTACACCACCCAGGCGCCCCTATTCATGAGTTATTTTTATTTGTTCTTCTATGAATCAACTATTCCTAACTTTGGCCCATTTTTCTATTCAGTTATCTTTTCCATTAATTCATAAAATTACTTCCCGTATTCTGGGTATTAAATCTTCGTATTATACATTACTGTATGCTCTTTCAGTCTTGTGTTGCTTTTTAACTTGAACATCTTTCCTTCTACCAACGTGTTTTTAATTTTGATGTTAAAATTTGTTTAATTTAAAAAGACTTTGCAGGCCTTTACTGATATTTCAGGACATACCAAGCATGCTAATTAGCAGTCAGTAAAACACCAAAATAAATTTGTTCGTGTTTTAGGAGGACTAAATCACATATTTTCCAAAAGTTATGAAGACATTTAAATTATTTTAATTTCATTTATATCAACAGTTAAATTAGTATGTATTACATCAAAATGTTTCAAGACAAAGAGGCACCAGGACTCAGTTGGAAAGACAGGAACAGTGATATGCCGTTTGGAAAAAAAGTTTTATTTAGATCCTCACCTCACATTACATATAAACATAAATTCAGACAAATTAACAAATTAAAAGTTTTTAAAAAGAGTCAAACCATAGAACATTTATAAGACAGATGAATATCTGATCTTGGAATAGGGTAGGATTGTCTAGGATTAAATACTATGGAACAAATTACAGAAAAATAGAAAGACTGATAAGTTTGATTTATAAATGACTCTTAAAATGTTAAAGTAAACTAAAAATATGAATAAATACAACAGACAAAAGAGTAACGTTTTTGGCTTACAAAAACCCCATGTAAACTGATAAGAAAATATTAAGACGCCCAAGGAACAAGTGGGTAAAGAGCTTAGACAATTCACAAGGAGGGAAACACAGATGATGGAAGAAGTCAACTTCCAGTAATCAAAGACATTAAATAAAAACTGCATGATCCTAATTTTTGCAGCATTTCGTTTAAAAATGAGCCAATCCTGGTTGCAGTGTGAATTGTAATTGAGGTTAAGGGTTAGAAGAGCACACTCCTTTATGGCTGATAGAAACAGTACAGTCTTTCACAAAAGCCAGTCGGCACGCGTTGAGAATGTTAAGATGCTCAGGCCCTTTGGTCTGTAAGTTTTCATTCTAATAATCAATTCCAAGGAGATAAGTCAAAGTGCAGATCAAAATTTAAGCACAAAATTTTTTCATGATATTATTAATAAAAGCCAAAAAAAGGTAAAGAGGAATAACTTGAAGTTTTGATATTATTAATTCATTCAATAGATATTTACTGATTACCTACAATGTAAGAGATGTCGTGTGGAACAAGACAGACAAGGAGCTCTTATCCCAGGAGCAGCAAGACCAACAGTGAATGAATGCTTCCATCAATCGTTCCCCTAGAGCTTTCCTGGGGCCTGTCTCTGCAAATTTGGCAGAAGAATCCTGTCGGGAGAGGAGATCGCAGTGCAAAACCTGAGTTTCGGGAAGAAAGTTGATTTTTGAGTATTTGAAAAAAAGAAAAGAAAGAAAGGGAGGGAGGGAAGGAGGGAAAGAAGAAGGATGAGAGGGAGAAAGAAAGGAGGAAGGGTGGAAAAAAGAAAGGAAAGTAAAAATAAAAGCCCATGTGACCGAGCATAATATTAAAGCTCTTCCACTGTCGGAAAATGACTTAACAAAGCATACGTGCTATGAAACACTGCTCAGCATCAGAAATTATGTACATTTGCAAAGGGTGTTTAGTAATATGAGAGGCAGGAAAAAAAGACAAAAAACTGTATATATTCTATTGTCACGATTATGGAAAATATGCATAAAAGACCCACTGGCAGGAAAAAAACTACAGTGTTAGGAATAACTGTCCCTAAGAGAGAATGGTAGCATTCTTTTTTCTCTTTTGGGGGAGTTTATTCTTTTCAAATTCTCTATAAGGAGTCCGTATTAATTTAATAAGCCAGGAATGCTTAAGACTGGGGAATAAAGAAAATATATTCAGTTAGTATTTCACTCAGCTCACTGAAAAAGTCATCTTAAAGCTACTTATCTTAGCGTTCCTTCACATAGACTACAGAGATTTTTCATTACCTCGTGCTAGCAGAGCGCCATTTTACTGTTTCTGCTCTGCGGTCCTGTTGATACATTTTACTAAAGTCAGATTTACAGAGGTTCTGGAACAAGACATATAAGCAGGCTTCACCCTTCAGTGTCCCATCTCACTCCGATCCAGCCCACTCCCACCCCACTAAATGTAATATGCTGAAATATGAGAGATTTTGAGTGCCAGCTCGGCTCAGATGATGGAAGATCTTGACAGAAACTCCATCCCCTTGTACAAACTCTCAGTCAGCATGAGCCCTACTTAGTATAATAAACACCACAGCATGAACTATTTTTGCAGGTGAGTTGTCCTGTGGGCAGCCCACCCATAAATTAAGAGGGACAGTCTGGAACAAGAAAAGTGGCTCCAACAAGAAGACGGGGAAGTGGAGTGAAGCCCCGAACCCCCCCACTGACTGAAGGTCACAGGCCTGTTGAGGCTGACAATTCATTATAATTTATTAGTGAGAGCATTTTTCCTTAAACCAGCAGGAGCATTAGAACTTGACATATTACTTTAAAAAACTCAATAAAAAACTAAAAGGATTTCAGAGGACAGGAAATATATGGAGGACCAGAAAGGGAGGGAAGGTTTATGGCTTGTCACCAAACTTAGATTTTCTTGTAGGCAAAAGGACTTTCAAAATGTTATTAGAGGAGGCTACAACAGTGAAATTATAAACTATCAGGAACTTTACTCTAACTTTAGTTGATATTCAGAGTTCCTAGCGTTATTTATAAGATATTCAACAAGGATTAACAGCTATGTCATTGTTAGTGGGAGTGGGTCCTAATTCTATTTTGAACTCCTGACTTGAAAATAACTTCACTGTAACTTGATGTTAGTCTTGCAACTATCCAACAAGTCTTCCAAAGAGCATTTTAGAAAGTGTATCCCATGTAATACAAATATCTGGATGGCATTCTGTGGGGAAAAAAAGAATTCTGTGGTCAAATAAGTTTGGGGAACTGCTGAGAACTATTTCTTCTCCCCACCGTTACCCCTCAGATTCTCAGTGCACACTAGAGTATAAAAGACTTTGAGAAATCCAGATGAAAAGAAAACTGTTGGAGCCCCTGCATGGCTCAGTCATTAAGAGTCTGCCTTCGGCTCAGGTCATGATCCCAGGGTCCTGGGATTGAGCCCCGCATCGGGCTCCCTGTTCAGTGGGAAACCTGCTTCTCCCTCTTCCACTCCCCTTGCTTGGGTTCCCTCTCTCTCTCTCTCTCTCTGTGTCAAATAAATAAATAAAAACTTAAAAGAAAAAAAAACTGTTTAACTTTGTTTAAACCAGCACCAACTATTAAATGTTTTCGTACAAGTTGTCTTTTTAACACAAATGCCCCCAGAGACATTTCCTTAGAACAATTTTGCCCACCTATCAGCCTCACAGTGAAGAAAAAAAAAATTTCTAAGCCATGAATGGCCCAAACATCAGGTGCTGACAAGAAAACTGGGAGTATCTGCTCCAGTACTTGGTGCCATTTATTCCCTTCCAGAAGTTCTGAAGTCTTGGTTCTACACATGAGTGGGAACTCAGTAGAAGATGGAGGAGGACTGAGTCGCTCATCCAGCAACCCTCTTCTCCCTGCTACACCTCTCCTTCTCTTTCTCCTTCGCTTCTGTAATAGGTCACATGATGGAAAGAGCATTCCAACCTAATATAGTAAACGCCATGATGTTCACCATGTGTTTCCCCGCCCAGGGTACACTTGGTATCTCATCAGTAAGACCAAGAACCAAATCATTCCTTTTTTGAATTCTAGAGTTTGTACAAAATGCAAAGTCCAATAAAAACATAATACGATAGTGAGTATTTTAGTTCCCCTGGCTGATTTCAAACTGATTTGGCCCACATGACATTTGAACATTTACCAGGGTTGACTAATGTTCTTTGTTCTTTCTGAATCGAAATTGAAATGTAGTTACAGTGATATAGAGCAGAAACAGAAACTGAGTCCAAGAATGAGCATCCTCCACAATATGGGAATAGTCAGCTTGTGAGTCAAGTCAGATATGCTTCTCCCAGTTCCACCTTCAGTGTATTCTGATGAAAGATTACAAATATGTGAATATAGCACACTGCCAATGAGTTTAGAGCAAATGCAATGGAGAAAGAACACACAAAAGTATTCAAATGCATGATTATTATTCCAAATACGAAAGCTGCGTAGAATAGTTGTTCGTTCTCTAGAGTTGGGCTGTCTGTTGTCATTTCTAGGTTTAACACATTGTCACAGTTTCCAAGGTGTTTTCCTCCTTAAAACTGTGAATAGACCCAAGGGCTTCCCCTTAAAATGGGCATGCTAACGTGTAATAGTTTAGAGGAAAGTAATATCTAGAACTAGTTCTAAAATGTAATATAGTTTCCCTGCTGACAAAGGAAGAAGAAAACTATATTTCTGAATCGGCAGAACAGTTGACAGTCTCATTCAGTGAGGGAGGCAGAGAATAGAGCCCAAAGACAGCTGACTAATGGCTTGATTTTATACACAGCAGGAGGCACGTGCTTGGCTCTCTCCCGTTCAACGCTGTTCATCCACAACCTGCTGGAGAAAGGCCTCAGCCAGGCAGATAATAATGACCATGGATGACAGAGAAAGGATGGGAAAAAGTGATGAAGACCTTGCTCATCGCTTGAAGACCAGTTGATCACCTGGGTAACTACTGACAGAAGATATTGATACCTGAGAGGAAAAAAAAAAAAGAAGAAAGAAAAAGAAGGTGAGAGCAATGGTAACAGCGTGGGCTGTGGCATGAGCCTGAGTTCAAACCCTGACTTAGCCCCTTACCAGCTGTGTGGCCATGAGCAAGTCACCTAATTATTCCAAGTTTCAGCTAATGAGGGCATTCATAAGAATTATCTAATAAGATTACGGTGATTGGTTGTGACCATTCATGTAAGCATAGAATGGAGCCTGGCATGTGGTCGGTCTTCAATCCCTTATTATTAAGAGAATCCAGGCTTTCTTTGTGTGTTCTATGGAAAGAAGTACCTACAAAGGGCAAAACTAGCACCAATAAAGGGGGTTACAAAGAGACAGAGGTAAATTCAAAAGAAGGAAGAAATCAACAAAGCTTGAAAGTAAAGTTGTGAATGAAGAATAGGATGTGTCTTTTCTATATCCAACTTTATTTCATGTTGTCTGCCTATGGAATGGAATAATTATAGTGTGGTGATGGTATCCCAGCAGAAGATAGCATGTACGTTAATGATTGTGAAGGAACTTTCTCTATTAGTTAGTAGATCAATGTGTTCCACTACTCCAAATTTTTATGGCCAATCAACATCTCTGCATATTTTTTACCACAAAACACTCCTAAAAATGAACACGTATAGATTCCTCGGAAGGGAAAGCAAACATAAAAATGTATTAGCGTGCAGAGTTGATGTGTCTCTCTAGCAACTGCAACACATACGTGCACACACATCAGGACTCCGATGAGATAGAAATGTGCTTCTCTTTCGCTTATCAGCCCAAGTGTAAGCATCCAAAGCTGATCTGCTTGCTCCTTCTCCCCTTTTGCTCTGCCATCCACACAATGTCTTCCAACTCGTGGTCCCAGTCTGTCACCAGAGCTATGCACAACTTGGCAGCAAAAGCCATAATAAGATCTTTTAAGAGTTCAAACTCTTTTAATAGTGCTAAAATACTGAGCATTCTGCAGAGACATCACCCTAAAAGACCATCTTGTGTTTTTCCCCTGTACCAACCTTTCTATCCCTTTTTGAGGTTGAAGCAGGATGGCCAAGATTGATGTGGAAAGGAAATATAAGGTTCAGAAGAGGATGAATAATTAGTCCACAAAGCACAGTATCTGGGGTCAGGATTGGAGCCTGACGCTTTAGAATCCCTCTGCAGTCAGGGAAGTCTTCTCAAAGCCCCAAAGCTGCTTGGGTTCTCTCATCATTGTCATTGTGGAGACACCTACCACCCATGGTCTAAATTTCAAGAAGCACAAGCCCTCACCAAAGACTATAATGGCTAAACCCATTTCCAGGCAGCTGTAAGCAGCTGCCTACTTGACATAAAATAAGACATGTGGCAGCTGGGAAGACTGACTAGCCAAAATAATGCATTTGACTTTCATTGCAAGAGGTACCTCTCCATCAAGAGGGATTATGCAATAGGGGCCCATATCGTGCCCAGAGCCAAGGCAAAGCCTAATATGGAAGTCCTGTTGGTCTATAAACTATTGCATAGGTTTCCCAGGTTCTTCTCAGAACACCCAGGGTGTCATGTAAATGAGATTCTGCAGTAATCTGTATTGACTGTCCTTGAAATCCCAGCTCGAAGTGTTACACACATTCTGGCAGAGGATGCAAAGGGAAGCAGGTGTGTTCTCAGTTCAAAAGCAGGCCACTGGCCTGGATGGTTATTACCCAGGATTAAACTTAACTACATTACCTCTTTTTATTCTGACACACTTAAATATTTACTATCCTGTATTGATTCAACCAGACTGTATTCCTATCTCCAACCCATATTTCTAAATGCCCAAGAAAATAACAAAGGCACTCTCTCAAATTGCTTTAATACCCAGTACAGCTTAAATCCGCTTCTGAAAATCGAATCATTAATTCCACATGACATTATCCTAGATCTTCATAGGGGCAGGTTTCTGATGTAATGAAATTGTATCACTTAATTTTACACAGATAGAAAACAGGAGACCAAGACCAATGCATGATTACAGTAATTTGACTTCGATTTAATCCAAGTGCTACTAATATTCGTCAGTGTGATTTGTGTCTTCTTTTATTCCCCAAGGAAATGACAAGGAAAAAAATCAGGTATTTAACGTTTCCTTACCGAAAAATCATATTGGAAAAAATTAAAGCTATTTTCTATAGCTTTCCATTGAGGCTAGACATCCTCCCAAAATTTCCCTAATGTCTTTTAGGGGGAAAGGATTGAGAATTTCTTAATAACTAGGTATTTCTGGGAGAGGAAATACATAAAATTCCAGATAATTTTTATGAACACATTTCTTCTTACTTAATATAAGGAGAGATTTGTAATATATACAATGAGACCCCCCTGAAATTGGATTTGCTAAAATATTCAAAGCCACTAATAATAGTCTAAAAGTAAAATTTTTTAAACAGGTGGAGCCCAAACTACTGCTCACCAACAACATTGAAGACCTTGACTGACATCCGACGTTTCCAAATGATGTTTCTCATGGCCATGCCTCTAGGCAGCCCCTTTATCCCACCTCATGACAAACCATTTTTTTTCCAGTTAAGAGAAGAAGATGAGATTAGTTACCTAGGGACTGAAAACACTCATAATTTTGAGAATGTAGTTTGAAATCCAAAATTTGCACTCGACTTTAAAAATACTTGAAATAGTGAGTGCTTTCCAAAAAGTCACACAGTTGCATTTTAGGACTGGTGTTGTAAGTCTATTTCGGGATGAAAAGTAGTTCTGATTTGTACAGTTGCCGTATTCCAGCAGATAGGTTATAATGGCCTTTGGGAGCTCTAGGGTACCTGCTGCCAAAACGTAAAGACACGGTTGATGACGGTAAATATACAAAACTTACGCTTTTAGAGCCATTAAAAGTTAAATGTAGAAGGCAACTTCTAAAAACTTTTAGGTGGAAAAATAAGGAGAATATATAAAGAAAGGATTTCTCAAGACTCAAAAGGTGCAAACCATAAAGAAAAGATTGATGAGTTTGGCCAAGGAAAAACTAACAGCTTCTTTTCATCAAAAGATAGCACAAATAGAGTGGGGGGGGGGGGAAAAGCAAGTAACAAACTGGTCAAAGTTTGGCAACACATACAACCAAGCAGAAGAAAGATATATCCTAAAAATATATTTTAAAAAAACAACTCATACAAATCAGTAATCAACAGATAGATAAGTTATAAAAATGAGCACAAGTTATGAACAAGCATTTGACAAGTGAGACACTTTAGATGTATAATAAATATATAAAATATACTAAAATATATATTAAATTGTAGTAAAATGTATTACTTTACTAGAATTAAAGCCAAAATAAGATACTATTTTGCACCCACAGATTTAGCAAAAATTTAAAAGATTGAGTATATGTGGAGCAAGGAGGATGAGATTTCACTTCCGGTGGGAGATAAGCAGGTGCAGTCACTTGGGAGAACAATTTGGCATCATCTCATAAAGCTGAATTTTACATAACTGCCCAAAGTCACACAGTCAGAAATCCCCCTGAGCGGTATGACGTAGTGTCTGGGCCAGTCTTTTAAAGTATCTCTTGATTGAGAAGATATTTTATATGCGTTTTAATTTATTAACCACAACGACATCGTTTGTATTTGCAGCTTTTCGGTACACGTTCACGAATGCATCTGGCCATCAGGCGATCTTGAGTGCGCATGTGGGTTGCAGCCTTTCCCTAGCTCTGCAGTTCCTCTCGGGCCTTCTGCCCGCAGTTAAAGAGCTCTGATTGTCCCAACCTTTGTGAAAGCTGACATCAAGTAATGTCATTGTTCCCCTACTCTCTCTGAAAGGAAAGGAAGGAAGAAGAGTGAGAGATCATTCGCTCACTAGAATAATTTGATTTACCTGATAAATTAACATTCTACATGCAATTAAGTCAAATGAGAGCAGACGTCAGGAAAAAAATGTTTCTTTCCATGTTCCCTCTCTAGTGGATCTTGTAACTACGCACCTGATCTTCCATGTTGTACGAAGCTTCCAATAAGCTACATCTTCATTTGAGCCGCGAAAATGTCCTTGGTCAGGGCGACCGCATCTATTTAGTATTTATTTGTTCTACTGTGTGTCAATGTGTGTGACATCCGTGCATATATTGGTGGTATTTTCTAAGTTTTTTAAGTTAAAATTAACGTTCTTGCGCTAAAGCTTTCAGTGGAAAGTTAGATAAGTAGATAACTCCATGTATACCTAATATGAAGTGTAACGAGGTTCATAACAGAAGCTGTAGGTGAGGTAATGAAGGTACAGCTCAAGAACAGTCATGTCCGCACGGGTGAGGTGGTCTCTGAGGATGAGCCCTTTAAACTGAGATCTAAAGCACAGCGAGGAGCCCGCTGGTTCAGGGGGGTGTCCAGAAAAACTGCAGTTCTCCTCGAGTTCTTGGTGTCTCTTAAATAAACATATCACAATGTCACTCACAACGCTTGCTGCAATTCTAATTTGGTGCTTCTCTCTGTAAGTGAGAAATTAGGGATGCAATGTTACCTTATCTCTTTTTTAAGTATAGTAAAATACAGAATTTTCCTAATAAAAAATTAAATACCGATTATTTTATTAACCAAAACTAAAATCCCTTTTCCCCACAGATACACCTCTCTTCCTAACCGCCCTCCTCCATCTGCACAGGTGCCAAACCCCATGAGTCTCTCTCCCCAGATCTCTTACATCCACCCTCTCCATCATTCCTGCCACTGAGTCAGCTCCCTCTCCAACTCCTGAAGTTGTCTCCTCACTGGCCTCCCTGTTCTCAGTCTCTTCCCAGCTCCACGAATCCATGTGGTTCCACATCTCTTATCCTGCCATTCCCGCAATGACCTTTACTAAATCTCCATGACATGTCGAACAAAACACAAACTCTGTACTGTGGTGTTCAAGGAGGCCTCTGGTGAACTGGCCCCAGCATCTCACAGAGGCTGAGGTCACTTCGGTATATTCTTCTTTCCCCAGACGGGTCCGCATTCACATCCTCCATGATTGCTAGCTGGTTCTCTACATACAACTTCCTCCACACACACCAGCTCTGCCAACTTGCTCTTCAAGACTAGACTCAGATGCTTCCTCTGTTCAGACACTGAAACCAAACGTTCTCCTTTGTTGGAACCTCCAGGGCACTCCGTTTGTGCCTTTATTGTAGCATTGATCACATTCTGCCTTGCAATGTACTTATCTGTACATACATCCTGTCAGCTCCGGTGGAGAGTGAGGTCCAAGGGAGGAGAGACGGTGCCTCCTCACTCGACCACCACAGCACCGATTTCTGCGACTTCCTTGTTGCCAGCATATAAATACTGTTTGACTGAAGCAAGGTTATAGGTTAAAAAAATATGATTGTGCTTCTCAGTTTCAAAATTCCCATAAACTTTAAAAGGGACCACCTTGAAGTATAAAATCTCTTTCTATCTCAACATTTTTATGGTCATATGTATCATTTGAACATTAAAAAACAGACTACGTTTTCTCTGAGAATTTTCCTCTATGATTTTGAAGCCAGAACTTCTCAGTAATTATCCTTACCTGTGGGAAATGTGCATATCATCTTTTGCTAACTTCTGGTGTCTATGTATTAAATACTGATGTGTTCTTTTTCAGTGGTGTACAAAGGCAAGCTGGACAAAACGTCAAACACAAACAATATAGGACAGAGAATGACTTATGGGTGGGCTGATGGATTTCACTTTCACTTATTACACATTCTTTTAAAAATGTGGTCAGTACAGTGTCCTGATGTATCACCAGCGTCCCCTACACTTTCTACACACCGAAGCACCCTGGATACAGTAGGTTATTATTCAGTTACTCACTAATTTCATTTTCTTAACGGACTACCCCAAAGGTGTATGAGTGAGTTATTTAAAGGAGAAATAGGAAACAAAAGTGAGCAAAAACATATAGTGATAAATATGCAGACATTTGTGAGAAGGCAAGGATGGAAATGGAAAGATTTTAAAAGAGAATAAAATATGAAGGGAAATAAGGGGTATGTCAGCCTCTCATCTCATCAATTCTCTTCCACGTCTTAGACTCAGGAGACAAGCTATAGATACTATTTTCATTCCCCATCTCCCTTCCTTTCTATCGCCACTGCACCCAGAGCTCAGGGTCATTGTCAGGTTTCTTGACTCTTTTAAAACTGATTTCAGTCATCATTGGCAATGAGCAACCAGCCTGCCCCAAGAAGCTCCTTTCCACAGGGTGTCTGTTCTGGGGTCCTGTTGATGCCAAAGGAGTTGCAGTTCAGTCTCTCCCACCCCTCCATCCTTCTCCACTGCCGTGTGCAATCAAGCTAGCTCCCCTTTTCTGCCACCCAATGCCTCCTCCTTGCAATGGAGCATGTTTTCACTATTGATATTTCTGAAATGTTCAGAGTGTATATGCCATGTTCCTATATATATTAAAAGAAGCTCTTTTCTGGGGCGCCTGGGTGGCACAGTCATTAAGCGTCTGCCTTCAGCTCAGGGCGTGATCCCAGCATTCTGGAATCGAGCCCCACATCAGGCTCCTCCACTAGGAGCCTGCTTCTTCCTCTCCCACTCCCCCTGCTTGTGTTCTTTCTCTTGCTGGCTGTCTCTGTCAAATAAATAAAATAAAATCTTAAAGAAAAAAAGAAGCTCTTTTCAAGCATCTACTAATCATGGAGTCATGCATTGTATGTGTATCTTTCAAAAACTAGGTCTCTTTGGAGTAAGGATAGTAGGTCTTCCTGGGCTGAGAGGTGTTACAGTATCAATGATGGAGACAAGGTTAGCTTCCAAATACACTAAGCCATGCTGGTCGGTGGCTAGAATTCCTGAGATTATTTGATCAGTGTTCCTATCCATCACTAGATGGTGAACAAAATGAGAACAGAGATGAAGTGTGTGTTGCTCACTACGATGTGTTTCCAGCATCGGATGCATTGATTGTCATGTAAAAATTACTCAATAAAAAACGTGTCAGATGGATGAATAAATGAATGAGTGACAGAAAGCTTGAAGTGCAAATTGTCCGGAGACACATAAAGCATTGACTTACAGACCTGGATGATGGCTAACTGAGAACCTTACACAGCTGACTTTGGTTGGGCGGGCAGGGAGAATGCGGAAAGGCTTTTGAAGGTCGATTAAAAGAAAGAAGGAATAGAGAAAGCGGACTCCAAGGGAACTGAAGTAAAACTCAATAGGGTTTTAACATGTAGTTGGCAGTCAACTATGCACTATGAATACCCATGAAATAAATATTATTCTGTGAATAGACTATAAAGAAAGTGGTTTATAAAAGAAAAAGAAGTCCTCCTCACTGAGCACTGCCATGGTCTTGGTGTTAGAATATTTAACTGGGCTTATAACTTCCCCACACAGAGTATATATTGATTTTCCAAAAAGGTTATTAAAACTTTCTGCCTTTCCAAGTCTTAGTTTAATTTTTCAGGTAACTGACTTGCTGCATTTCTTTCAAACTTTATTACTTAGAGTCAATATAACTTAGTTATTTCACAGCTTCTTAAAGAATTTTTCTTATTAGATGTTTTTCCCACTTTCAGGAAAATACTACTAACAGTATTATTTCTATTTGTGGAAAGCTGATTTGCTGAAACATTAATTTCTATTTTGCTACCTCTCCGCTTTTCCACATTTCCACGGAGGTGGTGAGATCTTTTGAGACCATTAGGGAGAGACAGAGAACAGCCTTCCCTGGGAGTAGCTGGAGCAAGTCGACTACTACAGCAGTTCTCTATGCGGCATAACACATTGCCATGAACACAGCGGCTTAAAACAACACACCCCTACCAACCCACAGGTGCTGTCCGCAGGATTCCTGAGCATAGCTTAACTGGGTCCTCTGTGCGGTAACTCACAAGGCTTCATTCAAGGTGTCAGTTGGGCTAAGAGGTTCTCGTCTGGAGATTCAACTTGGGAAGAATCCACCTTGAAGGCATTCACATTGTTGGCAGAATTCATTTTTTTGCACTGTGACTAAAGTCCTCAGCTTCTTACTAGTTATTGGTAAGAGGTTTCCCTCAGATCCTAACCACTTTCAGTTCTTGTCATGTGACCCTCTCACATGCCCTCACACAACATGGCGCCTTACTGCTGCAGGGCCAGCAGGAGAACGTCTCTCATTAGAGTCTGCTGAGTTGGTGTTATACAACTAAACGTAATTATGGGCATGACATCCATGAATAATCTTTGCCACTGGTCAGAAGTAAATAACAAGGTCCCTCCATATTCAGGGTGGTGGGGGATTTTACAAGGGCATCACTCACTGGAGGTCAACTTACAGTATGTCTGCTACAGCCATCTAATCTCATCTGACGTCCAATTTTCAAGCTGAGCGTACAAACTCCTCTGGTGGAGAGATGCTCCCCAAGTCATTGGTGATCATTATAGTGACTTTAAACTCCAATCCTAAAATTCTCAAATTGTTGTTAGAATTTTTGGCTAATTTCACACTTCTTTACATCTTCTGAAATAAGAAAACATCTAGGAAAAGGGTGACATTATAAAAATAATTTGGTAAATTGACTAACAGCAGCAACCGTGGCAGGTGGGGATAATCAATGCCAATCTTTGACAAAGTATCGAGATTATAGTCTGCTGCATTCTATAAGGAGCTTATCATTAATAAGAGTTTTTCATTTTCAGATTATTCCTAACCTCTGTTTTAAATTTTTTTTTGGTATAGATCCCATCTGTAAGGCTTCTTCTATAACTGTCTTCTCTGAAGTCGAACAACAGGGAAAGCCAATTATCATTTTCTCTTCCCATGGAATTTATCCAAACAAAAAATGTCCTTTGGCTTCCATGAAACGAGAAGTGAAGCAGTGGACTCAAACCCAAGAAACAGGCAAGCACTTCAAAATCCCACTCCATTATCAGACCACTACCACCAGCTTCTCTAATTTGTTCTTTCTCTTTCTAATGCCAAAAAAGCTTTTACAAATGTCTCACTAGTCTTATCCCGTTGTTTGGATACTATTTTGACATGGTCTTGCCCCATTATTTTGCCTGTTCTTTCCTTTAAAATGTGGGCAATAGACAGGGAGGGTGAGAGAGGGCATACTGGGTAAAATCAAAAGTAGAAAAGGGATTCTAGTTCATCGAACACCTTGGACTTGCTTCCAGCTCTTTTAAACTTGTTGAAATCTAGAATGTATTTTTTCAAATATCCTTCTCTTAATTAGAATCAAGATCTGTATTCTTAAAAATGAGTTCCATATGTTCCCATTCACTTATACTTAGTTTCTTAAAGACACTGTAAAGATTATTTGAGGTCAAGTGTTGTTGGAGTCTTTTTTAAACTTGTTAAACTTTTAGGCCATGGGTTAAAAGGAGGACTAGAAAAGAAAACCTCTGTCTTCCCGAACACTGCTATCCATCTATTCTGCACAGAACTATTTGATCCCTTACAAAACTAAACACATTGGTTTGTTAAAGAATCATCAAGGCAGAAAGTATTTCAATAAAACTCATTGTCTTGATTTAATATTATAATTTGAAAATAGTACAGAAATAGAATTAGGAAACTTTTTTGTATAAGGCTTCTCCATAAATCCAGAGCAAGAAGCGCATTGTTTCAATATGATGCTTCCATGAAAGAGCTCCGTGCTTAGTCAGAATCTTCGAGGAACATACTTTCCCTGCTCTTACTCCTCCTCTACACCAAGGTTCAGAGAAACCTGGCGATTATCAGAAGCATGCTTGATAATTTTGATAATATATGCTTGGGACTCCGACTCCCCAAGAAGTACGGGGTTATCAGATTCCCCTGCAGTGGGGGAAACGTCAGTCTGTATGTCTGTGACACTCCTTTGCCCCTATTTTAAATGAGTGCTCTGGAAAGGAGGCCAACAGGGGGCACCCTAGAGGAGAGAGGAGATAGCAAGCCAGCTCCCGTTCTTACCCACATTTTCTTGGAGAGCCCCCTTCTCAGGTTTCTGAAGGCTTCACCATCACCCAAGACTGCTGTGTGAAGCAGATCTCTGCAAATCTCAGTGAGTTAACTCTCTTGGTAGTAAGTGTTCTGAAAGTAAAGGAGAGGTGATTTCTCTAGGGAATAATCCACTATAAATTAATTCAGTTCTGCTTCTGGTAATTAGAACTAAATAGCTTTACAATTTCTCAGATGGAAATATGCTCCAACATGGGAAGAGATCCTATGAAACATTTTAACTCCTAGCTCTTTTCAGGTAATTACCATGGGTTTAACAAAGACAATTGTGGGAAACAAAGATCTGTTCTAGTTTTAAGTTTGATGTCAGAAAGTGAAAACTACCACTCTTTATGGCTTATTTACTCACGTCCTACTTGTGCTTGAAGGGGATTTGAGGTAAGTTTACAAAATTATAGGAAAAATTATTTAAATAAATTCAGTAAATTTGACTCTTCATCTTCCTAGAAATCCAGTAAATAAGAAAAGCATGATTAGTTATAAGATGTATAACATCTTTAAGCAAGAGCAGACTACCGTAACTCTCGACAGAAGTGCCGATCTTCAAGACCTTGGTACACGCCATTGTTAAATGTGGCTTTTAACAACAACAACAACAACAACACCAAAATGTAAAGGAGAAAATTCGGCAAATTTTATTCTACATTTTAGCCAAATGCTCCAGATTTTTAAGGCTTAATTCAAGTTATTTATTCATTCAGCAATTATTTTCATGCCCACTTTGCCAGGCACTGTGCTAGCCACTGAAAAATCAACAGTGGAGGGCATACTTGCATTCTTTGTCCTCATGGAACTTGTAGGCGATCAGGAAGACAAAAAGATAGGTAAATGTTAATGGAAAATTAACAAATCTTATGGTAAGCCCACGAAAAAAAGTACAGACGCCTATATTTAAAAGAGGCACTAAACTGTTGCTTAAGTTAAAGAAAGCTTTCCTGAAAAAGTGATGTTCCTGCTGAGACACAAAAGACAAATAGACAGTAACTAGTTTATAAAGGGAGTTGAGGAAAAGCGGGACAATGCAGGCAGGCGGAAGAGCACACAGGAAGGCTTCCAGGATCTTTAAAACTATTTTAAGGACATCCATCCACACACTAAATTGTCATTATATTGAATAGATTAGAATATGATATTATATGGGAACATTCCAGAAAGAAAAGGTACTATTGCTGTCAACAGTTGTGTTTTGTCTTGCCCAACATTGTCTTTCGGTAACACGACCTTACTTTTCCTTTGCGGTACCTCCCCTTCTCCAGACCATGTAGTCTGGGTGGGGTGGACTACGCCATGGTCTCCTCCCCTGCGTCCAGATGCGTAGCCCATCACCAGTTTCCTCCCTCTGGCAGCGTTCAGAGATAGGCTCGTGACTCAAACAGGTGAATCCAAGCCACTCTCGGAAGTTCCACCAGAGTTGCCCAGAGGCTCGCTGGGTTAGCCTGGCGTTTCTGGGGCCCATCTTACCACCTTCTGAACAGAGCCCTCCCTTAGGGAGACAACAGTACAAAAACAGGTGGAGCACCGGGTGTTACATGCAACCAATGAATCACGGAACACTACATCACAAACTAATGACGAACTCTACGGTGGCCAACAGAACTCAGTAAAAACAAAAACAGAAACAAGCAGAGTCCCAGATAGAGAGAGACCAAGTCATCTGAGCCCTTACATCTAGATACACCAAACTTTAGTTTAGTGCATAGATTATTTTTCCCTCCCTACTTTTCTTTTTCTTTTCTTTCTTTCTTTTTTTTTTTTTTGCCTAAGCCTCTTTGAGTTATCACTTGTGACTAAAATAATTTTTATATTAAAACTGTACAAAGCAAGCATTTATTTTCCTCTCAATGCATTCCACATGTAACTATAAAAGAATCCTTGGCTTACCCACCACTGCTCTTTTTCCTTCCTAGTTTAGTGTTACTTATTCTAAGATGTCTATATTCAGTATACCTTTCCTCATCTTCATTAGGTCCCCGAATAATAAAAATCTGTTTGGCTCTCCACTTTACAATTAATCCTTGCTTTAAATTGGTCCCGCTGGCTCACCTTCTCCAGGAATTTCTCCCTGAGCCTATACTCGCCCATTTCCGTTCTTCACTCTGCAAGGCATTCTTTGTCCTTTTTGCTCTCCCACACCACTGGCCTGGTTCCCCGCTCGCCTCCTACCAGACGAGCAGCAACTTGGTGCTGATACCGCCTTTCATCTTACCTTTCTACTCTTCAGCAAGGACCATGTGCCCTGTGTCTGAAGGCTCCATATGAATGTGTGTTAATTAACAAATCTTTAGAAGGTCTATTTTTGCTCATTGTTTGCTCATTTGTTTTGCTTCTTAGATTTCACATATAAGTGAAACCACTTATTTGTATTTGTCTGTCTTTCACTTATTTCACTTAACCCAATACCCTCTGGGTCCACCCATGTTGTTACAAATGGCAAGATCTCATTCTTTTTTTAATGGCTGAGTAACATTCCATCGTGTATATATACGTCTTCAAATTGTTGCATTATGGGACAAAGCAAATAAAAGGAATTCAAAAATCCCAGTGTTTGTCGTTTGCTTATTAAAGAGTTTGTGGGAGGAGGTAACTTTTCAAGTAAATTTTCAAAATTTACCATTTGAATCGATAACAAAGTCGTTCAACTTGTCCTGCTTATTATTTCAAATTGTATCCACTATTTTTAACCAACCTCATAGGTATCATATAAATTATCTCACGTATGCACCTCCACGGAAGCCAGCCTCAGGTTTTGTAGCTTGTACTCTAAGTATTCACCACAATTCTAAGTATTTCCCACTTCCAGCAACAGTTTCCTCCCTTAGCAAAGCAATTAAAATTAATTCAACAACTGTCAGGGTAGATAGACAGCAAGTCTCTGGAGGCAGACTTCTGGGTTTCAACTCCAGCCCTGCTGTTTACTACTGTAAGTAAGTTGCTTACCTTCTCTGAGACGCACCTTCTCTCCCATCAAATGGAGAAAAGAATGGCACCTGTCTCAAGGGGGTTTATGGGTGCTCGGTGAATGTCCTCAACACGGTGCAGAGCCCTGTGCTCTGTGCTTTGCAAAGCTATTCAGTACCGGTTGTATTTGCATTCCTGTCCTTGGGAACTTTACCCTCTAGCCAGCCCGACATCAAACTCTCTTAGAGCTGAGGATAAGTAGAATGAGGCTGCCCCACTACAAAATCCCAGAGCTTTGGAGAGCGTGTAAGGACGTACCTGTGGCTTCTGAACAAATTCCCACTTCACGGTAAAGCCTAAAGTGGTGGTCATAGCAATGAGAAGAGCCCAGGAATCATGAGATGCATGCCCTTGGCCCCGAAGCAGGACACTGCCTCCTTAGATAAGAGTGCCACCGAAATGTTCTCAATACTTTGGAACTCACTTTTCTCCCATCATTTCCTCTGCACCCCAGTCCACCCTCCTTTCCCTGGCCCAAAGGTCTCAGTCTTGACTGATCAGACTGGGGTCGAGCCCTTCTCACCATGGAATACTTTATCTACCATTGCCTTCATCTGGCCTCCTTCCAAACATGAGGGAATCTGGAACTGACCTGGTTTCTACTCAGTGCAAACCCTTTCTGCACACATCTCATTTACTGCTATGTGACTTAGTCATTTAGACAATTCACAAATCCCTCCTGAGATTTCTTGCTAGTGCATGCTACCAAACACTCACAGCATTTCCTAGCTTTAAGCGCAGTCGGAGACATACCAAAAAAATATATGAGAGAAAGATCCATTTGGAGAGAATGGTGGAAGAAATTCTAACTTGCTGGATACTCCCCACAGCACATTTTCTTTAACCATACCACTTGGTAATGACTACGTCCCTGATAGATTTGTTGTGGAAATGTTTTTATGAGTACAGATTGTTGTAGGTGGAGCTTATAAAGATTATTTACCAAATTAGATATATTTACATATATTATAATTTACCTCAATATACTACCTATAAGGATGATGAAGTTATTAACTAAAAATGTTAAATACAATTTAAGGATTAAAATAGTGCCCAGAGAGAAAATTATCTATAGAGCTAAATTAAAAACTATCTGTGAACACAAGAGACCTGGTTTTCTCGGAAGACAGTTGGGGTCCCCCAAGTCAGATGGGTTAACAGAGCAGTTTGATCCCAATGCATTACATAGGCGTGTTTCTTGTGAAGAAGTGTAAGGCACAGCTGCCCAAAAAGTGTGACAAATTGTGTCTGTTGCATAAGAAGAAACTATCATATCTATAATCTAGGATGATGGTAAGAATGAATATATACATAGTCCTTTGTCTAGCATGGAAGCTAAACCTCAGATTTCTTTCCTCAAAAAGAGAGATATCCAGAGACAAAGATTAATTCAGCGAGTTTAAGCAAAACAGCTTTCCACTAAACTGCAAGCTTAAATTCTAGCCAAGCCACCAAATGAGAAATGGATCTGTTCACTTGGGACATGGACGACTAGGACACGTCCAGATTCTCCAGCGGGGGGCATACGATAGTTTTTATTTTGTTTTATTTTTCAGGCAAGAAGTCATGGATTAATCAGTCTATCGTCAAGCAAAGTGGTGCTGTAGAGACATAAGAGCTACAACTTGTAACGCACCTGGCCTGGACAGAGAGAAGAAAGGTACAAGGACAGTAGAAGCCCGGCAGCAGTGCCCGAGCTATACCTCCGGGTGATTCCACAGTGTCCGCCTGGACTAACAACCCTCTTCGGGACAGCAAGCCTCATCATTCCTATGTTGCTCTATAATCATAATGACATACTCGGACTGTTGAGCTTGCCAAACGGCCTGGTAAATTCCATTTTCAAATACCAAGGCACTACATGGCGTGGTGCCTTCACCACTCCTCCAGCCCGGGAAGCTAGTTCCCATTCTATATGGTTACCACGTGAATCTAAAGCATACTTGGGAGTGCTGTCTTCACTAACTTGTTCCCTTCTCGTCTTCTCAGGTTTCTTTCTGCACTAGTGCCATCCTTAGCTTCGGGGTGGGATGGTTTCACAAGCATGGAAATTTGTCATAGAGATCCCAACTGAGCAACTGATCCCAACTGATCCCCAAACATCAAATTATAGAGTAAAATGTGACATGAATTGTTATTTGCAGTCCTTTCCTCCCTGCCATCTGCTCTAGCTCAGCCCTGACCACTTACCAGACCGAGCATATGCAGTCACCATTGCATCTTTAACACGTCCGTCTTAATTCCAAGCACTGCTTATTCAAAAGCCTTCTCTCTGCCAAAAAAAGAAAAAAAAAAAAAAAAACCTGCTCCTATCTTCTCCCAGTAAAGATCACACACTACTGTACTGAGCTTTCAGGGTCTCCATCCCATCTGCTACCTGGCAGAAAAAGACCCCTCAAAATGTGTGACATTATCTGGGGTGAAATCCCACTATTATCCTGGACAAATTCATTGGTATGTGTAGATGATAGGTTTAACACCCAGTCTTCCCAGTTCTGTTGATGTTCTGGTACATTTGCTTTCACCTCCACTTTATTTCTGCTGTATAAACTTCTCTTGTGCCTTATAATTAATGTAACTGATGTAGAGCCAAAAATTTAAATACCGACATTCCACAGGCTAACCACATCCTAGCCGTAAAACTTCCTGTTCTCTCATAGGCTTGCTTTTGGCCTGGCTGAAATCTTCAATTCTTTGATCTTCTGTTTCCTTTCAAGCTACCTTTCTCTTCCAGTCTTCATTTCCTTTGATATTTCGACTTTATTGACTCTTGTCCTTCTGCCACACTACTAGAATATTTCAACCATAGATCTCCTCAAACATCTACTTTCTGCCTTCCAAACCCTAAGCTGAAGAGTGAAAAATCTCTCTCCCTCACACACACACACACACACACACACACAGAGTATTGTTCCATTATAAATTCATAATTTCTTAGCAAGCACGTTAGCAATATTGAGCAACGCTGAAGATACACAAACCATAAACCCTAGACATTTTACCAATATCCTTGAAGAACTCTTGAACTGGTAGACAAGGAGACATGCACAAGAGAGTTCAGTAGAGCTCTGTTGGCAAAGACAGAAAGGCAGAAACAACCCAATTGTCATTCAGGGGTGTGGATCAGTACTTTCTGGTATATTCAAGCACTGTAATACTATATAACAGCTAAAATGAATAGCCTAGATGCATCAGCATGATATATCTGAAAAATAAAAATCATGCTTAAAAGTTGTAAGATGATAGAGTATAACATTTATGAGAAATTCAAACACAATAACCGCAGCATATTCAGGCATACCTCATCTGATTGCACTTAATTGCTTTACTGTGCTTCTCAGATATTGCATTTGTTTACAAAATGAAGGCTTGTAGCAACCTGGAATTGAACAAGTCGGTCAGTACCCTTTTTTTTTTCAACAGCACCTGCTCAGTTTGTGTCTCTGTGGGACATTTTGGTAATTCCCACAATCTTTCGAACTTTCCTGTCATTATTATATATGTTACAATTGTCTGTGATCAGTGATTATGAGACACTGAAAGCTCAGATGATGGCCAGTATTTTTTAGCCATACAGTACTTTTAAATTAAGGTATATCCACTGTTCTTTTAGACATAATGTTATTGCACATTTAATAGACTACAGAACAGTGTAAACACAACTTTTATATGTACTAGGGAACAAAAAAAATTCATTTGACTCACTTTCTTGTGATGTTTGCTTTATTGTGATGGTTTGGAAGCAAACCCGGAATATCTCTGAGGTACGCTGGTAGTGTTTATGAGTAGATACATTAGGATAAAAACTTGAAATCTATATGGCAATGATGTACACTATCTTTAGGAACAGGAAGGGGGAAGGAAAGGAGAAAGATCATGGAAGGAGAATGTTAAATGGTTAACATTTCAGTAAAATTTTATCTCCTAGATCTTATACAAATATGGAAAGAATATTAGCAATTTATATTTAGATGGTACATATTTGGGCTTCTAGAGGGTGTATGTTACATTAATTTACATTATTTCTATATATCTGAAATATATTATGATTACAAATAAAAATCAGATTAAATAAAGTCATGGTCTCAAACTGAAACATCCTGTAAGCTGTCAGGCATAGTCCTTTCAATTCCAGCACCCTCCATCACTCTCACTTCCTTCTGCCCAGAGAAAATAAAATAAGAATTTCTCCAACTTTCTGACCCTGTTCACAAACCTACAAACTGTGTGCACCTTCTCCCTTCCTCACGCGCATCTTTCCTGGCTCAGTAGAAGAGTCTTCTCCATCTCCTTGTCTTTTTCCCTCTCAAACTCCTTTGTCAACTCCTTCCAGTCATATACTGCCTCTCGACTTTATCCTCATCAGCTTCATTTAAGTCTTTCATTCAGTAGATAAATACTGAACCCCAAGCATGTCCCAGCACTTTGTTTCATGATGAGGATTCAGCTAATCACAATATCACAATACAGGCATGATCCCTGCCTTCCCAGTTTAGACGTTATCCTTTGTTTTCTGATGGGACTTTTCTTTCAGCCTATAAAAATGCCGAAGTCTTTTTATTCTCTCTCTGTCTCCTCACAACCAAGCTTCTCAAAATACGTCTCTGGTAACTGTTTTTACTTGCTCTAATCTTTAACCTACCTGACTTCTAAAATCTCTTTTGCCAAAATCATAAATGGAATTCCATATAAAATTTTTTCACTTACCTTGACTTTTCTTGACACTCCAAATTTTCTTGAGACTCCTTCCTTACTGTCAGTGACATAATTTCCTGGATTTCCTCCAAAACCTATGGCCACTCCCTATTGGCCTACTCATCCCCAAAATATAATATTTGGCAAGATTACCTCTCCTCGGGTGTTATTGCACATTACACATTTTCCTTGGGAGATTCATTCACTCTCACAATCTCCAGGAACCCCTGTATTATGTTGACTCTTAATCCATGGTCCCAATATAAATTTCAGTCCTAAATTCCTTCCTTAAGCACCATACTGTCTACTAGACATCTCCATTTGGGCAGGTGCCTCAACTCAACACATCCAAGATAGGACAATAACTCTCCCACTGGTAATGATTATGACAATTAAGAAAATACTGCCCAAATTTACAATAGGGTGCCTGGGTAGCTCAGTCAGTTAAGCATCTGCCTTTGGCTCAGGTCATGATCCCAGGGTCCTGGGATGGAGCCTCACATCTGGCTCCCTGCTCAGCAGGGAGTCTGCTTCTCCCTCCCCTTCTGCTCCTCTCCCTGCTTGTGCTCTCTCTCTCTCTCTCTCTCTCTCTCACTCCCTCTCTATCTCAAATGAATAAATAAAATTTCAAAAAATTGTCTTAAAAAAGTTACTATAAAATAACTAAAATCAGTGAAGGCAGCCAACATGTGAAGTGATAAGATTATGAGGAAAAGGGAAGTACATTGAGGAAGGACCTGTGTTCACAGCAGTTTTCCCTTCAGGGCATTTGTCAAATCACAAGGAAAGTTTAAAAGGCCAAACAGAAACAGCAGTGTACAGTTGGCATTCAATGCTACAAAAACAGCCAGGACTCGAGGGATCGCGATCCCAGAGAAACAGAGCTACAGGAAAGCATAACCAATAGTCTACATGAAATGTGAATGTGCATGTACAAGGTGAATCTCTGAGAAACCAAGCAGAAACCATCTAATAAGGGGTTAAAAGCTAGGCAGAGATTTTTTGACACTCTTACGTTGTTACAAACGTTGGAGTACAGAGCTCACCAGAGAAGAAGGATTCTGATCTTTCTGAGATCTCTTGGAAGAGCTACACCATAGAAATAAAGGCAAACTGGAAAGAGTTCAGCCTTAAGGAGATTAAAGTGAACTTCTCCTATTGTATGTATCATCCCGCCAGAAGAAATCTAAATCTTCTATGAAGGAAAATGACACCATTTTTTTTTTTTAGTTTTTATTTAAATTCCAGTTAGTTAACATGTAGTGTAATATTAGTTTCAGGTGTACAATTCAGTGATTGAACATCTAGGTACAACACCCAGTGCTCATCACAACAAGTGCACGCCTTAATCTCCATCACCTATTTAACCCATTCCCCCATCCGTGTCCCCTCTGGTAACCATCAGTTTGTTCTCTGCAGTAGTATGATATACAATGGAATATTACTCAGCTATAACAAAGAATGAAATCTTGCCATTTGCATGACATGGATGGAGCTAGAGTATATTATGCTAAGCGAAATAAGTCTGTCAGAGAAAGACAAATATCATATGATTTCACTCATGTGGAATTTAAGAAACAAAACAAATGATCATAAAGGAAAAAAAGAGACAGGAAAACCAAGTGCACATCATTTAATAAAGCATTCCAAGTATGAAATAAAACAAAGCCCAATGACTGAAAATTGAGAAAGTAAGTAATAAAAATACATTGAGAGGTACAAATATTGGAGTTGTATAAAACAGACATTAAAATAATTATGATTAGCATTTTTATTAAAAACTATGAGAGGGACTATTTAATCAGCATACTGAAATCTGTAAGAAAAGAATCAAATGAAACTTATAGAACTAAAAAATACAATGTAAAAAATAAGAATTCAATAGATGGTCTCTATAGACAAATAAGGACAACAAATAAAGGGGAATAACACATTGATCAATAAAAAATAAAAATCAAGATTAATACTCAGAGAAGGGGAAAAAAAATAAAAATACAGAAGAAAAGGGATATATGACATCAATAGCACACATGTAATTTGAGTCCCAAAGGACTCAAATGCAATGCTGAAGGAAGCAAAGGCAATATTTGTAGAGTTAACTGAATAATAATTTGCCAACAGATTCAAGAAACTCCATGAAACTATGAAGGATAAATGCAAATAGAACCAGAACTAGGCAACTAAAGACATGGAGAAAAATCGTAGAATTTTCCAAAGAGAAAAAACACATTTTCAGAGAAGCCACTATAAGACTGACAGCCGTTTTTAACAGAATCAATGACAGCCAATGCTGAAAGAAAAGTGACTGCCAAGCTAGAATTCTACGATCAGTGAAAATAATCTTGTAAAATGAAGACAAAACTGATTCCAGACAAACAAAACCTGAGATAATTCATAGTCAGCAAGTCTGAACTAAAAGAAATAAGAAAGCTCTTCAGGAAGAATAAAAATGATCTCAGATGGAAGTATGGTAATGCAAGAAGGAATGGGAAGCTTGGAAAGGAGTAATCATGTGGCTAATTCTAAATGAATTTCAATTGTTTAAAGCAGTAATACTGATGTATAGTGAGGTTTATAACAATGCAGAGGTAAAATATATGACAACAGTATCACAAAGGACAGAAATGTGGTAAATGAAATTAAAGCATCTAAGAATTTTGCATTGTATGGAAAATCAGAGCCTAATTAGACTCTAATTGAAGATAGGCTCTAAGAAGATAGGGATGCATGCTATAGGCTAGAGTAAACCTTAGGCAATGTATTACTAGTAATCCAAAACATGGAGGAAATGGAGTAATAAAATTAATTAATAATTAAACAAATGCCAAGAAAGGAAAAGAAGGACAGAGGAAACAAAATATATATAAAAATGATTTAAACCAAAATATGCTAGTAATTACATTAAATATAAATAGAATAAAGAACTCAATTAGAAGGCAATGATTGTGTATATACTGTATATATATGATATTTTATATGAACAATATGGGAGTTAGGAGAACTGACTCCCTACACAGTCAAAAATCTACATATAACTTTTGATTCCCAAAAACTTAACTACTAATAGCCTACTGTTGACCAGAAGCCTTACTGATGACATAAGCAGTCAACTCACACATATTTCATATGTATTATATACTATATACTTACAATAAAGTAAGCTAGAGAAAAGAAAATGTTAAGAAAATCATAAGGAGGGGCACCTGGGTGGCTCAGCCATTAAGCATCTGCCTTCGGCTCAGGTCATGGTCCCAGGGTCCTGGGATCGAGCCCCACATCGGGCTCCCTGCTTGGTGGGAAGCCTGCTTCTCTCTCTCTCCCACTCCCCTTGCTTGTGTTCCCTCTCTCGCTGTCTCTCTCCGTCAAATAAATAAATAAAATCTTAAAAAAAGAAAGAAAGAAAATCGTAAGGAAGGGAAGATACATTTACAGTCCTGTATTGATAAAAAAAAAAAATCTGTGTATAAGTGGACCTGAACAGTTCAAACCCATGTTGTACAAGGGTCCACTGTATTATACTTAAAAGAGTTGTACTTTTTATACAATGACACAAAAAATTTCAAAGTATATGGATTTAAAAAAGGTATACCATGCAAGTATCAATTAAAATAAAGCCTCTATAGCTATAATAATATCAGATGAAGTAAACATTAGGGCAAGTATTATTAGAAATAAGGAAAGATACTTTGTAATAATAGAAGTGGCCATTTAACAAGAAGATATAACAATCCAAAATTTATATGTGCCTAGTAACAAATCATCAAAGCATGTAAAGCAAAAACATTAAAAGGAAAAAAATAAATAAACACATGATTATCATGAGATATTTTACATGCCTCTCAGTGATTTATAGAAGAAAGAGAAAAAAATCACTAAAGCTGTAGAAGATTTGAACATGATTAACCAAATAGACCTCTTTGACTTTTATGGTACACAAGAAATATTTATCAAAATAGGCCGTATGCTAGGCCATAAAGAAAGCTCAACAAATTTCAAAGTATTGAAACACACAGAGTATGCTATCAGACTAGATTAAGCCAAGCTAGAAATCAACATTTATATTCTAAACTGTTTAGGATTTAAGCAATATTCTAAGTAACAATGGTCAAAAAACCAAATAACAATGAAAATTGGAAAATCCTTTAACCTAAGTATAATAAAAATTATAAGAAACATGAAAGAAACAGTAAAAGCTATGTCTATATCAGGAATTCTTAATCAGGGACTAAAATTCAAGAGATCCACAAAATTGGAAGAGAAAAATGTACAATTTCACTTCTACTAATCTCAAATAGAAAAGAACAATGATTTCCATTATGAAGAGGCAACAGACTATATTAGTAATAGTAGGTTTAGGAAAACTTGCAAGATAAGTACAAAATTTACAAGGAGATGCTAATACAGAAATAATGATCAAGAAGAAGAACATTTAGGGGCACTTGGGGAGCACAGTCGGTTAAGTGTCCGACTCTTGGTTTAGGTTCAGGTCATGATCTCAGGGTCCTGGGGTCAAGCCCCACACTGGGTTCCACACTCAGTGTGGAGTCTGCGTGAGATTCTCTCTCTCTGCTCCTCCTGCTTATGCTCTCTCTCTCTCAAATAAATAAATAAATCTTTTTTAAAAAAGAAGAAGAAAATTTAGAGGACACACACAACTAGATATTAAGACATTATAATGTATAATAATAAAAGTGTGATATTGGAACAAAGATACACGAATAGACTAGTGGAACAAATGGTTGAGAAACAGTTCTACACATAACATAATTACCTGATTTATGGTAAAGGTGAACAGCAGTGTGATGGTGAAAGGACAATATTTTTATATAAACACCGCTGGATCTACTGGAAATACCTATGTGAAAAAAAAAGAAAAGAAACCAAAGAAAAGAAACTTGACCCCTACCTTACAATACAGAGAAAAAGCAGCTCTAGATTATCATAGATGGCATTAATAGGAGAAAAGAAAGACAAAAGTCCTCTTACTTAAGATAGGCAATTATTTTTTAAACAGAACACAAAAAGCATTTACCATTAAGGAAGCAATTAATAAAGTAGACTTTATTAAAATTTAGAACTTCTGTTATCCAAAACATTAAGAGCATGAAAGGGATGCCACAGATCAGGAAGAGATATTCCCAACATCGGTCCAATAAAGTATTTGCCAACAAAGGACTTTGATCTAGAATATAAAATCATTTCCTAAAAAACAATAAGCAAAAGACAGACAACATAATTTTTAAAAACTGGGCAAGAGAATGAACAGGAACTTTACAAAAGAGGATATCCAAATGGCCAGCCAGCATATGAAAAGGTTATCAGCATTATTAGTCATTAGCAAAATGCAAAATACAACTATAAGATACCACAACACAACCATTAGATTGGCTAATGTTAAAGAATCTAAAAATTCAAAAATCGATGAAAGTATGGAGCACCTGGATCTCTTGATTAGTGTCGAGAGTAGTGTAAACTGATACAACCACTTTGGAAAACAGTTTGATACATCCACTAATGCGGACCATACTTACAGCCCATGATCTAACATTTCTAATAGAAATGCATATGCATATGCACCAAAAAGCATGCACAAGAATATTCATGCACTATTATTAAATTAACACAAAAATAAAACCAATCAATGATAAATAGGCTTAATGAATTGTGATATATACATAGGGCAATACAATTATAGTGATGAATAAAGAATAATTTATTACTACACGCAATAACATAAATGTTGAGTAAAAGCCAGGCCCCCCCAAAAGTACTGTATGATTTTATATAAAATTCAAAAACAACTAAAACTAACCTACAGTACAAAAATCAGAATAGTTTTTACCTTTGGGCTAGATCTAACTCCTCATTTAGTCATCTCCTAAGTAACTTTTAAATCTATCCTGTCTTCTCCATTCCCATTTCCATTGCTTTAATTCACGTTCTAATTATAGCTCACCAGGGTTATTATAAAGTACAATCATCTTTTAACTCATGTTGTCCCACTGCATCAAAACCTTCAGAACGTGTCTGATGCAATCTTTCTAAAATACAAATCTAATTATATTTTCTCCCTCACTTAAAATCCTTAAGTGGTTCTCCATGACCTTCAAGATAAAATCCTAGGCCCTTAGAACAGTATGCAAGGCAGTTGATTTTACAGGCTCGGGCTCTTTCTCTAGCTTCACCTTCTATGCTCTATGTCTCATGCTGTAGCCAGGAAGTTTCCAAATCACACCCTGTTATGTGTCCCTGTACCTCTGAATGAGCCGATCCTCTGCCCCCAAGAACCCCATCCCACCCCTTCTCTTCCTGAAAAACTTTTACACATCCTTCAAGATGTATGCAGCTCAAGGATCACCTCCTCCAGGGAGCCTTTCCACTGGCCCTAAAACTAGGAAAGGTAGGTGATCCTTTCTGTGAATTGACATTTGCCTTTCATCTAGTCATGCTCGTACTGCCTCTAATAATCTATTTACTCAACTGATTCCCCAACTAGACTACAAAGAATGGAGAGCAGGCAGTGTGACCTTTTCTTCTAAATATCAGTGGATCACACAAAGCCAGCAACTAATAAATGAAAAAAGTATTCATCTCCATTTGTTCAACTTGCCCCAGTTAGCTACCTGCAGCTTCTTTCTCGAATCTAAAGTCAACACGCAATTTATTTTTTCCATAAATGTAAAGCCTATCTCTAGGTAGGAAAAATATTAAGAAACTAAAATCATTTTTCAGAATTTTACAATTTTTTGCTCATAAAGGTGGTTATCATATAAAGCAAAAAATGGAAATTTGAACTCCCAAATAGATTGGAATCCCATATCTCTGGAAGGTAAAGCCTGGGCTCTGGCGTCAGACTGCCTGGGTCCCAAATTCCAGCGCTATCATCAGCCAGCTATTAGCTATTAGCTACGAAACAATTGCCAAGTTATTTAACTCCTCCGTGCCTTCGCCTCTGCATCTGTAAAATGCGGTGAGTGTTTCTGTCTCAGACAGTTCTCAGAAGGATTAAATGGGATCATACCTATGATGCATTAAGCAAAGTGACTGGAAAAATTGTTTGATAATATCTACTGGTAGTAATAATAGCAACAGTAGTAGTGGTAATTTAGATAAATGTCTGTTTACAAAATGGAGCTAGTCGAAAAATTTTTTTATGACAGAAAGTTGTGGCTATGAGGCAAAACAAAAAAAAATCATTCTGTTGATGCATTATTTCCTGAAAAATCTCCAACCAAACTATCATTGCTTTTAATGTGTAACTTAGAGAGATATCTCCATAAAAAGCGTTTTATCACTATTACAGGAATTATGCAAAGCAAACTATAAAAGGTCTCAAAAATTCTTATGTTTAAAAAACAGATGAAGGTAAATTGACTGTAAGTTTTTGACTTTTGTGTTTTCAAACATTTGAGTCAATTAGTTGCTTTCTCAATAGTGTAATATCAAAGTTTTAGAAAGTATAAAACCCCATATTGATTTAAAATTAAGATCAGGCTAAAAATGCTGCTCCAAGAGTTTGACTCCTTTTTAAGAATAAAAACCATTCTTTTACTTTAAAAATTAATTCACAGGGAGTTTGATTAAAATGATCTGCAAAGAAAATAACTTTCTAAACTCAGAATCGTAAATGCCTGTTTCCTCCTGCACTTAATACAAATCTCTGTGTCTTTATATTGAATAAAATTTTCATAGACCAAAGTCCTATAACCATTTCCAGCAACTGAAGAGCTAGACTCCATTTAGGAGTAGGGACTACATAAAAGTAAAAAAAATCTTGGTGATATAGTGTCTTCTTAATGGTAAATGGCCTTCAATTTTCACTTTTAGTGATAAGACTTTTGAATCTCTGTCATAATATAATCTGTTAGATATATAAAGAACACAGTAAGTTATGGTTCTGAAGGAAGCAGAAAGTATAATTTCCAACAAAAATGTGTAGCAAAATGAACCTGAACTTAAATGTGATCTGTTTATTATTTCCCACAGGGCCTTTTACGACAATACAAAAAGTTGAAAGCAAAATATATATTTAACCTTAACCTTGGAAATCTGCATATCTACAAACTTAAAAACAAATCTCTGCCTTAAAATCTAAGTAACAGTTTTACCACACTCTCATTATGATATGAAATTCTTTCACCAATTATTTTCTGCATTCTGATTGAGACAGAAATAAACTTACTAATAATTATCTTATTTTCATTTATTTTATAGTATAGATTTAATATAGAAACATGTTTTATTATTTACTTATTGCTTCAATGCAATACCAGAAAAACTCCTTAAAAATTGAAATATTCAAATGGCCAGCTGTTTCGGCTAAAAATTTTCTTTTTTTTTTTTTTAAAGATTTTTATTTTTTTATTTTTATTTATTCGACAGAGACAGAGACAGCCAGCGAGAGAGGGAACACAAGCAGGGCGAGTGGGAGAGGAAGAAGCAGGCTCATAGCGGAGGAGCCTGATGTGGGGCTCGATCCCATAACGCCGGGATCACGCCCTGAGCCGAAGGCAGACGCTTAACCGCTGTGCCACCCAGGTGCCCCTCGGCTAAAAATTTTCTGGCAGTTGTTTCAAACAATTTTGTTACCAAACTTATTGCTTTGGCATCTTTTAGCCACAAGCTAGCACTACATAATTCTGTCTTCTTTTGCCAGCAGCAGGTATATTTTGGAAGTAAATGAATTATTACCTCACACGTATGTAGTTCTAGAGATAGGGGTTGATGAGTATTATCTTTGAAAATTGGTATTGTTTTTCATTTTAAACATCCTATTTTAGCATGGGCAAAATTAAACAATATTCCTTCCAGATACTAAATGTATAACAATGAAATGAAGAAAGCAAGAAATAATAGTAGACATTATTTAATGACATCCAAATGGATGTTTAGAACCAAAAGACACTTTATAGTGTCCACTGCAGACCTATCGTATTATATCCAAAGTCAGACCAGAGTGATATGCCAAGCAAACATAACATTCCTAAGGGAACAAAGTTGATGGAGAAAATCCTATTTCTTTAAGGGAACCAAATACAGGCAATGCCTATAGACTTACGCACGACATTGTGCTTCTGCTTGGCAGTGAGTTCTCGAACTCGTGAGTGGTATCTAGTCAATGTCACTGAAAGCTCTCAATCTTAATTTTTTTTCTAAAGAAAGTCAACAGAAAAACAACTAAGTCGAGCAAAGCTCGACATCATAAATATCCAACTATGAAACTATTGCAAGAAGGACACAAAAGCAAGTGACAAAATCAACTTAAAAGATATTTTTGACCCTGTGTAAGATCTCTTTGGCTTGTTCCTAAAAGCCAAGTAACAAGGTGGCCAGATTTTAAGCTTTTTAAAAACATACTTAAATCTCCTGTATTTGGGAAAAAATTACTAGCCAAAAAAAATTTAACTCAGGAAATTATAAAGAAAATCATACGTAATTCCAACTAGTATATTTATTTTAATCACTGACTTTAAAAAATAAGAGCAGAACACACATAGCTTAAAAATTCCAACTATTGAGAAGGGAAACAAAATTAAAAGTAAGCATCTCCCTCCTCCCTCACCCCCCGCTACCCTGGACTTTGCCTAAAATTATTTAAAACTTTCTGATACATCCATCCAGAAATGCGTGTTTACATTTGTACTCACACTTATGAATACTCACCTACCATTGTACAAGCATACGTATAATGTTCTTCCATTTCAAAACACAAATGCAATAACTATTCCACTCTACGCATTAGAGAATGCCGAAGTAGAAAAACGGAAACATTTTCTTTATGATTACTTCACTACATTTTGTAAGAAGCATGATTCTGAAATAAATTCATCAATTGTTTGTGCTTTGTTTCATGCTGTCTCAAGTCCCTGTCACTAATCCTAATGACTCATAACAGGCAGCACGTCCAAATCTCCACTAAAAGCGATAGGGAGAATTATCCACATAATTCTACACCGGTTCAAAGGAGAATGGAACAGCAACAACAAAAACTTCAAATACTTATATTTTTTAAAAAATAAAAACTTTAAAAGAGAAACAAGTTATAAGAAAAACCTATGCTGATTCTATGATTTTAAATTTCTTTTATAAACCACTACTTAAAACAATCTGGAGAACCGAATTTTAATTACCACTGCTTAGACTGAACAGAGAAAGCGAGAAATTACGTAAGAAATGCAAATATTTTAAAAACAATATTCTAAAATACACATTTATTTTTTATCATATGTAAAAATAAGCAAAACTCTCTAGCCAAAACTCCCATTTAGATTTGTTAAAAAGTCTCAATATTTCAATTTGTTTTGAAATCTCATCAAATTGAAACTTTAACAGTTGCCTACTACATTTAGACATGTTTTTAACATTTTTATTTAAAATAATTCATGGTCCTGTTCCTTATTTTTAAGTTCTTTAAAAAAATCCCAATTCTGTTCATTTACATGAATAAGAAACAATTCCTTCATTTCAACATATTCTGACCTGAAATTGAATTTTTATCTATCAAAAAATTCATTTTTAATTCGGGATAGAAATCATGTAATTCTCATTTATGTCTTTGACAACACAATTTATCTCATATGAGAAAAAATACTCTCCAAGTAAATCTGTGATTTTTTTTTTATTATTTCAGAATTATTGATCAAGGCATCTCCTAACACTAGCAAATCTTGCCAATATCAGTAACATGACTCAGGATAGAGTGAAAATCCAACTTCTAAATTGGCACTCATGTTAAGAATCGCCTGGGGCAGAAGCGGTAATTCACATTGATCGTCTCTAGAAAAGGCAACTTCTGTCAGGGGAAGATACAACTCTTCCATTGGAAGAGGGCCTTTGAAGTTTATAATAAACAGACAATTAAAAATAAAAACACTGCATGCAGAGTATGTTTGGGAAGCAGATTACACGTGCATTTGGTCTGCAGAGTTCGGAAAGAGATTTTGAAATCTCCTTCATAATTAGTAACGGCTTGCCTTCCATCAAAATGCCCTTGCTGTTGGAATACAAGGGCATTTGAAAGTCAGAACACTTACTTTTAGAAGCGCTTTTTCTCCCCTGCCTTGTCGCTTTGGTAGCCAGATCCAGCACCTCTCACTCATCCCTCCGACTGCCGCCACCAAGGGGGGCCACAATGAAAAGGAAACAACAATGGGCCAAATTATTTTACCAACTTGACTCCTCCAGACACATTCATCGTGATGAGTCCTGACAACCTCTTAGGATTAATATCGTCATTTGTAGTCAATGAGATCGATTCTTTCATCACCTTCAAAGCCGTACAAAAATAAGACCAGGGGATGCATGGGGGGGGCGGATTTGTCTATTATAATTTACAGAAGTGATAAATCCACCAGAAGAAAGGAAATATTTAACAGTAAGTTAGGGGGCTCTGTCGTAAGGCAAGTTGAATCACCGGGTGTTTACAACAAGTCCCACACTCACTCTGCTTAGTTATGTGACAAAATATTTCCAATTTTGATCCAATCTCGTGCAGATTCCCTGCTGCCCCTGGGCTGGTCACATTCCACAGGAACTTAGAGACTATTGGCTCAGTATTTACAATCAACCATATGTTGTGGGTAGTTTGTCATCATCGTTTCAAAACATCAATCTCCTTGGCTTCTTTCGAGTAGAATTGTGAATTGAGAGAAAAATCTCCAACACCGTACACCAACATTGCCTACTGACAACCTGATGTCTTTGTTAATTAAAATAATAATAATAAAGCACAGTGACCAAAAACAAACAACTTTCCCACTTGCACAATTACTTCCCCTCTCACCTGTGTTTCCTCCTCAGGAACACAAAAATCTTCTTTCCGGTTTAAAGTTGTCAAAAATCAGCCCTTAGCTTCATTCCTTTGCCTTTCTCCTTTTTTGTCCTGAGTGAAAAATTCCCCTGGAAAATGACATTTTCTGCCTGAATTGATAGCCCAACCTTTTAATTCTAGCATTTCAATACATGGACTAAAGGAGATTATATATGTGTCTTGTGTTTCATGGACTTAGGGTTGTGATAATTCAGGTCTAGATTGCTGATAATATTGGGGCATTATACAATATATAGTCTGACAGTGGCCATAAAATGGACATTTGTTACTGCACTATGCTTCGTGCTGCTTAATGGTGTCCACAAATATTTGCAAAACATAAAAAATACTGATATTTTAATGATGCAGTAGGATTACATCAAATAAAAAGCACTTTAGCCATAGCTGTGTGACAACATAATTTACTGCACAACAATGGCAACAGAATTTAAATGAAAAGTTCTATGGAAAACAATAGCCTCCTTTTTCGAGGTTTATACGTGTGTGTGTTTTTATTGGTGTGCTAAATTGATTCTATACAGTAAATGGCATCATTGCCTTTACATAGCATTTTGATAATTTCCAGATGGTCTGTGTTTTCATTTTACATTGGAAATTATGAACATAGAATCATTTTCCAAAGTTTTAAAATGCGACATGTTTGCAAATCTCAAACCTAGGTAAACCCCATGACTGTGAAAACACTTTTTCCTTATAAATGTAACATCTATAGACATATTTTCTATTAACTGTACAAAATCCCTGTGTGCCTAAAGCTAATAGAACTGTTGGTGATGACCATACTACGACAGCCATTGGTGGGCAGATTATTTGATATCCCACCCATTCACTAATATCCCTTCAATCAAAGCTAAAGCTTCAAAAAAATTTTTTTTTCTTTCCTTCTTTATCCTCTTCCCCTTCCCCACAACAAGACTCTCGGCCTGCAAGGAATTTTTCCATTGCGTCTGCTTGCCCAGCAGTCCACCTCCATAGCCTATCATTTGCTATTAAATCCCAGTGTTGCTTCTGCCCACCCTGCTCGAGGCGATCCCGTTTCAGCTCAGTGCACAGCCTGCATCGCCGTCCATTCTCCACACATGTCCTCCCCAAAGATCTTGTGTTGCAGACAGCTTAGCCACAGGGTAGGCAGCCTGGCTGAGTTCCAGGAGCACGTTGTGGGTGATCCTACTTTGCGTTTCATGTGAAGTACGGCTGGTGGATGATGCTGAGGGAAGGGCTCAAGAAGCCAGATGTGACATCTAGTGAAGGTTGACCGTCATACCAGAGAATTTCCATTTGGTGTGGAGCTGGATGCCATGTTGGTTTCTGGCAGTCTTCTGTTTCACAAAGCACTTGGCTGCTAGTGCTCTTGATGTGATTATTTTTGTTGAGGAAACTGAATTAATTCAGGTAGTAAAATTCATACTGTGTCTCGAACATGCTAAATAATAGCATTCGTTTCATATTTGCATTGTCAGTCATAAAAATAATATGCTTCCAACACACTGAAAACATTTATTCAACTAGTATTTATTGAATCCCTGTTTAATGTTGGGACCCGTGCTAGGCATGAGGGATAGGGTAGAGAGCAAGGCACCTACGGAGTTTACCACTCGTCATTGGACTGTGTCTGTATTTATTTCCCTCTTCAATGAATTGGCACCGAACAACTGATTCCAGAACAGTATTCCATTTTGCTATTAATGAAAATGTTGGAGCTCCTGGGTGGCTCAGTTGGTTAAGCAGCTGCCTTCCACTCGGGTCATGATCCCAGGGTCATGGGATCGAGCCCAGCATCCGGCTCCCTGCTCCATTGGGAGCCTGCTTCTTCCTCTTTCCCTGCCTGCTGCTCCCTCTGCTTGTGCTATCTCTCTGTCAAATAAATAAATAAAATCTTAAAAAAAAAAAAAAGAAAGAAGAAAATGTTAAAGATTTGGGTGTATACCAGTGTTATATTATAACCTTGGGTTCACTGAAGATATATCTAATTAAACCTTTTCTTTTCTGTTTGGGGGTAGTTGTTATCTACCTAAATTCGTCTTGCAAAATATTCAAACAAAGAGAATCATATGGTATCAAACATGTTAGTTTCCGTTTCACTGCCTCTCCTGCCACCTGTCAAACACACAAACACATCCATACACACACGCACATGCTCACGCAAAGTCGCCTACTCCGCTCCCAGAAGTAACTTCTGCCGAGAGTTGGGTACGCATGCCTTGCGTTTACATACATGTGTGTTCAGATCGCAATTATACGTCACGTCTTTTTTGTATAAATGGGATTATACAATATTATAGTTCCATGCATTTTTTTACTTAAAAATATGTCTTAGAGATCTTGCCAAGCCAATATGTGTAAGTCTACCTCTTTCTTTTCAACAGCTGAATAGTATTCTTTACGAAGGATGGACCATGTTGGATTTAACCCAGTCCCTATTGATGCTTCGTGGCACCATTTCTCAGCTTGAAGGAATAGCACTTTATTGCCAATTTTTTTTCTATTTTAAGGAATTTCTGCAGAAAAGCTACACCATACATATGATCTCCATTTTCAATATGCTATTTCTTTTCATTTGTAGTGTTTGAAATGTATCAAAGCTCCAGAAGAGAATTCTGGGTCTAATTCTCTCAGGAGTCTTCTCTGAAGTACTCATTGCTTGGAGGCATAAGTTTCAAGTTATATATTTGGGGGCAAGAGTAACCTCACAATTACTTCACACTTACTATATTTTTAAAAATATTATTAGTTTCTGGTATTCCAAGCCCAGCACTGAAATTTAAAAACCAAAACTTGGGGCAAAAATAAATAAACAAATAAACAAAGTGGTCTTGTCTTTATTTAGATGATTTGGAAAAAGACATATCTCAGAAAACTAAGGATTAGAGTGTAAGTCATTATTCATTTGATTGAATTTTGAAAATCTGGTCTCAATAGGAACAGAAGATGGATTGGGGTTAAATCTGTGTGTTTTCATTATGGCTCTCACATAGACCAAGATACATAATCTGCCCCTTCAAATTCCTTTTTGTAAAGATATAAATAAATGTTAATGAAAAAGATACATTAGTGGGTAGTGAGGATGATGTGGTTTCAAATAATTCCAAACAGCAATTTCATCCACACTGGCTGTTACTGGTTGACCTTTGTCCCCCATCACAGATGATAAGCTGCTCAAAAATCGCTATTCTTTGGCAATCTCTCTTAGGTTGTGAGCTTTCTGATATCCCATTAGGATAAAATATGTCAGCACACACATAATCATCAGCGATGTTGCAGAGAATGGAGTACAACTGGTTTTGTGAGAATTTCTAAATTGAATGTCATCGTTTTTATCATCTTGTGCTTATCTTTTAAAGATCACCCGATTGAAATTACATCCCCTTCACGTCTCTCCACATTTTACCAAGTTCTGCATAAAGCGGTAAGTTTAATTTTCATAGTATAGGGGGTTAGCTGCACAAAGATTTTAGACTCAGAAATAAGCCCCTGACCATCCATGAAGCACATCGGAGACTGAGGGTTTGGGGCATGATTACCTCTGATTCGGGAGTATTGTCTTTTCCTTGACCCCTGTTCAGGTTAGCCAATAGACTGGCGTTGTCCTTTCACTCCCACAGACCTAATCCAAATGTTATCCCAGCACAGCAAAGTTGAGCAGAAATTGAAGGCGAGATCATTGTCCGACAATGGTAAATATTCAATTCCATCCCCTTTGTCCCTGGGTTTAGGAGGCAAAAGAGAGAGTTAACCTGGGAAGCGGCATTCTGTATTTAATAATGCAACCTCTATCAGCACAATGAGAAAAGCAATCATTCGGTCTCAGTGCATTGCCTCAGGAATGTTTGCCTGCTTCTCCAGGCTACCTGCAGGCACCCTGCCTGTCTCAAGCTTTCCCAAGCTGCTCACGGAGCTAACGCGGCCTCCACGGCCCCATCTCATGATGTCTGGCAGTCTCTTCATTTCAAACAAATCAAAGTAGCCATACTTTGGGAAATCATCTTACATGATAAAGTCTATTTAATGCATTTTCATTTCCTGTGCAAAGTATGGGTTCTTTTCAGCTTCTTTAATTTCCTCTTATTTTCATTATAGAAATTAAATTTCTAGTACTTCTCTATCCCATTTACTCTTATCGTTGATATAGTATTAGAAATTAAATTTTACAGCCTGGTTTTTACCCAAAAACTGTATATAACAATCATATCAAAATTAAATGACCAGCCACAATGACCTGCCAGTTCACACCTGCTAGAATAGTTAAAATTAAAAAGACTGATTATACCAAGTGTTGGCAAAGATATGGAGCAATTGGAACTCCCATCCCTGGCTAGTGAGAATGTAAACTGATAAAACCACTTGGGAAAAAACTGAAAAAACCACTTGGCTATTTTCTAAAAGTTAAATATTTGCCTTTCATGTGACCCAAAAATCCTACTCCTAGCTATTTACCCAAGAGAAATGAAAATGTATGTCCATAGAAAGACTGTATACAAATGTTTAGATCAGCTTTATTCATAACACCAAAAAATTAAAATCAACCCACATGTTCACCAATGGGTAAGTCAATTAATAAACAAATTGTGGTATATCCATACAATGGAATCGTACTTAGTAATTAAAAAAAAACCCAAACTACCAATATACACAACAAGCATAAACCTCAAATATATTATGCTGAACAAAACAAGGCAGGCAAAAAAAACGTTCAGACCAGATGATTCCATTTATACGAAATTCTAGTAAAACTAGCAAAACTGATTTACTGAAAGCAGAGCAGTGGTTGCGTGGGCACAGGATGGGAGGTACGCTGACTGCTACCAGGCACCAGAAAATTCTGAGGAGCAATGGAAATGTTTTATAGCTTGATTTTGGTGGTGGTTACATGGATGTCTGCAATCGCCAAGATCTATTGAGTTGAACACGGGTGTGTTTTATTAGATATAATTACACCTCAGTGAAACTTATGCTTAAAAAAATAAATGGCCAATATTTAAAAAAGGAATTTCTAAAGCTGGCAAGAAGACCCTGAAATGAATAGATAAGCACAACTCACACTGCTGGTCAGGGTGTACATCAGCAAAATTTGGGGGAAACAATTAGGTCCAAAGAAATGTTTGTACCTTTAACCCCCCAAAATTATGTAATCATCCAAAAAAATCCATATATAGGAAATGGTTAACTTTGGTAGGAAAAATCCATGTTATTTACAGTAGCAGAAGTAAAAATTTTAAAAAGGAATCATCTAAATTCCTAAAAACAGGAAAATGATTAAAGAAATTTTAGCACATCAATTCAGTAAGATACTCAACCATTAAAAATAACTGAAGATCATGAAAGAACATGAAAAGTGCATATCATGTAACGTTAAAGAATACGAAATTGTGTCTATATGCATTACATATCTAAAATATTTTGTTTATAGGGGCGCCTGGGTGGCACAGCGGTTAGGCGTCTGCCTTCGGCTCAGGGCGTTATCCCGGCGTTCTGGGATCGAGCCCCACATCGGGCTCCTCCGCTGGGAGCCTGCTTCTTCCTCTCCCACTCCCCCTGCTTGTGTTCCCTCTCTCGCTGGCTGTCTCTATCTGTGTTAAATAAATAAATAAAATCTTTAAAATATATATATATATTTTGTTTATAGGTAGACAACAAGTGAAGGGAACTGTGTGGAAATAAACAGTTATATTTGTAGGAATAATGATATCAGGGGATGCTGTTTACTTATTTCCATTTATGTTACCCTGTTCATAGAAAAAGTAACAAGTAAATGCTAGAAGGCCCAGAAGTGCCTTCTAGGTGTCTTAAAAGCATCATAAGCTATTCTGTGGACTCCATGCTGCTCATACAGCTGGGAAAGGGACAAACCAATGTGTCCAGTGGTGTTCAGGATACAGTTTGTGTACATTCATCCATGAATGGAATGTGAGCCAGCCTTTTCTCTTCATCGTCTAATGTCCATACTAGTTTATTTGTCACAAGCATTTTCTTTCATTCTTCCCTCTATCATTTATGATTTAATGGTAATTATATTAGTTTTCTTTTGCTGCATTACAAATTATCGCAAACGTACCAGTTTAAAACAAAACACACTTATGACCATCTGTCATGGTTCAACATAACTCCCATGTTCCTCATTAAGTCTTTTTGATTAACTAAGTTTGATGTTGACCACAAGTAACCCTCATATCTCCCATATGTTTTCCAAGCCATCTTTCAATTAAATATTTATAGGATACACTAAGTATCTGTGTTCTTTTCTGGAGCTTGGGCTCCTCTTCCAAGCTCATGTGACTGTTGTCAGAATTCATTTCCTTGAAATTGTAGGATCGAGGTCCCTACTTCCTCGCTGACTTCATTTGGGGTCTCTTGTGGCTCCTCGGGGCTGCTTCAGTTCCATGTCACAGGGCCTCTCACAAAACAGTGGCTTACCTACTTCTTCCAGGTCAACAAGGTAATATCTCTTGGGTGCCTGGGTGGCTCAGTCTGTTAAGCGTCTGCCTTTGGCTCAGGTCATGATACCAGGGTCCTGAGATTGAGTCCCATGTGGGACTCCCTGCTCAGCGGGAGTCTGCTTCTTCCTCTCCCTCTGCTCTTCCTCTCCCCTCATGCTGTCTCAAATAAATAAACAAAATCTTAAAAGGAGAGAGAGAGAGAGAAAAAAAAAGAGAGAGAGAGAATACCTCTCTTTAGGAAGGATCCAGTAGGTTTTTAAAATAAATTGGGCCCACTCAGACAATCTCCCTTTGGATTAACTCAGTCAACTGATTTGGGTCTTTAATTACATCTGCAGAATCCCTTCACCCTTGTGAAAATATGACATAATCATCAGAGTGATATCCCATCATATTCACAGCTCCCGCGTCACTCCGTGCACAGGTGCACCAGTGTGAGCACCTTGAGGCCGTCTCAGAATTCTGCCTACGACCGTCTTTGATAAAGAGATGATTTCTACAGAGATTAAACCTAACCCTGCATTTGTCCACTGTATTTCCTGAAACTGTTGTCTGAAAAACAACCACACACACACACACACACACACACACACACACACACACACGTGCGCGCGCACGAAAGAAAACCAACAGATAACAAGAAAGGTTTCCTTGCAGGGTTGACTCACCCATAAGCAAAGAAGCCACTCACCTTCATATGGAAACATAACCAGCCTCCAGGGAACTTAGAACTCCCTTCATTCACGAGATATGTTCTTGGGTTAAGATGAGGGTGCTGAACAGTGGCAGTAATTTCAGCAACCCCCATTCCCTGCCTGTGACAGACATTGCTGGTCGCCACAGCACCCTCTCACCCTGGGTCCAGTGGGCCTTGGAATCCTTCTCAGTGCAGACCTTCAGAAATCCACAACAATCAGTAGGAGAGGACACACCAGATTAAACCTATTTACCATCCCCGGGATAAAGTAATGTTTTCAGAAAGTGCCTATTGAAACCAAACACATTTGAGTACCAGATGTGGGCAAGGTACTTTTAAGAGCTTACACTCTAGTTGGGGAAAAAATAAAGTTATTTCATAATCCATGTGGCTTTTGTCTTTATTCATATTAACATTTATTGGGTCTCTTGAAGAAAAATACCTATTTCCTACCACTTAGATCACAAACTTAATTTGACAGAAGAAAATAGACAGGAAAAGTGACATTATTTTTTAGCTACTAAGTGTTATCAGCAGATATAAGTTTCTTTTAGTGAAAACCACATTTACCATCCACCAAGGAAGGTGTGAGATGAGGACTCAGACATGAGAAAGTGCTTTAATAGAATTATTCTTGCTGTACGTAACGCCAACTCAAACTGCCTTTAAATAATAATGTACCTCACATAGGATGCTATTATCAGCTATTTTGTCTATTATGTTCTCAAGGACTCAGCTTCTTTCTGTCCATCTGCTATTCTGTCCTCAGCAACAGCTTCTCCTAAAATTGGTTTCCCTTTGTGGTCCAAAGATCACCTTCTGATTCACACGAGAGAGTAAAGCTGTTCTCCATGTGTAGAGAGGACCTTTGCTTCAGTCCTACTGGGCTTCTGGGGTCATGTGTTCTTTTCTGGACTAGTAGCCATCAGGAAATGCCATGTGCTGAAATGGCTTAGTAATCGATTCTCACTGGAACTTGCTGATGGAGCCAGCTTTCCCAGGAGAACATCACTCAATTGGGGAGAGGAAATTAGAACAAAATTAAGTTTCTGCTTAGGTGGGAGAAAGGGAGAACAGAAGTCAGGTTGGCAACCAAAGCTGTCTGCTTCGGATGTAGCTTCTGATTGCCCCCAAACCCAACCTCCTTCCCCCAGGCTTATAGGATCTCCTCTTTTCTTGGGCCTGGTTGGGTGTTGGACCCACCAAGCACGAACATGGCGAATCATGCATCATGGAATAGCAGCACCAGGCAGATTCGATGCAGGGTCCAGACCCTCTGGCTGTTCTGCCTAATCTTTCAGCAGGGGCTCCCCCTGGAGCCTCAGATACCATCTGTCACCGAGCCCCTCCCATGGGCCACATTTTAGTTTCCTATTGTTACCATGGCAAATTACCACAAACTTCGTGGCCTGAAACAACAGACATTTATTAACTGATAATTCTGGAGATCATAAGTCTAAAATGTCTTGACAGGGCTGAGCTCCTTCAGGGGGAAATCCACCCCTTTGCCTTTGCTACAGGCACCCTCTATTCCTTGGCTTGTGGCCCCCCACCTCCATCTTCAAAGGGCGCCACTGCAACTTCTGGTTCAGTCTTTACATTGCCTGGTCTTTCATCCTCCTGCCTCCCTCTTACGAGGACCCTCATGGCTTTATTGGACCTGCTCAGCCAATCCAGGACAATCTTCTCATTTCATCCTTAATTTAATAACATCAGGGGGAAAAAAATGTCCGTTTTGCCATGTAAGGTAACATATTCACAGGTTCCAGGGACTACCACATAGACATCTTTGGGGGGGCCATTATTAAGCCTGCCATACCAAATTCCACCAAGACCAGAGGGTTGCAAACTGGATTGCAAAATGAGTCCCCTCGGAATGGGTGTGGCTCCACACTTACAGTAAGCTACGCCCCCATTCCCTCAATGGATGACAAGCCTGGGATACCAAAGGGTCTTGATGCTGACCAGGTTCAGGACTGGTACCACAGGTACCCCCCCACCACCACCACCAGAGTGGGGATTGAGAAGCCAGAGGGCGGTGTGAGTTCTGGGATGGAAAACAAGAGGTATTACTAGCTAAATTTACCACCAGCTGTGATGGGGACTTTGTCTTCTGGAAGTCTGCGCAATCGGTGGAAACCAATCATCAGATACCTCACACGCCATGGTTCACGATGCTTTTTCCAAAACTCAGAAAACCACATACCACAGATGCTATTGTTTTTTTTATAGTAGTATGAAACTCACTTTTTAAAACTTACACACTTATTTTAAAGAAAACTATGCATTTTCAAAGAAAATATTTATTTAAGGAAAACTCTATGTGGCATTATAAAAATGAGAAACCAGTACCATAAACAGAAAGCGTCCATAAAAACAAATACAACTAAAAATGTTTAATGTCAGTAAATTCTAGCTAGATGCTGTAATCCGTCAAGGCTCTGAGCTGAAGGCCCAATCTCCGTTTTATTAAAAAGGGTCGTTAGCAAGGTTAGAGTTGCTGCAAAGACATGCTACACCAGGTCGAAACTTTCCCTTTACCATAACTTAGCTGGAAAAAATTGAAAAGGGACCAATTTCCTCTTTCTCTGATTCAGTTTTATTTAATGCCATGTTGGGGCACAAACATCATCTCTGCCCCCAGCAGATAGACACCCACATGTTGGGAGAGGCTGGTTGCGGATAACAGCTGCCAAACCAGTCACTCTCAGAGGAGCACAGTACGGGTCCTACTATGCTAGTATCTTATGCCACATGAACAACAGAACTGCACTAATAAAGAACTCGCCTTGGGTTACACAGCTACAAAGCGGCCTAAAGAGCGTTTAACCCCAGGGGGGTCGGAGCCCAAAGCCCTGGCTTATTTACTGTCTGGATCACTGGAGAAGACCCAAATAAGGAAACAACTGCTTCAGGCTTTGGGCTAGAGCGGATGCATGCATCTCATGCCCTTTCTACGCGCACGTACGTGTCCGCACAGCCACGCGCAAACGGAGGCTCTAGAACCCAGGGAACATGTAAGCCCTATTCCATGCTTTCTTATAACAGGGAGTGTCAACCTTAGCTGCCCATTGGAAACACCCGGGAAGTTTTACGAACTCCTGAGGTGGGGCCTGGGCCTCCGGAGGTGCCTCCAGTGGTTCTAACGTGCAGTTAGAGGCACGAGCCTGTAGAGGCTGCGAGGATCGGTGGGAACGAAGCGAGCTCTGTGGTCGCGCAGACCTCGCTCAAATCCTGGCTGCTGTGCTTCACAGAGAAATGACATTACACCACTGATTCTTAAAGGGTGGTGGTCCGGTATATCCCGCAAACACGTGAGAAATGCGAATTCTCAGACTCCAACCCAGACCTACTCAATTAGCAGCTTCTGGAGCTAGGGCCCAGCCACCTGAGTTTTGACAAGTTCTCCGGGTGATTCTGATGGGGTGACATCTGAGAACACCTGATGTAGGCGGTTCTTCTTTCTGGGCCTCAATCTACTCATTATAACATGGAGATAATGCTCCTTTCTGCTATGTCGCTGTTTGAGTTCCACAAGATAATATGAAAGGATCAGACAAAACTCGTGGAATACTGTAGGTGATCAAGAAATTTTTTTTCAACGAATAATCATTTTGAAGGGACTTTCCAAATAATACGGATGACCCTGGAGCCCACTGCATTTTTAAAAGCATCATTTTCATTTGGGATCTTCAGAAGCTACGTGGGACAGGTGGGGAGGTGGAAGAGACAATGTTGTGCAGTAAAACAACCTCAAACCCCCTCTCCCCATCTCTGCCGTTCTCCATGGACTCCATACAGGAAGCCACCTGCTCCCCACAAACTCTCTGATTCCATCCTAACTGTCCTCCATGCACCTGCCCTGAAACACTCAGCTTTCCTTTTCACTCCTCTTTACTCGCCCCGCCTTTTATCCTTACAGAGTTCTCTCTCTTTCTAGTGGGCACAAGATTTAGTCCTTTTCTATTCCTGCTTGGATGAAGAATTTTCATAGAAAGGAAACCCACACATTACTTATTCTGAGCTATTGAGAGAAGCAACATGCTGATAGAGTTGAATACCATGAGATGCTATTCACGCCGTCCAGGTACCCGCAGAACACACGTCTTCCAAAACTTAAGCACAAATTCTCAAAAGCATGGACAAAAATTTCCAGAAGTCTGATTTTTTTTCCTCTTTTACAATTCTGCTAAATCCGGCTTTGAACACCTATCTAAGAATAATTCTTTAGATATCTATAGCACTAGCTCATACTTTCTAAACCATTTTTCACAAGAATGACTGATTTGAGTCTTATAACAATTCTCCAGGGCTAGAATTGTATTATTCTGTGTATTATTACCTCAATCGCATATGAGACATTCTTTGCTCTTACAGAGCTGTGAGCATGAGAAGCAGAAGGTCAGATTCCTTTGCACATTACAGCAACACGTACTGAAAGCTTATGTGGCCCGGCACAATTAGGAGACTATATTCCAGAACATACGTTTTAGTAGAAGATGCACATTATGTAATCCATAACAAGTAGGTATGTAGTACATAATATATCTGAAGAGATTTCTACTCAGGGACACACTTACATATCCATTCCTCCATGGTGGGAGCTGTATTGCTTGCTTCGTCCCCTGTGACCCTGCCACATTGGCCAGCCCGGCTCAGATCCCCAGCCCAGAAAATACCTGGAAGAAAGAACAATGCTCACAGTCAGGCACCACGCTGGATGGCCCCTCACCGACTGGCTATGACCCCAGGAGATAGACTGTGAGAGGAGTTCTTGGTGAAACAGGAAGGGAGAACAGATAGAAAAGTAATGGGGAAAGGCCAAGTCACCGGAAGTCCACCTGATGGAGTTGTCATCTAGTAGAAAATGTCCCAGTCCTCAGTGAGGTCTGGCTCTTTAATTCGGAGGCAGCTTCCCAGCCTTCTGCCTTTCCCCACGGATTCGCTGGGTCAACTCTGCCAGCGAAGGTCCCAGAACATGTTATTGTTCCTTACAACTTGAAAAAGCCAACACACTGATTTTATGAAGTGGTACTCAACTTTCTCTGGATTCATCAGAAAAATCCAGTCTTTTATAATTGAAAAAGAGCTAGTCACAATAATAAATATCCACTGTTTCCGTATTGGGAGGAAATGGTTTTATTTTCCTGAACAAAATTCTGTTTTGTTCTCCTGAAGGAGAGAAAAACCTTCAAACCAGGAAAGAGGAAGTGCTTTCAGCCTCCGCTCTCTTCCCCACCCTAATTCAAATATCTGTGAAACAAATAAAGCGACCCACTCAGTGTTTGCCAGAAATGGACCAAGTACATGACATCTGTGCAATGTAACGGATTGGGCAGTTCTATTTAGGCAACTTTTGATTTTCATTAAAACATATCACATTTTATTTATTTTTAGAATTATACCACAATGCTGCTAAATGCACTGAGTCTAGACAGAGCCTGAAGTGTGCTGGGATCTGGGGCCGGGTACTAAGTTCAAGTAGACCTGGCAAGTGTGGCTTGATACCCTGTGGCTTATAGGGTGTATGTTACTTTTCCAGGGCAACCCACTCTCTGAAGTTGTGTTAGGATGAGCGAGTCAGCTCCTACTTTGTGAAACCATGTTTTATGTTAAAGTCACCCTCAATGCTTTGCTGCCCCTGCAGGGAAATATATAAATAAATATAAATAAACAAGTAAGTAGGGACTAGACTGCCTTGCAGCTAAAATGTGTATGACCCGTGTGCATGTTTTTCTTCTGTTCCAGCTGGTTGCATGTGTATTTGGAGTGTGTGAATAATGAATCAGGAAGTGTAGTTCTTGTTTTAAAGGAAGAAAAACATCTCTCCTCATTAATAACAGGTTATTAATCTATAAATGTTGTTGCCACTTAGTGACCCCACAACAGCAGGCAGAGTGTCTCCTTCTCCCCCGCCCCTACTCACACCTGCATGTAGTAAGCTCCTAAGAGCCACTAGTAGCAAACATAGTCTCTGTTTAAAGGATGATAACTCAGTTATTCCAAGATAGGAAGCTCTCCCATACCCTCAACACCTGCATAAAAGTGCCAGGGGTATTTAAAACAAGTGGCCTGGTATTTCTTCCCAAATACCAACAGTATTACTGCTGCAGCTAGATAAATATCACATGACATGAAGGATAACAAACATTCTACCATGGCCTTCGATAGATCTGAGTTTACAGAGATTAAGGCAGACAACACTGAGAAACTCAGGCAAGCAAAGAACTTAAGATGTGACTTCCTCCCGGCAGTGTGAAAAGCAGTGGGAAATTTGGGGGGAAAAAAGCAGATGTCAAAAGCTTTGTAAAAATAACTTGCAGAAAATAATAGTATAGCTATGAGTGTTTACACACCTCTGGAAGTGGATTTTGACTCAGACAATAAGAAGCGGATTTTGGCACTGGGCCACTGAGACCAGTCTTTAAAAGGACGTGAAATTTGCAGCAGCAGGCTCGGGGCTGGTAAGCTTTCAGGGCATTGCTAGCTAAAAGGACCTCTCTTGTTTGCTGCTAAGTAAAATTCCTCCATCACAGCCTCGTTTCTGTGACTTACAGCTTGTCTCAAATTAACAGGCCTACATCTCTAAGGAAAGCATTATTTACACTTCTGTGAAAATTATATTGTTATTTCTCCAGGATGACTTTCAACTGGAATGTAAAAAAAAAAAAAAAAAAAAGGAAAGAAAAAGAAAAGGAGAACTTGACAGCTATTATTCAAGCAGAAACATGTCTATTTTAATGTGGGAATCCCCAAAATAACCATCATAGTGTAACCATGGAAACCCATTTTTACCAAAATTTCCATTCTTACTAAAGTACATCCACAATTTCTGTTAGCACCAGGAATGCATAATACTGAGTGGAATGCAAATGCATGATGAATGAAAAAAGTAAGAATACATTTTCTGGAGGGTGAAGATTGTCAGATTAGGGGACCGCAAGTTAAAAGGGGAAAATCCAAGGTTGGGAGTCAGTTCCAGTTTTGCCTCAAAATGACCACAGGCAAAGTTTTTGATGTCTCTGGGGCAGAACCCTCTCCTCTGTTTAAAAAATAAATAAATACGTAAGACTCATAGGTCATATCTACTCTACCTCTCTCACAGGATGTTGGAAGAATAAAAATTAATATAGAGTCACAAACTTTGAGACATGAAAAATACTATCCACATGGAAAATGACTTTTTAAAGAAAGATCTCATTTATTTATTTGAGAGAGAAAGAGAGAGATCATGCATGAGTGTGGGGAGGGGCAGAGAAAATCCTCAAGCTGACTCCATGCCAAGTGTGGAGCCTAACGTGGGGCTCGATGTGGAGCTGGATCTGAAGACCCTGGTATCATAACCTGAGCTGAAACCAAGAGTCAGATGCTTAACCGACTGAGCCACCCACGTGCCCCAACATGCAAAATAACTTTTCTTGGAGTCCAAAAACCATAACTTGGAGTGCATGCCCTTCTAGAGGGCAGTCTTCAGCTTTCATGTTTCCTGTTGCCAAAAGACAAAGATGACATAGCTGTATTTCTATGAATTTTTGTCTACTCTTGCAAGAGAAGGGAGACCAACATTTTCAGACTTTGAGAGATGGTTCTCTTTTTTAATCTGTTCGATCAGGAAATCTAAAGTATTAATTTGACTCAAAATCTTGCAATGTTTTGATTGACATCAAAAATCTACACAAAGCATGTCTTTCATTCTTTCAGGAAAATTTTTTCTGAATGCCTACCATGTACCAGGCTTGATGCCAGGCACCGGAAATTCAAAGATGATATAGGAGGCATTCAATAAGTATCTGTTGCCAATTATTTGAACCGAAATAGGAATGAAACGGGGTTAAGAGTTATTGTGAATTAGTAAAGTTCTTCATTGCAGACTACTTTTTTTTTTTAAAAAGAATCTATTATTTTCAAATATGATAGTAACTCAGATTGAACTAACAAAAGTAACCGTTAACTGTTACCAAAACTAAACAGGCATTACACACAATTAGGAACTCCATTTTCACGTGTATACAAATGCTCTTCAAATATTTAGAAACCATTTTTTTCTCAACTACTTTACTTGTCCGCCATTTTATTCACATTATTAACTTCCATAGTCTTATAACTGATTGAGTAAAAAAAATTTTCAACTGTTTCTACCTAAGTAATCCCAGTTTCCGTATAGGTAGAGACCAAACCAACTCCACATGTTTTGTTGGGCTTCTGTGGCTCTTCTACACCCTGCTCATGTCACATTTAGAACTTTCTTCATAGTTATGTTTATGATTAACTGTGAAGCTTCCTGGACATAAGAGGCGTACAGACATTCAGTGCTCCCATTGGAAGATTTCCTCACAGTCGCAGTTATAAACATCGACATTCTCACTTAGAAAACAGAAGATGATGAGTGAGAAATGCAACTGAAAATAACTTCGAGCCTTCGGGGCTTTTTAAATGCTTAGTAGTTTTAATCATGGTGTTCACAGACATCTACAATTTGTGTTAATTAACACCAAAGAAGGTCCTGTCCTATAACATCATCATCTTATGATTAATAAACTTGTGTTTGTTGGAACTGTTTAATGTAAACGTGTTAGAGACACAGCAGGCCACTTGTGATTTTAACCGAAATTGTTTTGCTGGTGGAGGCTTCTGTCAGGAAGTGACCCACACCGTAACCACAAGGGCATTTTTTTTGTTCCCAGAGGAAGTGGAGCAGATATCGTGTTGGGATTCACCTTCTCATAGAGCCCAAAGGAGGAGGAAGATTTGTACTGCCTGAGAAGTTTGAAAGCAAGCGAAAGGAGCTTTTTCACTCCCCAAAGCATTCCTCTTGTTCAGAACACGAAGCGATTCCAATTCACTTCCCGGAATATAAAATCAGATCATCGAAGAGGAGGGGGAAAACAACTCAAGGAAAAAAAGACTGACGGAAGCCATGTGTCATTAATTCAGTTATAAATTATTAGCCGAAAGCAGCCTCTCAGCATTTGTATTTGATGAACAAAAATTGATTGCTTCAAGGGCATTTCAGTCCTTTTGATGTTCCCATCTCTCAGCCCACCACAAATCTGAATCCTTAACAGAATGATTATAGCATTATAGTAATCCTGAGAGCCAATACGAAAGGATTTGCAAGAGCAACGGAGATCAATAGTTTGAAAAAAGAACGTCTTTTTGAATTGACAGCGCTGTCTCGCCTGATCGTGAACCTGAACAAAATCAGTGGGGCCTGAGTACACAAGCCTGGACGCGGGTCGAGCCGAGCTGCTGCGAGGAGCCAGCCCGGCGTGCCTGAATAGGCCTGAGCTCTGAATATTTCTAAAGGATTAAACCCCAACTAATGGCAACCCAAAGATATTTTGCAAACAATCGGCCTCTCCCCAAAACAGTGAAGATAATACACGATGGGTCTCGGGCTGGTATTCAAAAGACCAGGCTCAGCTACAGGTTCAACATTTGCTTTTGGCCAGAGTTTGAGATTATGGGAAATTGGATTAGAGGTAACGTCGTCTTAATGGCTATCTCCTCTGGGCCACTTTGAGATCAAGAATCCGCCGCCCGATTTCAGGGCGGACCCCAGAGAACCTTGTCCTGAGCATATTAGAAAACCCGACGTGCCGACTTGTTTAAAGACACCATCGCCTGCGTCTATGGGCTTTCCAAGTTGTAACATCAGTTGGTACCTCAAAAGACAGAGAAAGGCAGCTGCCTGTTAAAGGCTCCTCGAACAATTCGGGGATTAGCATAAAATTATCCGTCGAGGCGGGGGCGAGGACAGCAGTGGTACCTGTCAGCACAGTAGGGGCATTGTTCGCCAGCGCAGATGGACTCGGTGGGAGTGCGAAGGCATCTTAATGTCGTCGGAGGCCCTGCGTGCTTGAACGTTGATGTATATATTTCCCAGTTCTTTGTTTCTTCAACAAGAGGCCGGCGTCGCCCACGGGAGAGAGGCGTCAGGAGACCTCAGCTCGCACACATCTGGAGAACATCCCATGGAAAATTGTGAATGGCTAAGTAATCTCTTTCAGTACCAAGACAAGGAGTGGTAATTTATGGTTTAACAGACTATGCAACCTGACATTAATTCTGAATAACAAACTTAAAACCGAGTGATTGGGCAGAGCAGAACATGCAGCGGCGAGTCACAGACGGAAAGCCATTCTTCCAAGTGACACGAGTCCCACATTGTCTCGAGGAGGAAAACAACCTCCCCCCCGCCAGAGCGCAGGTTGGCGGCCCCTCGGCCGGACAGCCTTGCTGGCGTGGCCCCGCGTGGCCGCACCGGCTCCCCAGGTCCCCGGGTCCCCGCACTGTGGGCATCTAGAAGGGTGGCTCAAATTAAAAGCATGTTAAAGCCACAATCCTTGAGAGGTGTGCTGGAGCCGATCACACATTTCATTTGGAGGCTACGCATCATAACACGTGATCCTTAAAGTTAACCTTTTTTGTGAAGCTGTTTAAAATGTTTTGTGGCTGTTCTTGTCCAAACGAATCAAAAGAAGGATAAGCAGGAACTGGCATAAATAATAGCCGTCTTAAAAGGGGGCAGCAAAATTGATAGCTCTACAAATGGCAGCCACCTGTACCAGGAAAACTCAAAGAATGAGAATAAGCATTTGAAGAGAAAGAATAATTGGAGATGTGACAGCAAAGAATAGAAATCACTCCCCAGAAGGTGTTTAGAAAGCTCTTCTCTCTCCTACTTAATCACTGTTCCCTTAAGCCCATAAATTAAAATGCAGGGCATATGTTATATGCATTATAAGTATGAATACTTATGTTATCTAAAGCATCTTAACTTCGCCCAGCTTGTTTTTATACTGCCAGACTCCATTCCACTAATGATATAAGAACAACAAGATCTTACAGGGAACTGTTCTGCATCTCATTCTCTTACAATTTTATTAAATTATCATATTGATGGTCTGTTACTTAAGGCCCTCTTAGTAGTGCCAAAACAAAATCTTGATTTCTCTGACTCATAAAGATTTCCAGTTAGTTCCTTTAACAAAGGCAGAACAGATATTTCACTAAATTTGAAAGACATTTGTAAAAATAAATAAATAAATAAATAAATAAATAAATAAATAAATAAAAATAACGCACTTGCTGGCAGTCTCTCTCCGAGAACTAAAATGGTGCCACTTGAGGTAGCCAGTTTAGCTATAGCTTTGTAACATCAAAATTAATGTTTAAAAGGAGTTTGTTGTTGGAAAAAGAAATGCAGTTCCCTAATTGTTGAAAGAATGAACAATATTTAATTCTAGATCTTCGGAAATCAATAATTCAACTCACCTTATATGCTAGGTATCAACAGGCCCTGTCATAGAGATCCGAGAATGAATGACACACTGCAAGGACTTTGTAATCGAGTATGGGTCATCTACGTGTCCCCAGACGTGCCTTTAGGAATACTGTTTCATTATTGCCAGTGTCACTAAAAGCTGGTACCGATTAAAAATACCTATGATTCCAAAGGGATTTTGGCAGCATTCATAAATGAAAGAGCCATGTGTAAGCAATAAGAGAGCAGGACAAGCCAAGCCACCCCAGGAAACGCCAGTGTTACCCAAGTACTTCCCTTATGACAATACACCCAGAATACGTCCCATGGAACACTTGTCCTGAAAAACGTTCTCTACAGAAAAAGAATTCCATGGTCAATTTCTTCAGGAATGACCACAACTCTACACCAAATGGAGGATCACAATGTGTATCATTGTCTAAAGTCTTGAAAACGCTTCAATAAAGAAAAGACCTGAACTGTGTTTAAATTCAGTATTTCACAGAATATTTGAACATGGACCTTTTTTATTCATTACATTCATGAATATCTGAAAACAAGGGTCCTAAGGAATATACTTTGGGAAATTCGGCTATAACCATCCTCTCGTCTGGGTTTCGGCGCTGCCCAAAGGGAGGATTCCTCTCTGCTCTGAGATTCGACTTTAGTTGATACCAGAAATGTGACACGGTTTCTTTCTTAAACATGAATTAGCACTATTATAAATATTCTTTACAGAATTTGAGGCACCTCTCAAACACTAGGTTAGAAATAAATGAATATAATCAATCATCATTTCTTACACTCTTAGCTCAATTATAAAATTAGACTAATTCCAAATTTGTACAACTAAACCAGATCAGATGTCCCAAGTGTTAAAACAAACAAACAAACAAACAAACAAAACAACTGTTTGAAGCGCACGTGGAGATCAAGTACCACTGCACCAGAAATAATAAATACATAAATAAATAAATAAACGCAATAGAATGACAGAGGTCACAGGTGAGTGGTAGAGGCCTGTGGGTTGATGGCAGTGGACTTGTGAACTTGATCTGAAATCATCACCGATCAGAACCCAGAATCTTTAAGGTATTTGATTGTTACTCAAATTGCTACCTAAAGTAAAAACAGAGAATTAATTATATAGACAGAAAAGGCTTCATAAAACTGAGGGGCAAGAATACAGCTAGAACTGCCAAGCCACCAGGAATTCTGTAGGTCAGTTCTCTTCAAATCTCTCTTAGTCACATCTTGGCTTCTTTTGTCTGCTCCATTCTTTCCTCTCTCTCCAGACAAGCTTTCTCTACTTCTATGCACCAATGGCCCAATATGGCGGCCCCGTGGCTCCCAGGTTTACATGTTACAGTACCAGCCACATGCAGTGACTAAAAGTCTTAGTCCCAAAGCCAAATTTTTGGGAGAAAGAATGTGATTGGTCCATTTTAGCTCGGGTGTCCTGACAGCATTGGCTAAAGAGTTAGGTAAGGGCATATAAATATGACCTCCGAGGGCCCACCCTGTGGAGCTGAGAGATAGTTCCTAAGGAGCCATAGGGAGCACAGGGGTTAAGGAGTTGACATTGTGTCTTGAGAAAACAGACACACCATACAGTCCCACAGATGTAGGAAGATTGTCAAATGCCATTACTAATACTGATAATGGAAAGGCCTAAGGTGCAAATTAATGGAGCAGAATTGCCGTGGTTTGTAGAATATCATATTCTCACTTCAGAGAAGAAGATGCAATGAGAGACTTCTTCCCCTCTTGTCTGACTAGATGAACTAATTTTTAATAAGAAAAAATGCTTTGAAGATTATCTTTCAGATATGGTCCCCCTTAACAATAATTGCTAACATTTTCTGAGACAATGTTCTAGGTTTTTTGGCTGTAATAACTCAATTTATAATCTTGACAACCCCACAATTAAGTCCTAGTTTCATCTCCACTTTGCAAACTATGAAGCTGAGGCTTAAAAAGGTTAAGTAAATTTTCAAAGGTCACACAGCTAGCTAGGTTTTCAACCTAAGGAATCACAGTGGAGCCCTGAGAATAATCAGTCTGTCCAATCCAGAGTCCGGGAGAAAACTGATGTCGCCCTGAGTGGCAGTCACATATGACCAAGTGCCTCTTCTATGTAATCAAGTATCACCCACCTTTCCCACGAGGTAAAGTAAAGATCTTCCAACTTAAAACTGCAGTTTAAATCAGTGCACTAACAAAGTCTAGGAAACATACAAATTCACTGACAACACAAGACTTGAAAAAGTATTGCTTCCGAAAGCAGTCAGGCACACACCCTGTACACCATATGTAGAGAGACACTCAACCCTCGGGTCCTGGGAATTAGGCTTTTCCTTACTCATAAGAGTTGAGGAAGAATTAAAAGAGTTTGTGTTGGGGGTAAAAAGCTTCCCCACCAGGTCCGTTCACTGGAGTTAAAGGACAGTTAATTTTAAAATATGTGCACTTAAGAACAGCGTTTGATCTGCCAACAAGTAAACCAAGAATTTTCAATAAAACGGAAAAAAGTTTGCAAGTCTGGAAGTGATATAAAATTGTCATGAAAAATAAAATGGTTCAGTTGTGTGATAGCAGCTTGGTGCCGGGTCTGATAGACACAGTCAAATCCAGAGCTTTCTCAAACCGGGGGCATCTGGCAGATAACGGTTGTGTACGCCAGTCGGGTCTGCTGCCGGACCAGACTTAGCATGCCGAAGATGCTAGGTACTAGAGTATCAGCTTCCATCTTTAGCTGGAAGGGAGACAAGTTCAAGTCGTGCCTAAGTGGTACCGGTAAGTCTCCCCTCTGCCGTGTTTCTCCTGGTCATTGCCGCAGTCCGTGGACACACTGCCAGGTGCCGTGGGCGCACTCTCGTGTGGATGGCCTTGCGTGGCTTTCCAACAGCACATATGCTGGCAATTAACACACTGGTTTTCAAAGAGGTGACTCTGCTCTTAACTACACAGCTCTGTTTATGGAACTGCCAGGGCAACAAAAGGTTCAACAGCTGGGATGGAAGAACAGACGTTGAAAGATTAGGAGAAACTAGGGCTGGTAACAGATTCAAGGAGTTTTCGTAGGACGACACAGCGGCAGCCTCGGCTGAGAGCAGAAGCCTGGGTATGATTAGCCCCGGCTCCGGACGAGAAGAGCCTGACTGGCGCAAGACGGACAAGAACGCACCGCGGCAAGTCCGAGAACGCACGTTTCCTCTCTGGTCCTCAGCAAAGGAGCCTCGACATCGACCCCAGGGAACGCGACTAAGTACCCCGAAAAACTCCACTTCAAGATGAGAAGAAATACGAGTTCGAGAAACTCAGAGTTCCTTGAGTATAAACTATTCACAGCCTAGTTAGAAAAGAAAGCCCTGGGTAAAAAATACCCTGGTTATCATCGACATATGCTATCTATGGATTATCAGTTTCCAAAGATACGACTGCAAAAACACTACACTCCCTGCGTTAAATGAGATAAACTTCTTTCTCCTTTAAGGGTGTGGGAGGCCCTTGAGAATCTCATTCTGCTCCAGGCACATCATTTAACACTATTTATCATTCAGCTGAAGATGTGTGAAATTGCTAGTTAACACGATTCCCTCTGAAGGTCTGTCAGATAAACACACACACACACACACACACACACACACACACACACAGCTTTCTCTGTTTGCAATATGTGTTCTATATATAAATTAACATCTTATAACTGGAGTCGAACCCACAGCTAATATTGACATTGCCATGGTCATGGGTGAAGGTCCACTACGAGCCCGGGAACTCTGTGCTTCAGCCTAGCACAGATAACATTGACTTTACTGGCTCCACGGCTCCCTCCTTCTCTTGGCGCTCTCCCCCTCTCTCTTCCCCCACGAACCTTTTCAGTACTTTCCCATGTTACTCTTTTGAATTTGCCTGCTTTCCTTATTATGCCTTCCTGATGTCCCTGTGGATTGTGGCATATATTCTGCAAATGTGAATGTAAAAATCAGTCCAGAAAGAATCGTTCGATAGAATTTGATAAAATACTACTGGAAAGCCCTGGGTGGGGAGGGGGGTGAGGACGGGAGGGAAGGGAATGATTTAATGCTTTGCACAAAAATCATCCTTCCTTACAAGCAGAAAGTATAACCCATTAGCATTCCAAACAGGGTGTTCAAAGCTTTCAAATGGCAGGGCTGAGCTGGTCTTGTCCTCTCCCCAAGCACACACATCCCAAGGGTGCCTCCGACCTGACCTGAGCCTTCACACACACGGCTGGCACAGCATCTGGGATTTTATCACCACCGCAGAGAGTGAGTCTGGGCAGACCCACTGCTGGTTACTCCAAATTTTTTTCGTGACTGAATGGCTCGATATGCATTAACTCGCATGGTATTCTTTGTAGTTGTTTTTTGCAGATATTTGCTCTTTCGACACGTTTGTATTACAAAGAGGAACATATGGCCCCCAAAAAACTGTTTCTATATGTATAGGCTCCAGAGTTTTCAGATTTTTTTGTTTCTAATTTAACTTAAAAAAAGAACAACTTTTTTTTTTTAACACTTTCAAGGTATTGTTTTGTTTTGTTTTGTTTTTTTCTGAAAAGACCACATACAATCATACTCAAAATTCCTTAAGGTCAATGGAGTTTGAGTGTATACATTTTACTTAGGAGATAAATAATGATCTTCAGGAGGCTTAACAGACAAGTACAAAGAATGGATTCTCACGGAGCAAAAATGAGCAGAGCTACCCAGAGCCATCTTGCCCCTCATCTGCCATTTCTCCTGGCCTGACCCACCCAAACTTGCAGAGACTACCTCCATCATCATGACTAGGCCCTTGGCCATTGGGATTCAGAGGCTATACTCCTTTGCCAGCTAGGGTGCAAAGAGTCACATGGGAGACGTAGAATGAATGGGAATAAAAAGTAATCCCGCCAAATCATAAACAGAAAAGTGGGTGGATTCTATTATGTAATGTCTCACTCAGTTGAGGTAACCTGGCCCAAGTGGGGAAAAAAACCTATAAAGATGATGCATATCTATTTACATTGTTAGAAGTGCTGAAACGGGTACCAGTGACCTAAGGCCTGAGATTTTTCAGCTATGAAAATTATAGTTACTTGTCGCTACTTATCACAATATTTGTTATGATGAGGGCAAAAATTATTTGAAGCTCATTCCACCCCATGATTTACCCCTATAATGCAAAAATAATTATAATAAATGAACATTTCATAGACAATATTTAAATAAAACAGTTCAGTGCATGAGTTTCAAAACCATTGTACCCAGCTTTCAATCATAGTTCTATCGCTCATTAGCTTGTGACCTTGGTCTAGTAACTTACCCTCTCTAAGCTTCAGTCCTTGCATTTAATTAATATTCAATAGATGTTAGCTACATTGATTATTTTGAAGCATTTCTATGTTGGTAAAGAAGAGTTTGTACTAGCTGCTTTAGTCAGGGTAAGCAATGTTAGCTGGTATAACAAACAACTCCAAAATTTCAGTGAGCTTAACACAACAGAAGTGTTTTTCATTCACATCACAGGATAAGGTGTGGGGGTAATTCTGCTCACCAGTGTGGGACTTAGACTCTTCCTATCTAGTAGCTTCTCCATAGTCTATGGCCTTGGAGTCCAAAACTGAATCCTAGCCTGCAGAAAGAGAGCTGGGGTAAGTGCAGGAGATTTGGGGGCCAGGTCTAGAAGTAGCCTATATATCACTTTCACCACTTCTTACTGACCAGCATTTAATCGTATGGCCCCACTTAGATGCAAAAAGGTTAGAAGACGGACGCTAGCAGCATGATCAGAGGAAAGGAGAACATGGTTCTGCAGCAATGAGACATCCTTATTCATACTAGTTATCCTTGATACAAAGGGCATTTATAAGGGAGTTACCTGAGATGTAAAGATGAAAAGAGAAAGCATTGTCTTCACAGTCTTTTTTTTTAATGATTTTTTATTATATTATCTTAGTCACCATACAGTACATCCCTGGTTTCTGATGTAAGGTTAGATGATTCATTAGTTGCGTATAACACCCAGTGCACCATGCAGTACATGCCCTCCTTACTACCCATCACCAGTCTATCCCATTCCCCCACCCCCTCCCCTCTGAAGCCCTCAGTTTGTTTCTCAGAGTCCATAGTCTCTCATGCTTCATAGTCTTTCAAGGTAATGGTATTTATATATGCTGTATGTTGCAGGTATATATACCTTTATATATATATATATATATATAAATTGGCTTGGCCCAAGATAGGTGCTCAATAAGTCTTAGCTATTTTATTAATTATTGTATAAGAATTTACAAATCTTGGGCACATTATATACCAAATACCCTGTGTGAGACCCTAAAATATTCTTTCCACAGATCTTTCAAAACCTGTGTATGTATTTCACATCCTCCCTTTATTGGACTCAGAGAAAAACAGACTATCCTTCACAGTAAGAAGATGAAATCAAAGTCCCAGAGCAATATTAAGTTCTATATTTTCTAATAATCCTGCTACTTATTTCTCCTAGACCTCATCTCAGCTTCTCTTAAAATTTTGTTGAGAGTATTGAAAATGGAAAAGAGTAATGGTGTAAAGATATTTTATGTAACCTGATAACACCGTTGTATTATCAATTAAGAACATATCTTCACAATTTATCTCATAGCTCTCATTTAAAAATGATCTAGAATTTCACCTATTTTGCAGAAGGTCCTGAGAACAAATTAAGTTGGGAGTATCATGTTATTTGTTTTTTTAAAGATTTATTTATTTATTTTTGAGAGAGAGAGAGAGAGAGAGCATGCCACGGGCAGGGCAGAGGGAGAGGGAGAGAATCTTAAGCAGGCTCCACACCCAGCACAGAATCAGACATAGGGCTCGATCTTACGACCCTGAGATCATAACCTGAGCCAAAATCAAGAGTCAGAGGCTCAACCAACTGAGCCACCCAAGCGCCCCAGGAGTGTCATTTGAAAGAGTAATAAGCTTATACCAGCTAACATTCACAAAACACGAAGCTATAAAGAAGAAAATATTATGCGATTTAAATCTGAAGATGACTTGTGTCTGTCAGGCTATCGAAATACACTAGCAAATTATTTCTTCCCTGGTGATACCCTATGAGAGTTAACTCAGAAATGTGTCAGGAATTATGTTTATTTTATAGAAGCAATGATTATCAATGGGGGACAATTTTCACCCAAAAAAACAGCACAAGTTGGTTTTTGTAGAAAATTTTACTTTTTTAGTCTAAGAGAATTTGTTTCAATCACTTTCCAGCAAGAAGAATAAGCCATCTATATAATATTGATAAAATGGTATCATGAAGTAAAGTTGAATTAAGCTTCCTAATACCTTATGATAAGAAAATACCAGCTAACACATCCTGAGTGTTTTCTACATGCCAGACAGTATTCGAGATCCTGTGAGGTAGGCTCTATTATTATCTTCATTGTACAGATGGGAAAATGGAGACCAAGAGAAGTTAAGCAAATTCCCTTAAGGTCCTGGAGCTGGTTTGGGACAAAGGTGGAATTTGAATAGGGAACCTTGGTCCAGGGTCCAAGTTGTTAACTGCTACCAGTCCTTAACAACCAGGGGGGGACAGACTCTGAAACCGATAGTCAAGGCAATGTGTTAAATATTTTTCATGCCACTTCTGTGTTGAAAAATTACCCGTTGGTATTCCAAGCCAACGGTTGGTCTCCAGTCCTGAACAAAGGAAAAAGAGTGATGAGACTAAGTTATTTGTTTACTAGTTATTTCCTACCCCTCTCCTCACCAGAGGCACCTCTTTCTTAAACTGACTGCATGCTCCGAGCATCGGACTAACTGAACAGTGTGGAAAGTTGGTGAGGGCAAAGAGAAACTAATACCCAGGGGTGTAATCTCCCAAACTGGGACCAGGCAGGAGAGGATGACAGTACCAAAGGCTCTTCCGAAGTTCACGTTCACATGCATCTTGAAACCAGCATCTCCTCTCCCAGATCCCTGATCCTAATTCCCATGGGGGGCGTTGGCTGTGATGCGAAGTTGCACAGAAAGCACCCAGGAGCAGGAGTCCCACACAGGGACCTCCTGGAGAGGGCTGGCGGGGGGCGGGGGCCGCTTCACAGAGGATGCTGTCCCTCCTCACCACTCCTGACACCCCCTGAGTGTAAGCAAAGCCCAAGCTTTCAGGCAAGCCACAGGGAGGGTGCGCACTCTCCAGCTCTTGCAGTACCGGTTCAGTGGCTAATGGGTGGATCGCAAACGAGGATATTCAATAGTTCTTGGTCCTTACTGCTTTTCGCAGTTGGTGCTTGCCATGAAAAGAGTAAAAGCTTGCTCCTTTTTATTTTTTGCACATTGAAGGGTATTAACCTTTTATGGAGAGGAGATGGATTGGTCTTTTTGAAGTGCTTGCTTTGCTATTACAGCTCAAAGAAAGAAATCAGTTCCGCATTAAGCCGAGTCTCTCATAGTAGCCTGGGAGGCCAGAGGGACATCATGTTTCCACTTTCTGAACTTAAGACACACAGCTATGAGAAAGTCATGGGATATCTCAGGTCCGCTTAGAGCCGCTTGCAAATTAGTAGCTATAATTGGATCAAAACTAACCAGCTGTTGTTTGTTGCTGCATGGGTGCAGCAAGGAGAAGCCCCTCTTGCCCCAGGTGAGAAAAATGGCTCAGACACAGATGAAAACAAGAGTGAGACAATCTCTCAGGCTGTAGAGAGTCTGCAGCTCTTACTCAAACTTTCCCAATTGCCGTGTAATGAGAAACCTTGGAAAACCACTTCAGAAATGTACACAGACTCTCAGAGTGAATAAGAAAGTGCTGTCCTCCATTGGTCTTCTTGCCTCCACGGCAGAAAGCTATGCACACAGTAAGTTCCATGATGAGACACAAGCTCTTCCTGTTCTTTCTCCCATCTCCATTCTCACCCTCACCACTGTCTCACCTCACACCCCCAACCTGATATTCTCTTCCTGGCGGCTTCACAGCTCCTGGGCTCCTGGGCTCACAGCTGCTCTCAGCGCCCTCGAGGGGCAGAGGCTCGCCACCCTGATACATGTCCACAGCTCTATCAGTAACCCAATTGTGGTATTTCGTCTCTGTTACAGAATGGGAAGTGACCTAGAGCAAGTCACCGAAAACTCTCCGAGCCTCAGCTTCTCATCTTCAAATGAGGCTAACCAGGTTGAGGGGGAGAGCAAACATGAAAATCTATGACCGGTTTCCAGGCTTGCTGTAGTTCCTTCTATCACTGTGGTCATTCCCGACGTGCTCCGAGCACAGGAGTTCTTACCTGCTGGGACAATTATCCAACCAGAAGTGTTGAGAACCGTGAAGGACACCCCCCCAAATCGCTCGTATTTATATGAACTTAAGTGTTCACTTGTATTTACATTTCTTAAAGCTTTTAATTTCAGCAACAGAGGAATAAATAACATGAAGGTGACAAATGGGTTGATGACATCATTACCCCAAACTTCATTCCCTCAAAGGGTTTTTTGTTTGTTGTTGACATCTTGACCAAAGAACAATATGCTCTTTAGAGCACTAAAGAGGGAAGAGGAGGAGACAATGGTACGTGACCCATGGCCATTCCCTCCCCTTTTCCTTCAGGATGGCTCCCGGTCCATCTTTGGTGGCAGGCTACCTCTGGGACCCCAAGTCAAATCGTATCATTAGAGGTAGAAAACAGTAAATTTCTGTTTCTACTCTAGGCATCAGAGCGGCATATTTTATAGTGGGCTACAGATGCTAAATTATTTGAATCTTCGTTCAGATGTTCCTAATTTACATTGTCTGTGGCAAATAAAAAGATAAGTACAATCCATATTGCAAATGCATCATACTATGATAAATCTGTAGCATTCTTTCTCTGGGCCTTCTCCACCTCGTGGAATTTATATTGCAGTCATAATAATGTCAGACCTACACTATGAATATCTTCCTGCTAATTATGCCTAGTTTTTAAAACAGTGCCCATTTATGAAGACAGTATTATGGCATTCTTGATTATACCCTAAATAATTCTGTAAACATAAAACATGCTGAATAATATTGGAATTCCACTAAAGAACTACAATAAAAATAAAACTATCACATACATTCCAACATTTTTTTTCTTTTTATGAAGAATGCTTTTGATGGGATGCAATGTCCTTTAAAACCCCTGAACTAAAAATATCCATCAATATTAATTCCAACTTCAGTTTAATCCTAGAAATACAAATTACAGAATTTAGCTCAAAGAACAATATCAAAATAGTAATGATCATAATAATCATAGCACTAATCATAATAAATAATATTGATTGAGTACTGAGCTAATTATGCCATAAGTACCCAGTGTTTCCATGCTTTGAAGATATTACTTTTTAGTTCTTTTATCAATTATTTATTGTAAGGACTCTTCTTTTCCCCATTTTATGGTTGAGGACACTGAGACTTTGAGGTCAAGTACTTTGCTCAAGGTCACATTGTTGGTGTGATAGAGTGTAATTAGCAAGACCTGGCTTCAAGGTCATTAATTAAAGTGCTTGTTTTTATGAGTCCTCAGATTCCAAAAAAGCTAGGAGCGGAGATGGTGGAGGATTTCTCCAGCTAGGCTTTCAGCCCATCTCATCAATTTTTTTTTTTTTTGCCTGCATGCATACATGTAGAAGACCTAGAAAGCAAACTTACACTATTGGGTCTTGCAGGCAGAGTCTCAGGGGCTACGGTAATCATGTAATGTAAATGGCCAAGAATCAGGCTCCAATTCAAGATCCGATGTGTTGGTACACAGGACACAACTGGATGACCTATAAGACTCAGCTTGTTTTCCTCCTAATGCTTCTGACAACCCAATCCTGTCGCTGTGTTCACAGCTTCCCCACTGTAGGAGTTTCTCAAAACACTGGCAGCAACAACAGGGTCACTCCCCTCTCCCCCCTCCCCGCCCCTCCTTGAAACATGATCATAACTGATGGGGATGTTCTTCTGGCATTTTAAATTTTTGCTTCAATTTCCAAAGCTTCGTTTGCATCCATCTTGGCCAAGTTTATGGTCCTGAAGAGCGTGTGCAGACCAGCAACATGTGACAGACTCTGGGGGTGGGGGTGGGGGTGGGGATTGTTTCTCGTGTATCTGTGATGGTCACCTATACCTATGACATGCATGTGAATCTGAAACAATGCCACTGTTTAATGGTAAAGTGGAGAGCTTGGTTCTCAGTACTTGAAATAAAAGTATTCAATTTCGTTCAAATGAACAATCCTAAACATAATGAAAACAATTAATAATTAAGATACACATGTGCTAGGGACACTAAAATGTGATTTACTCACTTTGGCATAAAAAAATGAACTAAATTTCCCTATAATTTAAATTTTAAAATCAAATGCAGTAAAAAAAAAAAACACAAAAACTAAAAGGTTAATAGCTTCATTAAAAGCTACATTTATCCCCCCCCCAAATTTTCTCAAATCTTAGTGCAATTAAGTGATCTGGCAACTTCTATATAAGGCAATTTGAAGTTGCATGTACAGACTCTGTGCTACCCCACACCCCAGAACATCGCCACCCATAAAATCTCACACTTAACAAAAAGAAAATGATTCTATGTGCCTTGTGGAAAATTGGAAACATTAGCAGAGATCTGAGCAAATGAATTTTTTCAGATCAATGATAACTTATTAAATAGTACTTGGTCTGAAATGAATATTGTAGAGTTTGGGGTACACTAATTTTTCTTAATACTAAAAAGGGTTATATTCTTTATATCCTCCGCAGATTCTTTTTTCCAGGGGATAAATGAAAAAGAAAATCCGGTTCAATTCATTTCCTCCAATATAGCACACTAGGACTTTGTCACTTAAAGCACAGACAATGTCCTCTCTAGTCTCCTGCTCCCCTGAGCCTGAATAGAGGGATACTCTCTCAATGTATGCTCAGCCACCGGCTACCACAAGTCACTTAAGTAAACACGGAGGCACCTTGGTGAAAGCAATTGCATGGTCTGAATACCATCAACTGACACTTCTATTCAGTGACCCTCTCAGGTCTCAGAAATGGTCTTTTCAAATTCCGGGTCTTGAGGTATTGATTTCAATCAGCAGCTTTTCCTAAGAGCATCATTTCAAAAATAGCCCTGTCACAATTTCTACGATCTCATCTCAGTTTCATCTGGGCTTTGTATTCCTATTTGAAACCATTCAGTGAGATGACACCAGAGGGCTTTTTGAGGCATTGATTCAACTTCATGCATAGGCAATAGAATTTATTCTTCTGTGTATGAGAAAACATTACTATTTAAGTTTGCAGAAGGAGATTTCAGGGTTCAACAGGCCAGTTACATTTTTTCTCTTCTGGTAGAAATAAAAAGTCCAAATCAGACCACTCTCTTTACGAAATTCTCAAGCTTACTGCTAAACTGGTGACTTAACAAATCAGCATCAGTTCTACCCTTTTGGAGCATATTAGAGATAAACTGGGGGAAAACGGTTAAAAAATGTGTGGCAGGCGTACACACATATAAGTAAAGTAGGAACATGAAATGGTGAGCTATAATGTCAATATGAATGTCTTCCAAATTGGCCCCGACACCTATCCAATAGTAAGTTTCTCTCAAGTTGTAATAATAAGCTGCCAAACAAGTATTTATTAAATGGCAGTAATCAAAGGAAGGTTGACATGCATCATTTCACTTTGCAGAGAGAACGTGGAGGCTCAGGGTCACCCGTAATCACGCCTGTCAAAGACTCGTAGATTGCCTTGATAGCTCTCCCACCACGGATACATTCAGGTTATTGCTCCAATTCAGAGGGAAAAGGGAAAGAACCAATCGTAATTAAATTCTGTCCTCTAAACCCTGTAATAAATACTTTATATATGTTCTTTCATTTAATCGTTCTATAGGCCCTCAGAGGAAGGAATATCACATTCAAAAAAACTGAAGAAACAGGCTGATAGTAAGTGACCCACTTACATCCTTAGAAAGAGGCAGGGTTGGGATTTGAATCCCGTTCTTCAAAGCACAGGTAGAGGCATAGTTTTAGCATCTCCCACATACCAGCTGCTCTGTGACATGAGGGACATTTATAGCTGAATGGCATTTGGTTCCTGCCCTCAAAGAGCCCATATTCAAACAGAGACAAACAGAAGAAATGGATGACAACTGAAAATATAGAGGAAAGATTCTCAAAGTTAAACATTAGCCCACTGAATACAGAATATAGTAAAAGAATAATTTGAGCAGGTTTTGGCCAGGCATTCAGGACTTTTTAGCATTAGAAAATAATGTTTCCAGTTAGGAAATTAAGAAAGAAACATATTATCAACTCGAATGCCAAAATGGCATTTGATAAAACTGAATATCTGTTACTAAGGTTTACAAACTTACTAATAAAGAAATCAAAAAACAAATAATTGTAAATATAGGAAAATAAAGATTCTTGTCTACCCAGAAAATCCAAAGGAATCAATTAAAAACTATTAGAAGCAACAAGAGTTAAATAAAATATCATTAGTATAAGATATACAAAAATTAAGCACTTTCCTTATACGCTATCAATTCCAAATTAGAAAAAAAAAGTTATATAAAAAGATCCATGTGTTAGTAGATCACAGAATTATTGAGTACCTAAGAATAGAGTCAAGAAATACACAAGGCTGATATGAAACTTTATTAAAGGACAAGAATATAGTCTCATATACTACTGGGGGGAGAGTCCACTTTTACAATGTCTTTGGAGGGCAATTGGGTAGTATTTATCAAAATTGAAGATACCCGTTGAGTCAGCAATTTTACTTCTAAGAATCTATTCCACTGAAATTCAGTGACATGCAAAATGATCTATTTGCAGAGATGTTTATTATATATGTAAATAATGTAAAATAATAAAAATTGGAAAGAAGTAGGTCTCTATCAAAAAGGGAATAAATAAACCATGGCTCATCCATATTATAAAATATTATATACCCATTAAGGAGAATAAAAGAGATATATAGAAACTGACATGAAGGAGGCCCATCACGCATTGTTGAATGAAAAAAAAAAGTCACAAAATTGTATGTATTCTCTTTATGACTGTGCACATTTCAGTATTGTGTATTTTGTAACTAGCCTATTGTTTTCATAATTTAAGAAAGATCCTACAACTCCCAGTGTGTTCTCTAACTATTGTAACAGAAATATGAACTAAGTGCTATGCGAGCCCAGAAAGGAAGTGTAAAACTTTCTCGAAGGGGAGTCAGGCTTCAGGCATCCCTAGAGAACTCTGTGCCCTGAAGGGTGAAGAGGAATTTTCCCAGCAAAGAATGGCTGTAAAGCAGTCCGGAGAACAGCCTGTGCCAAGGCTGAGGGGAGCGAAAGGCATGGCACATTCCAGGAAGAAGGAAAACTCAGTACAGCAAAACCCTAGGGTGTCTGGGGGGCCAGATGGAGAAATGACCAAGGAGGTAGTTGGTGGCTCAGTTGTAAAGACCTACTGTGACAAGTACGGGATTTAAATTTCTTTCAGATGCAAAAGGGACACAAAAGAGCTTTTTAAGCAGGTGAATGGCATAAAATCTGTGGGAAGAAGACCCTGCCAACAGTGAGGGAAATACATTGTGGAGAACAGAAGGAGGAAATTAGAGGGGGGAGAAGAGGATTTTGGAAAGAGTAAGGAAGTCAAATTGTGGTGGTATTTCACACAATGACAAGGTAAGATCTGAGAAAGGTGTTTTTAAATAGATCTGTGTCATGTAATATTCATCAGAAATACAGAAAAGAGACTTAGGGGCAAATTAGGGGAAAGAGTGGCTTTGATGTGGGGGTTTGGGGGGGAGTGGAACACAAGGGGGCTCATACGGTAAGCCAGGAACTGGTAGAAAGTGTCACATACGTATCATCTCCTTTACTATAGAAGTCATGGGGAAAAATCATGAACATAGGTGAGACTGTTCAGGTTTCAAAATCAGAATGTTGAAAGCGAGTTGCAAAACCCATCGCCCAAAGCAAAAAGAGAAAACCTGAAGCCACGAGAATCATGTTAATAGGATCCAAAGTATTATTGGGGGCAGCACAAGCCACAGGAAGCTTAATAATACAGACAGTAGAACAAAATGCAATGACCTGAAATACCTCATCATCATTTCTGAGGGAGCATTTATTCACTCTTCCGACACATATTTACCACGTTTCTGTGATGTGTCAGGCACTGTTCTGGGGACGGGGCCGAGGTAATGGAGGGAGAGGGAACAGCCCCTTCACTGAGGATCTTTGCTGCTAACGAAGGAGCCCAGATGAGCACCCTGGAGAGCATGAGGGGTAACTGCCAAGCTGGCTCCGGACATCAGCGTGGGGAGTTCAGAGAGGAAGTGAGTCCTGAGGCAGGAGGGGGTTGTGGCAGGGGGTCAGTCGAGGGAGGCCACGAGTGCACGCTGGCTTCAGTGGAGGGACAGCGCCCAGGGAAGTGGAGGAGGAGTGGAGGGCTTCTGGGGTTCTCCCTCATCACTGCCCCAGCTGTGACCCCCTTGAGTCAGGGGCCCCATGAGTTTTATCTGCATTGCCAGTGGCTAGCTGAACGTCCTACAAGGTACGTGGAGGCACTTGGTAAGTGTTCACTGGACGCTGCCTGGATGATGAATGAGGGGAAGTGGAAAATGGCAGGAGCATATCCTCAGAGCGAACATCTACTGAACACTTGCTAGAAGCTGAGGGCACCATGGGCACTGCTTCCTCAAAGGCTCACAACAGTTTTTTGGGATAGGAAGCCTTAACATAACATTTGACAGAGCAGAGTCACCTGGTTCATGAGGTGGGAAGGCGGAAAAGAAGTGCAAAGATACAGAGGTATTTTGAGATGTTGGGAAGAGAAATCAAGATATCTCAGGAAAGCAAGGACCCCAGAGCCCTCAGTCTTCAACTCATGGTAGGATTCAGGTTGCTCTCAGGATTTAAAACAGAAGCTTTGAGAACTGAGCCAAGAGTAGGTGAGCGGGAATGAGGCCTGATGCCCTGAAAGTTGGGGTCATCTGGAAGCGTGTATGCGTGTGCGCATGCAGGCCATGCACCTGTTTATATGCCTAAGTATGTGTCCAAAGAACACTAGTACATGTAAAAATCTGGGGGAGGAGCTGAGAAGAGCCAAAAAGGAAAGGAGGGAGAGAAGGGTAAGTAAATGAAGAGAGCTGTGGATGGGTAAAAGAAGGGTCCAGAGAGACATCAGGACCAAAAGACACAAGGACAGAACTTCATGCCTGATCTCCATCTCCTCTTTTTAAAAAGTGTCACAAAAGAAGTTATTGTTAATTCTTGTAGGTGTGACAGTGGCATGATGGCGATAGATGCATATTTTTCAAAGTCCTTCTCGTTTACAGATGGTCACTGAAGTAAAATAACATGTCTGTAAGATGAGGGAAGCTGGAGAAAAAGGTAAAAATTTGGAGCAATACAGTACGACAGGAAGTCTCCAAAGAAGGAGACCTGGCCATAAACCAACCAAAGGGTATATGAAAAAGTGCTAGAATTTTTCAGCCTTCTTATTTCCTTTTGGGGACATTAAGTGGAATAATTGCAGTGTCCATGAAAGAAAAATGAATTTCAAAAATAAGACATTCTATGGGGCGCCTGGGTGGCTCAGTCGTTAAGTGTCTGCCTTCAGCTCAGGGCATGATCCCGGCATTCTGGGATCGAGCCCCACATCAGGCTCCTCCACTGGGAGCCTGCTTCTTCCTCTCCCACTCCCCCTGCCTGTGTTCCCTCTCTCGCTGGCTGTCTCTCTCTTTGTCAAATAAATAAATAAAATCTTAAAAAAAAAATAAGACATTCTATGTCTTACATGAAAAGACACCTTCTACAGGGGCACCTGGTTGGCTCAGTCTGCCAAGCATCTGCCTTCAGTTTAGGTCATGATCCTGGGGTCCTGGGATCGAGCCCCGCATTAGGCTCCTTGTTCAGCGGAGAGTCTGCTTCTCCCTCTGCCCCTCCCCCTGCTCCTGCTCTCTCTCCCTCTCTCTCCTTCCCTCTCTCGCAAGTAAATAATTTTTTTTTAAAAAAAGCACCTTTTACATGCTTTAATTTTATGCAGAAAAAATATCAGGGTTAATTATATAGCAGATGTAGGTATTTAAGCAGGTACACAGGTGACAGAACAATGTTTTTAAGTAATATAAAAACTTGCTAGTTTTTCCACTTCTTCTCACCACCCTAAAGAAATTTCTTGGCTATTGATAACCTTTAACTATATAACAGAATTGCAAATGTTTATTAAAAATGTGTCTCTGACCTTTTAAATGAAAAAACATTTAGCATGCCACCATAGATAAACCTGTCTAGCCTAACCAATGGGGCATGTGACTAACACAAGGGCTGAAATGAGAAATTAGAAATGTAAAAATGCACTGAATAATGAACCGCAATTACCGTCTGGATGATTCTTCTCACATTAGATCCCAATTACACTTTCCCAAGTGAACTCCAGACACTTTACCCATAAAAAGAGTCCTTGGGTTCAGCTTTTTTTAAAAAAAAATCTATACACCACACAAAGCTATCAGAAAATCCTCACCAGAAACTGAGAATGATTTCCTTATGGCTCAGGAGATACTGCCAAGATTTCCTTTAAGGTTTACTTAGATGGCACTCAAGTAAGATTCCCATATGGAATTACTCCCCACACAGGAGCCTGACCTGGGGGAAACTGAACAAAGCAGAGATTATTTACAAACTCCCAAAGCAGAGGCTGTTTTACATTTCTCCCACCCTGGATCTAATTCCGCCGGTAAATACAGCACACGTTAAGTTATAAAGCATAATTATGAAAGGCCAAGAAGTGCTACAAAGGATCGACCCTCCTGACACCATGAGGCAGAGGCCAAGGGCCAGGGATAGCTGAACAGGCTGCCTGGGTTGCTGGCACCCAGGAGTTACCACAATCGCCAGGGCAGCGAGATCCCAGCAGCCTCATGCTGTTGCTAAAAGACATCTTATAGGAATCCTCTACATTCTGGGGGACAGCCTTCCTGTCAGATATCTTTTGAGCAGTTTCCTTCAAACAAGGAAAACACATAACATGGTGGTTTGCAATAGCCCAGTAAGCTCTCTCCTGGAAGTACCCTCGACACCAGGCCCTTGAATAATGCAGGCAGTGCTGACACATCGTTCTTGGTGGTATGGGCTTTGACTGGGCTTCACGCAAAGCCCAATTCAATTTATTTCATGAAATAAAGCAGAGTATTTAACAACAATTATGAAAAAGTAATACTCGTTTTGGCGCATATCCTGAAAACGTTGGGTAAAAAATGTATAGCATTTTTTTAAGTATAGCTTTTAGTTATAATTTTAACCACTTGTATTTTATTGAGAAAGCCTCAAAAATTTTTCAAATAATAGGGATCCTGTTAAGATACTCTACCTGTAATTAATTGTGCTCTAGAATTTTCTTGGTATCGTGTTCATATAAAAGAAACATTAGAATGTTCATTTGGCAGGAAGCAAAATATTATGTAAGGGGGTAGCGGACCTGCCCTCTGTCTCCCTTGGGCCGGTCATCATGTGTCAGTGGAATAATGGAGAAATAGCATCCCTAGCCCTGAGACTGTACATGGGGCTACTGGAGCCACCCTTGACTGAACTGAGTGATCTGTTTTATGCAACCGCCATGCAGATACTGTTTCCTTTTATTTTTTTAATTACATAAAGAAAGCAGAATGAAGTAAGGTAAAGTTTTGGAGGAAACCTGCCTGGGTTCAAATTTCATCTCCACCATTGTTGGCTGTGTCACTAAGTTACTTAATGACTCTGAGTCTCACTTTCCTCCTTAGTGAAATGGACATATTGGTATTTCCTTCAGTGATGGTCTCGATTCAGACTGCAGTGACAATCTCAGCTTGGTTCAGTGCCTGTTACACGGCAACTCAATAAATGCTTGTCATTTTTGTGATTATCTAAAGAATTTACGCTTTCAAAGCACAAAAGGAAAATCAAGAACCCTCTCTATGTGCTTTCTTATGATGTCCTACAACGAGGAAGATTCTTGGCGTCTATCCCATTTGAGGCATATATTGGTATTCCATAAATGCTGTAAATTACCTTGAAAGTGCAGTTATTTTGACATATGAAGTAGTGAAAACAATTTTACTTTCAGAAACTAAAGCACTAAAACAATTATTTATAGAATCGTGTTTAAAAATATCTGATAAATGTCATAATATTAATGGGAATGATATTTGGGGCAGCTTTATCAAAAAAGCTTTATGAAATACAAACATTTCCATTGAATTAAAAATATATTGTGTAAGTTTTTCAAATCGATGAATGGTTGACAATTTCTAGAATACCTGATGGTATATCAAAAAACCCTGGAGGAAGCAAACAAAAAAAACCATGTTGGGTGCTATGTACTACCTGGAAATCTATTTCTGTTTGACCTAAATCATTAATTCTAGATTTAAAAACTACTTTGGATTCCAAAATCTAAATTATTGAAGATGTGTTTTTTAACGTGTTTTTGAATGACAGCAAATTAAAAAATCTCGTATTACAGGTTTTCTTTTCCCTTGGGGGAATTAAAAATATTATCTGTACTTTTACATTTCTCTCTTTATTTTAGCAAAGAGGAGATCAAAGGCATCCTCCCTAAGATGTTGTAAATTGAGAAACCATTTTCTAGTAGCTAATGAAAATCAGACCCATTACTTAATAGTTACTGTGTCTATGCGTAAGCTTCTATTGCTAGGTCCCTGAGAGTGTGTGTGTGTGTGTGTGTGTGTGTGTGCGCGCGCGCGTGTGTGTGTTACCTGTTCCAACAGAATCTAGAGCTAAAATGGTTCTTATTTCTTTACAGTTCAAGTCTTCCACTAACAAGTCTGTTTTGTCCTATAGAGACTTTTCATTCAATGAATACTTCAGACTCAAACTGCATATTGGTAACTATATTTTAAACCAAAAAAATTCCTCACATAATAAATACATTTTATGCACATTAACTTCAAATTTACTTCAGAAAGCTATTTACAATATAAATAATTATAAATGGGAACACTTTGCAAGATATCATTGACATAGCTAATATCTTCTACTTTACATTCCAAAGTAAAAGTTCAAATTACAGATTTATACTACGATGTCACTAAAAACTATACATTGCAAGATGGTATTTGAAATATTGGCAATCAGTATCTTCTTTCACAAATATAATCCTTTTTATAGCATGTCAGTCAAAAAACAAACATAAAATATTTTATCTTTTTTGAAGTGCCTACTCGTAAGTTTCACTTTTTGAAATATTTCCCTTTGGAAAAAAACAGAAAAAAGTTACAGTACTTCTAAAAATTTCTCCACGCCAATTTCATTTCTTTTGAAATGTAAACACACCAGGGTTGTTGGTGTAAATTCAACTGTGATTAAATGGGTTTCAGATCAGCAAATTAGGACAAACTGTCCACTATATAGGTGTATGAAAGCAAAGTCCCATGCAGCAAAATTGCAATAAATAAAATTATAAGTGTTTGATTCAAAAGTATTAGGATTTCTTGTGTGAACCATCAGTTTCTAAGGAGCACAGCAGAACAGAATCTTGTTACTTGCTTTACAACTGTGTATGTGTGTATACATATACACACATATATATACACATACACACATGTATAGCCTTTCTGCATACAGTCCTAGAGAAGGAACTCTGAACAAACCCCTATTTGAATATGAGCACAATATCACTTTTTGAGTTAAGTACTACCGGTACAACTCTTGTGCACAAGAAATGAGCACCACATGGTAATTTCCCCCAAGAACATTTTCTGTGTAAGATACCCTTTGCACGTGTTCATAGTTGTTCTGTCATTCATTTAAAGTTTAGAATGATGTTTTATCCACAATGCATGTCCCAGTAAGAAGTAACCAGTAGATTCTGCTGTCTTAGAGTCAAATCCCTATTCACAAAAACTGACATTTACATGAAAGTTGAATCACTTATTTGGAGAGCCATAGGATTTACATTCTTTAAATTGGTCAGAAAATAGAATGTATACCTATATTCTATGGTTTGAGGCAACTGGGGAACCAAATCTGGGCATTCAAACTTGTTTAACTCAAAGAAAGTGTATTAAAGTGTAAGCTATTCCACTGGGCAAGGTAAGTAACCCTAAAATAACCAAAATCCTCACTTTTCCAAATAACAGCATTCATTCTGTCACTTCCAAATACTACTAGTACTAATTGAATTGCACTGAATATCTTAGTAATGTCCTGCTCTTGAAAGAGAGAGAGAGCTATAAAATAACGTATCTGTATTCAGAATGTCTCTTTAGCTGTAGTGTCTTCTATCAAACTTATTTGGTCTAGGTCTTGGGGGGTAAAAAGCCTTTCATTTTATTTTAAGATAACTATGCATATTTTCCAAATGACCTTTTATTGAATAGATCCTTACCCCCATTTAAAAAAGAAAAGAAAATGGAGCATATTGTCCGTTTCTGGAAGATCCCATTAAAGCTTATTTTAAGTGGGATTCTCTGCCCAAGGCAGCAGCATGTGGCAACGGGGTATAGTGAGAATTAAGAATAGTACCCGATGGAAATATTCTAGCCCTATAAAATATAATCAAGAGAGAATAAGTGGGTTTTCTGCATAAACACTGAAAGCTAATTACTTATTGCATTGTGTCTCATTTTGAATGTCACATCAGCACTGTGTCATATGATCTTAGTTCAGGCAATACAGTCTAGAAAAGCTAGCCCATTCTATTCAGCATAATATGTCCGCCCCATAGTGATTATGACGTTAGTATTATGCATCCCAAAATAATACATCGAACTGTATATTCTTAATAGTTTTAATAGAATTTTCTCAAGGAACATGGGGGAAATATTTAATTATTTCTTTGGTCATCCAAATTGTTAAGTTAGATATGACAGGTAGGGAAGATGGGCAATAAAGATATTCATACTATTACTAGAAAGCATGAACTTTGTATCGTCTAATGAATTGCTACATATTATACTAGCAATTGGATATAGCACATTTTTATGAATCCTCAATGTGATGTAAAAATCATACTTCTCTCTACTTCAACCTAGTATCATGAGTCAACATTTAGCAAAGTTACCGAAATCAAGGATTAAAACTAAAGCCAATTTCACATTAAGTTATTGGGAACGTACGAATTTTACATCCCATATTTTAAAAAGACACAGATGACATATTCGTTATGAAGAAATATATTCCTGGACAGAACAAGAGAATGTAGATTATAAATACATTTTAACACATGTTTGTGTATATTAAAAAGGTACTTTGTCATAAACTGTCTCATCTTATTTTGGGGTCATTTTTAATAATCATGCCACATTGCAAAAAATGAAAGCTTATAATACTGTGGGCCTGTAACGCATTATACGTAATGTAATAAATCTGCCACTATAAAATTATTGACATGTAAATTAAATAACTGGTTTGTATTTAAAACTGGGTCAGACTACCAAAATTTTTAATTAGGATATAACGGAGTTACGTCTGTCTTCACTTAAAAATATTGGTCATATCATTTTAAAGAACATTATTCCTTCTGATGACCCCCAATTTGTGGAGTTCATAATTTATTTTTCACCACTTAACTATCTGCCATTTTAAGATTTCACTGAAGTCTCTTTAATGACATTCTTTTCTTTCATATTAGGTCCTTTTCCTTGATTCTGAAGATTCTATTTATTTTATAGCATCTGTCCCTGACATTTTTGGTAGAATGTATATCCATCAGTTAAACCCATCTATATAGATTTTCTTTCCAAAATTCACCATGTTCTTCAGATATTTGTGTCTTTGAACCATTTTTCCATCTAAAGAATTCCCCCAAAACTTTAGCATTCCTAAAAACTTACTTCATGTTTCAAATTGATCAAAAATCTATTTTAAGTATTCCAGGGGTTTTTCATCAATATTTTTCTCAAAATCATTGAACACTTTTGCTTCTGTGGTTGAATATGTAGTTTTTCTTGTTCTTTGAGCTTCTTTGAACGTACGTATGATCACCACTAACTTTGTCATGTTTGCACTGTTTCCATTTACGATACAAATGTCGCTATGTCATACCCAAGAAATACTTATTTAATTTCATGTTGCCTCTCTTCTCATATACAAATCACCCGGTATTCTTCTCTCAGATTATCATCATTCAGATTGTCACCTACCTATAAACTGCCAAATAACTGTGTTAAATGATGAAACTAATCCCTGAGTGGTCAGTCTCATGTTGTCTTCAAAATCATGAGTCCGTTTCTTCCAATACATTCCCCTCCTTGCAGATGCAAGAGTTGCAGGCATGGGATGCCTGGGAAATACTGCCTAAGAAACTTCTCTAATCACTTGTGTCACTTTGCTTTGATTCCTAGAGACTAGTGCATTAAATAAATTGTCCTTATTTTCCTACTCCCTCATCAGTTCCTACCATCTACATTTTGGTTGAACCAGAAAGTTGACTGTAACTACCCATGCCTAAAAGAGCCCATGCACCTGCTGACGTTACAAAGGATCTAGACCTCTGTACGAGTGCAGACAAGCCAGGATGATTGGTCTTGCCAACTGACAGCAGAGAGTTAACTGGGTAACAAGGGTAGTTCTGCCGCACTGATGATCCACAGAACCATGGCACATCGGAACGGCCACACAGACAAAGAACTAGGGCCCAGGCACGGTGAGCGATACATCGATATTCCCAAAATAAGTTACAGGTGGGGTCAGGACTGGAACCCAGAGATCTTGCATTCTACTCTGCTGGTTTTTCTACCATATCACATGAACTTAAGACCAAGTTTGTTGTTTTCGTCGTTCACAGACAGTAAGGGAAATGAACGCTTTGCATGTTCCCTCAGTTGAAGTACACTCTTGCCCTTTTAACCACTTGTCCGTCAGCCCAAGCTTTTATCTTAGGCTCTCTCCTGAGGCTTCCCACATGTTGTCACATTTGCACATCTGTGCTCTGGCATGTTCTCACTTACACTGCTGCCATGTAGCCCTTCACTGGCTTTCCTTAGTCCTTTTTCGCACTTTGCCTTTTTTCTTCGTGATCGATTTGAGTTTTTTATTTGGTTGGTTTTATACGCCCCAGATATGTTGATTACATATGTGGAGGCTTAAATTGTTTGTGCTGAGATATCATGTCATTTCTCTCTATCTCTGGCCTTTCCATCTTTACTAAACTATTTCCAATGGGGGGCACCAGGTTTTTGATGTGTGTCTCAACATCTCGGTGCTTTTACTTAGAAAATCCTTACTGCTGTGTCAGTGTGATCCTGTTCCTTGTCTAACTCAAAAGTAAGGTGAAAAATCACCACTTCCTGATTGCTGATAATGGATACCAGGTGGAAACTCATTCTTGTACCATACCCAGAACCATTTCCCTAATTTATGCCTGAACCAAATGAGCGGACTGGGTGAAACCACAACGAAGAAACCAGTTTACAAGATGTATCTCTCTCTTTCTTAGTTATTTTGGGAATGGAAATGTCTTTAATGAGCTTAATGTGCTAGGGTTAAGAAAACTTAGCCATCTGGGTTGTGTCGAAGGTATAGAGACTACATTTCTTCATGGGAAGTGTACACAGTCGTTTGTGGATGGTGGGCTGTGTGCATGAGGGTTACTGGAGCAGCACAACGCAATGCTGTCTTCTACCAGTCCTTTCATGTGGTATATATGCTCACTTAATCTAAATTCAAAATGTATCTATTCTGGTTCCCATGTAATTAAAGGGGCAATTTATGTATTCACTTTAGCTCCATTATCTGTGTGTAACCCTGAACGCTAGTGCTCTTTGATTTCGCAGGAACACATGTCAAATACCCAGTAACTTAAATTATCCTCTCTAACCATCTGTGGCATAGTAAATGCTGGTAATGGGGCATTAAACTATAAATATGTTTCAGAGATCCTTAAAGAACAAAACATTTTAGAAAAACATCAGCTTCCATTGGTTATTATAACAGATGTTCCCTTGTGTCCTTGTGCCGGGTCTGGCTGCATCCTTAGATGGGAAGTTACATCAAAGTGTGAGCCATTACAGCCCAAGGAATAGTTTCTAATGGTTTCACTGTCATATAAGTGCTCCAGGGCATATCCAGTTAGTGTGTAAGCATGCTTATCAAAATACTGCCGGTGAGAACCAAAGCAGTTTGGAGAGACGGCAGGATGGTCTCCCGCTGTCTGATGTGGAGACATATCCGAATGTAGATAGTCTTTAGCTAGGATCAAACTGGATTTTGAAATGCGATCCGAATTGGGACTACTTATTCGAGACAGTGCAGTGGGACTGTTGTCATAGTCATTTTCGTGGGGGCTCAGCATCTTTCCCTCTCTCTGCTGGATGTGGTCACATGGTGAAGTGTTGGCAAGAGCCGAGCCATGGCAGACTTCCCCTGTTGGTGGGGGCTGTTGGTAGTTTGCAAAACAGAGGGAGTGTTTTTTCCCGGCTCCATTAATGGAAGCCAGTTGGTCTGGGGGGGCTTTCCTTAGCTGCAATCTGTTCTCTTCTTCTTTAATCATTTGCTGGGTGGCTCTTATCAGAGTTTCAATTTTGCTAGGTTCGTGTGGGCTACTTTGATACTGCTCAGTACGATATCGGTCACCTGATTCGCTGGCAGACCCAGGGTCTGGAGAACTGACCACACTATCTTCATCCCAATGACCTCGCCCTAGAAATTAGAAAAAGTAAAAAGTAAGTGGTCTCAAAATTCACCCCCAAAACTGTGTTTCTTTTTCCTATTAAAAGAAACCTTTATCTTTCATTTTAAATATATGCACCAATATTTGAAACAGACACAGGCTCGCATGACAAAGCATCAATGTATTGTACTGGCATTCATAGTTTTCAGTGGCTTATAAGTGAAGATGAAGTTTATCACAAGTGTTTTAGAAGGTAAACCTTGCCCTTGGGTCATGGATGCCAATTAACAAAATGGTAGTATGTTTATACTTCTCCATGTACGCATATCATTGGGCTTGTCTGACTGTAAATAGTAAAAAAAAAAAAGCATAGTATTTGGTTTATGATGCTTTCTAGAGAAATACTATGTTAAACTAATGCTTAGAAAGTGCTTTCCATTGGGTTTGAGGAAGACAGTGATAGAGATTGGATTACTTTCCCAATTCCAAATAAATCATCTAAAATGTTAAAATTATTAAGTATATCGTTAAGTAGAATTACAATTAACCTCTAGTGTTAGCTTTAAAACGATCTGAGGGTTAAATATGTATATATGTAAATATATATATGTAAATACTATATATATATAGTCTCAATCAAAAATATAAATATTGTCTCCTCAAATCTAAAGATATAAATCTCAGTTTCACATATACTCATATGGTAACTCTGGTATTTTAGTTTCTGAAGTAAGGTAAAGAATAAAAAAATGTTAATAACAATCTGTTCTGAACCAAGAAGAGATCTAATACAGAGGAACATTATTGTAATACGGAGCTACATTATTCTTAAAGTAGTGTGAAGTCAATACAAAAAGGGAAAAGAAAAGCAGGAAGGGACATAATGAAAGCTGTAAACTGTTTAATGCAGAAGAGAAGCCCTGGATCACACTATTCATTGCTTTCCTTTTCCTCTTTCTTCTTATTTTATTTCTAATATTTTCTTCCAGACCATGTAGGTTAAGCCAGGATTTTCACTTCACTCCATTCTTTGGCAAGCAATTGCCCTTTGCCCTGGGTTTCCATTACCAGTCTACCATACTAGAGAAACTTAAAGCAAAAGCAGAAAAATAAAAAGCAAAAACAGAAACAAAATAAAATCCTTTGTGGAAGGCAGTCAGGGCCTGGGTGGTATCTGACAGAGGCTGTGGGTGAGTACAACACTGTCGAGCACATTTCCCACCCTAAAGACCCAGCAAGAAGAGTAATATCACCCTGTTAGATCAATCTTAATGTCACTGACTTTAATAAAACTGGGAGGGTGTCAGAGATCTGCCTGGACCCAAGCTTGGAATGGACAGAATGGACTCTTCTCCACCAGTTTACTTTGAAATGAACAAAGAAGAGCACTACTGACCCTAAAGGCTTCAACAACAGTGTCCATTTCTATGTGGTCATAAAACTGTATAATAATCCCAAGGTGAAAATTTCTGTGAGTTCTACATATCACTCCATCTTTTACTAATAGAAGACATTGTGGGTTGTCATAATAACGGGGGAAGGGGGCAGTTACCAGTATTTAATGCCCAGAGGGCCAAGAGGATTAAACCACCTGTGAAGCGAGTGATAGGCCATAAAGCAAAGCCAGGACTCCCAACAGGTTAGTGGGGCCCTCATTGAGAAGCATTGCTAAATGAGCCCCAAAACTACAGAGGTCCACTTCTGAAGCATCAGAATACAGGAGAAAATAATACAGAAGAAATTTAAATGCATACCTATTACAAGTTCAATAGACTGACTCAACAATTGACTTCAACTTAATTGCTCTACTTTTTATGATGTTTACAATGGGAATCATTTTTACTGACATGTCAAAAATAAATGCATTTGGCAAGCATGAGCAAAATTAATACACTTTTAAAGAGTGGATGTGGTTTGTAAAATCCCACTGGTGCGAGTTCCTGATGTATCAATTCAAAGGAGAAAACCGCTGGGTCTGTCCCTCCAGTGTCAAACCTAGAATCTTAGAAACCTGCCCAGGGGCCCAATGCTGCCAGCTCAGGAGTCACTTCAGCTGCCCTTACCGTGGATCCTGTGGACGGAAGCGATGTGAGGCATGCTGTTTTCATAGGCTTCTCTGCTTTCTGGGGAAGACTTGGTCAGGGGCAAGGCTGCGCGAGAGCCCCACCAGGGCTCCCTCCCGGCCTGCGGCGTTCCCAGGAAGTACCTGCCTGCCTCACACCGGCCTCCCTCGCAGGCCTGGGTGTGGAAATGCCTCTCCTCCACCAGCCTGGAATGGTCCAGAGCAAAGCCATAGCAGAGAGAGCTGCGGTCAGAGAACTGTCTGTAGGCGCACGATGCATCATGCTGAGAGCCTGGTCTCTCCGTGGGGTCCAGGAGTTGTGGAGAGGCTGTGTCGGTCAGAGGACTTCCACCCCACTGGCTGTCGTGATCAGATTCAGATCTTTCCGTGTGAAATCCCGAATACTGAAACCAAGAGAGAGAGAAAAGTACATTTCAAAAAAAAAAAAAAAAAGCGCCTTTTTACTCAGCCAAGCACCACGAAGGTCATGTTGGGCTTAAGGCACCAAAATAAGCTGTATAAACTCTAGCACCAGGCTGGGCACCCCTGACGTGAAATCACTCAATCATTCATGGTGCCTCAAAAGAAAATCCTTCTGGCTGCTGAAAGGAGGCAAAAATAATAATAACAGGGATGGAGGAACTAAATTCCCCGCACTGCAGAAGCTCTTTGCATGAGTGACCTCACCCAGTTCTTCTATCAACCCTTTAATGAAGCTATTAGTAACCCATTGCATGCACAGAGAAACTAAGGCTCAAGAGAGAAAATTATTTGCTCAAGGCCACAGGTTAGCAGGTGGCAGAGTCAAGATTCAAACCCAAGTCCCATCACTACCCACATGGTATTGCCAAAGGCAGAGTCTAAGGAAACTGTATTTTATCTCAATTCACTGTTCAGATTTTTTTTTCTTAATTTAAAAACAAAACAAAACTAAGGTTTAAGGCCCAAAGTGCTGCACTTCACTCTTCACATTGGACTGTTAACTCGCTGAGGGCCATGCTGAATACATGAAGGATAGCTAGAAAGGCTTCATTAATTCAATGGCAATATAACTTTTAAGAAGACTTGCCCATATAGGCTGAACCTATTCACTAGGATGCGTTTCTTGCTTCCCGAAGCAAAACTTCAAATATGCATAGGATGGTTGGGACAAAACAGCTGCAGGCAATACTGTGCCTTGCTGGAATCACACTGCTCACCTGTTGCCAGGGTTATTTGATCTGGTGTTGAAAGAAAACGCAAAAGGTTTGGCAGACCTCCCTAGGAGGTATGCTCCGTTTGAAGTTCCTCACGAGCCACTCAAATTAGTAATATACTTTCTACCAGTTTTTGGCTACCGAAGGCTAAACACAAGTCTAGGTACCATACAGAGATTACCGGCTACGATAATAACAGATGCCATTTATTGAGAACTGACAGTGTATCTGGCAGTTTCTAACCATGGTACATATATTATATCATTGAATCCTCACAATCCCCTGGACAGTAACATATCTCCATTTTACAGATGGGGAAACTACATCACTGAGAGTTTTAATAAGGTGGTATGGCCACCCCACAGTCTATCTGGTCTCAAAGGCTGTACTCCAACCATGATTTTACACTCAAGAGAAAACACTGTCAAGGAAGAGAGGAGAGAAAAAAGGATCCAGTGTAAGAGACATTTCCAGAAAAGTGGCAGGAACCAAAATACAGTCTCTGGAACCAAAATATGAGTCCATTACATTTTCTTTCTTATCCCAGGAGAAAGAGGGATGGATCTGTGGTGCTGTGGGGGGCCCAGGAGAAATTCAGTCAGCACTGTCTAGGGGCTCTTGGAGCCCGAGAGATGAGGAACAGAGGTTCTTCTGGGGAAACTCCGAAGTCTGCTGATAATATAGCATGTGCAGGAAGGAGTTCTACACAAATTCCGATCGAGATCTTTCTGTTACCATACTTCGTTATTACTTTAATTATTTTCCAAGTGTACATATGGACTATCAGCATAGTCCACCAAGAAAAAAAAATAGTAAATGCAACCTCTTTCCCTGCAGAACTGTAAGATGAGCAGCACAAGGCATCCCAAGTACCAATCCCTACACCACACCTGCACATGCCACCAGCCTTTTCTCCCCATGAACACCGGGCTCTCATTTTATAACACGCCACCTTCACTCTCACCAAGGGAATGTTGGCACCCCCTTTCCTTATCAACGGGGAATCTGAGTGTTATACATTTGTCCTTTGGTAACACCATTTGTGCACCTGCCTAGGAAAATTTCAGATCATCAGTGCTTTTCCAAGCTAGGAATTGCCCAGACTCCGCTTGTTTTGATAAAAGTATAAACCAGGCCTATTTCTGAGTACTCCAGTCAAGACTTTTGAGCCTTGTTGAGAGGGGAAAAAGCTTTCCCTGAGTGTGTATGGGAAAGTGCTATTGGCGCAGCAGAGAAGAACATTCTGTCCTTCGCTCACAAAGAAAATTCAACACAAGGCAACCCTGGCATACAGGAGGTAAATGTTTCAAGAGAACTCAAAGAAGAATTTGATAGATAAGCCTCTTGTCAATAGTCAGGAAACTATGACGGCAAGTACACTGCCCTTGAGGCAGACGGACGTTGGGTGGTTGAGTTAGACCAAGAAGATCGGTACAGAGGAAAAGCCTAGATGCAAACCTTTGTTTTTCAAGACCTGTAAACTTGCATCTGTGTGTACCATCAATCCTCTGAATCACATTCACCCCTTTAAAATGAACTGCACTGGATGTAAACTCTGTTGAGAACCCTACAGACCCATACATTGATCTGAAAAATTTCAGGTGTTCATCAAGTCTTAAAGGGAAGAGAGAGAGCAGAAAGGGAGGCAGGCAGCCAATACATGCAGAACGTCCCATACAATCAGTGAGTGCTGCATAAGAAAGCTCCTGGTCTTCCCCACACCTGCCTTTGCTGCTTATTACATATACAATCTAGGGCGAGTGGTTTAATTTCTTTTGTCCCAACAGGAAAAGGGTCATGATGATACTTAACTTACCAAAGACCAAACCAGAATGGGGACCATTTAACAGAAGAAGAAATAGGGACAGGGAGCCAAGAGAACCTAGTTCTAGGTCTATTCCTGCTAGTAACTCTCAGGGTAACCTTGGGCAAATTACTTTACCTTTCTTAGCCTCACCTGTAGAATGATACATTGGATTAGATTAGATGCTCTCTAACTTTTCTTTCAGCTTTAAAATTCTATATGATAGAATCATTATTTGGTATCCTTTCTAGTGTTAAAACATAGAATTCCTACGCCTGTCCTTATATTTCACTTATTTAAAGGAGATATATTATTTAGAACTATAATCCAAGTCCAAGAATTTTTATTGTCACGGTTATAAAAAGAAAGTTGTTATGTAAGTTTTATTTTACTATTATGTAAATTTTTTCCCAAGTGTCCCCTTACGGCACAAGTTTTATAGGGACTACATGATGCCTTTTGGTCAATAAATTATTATATTCTAGAGGCTTCTGGCAGGATAATGGCAGCCATTTGAATCTGTACCTCTTCATACAAACACCCCACAGAACAAAGAGCACAAATGGAATCACCCATAACCCATGCTACTGGCATTACTAGGAGGCAGAGAGTATGCTAAATTTCAATTTATCAAAAATAAAAATAAGAAGTCAAACAGCAAACACTATGAACTGTGGGTCCAGAGAGTAGGGTAAGGGCAGGTATAAGAGACTCTGAGAGAAAGACAGAAACAGCGAGGGGAGAGAGAGAGAGGAATTTAGGACAAAGGCAAAACAGGCAAAATTGTCCACAGAAAGAAAAAATACACAAGTAGGTGTGAAATAAGAACAAAAGTCATTATCTGGTAGCTCAGTGCACTGGTCGCAGGGAAAGGGCTCAAAATTGAGCAAAGTCTAAAGTAGCAGCCTGGAACAAGTGTCATTTTCACAAGAGAAGAATGTAAATTGAGAATGAGTTGTGTCTATAAAAGAGGTAACAGGGAAAGGAAAGAAGGAGAAGGGGAAATTAAGGATCCAGAAGATAGGAAAGAAAAACAAAAGAAGGTAAATCCCTTCTTTCCTCTCTACTGCCTCTCTATCACCATCGTCATCCATTTACACAACTGTATTTCACAAAATTGACAAAATTTACACAACTGTATTTCACAAAATGGTTCCAAAAATGAAATGCTAAGGAGTAGGGGGAAAAATTAAACTCGCTATAAAACTCCCGTAGGAAAAAAAACTGAAATGGAAATATGATCATCTCAGCTGATAAAAATTCTCATCAAATAACCAACTATGTCACAAAGGAAAGTTGTAAGACAGCACACCAACCTGAAATAAGTACCTTCAACAAGCACGCACGATGTATTTGAGTGCACACACTCAGAATCAGAAATTTCAAAACTTAAGTGAATCATGGAAAACTACATCAAAAACTAAGGATGTACTGTATGGTGACTAACATAACAATAAAAAATTAAAAATTAAAAAAATTAAAAAAAGAAATTTCAAAACTAAGAAATGGACCCAAAAACCCCACCCAACAACAACAACAAAACAGGAAAAAATACAATGAAAATTGACCAAACTCACAGAAATTGAAGAAGTGAAGAATGAGTTACAAGTTGTGAAAAGGGTATAGATTTGAATGAAAATTTAATGAGGGGAACTGAAGATAAGTTGGGAAACATGTAAGGAAACAAAAATTGGATAAAGAAAAATTGAATAGGTCAAAGTGGTTGAAAGAAGATAGAAAAGATTCAATAAATGCATAGTGTTTATGTAGAAGCCAAAGGAACTAGAATTGTTAGAACAATTTGAAAAAGAAGAATACAGTGAGAGAGAGAATCTGTCTACCCATCTTCAAGACTTACCATCGTAACTGGGGTATTGATGGAGAAATACATGTACAGATCAATAAAACAGAATACAGAACCATAAAGAAACCCATACAAATATTTCCAACTGATTTTTTACAAAGATGCAAAAACAATTCAATAAAGGAAAGACAGACTTCTCAACAAATGGTTGCTGGAATAATTGGACATCTGTAGGCAAAAATAAAATGAACCTCCACCCAGGTTTCATACGTTATATAAAAATTAACTCAAATGGATCACAGACTTAAATATAAAATACAAATACACAAAAGACTTAAATTAAAAATATAAATATAAAATTGTAAAACTTTTAGAAAATAACAAAAAAAAAAGAAAATCTAAAAAATCTGGGGCTAGGTAAAGATTTTTTAGACTTGATACCAACAGACAATGGTTTAAAAATTTTTTGATAAATTGGAGTTGATCAAAATTGAAAACTTTTGCTTTGTGAAAGATTCTGTTGAGAGGATGAAAAGACAAGCTGTAGACCAGGAGAAAACACTTCAAAACCACATTTCCAACAAAAAAGTAGAGTCTAGAATATATAAAGAACTCCCAAAACGGAATTATTAAAAAAAAAATGGGCAAAAGACATAGAGAGACATTTCACCAAACAGATATACAGATGACAATCACATGAAAAAGATGTGCAACATCTTTAGCTATTAGGGAGATGCAAATTAAAACCACAATGAAATATCACTATATACCTATTAGACTGGCTAAAATTAAAAATAGTAACAACAACAAATGCTGACAAAGGTGCAGGAAAACTGGATCACCCATACATTGCTGGTGGGATTGTTTAATGGTACAGCTGCTCTGGAAAGCAGGCTGGAGTTTTCTTAAAAAAAAAAACAAAAAAACTAAACATACAACTACCACATGCAATCCTGGACATTTTCCCAGATAAAGGAAAATTATATTCATACAAAAACCTATACACAAATGTCTAGCACAGTATCTTTTTTTTTTTTTCACTTCCTGGTCCTCTTTTTTCCCCCCAAGATATATTTATTTTAGAGAGAGAGAGAAAGCACGAGCAGGATGGGGAGAGGGAGAGAGAGAATCTCAAGCCGACTTGGGCTGAGCTCGGGGCTCAATCCCATGACCCTGAGATCATGACCTGAGATGAAACCAAGAGTTGAACGCTTAACCAACTGAGCCACCCAGGTGGCCTTCTGGTCCTCTCTGTTATTGTGCTCTTTCTTTTTTTCAGTTATTTTTAACTGTGGTAAAATGCCCATAAAATTTTCAGTCTTACCCATTTTTAAGTGTACAGTGAGCGTGTTCGCATTCCTGTTCTACCACTGGCACCATCCATCTCTAGAACTCTGTGTCCTGCGAAACTAAAGCTCTATACCCATCAAACAATACCTCCCCATTCTCCCCTCCCTCTAGCGCCTGGAAACCTCCACTCTACTTTCTGTCAGAGGAAAAACAAATGAATCCCAGGGACCCCCAAACTGTCCTAACCCAGGGTATTCTCAGAACCTAGCCACTGTTTGACACTCTGAGTGTCATCACTCTTATCTCATCACCATTGTCTCTTGCTTAAGACCATTCTTTTCTTATGTCTTTCTATGCATCAAATAACACATCAATACCACCTGCATACAGAAAAAACCAGAGAAGATGCCAGGAGAAGTGGGTGACTAAGAAACCACTCTCAGAAGAAGACAAGGAAAGTAGATTGTTTTTTAAAAGACCACAGAAGACTTAAAAAAAAAACCAATCAGTTAAATTTTAGGGCTATCAATCAAACTTTATGCAGTGATAATAAAAGATAAACCTTAGTGTACATGACTAATCATCAAAATTGATCAAAGAGTAGGTCACAAAGAGAGCCTCAGCTAATTTCACAAAGTAGAAATATCATAAATAACACTGACAACATTGAATTAAAGATGGAAATTAAAAACAATTTTTTATAAAGCTCTTTCACCAAAAAACCCCCAAAAAACAAAACAAAAATACCCCCACAAAAAACCCAAACCATTAAACAACTCTTGGGGGGGGGGAAGGCAAATACAAACATAAACTATAGATTTTCTGGGAAAAAGATAATGAAGATATTACATATCTGGATTTATAGGATACACAGCTTTAGACACCTAAATTAATAAAAATGAAAGAATAAAAATAAATTCAATTCTCAATTCAAAAGCTAGAAAGAGAAAAAACTAAAGAAAATACAATGAAAAATGATCAAAAGATACGAACTGACTATTCACCAAAAATGTAAAAATAACTCTTAAAAATATGAAAAGAGAGTTAACTTCTTAATAAAATAAATGCAAATTAAAACAGTGTGAGATACATACCATTTCTCAGCCGTCAGATTAGCAGAACTTCAGAAGCTTGACCATATGCTGTCTGGCCAAGTGTGGGGAAGCAGGCATTCCCACATGTCGTGGGCGGGAATGCAAATGGATACAACCTCTATAGAGAGGAGAGTCTGACAATTCTTTTTTTTTTTTTATAATAATTTTGTATTATGTTATGTTAGTCACCATACAGTATGTCCTTAGTTTTTGATATAATGTTCCATGATTCATTATTTGTGTATAACACCCAGTGCACCATTCAATATGTGCCCTCCTTAATACCCTTCACCGGCCTATCCCGAGTTTGACAATTCTTAACAAAAACTACAATTTCCAGGGCACCTGGGTGGCTCAGTCAGTTGAGCGACTGACTCTTGATTTTGGCCTAGGTCATGATCTCAGGGTCCTGGTATTGAGCCCTGCGTGAGGCTCCTTACTCAGTGGGTGTCTGCTTGACAATTCTCTCTCTCCCTCTCCCTCTGCCCTTCCCCATCCCCGGCTCTCTCTCTCTCCCTCTCTCTCTCTCTAAAGCAAATAAATCTTAAAAACATTTTTTAAAAACCTGAAATTTCCCACTTCTAAAGAATCATTAGACCAAGCAATACACATTGAAGTATTAAGGCTTAGGTAAAGAGGCATCGTATATGGAACCTACTATGAAATGATTTAGAAAAAAATAATGAGGACAATGGAGAGGAAAAGAGAGAATGAAAATGATAAAGCAAATATAGCAAAATGTTAAGTACTAGAGAACCTAGGTTTAGTATACAGGAATAATTTCCTATTCTTGCAACCTTTCCTTATGTATGAAATCATTTCAAAATATTTTAACATCAAAAAAGCCCATAGAGTACACTGATAGCTTATTTATGGAATGGTTAGAGGCAAAGCCACTAAATTAAAACATTTTTCTGAAGAAATGGAAACTTGTCCCCAAAAGCTATAACTCAATTATATAAATATCTTTATTTTCATTACTGATTATTAATATTTTGTACATAAAAATGTAATTTTAAGTTATCAGCTAGGGATTCCAGTAGAAACAACACTGGACTCACATATGGGAGGACTCTGGTCTACTCTCATGTGACTAGGCAGTAGTTAATCTCTGCACTACTGCATGACTTGTATAAAAGACCACTTTCAGGGGTGGCTGGGTGGCCCAGCCTTTTAGCGTCTGCCTTCGGCTTGGGTCATGATCCCAGAGTCCTGGGATCAAGCCCCGCATTGGGCTCCCTGCTCGGCAGAAAGCCTGCTTCTCCCTCTCACACTCCCCTTGCTTGTGTTCCCTCTCTTGCTGTCTGTCTCTGTCAAATAAATAAATAAATAAATAAATAAATAAATAAATAAAATCTTAAAAAAAAAAACACTTTCCTTGGGTGTTGATTTTCCCATCTGCAGAATAGGAACAGACTATTGACATTATGGGATTGCAACGAGGCTCAAATAAGTAATATATAGCAAAGCACTCTTAAAAATGCAAACATGTTACGGATACATATGCATGATGTAAATGTCCTTAATTAATAACTTTCACTTGGGTAAACAAGGATGGTTATCATATCACCATCTTGTAAAAACTATTTTTTCCCCAGACCATATTATCTAGAGGTCATATTTTTCAGTCCCACCCTACAGGTATATAAGAAATAAAACATATATGTTAAAGGATAAAGAAATCAGGCTTCCAACTACAAAAAGAAATCAGGCCATTGGCCAATCACCTAAACACTAGGGCCTGTTATTCCAAATATGCTGATTTTCAAAGCTGAAATGCACCTTGGTACCGCTGGTTCTTATTGCTTAAGCTTTGATTGATGAGCACTGGGTGTTATATGCAACTAATGAGTCATTGAACACTACCATCAAAAACTAATGATGTACTATATGCTGACTAACTGAACATAATTAAAAAAAAAAAAGCTCAAAGGTGGGTTTTAAGGGTGGAGAGAGAATGAGAATCAAAATGGGCTGGAATACATGCAATCCTTGTAGATGATTCTTCCGGCAATTGTTGGCATCCGTACTAATTTCAAGCAAAACAAAATAATGTTTCAGGACCTATAGAATATCTGCTGTTCTTTGAAAAGGTAAGGGCACTTTCTCCTGTATTTAATGCTAAGACACTGAATGCTTTAATTCCCTATTTTAATTAGGTTTCATCAATCAAAGAAGGTTCAATGAAAATTAATTTTTGATTAATTTTGCTGAAACCTCTGTTTTTCTTCCTTTGAAAATGTGTTGTCATTCTGAATACTCTGCACCTTAATTTATCCTTATTTCTTATTTAAAATTTAATTTTCAAAACAGGCATTCATGTTGGCAAATTAAAAAATAAGTCAGACAAAAGATGCCCCTGTTCTCACGAGATATGAAACCAAATGCCACCCACCAACGGTGCGCTAGAGCTGGCGGGCAGAGAGCTTGGATGACAGCCATAAATGAATGTCAGTGACATCCACATCCCCCAGCTCCCCCTTGAGATTCAGTTCACAAAGGAATCATGCCTTCCAGAAGACACTGATATCTCATCTGGTTACAGGTCTAAACCATCCGCTGGGGCTTAATATGCATCCATGGGAACTTTTTGCATCATCCTGTGATTCATTCTAAAATTTATTGAGTGCCTACTATTTGCAGAGCAGCATGCCCGGTGATATGAGAAATGCGGCTCCGCCTTCACACTAGTGAACAGAACATAAACAGTGCACAGAACATAACTTTAATACAAGTTAGAAAATGACATTGGCCTGAATAGAGAGAAAAACAATATAGTTTAGGAGTTCAAAGAAGGGAGCCATTTCTCTCTCTCTCTCTTAACACTGTAGTTGCTTGGGAAGGCAAACAGGAGTTTATGACTGATTAAGAGGCATTTGACTATATGATTGGCATATGCTAACTAATACCCATAACAACAACAGTAGCTACCATTACCAAATACTTACCATGCGCCAAACACTATGCTGAGATCCCACAGACATTATCTTATTAAATGTTAACATCTTAAAAGTATTACTAATCCCTTTACAGATGTAGCAAATGAAGCTCAAAAAAAAAAAAAATTTGCTCAAGATCACATGACTGCAGTTTTACGAGGAGAGGTTCAATCCAGAGCCCTGCTCCTTCCAGTTCCCCAGACTCACCTAGCTGCGTGTATTTAGGTACCAAGGACAACAGCAGCCTACTCTCTAAGCAGTTAATGGATGCCAGGTCCCCAAGCGTGTTTTCACAAAGGAGGCTTTCTCCAAACCCTACGCTACAGTAAACTATCTCCACACAACCTTGGGTGATGTTCTCCCATCACAGAAATGTTCTTCCACCCAAATTACACCCACGGATAGTCTTCCTTCAGTAACGGTCCTGAGGTTCCTTCCTGCCTAAGAGTGTGTTCCAGACAGGTGCTCTCCATTCATCTGGATGTGGCAGCAACAACCCAACCCAGGAAAAATGCCAGATGTTCCAGCAATAGATGTTCCAGTTATCTATTTTTATCCTGGCAGCTCATTGAGGTTTTTATCATTTTTAGCTGTAAAATAGAGAGAGAGACCCTCTTATGGTAAAGTCCTGTTTTCCATGAAAAACTTTCACTCTATCAGGCATGAGCAGCTTTCCTCTTGATTTGTGTCTGAACCATGAGAAAAAACATCACAGATGCAGACTGCATTGTACTAAGAACATATGCATGCTTTTAAATCACTTTTATCTTACTTTTTACTAATGTAACCCTGAAACATAAAATATGTTCTTTTTTTCATTCACTGTTATGGGAAGAACAGATGGTAAAAGGGTTAGATTAAAGTAATACAGCATGTCCATTAAAATCACCCCCACTGCTGGGGATGCTTCCCTCAAACAGGAGTTGTGTTTATTATAAAAAACGACTTTGGCTGACACAAGCTGGAGATTGCCAGGGGTTTTCTCAAGGATAAACAGAAGGGTAAGAGAAAAACGAACATCAAAATCGAATGCATTTTTTAAAAACAATTATGCAGGTTATTTTGCTAATCTGAGAAGCTGAGTGAAAACCCATAATAATGTAACAACAGTGAAATGATAGAGTCCGTTTTCTACCTTGAAAAATTGTACTACCTAGAAGTCATAACTAACTGAAACTCCGAAGAGGATATCAAGTAGACATTATTTTCTACATTCCTGAATTCCTACTAGTAGTAGGTAGAGATTTCTTGTACCACTTATTTCTAACTTACTGTCTTATTAATCAATAGCAAGAATAATTCTGCATAGACTACACATGAAGAGAGGCTAAGTATAATAAAATTTATACACAAGTAGCAAAATATTTAATGTTGGAAACGATTCCTCATGAATTTTTTATGAAATCCAGTTTAATTATGTATAGGTCTTTAAGAGTTAAGCTTAAAAAAAAAAAAAACTTCCTCAAGAAAAATTAGAGAATGCATTTTAAAAGAAAAAAAATCAATTGAGTCACATCCCAGAGTCAAGGATGGTTTTACCAAAAGAACTGAGCAATAAATATTTCCATTTATACCATAAACAATGAGAAAGCAAATGCAGACTCAAAATTAAACTATTCACAATTTTAAATATTTTGGCCATTTCTTCTTCCATTTAGAAAATGGTATTGTCAGCTTCTCATAATCACTGTTTAAAAATGTGTTCACAAGATTTTCTCTCATTATTTTTATAATTTGCTCCACTTACAACTATTATTTATTGCGACATAGCTTTTAGCTTTAATCCACATTTTAGTTTATTTTAACTCAGAATATTCTGGTGAGAAATCTTTCATACCTCTAAGTTCCCTGATATATTTCATGAAGTAGAACCATGGGAAGTTTTTAATGTGCCTGAAGTATGGTTTGAAACGTCATAGGCCTTCTCTGAATCCACCCCCCACAGTTACAGAAATGTTCCTAGGATCTGGTTCACTCATTTTCTCACAGAAAAGTAACCATAGTTGACATCTCATTAGCTGTCAGGGTGATATGTAGCTGGAAGGGAATCAGGCTAGGTTTCCTCCAGTGTAATTCTATAAGGAATCTCCTATAGGGTTCCATATGGAAAGAGCTGTTCCCAAACCATGAAATCCACAATCCACATCCTTTTGTAAATCCAAAAGTAAAGCCCTAAAGGCTTGCAGGCATTTTCATTGCACCAGAGATTTTAAACAGGTAATGAACATAGAAGGAGCATTTAATTAAGCCCCTTATGTCACGGAATATGAGCCGTAAATGATCAAAAATGTCTCAACTTGCATAGACAATACAGAAATAGCTGAGGCCCACTGGGTAAATTCTGGGTTTCTAGGACCAGTAACATCAGTTTTAATGGTGATGTTCTTCCATGATGGGCTTCGGGCATGAGCCAGAATCACTCATTCTTTCATCAGTGCTCTAACTTACCCTCCGATTTTTCACATAGAAGTGGCAGATTAGATGGGCATGAATTATATGCGTACAGGTGGTGTCACCCTCTCCAACCCCTCACTGTAGTGTTGTTGAGTCTTCTTTTTTTTTTTTTAACATGCGCTTTCATTTTTTTTTTTATTAATAATGATTTTTTATTATATTATGTTAGTCACCATACAGTACATCCCCGGTTTTCGATGCAAGGCTCGATGATTCATTAGTTGTGTATAACACCCAGTGCACCATGCAATATGTGCCCTCCTTACTACCCATCACCGGTCTATCCCATTCCCCCACCCCCCGCCCCTCTGTAGCCCTCAGTTTGTTTCTCATAGTGTTGTTGAGTCTTCTACTGGTTTATTCTGGGTCTGGACAAAGGACTGGCTGCCCAGGCTACTCTTAGCAGAGTCCTAGAACTGGGCCAACAGATTGGCAGCTCTATTACCTGCTTTCTGCCTGCTTAAAGAGAAGATCTATCAGATTTGTAATTTTGTGAAAAGAAATTGGAGCTCAAAGGCCCTCTATCAAGTTAAATCAGTTTCAAAGTAGTATCTGCAAAAGGAAAAACGGTTTTATCTTTTCTTCTACTAAGTCACAGTAAAATAATGAGGAAAATTAAAATAGCACAAACTATTAAACAATATAAATCAGAACCTTGACTTTTCCAGAAAATCATAGCAATTCAATGTGGTATAATATGCAATAGGAGTTTCCTAAAAATTGTAAAAGAAGGAACAGTTAAATCTAGATTTCTTAAAGATTTCCAAATCTAACTTTCTTAACTCTAGGAAGTCCCCATGATGAGTGGGTCAAATCTCACCCTGAACTGTCAAATAAGGCATTGTTGTCTTTAATTTCACTATTTAGTTTCAACAAATTTTGATTTAAACAAAATTTTTTGTTAAAATAAATTCCCCTGGATACATTTTGATGGTAGATTCAGCCATTTCCTTCTTCTCTGTTCAGCTGGGGAACAGAATTGCTAATTCCAGCTCTCACTTTCATTAAGCCAAAAGCAGAGGCTTTCCACTTGATTTAGCACTGCTGCTTTACCTGGTACCCAATTTTTTTTGACACTAACTGTCCCCCAGATTCACACCATCCTATGTTTTGTCACAGATGTGCGTAACATGAATTGTGCCTTATAACCAGGAATCTATGGGGATGAGAGGCAGTCTGCAGCTGTGCTTTTGTGTGTAGGTGGGATTTGAGAGGCTCCACAGGCAAGGTGTCCTTGAGTACAGAGTAGACTGCAGCTAGAGTGGAGAGCTGATGTAGGGAAGCTGGAGCAGGTGGGGGTAAGGAAGGCAGGGGCGGAGATGTAGCCTGGACCACATTTAGGGATTGGACCTCATACTATAATCAACGAAGAGCCTCTGTAGGTTTTTTTTTTTTTTAAGATTTTATTTATTTATTTGAGAGAGCGAGAACGAGAGGGAGGAAGGGGCAGAGAGAGAGGGTGAAGCATGCTCTCCACTGAGCAGGGAACCCAATGCAGGTCTCAATCCCAGGACCCTGAGATCATGACCTGAGAAGAAGAAGGCAGATGCTCAACCAACTGAGCCACCAGGTGCCCCTTGTAGGTTTTTAAGGAGGGCCAGGGGCAGAGGGTAATGAGGTAGGTATATGCCAAAAATGCTTTCCTCTAGCAGGAATGATCAGAGACTATAAGAATAATAAGGAGGCACGTGAAGTAGTCTAAATGTGATGTCCTATTCTAGAGAGCCTGGAACCAGACAAAGACAGTAGGAATAGGGTAGAAGAAAGGCCAAGGGTCCAGAAACATCATGAAGAAACATGACCCTCACAAGGCCCTTTGTGTTCAAAAAATCAAAAACCAAACCAAACCAGCAAAAAAACCACAGTGTTTTAAGAGAATTTCCCCTTTCTTATAGAAGAAATCTATCCCACGTAGAGCATAATATTTCTTAAAGTATAATACAAAAAGAGCATATAGATTATTAAAAGAAGAATAAGAGAGTGACCTAGAAAGTATCTACTGATCATGGGAACTGAGCCCTAGAGGTAGAGCTGAGTCAAAGACATCTCTCTGAGATGGAAGACATGCCAAATGGCATTTCATGCACAGACACTCAAATGTCAACGCAATTATTTTGTAATCAAACGCCCCCCACACACACGTGCGTGCAAATATTAGCTGTCACATCTCTCCATTGTTGCACTGCAGATGCAGTGGGGACATGGAGAATAGAAAGCCCACCTGAGATGTGGATGGTTCTCTGCCCCCAGAGTGAGCCAGAGAATGCTTATTCAAAGTTTTACTGTTACAATACATCTAATTTACTCTACCACATCTAATTCCTCCTCAGCACCTAGGTGTCTGATTGGTGCTGCAGGATTTTGCCCCTGTGAAGCCATCCCCAGGCTGTTTTGCATGCCTATCTTCTGCCTCTTTACATAGGTTATAAATTCCTTAGTAGCAGAATGTTTTCCGTACCTGGAGATTTTTATATATCTACAGGCAGGCAACCAAAAAAGTACTCTCACATTTTTAATGTAATCTTTCATTCATTCCCCTAACATTTAGTGGGTAAATATGTGGAAGACACCGTACTAGGTGCTGAAGTAGGGTTGGGGTGGATATGAAATAGACATGGTTACTACTTTCAAAGAGATTATAATCCAAGAGAGGAGACACAATGTATCTAGGAGGCCGTAGAAGGTAGATTATTCTAAATAGAGAACCAAAGGGGAAATATAATCCAGTTATATTTCATGAAAGAGGTAGCATTCAATCTAGGCCTTGGAAGATAGGCAGAATTTTGAAAAATAGAGGCAATGCAGGCAGAAATAAATGTGCAAGCACAAGCATGGAGGCAGGGAAGGACAAGGGTTCAGCAAACAGTGAGCAGACTGATCTGGCTGCATCACAGGGTTCAGGCAATTTAGGACCCAATTATATGTGACCTTGAGTAACAGCTAGGGCCATGGCAGGTCTCCATGTACTGACGTGATTGGTGGTCTTTTAAGGTTAACCTGGGAAACAGAGCAGACTGTAGAGGAAAATGTCCCAGAGTGGGGGGAAATTAAGATACCACTGCAATCCTCCAGAGTGAGAGAATTTCTAGGACACAGGCAACGGGAGAAGAGTAAGTGGGTGGGAAACTAGAAAAGCACAGCTGCTAGATCAAGTGTGGGTCTGGTCCTTGAGGGAGGACCCACGAGCTGAAGGGCTTTATTGACTGTCATTCCATAGCCCCACAGCAAAACTTGCAAACAGGGATAAATTTGCACTTGCTGGTAACTCCCCATGACATGTGAGGTCTCTAGGTCTCGAGGCCATTCGTTCTTTCACTGGCAGCCCCCAACTCTGACCTCCAGTCCACAGCTGGAAGGGTGGGCCAGCCCTCAGCCCATGCCACCACAGGCCTTTATCACACATCTACTACACTGGGTTTCAATGATCTTTTTACAGTTTTTTAAAATCCTTTTTTAAATTATTTATTTTTTAAAAAGTCCTTATGTAAATTCAATGTAGTTAACATATAGTGTATTATTAGCTTCAGGGTTAATATTTAGTGATTGATCTGGCATATAACACCCAGTGCTCATTCCCTCAAGTGCCCTCCTTCGTGACCATCACCCAGTTACCCTATTCCCCACCCACCTCCCCTCCAGCAACCCTCAGTTTGTTTCCTAGAGTTCAGCATCTCTTATGGTTTGCCTCCCTCTCTATTTTCATCTTATTTTACTTTTCCTTCCCTTCCCTTATGTTCATCTGTTTTGTTTCTTAAAAAATATTATCATTACATTTTCATCTCCCCCAATGAATCTGTAAGCCCTCTGCGGCAAAGACGGTATCCCTAGAACTTAATACATCTCATTACTGCCCAATTTCTTTCTCTACCTACCCTATCCCTTTCATGGGCTCATTCATCTATTAATCCTGGACACCACTGTGCCCCTGCCTCAACCATGTGCCAAGAGAATAAAAAGTCAGATGCTGCGGCCTTGAGGTCCCATGACTGACCATGTCTCACAATTCCTCTCTAAAATGTTGCCTTGCCTCCCCAACAAGACCATGCACATGGTTCCTTAAGGACCCACCTTTAGTATTTTAGTGCACATAATAGTTATTTAACTAAATATAACAGTTAGTAAAAACCAAAGAACAAACCCATAACACAGAGTTCTCATCTTCCTGAGCAGAATCTTTTCTAAAATAATATTCATAGTTTCATTTATGAAGATGGTTTGAAAAGACCATAAAGGACCACTCTAGTAATCTCTTGATATTTCTGTAGGAGAGGGACACTAATCTCAAGTTTATACATGGCCAGAAAATATAATCAAGCCAATAAAATTTCTGAAAAGATAACCTCATTATTTGAAAGATGCATTAAAAACTTTTTTTGTGGTTAATGATCAAGGATTACATGTTTTCATGCCACATATAAAACATGAAATGAGGGGATGTCTATCCTGGTAGTCATAAAAGTACTATACTTGAGAAATCCTTGGTCCTTCTTTTCTCTGGAACTTAAAAAGTTAGGCTCTTAACATAGCAGTCACTAGTGTATTTTTGAGGCCAGAAAGAACCTTTGCAGAAACACAGTTTTTACCTTCACCAAAAGGAAGCCAGATTGCTGGTAGTGAAAATTAAGAGGGTTCTGTGGGAGTATTTAAGGTAACAGATGTGGAGTAAAACCTGCAAGTGTTACAGTGTATCTGTAGCAGTGATTAAATACTTTCAGATTTCAGAAGCACACACAGTCTTATGCATGCGCTGTTATTACAGAATTATATGGTGTATTGGTTATTACTGACTAGGGAAAAAGCAAGAGGACGGCAGGATGATGCATTAAAACAAGAGGGCACGCACTGTCTATAATAAACGTTAACAATTATAAACATGCCATAATGAGAAGTTTAAAAGGAAACCGGAATCAGGAGGTGGAATGGGAGGGGGGGTATGGAATAGGAAGGCAATTTATTCATGATTGACATGATTAAACTATGGCAAGATAATGTCCAACTATATTAGAGTAGCCTTGACTCCTTCCACAAAAACAGGTGAAAAATATTGTCGCAATCACTAACAGATAAGGCTATTAAAAATTCCACAAACTCAAAATCGCTGATTCAACGGAACTATAAAAACAAGTTGCTATTTTCATGAATATAAACCCAATAGCAATGAAATAAAACTGTCATAACATATCCTCAGGCCTTCACAGTTTTGCCGCTATGCAGAAAAGCTCAGTAGCTCTGTGCAGAGTCTTTGGAAATCAACTATAATAGTGCCTATGACAATTTTTCCAAAACCATTCAAAAACAATTCTGTTTTGACCTTTCTTGTCCTGAGTAATACATAGAGGTACAAAGGTGATTGAGTCATTCATTAAGTGGCTATAATATAATCAAGTCTAGAATCATTCCCAAGAGCATCTCATATCAGGAGGGGACCTAAAGGTTCATCTATTACTGCAAACTGGGTGTGACAGCAAATTACAATTTGTGCATGTCTCACATGTTCAGAGAAGGGTGCCTAAATAATTCCAAAAAGCAGAGTTACTATTTGCCATTCAGCAGACTTCTTTGAGAAATTTCTAGATATGCCCAACACATCATAGAGCAAAGAGCCTAATAAATAACATTGATAGAATCATTAAATCACCATTTACGTAACTAATAAGAGGAACAAGACAGTACCCTGTGAGCTCAGCTTTGCTCTGGAAACTGCCTCTTGAAAATTCTAATGAGAAGAATTTGCATGCTAAAAACATGTAACCACAGAAATAATAGACAAGATTTTCTTTTTATTTTTGTGAAAAGGAGCAGAAATATTTAAAATTAAACACAAAAGCCTGATCGTTTAGGAACCAAAAATGCATTTATTATGGATCTATTAACCTATGAAGGAAAACTCAGTACAAGTTTGTCATTAACTACAAAAAATAAGCTTTAAAGTATAATTTCAAGATAAAGCTTTAATGATCAAAATATCTCTATAAGGAGAATTGGTGCAAGCAGCCAAGGATAAAAGGGATGTCATCCATTCTTCCTCTCTAAGGTCTTTTACTTTCATAGAGAACTTTAGCTCAGACCTTCACAGATGCACGCCAGGGCTATTCACGTGAGGAGTCTGCCTTGCTTCCATCACCTTAATGCTCTCATTTCCTGTTCAGAGACCTTTACTGGCTCTCCACAAAACAAACTCTAAATTCCTTGGCCTGGCAGATATTTGGCACCAATCAATGCTTCCCAACATATCATCCCTAGTCCTCGTCCACAGGGAAAAACTCTCCCCCACTTCACCCCAGTTCCAGTCACAATGCAGCTCTCCATTTCTTCATAATCCTGGTCTTCCTCAAGTGTCCTCTCCTTTCCCTGTGCCTGTCGGCCTGAATCCTATTCTCAAAGCCAGGTCAGGCGCAATGCCTTACCCAATCATCCAGGCTACCGTCCCTGCAGCTGCCGTCACTCATAAAGCCCTCTGTGTACACCATCTCTTTCCTATACTCTACTGATTCTAATGTGTAAATTATCATTTCAGCCATACTGTAAAACTTAAGGACATTTCTTATACCACTTCTTTATATTCTAGCACCTTTCACCCAACCCCTACCCTCATTCACCACAGAGGCCAGCAAAGCATCTTGCCAGGACAGGTGCTCAGCTAGCATCTACTGAGTCAAAGACACATAAAGGCAATGATGCATGAAAATTAAAGGTAAGGTATCCCTTCAAAATATAAGGATAATTTGAAACAAATGAGACTTCTGAGTAGCTAATTTTTTTCTTTAACATTTCTAAGGATTTGGAATCTAAGCTAATGCTACCAAATTGCTTTCTTCCAGAAAATACAGTGATGCATTTGCCCTGGATTTCATGCTTTGCCAATGTGCTCCCAGAGGACCTTCTGCTCACCTCATGACAATTCACTACAAATGCTTGTTCCCTCACCTGTCTATAGGAGTGGCTCCCTGAAAGCAAAGGCAGTTGTGTTCCACTGCTGATCTCTACATTTTAGTAGCCCATATAGTAGGAACTCAATGATTGACCTAGCACCATGACTGTCTAAAGTAAGCACAATCAAAGAATAACCTTTACTAGGCACATAGATGTTAAGTAAACTTACTTCAGGACTGTGTGATTTCGAATGAGACATGTAGCCAAAATTCTCAGGACTACATATATGTAAGTACTAACCACAAAAATGAACACACAAACATCAAGACAAATCTTATACAGACTTATGTGTGTGCGTGTGCATGATTTTTCTACATCCCAGAATATTTCCAGAAGAAAGCACAATTTTAGGGAGAGAAATAAGGGAATAGAGGTGTTTTTTTCTACTTTCCACTCTTCTGTATTATTGTTTTTTTCTGGTGCAAAGGCTGTTTTTATCATAGCATGGGAATAGGACCCTGTGCAGAAAGGGCTGCACTGGGGTTGTGAAGAGCCACTGATTATATACTTTGGAGTTGAGGAAGGTAAGGAAAAAGGGAAGTTTCCAAAAGAACTTTCATATTCTAAAGAAGATGCACAGGATCCTGGAGGCCTTGCTATTGTCAAGCTAAGGTTCTTTTTCCCTCTAGCAAAGCATTAACATTAAGATGGGAATTTCCTAGAGAAATGTCTACTCTACCAGCTTCAAGTATTTGTCGATGGTCTGCAGGTTATAAAGAAATTTAATTTTATCTACATTCTTTCTTGTCTTTGTTCTCCACATCATTCCCCTCTGAAAAATTTTGACCCTTAAAACTTTAAGGTTGTTGAGGGTGGAAGGTCTTATCTTTTGTCAAGTTCTTCCTGCTTAATAGGGGCATAGAGATGTCCCTACCAATGGATCAACACTGGTCGGTTGGAGAATATGTAGGAGTTACCAAAGGCAGAGGCAGCCAGGCCAAGGTGGACAATCTTCTGTGTTTTTTTTTAAGCTAGAGAACATGTGGGGCACCTGGGGGGCTCAGTCGGGTAAGCGTCTGCCTTCGGCTCAGGTCATGATCCCAGGGTCCTGGGGTTGAGCCCCTCCTCGGGCTCCCTGCTCATCAGGATCCTGCTTCTCTCTCCCCCTTTGCCCATCCCCTCTGCTCGTGCACATGCTCGCCCTCTCTCCCTCTGTCTCTCTCTCTCTCTCAAATAAATAAAATCTTTTTAAAAATAAAATAAAATAAACTAGGGAACACATATAACTTTCAAATTAATTCCTCCTTTGTGTATGACCACATGAACAAAGAGCAGTCTAATGGCTGTTACAATATTTTTTTAAAAATGAATCATCTAGGGGTGCCTGGGTGGCTCAGTCAGTTAAACGTCCAACTTGTGATTTCAGCTCAGGTCATGTTTCAAGGTCGTGAGATAGAGCCCCACATTGGGCTCCATGCTGGGCGTGGAGCCTGCTAAAGATTCTCTCTCTCCCTCTGCCCTCCTCAACTCATGCGTGTTCTCTCTCTCTCAAATAAATAAGTAAACAAATCTTTTAAAAAATGAGTAGTCTACCACTAGAGCAAACTAATAGAAATTTTAGATGTTAGAGCTGTGCATGAAAGAAAACAGAATTAGTGAGTTTTTGGAAGTCCAATGGGAGATATTTTGTGGCTTAATTTCTGTATAACAACACATAAATTCCTTCTTAACTTAGTATTTCCTAATTTAAATTCTTCTTTTATCTATGTGGTCAACATTCCTGTATATTTAAGGATAAAATTACCCAAAGGCATAATTGATCCTTCCACATAATAAGAAGAGACAGTAAACTTTTTCCTCAAGGTACAATTGTAATAAGAAAAGCTTCTCAGATGTTCAATAAAAAGAAGCAACTCCCCCTCCACAGTGACTTTAACTAAAATGTACTTGTTAAGTAAAGTGCTCAGTCCTCATAACAGAGGGTGGACACCGAAAACTGTCCAGGCATCACATATCAACTCCCTCCCTTTTGTTAAAGAGATCTGGCCTTCTGTGGGGGATTTTAAACTGTGTGACATAAGTCTCTTGGGGGCCATGATCTTCTCATCTTTATACACCAAGCTGCTAAAATAATCTAGCAAATAGTAGCTTCTTAGTAAGCCTTAGTTCAATGAATAACATTTCCTCATATAGTATATATGTTTGTAGAAATCAACAGAGTAATATCACTCTGCTAAGTAAGGAAATAACAGTTTCTGTAACCAGTAGAAGACCATTTTTACTTTAAAAATATATTTAAAACATAAATGATAAAGACCACTATGACAAAATAACTCCAAATCCAGTTTGGCTTTATATAAGGCTAGGAATCATCTCCTGAGTTACTCTAGTGATGAGGAGCCATAAGGAAAAGGATAGAGGTGAGATGGTCACAAGATCCTAGGAGTAGAGAATCCCCAATTCTGTTCTACTTCTTTCAGGCCAGGAGGGAGATGTGCATATATCTTGGCATAGTCTAGTTTCTATGTCTCATTGACTGATCAGGAAAATAATTTTTCCTTCCAAGAATACAGACTCATCTTTGTGCCTTGCAGTAGTTCTGGAATATCCCCTCTGGGTCTCGTCAGCTCACCACCTTGTAAAGATGAGAATAGAACTAGTTGCTTTTCCCACTATTCTTCCCATCTGGTAGATTCTATCTCCCTTCTTCCCCAGATAGTCCTCCTGAGAACAAAGCTTATGGTGAGATGCACCCTTCATCCTTTGCCTCCACCTCTTCATTTCCCTCTACTTCAGTTCCTGTCCAAAGAATCAATTTTACTATGTTAAGCTCTTGTTTTCCGTATTTTGCTATGCTGGCTACAGCTTTTTGGTCAGGAGCAATCTCCTTGGAAAAACAAAGTTATGGCTCCAACTGCAACTGAGACTCTCACGATCTTCGTAGAAAAGCAGTAAACCACAAGATCATTTCAAATTTTTACTAGCATAGTTATTTTAAAAGGAGAAGAGCAGGAAGAAGATAGTTTTAGAAAGCTTTCCAGACACATAGACGTTTTAAATTTATTACAACCAGATAATGAATTCCAAACTGTTTTAATACTTCCTCAACTTAGAGACCAAACCAAGTCTCACTCTCCCTCTCTCTCTCTCACACACACACACACTTTGCAAAAATGGCAATGCACCTACCTGAGGATATGGGGAAGTCCTGGATTTTGACTTTGAGCTGGAGAGCCTGGACTTGGCCCCTTTCCTGTTGTCAGTCATGGTAGGAGTGGAGCTGCTGGTGTAGGAGAAGGCTGGTTTAGAGGCTGAGATCTGATCCAGGGAGAGCTGCAACCCTTTGTATTCCGTGTCCCTGTAGGGTGAGAGGACACAGCCCCTTAATCTGCCACCACAGAAAACGGATACATGTGTTCTCTCACCAGGACTGGCAGTAATCCACAAGCAAAAGTTAGCCATATAACTGGTCACCACAAAAACCTTGATTATTTTAGAAATGCCTAACTAATGTATACAGAGGTAACTGCCCCGTATACCACAGCCAAATTATATGATATGCTCATGAAAAGGTCTTCATTTTAAAATACATTTTTGATCATTTTTAGAAGTAGAAAATAAATCCATAATTCAACTTCTCTGAGCTTTTGTGTCCTCATTGGTGAGGTATAGATTATAAAATCTATTCAAAAGGATTTTCTGTGTAGGGTGAACTCAACAGACAACTGACCATCTGACACTATCTGATTATCGGCAAGAAGAATGTCAGCTGTTCCAAGATCAATCATTGTGGTAAACATTCTTAGTATTTTTATGGCTAGCAAACCAATGAAACTAGGCTTATAAGTAGTTAAAATCCCTTTTAATAGGCTAATTCAGTTACATTAGGGTACATTTTACCACCAGTTCTTTCCATCTTCAATAAATATCTGTTAAGCTCCTAATGTATACCAGGTTTTGTGCTATGTGGAGGTGAAAGAATGAGTAAGGTGCCTAGAGTCCCTGCCCTTCTGCAGATTACAGTCTATTTCCAAGAAGAAACAGTGAACAAATATTAAACATCATAACTGCAGAACGTAATGTGAAGAGAATAAAGAGCATATCTTGGAGAGTTTGTTACAATGGTATGGCTTGCGGTGTTTAGGGACTGAAGATGACAGCTTGGCCCCTGCCCACAGCTATCACCTCAGCCTGCTTCAGGCAGCAGAGAATCTTAACTGACTCCCCAGTTTTTGTAAGAGGATCTCAACCCTTCCCACTGGCAACCAAAATAAAATGTTTCATAGTCTTCTTTATGAGGACTCATGGGAGAATTTCCTTTCAGTTTCCAGAACTAGTTGGGCTGCTCCTGGGTAATTGATTTCTTTTTATCTCACAGATACCGTGAATCATATAACTCATTATGTTTCTCCCATTCACTGGAAGTCAAAAAGCCCTGAGCCCCAAATCTGATTTGTAACCACCTCTAACAAGTGTACAAGTCCTCAGGGCAGGCATTTTGTGCAACAAACTTCACTGGCTTCTTTTTTTTTTTTTTTTCTTATTTTATTTTTCCTTTTCTCTAATGGGTTCACCTTTCTAAAAAAAATTTACATGCATTTTTAATACTCTTTGGATTAAGGTAGGTATATAAAATGTAATAAACTAATAAAGTTAATATGTTAAAGAGATTGGTAGATTTCCAGGGATCGGCAAATATTCATTTCTCTTCTCTTCCTTTTCCCTATTTGTTCTTCTACAGAGAGATCAGGCAAAGGCAAAAGGATAATTCAGGCAAGGAGTCCCTCAAGTGATGAAGGATAGAAATCAGCTAAAACAGGTTCAATAATATCACCGCCACAAACTACAGTTTAGTGGTGTATGTTAGCAAATTTCAATGACTTTATATCAAATAGTCCACCTACTCAGTGCAAGTAAAAAAAATTATCCTATGTAAGCAACAAAAATTTAGAAGGTGGGCATGCAATTTGTCTTCCAGGCTTGGGAAGTTGAATCATATGACTGGTCTGCTTTACTACTCTAATCATCTCCCAAGGAGAACACACAATACAGACTTGTTGCACTCCTTGGTCAGAAATTCAGTGCCCTCCAAAATTTGGTTCCCACCCATTTTTCTGACAGTATCTGAAAATTTTCCTTTGTCAGCCCCTCACTTCACCCAAAATAGTTCTCCCCAAACTAACCTTATAATTTCCTCTCTTTCTCCTCCAACAGATACCTATAGAACTCCTCTAATAAAGAACTACCTTAAATCCTACTTGCCTCTGATGCCCTTCCCAACTGCTAACCCCATTCATTCCTTCAGAACATGTTTACTGAGTGTCTCCATGGAGGCCCTGGGGAGACATCAATGAACAGAAGGACTAAGTTGTTGTGCTCATGAAGAAGACACAAGGGCCAACCTTATTTTTCACGTGATAATGTCTAATCTTTCCTAGGGTTTCTAAGTTCCTAGAGGGCAAGTGTCAAGAGACATTCGGTTATGTTCCAATGGCAACTGCCTAATATTTCACACATTTGGAAGAGGAAGAAGATAAAGATGCAACTCAGAAAGGACTGTTTTCCTCAGTGACTATTAATAACCAGCAGCCCAGCAGTATTTCTCTGTTGGAAAAGACCTTTCTGGGCTGTGAGTCCCTGATCCACCTGCCCTGAGATCACGTGCATGTGACGTTCTGACAGGAGGTAGAGCTCCCATGCTTAGGCATTCCTGTGTCAAACGCGCACTGGGTGTTATATGCAAATAATGAATCATGGAACACTACATCAAAAACTAAGGATGTACTGTATGGTGACTAATACAACATAATAAAAATTATTATTAAACAAAACAAAACAAAAAAACAAATGGGTAAGGGTATATCCATTCAGTCCCTGCCCAACAGGACCTAGACTGATAGCAAAAATCCTGCACCCCTAAAAATATGGCCACATAATTTTCAAAACACACTCTTAATGCAACATTTCAGCACAGAGACTTCATGGCAATAAGTAGAGCGTAAACAAGGATTCATTTCTCTCGTGTACACCATCAGACCCCCAGAGTATGCATCTCAACTACTGAAGAAGTCTTCCCAAAGTTTTTGCATAGTTTCCAATGATAGAAATACTCCAAATAGACTTAAATAAAAATTCAAAACCAATAAATGATTTGAAATTCTACATAGTCACATGAAAATGCTAATAAATATAAGAAGAGTTATACAAATACTTTTGATAAATAAAAATATTAATATTTTGGTGCACATCTAAAAAGACCAGAAAGAATTCACCAAACAGTAAAAGATCATGAGGTCGGGTAGACCATGGTCTGAGCCACTTACTGTGTAACAACCCATCTAGACTGAAATTCCTCTTTATTACTCATAGCGATGGATGTGCTAAGGTTTAGAAAACTGTTATATGAAAAACTCATAGCACAGTGCCTAGAACATAGTAAATGTTCAATAAATACTAAGTATTATTTCTTTACTTCCACACTTTGTGGTGATTTTTGGCACCTGATTTCCCCAAAACAATAGTTCCACTTTGGAAGTGATTGTAATACATTTTATTACAAACACCTCCTTATGCTGTATTTCTTTCCTCTCTACCGCTAACTCATATTAATTTGCTCTGTTTCTTCCTAGTCTCTAAACTTTATTGCAGTGTGGCCAAAATACTTATTAAGGTAAGCTCTTCATTGCTAAGTAAGCAAATGGAGACTTTAGAGCAGCACAGACCTGACACGCTGAGAGGAGCTCAGCCTCCCTATTCCTCTAACAACTCAAAGATGTGTTAAGATGAAAAGCACAATAAAAAAATACCCACTTAAAGACATTTCAAGTACAGTTGATGTACTGCCAAGAGCAGCTCCGAATGACAGATTCACTAAGAACAAAGCATTTGTTTTACTTTTAGAATTCTATTAAATTGGAGCATTTCATTTGTATAGATTAAAGGTCTGGATGCTGATGGGAATCACATTACGAGTTCCATTTCCCTCCTCCAAACTTAGACACTCCCTCCCTTCTCTGCAGTGAGGCACATTCTGGCATCTCTCTCTCTCACACACACACACACATACACACAAACATCCTCAAAGTTAGGTATATGCCTAGAAAAGATGTTCAGTGTTCCCCTGTGGAGCGTGACAAAATAAAATACTTGGGTGTACAGCCCTTGGACTCTGAAATGAGTATAGTGAGGAATTTGACTTAGCTGACTTTAGTTAAGCAGGGACAGGACACAGCCCTACTCCACTTCTAAAGCTTTCCTGAAAAGTGCTACATAGACCACGTTCAGGACTCCACAGGCTCCCTCACTAGGGCAGCTCACACTGGTCTCCCATATACAATCCACATATCAAAACAGGAATGGGGCATATGCCTTTTGGCATATTTTTCAAAATGGCTATCGGTATCAATTTACATTTGTCTGGGGTTTTTTTCTCCTGTGAGTGACTTGTATGAGAGCTGCAGACATCCTCAGGTACCTCGGCTCCGAAAGCAATGTGAAATGGATAATTTGCAATCATAGGACCTGCAGCTTGTCAATCTCACTCGTATTTGCACAGACCAAAGTAATCTTCTTATTCCATTATGGACAGTCAGAAATCATTCAATTTGCAGAGTTAACCATCTGAGTCTACTCTAAACTTTATAATAGTCATGTACATATTTGGAATTACTCAAATTCCGATAGAATAAAAGGGGCCATTTTTGCATCGTTGGCCTCCTCGGCCTTCCCTTCAGCAATATGCCACGACCACTCACGAGGTAAGTGCCAACTTGCCATATGGGAACCTCAGTGCGATGCCCCTGCAAGGCAAACAAGAGGTATCTTCACCACGAAAAGGTACTTTTAGCTTCAGAGAAAGGCATTAAGATAATTTCTATCATTTTAATGGGGAGACTGGTGTCCGTGATGCCAACAGCAGCCCTACTGTATTTACAATCTTCAAGTGAGTTCGAATGATTGTACAGATAAGCAATCAGCAGTATTTTTTCAGTTCATGTTGAGGCAAGATTCTTCGCAAGAACCTTTCCTCTCCAACTCTGCCATATCCTATCCTGCTTCTACTTTGGACAAGTGACTTTTTGCTTCTGTCATGCCAGTTTCGAAGGTGGCCGTTCTGAAGTGTCTGCTGGCTTTACATTATGTGGCAATTCTTAAAAGATGTTGCCAGATTTCCCAATTGAGCTATTAAAAAAAAAAACAAAAAACAGCTGAAGGTGATCAAATTACGGAGGAAAACGTGGAAACAGAGACATACAATTGATTTGGCTCCAAAGGCGCTGACTGCAATAAGTGGAGGATTGCATTAAACTGTGATCGGATTAAGTAGGAACGACTGAGTCTTACACTAAACTTTTTAATTGGATTCTCGAATCACTGTCACACGAAGTGCACGACCTTCTTTATATTCTGGCAGCGTTACCGCCTGGCCACTGGGTAAACTCTGCAGCAGAGAGACCTAGTTTATGTTTCATTTTCAGGCTCCCATGGAGCCCAGCAGAGATAGCTGATAAGGAGGATTCCATACTGTGAGAGGCTCACAAACGAAGGCATCTGCTGGGAAATTAGGCTAAGGCACCCTTAGAAATCTAATAGTCTCATACTAATAAGTGGATTTGTGTTTGCTCCTTGTGGTTTTCTCCATTTGCTTTGGTGATTTCAGTAGTTCCCCAAAAGTCTTTGGTTTTACATAAACACTGCCTCTGCCTAGAAACATCTTTCTCCTCTATTTTGTAGGTTTCATCCAACATGCTATGGAGTGGATGGCACGACAAGGGGGAGGGATGGCTTAGGCACAAAGTTTACCATCACACTGTAATTTCAAGAAGGAAGGACAGGGGGAGGGGGTGTAAACAATAGGCAAACAATAAATAAAAAGGAAGTCAAAAACCGTAATATTTTGGTAAGATGTAACAAAGTCAACCAAACTCACAACAGGGATTACGGAATACCTTTGCACAAACCCATGACACAAGTTGAAATATAGCTAAGTGCAGACCGGCCACAATAGACATCTGAGTTTGTTTCTTTACCCACACGGACCACAGTGATTTCTGCTCCCTTGTCTCAGCTGCTACGCTGGCCACTGCCTCGAACGCTCATGTAGCATGTCTAGGTCCCGTCGCACAGTGTGGTGAACGGTGTATCTGGCAACAATCTCTTAAATTCCTTCCCTTATGATAGTCTCCTTTCACCATCTAGCACCGTACCCTACAGAGAGCAGACGCTCACTTGCAAGTGATTTACAAAATAATTCTCAATGCAATAAACTTTTATTCATCTCAAATCCAAATGACCAAACATTTTAAAAACTGACAAACCTTTCTATATAAGCAAGAAAAAAATACCTACTAAGTAAGCAAGTTTATGTGAGGGATTTTTAAATTCCAAGACTATAATTAATAATGATCATTCTGATATTCTGTGAGATCCTAAATTACAGAAACAAATCATGTTATTGTTTTAGCATTATGCATATTAAGAAAATGCACTTATTTTTTCCCAAGTTACATTTCAGGCATGGCATATGTGATACTTCAATAAACTAGAATACTAAATTAATTTTATCCTCAACCATTTATTCTGAACTAATACAACTGTATTGAAGGAGTGAGGAGGAATAGTACTTTAAACCCCCAGAGAAATAACTTCCACAAGTTGATAATACAATATCTCTGAAATAGAAAAATATGAAAAGGATGTAAACTGTACAAATTGCAAAGGAACAATTTTTTTTAAGTTTAGCCCACTTGTAATAACCTATATGAATTAAGGCAGCCGTCAGATTTTTTTGCCATTTTTGTCTTTCAAATCAACAAAGATTTTATTTTAATGACAATAAATCTCAATGAAGACAAGGTGAAATAAATGGACATTCTTATATATAATAAATGGACTACTGTTAAAAGAGTAAACTATCAGTGTTCATCAAGAGTCTTAAGAATACTCATTCCTTAAATCCAGTAATTCCACTTCTAGTAATATATCTTATAAAAATAGTCAGAGATAAGTATCAAAAGTCTATATACAAAGGTACTTAGCAAATTTCTTATATTTAATTGTAAATAAATAAATGAAAACCTACAATAGAACCATTACTTAATTATGGTATACCCATGTGATAAAGTATTATGCCGTTATTATTTTTTTTTACTCTAATGATGTGAAGAATACTGTTGATAAGGTGAAAAATTATATCTTTTTAAATTAACATGTACCATATATGCATGTATTTGCACATACATGTAGTGGGAAGTAAAAAATTAAAATGTTAACAGTGACTATCTGGAAAATAGATTAAAGATGTTCTTTATCTTCTCTTTATATCTCTCTATATTATCTTAATTCTTTCTATAATAAACACATATGACTCATAATCAGAAAAATAGTTCATGAAAAAGAAACTCTAATTGAGGCAAACTTCGGGTACTCCCACTTGATATTGAAATGGTTCCCCAATTTCTCCTCTTTGTATTTCCAGGATTTCTTCTTTGTGAATAATATTAAATTATGGAAGAGACAACAGCACTAAACTTCTTTTCCCATAGGTTCAACTTCTCATGAACACCATTTATAATTTTAAAATGTCCAAATGTCCATATGCTCTCTCGGTGCCTATACATTTCACTTACTTTCTGATCTATTCTCCACCCTTCCTACCTCACAGAATTATCTGTCTCTGAAGACCTTCATGTGAACTCCATGACTCTATGTCTCCTTCTTTGGAGAATATAACTTAAATTATTACTTATAATGGAAAAAAAAGAAAGTCTTGCCATGTGGCTTCTCACAGCAGTTCAGCTTCCTGTGAGTTGTAGACGGCATATTCATCATTGTTTAAGTAGAGTAAGCCCTACTTTGGGTGCCACATTTTTTGTTCTGAAAAACTTAATTTTTTATGCTCAGAAATTGATTCTATATCTATAGCTAGTAAAGTTTAGGTGTATTTGTAAATCCTACAGATCTAAGTTCCAGATTCTATTGATCTTATTGCTTTTTTGTTTCTTATTTTCTCAAAGTTGGGCCAGGGATGGGGGGCGGTTAGGGAGCTATTGGTCTTTAAAAGTTAGATCCAAGCAAATTAAATGAAAAATGTGCTGTTTCTTTGACCAAAGGCATAAATTTAAAAATGTCAATCTCCTTTTCTACAATCAAGACCGCTAATTCAGGCCTCTTCTAGGAGGAAAAAAAAAGGCCAAATATAAAGAAAGAAAAAATGATACTAATATCAACCGAGTTTTTCTTACTTCTAAAAATGTTCACAAACAGAAAATAAAATGCCAGAAAATTTCCGGCCCCCCCTTTCCATGTCTTTCCATTCTTTCTCACCTCCCCACCCTCTGTGTCCATCCCTCACACCTTCACTGTCATTTTATTAAGCTGACGTTTTTCAAATGTATGTTCCCTTCAGAAGTTTGCCAATACCTAAGATAGAAAAGTAATGGGGGAACCCATCACCTAACACCTTATATTTGGTTAAGGTTCTATTCTCCACAGGAATAGCTTTCTCACCCAGTTCTGATCCTTACAAAGCTTCTTCCTAAACCCTAAAACTAACCCCCTGGCAGGGAGGGTGAAAAGAGCATAGCACCTATCTTCAACTTCACACAAACTCCTGAAACAGAAAAATTACTTGTAATCATAAAGAAATAATCTTCCCTCAACGTTGGGAAATTTGCATTCTATACTCAAGACCAGAGGGTCCCCAACTCCCCACAGTTTGGGGAGAGACCCCACAAGGCTAAACCTCATGGCACCTTTGAAAGCTCTACCCTTTTCTACACATCACAAAGGCACTGGCATTTCTGCAGATAATAGAAAAGGCTTTGAACTCCCCAGGAAAAGACACAGCAAAAATGATGGCATGATGCAATGTTTTCAAATGCACAAATCTTCATTCGTTTAACTTAAATATTTTAAAATATGTCCTATAGCATTTATTCTTGATTAAACCTCTTCTAGATAGTTAATCATTAACGGTTTCTTTACAGTTGCTGTGCAAACAGTTCATTCATACCTATGACATATCAAATCTCACAGATGTGTTCTTTAATTGGATTCATTTATTTCTAATCTCTCTAAGCCCTTACTACTGTAATGCTTGACTAAATATACATTAAACTCTATTATTTAAAAGGCTAAAATAAATTTGAGGGGTATTTTATGAATAAAAATTCACAATTCAACAAATGTTCTGCCATTATTATTATTATTATTATATGCCTTGCTGTTGAGGCATTACTTACAATTGCCTGATACATAGATTGTGTTTAAACAACTTTAAGCAGGGATGCCTGAGTGGCTCAGTTGGTTGAGCAGCCTACTCTTGACTTCAGCTCAGGTCATGATTTCAGGGTCCAAATCCAGCCCCAGGAGGAGCCCTGTGAGGGGCTCCATGCCTAGCAGGCAGTCTGCCTGAGGATTCTGTCTCCCTCCCTCTGCCTCTCCCCCTTCTTGTGCAGTCTGTCTCTCTCTTTCTCTCTCTAAAATAAATATAACAATCTTAAAAAAATAAACAACTTTAAACAAAATAAGTATTCAAACAAAAAAAGTTCTGAATTATCTCTAGAGATTTTGGATCGCCCACAAAATGCCCAAATTTTCATCGCCTTCATATCTGGAGTCAGAGAGCTTATATAATACTACACAGACTATGTAATTATCAGTAGAGTTCATTATCCGAGATACAACAGGCAGCTGCCTGCATTTATGACTTGCAGGACTTGAAAAGTTTCCTTGGCCCCCACAAAGATGTCTCAGGAATGGTCTACTGGTTTATGCTTAAAATCTACTGTTAGATATTTATTTCTTTGGCTTTAGACAGATGGCTCAGAAAAGGTTAACAGAGTAAGTCTCATGAACTCTATTGATAATTACATAGTCTGTGTAGTATTATATAAGCTCTGTCATTTTTCATTGGTTCAGTTTATCAGCTACTTTCTTTAGAGCAGTGGTTCTCACACTTCATGCATCAGAAGCCCTTGAAGCGTTTATTAAAACACAGCCTGCTGAGCCCCACCCCTTAGAGCTTCTTCTTTGTAGGTTTAGGGTGGAGCTCACAATATGCATTTTTAACAAGCTCCTGGGAGGTGATGATGCTGCCAGTCAGGGACCACACTTTGAAAACTGGACCAGTTGTTATCTGGGATAAAAAAAAAAACTAAAGAAATCAGATGAAAGGGTACCACAGAGAAGATGGAAAACCACTGTAAAGGGAGGGGACATTCCAAAGACAAACTTCACACTTTCCCCAGGGCCCAGCCTCACTGCATAGCTCACCAGATTATTCCCATACTGATCTCTGTTCGCTTCCTTTCAGCCTCCTCTGGGGACACTGCCTGCTCCTGCAGATCCCACAGCCCTGGAGAGCTACAGGGCTCCGTCTTCAGGCTGCATCTCAATTACCCTTCACTCTCCAGGGATCTCATGCACTCGGCTGGCTTTAATTTCTAAACATTGATGACCCCTCATCTCCAGCCCAGACCTCCCCATTCCATGACACCCACATCCAACTGCCTGCCTGACATTATCACTCAAATGAATGATGGCATTTCAAACTAAATATGCCCACACACAGCCTGTGAGTGTTGCCCCTACCTTCAAATCTGCCCTTCCCACCATTCACCCAAGCTGCTCAGGCTAAAACTTAGATGCTGACCTTGATTCCCCATTTTTTCACAATTTCTGTCTAGTCCATCTGCAAACCCCATCTGTCTGCGTTCAACACATCCTGCATCAGACCCTCCATCACTACCTCACTCTTGCAACCCATCATCGTCCCTCACCTAGGCAATTGCGGTCATCTCATAACTCCCCGCCTCTACCCTCCACCTTTCCCAAAGCCTATTTTCCACACCAGCCAGATGACCTCTTCATACCTTAAATTAGTTCATGCCATGCGTCTGCTCAAAACTCCAGTGACTTCCCAATGCTTTCAAGACCCAACGTGGTCTGACCCTGCCTATTCTAGCATCAACTTCTTATGCCCCTTCCCTCCCCTTCCTTTCTCTGTTCCAGCTACAGTGACCTTCTCATTCATGGACTCACCTGGTTGGTTTCTACCCCAGGCTTTTGCATTTGCTTCCCACTGCTGGGAAGCTCTTGCAGGTCTCAGCTTGGCTGCCTCCCTCCCTTCATTCAGGAGTCTTCAGAGAGGCCTTCCCTGACCACTCCCATCTCTTTTCCTGCTTAATTTTTTTCTTTCATTTTCTGACATTGTAGGACATATTTATTTGTTTATAAGTACTATCTGTTTCTACCCACTAAAATTTACCCACCATGAGGGTAGGGATGTTGTCTCTCTTGGTCACACCACAACCCTCCCTCCTACAGACCCTGGCACCCATAAGGCGCTGGGGAAAGACTTCTGAGTGAATGCAAGAACCATCCCATCTGCTGAAGGAAGGACTACACTCTACAACACTTCTTACCATCCTCTTAATTATAGCAACAAAAATTAAGCTAATTCTAATGATAGAGATTTGTTTATAATGAAGGTCCTGTTGAGTCAACTGGGAAGAGACACAAATAGAAGAGAGATGATAATGTAGTGTATCTAAATATTTTCCCCTGATTTTCAATTAGCCCTCACAATAAAATGTTACCCTGCATTTTGTTATTTCTTTAACTGCTCTAATTGGAGGAATGAAATTGACACTCACTCTGCCCTCTGCTTTGTGGGCTTCATTCTTCCAGCATTCCTGAGCTGCAACCCTGCAGGGTTCCATTACCCAAATCCAGCACAGCAAACGCTTCACTTTGCCAGGACTATAGTAAGATTTCAACAGCTGATAGAAATGCTATGACTTTCAACAGTCTTAGTCTCTGAACGGTTTATAAAAATTAAAACGAAAAACCTTGTGTTGCATTTGGTTCGTTGCAAAAAAAAAAAAAAAAAAAAAAAAGAGCTGCTCTTTTCCTGTCGTATATTTGGACACCAATATCAATTAATGGGAGTGTTGAAAGAAGTAAATCTCATGGGTTCTTACCTTCAGCCACCAGAACACATTATAGCCATCACAAGTGCAGAGAGTAAAATGAATGTCTGGGGAGCAGGAGAAAGCTACAAACCCCTAAAAATGCTCAGAACCGGGGATTCTATTTTTGTAATAGTTTTCAGTAGGAGGAGGCAAGAGACAGCACACTCTCAGGTTGCATTACCAGAGAATGTTGCTATTCTCAGAGAGATGTAAAAAGTGGCAAGGGACTTGGGTTTAAAAGTACAAACATAGAGAGAATCCCACCTTAATGGGTACCATTATGACATCCAGTTCAATATAATGAGGCTATTTCCACGATCTGGCCAGCAGCCCATATTAGCACGGCTTTACTGATGTGGATATAACAAATTCTGTTTGAACAAGAAATCCCCAGGAAAAAGAGAGAGAGAGAGAGAGATCCTTTCACAGGCTCTATCCATTTAACGATCAATCAAAGGGGAAAATATCCTTCCAGTAAAGACAGCAATGCCCATTTGAATCCTGATAAAATATTAGATGTTCCAAATAAAATAGTGTTCTATGGGTATGGATTGCTGCTCTGTAAAAATGTCATAACTGCTGATGCCTAAATTGGTGACGGGGAGATGGGGTTGGGCCCAGGGCTTAAGCATATTGCGTGGCAGCTGACTGGGTTCTGAGCACACCAAAACTTCTGTGAAGCTATTAGGTCACTTTGTGGACACCCCGTATTGAACTCTTTGGGTAAACTATCCAGACTTTTGCAAAATCTCTTTGAAATGCCATATTACTTCCCAAATATTAGGCGGAATCATATGAAATTGCCAATACTGGACGGCCTCAATGTACAGAAATGGCAATTACATATGGTTCACCCTAGTACAATGTTACCGACTTAAGGACAGCATGCCAAAGAGGAAATCAGGTGGGCCCTGGAGTCCTGTCTCTGGGTCCACTCATTAGCTATGTTGTGTTGGCTAAGTTACTTGGCTTCTCTGAGCCTCTAGCACAAAGTAGCCTCTCAAATGTAAGTCCTTCTTACTCCCCAACCTTTCTAAGTATGGGAACAAACAGAGCACCTTCCCATCCCTCCCTCACTTGCAGCTGACAATCCCACAGTCTTTCCAGGGCAGGGCAGCAATGCCTGGGAACTACCCCTTAAAAAAGAAAAGTTAAAAATATTACAAAGACCTAAAATAATTAGAAACTTTTTTAATGTAATAAATCTGCAAAGGCTATTTTGACTCTAATGTGATTCTTCAGTTTAAAACTCACTAAGATTCCTAATCCTGTTAGAAGTCAACCCCACGAAATACTGAAAAACTCCATTCAAAGGAGAACAAAAAGCAGCTCAATTTCATTCCAACAAGATAAAAATCAACTTGGCACACACAACTGCTCTCTCTGGCTGACATAACGAGATACATAGGACCCGCCTTGGGCAACAGCGCTTTTTATCAGAGTTAAGATGGACTCCTTACCCTGCAGCCAGTTACTCTGCTGCCAATCATGATCTCTCTCTCTCTCTCTCTCTCTCACACACACACACACATACACATACGGCCCTCCCCAGGGGCTCAGTCCCTCTCACTGCCTCCACTCCCTCCTCACCATCTAACCAAGGGGAGTCTGACCACACCTGCAAGCTTATTCCCCAGGGGTGACCTTAACAGTGCCAAAGCACTTTGGGCTTTCTTCTACTCCTGGATGGAAGTGCTTCCCTCCACGAAGGAATCTGTCATCATCAAGCCTATAGGGAAATCAAGCTGGGATAGAGCTTGTAGTTGTGCTTATTTCTTTTTCCAGCAGGTACTGTCTCATTCATTTCGATATCCCCAGAACTTGGCACAGTGCCAGACACATAACAGGTGCTCAAGAAAACATTTATGAATGCTTAAATGCCTACCAGTCCTAATCATCTCAAGTAGGATCTAACAATCCATTCCAGATGGATCAGCATGATTGGTGATTTCTCATTCTTGGGCAACACTCTGCCTTCCTAAGACCATGCTTTCCCTCCTTCAGCCCAAAGACTCACAGACACTTATTTTGTGTTTACTGGCAAGCCAAAAATTATTTTTTTTAATTTCACTGAAGTAACCACACTAATAATTCACATTTACTCAATGTTACTTTGTGTCAGGCACAGGGCCAAGAACCACACACATTATCTCATTTAATATTCACAATGACTCTATGAAATAGATATTATTATTATTACCCACATTTTACAGATTAAAAAAATAGCAAGACAACAAAGTTAAGCAATTTGCTCGCAGTCACAGAAATAGCCAATAGCAGCACTGGAGTTTGAATAGGCAATAGATACATAACCCAAGTTCTTAATTAGCTACGTTGCATGATAAAGTAGTGATATCTCATTTCATAATACGTTTTGCAAGTACCTTGTAATGCATCCCTATGGTTATCAGGGTTGAAGCATCTAACTAAAAAGCCTGGGGGTTAGACGGCATCATATTCTAATAGCATTATGATTATGATGTCAAACATGGCACCAAAGAATCAGGTTCTTTGCACCTCCCTCTCCTCCAACCTGCTGATGTTCATTGTCCTAATGTATACCTCACATTTGCTTTCTACAAATAATTTTAAAAATACAATGATTATACATGTGGCAATACTGTGCATTCATTTCAATAAGAGTCTACATTCCATTCAGAATACTGACATCCCTTAAAACTTTAAAAACTGTGTTCTTTGCCTAGATGTTAATATATATATTATATACATATGACATTTATATATGCTAGATGCATATATATAAATGTATATATTACTAAGGCTGGGTGAACATGTTCAAGATATATGACAGTACTAATCTGAGAAAGGTAAGAGGCTTAGAGAAAATAGTTTCCAATCCTGATGAAACATGTTCAGTTCCAACAAAAAAGTTCACGGTAAAAAGGTAAGAGAAGGAAAGAAAACGTAAGTCAGATAAGAGCAGTGAGGCAAGTACTGAATCTAATTTGAAGAGTAATACTAATTGTGCTGTAATGTTCATGGAAAAAGAACAAGACAGATGTGCGTATGTCACCATTCCATCTCAAAAGACCCTACCTCTGCTTCGACCCCTACATTCTACTCCCTTCCTAATAGCTCCACCATTCAAGCTTCTCTGAATTCTGTGCTCTCAACAAATAGCCCAGGTGGACCATATTATTTCAAACTGTGCTAATCTGAGTTCTTAAATATTTAAATGGAACTCTTCTACTTTTCCAACTAAATTGTAAACTACTCAAGAAATGCCAAGACTGCTTCATGTATTCATACAATAAATCACTGCATTCTGCCATACTCTCTGAAACGCTTGATTTAGCCATACCCAGTCCACACAGAGTAAAGGGAAATACACAAAAGGTTCCACCGGACACCATAAAAAATGCCAGTACTACATGTTTTATTCACTTTAAATTTTAATTACTGACATTGGAAAGTTGAGAAAACATCGGTTCGAACTAAATTAACTTTAGAAATTTGATAAAAGCTTGGTTTCCTAGGACCTTCTTTTGCCCTGTAAAGCACCATGTAACGCACCTTTCACTTTGCCTGGGACAAATAAGGTACTCAATAAAGTTTGGCTTCCTTCCCTCCAAGCACAAAGCTCAGCTCCCTGTAGAGTACACAATGACAGCAATGAAAAACAGGGTGAGCTTAACCAAACTGTAGAAACCACCACCCACAAAGAGCGCAATACTTGGAGCTGTGTGTGTTGAGGAACTTGGGGGCGGGGGGAGAAGATAAACACTTAAATTTGTGAATTTGAAGAGTTAGCAATTCAAGTTAAAAAGGAACTACACCTCTCTTTTCAAACTATTTCAGCTGACATCACATAATTGGCAAGAGCTGATAACAGTTATTTTGAGCACGTGCTTTCTGCCAGGTTCTGTGCTATATATATACATTATCTCATTTAATCCTCTTCAATTCTTAAAAGGTGGGTAAAAATATCCCCATTGCGCAGATGGGGAAACAGAGGCTCAAAGAAGTAGAGCTGAGCTCAAAGTCTCATAGCTATAATGCAGTAAAGCATATTCAAACCCAGATCCATCTGACACCAAAGCCCATGCCTCTCCCTTGCAGGTTGCTTCAAATGATACTGTGGGTTTTTATAAAAACAAAATCACAATCCAACTGCAATATAACTTCCCAGAGTAAAAGTCACAGATGGTAAACAGATGGCCCAGACTCAGACCCTAAACGTTGTCAATGCCCTATAACAGTAAGTCCTCTTCTCATCCCCTTTAGCCCTGCCATCACCATGGACCACCTTTCTCACCCCTGCCAGATCCCTAGACCTCAGAATGCCTGAGGCAGGGGAGAGGAAGTGGCGAAGTTACCCCTTCAGACAAGACAGAATGAAATTCCTCTACCAATAAGCACTCAGGCATTTCCAGGTTTCATCCAAACTCCAACCAATCCTTTTTGCAGGACTACAGAGGCATAGACATCAGCACTTCAACCCAGATGAATTTTCTATCACTACCTGCTCACCTGGAAAGATGCCACAAGCCAATGAGAACAGACGACAGACAGGAAAGCATTGGATAGGTGAAAAGAATTAGCAGCCTTTCACTAAATCATCAAGATATGCATAATCCACCCCCCCCACACACACATACACACACCCTGAATCAAACATAACTGTTCACAACACAAATATCGAAGTCAGATAGATGAAGTCAGAAGATGAAAACGTACTTTTCTGGAGTTCAAGTAAAGCTTCATTTGAATTTGTCCATTCACAATAACATGTGTATCCCTGCCTTCAGGAAGGTAATGATCACGTTTTTCCACAATAAGACGCAAAGACCAGAACTCTTTCTGTCCCAACAGCCAGAGAAGAGTGGTCGGGCTGGTCATTTAGCACATACCAAGCGGCCTCCACATAGGAACCTTCTAAAGAAGAGGTCCTGTGACTCAGTGCCCTCCCGGGCAGAGCAACAACAAAGAAAGGATGGGGGCCAGAGAGGCCTGAGGAGAAGGAAGTAGCCCAGTGGGTAGCAGCATTGCCAAGGGCCAAGGATGACTCACCTACCCAGAGTATGTTGGGAGGCTCTCCATCCCTAGGCCCCTCCACCAACAGAATCCCCAGAGAGCAAACTTTCCTGCCATTCTCCCTCAAAAGCAGAACACCATCTAGGAGGGGCGCCTGGGTGGTGCAATTGTTAAGCGTCTGCCTTCGGCTCAGGGCGTGATCCCGGCTTTCCGGGGCTTTCCGGGATCGAGTCCCACATCGGGCTCCTCTGCTGGGAGCCTGCTTCTTCCTCTCCCACTCCCCCTGCTTGTGTTTCCTCTCTCGCTGGCTGTCTCTATCTCTGTCAAATAAATAAATAAAATCTTAAAAAAAAAAAAAAAAAAAGAACACCATCTAGGAAACACCCCACTGCCATGGGAGGTAATTTGTGACCCGTCTGATGAAAAGGGTGATTTAGCTTGCCAATCCACTGACATTTGTTTTAAGACGTTTAACAAAAACATAAAATATTAAATCTGGTTGCAGAAATGAAATAATTAGGACTAGCAATAATGTATCTATGTAAACTAAAGGCAAGCAACTTGGAAAGAAACTGAAATGTTTGCAGGCCACATTTTTTCTTACAGAATAAAACGTCCTTAGTGAGACTTATGGGGGGAAAATATATTCTTAACTGAATGTTATTGAGAAGATAGCATTGCTAAATTTAAATTGTCGATATCTGTACATATTCGTGAAGCAGCAACAAAGAAACAGCTTTTTAATTTTCCATCATGAGATCAGATGAAAGCCTACCCAGAAGTTGGTGGGCTGAACACTACAGGCCTCAGCCATTTAAATCCATCCCTCTCTCCCAGACATTTTCTCCCCTGCAACCACCCCTGACTACCACCTCCATACAGAGGAACTTCGCATACAGTAGGAGTCAACACCCCAGGCTTTAATCCTGGCTTCCCCACTTACTCATCCTATCTGATGTCAGTTTCCTCACCTAGAAAATCCCTGCCCTACCCTCCTACAGAGCTGTCAAAGGAGCAAACTATGTAATGAATGTGACAGCACTTTGAAAGAAATACTCAGCTTTTGTAATGATGCTGTATTCAACATTTGTAATAATAATACAAAATTTGAACATAAATGATGAATTTGAAACTAAATACAGATCATTTTGATAAAAAATTACAATAAGTGAAAAGGATATGAAGAATAACATCATTTAAGTGAGTACTGGTAGTATGAACTATAAAACAGACTAAATCCCCCAGCTCTTCTTTCAATAGAGTGTTTTAGTAGTTACAAAATCACTATTAATTACTATTAATACTTTTAGTTATGAATTACCATTCATACAAATGTGTCTTCAATTCGTTTCTATAATCATTCAGATACTTCAAAGATCATTTGAAAAGGACAACTGGGGCTTTGATGTTCAATATTATTATAATAAAGATTAAACACAATTAAGGATCAAATCTAATTTATGGGTATACATTAGTGCATGATTATTATTTTTAATGATCAAAAAATTAAATCCATTCAACAAGTGCTCCACAGGTCCAAGGCATGAGAGTAAATTATTTTATATTTTGCTATGGTTTGCTAAGTCAAGAGGCACTTCATTTGACATTATTTATAATATAAAAGAATGGTTTTGCTAGCCAGAAAAATAAAATCTATTTCTATAACTATATATATTATTGGTCAAGTTTTTAAAAAGCATTTTCTAAAATTTCCTCATATTAATAACAATAATATCTCTGTGGCTTTAAATTAATAAAAAAATAATTTTTAATTTAAATGCCCAAATTAACTCAGCACGATTAGTACACTTGAAAGAGCAAACATGAGCATATTTTAACATTTGCTGCTTTGTGATAAGGATACATAAGGTTTTATACTCCAGAATATGTTAACACTTAAAGACCCTTTTTAAAAGTGGGAACTACAATGGTTTTATAAAAAGAAAAGCAAAAATTATTGGACCTGCAATAATTACAACATAGAGACCTTTTTTCTTCTTTTACATGAAGAAAGAATGTTTCCTTCGATATTTTGCCCAAACTTTTCTATAAATGCAAAGGGTTATTTAGTAGATAGTGTTGCATAGAACACTAACGTAAATTGTTTATTAGTTCTGCCTTTTGTAACACTGAAATAGAAATTTTAACATAGAAAATTCCTTTTATGTGTTCAGTGAATCACTCTAAAACAGTATGTGAGAACTAAAACAATGTTCTATCTTAAACTTAGGATATAACTAGAGAAGCCTTCTTTACAAGCAAAAAATGGTTGAAGATATTAAATGTGTCTGTTTCCAAAGTTACCAAAATAACTCTCAAAATCTTTATCTTTTACTTTCCAGGAAAATGCCAGAATTTTATTAACTTACAATTCTTACTAGAAGTCTAATTTAAAATACACTAGTGTTTACGACTGTATCCCACGGAAGTACACTCACAAAATATCATCTATCAGTCAACCTACTGAGGTCATATATCAGTGAGTACTTGATGAATGTCAGTGACAGATTGTTTTTAATGGCATCAGTAAACTAGATCTCATGTATATTTTTGCAACCTTCTACACACAGTAATTTTGAACCCTTTAAATGTGCCATCATAAATGGTACAGTGACTACGTAGGAGAATGTTATTTAGGATGAAGAATCATGATGTCCGTAGCTTACTTTGAAATAATTCAAAGGAGGAAAAAAATGCACATACAAATAGACATACATATAGATAGAAAAGGAGATAAAACAAAAACAGCTTATATTATAGATGATGTGTGTATGGGTATTCATTGTACAAGTCTTTCAACTTTTCTGTATGTTTGAAAAATTAATGTTCTTAAATATTTTAAAATGGGATCTTTATACTTCATTGATTTATCCTTAAAAGCAGATTTTAAAAGTTTTATTTTTATAACATATGAAGTTTAGAAACATAAAGACTCTTCTTCATTTTTCTAGAAATTACTTTTCATAGTTTATTGGGTGTTCCACAATTTCAATTCTCTTCACATTGAGCACTAATGTTTTCCACCTGAACTGGCTATGAATAATTAATACTACTAATTAAACAAGCTCAAGAAAATATGAATTCAAGAAAACCACTCAGTTTTTAAACAGAATTCCTTGTACTCTCCATACTTGTCTGGACTTTTCCCAATATTCACTGTTACTAGACACTATCTTCATTCATCTATCCTCCTGAAAATAATCAGGGAGCGTGGTCTGTCATACTTAACACTTATTTCAAAGCCTGTGGGCACTCAAGACCTATAAGAATGATTTTTTTAAATGTGGAACATAAAGCTAACAGGATATGTGTGTCTTCTAGAAAATCATGAATTGCTCAGTCTTTTGGTTTGAGAGGAGTTTTTTGTTTTGTTTTCGCTTCTGAGTTTTAATGAAGAGCTGTATTAGCTTTAGGGACCCTCAAGCATCCAGAGAAAACCTAAAAGAATTTTAAAAATTTAATCATAGTGTCCTCTCCCTCTCCTCTCTAGATTTTTAGAATATCGACATTTTGTGTGATGGTCATACAAAGGCTGTTACACCCTGCCTCTAAAATTCCTATATTCACAGTTGCAGCTGCTTATTAGAACAAGGTTACTGAATATTTCTATTCACCATCGCTTTTGTCAGATAATAATGATGGGTATTTCTAGGCATATTTTAACGTCAGCAATAAATTGGCCATCAGGAAATTTGAAAAATGAGTTTCTTGTGAATGCAGCTTCCATCAATATGTCACACCTTCATTTAACCAATGCTTATTTAAAATTCTCTCTACTTTCATGATATGACAATTCCTTCAAAATGTATGCTACTAACATGTCTACATTGAGAAAACATCTGGCTTGTCGAATTATTTGGGGGGCTTGTGGTTTTAAGCACATTGTTTGAGGTGGCATATTTGGAAAGAATTCACTTATCACTCTCAGGCTTCACGGAGAACTAGCCTTGAAAACAAATGTATGTGGTAGTTCACTGCTACCATAGAGAATCAATAGCCATCTATTTAATTTGCTAAGACAATGTAAATTAGTAACTTCCAGCCAGATGTGTGATATACACATCAAACAAACTGCAACCTGTTCATTATGAAAATCCTGTCAACACACACAGAGCCACTCGATGACATTTCATCTAAGGCAGTTTCCACATTTGCAGCTATAAAAATTGTCCTAAGAATTTTTATACAAAGAATTGGAGTTGAGACTCATAAAAGGGTAATCAATTTCAGCTTTTCATCTTGTGTGCTTCTGTGTGTTTATTTCTATTTTCATTCAGAGGTATAAAACATTTAGAAAAATATGAGCCATGCTATTTTTCCTTCTGTAAATCATTTATCCTCATTACATCTTTTTAATCTGATGTAAAGTTGGTAGCCTAATCCTGCAGCTCTGGAGAAGTGTGTGAAGTGAAGAACGACAGAGTCAACAGAAGAAAGGAAGTACACTTATCCACTGGAAAACAAAACAGAATATTTCAAAATGACTCCAAACATAAATTAAGCTTACCCATTGGGAGGTCTAACTTGCATTCTGATCATTTAAATGGGTCTGTGTGACTATATACCCTGCTGTTTGATAAAAAATGATTACTAACCACAGGCACCCACCAGAGAACAGTGTATGTATAATGCTTGTGATGTCTCAGACATACAAAGCACCTTCTTAAAGAATGTCCATTTCCTTTCCATGGTAAGCAGACATAATTTTTCACTCCTTAATACTTCTGCTTCACAGAGTGGCTTATTTTATGAATTATGTTTTACCATTTTCTCTTATGTTTATTTTAATAATATAAAAATTGCATTCATAAAATAGATGGTTTTGTTTCATGATACCCAAAATATTGGTATGTTTTCTGCTCTGTATTAAAATCCACAGCTTTCTTGCTATTACAAAAACCTAATAGTATTTATTTTAATACCATTTATTAAATGAAAGGAATAAAGAGATTCTTCTTAATAACCAGCTATTATTCTTGAATACTGAATCCTCATTTAAACCAAATTCATTTCCCAAGTCTATTGAATTAAAATTTCTTATTAAACAGGGCACAGAGTAAATAGTCTATTGCCAAGCACAATATTTTCAAGTACTACATTTTTAATTTGGCAATTTAAAACAACGTGGAATGAATCTAGTCCTCGTGGTCAGTAGTACAGTCTGATTCCAAATAGCACCCCTTACCCAACTTCCTAATGTGAAAATAGCATTTCTACTAAGTGCCGTGTGTGCCAATGCTTCCAAAGTAAATAACTCTTGAGGTCCCCTAAAATCGCAAGGATTTCAGTGACTACCAAAAAACCCCCGGCAACTCTGCACACAAAAGGGCTCTTCATAAAGGCTTCAAACCTGAGCAATTCAGCTTCACAAACATTATACAGAAGGCGCTTTCTTCACCAGCCGCACACCAGGCCACGTGATCAGCCCGCAGGGCCACACCGCGGACCAGGAACGATTATTGTTTCTAGAAAGAATAAGGCTCCAAGGCCGCCACCGCGCCGTCCAGCCAGCTGTGCCCGTAGGTGGCCCCGCGAGGCCTGCTCCTCACCTAGCGATGCGGTCACACAACGCGCGGGGCCTGGGCACCGGCCAAGACTTGCAGCATTAGCTCGGGTCCCTTTGCTTTCTGGAGGTTAAATTCAGACCCTCCTGGTCACTTAAACCCCCTTTGTGGTTCAGCGTAAGAATCACTCTCTCAGAACTCTTAACTTTGATTGGAGACTCTGGTTAAAATTAAGAACTTCAAACCCAGATTTGAAAAAGTGAAACAGATGTCCTGTTTGTTAACCATAAATGGCTCCGTACGTCGGACCCTTTCCTCTCTCTCTTTTTTCTTTCTGCCGCATTAAGTTTTATTTAATGCAGAGTTCGCTTAAAAGGTTAAAAGAGAGAGAGAGCAGAAAGCAAATATAGACTGTGGATGGAAAAACTCCTAAATCTTTCCCTAGAATATAACGAAGAAAGCTTCTTCATAAAGATGAAAGCCAGCTCAAGCAGCCGCCTCCCAGCACAGCCTGCCTTGGGGTCCGAACCTGCGTCCCAGCGGACTCCGACCTCGTCTAACCGGCAGTGCCCACCACCCGCACCCTCTTGGAGACCAGGGTTGCCTGGAGTGGGCGAAGGGTTCCAGACTTGCACTCACGTGAGGACATAGTTGACACTGACGATACAGTGTGGCCTGGACGAGCGGCTGTTGTGGACGATGGTGGCGTAGCTCTGCACCCATACCCAGCCGCCGTGCTTCGCCAGGAACCTGTAGTATTTGGTGGTCACCTGCCCCTTCACGAGCACTGATGGAGAGACGGAAGGCAGCGGCGGGTGAAGGAGCCCGCAGCCAATCCGACCCAAATGCAACCCCTGGCGGTGGGAGTGCGGGTCCCTATGGGCACTAATAACTGAGCCCAGGCAGGAGGGAGAGACAACCCGTACATTCCCGAAGGAATTGATTGTCCTGTTACTTTGCGTCGAGTTCTCCAGTCCCAAATTGGCAGAGGGGTGGGGGACTCTTAAAATTGGGGGATTCCCCCATTCAACTTTCTAACTAAGGAAAGCAGGGTCTGGGCAGCTGAATTCTGAGGCTCATGGTCCCTGCTCCTGGGGATTAAGTTCAAAGCAAAACTCTATCAAAAGCCGAAGCAGGTCACTCCACTGAACCAAGTGACCTAGCCTCAGTTTCTATTCCCGTCTTCAGTGAGGTTTGCAGCAGGCAGGAGAGGGAAGCATAAAACCCCTCCTGGGAGAATTCACCCAGAAACTCAGAAACTCTTCCCGCGAATATTAGGGAAACAAGGAGGGGCTCGGCGTTGGGGCAGCCGCTCGCTGGCAAGTGCCTCGCACCACCACCCGGCTACTAGGGCTCCCACCCATCCGCTTACTGTGGACTTAAGTCACGCCCTCTCCCCTCCCCGGGACGCGCGGGGGTTAGTCCGGTGCCGGGAAGAGCGGCGCCTTACGCAGGTGGTGGGCGCAGCGCAGGTGGAAGGTGTCGCAGCCGTGCACGTGGTGGTACAGGGTCTTCTCAATTAGGTCCTGAGGTTCGTACCCCGTCAGCTCCGCCACTCTGCGGAGAGCAAGTCTCGCGGCATGAGCTCAGGGTGCTGGAATGCCCCCACCCTAGAAGCCATCTCAGACCTGCGTGCCCGCCCCCACTTCGCAGGGCCCCGTGAGTCGCCTCGTCTGCAAAATGGGCTCAGAAGGTCGAGGAAGAGCTCTCCGTCCCTGAGCAGGGCCGCCCTCCCCCCAGGGTGATCCTTTCCCGCCTTGGCCACCCCCACTCACCTGGAGTCCAGGAAGATGAGCTTCATGTCCAGGCTGGCGCGGAACATGAACATGTTGCTGTGCAGCTTGATCTCCGTGACGGCGCTGGGAGGCAGCGAGTGGCCCACGGCCACCAGGCCCACGTTCTGGTAGCAGCCATCGAAAGGGGACATGTCCAGGCTGTACTGGCGGATCTTCAGATAGCCGCTGCAGTGAATGACCTGTAGTGGAGGGTGAAAGCGGGGAGACTCAGCCACAGCCAGCCGGGAAACATCCTCAAAAAGGTGGGTAAGGGATTGAAACATTTTGAGACTCCCCCCACCAAAAAGCCGTGTGGGCCACGCCCCCGCACGGACGTGTCCAAAGTTATTGGTGTTCCAGCATCTCAAATGAATGACTGTCCCGACACACCGAACTCACCTGGGAGCTTGCAAAAATACAGAGACCTGGCAACGCCTGCCAACCTTAACTCCTCAAAATCGGGAAGTGCGGCCCTGGAACCAGCATTCTAATCACGTTTCATCTCATTAAACAAGAGAACTATGGATTCGAGCTAAGGCTCTGGTTCTTAACCCCTCTGGGGGTCGGAATCTGACGCTGTGAGTAAACTCTGGAATGCGTCAAAATGAGCGACCATTTCAGACGCTTTACACACCTCCAAGGCCCATTATGAGCCCCAGATTAAGAGTCCCAGCGTCCCGGCAGTAACCAGGTGAAACTAAGTCTTAAAATTTAGTAGTCCCCAAGTGTTCACAAAGTGAACAACTCTCGAGGTGCTCCCGAGCAGACAGCGCTTTGACGGGTGGGGGGATGCCCTCTGGGGCAGTCAGGGACGCAGACATGTCCCTCCCACGCCTCAAGCTCCTCCTGCCCTGCCCTTTTCCCTTAGCGTGGCTAGGAGCGTCCCTCTCAGTCACCCACCTTGTAGCCACCGCAGGTGAGACCCGCGTTCCTCTTGGCCAAGACGCATTTCATCCTCAGGAAGAAGGAGCGCTCAATCTCATACTCTGGGAGAGAGGAGCGGGAGTGAGGGGCAGGTCGTGAGCCTGGTGGTGGGGCGACCAGGTCCCTGCCTTGGCTAACTGGGGACAAGCCACAGGCGAAGGGAGATGGGCCCAAGTGTCACCCGCACATGGCTGCTTACCCTGGACAAAGTGAGAGTGGTAGGGCTGATGGGCCGTGAGCACCGCAGTCATCTCATCATGGTCGGCCGGGTGGATGTATTCATAAATGCTGTTCCCAGTCAGCTCTACCTGTAAAGAGGGGGGTATCACCTTCTCCGAGGTGGTGGAGGGCCCCAGCAGGGCTTGATTGGACCAGGGTGTCTACAGGACTGTGAGGACAGGAGCCAGAACTTTAGAGTCAGCCCTGAGTTGTAATTCCTGTTCTGCTGCCGGCTACCTATTGCAGTCTATCTAAGCCTCAGCTTCCTGTCTATGAAAGGAAATAATAATAATAATAATAATAATAATAATAATAATAATAATATAGTAATTACAGTAGTAGTCATAGCAGTAGCAGTTCCCAGGCAATGTTCAGCTGAACACATCAGACATTAGTAAGTAACCACCACCCATGGTGTCTGACTATGGTAAGGACTGGGGTAGCAGGATAAGGGGTAAGGATAAGGGAAGTAGAGGAAAAGGAAGATGCAGATCTGCCAGCTGAGATCTTTCCAGTCCCAGAAGTGCACATATAAGAGCTTTGGGAAAGCACCGCCATCCTTACCGCGGGCCTCCAGCTCTCGGTGTAAACATGGAAGGCTGGAGGTGTGGACCACTCACCTACCTGAGAAAGACCCAGGTGGACTGAGGCTGTCTCCGAGATGTACATGATCTTCCCATCTGGGGCCACCACGAAGATGAAGCCGTCCAGGGTCTAGGGAGATAGAAACAGAGTTGAGTGGAGAGTCCCCTGGGCCATGGGGAAAAAGGGGTGGGGGGACAGAAGTTAGAGATGTTCAGCCAGAAGAGCAGACAGACGCGGTAGAGAGAGGCTTATAGGAACTAGGCCATAGAAAACCTGGCATAAGAGTCCCTCTTTTGTTCATTTCAAATACCTACGCATCTGGGACATGCGGCACACTGGGAGATGCCCAGAGGAAGTACCTGGCAAGGCTACTGTCCTCTGAGACTCAGGATCCACCAAAATGGATGATACAGTTATCTATAGCATACACACACAAATATAGGGGGCAGGGGGTCACAGCCTCACTAAGAGGTGGGTAGGTTCTTCGGGAGATGGTCACTGAAAGAATGAAAGGTTTCCTGTGTCAGTCTTGGAGGACTCCATAGTGGCAGCATCCTATAATGGAAAGAGCGCCAGCAGGGCTTGGGAAATGGGCACTGAGCCATATGGAAGGGCTGGTAGTCTGAAAAGTTTGTAGATGGAAGGCAGCTGGGCAGTAGCTCCAGAAAGAATCTGGGAGAGGGGGGTTTAGGAAATGAGAGGGTTTCCAGGCAGCAGGTCTGTAAGAGTAGTGGTATAGTGTGTACATACGTGTGTTTACATTGATGCATCAAACTGACAGGCTTTCCATGAAAGAAAGACTTAGACTTTCACTATCCCTTTATCTCTGTGAATGAGGCTTCAGTCCAAGCAGTGGGGACATAAGGATGAGTCAGATCCTGCTCTCAAGTTGCTGGAAGTCCAGCAGCAGTGACTGGCTAAAGACGGATATAATGACTGCACAGCTGCATAGACAGTGTTGTAGGGGCCCAGAGACTGAATGGCCAGAGGCCTGGGGGAGAATCAGAGAGGCCTCAGAGGAACAGTTTGAGCAGAGCCTTGGAGAGGAAGCTTGAACTGGAGATGGGAGGAAGGGGATCCTAGGCAGAAGGAAAGACATGGGAAAGGCAGGAACTCGGGAAAGGGTGTATCTGGTGTAGTCAGGCGTGATGGACTTGTGCCACATGTGCCAGAGATGGATTAAGAAAGTACACGAGTGCCGGGTTTTTGGAGACTTTGAGATACCAATCTGAGGAATTTGGAGATTCTCCTGTAAGCATCAGGTTTCCAACAGTTTCTGAACAGGTAAGCAGGGAAATAGCATGTTTAGGGGTGTGTGTGTGTGTGTGTGTGCGCGCGTGCACGCGCACGCTTGCATTTCATTTGTATTGTTTTTTAATGGCGGTATGTGTACAGTGACCTACAGGAGTCAAAAGTGGGGATGAAGAGATCAGAGATGTTTGAGCCTAAATTTGGGTGGTCACAGGCAGATGAGGAAGTCAAAGATGGCTCTAGCTGGGGCATTTATAGCGGCAGAAAGAGAAGCTGAGAGTGACTTCAAGGTCATTGAGTGGAGGGTAGCACCATGACCCAAGATTGAAAATTTAGGGAAGCATGGCGAATTTTTGTATGAGTGCAAGTCTGGAGGAGGGAAGTAATGAATTCTTGTCTTAAAGATGCTAAACTTCGGGTTTATGCAGATTTCCAGTTGGCAGTAAGAAATAAAGGTCTGGAGCTCCAGAAGGGTGTCTAGACTGGAGAAACCAGCTGGAGTCATGCAAATGTGGGTAAGAAGTTGAGGTGATGGTGTTGGCTGAGATCACCCATGAGGCCTTGAAGCTGTGAGAGGAGAAACAGAGGTGGAACTTGGGAGAAATGCCAGCATTTACAGCCAGACAGCAGTGGGGAAACCAGAGGAGCAAGAGGAGAGGGAGCAGAATCCAGGAAATTGTGCTACTTTAGAAGCCAAGGGAGAGGGTGAATGTGAAGTAAGCAGTGTCACCTCTGTCAGGTATTTGCCCAAATGTCCCCTTCTGCAATGTCCCCATTTTAAATGGCACTACTGAAACACAGCCCCTCCCTTCCCCTTATTTTTCTCCACAGTACCTACACCACCTGTCATACTATGTTATACTATGTAATGCACCTGTGTGGGTTTGCAAGGTTGCTCCTTAGAATGTAAACTCCATGTGGGCAGAACTTACTCTCTGGCACACAGTTGGCACTCCTATATTTGCAGAATGAACAGAGGGAAAAGATGGGGCAAGAACTAGAAGGAGTGGAAGATTGTTTGGGTTTTGTTCTCTTTCTTATATTGATGAGGAAAATTAGCTGGGAGCATGGAAAGATTGGGGGAGGGAGGGCGTTGTTGAGAGACAACTGATGAAAGGTGTCCCTGAGAAAGGAGAGGGACAAGGCCTTTCTATTTAATTCCGGGGTTTGGAGGCCAGGCCTGTGAGGGAATGCCTACAGGGGCCTTTCTTTGCTCTGTGACACTAGAATCTCTTTGGTCTCCAGGACTTAGACAGTGGGACAGGGGAAGCCACAGCACTGCTGCCAGGAGATGCTTGTCCTGCCTGGCCCAGGAGGAAGAACCAGCTCAGATTCTCACCATGCTATTTAGGTTTGAGGCTCCCACGTGAGGAGCTGGCGGTGGACATGGATAATAATAAGGGGGTGGACGGTGGGAGACAAGTGTCAAGCCTAAAAATGCCACCGGGAGTTTTGCTATTTTAAATATTTGCTATGCGACTTAAGCGGGCAACGGGCAATTTAAAACGGTGTACACTGCAAACAACGCGGTAATGGGCGCCTCCACATTGGGTAAACTCATTACCTGGGGAGCTGTACGTGTGTACGCGAGGGTCTGTACATGGGTTAGGCTGGCCTGGGCTGAGAGCTCCTGGAGGGAGAGGAGAGTGACCTCGAACTACAGGGAGGAGACGAAAGAGTTGCAGACGCAGCTGGATCTGGAATGTGTGGGCTTAAAGCATTGATGGGCATTTCTACCAGATTATTCCTGTGTAAATCCTTCATTTCTGGCGGTTTTGCAGCCTGGCCCAGAGCGCTCCGGTTCCTTCAGCTGAATGGTGTCAAATGGCGCCCCCTCCCTCGGTTCAGCCATCCCGATCTAAACCCAACGTGCCCATTGTCACCTTGCCTCCCTCTCTATCTCGAGTGGTGGCAACCGCACCCAACAAGGTTAAGATCTCAATGTTTTAATTTTGAAGGAGCTGTAGGGGCTGCGAGAAGGCCACGTCTGGGCCCAATTCCATTTCCCTAAAAATCAAGAAGCCCGGCGCCGGGCCAAGCACCGAGCCCTCGAAGCGTATGTGCAGCCGCGCGGATACCTGGAGCAGATGGGAGCCCAGTTCTCTGCCCACGTTGTCCAAGGGGCTGGTGCGACTCGAGTGGCCCCACGCCTCGCCGAGCCCTGTGGAGACACAGACACCCCCGTTAGCGATGGGACTCCGACCTCGCTAGCGGTTTGAGTCTAGTCTCGCGGTTATGTCACACACTCAAGTTCGCACGCACGACTGGATACCATCCGAGATCCCCAGCACGCGGACCGCCTAGGACGCGAGCGGGTAAATTTCGGCCCCGCCCTTTCCACGTGTAAAGGACTGAGGAGAGGTCAGACTCCCCTTCCCCGACCGGCTTCTCAGGGAGGGCAGTATCCCAAGTGGCTGAATTTGAGGACCGCCTGTGCCCTGAAGGGGCCGACACCGAACCCCCGCGGGAACTTTTGCGTAGGTTCACTAGTGTGCTTAGAGGGGTGAGGGACACTATTTCTCTCCCAAAGTTTCACCATCTTCCTTATCAGGAGGCCCGGGATGTCCACACATCCAGCGAACGCCACTGCCAGTACCTGAGGCTTCCAGCCAGGTCCAGCGGGTCCTTGATGGGCTTTCTCATTGGCTGCTGGGCTCTCTAGCCATTTTCCTCCCCTAGGCTTCTGACTTTAATTCCCTCCGTAGAAATCAGTTTGCTAGCGGATGACTTCCAGCACCAACATCCCTGAGCAATCCTTCTTCCGCTGCTTCCCCACTTCCCCGTCCCACGCCAGTCCTCGATTTACACATCCTAACTTTGCCTCTCAAAAAAAAAAAAAAAAAAGGTATACAATCCTTGGAAGTTACTTTCAGGTGCTAATATCGTCTTAGCAATATTCCCATTCCCTATTCGATATAGACATCATTCAGTTTCTCTACTTTCCAGGTACCATCTATTAACAAAGACAGTCCCTTTCTCTCCTCGATGCTACCACGTTAAGATCTTTCCAGGTTTTGCCAGAAATCATTTCTCTGGTGATGCCTAAAAAATAAAATTCTCTGGATACCCGTGGCTGATTTTTTAAAAATTAATACGGAATCTACTATTGTACCTGTTTGCAGAAAGAAAATGGAAAAAAAATAAGGCAGAGGAAACTTGAGGAGATGAGGTTATGCTACCTGTAACTACTTACAGGTAATATTTTTTTTAGCAGTGTTGCTGCTGAAATTAATTTAACTAGGTAGTTAAACTCTTATTCTTACACCAATAAACAAGGTTTAACATGACAAAAAGGGGGGTGATTTACTGATTTACTGCATCAAAGTACAAAACACTCTGAAGTACACAATGACAGACACACTCGCATTGTAATATGGGGGTGAGGGCGGGCATAAAACATGGAGTTGGACTCTTAAAATGTGTTGGCCAAGAGCTGCTTCCTAAGCAAGCGATCAAAAACCCTGGTAACGAGTAACCATGAGCGCCCCTTAAGCTCGAATCGGGTCTTTCTGGGTGTTTGCACATCTAAATAAATCTAACGATTTCCCCACCGCTCTGCAAACACTGATGCCCCCCGCCCGCGGCCGGACTCCTCTCCCTCCCACGCCTCTCGTCAATCCCTCCTGCCTCTTTAGCCCGGCCCAGTTTCCCTCCCTTGAGTGACTCCACTGCCCAGACGCTTTGGCCTTCCTGGACTGTTTAGGAGGGCCTCCGCCGCAGCCACCTGTACACACCCCTTCGCCATGTCACTTTCCCTTCGCTCCTCGGGTCTCTCTGCCAAGCTATCCTCCCTGGTTTCCCGCAGGACGAGTTCATTTTTTTTCATCGCTGCTCACACACACACACACCCAAAAGTGGCGGGGGAGGGGGATGTTGGTTGAGGAGGCCAAACTGGGGAAAGGGGAAAGGAACCTTCTGGGAGAGCCGGGGACGCGGGTGGCGCTGACTGGTGGACGCCAGGGCCCAGCCGAGGCCTGAAAGAGCCAAGCTGTGCGGGGGCGAAGGGCCCAGGCGCTCCGGCGCCCTGGGAGCTGGCAGAGGCCTCCTCGAGTCTGGAATCTTGTCTGCCGGAAGGGTGCGAAGCCTGCGCTTGGGGCCAACAAATGCCTTTATTCTAAAATTGTGAAGTTCTCCCAAATCGGCTGGAAACAGCCCGGGAACGGCCTCCCGACCCGAATCATTTGAAAATCCCCGAGCTGGGCTCGGGGTTAAGTGCCGGTTCCGAACCCCAGCGCCAGCCTCGCTTGCTTGTTGTCTCGGGTTGCGGCCTCATTAGTATGCGCCTACGAGGGAAAAATAAGACTTCCCCGCAGGTTAATAAACAGCCGGCCTGGCGCAGGTTAACAGGGGCCTCCCTCGCCCTCTCCTGCCCCTACCCCCACACCTTTTAAGGAACCTTTTGCTTTCACGGAGCATTGCCTCCTCTATGTTTGCGGTTGAAATCTCCGTCACACGGTTTTGTCTGGGTTAATGTTTTATAAGGGACTGGCTGCCCTCGTCTACCTGCCCTGCTTTCCTGACCTAATCCTACGGCTGAGTTCGCCCTTCGGCCTTTCCAGGACACCTTCTGAAGCCCCGGGTCAAGGGTTCGGCCTCCCGAAAATCCTGGAGTGGGCCAGAGGCCCCTCTCCCCGGACCCCCTCACCTCCTGCCGGCGGTGACGCGCTCCCGCACCCAATTTCAGTTGGCGAGGGGGGTAAGCTGAGATTTCGTTTCTGCACTTGACCTACCGCAGAAAATTCACAAATCCTTTGATTGTCTGTTTAAAATGAGGAGGAAACCAGCTCCCTTTGCGGCAGGATTACAGTGGGAACAAGATCTAAAGATTCTCTTGTAATTCGGTGAGGCCGAGGGAACGGGGTTTTGCAAAGGAGAAAAGGAGCCCTGTGAGGGAGGCGATAACTAAATCGGGTTTTAGACAAAAGGATTTTCCCCAGCTAAAGTGGCCGAAGACAAAGGAAAACATAATCTATTTTGGAAGATTTCCAAGATATGCCACATTAACCTTAGCAGATAAATTTTGCTTCTCCCCACCCCCCTTCCCTTAAAGTCTGGTTTATCATATTTACATAAGTAGTATTAGAAGGGATGTATCTATTATGGATCTAAAGGACTAGCTCACATTTCATGTGAAAACCCCCGGCGAAGTTTCACTCTTACCCTCAGTGCGCGGTTGAGCCATTTCCATTTAAATACCCCCTGACCCAAGGATTACCTCAATGGACTGACTGCACGGGTTTTGTAATTTCCTGAAAATGAGATTTCGATTTATAAAACAAGAAACCAATTAGTAACCAAATGAGGCGAAGTAGATCCACTAAAATTGACCTAATCCCACAGGCACAATTTAGGCCCGTTCTTGGCGAATGAATGATGAGCCCCAGTCTAGCGTGAGCTCAAAGCATCATCCAGCTGTGTTATTACAAGCAGCAAAAATAAATTGATCGAGCTTTTCCTTCGGAATGAATTTCATACCCTTGACAAAATATAGATTACAGACCTGGCATCATGGCCTCCTTCACTCAGACAGGAAGAGGAGGAAGAGAAGAGCTTTATCTACTGTTCTTTGCCCCTTCCCTTTAATAAACTATATCTCAATAGAAATGTGTCCTTATAATAGTTCCCAGAAAGCTTCATCTGACTGAGGGATCGCGATATACCTTTTAGGCAATATGGGGGTGGGAAGGGGACTGGAAGATCTGTCCCAGGATCTGACCACAACTTGATGACTGAGGTGGGAAAAGCCCTCAGACCGCGATTCTAACTTCGGGTCCTGGAGGGACTTGTTGCAGCCACCTGGGTTCCCTCCACCACCCCCGTCCAGCAACCTAGCCATCTTCCTGTTAGGGCTCCGGGGGCCTCAGAAGCTGTGCTCTCGTGGTAAGAGAGCGACGGAGATTGGGCGCCCTTAGACAAGGCAGAGCGCCCGAAGCAGTCACTGGGTAGAAGGCTGCTTCCGGCGTCGAGGCGTACCCACCCCAATCCCCGGGCGCTGTGGCCCTGCCAGCTGGAGGCCCTCTCCGGCCACCTGGCAGGTGTGGCCGACCTCCTGAGGGCGACGGTAGCTGCGCGGGGCCGTGTTTTTTCCCCCGCAGCAGCCTGGACCCCACAGTGTGTGCCCTGCACTCCCCTGTGTGTTCTGCACTCCGCAGTGGCCGTGTGTGCTCTGCTCTCCCCTGCGCGCCTCTGAGACCCCTGGCCGCGCCCGGGGAATCCACTAATGTTAGTTGTAAATCTGGGGTGGAGACTGATGGTCACAGCATTGACTGTCTCTGCACCCTCGTTGTGCTCTGGCCCTGGAGCGAGGGCTTCCAGGTCGGGACTGAGCAGGCCAGCCAAGCTGGCCTTCGGCGTCAGAGCCTGCCGCGAAAACAGGAGCTGCAGGAACCAAGGACAGGAGGGTTTCAGCCTGGTCCCAACTAAATTGTGGGACGAAAATGCACGCGGGGTTGACGATAGTGCCTGCGTGAAGCTGAAAAACGTCAAATGGTGTCGCCCCAGGGCTCCAGGTCTTCAAAAGTGGCCGGGAGGGGCAATGCCAACGCCCCAAAGGCAGGCGCGGGTGGGCGGACGGGGCTGCCCAGCTGATCAGGCGTATTCCGCTTGTGTTCCATTTGGCGGCCGGCACTCGACCGCTGCACTACAGCCCGCTCGGGCGTGATCTCGACTTTAGGTTTAAACAAAGCCCGTCCTTGGGACAGTGGCCTGGGCAGCACGAATGACGGAGGGAGCACGCCCGCACCGGCTCGGCCTCTGCCTGGGCAGGCGCGCTGGGACGTCCCCAAACCTCGGAGGGCAGAGACCTGATCTGGACCGAGCGGAGACTCCAGCTGGCGCACCCTCGGCTGCGGCCAGCCGCTGCCGGGACAGAATGAGCCTCACCGCGCCGACTTGGCGTGCGGACAGCAGCAAACAGGCTTCTCCCGGCTCAGTGCTTCGTTGAGTACCAAAGCGCGGTAGAGGCTGCTACTAGGTCGCTGTCTCCGGTCTGGCCCGAGCCAACGAGGTCGAGCGACTCCGCGCAGGACCCGCCTCCCGGATGGGACTACCTGCAGAAAGTTCGCTCCGCACTTCTGGAACAGTTTTAGTACTTTCGAAGTAGCAGGCTCCTTGCTAAATACCTGAGGGCTATTCTCCCCCACGCAAAATTCAAAATTCCATGAATCAGAGACAGGCAATGGGTGGATAGCTAACATCATAAGGTGTTAGCTGGGTCTAAACCTCATTCTCTTGAGAAATACCTGAGCCGACATAGAGAAATACAGCCAAAACCCATGGTTTCGAATTGTGTCCACATTTGCGTCTGCAAAAGCTCCAAGCTGCCGGGATTTCCCCCAGGATTGAAAAATAACTCCCCTAGAAATCATGTTTGTCCTCTGCAAATTAGCCTGATTTAGGCTTCAGGTGTGTGATTGTACCCTGCTTAGAAGCATCTCCCTATAGCTTAAAATGCCCTGTTTTGCTGTTGTTACTGTTTTTATTAGCGACCGCTCCCTTTAAAGAAAAAGTATTTTTTTCATTCATCTGATCTACAATTTCTAGCACATAAATCTGCCTTGCAAATGCTCTATGCGGAGTTTAGCTCTACACTCTACATTTTAAGTCAACGTCAAAACTGGAATTAAACAGAGAAAACCAGCATGGAGCGTAAACTGGGCTTAAAGGCTTTTAAATGAGAAAAACTTCTGTAAGAAAATAAACATGGAAACCTAATGCTCAATCATTTCCCCGAGCAGCAAGAAAAACAGCCTTAAATCACCCATCCACGTGGGAAATGGGGCCTCTTTTTCTCTTTCAGTTCTCGGCCTCAAAAAAACATAAGGCGATTAAGGATTTCAATCTTGAGGTGAATATTATAGAAAGGGTCTGTGGAGGTTTGTTTAATCATCCTTGTCCTTCCAGCCCTTGTAGAGACTGCCTTTCCTACACAGTTACTAATTTCAATTCTGTGATTATTATTATTTTCCCAAGACATCTTGACAATGAAATGGTAGTGCGATGTTACCAAGATTGTCAATGGCTATAGATTTGAAAACGTGTCTGATCCTTCAGAAGGTTATTCAGCAAACCACTACGCCCCCAGCCAAAACTATCTGGATAACAAATACATATTTCTTTTAGTTAAATTTGTCTTATTTTGCACACAAAGGCACACCATCTCTCTTTTTTATCGTGCCTTTCTAGCTTTGATAACACCAGAGACTTATACGTTTCTCAAATTTTTTCTTCGCAAGGCTATTTTAGAATGGAATATACTGCCAATGGGAGATACGCAGTTTGAATGATTTCACAGTAATCTTCCCTGTGAGTTTTTTAAAAAGTATGAAGTCTCCAATCTAATACTTTATACTTAATTATTCCAGGCACCCATATCCCATTCCTGTGTTCCCAATCTCTCTTTCTCTCTCATTTTTCTTTCAACAGCTCAATTTTATCCACCCAGATAAGTAAAAACTGAAGTTTGCCCCCAGACAAGGAATCTACCAGAACCTGGGGGGGGGGGCTATATTTAGTGATGGGGAATTAGCTATATTTCAAGAATTTTTTAAATTTTTTTCAAATGTAAGTATGGAAAGATTTCTGTTTGTTGATTTAAGCCTTTTGGTATTATCTGGGTTTTGTAGATGAAATGTAATCTAAGCCAAAACAGTGGAATTTTATAGTCATTGTTGTGCTTATAACTGAGATGTCATCAGATTTATAATTATTTTAGATTATACACCTTGCAAAATCCATATGTTACATGTGACACGAATGCTTACCATGATGAAATAGCTGTCTTTTACTCCATCCTCAGAACAAAATTTAAGACCTACTACGTGCTGGAACGGCATCAAGATAGGTGTAAAAATGAACTACATCTTCAAATTCTTTCCATTTCTCATCACTAAAAAAAGGTTACCTCCACATACAGTGCCCAGTTTCCCCCACTGCCATGGACCTAGTCTTGTCTACCGTCTGCCTTCAGTCCACAGCTGAACCCAAATCTAGCACCCTCTGCAGGTTGTGCCCGGTTTTGCTGCTTGTGATTATTTCACTCCCTTGAAAGATGTTGGGTTGTTTTGTTTGTTTTTTGTTATTGTTATTGTTTAATATTTTAAAGGCCTGTGTCTGGGTTTTGGATTTTTGAAGCTAATCTCTCCTCAAAATTAAAACCTCACCCCTAGGAGCCAGCTGTTCGGATGACCCTGTCTAACTCACCGGGTGGAGACTGCGGGTGAGTTATGAGCTCTACAGTAGCTGGAGAAATAAATGATGTGCCCAGAGTTCACACATCGTCCATCCCCTCCTCCCCATAAACTCACACTAGTCCACAGGAGAAGGGAGAGGAGGGAGGGGCCCGGGGCTCGGGAGGAAGGTGAAGGGGGCTGCAGAAAGCACAGTCGCGGTTAAAGCAGCCACAGGGGATCCGCCCGGCCAGCAAGGGGACTCCAGGGGGAGTCTTCGCCAGTGCTCTCTTTAAAAATAAGAAGTTGACTAAGAGAGTTTACTTTCTGTTCCTCCCATTTATCACGCGATTTATAATTTGTGGAGTTAGCACTTACTTAAGACAGCTTGCTCTCTTAGAAAACAAAACCAAAACAACAAAAACCAGCCCGAAACCCTCCTGGCCGCGCCTGCACGACAAAGAGGAGCGCCCCCGGCCCGGCAACTCCCTGGGCGCTCCTAGCCCTCTTTCTGTGCCCGCCCGGGAACGCCGATCCCCTATTCTTTTCCTCCCGCGATTACTCGCAGCCCCACAAGCAGCACCATATGCTTCTTCTGATCAAACAGCGAGCGACATCGGCACCGATAATTGACGAGACCCGCTAGAAATCACGCAGAAAGGGAGCCCACTGAGACCGCAGGGGCTGACAAATCACTGCTAATAATCCTGTTAGGAACAGCGCGGCCAGCCGAGTTCGCAATAGCTTTATTTTTATAAAGTAGGCGCTGACAGTATAAAAGACAACGAGATTCCTTTTTTTAAACAGAAGGCAGTATAGCATAATAGTACTTTTCCCACCAGCAATTCTCAGCACAGTTTGAATGGGAAGTATGGTTTTTAATATATAAGTTCCCCCCTTTGCTTTTTTCTTTTCTTTTCTTTTCTTTTCTTTTCTTTTCTTTTCTTTTCTTTCTTTCTTTTTTTTTTAACTTTTCAGGAACGTTAGGTTTTAATTCCTCTCCCCCTGTGGTTTCCAGGGTCAGTTGTGATTGTTCAAGGAACTGCATTAAGACAAAACAACTATAACACTACTTGTAGTCCTGGGGTAGAATTGAACTATAATTTGAAAGTTTTCCCTTAGTGCCCTTGACTAATTTGTCAACATGTTTCGCAAGATTTTGATTCAGATAATAACTTCTAGTCAAGATCAAACAAAGTGAAACTCTAAGCCCAATAATGGCTATTTCCTTCCCCCTATTTCCTTAAAAGAAAACAACAGACCCCAAACACCCAAAATCAACAATAACATAAACCTCTGTGGGTCAAATAAGACATTCTGGTTTGTAAATAAACAGGGTTCTTTCTCTTGGAATTTTTTGTTGTTTAGTATTCTCTCCTTTATATTTCCCATTCTCTCTCCTCTAGCAAAGATATATCTAAAATACTTTAAGAAATCTGTACATATTCTTTGAATGTGGGTAAAGAAAAGGATGGGGAGATGGAAGAGAGAAGTATCCTTTTCCTAGTGAGTATAAATGATTTTATACAGGACAGTGTTCTTTGAAGGCTGCTCTGTCCTCTGAATCTTGATTATCTAAATACATGTTTTAAATCAGACCAGCTCAGCTGTTCTTCCTTCTAGGCCTTAAAAGACAATTTTCTCAGGACCCGTTTGCCAATCTGCCACCAGAAGATATTTTCTACTCGGGCTAGTCTTCTTGATTCAACCTTAAGTATTTGGGTCCTAGCCTGTTATCTCAGAGATAATATCAAACTCAGCATTGCAAATCACCAAGCCCCAGAGTTAGTTTCAGAATCTGTGAATGTCTCAAAAACTCAGAATAAATTTGCTATAAGCAATCAAGAGACTGGGTAAATTCAGGACAAATTGGTTCACAAATATGCCTGCTCCTCTTCTGCAGAATTATAAACTTAGAGAGAAATTATTATCTGGCTTAGCTAGCTCCATGTACATGGGTCTATCTATATGTAGCAAAAATACAAGGATTTGGCAATGCTCCTGCTTTCTGCTAGATATAATTCTAATAAGAGGGATTAAGAAAAAAAAGAAAGTCATGTTTGGATTACTTGTACTTTCATTCGAGCTCAGTATCTGAAGTGTTGACAAAAGCACTGTTGGGCTGCTTCCCAACCAAACATATCCGATGGACTGGAGAGAAAGTATTAATGGGGAAGTAGAAAGGGCCACAAAAAGGTAACAGGAATTCTAAGTTCAGAGAGGTCCTTAGTCAAGCAGCCATGCTAAACTTCTCTTTGCAGAGAGTTATGTATGTACGTGTGAATGTACTCCTCTGTTCAGTGGTGTAGGCTCACTCACTGGCAAACCTCTAGCCCTTCTGCCTTTGAAATTCCATCTGGGCAGAGTCACTTACCTTCTGGAAACACTACTCTCATTTTGAGATAGCTGGTGGTGAGTCTGATTATGGATGCTTTGTCCAGCTGCGAGGTGATAGCCGAGGGCAAAGGCAGTAATTTAGCCAGTTCATAAAATTCACTGTTTTCTTTCTCCCTCCTAGTCCGGGCAGCATTTTTGGACTTCTCTTTCATTGTGTCTTGTTCTCCCTTTCTTCTTACAACATAAGCTCCACAGATTCATCCAAAAGCAAAAATAAACTTTCAATTAGAGATCATATTTGAGAAAAATATAAAGCATACTTTGAACGGAGAGACCGAAGTCTTTGCTTCAGTGTATTGATATCAGTGAAAGACCAACGCAGCGAACAGAAATGATTTTCTTTAAAAATGCGGGACGCCAATGTAGGAACGTTGCTGATCCACGGCAATCTGGACAATCCTAGGAGTCTCTGGGTATCAAATGCTGGCGGGACCCCTGAGAAGCCAGCCTTTCCTTCTGTTCGGCGCGGCAAACCCGGGTCCCCAGAAAATCGACATAATAATCCCCGACGTTTGCTCTTCAGTCCCGCGGCGTTTGAGGCGGCTCCGAGCCCCTTCGGGAAGAACAGGAATGCCGGACAACTCTTTCAGGCCACTGTGAAGACAACAGCATCAGAGCGTGAGAGAGCTGTAGCTCCGCGACCACTCACGCGCTCGCCCCAATTCCGAAAAACCGCCGGAAAGGGCCTCAGCGCGCCTCTCCAGGCTCCGTGTTTGTGTTTGTTTGTTCGTCTGTTTGTTAAGATACGGAGAAGTCAGCAGCGAGACTGAGCCCCCCGCAAATGATGCTCGCCTTCCCTCACCCATGCCAGCCACATTCTCCAGCCCCCTGGGAAGTTGCCCGAATAACAAAATGCATATTTTTGAGGACCCGTAGAAGACCCTCAGTCGCCGGTCCCCGTGCCCGCGCCCAGGCCAGGCGCACGTCCCAGGAAAGCAGGTTTCCACAAATCAGAATTCCTCCACAGCGCTGAGGCCGCCTTTCAGTCCCCCCACTTGGGCATTTCTGGAATTTGGCTACCTCTCTAACTTGGGTCTCAAGGCTCAGGGATTCCTCAAAAAATGGCACTTACACGTCAAGTCCCTCGGGACTCCCAAGGCGACCCAGGGCTCTCCCTACCCAGCGGGGGGCGGGGGGCAACACGCCGGGCACGGCAGCGCCAGGTTAACAGGTGGCACATTCACGACAGCCCCTCGCAGGCACCGGGAGGGGGGCGATGGGAGGCGTCCCGGCCTCTCCCCCTGCGCCGGCAGAGCTGCGGGTGCCTCTGGGCCGGCGCAAGGTGTCTTCCGCTTCACCTACCTTCAGTCCCCGCTGGCGGCAAAGGGTGCAGAGGCGCCCACTTCTTAATTGGACTCATGCCTACCATCCAACTCCGCCGGCCTCTCGGCTTCCCACAGGCAGAGAGGAGCAGAGCGCGCCCTGGCTCCCTTTTCTTTTCTCGGTCATGAATTGGGGGAGGGGTGCGTGGGAGGAGGGGGATGCAGGCTTTGGGACGGGTGAGGTGGTTTTAGAATCCTCCTCCTCGGTAGTTGCTACGAAGCCAGTATTATTCCTAATTGGAAGCCGAAAACGCCCCCCTGTAACTTCTTTATAGCTCACGGGGTTTAGCTTCAACTTCACTCCCGGGCTCCCTCTCTCCCGCCCTCCCTTAATGCCACTCACAAACTTCCTCGTCTCCAATTGGCTCGGCGTGCCCCGGGGAGAGGCGCTCATTGGCCGGCCGGGCTGAGTGACGCGAGCACGACCCGCACCACCCCCTGCGCGTCCCTGCTCCTGGCTAGCCTCTCTGCTACCCGCGTGGCTGCAGCGCTCCTGACGAGCCCTGGGCACGCGTGTCGGCGCTGCCCTGCAGCCGCCGCTGCTCCCGGCCTCCAGGGGCCTCGCGGGTGATGTGCAGGGCCCCCGATTCCCGCTCTCCCTGGGGTCGAGTGGCTGCGCACCCAGCCCAGAGCGGGGGGGGGGGGGGGGCCCATGTGCCCCGCGCGTCCGAAAGCGGCGGGCTGCGGCCTGAGGCAGCAGAGGTCGGGCCGGGGGCTGGGACTCCTGGCGACGAGGCTGGAGCCGCCCAGACCGCAGGCGCGAGTGGCCCAAAGGCCGACCTGGCGGCCGCCCCATTCCCTTGGGCGAGTCGCGGGGCCCACTGCTTGCGCCCGGCCGGTGTTGCGCTTTCTGTTTCACGTTTCTCTGAAACCACAGCGACACTGAATTCATTGCCAGAGAAGATATATATACCTGTCTTTAAATTAATCCCAAAGAGGAGAGTCTTTTTCTAAATGGCTCGAGTTTGGGGGCTGATTTGTTCACCGTGGAAAGCTCAGCCGTGGAGTTGCCTTATAGGGAGCAGATAGGGGACTCCAGAGGAAAAGAGGTTAACATTTCAGCACAAAATAGAGTTAGATAGAGTGGTTGATACATAGATAAGTCACCGCAATCTGTTATCTTCAACGTGAGTGAAGACTTTTTTTGTTGGGCTTTGTTTCAGGAAACACAAGTCCAACGTGATATTCCTTATGAAAGGATACATTTTGCATCAATAAATTTACAACATTCACAGTTCCCCCAACAGGACCCACTTAAACGCTTGTAAGTAGTATCGCTGACGAATTATATTTAAGAGACCCTCTGATTTGAATCTTGTTTTTTCCTGTCATCTGAGGAAAGACAACAGATAGCAATGGGGGAAAGTTGACTTGCCCCCCGAAATAATTACTACTACTTGGAATCACTCCCTACAAAGGCTATCAAAGGCTATCCTCCCCCCCTCCTTTATTTTGGTGTTGCTGGTGACCACGGTTCTTCTCCTGGAGGTGCACCTGGAGGCAGTTGTTTCATCAGCGCTAAAAGACAGTAAGAACACGAGTGATGTTGCACTCATCTTCTTCTTTGTGGTCATAATTGCCACCGAGAAAACTCTGAAGAGGGGTTGTGCCATTTTTCTGATATTCGGAACAACTTTACGAGTGTTTGTTCAAAAATACAGACATCAGCCACCTCCTTGCCGGCCGATGGCCGTAAGCTTGCAGAACGACAACGGGAGCTTTCTGGGGATATTTACACATCTGGGAAGCACCTGGCAAGAAGAGGTGAATGGTCTGGATAGAATAAGACAAAACGAAACATGTAGATTTTATAGGTATTTCCAAACTGGAATCTAGCTAATGGGCTCTAATCTAGAAGGACTCATTTCCCCAGAGGCTGTGGCCACTGAGAGACCTGGCTCTGGGAAGTTTACAACCTCCAATTGATACACTCCCAAGGAGAGAGAAGAGTAAGGATACTAAGAGAGATGTAATGTGGCTCTCTCTTATACACGACAATCCAGGAAGACCAGAAAAGATCAAGTTAACATTTAAAGAGAAAGGGTCTGTGTTTGGGGAGAGTGAAAAAAACCTTCCGTGACCTTTCTCTCCCACCCTCCCACCACCCCCAATCTGGACAGATGTTAGCGGTAAATGGAGCGGCCAGGCGCTGCAATGGCACTTTAGAGTTAAGCAGTTTTCTATTCCGACTACGTTCTGGAAAGAATTTCGGTTAAGTCAGTGGTGACTGTAAACCCTACCTCTCCTTCAACAAGGTGGCAGGTGTGTTAGTGCTTCATTAGGGTCTGAAACTCTTGCCCAGGGCAGAGACACCCTGGGGCGTCAGGAAGTGCCCCGCTCCCCATACAATAGAGCGTTTCACCGGAAGAAAGGCAGTGTTTTGCTTTCAGAAGCAAAACGGGCAAAATGAGTAGGTAGGTCTTCACACCAAAGACGACGTCCTGGGGGGGCCCTGCGGGCTGTTCCTGCGTCCCAGTGAAGCTCAGTAGTCGAAGGACCGAGTAGATGTTTAATAAACAAAGTGAATGCGCAGCCATGCGGGGACGGCCCCCTCGCTAAGTCCTCCGCACACAACTGTCTGAGCCGCGTTTACCGAGTGAGTGAATTAGCATGGCGACGTAACACCTGTTTTTCTAATCTTTGAACCTAGGCTGAAGCCGGAATGCGGCTCCTGCATGCCCTTCCCCGCCCGGTGCAGGGACCCGGCCTCGCACCCTCCCGGCGACCCCGCCCGCCGGCCCCGCAGGAGCAGCTGGCCAGCGAGGGGCGTGAACCGGAACCTCAGGTGCCTCCCACGTGTTCTGAGAATTTGCGTTCGCCTCTAGCGTGAGAAATTTTAAATTAATTTCTTGAGTTTAAGAAGCTAGTCCTACCTACTTCTTTGCCAAAAAGTAAGAGGTAAAGGCCCAGGAAAGAAAGAAATGGGCGCATGCGACCCACCAACACCAAACAAGAATCCTAAGAGCGTCTAGGCCGCTGCCTCCTTGTGCGGGTACCTCTGGCCCTAGGGCACTGTCTGTGCAACCCCGGAACGATTTCCTAATGCGGGAAGAAACCGGAGCCTATTTATAAACAAACATCTGCCTCCTTTCCCTGGCCAAGGAGGGCAAACAGCAAAATTGTACCCCTGGGAGTCTCTTCTACCTCGGAGGCGACCCCAGACGCTGCCCGCATGGAGCCCTCCTTTAGCCCGCTCGGACACCACGACGTGCGGACCCCAAGGCTCTAGATTAAGGGTCAAGTCAGGCCGGCTGCGGCGAGTCTGAGAATCAACACGCCTGTGCGTGCGGAGTCCCGTGCGCCGCGCGCTCCCGGAACCAAAAGGAGGGGGCCTCCGAGGCCCGCCAGACCCCTGCCAACATCAGGCAGAGTCCGGCTAGAGAAGCTAAACCTCTGGATTGGAAAAGAACCAGAATGCCCAGCGGAATTCCGGTGCAAAATGCGGAGTTGGTTTTCAGCGTACTGGCTCCGACCTGGGCGCCTCGTGCCGCTGACCGCGCTGGGGCACAGGCTTCTGTCCTACCTCTGGTGACTCCTCCGTGCGCCCAGTCGCTCGAGCATCTCAGCCACACTAGAGTGGTTTCTGTCCCCCTTCCTCGCTCCCGTAACACACTTTTTTTGTTCTGTTTTTTCAGACTGCTAGGAACGCATACATGCACTTTTACTCGCTTCCACATCACATATACAAATTTGTACAAAGCACACAGGCGCGGATTTTAGTGAGTGGCCAAGATGAGGATGAATGATACACTTATTTATAATCAAGATGCAAAATCCGAAGATGGTCACCTGAATATCTCCGTGTGTTATATCCAGATGTTCACTCCCTACCTCTGAGAAGGAGAATTTATCTAGGGAAATATTAATGTCTAGGGAAATACTAACATTTTTCTTCTTCCGTGTATGTAAGTGAATCCTGCTATAGCCTCATTTTATTAACATATTTAGACATTCTGATGTTGAGGAGCAAACAAGGGCCCCCTACAACTTCGACCTGATGGGACAAGTTGGCTAGAAAACAATAGAAGGAACCTCCAAAAATAGCCATATTTAATATTTTTAAAATTTATGGTATATATCACTTGTTTGATCAGGACGTTTTGGAAAGGTGCGATTTTATGCAAAACAAAACAGCCCTTTTCTCAGACACTGCTTCTGAGGTCACCTAGCTGAATTGACCATTGAAATGTCCAAAAAATGAGCTTCAATGAATACACATTTAAAAAGAAAGAGAAAAGGAAGGGAAGGAAAAAAGAAAGAAAGAAAGAAAGAAAGAAAGAAAGAAAGAAAGAAAGAAAGAAAGAAAGAGAAAAAGGGAGGAAAAGGAAGGAAGGGAGGGAGGATAAGGAAGAGAGAAAGAGAGAGAAGGGAAAGAAGGAGAAAGAGAAGGGAAGAAAGAAAAGAAAGGAAGAAAGATAGAAAAAGAAAGGCACCAACCTGAAAAATGAGAGTGGTGAATTTTATGTAGTTTTTCTAAGTATTCTGGATAATATTTTCCATCCAGATTTTGAAACCATAGTCCAATAGACTCTTGAGTTGATCGCTGAGGAAAAAGAGTACTTCTTAAATTGTGCACACTTTAAAAGAAATGAATTATTCAGACATTAACAGTAGCTGGAAAACTCTGATGATGCACATTCTGTGGACAGGAGCAGGGGGCTACCTGCCTCTAAGGGTGCCAGCACTTTTTGCACTTTTGTTGTTGTTGTTGCTGCTGTTGTTGTTGTTTTTAGCTAGGGATGATGTTTGTGTGTATTTCAGCATAGCTGGGCACAGGAGCACGACCAAAATGTTCAGAGGCTGAAGATGAACGTTGGTTTGTGAGTTTGGGTTAAAAGACACTTGGATTCCTAAATCGGTTTCTGATTTTCGGGCCAAAACATGCTTTCTTGCAGTTCAAGAGAGCATGCCAGGCTGGGGCTGGAGAGCGGGTGGCCAAGATGCAGCGTGGGGGGAGGGGCGGGGAGGGCAGGGGTGAAGGCGGGTGGCCGAAGGGGACGGATTGGGGTCAGTGGACTCCAAAAGGGTGAGGGGCATCAGAATTGGGTGGACCCAGAGGGCATGTGATTCACCCTCCTCTGGCTTTGAGAGCCTTCGATTAGGCTTCTGTAGAGCTTTCCCCTTCTCTGAACCCCAACTTTGCGTCCATTCCCTGGCACCTATGAACCCCAGGACTATGGAGCGCCTAAAGAGGAACCCCTAGACCTGCACTACCCAGGAGTGGCTAAGATACTCTCCTGAGACTGATCTCTCTAATCTATAGCAGATGACCGGCTTCCAGCTGGGGTCGAGCCTCAGGGTCACCTGGGGGTGGGAGGTGGTGGCAGAATGTGGCTTTAAAATAAGGACTTTCGGACTCCGCACCGATTTAGAAACTGGAAATCCCCGTTGGACTCTGGAGTTGACATTCCGCAAATTGTGGGAGAGGGGAAGGTGGCCCAAAGACAAAGCAGCTCTGAGAGCCTCAGGAGCGGGGATGAGAACGACCTCAGAGCGACGGGCGCAGGCGCCGCCTCCCACGGTGCGGCGAGGGTGGCGGGCCGGCTCCGAGACGCCTGGGCTTAACTCGGCCCGGGCGCCTCCCCACAGAAGTCGAGGAGTCTCCAGGCCCTGAGTCTGGAGTCTGGAATAAGTGCCTGCGCCTACCCTCCTCCTGACGTCACCCCAGGATCCCCGGGAAGCACCTCTGAGCTTGCCTGGGCCGGGGACCAAGTGCCTCAGGCGTTTGAGGCACATTCCTGAGTGCCACCATCCAGCGACTCATCATCTTTGGGCGCCCGGACGTCGAAATCTGCTCGCAAAAATCTGAGCACCCTTGCTCCTAACTGGGTGGTTTTGGAACTTCAGCTTGCCTGGGAATTGCTTGGAGAGCCTGTTAAAACACAATTGCAGGTCCCCACTCTCAGAGTTTATGATTTAGCAGAGCTGGGCTGGAACCCAATAATTTGCTTTTCTAACAAGTTCCCAGGTGAGAACCATAGCCTCAGTCTGCTTTTTCTCAATTTGTTTTTGGAGAAGACTGGAAGGGAAAGATTTGAAGTGCCCAAGTAGGACCTTGGGCATATGGTATAAAATGATATGACTATTTGAGGTCCAGGGGTCAGGCTTATAGCTGTGAGAGAATGGGGGTCCCTGAAGATAGGTCATTAGGATGCCTCCTCAGGAGAGATCCTGAGATAGTGGCCTGAAGATGAAGGAAAGGAGGCCCAGGAATGCAGCCAGGCTACACTTTAGTGGGGAGTTTGGCCTCAGAAGGGCAGGGAAGTGCTCAGAGCATCCCCAGAAGGTTCCAGGGTTCCAGGGTTCTAGCTGGGCTACAGAGAAGTCCAAAGATTTGGGTCAATCGACCAAGAGTAGGACATATTGGAAAAATAGCAGATAAGCTTTGGTTCTCCTTTTGGCAACAGAAACTATTCCCTAATTGTGCCAGAGTACTTTAAACATAAAGGGCCCAAGATGTGTGTAGCATTGGTGCAGAGGACCTGTCCCTGAAGGAAGAGGCCCTGCCTATACCCATTGGGTCTGTGAGGTCCAGGCCTTCTGCCAAGTGGTAAGTTCTCCCTCCTGTGCAGGGTCCCATTAGGACATGATGACTTTGTCAGTCCTTGGGTGCTTTTGTCATGTTTTTATGGGTCCTTTCCTCCATAAAAAAATTAAAGATTATATTTTACAACTGTGTCATTAGGGCTAAATTCATTATCATATATTCATTATTCTCATATTTATCTTTTTCTTCTGATTGTAAAAGAAATTAAAATTAAAACATTCCATGGGCCTCTAAAACTATCATGGGCGCTATGCCCTCTACCAACGGGGCCAAATGGATAAGTCAGTGCTGTTCTTGGGCCCGTTGGGGAGGATGAGGATACTGCACGTGCCTTTTCCCAGCTGTGGCTCCAAAGCCTCTCTAGGAAACCTAGGGAGGGGCGCCTGGGTGGCACAGCGGTTAAGCATCTGCCTTTGGCTCAGGGAGTGATCCCGGCGTTGTGGGATCAAGCCCCACATCAGGCTCCTCCGCTATGAGCCTGCTTCTTCCTCTCCCACTCCCCCTGCTTGTGTTCCCTCTCTCGCTGGCTGTCTCTATCTCTGTCGAATAAATAAATAAAATCTTAAAAAAAAAAAAAAAAGGAAACCTAGGGAGATGTTTGGTACAAGGATTTCTCTCTATGAGCCACAGCTCTGCTCCAGGAATGAAACTGTTGGCTCATCAGTGCTCCCACTGCAGAGTCCCTCCACCCCGCTTCAGTTATGTCCGAGGTAGGACCCTAAAACTGGGTGGAAAAAAAAAAAAAAACAGGCATCAGCACCATTTCTGAGCATCTTGGCCAACTTCACTTTTATCCTTACTTGGATATCCGATTATTAAGTGAAATCCAATTTTAAAATGCTATGCAAACCAAGCAAGTGCACCTTTGGACTCTTAGTCGGTGTCCGCTGCTATACAACTCTTTAGTTTCTTGTTATCTTCTGGAGTTGTTTATGCATATTTAAGCATACGTTAAGATTGATATTTTATATATTGTTCTGCACCTTAATATTTTCACTTTCCATAAGGGTTTCCTCATCCTTCTTTTCTTAAATGTCTGTATAGTATTCCATTTTAAGAATATATCCATATAATTTAACCTGTCACTCATTGAGGGCGTTTAGGTTGTTTCCCATCGTTGCTATTGCGCACAATGCAGCAATGAATAACACTGCGCAGGCGTCCTTTACAAACGCAAGTACAAATGCAACCACAGGACAGAGTCCCAAAAGTGGAGCTGCCAGATCAAGAACACGTAGGTTGGTACTCCTAGTAGATAAGGACAAATTGCCCTCCATGGGAGTTGTGCCAACTGAGACTCCCACCAGCAATGCGTGAGAGTGACTGCTTCCCAGCCTTGCAGTGAAACACATTATAACTTTTTTTTTGGCCAATCTGATGGGTGAAACAAATCAGCCTACTTTTGTTTTTCTCTAATTATGGAAGTTGAACATCTTTGCATACCCTAAGGGCCTTTTGAATTTCTCTCCTGTGGATTGTCCAGAAACATTTGAAGGTGGGACCCTCTTGGCTCCGAAGTGAGTTAAGGTCCTTGGGCAGGAGGAAAAGCTGGAACTTGGCTCTTAATGAGGATGAGGGTTTCTTGAACCCCTGGCAAAGAAATACAGGGTCAAAGTTCTGGCATCATCTACCAACATTTTTTTTTCCCCTCCTAGGAAACATTTAATACTCTTTCATGCAAAACACAGGAAATAAATATGCAAATATAATTTTAATGTGTCTTCATCTAACAGATCTCCTGACTAATTATAATCAATTATATTGTACATATGTTAAAATAGTGGTTAATTTATGGATTCTGTATGTTTTGAAATTTAGTTGTCCCAAGTTGATATTTGATCAACCTGCTGTTGTGTTTTACCTACAAACACACAGGGACTTTACCACAAAAACAACTCAAGCATTAACATAGGCCAGCCAATCACTTCTCACGATTTCAACAAATAACTCGGAGGAAACAGGGGATGGAGTCATCCTGGCAGCAGTTTCACAGGAGGAAAAGCTGTCATGGTCTGGTTAAGAATCTAAATAAAATGATATGTCGGAGAAAACAAGCGTACTGCAAATGTGCAGCCAATGGTGGTTTAGATCTGCTTCGATGTTTGTTTTCACTCCTGGAGATCTGATAACTTGTTTGTGAAGACAAATGTCATATGACAAGCCATTGTGTATTCTCCCTGAATAATCAGAAGTCCCAGAAATGAAACCAGGATGGCAATGTGATTTTTTTTCACTCCAAACCAGACAGCACCGCAAGTGTGTGTTCAAGCCGATATTGAGTCTCTTCCACATTTTAATCTCTTACTCATTTTAGGGCTCGAGCGTATTAGCTTTATCACACATGGTTTTATATCGGATGGCTCCTGCTTGCTTTCTCTCTCTCCCTGTGCCCCTCTCCCTACCCTAAGACATGATAATCAGAAACTATTCCAGCAGGAGGAGCTGGTTTAGAAACAAATGGATTCCATGGCAACTCCTGACTCCACATGACTTCTAATAACCGGCATTTCGGTTGGAAATTGTCTATGTGATATTCTGTCCAACACTGGTGCTTTATGTGGGGTTTTCCCTAGTTTATATCTCAGACACGGAGCCTTAACCTCCAGTTTCATGAATAAGCAGCAGCAGCAATATGTCACCACCTGTAACCATGATGTGGCCAGTGATTTGTCAAATGTTCCGGGTTCCAATTTTCAGACTAGCTGATGGAGATGAACACCAAGTGAGAAGTGTCCAGAGCTGGTTTCACATAGTGTAGAAAATCTGGGAAGTGTGTCCCACTGCAAATTGACACAGAGAGTCAGACGTTCTCATTCAACTCCAGAGAATGTTGCATCAGGCCCCCGACGGCCAGCGGGTCAGGCGTGTTGGGCTGTGAGTCACAGACCACTGCCCTGGACGGGGGAAGACTGTTCGGGGACAAAGGTAGCCAGAGGGCTGCCTTTCTCATTAAAGAAAACCAAAATAGTCGGAGCTTGTCCTGGAGCTGAGTGATCTGCTGACCTCCCAAGGAGTATTGGCACCACTGTCCTGGTGACGGAAAAAGAAACCCAGAACAGGATGGGTTGGTAAAACCTCATGTTGAAGTGTTTTATAATTTTTGCTGGGACCCAGGGAGAAATGTGTCACAAAAGTGCCAAGAGATTGCTCTTAGGAACACCCCGGTCAATGATGGAGTCAGTACAGGGTGTGGAAGAGCCAAGCCGGCGCTCCAGAACTTGTACCAGAGCTTCTGGGTCCAGCTAGGAGGCTGTGCCACGCCCAGCAGGCCAGGACTGAAATTGAGCCAGCACACAGCGCCCCCCCCCCCCCCCCCGGCGGCCTGTGTCCCCCCCTGAGACCATGGAATCTTTTCATAATTTGCACAAGAGCGCTCTGTGGTAGAGAGCTCACCCTGCGCACACTCCCCTCCTCCTTGTGGGTTCCAGGCTTGTGTGACACACGTCAAGGAAGGTTTATCATGATGTATTGGAAATAATCATGCAGGGGCTTCGGTGGTTAGTGAGGGACCGGCAAGTAATGCTTTATCCCAGGGGACTTGTAAGACTGGAAGTGACACAGAAAATTTGTTTAGCGGAGGCACATTCCGGAGAAAGTGGGAGAGTGAAACAAGAATGTAACTGGGATGAAGAAAGAGAGGAACATATGCAGGTGGGATGCATGGAAGGGAGAATGTGACAAAGAAGTTGACATCAACATGCACAAAATGGTTTGAAAATCTATCGACCAAATTCTGGGGGAAATGCTTTAAAATAGCAGAATATATTTACTTTAAAACTGTGTTTACTAATCAGTTTATGCATTTTTTAAAGTAACTTTTGAAAAATCATACCAACTTTGACTAATTGGAATTTTTATTTAAAGATTTTATTTATTGGGGCACCTGGGTGGCTCAGTTGGTTAAGCATCTGCCTTTGACTCAGGTCATGATCCTAGCGTCCTGGGATCAAGCCCCAGTAGCTGGCTCCCTGCTCAGCAGGGAGCCTGATTCTCCTTCACCCTCCCTCCCTCCCTCCCTCCCTCCCCCAACTCGTGCTCTCTCTCTTGCTTGCTCTTTCTCAAATAAATAAGTAAAAGTTTTAAAAAAGATTTTACTTATTTATTTGAGAGAAGAAGAGCATGAACAGGGGTGGGAGAGGGGCAGAGACAGAGGGAGAAGCAGACTCCCCGCTGAGCAGTAAGGCTGACATGGGGCTCAATCCCAGGACCCAGAGATCATGACCTGAGCCAAAGGTAGATGCTTAACCGTCTGAGCTACCCAGGTGCCCCTGACTAACTGGAATTTTGCAGAAGAGTATAAACCCATTAGACCCATAATATCTAATAGTATTATTAATTACCAGTGATCCAGTGGTCAATGATGCTGTAGCTTATAGAGGACCTTCATATCTTTCTAGAATGAGCTGAAATCTGACCAATGAGATGGGGGGTTGGAAGCACTTGTGTAGTGAATAGAAGGCACTCAGTGGAGGGGAGGCTCATCCAATTCTCACTTGCTCTATGATCTCAGCGTGGAAGGAGTTCATTGGAACTTCTGTGAGTTTGTAATCCTCAGCATTCTTAGGAAGGAGACAGATAATATTTCTCCAAGTTTCCAGAGGGAAGGCTGACGAACAGAGAGCTGAGTAGCTTCTCCAGAATCACACAGGGATCAAGTTCACCCAATTAAGTATTTCCAGACTTTCCCTTGAAAAGTGATTCAAACTTTTAGAAAAAGACCAAGTAAAAAAAGTGTATAGAAAATAAAAAGAGTAACCCAGGGGGCAAACATCTCCATGAAACCAAGGAAGCAGAAACATCTCTGGGCTGAAAGCAGAGGTGCTTACTAGTGAGCCTGGATTTCTTCTTGAAACTTTCCTTAATAATTACAGATTTACAGGAAGTTGCAAAGAAATGTACAGGGAAGTCTGGTGCACTTGTCACGCAGCCTGCTCCAGTGTTAACATCTTGTATAACTGTAGTACATACTGATGCCAGGAAATTAACACTGGTACGATCCACAGAACTTACACAGCCTTCTGTGGTTATACATAGCCTTGTGTACATGTGTGCATGTGCGTGTGTATAGTGATGTGCAGTTTCGTCACACACGTAGCTTAGTGTAACCATCACCATAATTAAGACACAGAGCTAGAACATCACAACAAGTCTTCCTCATGCTACCCTTTACAGCCACATCTGTCCGTTATTCCCTGTCCCATCCCTAAACCCTGGCAACCACTAACCTGTCTCTATTATTTTATTTCAAGAATGTTATATACAGAGAATCATATAATATGTAACCTTTGAGATTGCCACTTTTACTCAGCATAAGATCCTTGAGGTTCATGCAAGCGGTTACATACATCACTAGTTCGTTCCTTCTTATTGGAGAATAATATTCGAGGTGTGGAGGTACCAGGGTTTATTTAACCATTCATCTGCTGTAGGGCATTATGATGGCTTCCAGGTTTTTTTTATATATGTATAAAGCCATTATGAACACTTGTATATAAATTTTTGTGTAACTATATTTTTAACTTTTATTTATTTATTTATTTAAATTCAGTTTAGTGAACATATACTGTATTATTGGTTTCAGAGGTAGAATTTAGTGATTCATCGGTTGTATATAACGCCCAGTGCTCATTACATCAAGTGCCCTCCTTCATGCCCATCACCCAGTTACCCCATCCCCCCACCGCCCTCCCTTCCAGCAACCCTCAGTTTGTTTCCTATACTCATAAGTTTTTATTTTTCAGGGACAGATGCTCAAGGGTACAACTGCTGAGTTGTGTGGGAAGTCTACTTTTAGGTCTCAAAAGAAACTGCCAAACTGTTTTCTAGAGTGAATGTACTATTTTACATTCCCGCCAACAGTATACGAGTGATACAGTTTCTCCATACCCTTGTCAGCACTGAGTGTTATCATTACGTTCTACTTAAGCCATTATGATAGGTCTGATATCTTTATGCTGTTAATTTGCATCTCCCCCAAAGGTTACTGGTGGTGAACATCTTACCATATGCTTATGTGCCATCTCTATATCCCCTTTGATGAAGTGTCTGTTCATGTCCTTTGCGCATTTTCCAATTGGATCCTTTGTGGGTTTTTTGTTTGTTTTGTTTTTACTGTGGTGTTTGAGAGTTTTTTATGTACTCTATATACGCAAGTCCTTTGTTAGACATATGATTTGCAAATATATTTTCTTCCACAATTGTCTTTTCATCCCCTTTCCAGGGTCTTTCACATAGCAAAAGTTTTAAAATTTGATGATGTCCAATTTTTCCATTTTTCCTTTTTGAAACTGATTTTCAAAAAGCCGTCAGGACAACATCATCCACAAGGGTGTGTCTCCATGTCAAAACCACAGCTCCGTGAAGCTGTTTCATAATTGCAACAGGACGACAGATGGCAATTCCAGTTCCACCGACATTTACTAAGCATCTACTGTGTCTCAGGCACTGCTTTCTGTACTCTGGATTTTTCAGTGAACAAAATAGCATGTGGCACATGCAGAGGAGGGGAGCTAGACAATGAACATAACTAAAAAGTTACATAGTAAGTAAGAGGGTTCTAAGTGCTGTGGGAAGATAAAAAGGAGCAAAGGTGCAGAGCACTGGAGGGGGACGTGTGCAGTATTACGTACGAGTGCAGGTGGCTTTGCTGCAAAGGTGCAACTTAAGCCCACTTGAAGAAGGAGTTATTCAAGCAGATGTTTGGATGGAGGGGACTGCCAGAGCTAAGCCCCAAGGTGGGGGCGCCTGCAGTGTTCATGGAAGAGCAAGAAGGCCAGTGTCTGGAGCAGAGTGGAGCGGGGAGAGGGAGAATAGAAGAGAAGAGGCAAGAGCGGCAGATCATGGGGGGCTCTGAGGCCACTGTGAGGACTTCACTGTGAGTGAAGCAAGTAGCTGTGGGGGTCTGTGGAGCAGCGGGGGTGCAAAGATCTGACTTGGTTTTAACGGGATCACTCTGCTTGCTGTGCTGAGAACAGTTTGAAGGAGGCACGAGCAGAAGCAGGGAGATATGTGGGAGGCCACTGCAGGGATCTGGGACTGAGCTGACGGTGCTTCCACCGGGTGACAGCAGTGGAGACGTGAGAAGTGGTTGAGTTGTGGACACCGTTGAAGGTAAATCCAACGGGCTTTCTGATGAGTTACATATGAGAGAAAGAGGGAGAAGGAAGACTTCAGGGTTGAAGTTAGAACATCAGATAAAAGTAAAAGTTGAAGTTAGAACATCAGATAAAAGTGACCCAGAGTATAGGATGAGAACAGAAAGTTAACAAGAGAGAAAGAGAAAAGAAGATGGAAAGAGTCAACAAAAAATCAGTTCGGCCTTCGTGAGGGGGACGGGGGGACCGGGACAATTTAATGTTGTTCATAAAAATTTTAAATGTATAAATGCTTTGTTCCAACAATTTTTCATTTTTAACGATTTATCCTTCAGAGATACTTGCTCATGTGCAGGGTTATGTGTAAAGGGCTTGCACCACAGAACTGTGATAGAGAAAGGTTGAAACAACCCAACTACCGGCCTGTAGGGGACGGGTTATAGACCATGGTCCATCCAAACTCTAAATACCCATGCCACATGAAACCGAGCGACATAGCTACATAAAGCTCTCCAAGGTCCACTGTTAAGTGAAAAAAGCAAGAGGCAGAATGATATAGGAAGTGGGTAAAGAAGATGCTCTATACGCACACTTACGTACTCACATATGTGTAAATACACGGGAATAGGTCTGGAATGGCGTAGAGGAAGCTTCCGAAAGGAGCAAGGAGTGAGTTTATTCTCTTTATATGTTTAAATAGACATTTAATATTGTTCTAATTCAACACATTTAAAAAGATTGAACTTTATCGAAAGATTTTTTTTTTAGTAGGATTTTCTTTCTTTGAATAAATTAGATTCTTTTTTTAAAAAAATAATTTTTATTTTGTTGAATAAATTAGATTCTTTACTATCTTCCTTAGAGGTCTCGGGAAATCCAGACCCACAGTCTGGGAAACAGCCCTACCTGCCATGGTGAGGGAGTGAGTCTGGTTTAACCAGAGCAAGGGACAGGGTCTGGGACAGCTAAGACCATTCTAGTATAAAAGGTTCTGGAAGGGACCAGCTGTCACCCATTTTGAGAGATAAACCTGAACAGAAGTAGTTCTATCCCCAAATCCTGGATCATTTTGTCCCTTTCTGCCTTATGGTGAGGGCAGCAGAAAGTAGCAGAAAGAGGCAGGACTAGGAATCTAAGGAACTGGGCTCTAGTCTCCACTGACATTTGCCCAGTGTCTCTGAGCTTGTTTCCTCATCTGTGAAATCAGGGACGACAGCTCTGGGGAGATGGGAGCTGTCACTGGAAGCTATCCAGGAGGGCCACCAGCCTATCAGGGCTCTCCAGGCAGGGATCTGCGTCTTTTTGACTCCTGGCCAGGGTGTGCTATGTTGTTAGGATCTCTGGAAATATTATATATATATTTATATAATATTTATATAACATATTTATATAAATATTTATATGATATATATATATATTTTTAAAGATTTTATTTATTTAACAGAGATAGAGACAGCCAGCGAGAGAGGGAACACAAGCAGGGGGAGTGGGAGAGGAAGAAGCAGGCTTCCAGCGGAGGAGCCCGATGTGGGGCTCGATCCTAGAACGCCGGGATCACGCCCTGAGCCTGACGGCAGACGCTTAAGGACTGAGCCACCCAGGCGCCCCTGGAAATATATTTTAAATTAATGTATTTGGTGTAATTCCATGAGGGGTTTTCACAGACAAATCAGAGTAAGTGTTTTGTGAAATCACGTGGGTTTTTTTTTTAAATTGTAAGTTTGGGTGAGAATGTTATTACTGAATCCATTTAGGTTTCTTGTTTTCTTTAAATTCCACTTTCACCTCCATCCCCAGTGACATTTGTTTGCAAGGACACCCAAGGACAGAACGCTAGCAGTATAAGTTTGCCACCTATAGGCGGACATTTTCATTACAATTATTTTCCTGTGACTAGATAAGGGTCTCAAAACCAAAACCAAACCACAACACTGTCACGCACAAAACACCTCCATGGCTTCCACTCCAAGTATACTCTCCATACACCTGCTTTCATTCTTCCCATAAGCATTGCTATGAACTAGGATCACCAGCAATGGTTTTTGTGACTACAGACCCGTCTAACTTTTGCTTTGTGAAAATCTGTCTTACATACTTCATTGTATTTTTTCCCATCTGATCAAGGTAGTTTGGATTTAATAATATAAATGTAGTATTTCTTTAGAAAATTAAAAAAAACAGATTTAGTTCTGTTTAAATTAAAAAAAAAACAGATTTAGGCCTGTTTAGGTCCCTCTGTCCCACTGATGTAATACAAGTAAAAGCGTGGGTGTGTACAGTTATAAACCATCACACATACACTTGAGTAATGCTGGGCAGTGGAGGGAAGAACACAGTCTTGTTTTGCGATATCTGAGCTCCACCTGGTCATGGCCTGATCTCTGAGTATCAGTTTCTACATCTATAGCTAAGTGATTGGACCAGATTTTCTGTGCACTTTCTTCAGGCTCTAATAAGCTAGACTCTGCGGGCTGGAAGTAATTATAAAAGTGATATCTAACATTTATCAAGGCCTATCCTACCTGTCAGGCCCTGGGTGAAAGCACTATCTCATTTGATCGGTGTGACAAGCCTATGAAATAGGTACTACTATTACACACAAGAAAACTGAGCCTTAGAAACAGGAAATGTCTTGTCCCCCAAATTACAACGAAGGAAGCGCTAGGCCCAGCATTTGAACATGGGCAGCCTGACTCCCAAGCCCACTGGAATACCCACGTAAGCGTTGCCCCTTTGGAAGTCTAACCACACATTCCAATCATGCTGCCACGACTATGTTTGAAGAGCTGTTTCAGAAATCACAAATTAGTCCAACCAGCTAGTTGGGCTAATTTGAATCAAACAAGAAAAGCTGGCCTTACCAACATGTGACCACCTCTGAAACAGAGGTGTTAAGATCCATCTCCACCCCACCTATACGGAGCACCTAATTCTCCGTATGGGATGGAGACAAAGACAAGCCCTGTGGGACGGCATGTGCTGTGTGGTAGAGCCGCAGGGACCACGGGGGGGGGGGGGGGGTGGGCAAAAGAGAGCTACCAGCCAGGCCAAAGCATTGGCAGAGGAGGAGTGGGGCGTGGGGAAGACAAGGCGTCCAGGGCGGGAAAGGAGAAAGAGCTGGGGGAGTGCAGGCAGGTTTAGCCAGAGAGGCTGGTTTGTCTCCGGAATCGGTGAGAAGGAATGTTGAAGTGTGCGGGGCCTCGTGGAGGAGGGTGTTGTGAGCCTCACTAGGCAATATGACGTTCCCTCCCAGTAAGGAGGAGCTGCTGAGTGCAGGCGTCTGGGAAGGCCCCGCGTGGATGTTGTCTGATCCTTGACCAGTAACCTCCCCAGGTGATGTCTTTTGCCCCCAAGGCGTCGGCCACGACCCCGTTCCCACGGCTCTCCACGATGCTGGCCTTGCCCCCTCCAGATACTCCCATCTGCATCCACGTGCGCTGACACCTTCACCTCGCAGTTGTTGACTTTAGGGGCCTCAGACATAGCAGGTACCCACAAAACTTATCTGTCCCTCCTGGGTCTCCCATTTCAGTTTATGGCCTCAACATGCTTGAAGCCAATAGGGTTAACCCTCTAAAGGACATACTTGGATCTCCCTGCTTCCCCCTTTGCCAGGTCCCACCAATCACCTGTCATCGGTGCATCTTCCCCAAGCGGAGTACACAGGCTTTAGGGGGGTCAGAAAGACTCGAATTCAAATCCTGACTCCATCATTAGTAGCTGGGAGGCGCTGGCCAAGACACACGATCTAACCGAACCTCATTCTCATCATGTGTAAAATGGGTAAATGAGATCGCGTACGTACCAGAAACTTGCTCAGGGTCTGGTGTGAATCACAAGAGTTATTAAGGCAGAGTGTGTCTTCGATAGTCAGTAAATGTCCATTGGATTGAAGGTTTCTAACAATCTCATGGTAGCTGTGTGCTGGTCATTTTCTATTGGCACCTTCCCTGCCACAGATTCATTCTCTGCCCTTGCAACCCTGCTCTGTGCCCAGGTGCTGAGTCTCCGGAGGGTACCCTAGAAGGAAGCTGGGCTCCCTCCAGCTTCTGGTTGAGTTCAACCAGTAGACCGTCCCTGGGAACGGAGAGAGAAAGGTTAGACTGCTTATCGCCTTGTCCCTGTCCTGGCATGGCTTCAACGTGGTCAGATTCCTCTAGGCTCCCCACTCGGGGTGGGGGGCAGTCCCTCTTCTATAGCTGCAGCTCTCACCAGTGTAGAGACCATCTCTCTCTCCCCTTGCCTTGTAGATCTGGAGGTGGTAAGGGCTTCTCACTCTTGTTAGTCCCGAGGTGCTTTGTCATTCTTTGGGGGTGCCTGTGACCCCGTTCTACTTCTGCACCTCCCCTTCATTAAATTCTTCTCAGCAGACCCTGTGAGCGTGCCCAACTCTTTCTATCAGAGTCTGCCTGGGTCAAGGTGCACATGGCCTTTTGGAACGAACGATCTGGCATTGGCCCTCAGGGTGGATAGAGAGATGGAAGCCATCTGGAGAGAAAGCGTAGACGAGAAACTAGGCTGGAAGAGGCAGTGAGGTGAGGGTGGGAAGGACGGCAGTTGGGCATACACTCTCTGCCGTGTGGAGAGCCTGCCTCTGCTACTGGCTGCATTGTTGACATGCTGCGTATATTCATTGTCCGCTCTGGAAGCCAAATGCTGCTTTTAGAATTGGGGAATAAAAGATAAAGCCGAGGAACTGAACCTCTAACAGACAACCATAGAGCCCTGAAGCCCTAGTCCTGTATTGTTTGCTCTAGCCCTGCCTCACGTCTAGTTGCAGTTGATGTTGTATTTAATTGGGACTATGTAAGTCTTTGTTTCTTCAAATATATACCCTCCATATTCCCATAGCAGTTCACAGACACCCAGATTTACGACTGACTGTGTTAACTTTGAGGGCAAGGACAAGCCATCTGGGTTTGGCTTTCATTCCCTACTCCCCAATCCAGAACCTGCTTACCCTGCTCTGGCTCTGAGGAAGCCCAGTTGGGTGCCTGGGTCGGGGAGCTGGCTGGGATGGGTGTGGATGAAAGTCAAGGGCATTGAATTTTAAGCTGTGGCACAGCGCACGCACCATCCATGGCCAGCGAGCGGGGACAGAAATGGCTCTGAAGCGAGCAGCTTGTGGGAGGGGGGAGAGGAGCCATAGAGGGAAGTGGTGGAGCTCGGCGAGACGTCACAGTGCGCCTGGGAGGAGGGCAGGACTGGCTTTCTTACCCAAACTGCCTCTGTCTCTTAGCCTTTCACGTAATTCTGGCTCTGTAGAGGTACACAATCAGTGTTACGTTGGTAAGTAAAGGACGCGTTTACGCTGTTGAATTGGCCAAGAAATTATTTCCAGAGACATTGGAATATTTTAGTCATCAAAACCAGACATACAGTTTTGAGTTTTGTCTTCTTTTGTTTTGTTTTTTGTTTTTGTTTTTTAAAGATTTTTTAAATTTATTTATTGGACAGAGAGAGACACAGCGAGAGAGGGAACACCAGCAGGGGGAGTGGGAGAGGGAGAAGCAGGCTTCCCGCTGAGCAGGAAGCCCGATGTGGGGCTCGATCCCAGGGTCCTGGGATCATGACCTGAGCTGAAGGCAGACATTTAACGACTGAGCCACCCAGGTGCCCCTGAGTTTTGCCTTCTTGTCTCTTTTAGAGATTAGGGATAGTTGACAACATATGCTCTCATTTGGGCAGGATCTATGATGGGTTTATCATTGAGTTTCCATAGGGCCAAGATTATAGTAGATACAAAATACTTGGGAAGTGGCTTGATCTGAGCAGGCTGGAAAATTACACAAGTCTGTCAGTGCATAGAACTATCCACATCTCACCAGAGATTCCACCATATAATGGTCAACTCTCCCAACACAAATCTGAGATTTGATTAATTTTTTCAAAAAAATTTTTTGAAGATTATTTTAGAGAGAGAGAGTGCAGGGGGAGGGGCAGAGAGAAAGAGAGGGAGAGAATCTTCAAGCAGACTCCCCGTTGAACATGGAGCCCAATGTGGGGCTCCATCCAGGACCCCGAGATCACGACCTGAGCTGAAGTCAAGAGCTGCCGTCCAACCAACTGAGCCACTCAGGTGCCCGAGATTGGATTTAAATAAGACTTTCCTAAGTGAAGCATATTTTCCTTCGGCTTTACTTTGCCTTCCTCCTCCCCCGTTTCTCACGGTAGCAGAAGCGGAACTTGCTCGGGAATACGTGCAGGCACAGCGGGAGCCATGGAACTGTCGGGCCCTGCATGTCCAGCGTGGATTTCCTCCCTTCTCCCTTGTGTTTTCTCTGGCTCTCACCCCTGCGTTTTGGGACTAGGAAATGCATTGTAAAGACTGCCCTAATCGATTCCTGGATTAAAAAGGATGGCCTGTGAATGCTGTGATAATCACAAGAGGAGAGAAAGACCTGCCCCAAGGAAACGCTTTCCTTTTTGTTTTTCATGTTTTGATCTTATGAGCTTTGACTAGGCTCCATTGAAAACAATGGCAACCTCTTCAAAGGGGAATATCAAGCCCTCTGAATGGGCTAATTCTGCTCCAGGTTCCCGCCATCTATCCACCCTTGACTAGCTCCACCAGAAGTCAACAGGTGGTTGTCCAAATATAAATGAAGAGGCTTAACTCTAAAACATCACTGTCTGAGGGGATTTTTAAAAGACTTTACTCTGTGGTTTTGGCAGTGACCATGGGTTTCTTTGCCAGCGTGCAGAGAAATTTGACCTGTGTCACTCAGGAGTTAGGGATTTTCATCACTACTGTCTCCACCGAAGACCTACTCACCCCTACTCTTCCCCAACAAACCAGCAAACTCAAAAATAAGAAGTGGAGAGGATAGATGGAGAGAGAGACGGAAAGACAGAGAGGCTGAGGAGAGAAAGGAAAAGGAAGGGTGCAGCAATGCTTGCTGGGTCTATATTTTATTACCTGATTAAAGTCACATTTATATGTATCAGAAACAGGGTGTTTTGATGTGTGGGTGGAGTGGGAGGAGAGGTGTTTTACAAGCAGATTTCTCTCCATAAAATTTGCTCCGTGCTGACAATACTGTGACGAATTATTAGAGTCATCTATACAAACAATGTCTATTTCAGTTAGTGCCAGTTTCACAGGTGAGGATTGAGAAATAAAGCAACAGGGGGCAGAGGAGGGAAGGACCACAGGGTATAACCTTCTAGTTTATCCTTGATTTTCTTGGGTACTTTCTCTTTCTTTACCTCTTAGGCAGCCAGCCACCAGAGGCAGGCCACATGATCCTGCAGGAAAATACTGACTCCAAGCAAAACCCATTTTCCGAAGCAGATTCTGTGCGTTTCAGAGTGGCCGCACACTTGTCAGTAAAACGCACCCATATAGAATCATCATTACGAATTTAGGGATTCAGCTGAGAATCTAACTTCACATTCTTCATCTTCCTGAGCCAAGATTTTACTTGATCCTAGTTGGAAGAAAAACCTGTCTTCACTTTCCATTTCGGTAAACTATCTTGGGCGTTTAGCAATTCCAAACGACCATTTAAAATGATACCTTTTTCTAATCTAGAGGCACAAAACTTTGATTCTAGGAATTAAAGAATATATACATCAGAGCTCAGCTTATACATATGACATTAATAACTAAGTTATATGAATCAAACAAAAATCCCCAGGTAAACATCAGTGACAAAGGTAAGCACTCACATTAATGGTAGGCCAGCGTGGAGTCCTTCATCCTCCTTCTTGTCCAGGGGACGGAAAAACTGGACCCCCCCCCCCCAGTCCCCAAATATCAGGCTGGTCAAGAAGCGGAACACGGGCCCTTAGAGGCTGTCATCTGAAATGCTCTTTGTAGGCAGGTCCCTGTGCCTCTTCACTTGGAGTTTTCTAAGATGCCTGAGACTCCTCCTCCAAGCGCTTCCCTCCGACATGGCCCAAGGGAGCACACACCCTGTTATAGCCTGATGCCAACTTTAGATGGGCTCGTGACAGCTGACCTCTGTTGAACAGGCACCCCTGGTAGCCTGGGTGACTCCACTGTGTTCCCAAACACCAGGATCCCGTCTCAGCCTGCTGTGCCTGGAGCCTCAGTGTTCCATGGAGCAGGAAAGATGCCCACTGGCTTTCTTTGCGGTTGGATGAAAGGGGCAGCGTGGACCATAGGAGGTATACAGATGCCACGAATGAGCTACAGAGAGCATCATTTCTCTTCCCATACGTACTAGCCTTGATCTTTTCCCAGAATATGGAGAAGTGCTACAGGAACTGAGCAAAAAGCACTTACAAGCATTGGGGGTGTAGAGAGATTTTTCCTCAGCCCTTGTAATGGGATGGCAGAGATTAGCTCTTGATAACCTTGATGGTCACGAACTTTCATAGTAGGCAAATGTCTCCTAATGAGCTTTTAAATTAGAGAGGAGAAGAGACCTGGCTAACCCCCACATGCTGTTGGCATCAGAAACGTGGTAAAGCTTCAATTTAGCACTAATCTTAACAGTTTGTGAATGCCAGAGAATGTTGTAAACAAAAGAATAAGTCTATCAAGAAAATCCACAGTGGCCCTTTTACTAGCTAATTAGTTATATGGGTTCTAGAGAACCAGTTTTCTACATCAGAAATAAAAAGAATGACTGGTCCCAGGTGGAAGGGAAAATAGTATCATCAAGTGGCAAACGTCTAATTAAAACTTTGTGGCAGTGCCTGGCTGGCTCAGTTGGTAGAACACGTGACTCTTGGGGTTGTGAGTTTGAGCCCCACATTGGGTGTAAAGATTACTTAAAACATAAAATCTTAGAAAAAAAAACTTTGTGAAAAGCAGCTAGCAAAAACTACTGCAATTTAGGCTCAAAAAGAAAAGAGAATGACTTTTCATACAGCTGAGTGAACAGACATCTTGAGAAGGAAAACTCCTATTCCAACAGGCCACCATTGTGTAAAACACCTTTCGAATGTCTCTTTGGGAACGGGTTTCAAAATTATTACTCTGGAATCATAATCTCATCTTTTTTTTGACAAAAGCTGTTTTTACCTCGACTGGGTTAATTTTTGGTCATTTCCAAAAATCAAATTCTCTTTCAGAGAACAAATGTTTGTCACCACAGAGGAGAAAGCTACCTCAGGTTCTGAAGAGAATTCTGAGAGGGAGTTTCAAAAACTTGTGGGTAGTAACACTGCATTGTTGAAATAAGCACAGTCTGCCAAGATGATTACTTCGAAGGAAATAATATTTCATTCAAGTGCTATTTGGAATATTAGCCAAAAGTCAGATTGCTTTATACTCATTCCTTGTAAGTTTGAATATTTATAAAACCAGATTCAGGGAAATCATTTTTAACCAAAGAAAGATGGTTGAAATTTGTACAATTCCTTGTAAAATAGAAGAAGATCTTTTCTCTTCCCCCTTTAAAACACACTGGCATGTTAAAAACTGTTTTTTAGGTCCTTAGTGCTTTTGAAAAAGACTTTATATCAACCTGCCACGTCTGCAAGTACTGGCTAAGAAAATCCATTCGTATTTTTCATTCTGTTTCTCTATCTTCCACAACCTATTGCAATCTTTGATCTCTACATTTTAGAGAATTTAACTGATTTTGATTTTCTTGGAATGTCTATCTTGATGATAATTCTCAGGCAGCCAGGACAGTGCGGCCCATTTAGGGCAAAAAAAGATAACAAACCCTAAAAGGAATTAAGGCAAGTCCAAAGTCCTATGAGATTCTATTAATTCTATTTTCAAGATATTCTCTGATAAAAATTTCCAGATATCTATTAGCTGTAGTAACATAGAACAAAAGCGGCCTGAGCTCAAAATCATTTTCCTCATCCTCTCCCAACACTTCTACCATTGTTTCGTCTCTGAAAGTCACACGGACATCTCTGGAACCATTGGAAAATTTTCAAAGCCCCAAAGTTTTCCAAAGTGCTGACTTAGGAAGCTGGATTGCTTGGTGTGCATTTATAGAACTTTTCCACAGGTTTCCTATTCATGTGGTGAAGCAATCAATATGGATGAAGTTATTGTATAAACTCTGATCCTTGCCTCATTATGAAATCACCACCTCAGCTACACATGGATCAAGCACACCTGGGACCTCACAGAGTATTTGCGGGGGGCAGGTGGGATGGAGGGGGGGTGGGTGGTGGTGGTTTCATTGAAATAAAGAGCTTTCATCTCTCAAGGCTTTTACATAATCTCTTTAGAAGCCATTGGGGTAACAAGGCTATTCTCCATGACAGCACGATGATGGGCATAGGATTCGAGGCAGAAAGATTTATGCCCATGGTTGTCTTGGCTGCCCCATCCTCCACCCCAGACTCACTTTTTAAGCCCCAAAGGGCAGAAGACATGGATAGCCACTGTATTCAGTGCCAGCATTTTTCAGGGTCCACATTCCACATGTGAGCTTGAAGCAGCCAATCTTTAAGGTCAGTGTGCTTGGATGGACAATGTGGCCGAACTGAATGCTTTAGGGTCAGGGGTTCAAATCTTGCCTTCACCATATATTGGTTGCATGTCCTTACTTACTTAGTAAGTAAGAGACTTACTTAGCATCTCTGGGTATCTTAACTGCTGAATGAGGAGGAATGCCAGCCTCACGGAATTGCTGACTACTCGAAATAGAAGGGAAATAACATGTGTGAGCACTTGCTTTATACCAAAACACCCCCTGACATTGAATCCCCACAACAGCTCATCACGCAGCTGGGAACCGAGATGCAGTTAAGCCACACAGGTATTAAATAAGTAGTGAAGACGTGGTTCACTACCAGGCCTGCCTGAGTCCAAGCCCGGTGCCTTTTTTGCTACCCCACAGTACTCAGTAAATGTTAATTTCTCTTCAAGAAGATTCCTTAAAGCCAGAGGAAATGGCAATGGGGGCAATGGGGGAGCAGGAGGCTGGGGGATGAAGAGAACCTTCTCTGGAAGGCATTGGTGCTTTATAGGGACGTGCTGGCAAAAGAAAGATGTGTTTTCAAACCCATGTCCTTAATACCAGCCAAGGTCAACCTGAGAACAATTTGCAGTGGAAAATTACACCCGGCAAATTCTGCAGACTGATCCTAATTAGGAGCTAACCTCTCTTATTAGGTGAACTTTTTCTTTATTCCCTCACTGTGGAGAATGGACTGTAATTTGTTAATGAAATAGCATGCTAATGTATGTCATCTTATAATTTGTGGATGATCAAGAGAAAATGTTCTTTAGTTAGAAAAATAGGGCTTTTATTTCCCACTTTTCTTTTTTATTCCTTCAAAATCATTAGTCCTTTAAACATGTTCTTTTGGTCTTATAATAAAGGAGTGGGGGAATGAGACCACCTACTTCTTCCAGAAACTTCTTTCACATCTACCCAATTGTTCAGTCTCATGGATTTACGATTTCAATTCAGCTATTGTTTATTCAGATCCCAGAGGACACTGAATGACACTGTCTGAAGTGGAGGTGACAGCCCAAAGAAACTTGTGACCAAATGAATCAAGGCAGACGCACATGTAGCCAAATGAGAGATAATGGGGGTAAAAATATCCCAGACAGTGCAGATTTATAACCCAGACCTGATGCCATTCCTGGGGTCCCATTTGTTGCTCTGGGCTCTTTTATCTCCTGGGGCCTATGAACAGGGCTGAATAACAGTTATAGAAAGTGCTAGAAGCAGACCAGATGCCCTCATTTCTCCTTGCCATGATGTCTCTCCTTTCTAGTCTACCTCAAGGCTGCTTAAATTCTGGGTGTTGGCTCTTACTTTGGAGGTGGTTAGAAAAGACGTGCTTCTCCTGACAGTATTCTACCAATGGTACTAAGAGGCTAGTCCAGCCTAGGAAAACTCATGGAGTTGTGGCAGGCACTGTGGCACACTTGGGAGTAAAAGATGAAGATGACATGGTGTCTGCCCTGGAGGAAGTGATTCTCCACTGGACTGGATGGACCCACAGATACTTTCAGCATCACAGGCAGGCACAGCAATGAAAGGGGGTGGGATGCAGACAGGGAGGAGGAGGGCTGGGGGGGGGGTGCTTTGCCAGTTCAAGGGGGATGCCTCCCGACTGAGACTTGAGGAGGAGGGAGAGGCTTGCCTGGTGTGGAGACCAGCTGAGCCAAGGTGTGGAGACCAGCTGAGCCAAGGTGTGGAGGTGAGGGCAACATGAGGCAAAAAGCAAGGTGTCAGATTTGAGGCCAGAGGCCACAGGCATGAGACCTGGCGGGGGTTGCTGAGTGTCCATAAGCCCAGAAGATGCAGGGAAGGTTTGTATTAGTTTTCTAGGGCTGTCCTAACAAGGTACCAAGAACTAGGTGACTTAGAACAGAAATACCTTGCCTCACAGTTCTGTTGGCTAGAAGTCTGAAATCCAGGTGTCCACAGGGCCACGCTCCCTCTAAAACCTGTAAGGGAAGGATCCTTTCTTGCTTCTGGAAGCCTCACATGTTCCTTGACTCCAGTCTCTGCCTCCTTCTATACATGCCATCCTTCCGTGTCTCCTCACATTATCTTCCCTCTACGTATGTCTCTGTGTTTGAATTTCCATTTTAATAAGAACAACGGTCATAATGGATTAAGGCCCACCAAAAGGCCCTAATTCTAACTTTTAACTTGATTACTTCTGTAAAGACCCTATTTCCAAACATGCTCAGGTACTGGGGATTAGGACTTCAACATATCTTTTAGGGGGAACACAATTCAACCCATAATAGGAATGTAAGGAGAGAAATCACCTTGAGATGTTTTTGAAGTACGAAAAGCATGACAATAAAACCCCTGCCCCAGAAAAATCCCTAAGTAAATCCCTCATTTCTGACCTAAATAAAACCCTGACTCTGCCCCTGTTTTAATCATCCTTCAATAAAGAATCATCCCTGTGACCATCCACTCAGGTTCATGGTGCTTCGAAGTCTCAAGGGCTGCGGCCATCGGCTGCGCCATTTTCGCATCCTGCAAATACTGTCTAGAGTCTGTGCTGCCCTGAGGAGGGTTTCCTCACGGGCATGAATGGGAAAGTACCCTGTTTCTCACAGAGTTGTCCCTGACAGAGAGGTTTTTCCTTAACCCTCCATGGAACCCCTGTGTCCTCAGACACACAGCTGTCGAATCAGTTTGTAAAGGGAATTCCAAGTGCCACTTTCGGGTTTGTTCCTTTGAAGCCGTTGATAATTTTGAGTTTTCTTCCTTTATCAAAGACATTAAAACAACTCTTTTCAAGGGAAAAATACTGTGTAAGCACCAGGTAAAAGAAAAATCAAATGGTACCAATATTGAACATTTATTAAGTCACTCCTTCCATTCCCTCCTCAGAAGTTACTGCTCATAAATTCATTGTAGAACCTTCCAGAATTATTCTATGGAGAGCCTTGCGTTTTGTTTTGTTTTATTTTTTTTTAGACAATACACATTTAGGTGGGGACATGTTGTTAGAGGAATGGCAGTCTAGCGTGGGAGCTGTAAAATATTCTCCAGCAGGTTCTGTTCGATGCCAGGCACTTTTACCACTGAACCCACTGCCTGAAAAATACCTTTTATTTCCTAGATTTTGTTCTTGCTTTGCTCTCTTTCAGATCAGCTTTCCCACCACAGGAAGGCATTTGTCTGCCTAATGACCTGCAAGCAGGAAGGATATTCTGCAACCCTACTTCGTTCTGCTGACCTTCACTAGACACGTCTCCACCAATCGCTTGGAGAGAAGATGGGACAATGACTGTAGGTGGGTGTCAAGAAGCCTTTAGGAAGTTCACTTCCTTCTGTTAGTATCATTGTCCATATCAGACAGTTCGTTAATCCATTTTTGAAAAATTTATATGTGTTCCACAGATATTTCTCGAACACCTCTAATGTATGAGGCTATGTGCTATGCAGGTGAGGGTGCGGGGTGAACTAGTGTCCCAGGAGAGAGGCTGATGAGCTGGGGGGCAAATAGTGAGAGGGGAGGCAGCATTTCAGGCTGGACGGAAAACACAAGGGACCAGAAAGCCAGGAAGACCACCGGTGGCTGAGTTTTGTCGCCTCTTGTGTTCTGAAGCATCTTTTGGTTGAAGGTTTTGTTTAGTAGGTATTTCTTCAGTTGATGCACACGAGATAAAATATATATATTCTCAGAGAGATACCAATTGCTTCTGAAATGATGCAAAAAATGACGGAATTTTATATGTGATCTTTTTGGGGTTTTCTTGAATAAATCCTAGGTTGTGGTGAAATGGTAACTCAGGTTCTTTGAAAAGTCCGGCGTCCCTTTAAATAGATCCCCCACTCAGTGTGCAGTAAACAGCCATTCAAGGCAGTTCATCAGGGGGTGTTGCTATATTTGCATCTCTCATCAAAACCAGCTTTTCTCTATTCAGTGCTTTTATGTCTCCATGGGGGAGGTGGTTGTGTTGGGGGTAGTTTGTTCCTACAGCTATAGCTAAAACTGGGAGGTGTTGTCTGCAGAATTCTTTCATACCAGAATGTGGTAGGAAATATAAATACGTTTAATACAAATAACCGAGCCTGCCTACAAAAGTGATACATTTGACCAAATATGCTGTATGGCAGGAATAATTTTTGGGGGGGAGAAACAGTTTTTAATGTCAGTTTTAAAAGTCTGTTAATCAAAAATAGAAGGGAACTTTTTTAAAACGTTTGTCTCACCACAAAGCATGCAGGCGTGCTTGTTAACTCGTGATGACATTTTAACCAGTCCTGTTTTGGCAGGAGAGATAATGACAGGGCATATTCCCATTTCTTAGGAGGTTTATAACTTGAGCTTAACTCGTGTGGTGCGGGAGGGGCAACTGCCCCCCTTCCCCCCCCCCCCCCCCCCCCCAGCAGCTCCGTCCAGCAGCCTCGGCTCCGAGCCTGCAGCACCGGGGCTCCGCCGTGTAGTGTAGCTTAACATGACTTTTTTCCTCAGGTGACTTCTAGAGAATCCACCTATGAAGAGATCTCCTCCTGAGGCACAAAGAAGCAGCTGTTGGGAAACACTGCCGTCAAATCTAAGTTTAAAGAAGAGCAGACAAGGGAAAAGCATGCTAACTTAGCTCCTTTTGTCCATAACCAGGAAATCATGAGCCTCCGCTGCCTGTGTCCCTCAGCCTTGGCTGGAGTACGGTTTCATGGCTGCCTCTATTCTAGTCTACAATTTCAACGTCACCTACTTGGATATGTTTCTGTGGAGAAATCCATGGTTTCACCTTGGCAGGTCAAAGTTTGCCCTAAAAATACATAAACATGTCGTGTTCGTTTAGGCAAATCATAAATTCTTTGTGTCTACTTTCTTTCTATTCTTGAACTAAAATCTTAATTTGTACATTGTTTAGCCATGTGCATTTTTATGAATTTAAAGATAATCCAATGAGAAGTAGGAAAAATATTTGTTGCAGCCATTATTTGTAGTAGCAAATACAAATACAAAAGGAAGAAATACAAAAGCCCATCAATGTAAAAATGAATAAGAAACCGTGACATATTCATCCAGTGTAATAAACTACGTCAACATGGATAAATCTCAAAAACAATATAGAGTCTTTTTATCACTAAATCTTGAAAGTGAGATCCCATCACTTCTGCCACATTCTGCTCAGTAGAAGCGAACCTTTAAGTCTGGTCAGCGTCTTTCAAGGGGAGGCAATCGCCCAGGGTGTGAATCCCAGGAGGCAGGGGTTATTGGGAGCTATCTTGGAGGCTTCCCCACAGCAACTGCTATATGTTGCTTTTAGGTATATGTGAAAATCATGTAAAATCATGAACAAAATTATATATTTATATCAGTAATAGTATAAAAACACGTACATGAAAGATAATAGTTCAAGGTAAGGACTAGCTCCGGGATACAAGGGAAAAACAGGTTCGGGGAAAAGGGGTACCAGGATATCAACTACACTTTTTATATTTTATTTCTCTTTGAAAAAGTAAGCATGGAAATTGTTATAATTCAATAGATTTGGGAGACATGCAGAGATATCCATTATGTTAGTTTCTGCATGTTTGATATGTTTGAAACATTTTGTAATAAAAAAGAATGAGCTAAATATGAATAATAAAAACCCTTTCATACTATTTCCTGTGGGCTCAAAGCGTGGGGTTCAGGTCCTTCACAAATGTAGATGTGGGAGATGGGGGAAAGAGAAGGCCTGGCTACTTGGTAACAAGAAGGTGCGGGTGTCACAAAGGGACCTTTAATCAACCCACCAAAAACCTTTTGTGTGTTGTAGGTGCAAAGTCTTGGGCTGAGTTTTGGGGATGTTGACTTACCGTCTCACTCTGAGAAGGCCTGACTCTGACTAATTCAGGAGTATGGATTCTGGTAAGAAAAGTAGTAGAGAAGGATGAGAGAATGGAAATTAGTTCCACTCCATTAAAAAAAGAAAAAATCTTGGAAACAAAGATTTCCAGATACGGCATTTAATAGTTTTTCAAATATATTTTCCATAAAATAAATTAGTAAAATGATCTGATAAGTTTTCTATTTAGAATGTTTACTTTGGGCTCTACAGTATTCTGACTGCATAGTGTGTTGTCCTGAATTTTTAATTAACATTTTAAGTGTCATTTGGTTTTCTTGTAATTTTTCATCTTTGATTCAAGATACTTGACTCTGTAAAAATAACATCTTTTTAAATTGTGGCAAAAAACACTTAACACTTACTATCTAACCATTTTTAAGTATAAAGTTCAGGGTTATCAAGTACATTCATATAGTTATGCAACCATCACCACCATCCATCTCCTAAGTTTGTTTTATTTTGCAAGACTGAAACTCTATACCTATTAACTCTACACTACCCCATTCCCCCAGCCCTTGGCAGTCACCATCTTGCTTTCTGTCTCTGTAAATTTGACTACTCTAGGTACCTCACATAAGTGAAATCACTCAGTATTTGTCTTTTCATGACTGTCTTATTTAACTTTGTATTATGTCCTCAAGGTTGATTCATGTTGTAGTATATGTTAAAATTTCCTTCCTTTTTTAAGGCTGTATAATATTTCATTATATGTACATACACATTTTGCTTATCCATTCTTCTGTTCATGGACACTTGGGTTGCTTCCATGTTTTAGCTGCTGCGAATAGTGCTGCTATGAACACGGACACACAAATATTTCTTTGAGGCCCTGCTTTCAAGTCTTTTGGGTATAAACCAGAGTGGATCGTAATTCCATTTTTATTATTTTGGGGGAACTTCCATACTATTTTTTCCACCATTTTACATTTCCACCAACAGTGCATAAAGATCCCAATTCCTCCACATGCTTACCAACACTTTAGTTTCTGTTATTTTAGTCTATTTGTTATGAGATGGTATCCCATTGTGGTTTTGATTTTCATTTCTCTAGTGATTAGTGATGTTGAGCATCTTTCTATGTGTTTATTGGCTACTTGTGTAGCTCCATGGGGGAAATGTCTGTTCCTTTGCCCACTTTTTGAATCAGGTTGTTTTTTGTTGTTGTTGAGTTTTAGGAGTTGTCTATATTTTGTGGATATTGATCCCTTTTCAGATATATGATTTGTAAATATTTTCTACCATTCTGTGGGTTGCCTTTTTATTGTTAATAGTGTCTTTTGAACCACAAAAGTTTTTAATTTTCATGAAGTCCCATTTGTCTATGTTTTCTTTTGTTGCCTGTGTCCTTAGTGTCATACCCAAGAAATCGTTGCCAAGTCCAATGCAAGACATTTGACTTTTTTTTTTTTTTTAGATTTTATTTATTTATTTGACAGAGATAGAGACAGCCAGCGAGAGAGGGAACACAAGCAGGGGGAGTGGGAGAGGAAGAAGCAGGCTCCTAGCAGAGGAGCCTGATGTGGGGCTCGATCCCATAACGCTGGGATCACGCCCTGAGCCGAAGGCAGATGCTTAACCGCTGTGCCACCCAGGCGCCCCAAGACATTTGACTTTTAATTACAGTTGCCACTTCTCTTTCCCTCACTGTTCACCAGGGTGGAACAGATCTCATTTCTCTGTCTACTGAACTTATAAAACATGTATGTAATTACAGCTTGGGTGTACTTTCCATTTTTCATTTTAACACCTCATCATTGTTACATTATCTTTATCTGATTTTATTAAAAACATTTTTGTTCTGAAGAATTTTCCCAGGTATTTTATTACTGTAATTGGTATCATCTTCCTGAATCTCTTTTTAGCTGTTCTCTAGCATATTAAAGGGATGTATTTCTGTTCTGATTGCTGATTCATGGATTTGTTGGAATGCACAAGCAGATTGCATCTCTGTGAACAGTTAGTTATTTTAAATATGTCAGAATTGTCCCTAGAAGATTTCCTAAATAAAAGCTGATTCCAATCAATTTACTTAAATTCATTCTGAATTACCTCAGACTCTGTCTTTAACACATTCAATATTTATGCAATGCGTCCTCATGAGTGTCTCAGATATATTGTTTGGGGATAGGATGAAGCATCCAAAAATAATTAACACAGTGGGCAAAGATAACGAAATGACAAAACTGAAATAGAAGATGCAAATGTAAAACCATTTTTAGCACGAAAAGTATCAATCGAGAGTAAATCTTTCTTGCCTGGAGAGCTGCAAATAGCAGCAGGACCAATGTTTATGAGATGCAGCATTTTGCAAGATGGACAGAAGCCAGGATCATCACTGTGGTATATTATATGATCTGGGTACAGTTATGTTTCTATAATTGATTGGAATTGTCCACGGAGAATGTTCTTTGCTGCAATCCAAGGATTTCTTCAATGTTTCAGTTTCTCCAAAGGCCACTTGAAGGGTAATGTGTTTTTAGAGGAATGCATTTTTCTAAAGTATCAGAAAATAAGATTGAGGTTTTACTAAGATGTCTATATTATTCTTATGGCTTCTGCTAAAAACAGCACTATTTGAAGCCAGCAGCATGTTTTTTTTCCTCCTTAGTTTTGGCTAGAATTAGGTTTCAGAAGTTGGATAAAATGGTGTAAAAATAGTTACTTCTGAAAGAAAAACCAAATATTTGCTTTTAAAATGAAAGGGTTTAGGTTTTTACTGAATATACTCAAATTGATTTTCACGCTTATACAAGCATGGGGGCAACACAACTCCCAGGAAGACTGGGCGGAGTGGGTATTGCTTTGCAATGTTAGGGAAAGAACACAAACGCTTTTAAGGAAATTTTAGAACTTGCTTTAAAATATCTCACTCTCGGTGCAATGGACCTTGCACCCAAATCCTCGGTGAAAGTGTGAGGCACCCCCACACTGTTGCTTTCAAAACCTGTTCTGCTTCCAGAATAGCCCGTTTCTACTGACTTGGACATCAGATATGACTCTTGGCAAGATTACGAAGGGGTGATGTTTATCTTCAAAAACCAGAAGGGGTAGAAATGAGGCAGTCAGACCTATCTTTCATTATCTGGGGCCTCTATGTACCATTCACTATTCCACCAAAGCACGTTCCCAGAAAGCATTTTCAGAAAAGGTCCACTGAAGGAATCCCCGTTCCCATGTATGCTGAGCTACAACTGAAATGGTGCATGCATTTGAATACTGTAGGACAAAGGGATAGAACAAGAGTGAATCCCTCTCTGAGCACAGAGATTTTATTGTTTTTTGGTGGGGTAGCAATGGTGGGGTGGGCTCTTAGCCTCTATGCCCACTGACATAAAATCAATGCTGAAGATGAGTTTATTTACAGTTTATCACCTTAGACTTTCATTTACCTTTTATTTACTCTTGACAGCTCTTTATCATTTTCTAAGCATTTTCACATAAATGATTCATTAAGTGGAATTGATAAAACACTTGCTGTACCAGACACTGTGTATACAACAAGGAAATTCGCTGCCCTTCTTACCACCACGGAGCCAACCACTACAAGGGGACGCCTAGGCAGGTATTTCCTCTGTTTTGTAGGTGAGAAATGGAAACAGAAGAGTTGATCAGATATATTGTTCTAAACCTTCCAATATATGCTTGGGTCACCAAATACAACACAGGGGTAAGGTAGCATTACAGAAACTTAATTAAAAAAAAAAAAGAAAGAAAGAAATGCAAACCAAAGAATGCAAACTGGTTCTTCTGATACAAGCCCAGCTTTTCTTTTTAATACATACCTATTCCTTCCAGATCCCTGCTGAAACTGTGTTGTAATAGGAAATAGAGCATCTTTTCTGATAATGCCCAGCTGAAGTAACACTGTTAAGAAGCACATTCCTGGTATACCACCCATTTGTTTTGGTATTGTAATGAGACAAGCTTATTTAAAAGCTTAATTGAAGTCATTACCATTCTGTTAGAACAGCTATTAGACACTTTCATGTAGTATCAATTTTAGATATTTGAAGAACTATGCAATGATTTGTTTCCAGTGTCATCTGGAGATTGATGGAGAGATAACTATAATGTTGGAGCAGATAATGTTTGATTAATGAAGATCTCTGATGGTAGCCTGCTTATTCATTATTTTGTAATTGTGCTGTGAAGTTTTTTTTTTTTTTTTTTGCCCCAATCCAAACTTTCTCTTCTGTAATTTACACCCATTTTGTTTTTTGCTGGTCCACCATGGTATTTTGTTTTTAATAACCCTTGCATCAATTTGACTAAAAAGCTGTCACAAACCTAGACTTACACATCCAAATCGGTTTACCCTTTTAGACTATCACTTTTGGAAAACACTCACCAATCCTGATGTATTGCCATGAAGAACATTTTTGGAATCTCCCTTTTCTGATTGTCTTTGGTGTTGATTTATAAGCCATGAAAAAAGCAGTTTCATTTTTATGGCAGTCAGCATTACTCAGTGTTAGCCTTTTCACTTGCAGGAATTATGTGGTTATTTCAGAAGCTCCATTCCCTCCTGAGTGGTTGGTGTTTTTGAGGCCACTGGCAAATATGGGCCCGATTAGCTGTAGGGAGTTCTAAAACTGGCTAGCTCAGCCCTTCACATCCTGCAAAGTGCAGTCTTCTGATTCCAAGATCTATCAGGGTTGAAAGCTCTGGAGTAAAATTCATCTTAGATCAGTCCTACAATCCTCAAATCATTAAAAACTGTTTTCATTATGACTTGGAATCAAAAGGTGCAATCATTCAAGGTAACTATCTGTTTTCAATAGACAGGCACAGCGTCTATGTAGTTTAACAAGTCCAAATAAAATCAAGGTAACAAGTAAGGAAACATGGGTTTGGGGATTCAAAGATCTTTTAATGACAAGGCGGTGCTGTGATTCTTCTGCTAACCAAATATGGATTTGCAGTTAATCATCTTCTCCAGGACCTCTCTATAATGAGAGAGGTTAACATTAATTTACGGATACAGTATTACTCATGAAACTTTAATCATGTGCATTTTAGAAATATTTTCCAAATTACAGGCTAGTTGAAGAATAACAATAAAAATTTAAGTATCCATTCAGATGTGGCTGTCTGGACCTAAAGCTTGACCTTGGGTAAGACTGGATCCAACCCCTGACTAGGACCCCAAGATCCATCTCAAATTGACATACGAGACTTGAGAAGTTTCAAGCAAGGTGGAATCCCTGAAATCTGTAGAAGTCTCACATTTGAAGCATTTTATTTTCCAGGGGTCGTACAGAATGCTCATGATGAAAAGTGAAAGAGCTGAGGCTGATGTTGTGGGAATAACTTTCTAGACATCACTACAACCATTCTCCATTACTTAGAATCAGGCTTCCTGGACAACCTGGAATCAATAATTATTCTTAGAATTTTTGAGGACCTTAAAATAATATAACTTGAACTCATTAAACTACACATTTTTATCTCCTCGTTTTGCTTAGATTTAGAATTTAGATTTCTGAAAGCAGAAAAAGAAAGCTAATCTAAGGGCTCAAAACATATCTTGGAAGCCAAGTTCTTTTATATTTACTAATACTCAATCTGAAGATTGAAAACTTACTTCAGGTTTTTCTTTTTACTTTTTAAAATGTTTATTTATTTTAGAGAGAGAGAGAGAGAGAGAGAGTGCACAAGTGAGCAGAGGGACAGAGGGCAATGCGGGATTCAATCTCATGACCCTGAGATCATGACCTGAGCGAAAATCAAGTCAGATACTTAACCGACTGAATCACCAAGGTGTCCCTAGATTTTTCTTTTTAAAGAAGCTGGGTTGTGAAATAATCTTTGCCTACTTGGTTTGGATTATTTCTGAAAGAGAGAAGGCACGAAGTTATTATCAGTTCATATTCTTCAAGCACATGGGAGTTCTTGTTTGGGGATCCTTTCATTGTGAGTAGTTAGCAGTAGTGATGGAGGAATGAAAGACTTCTGGTGAGAGAAGACAGTACAACCTCAGGCTGAAAAGGTTTTATGATAATTTTGAAGTTTTAAAATAACTATAATATCCAAGATCCATTGCTTCATAAAAATATTTCATTCCTTTTCTCCATAAATAATAAGTCATCATGACAATAACAGTACCAACTAACCTAAGTTTCCCTTTCCTCTGTGGGGATGTTATCAGACGTTCAGGTAAGCACCCTGCTCTGGGTGAATCCGGGAGAGTAGTTGCAATCTCTAGTACAGGTGTCAATGGAGGTGCGTGTGCTGTATTTTAGAATCCATGTGTCTTCATGTTCATTTAGTCATTCAGCAAGTATTTATTAAACAGCTACCACGTGCCAGGTAATGTTATACGTCCTGATAACGTAACCAGGCACGAGAGCAACACAAATCCCAGCCTTCCTGACTTAGGAGAGAGTAACAATAAACAAATATTTCTGTGGTGATAAGAATAATGGAGAAAAACAAGAAAGGAAGATGGGGAGGACTGGTGGGCTTGGGTGGTGTTGCCATTTAAACAAAGATGGCTAGACCTGTGGGCGTCTGGCGAAACAGCTGTTGAGACTGAAGGAGTAAGAGCAAAGGTCGTGCATGATGTTCACCAATAGCAAGGTGGCCACTGTGGCTGGGGCCGAGTGAGCAAGAGGGAGAGTGAGGAGATGAGGTCAGGGGGAGTTAGGGGAGGAGGCACAGACCATGCAGTACCTTGTAGGCACTGTGAAGAGTTTGGCTTTTCTTCTGATGGAAAGGCGTTGGAAGATTTTGAGCAAAGCAGGCTCATCACCAGACTTAAACGTGTCAAAAGGATGTTTGTTGTGGAGTGAAAATACCATAAGGGGCAAGAGTCGCGGCAGGGAGGCCGGGCAAAAGGATGCGGTGTGGCTGAGGGTGGTAGTAGTAAAGATGGTTGGATTCTGGATAGATTTTAAAGGTAAAGCTGAATGGGTTTGCGGGCAGATTAGGTGTGGGTTGGGAGAAAAGGGGAGTCGGAATGACTCCAAGGTTTTGGTCTGAGCAACTGCAGGTGTGTGTGGAGAGCGTGCTTGGGGAGTGATGTGCAGTTTTCTAAGGCTACTGACTTAGTTTACTAGAAGGAAAAACGTGAGGAGGAGGATCTGTCTTGTAGATTTTCACTCTGTTGCATCATCTGTGTAGGCGATGGTAAGAGAAAACAGGTCATTTTTGGTGACTAAATATTGCATCGCTGTATCCTCTTCCCATCAAAGAGCTGACCATGGAATTTGGGAAGTATAGACAGAGAATGGTTCCTTATCCATGTCAACTCATTGTTGAGGCTGAAGGTCCTGCATTCTTGTGTTGGGGCAATAGGGATGTGGGATTGTTTCTGACACTTGAATTTCAATTGTGCCTAAATGTAACTAGAGACAAGAGGACCTGTTTGCAAGAGAACTGGTATCCACTTTGTCCTGAGGGAGAACAGGGATAAGACTGAGGAACAACCCAAATATTTTTGGGAGCATGGGTGAGGAATTTTAGCTTCAGTTCAATGGTGGTAATGTATGTGTAAGGAAAATGTATGTGCAGGGGAAAATGTTGGAAGGAAACAGACGTTTTCTGATTCTTACCAACTAATGTCCACCCTATCACTACACACTTCATCTCATTAGACCTTTGCCAAGCGAAGTCTGCAGAACTTACTGCCTCTCCTTTCTCATTGCCCACTCAGGCCTTACCTTCTGCAGTCTAAGCTTCCTCCGTCCCCATTTTGCTGAAATTACTCTCTTAACAATCATTAATGACCTACCACCCACAAAGCCAGAACTCTTGATTTGGTTCTTACTTCCTAGGCTTCTTATATTTAGTACACATGACCCACCATAGGCACAGATGCATGCCTTCCCACACTCCTGGCTAGCTCATGTCTCCACTTCTCCGTTCCACTCTCAGAATGTCCATTGTCATAATCTTCTGTGGTGACCTGCCAGGGAATTGTACTGTCTTACACATAAGATTTGCTGTCCTTACTCTCTAACTCAAGATCATTCCAGATTTTTCCATCCTTCTTGCCTATTGATTCCTTTCATGTTTCTGAAAGAGCGGGCCAACTGGACATCCTAGGCGGGGTTCTCAGAGCCTTTGTTAATGCTGATCTACCTGCAATGTTCTTTCCTCTCTGCTTTCACAATTCTAACCGTCTTCAAATCCCAGCCTACATATCGTTTCATTTTTTTGTAAGAATAATATCTCACTGCTGCAGTTACTTTTATTATATCTACCTCTTCTTTTCATCACCAGGCTGCCTTAAGGGCAGGATATGTCTCTGATTCACGTGGGTATCAGAGTACTCAACATACTACCTAGAACGAGTATCTGACTGGCATTTCAATTATTTGAACTTGATGAAATCCAGAGGAATATAAAATGGAATATGAAATTAGTCTGATTATGTTGGCACATGCCCTGTTAGAACGCACACTTAACACTAACATTTTGGTTGAGTTATGAGCGAGAATAAAGTCATGGACAAATAGCGTTCATCACTCACTGAGATGGCATGTTTCCATCCAAGCACACCTTGCCTCACTAGTGTCTTCTGTGCCTTATTGCAAACTAATCACTCTTAATTTTAGAGTTTAATCAGTCACGTTATTTTTCCCTCTCTGAGGGACAGAACAGAAATTCTTTCTTATTGCTTCTATGTCCTGTGTCACATGTCCAGTGAAGTAGATTCCTACCTCCCCAAACCTGCATGGTCTCTCAACACAAAGGAGTGATGCTGAGAAACATGAAGACAATGAGACGGTTTCTCCTCAGCTTCCTGCAGAGACTGATGACCATTTGTCCACAACCTTTCATTTTCATTTAATTCCACTAAAACGGGGGTTAAGGTATAAACTTCAATTAGGAAATAAACCACCACAGGAAAAGCAGAAATAACCCTTTATGTGGAGTAAATTTCTGAGACAAGAGCCCTTCAGACGCCTCGTACCCACTGGACTTCAGTGTCTTCCCATTCATCACTCAGATTTAATTTTGTAGAGTGCATGCCTGTCTCCCCACCCCACTTTTATTCATTCTTACTTTATTATTATTATTGTTCAGCCTGGACAAGAAGGCACACAAAAGCAATATATTCCAGTTTATGAAAAACTTTTAAATTCTAGTACTTGAGGTGTTTACATTGGAAAGTGTTTTAAAATAATTCATTACAGGACCAGGAACAACTGAAATTACTTTCCAAGGATAGAATTTCATTCTGTATATTATATAGACATTGGATTCGAACAACATTTTAGTGTTTGAAAAAAGTATTTTTTGTGATGGAAACCGAATGGACATAGAGATACTTCCTTATCACAAGTGGAAACCTACCTGGAGGGGTTGGAAATGTTCTGTGTTTGCCTCAGACCTGTCTTGGAAGGCATAAAGATGACGAATTGTACTGTGTGGTCTGTCCCTGTTACAATACGAATTAGACTGTACTTCTCTCTAAATAAATACATCGGAAAGAGAACGGAAGTGAAGTCTTGAAGTAGAGGTCATGAAAAGAAGAGTAAGGGGGAATAAAGGGGAAGGAAGCAGGAGAGAGAACTCAATCAAGCTTGTCTTGAAGTGGCACTCTAAATATTTTATTTCCACCAGTTACAGTATCTACATTTTCTAAGATCAGTATATTCTGTTTTCTTTATCATCATTGGGCTCTGCAATATAATTTTACATCATATATTATTAACATTTTTGACTATAAGAAATTCTTGAAACTACATATGATCAAAGTATAAATCTTGCTAACGACCCACATTATGTGCCTCCATACAGATTTATCGTATGTGTTTTATGCTGCAGGGTTAGAAATCTGTTACAACAAATCCTAACACTGCCACGCCTCAGTGTAGTTTTCCTTAGAAAAAAAGAAACCAGCATTCTTGTAAACATTACACTGTGAGATACAAAATTTGATGTGTAATTCTTAAATCTCATCTCAATATACACGAGGTTCTCCCACATGCGTGTTCATTGCACATATCAAGAAACCCATGAAGTCAACACTATAAAAGGCAACATTTGTGAAAAGGCACCGCAGTTAGCTTTGTGTTGCTGGAGTCAATACTGCGGCCGCTGTCGATTTCCTGGGTGTCTTGAGGTCAGAAGTTGATTCCACCAAGGCAAACATCAAATAATTTGGCTTTGTTAGATGAATGAACAGTCAGACTTCTTAACCACTTCTCTCACATGGACTGTTCAGGTCAGGTTACTTCACTTTCAGGTCAGTCAAGGCCTCGGAGACCTCCTCGTTGACCTGTGCGGAAATGCTCGCTGGTGTGACGTTGAGATGAATGTCATACTGCTGGTCCAGGCCAAGGTAGCAGTCGCTCATGAGATACAGTGTGTAGATATACCTAAAACATAAAAACAGAACAAAGCGTGAAACCACAGTCATCTTCAGTTCTTTCAGAACTTTGGTGGTGAGATTCTGCTTACCTTCCAGGTAGTTCAGGGGTATAAAAAGAAATGGAAACAACGTGATGATTTCGAACATATCCTACTCTTTTCAAAGCGATGAGTTCTCTCTTATCCACTTCTCCTAATATCAAAAACCATCCTTCATCTTTTAATTTGGGAAATCGGGGGGTAACTGCGTGGCTGTCTTGCTTTCCCTGTAAACCAGAAAAAGAGAGAAACCATTAATAATGTCTAGACTGTCTATGCCCCTTGGTTGTGGTTAAAAGGCTAAGTTGTTTCCTTGAAGGCCGTAACTCTACACGGTTCAGTATGTCTATCTGGGATGTTTTAAATTTTCTAGCTTGGTGTCTTTGATACGCTATCACCTACCATTTTTCAGGACCCTTGAAGCACATTATAGATACAACTTTGTGGCTATAAGCACCACGGTATTGGGCTCAGTTAGAACAGAAAGCTCCGAATCTTAATATCAAATTAGTAAATTCTCACATCATTCTTATAAGTGATATTAATACCCCATTTGCAGATGAACGGATTGAGATATAATCATGTTAACCAAATCGTCCAAAGCCTTGTTCACAAGAAACTGATACCTAGGGGAAAAAAGACAATCAAAACTAGACCCTGGACCTCAAGATAATAAGTACTATATAATATAAATACCTTCCCTCAACCCAAGAATAAAACTCACATAAAAAAACATATATTCTAATATGGCAATATTAAAAAATCCTTTCTTTGAGGAATGGGAAATTGTAAGCCAAGCGATTTGTAAAATACATTAATCACCACAATCCAAGAACCTACATCACCATAATGGCAGCACTTGAAGTCTTTACTTTAGATAGATTTTATGAAATACGAGATTATTTTAGTGATTCTTTAAGACAATGACATTACGGCAAAAAATTTACTAATAATGACACGCTCTCAATCAGAGATCATTAAATATTCTAGAGGGAGATGCTGCACTTAAGACATTTTAAAAGAGAAGTCTGAGAGCAATGCATTTTTACAGCATTTAGAAACAAATTGAGAGCTTTTCTAGTATGATTAAATCTAATTTTTAAGTAGTAATAGTAAGGTAGAAAAATCTTAGTTTTTCCCCCATGATTTTATCTATATGATTATTACTATTTTTTTTGTAAGTTGGGATAAATTAGGTCATCCAAAAATGCTCATATTAAGACCTCTGAAACACCAGAAGCCAATCAGTTCGTACTTAAACTGGCTGATTTTTAGAATCAGATATTAGATGTGATGGGACCCGAAGGCACAGTGCTAAAAAGATGTAACGACAGAAAGCTCCTGACCATTCTGTGTTTGAAACAGAGTGGACAGTACTCATGAACAATAACCTCAATCCTGAGGGCTTACTTGATTTTATTTATTTACTTTTTAAATTTAAATTCAATTAGCAAACATATAGTAGTACATCATTAATTTCTGATGTAGTGTTCAATGACTCATTAGTTGCGTATAACATCCAGTGCTCATCGCATCACGTGCCCTCCTTAATCTGAGGGCTTATTTTAGATATGGGAATGCCCCTGACGGCACGGGGTGAAACAGAAGACAAATTCTTTCTTATTTCAATTATTGTGGTACTAAAAACCAATCTGCCCACATGCTCTGTACTAATATTCTTAGAGGGCCAAATGTTTAAGTTTCTGTGTCATAGGTAACAGAAAAGACCAGAGTAATTTAAAATGAACGTGTTGTAAATTTGTGGCCTGTATGAACACGGACAAAGCTCTCTCGTGTGCATTCTAGTGAAGGAAGCATGAAGATGTGGCAACCGAGGCAGAGAAAAGCTTTAGTGTCTTATTCAAACTCACAGAGCTGAGTGGGAAAGCTTTGCCCTCCTTTGCACCTAGCTACATGTGGTTTCTATGTACCAAAGTGTCCCTGGGAAGTGCTAATCTAACCTTAATGTCCTTAAAAATCATTTGGGGTGCTGGGTACAAGTACAGATTTTGAGATTTCTCCCCCTGAGATTCTGACGCAGCCAGTCTGATAAGTAGGGCCAGAGAATTGGTACTCCAAATTCCGGGAAATTCTGCAGGGCTGAGGAGACAGACGGGAGGAGAACGGTACTCCAGGCAATGTATTATTATGTAAGGTGCATCTTCTGGGGCTGAAAAATGGCACATGAGGAGAACCGACTGGTTCCAGAAGACTGACTCTCACTGCTTAAGGCCAGTTGAGAAAGCAGGATTCGTGAATGACACGGACACATTAGTAATATAAAAGATATGCGTGGTGGGGCATGCCGGGATCTGGTGTGAAGCATTTGAGAATGGAAACCAAACACTATACCTTGTGGGACCCAAAGTGGACTCTCTGCAAGCTGACTTGAAGCACATACTCTTGATCAGCATGCAATCTGATCCACCTGTTGTCATTTCGTTTGTCTGCAGTCAGAGTTGTGATAGAGAGTTCATCATGTCCCTCCACTGAGTCATCCCACCAGCCTTTGACACTTAAGCCAACATCTATCACTGGCAAGCGGGATAAGAAATTCCATGCCTGGATATAAAACAGAAGAAAACATAATAAAGGAAGGGTTAATGTGAAATGCAGTGATTTAGAAACTGTGCTTTGAAAAAAACCAACCTCTTTGTTTTGAGATTCATTCTAGATTCGGTGCAGTTATAAGAAATAATACAGAGAGATCCTGTGCACCATTTCCCCAGTTTCCCCCAATGGCAGCATTTTTCAACATACACTATTAATACAGGATATTGACACTGACACAATCCACAGTTCTTATTCAGATTTCCCAATTTTTTTTGTACTCATTTGTTTGTGGGTAAAAATAGTGTGTTTTTAATCTCTGTAGTTTAAAGTCCTTTTTTTTTTTTTTTTAAAGATTTTATTTATTTATTTGACAGAGAGAGACAGCCAGCGAGAGAGGGAACACAAGCAGGGGGAGTGGGAGAGGAAGAAGCAGGCTCCCAGCAGAGGAGCCTGATGTGGGGCTCGATCCCATAACGCCGGGATCACGCCCTGAGCCGAAGGCAGACGCTTAACGACTGCGCCACCCAGGCGCCCCTGAAGTCCTTTTAAAAGCAACTAAAAAAGTATGAATCATTCACTAAACTTGTCATGTGACTCCTTCACTGTAAATCCCGCCTAGATAGTGTGTGGCTATTGACTATACTAACCCATAAGTCTAAAAGCCGTTTGTTTTTGAGCTGGTTTGCTTTAGAGAAGCATCTGGTCTAACACGTATGTCACGTACATGACTTCTAAGGCAGAGAGCATTACTGGGGAGATAAAGACAACTTGAAAAAACATTGTGATGCATTGTTGATGTCGCTCAGCATCATTCATCGACTACTTACTGTACAAAATGATTTTTTGGTCCATACTCCAAATTTATTCTGAAAGGAGAACATTTCTAAATGTTTGTATATCACAAGGAACCCTGTAAGTCTAGGGTCCTTCTAGAAATAAATATGTATTTTCGGCATTATACTGAGAATACCAATTAAAATGATACATACTCAAGGGACAGAAAACATTTTACCAATTTTATTCTTGCTCTTTAAATTGAAAGACATTTTGAGAAATCAGTATACATAAAGCAAGTGCTGATCAAGAACAAATGAATTTCTAAGTCTACAGAAAGGATGTAACAAAATAAACTTAATGTTATCACATAACTTATTGTCACCTTTTCCTAACATTTATAATTATTTAGAGTATCACTATCAGCCAAGAAAACTTCTCAATATATTGGTTGGTTTTATCAGTTGTTACCTTCTAAGTTAATTTTTAAAAGAGCATGAATACTTTAATTTTGTATTTTCTTTTTTTTCTTAACTATATACCATAGATTTCCTTATAGACTTTGATGTTCTGTTTGCTAAGATTTTAGTGCTGCCTAGTATACCTAATTGAAATGAAGTAACTGATGAATCAAACTACCTCTTAGGAATTTAAAAAATGTAAATCTAATGCAGATTTTCAATCCACCTACAATCCTATAACTTGTCTTGTGAATCTGAAATTATGTCTGGAGTAGATCTTGAAATAGTCAAGCTACAGAATGGTCTACACTGTGCTTCAAGGTAACAGATGGCCTATCCCTTGCTAGAACCAATAGTCACTGAGTAGAGAAGCTATACCACTTGATGTTCTAAGCCTGGCCAGAGTGGAAAAGTGATCAAGGGCACACTTAAATACACAATTTCTGTAAAGCATTTAATTTGTGAGACAACGTAAGTAACATTTACCACACGAAGCAAGACTTCATCTTTCTTTACTTGTACTATTAAATTAGTTACCAAAAGATGTTTTCAGTTATTACAACTCGTTGGGATTTTACTTTACAAGGCACCTAAAAGTCAGATCTGGTTTATATATTTATGTGATCTTTTTGGTAGCACTTGATATTATTATTTTTCATCCTTGTTGTGTACACATATATTTGTTGGGTGTGTGTATACACACACACACACACATATAAAAAACATAAGCTATTTTTAAAGAAACTGCTAAGACATTTCAATACCAGCCAAACATATTTATCTGAGGATTAATCTTCATCTATTGAATCAGGCAAGAGCACTGCCATGCATACAATTATTTAATTAGCAGCCAAATCCTCTGCCAGTCAGCAGCCGTTCCAGGCATACTGATGGGGTAGAAGATGCAAATCTCACAGTCGTACTGCTTTTTCTCATTACTACTGCAATTAGCACTTAAATTGATGCTTTAAACATACTAATTTCTGGAATAATTCAGGATTTGTATGTTACCTGGGATCGCCTCACTGCAGAGCCGACACCAGATTGCTCTGCAAATTGAAGCACTTTTGAGCCAAATAACCATCATCATATCAGACTGAGCCAATTTGCATTTGGTTTTAAAGATAACAGAATGGCAATTTATGCAAATAAATTAAGTAAGTTTACTTCTGAGTTCTCCCTGAACTAATTATAACAATGTTCTAATTTTTCATCACATCTAAAACTTGGCTTGAAATCAGTGTATGTTAGGCTAGAAATTTGTTGTTGCTAACAGAAGCCTTGTTTTGGTTTAAATATATTGTTTTTATTCATAATTTTGATGGTAATTTAGTTAGAAAGGTAGGCACTTATTATGAATATTTAAGTTGTTTTTTGTGCCAATTTTGAGTTCAACAGAAATTGAACAATCAGACTTTAATGCCTGTAATACTTATTTCTAAGTTGCTCAAAACTAAGTTCCACTGGAAAAAAAAGAATGACATGGCTTAGAAGTTTTTTTAATACCTGCATTTGCAAGTCAACATGTTAATTATGTTATAAATCCTGAATGTTTGACATATTTAGGGTAAAACACCTTAAGACTTGAAAGTCTATATATGCCAAATATTTCTGGCGTCGTTCATTCATATTTTTGGCCTTTCCAAAGACGGTTTGGAGAGATGACCTATGTTGTCTTTTACAACATAGACTTAGCTTTCTAAGTTATATGGTATACAAATAAGAAGTTTACTTAAAGAAATACTTTAGAATCTAGGAACAATAAAGTGATTAAAATAAAGGGGGAGGGTATAAGAACGTAGCTGAGGGAATTGCATGAAAATCTACCCAACTGAAATTTATACCCAAGTGGGTAATGCAGCCTAGTTAGTGATGGACAAGCTACTGTAGGCCTTTCTAAGCTGGTTTAATGGCATTATACTGAATCAACTTCCAATAATGCCAATCCTACTGCTAATTATTGTTACTGTAATTATTTTTAATATTATTATTGAACTCTGTTCTATATTGGGAATTGCATAAAGCAGTTGACATAATAATATCCTGCTTAATTTTCACAAAACTTCATGAGACAGGTATGATGTGTCCATGTTCATGACCAAGTAAATGGCAGACAGAATTCAAACCCAGGTGAGTCTGACTCGAAAACCAATGCTTTAAGTTAGAAAACTCTTGGTATAATTTCCTGGACAGAATAAGGAAGCTTTGAAACATAGAAACAATGGCCTGACCTGCTTCATTTTTACAGCTGGTAGCTCATTTTCCATCATGGAACTGAATACATGGTCTTTCCCTCCGCAGGCATGGATCAGTTCAGGAAGGCAATCGATGAGACCATGGCCCCCACCACGTACACCCTTTATACCTGGGCTCCATTTCCTGAGAAATAATATCAACATTAATCAACTAATTCTTTCATGGTGCAAATGAGAATTCCTGACAATGGTGGTTTACCAAATGAGGACAGTTTTTTAAAATTAAGACTACTATTCAACTTTTTAAAGGCCATTATCATTAAGTTTCAAAATCAGCCAGCATTCTCTAATGTATCAATCCAGGCAGTAAGGCTATTAGGACATACGGTATGTAAATCAAATGTGAGCTCAGTAACACTCAGGGTTTACAGGTAGGGGTGAGTGTCTATAGGAAGGCACTAATGTATACCGGTGCTTCCATGTGGATAAGGCGCTGAACTGGAGCCCTGGTATGTCTTTTTAATGGATGTAGGCAGGTGTCTCTAATATAATTATTTGAATAAAGTTTTCATTTTAAGTTGTTGGGAACATACAATCAAAAGTACATTTTGGGAATCTTTGAGATTTATATACCACAATAGTGCCAGAGCCCCAAGAACAGTCCACCTAAATATTACCCTCTATTTCCTGTTTATATAGCAAGAAGAAAAATACAATTGAAATGATATAAATATAGTGCTTTTCAGGGTGACAGCAAAGAACTGGATCAAGTCTCCTAGACCCCAAGCAGCTTTCCATAACAGATCTGCATGCAGCGTTGCAACAGTACCCTTATGTACCTACTTTACTGTTGAAACCCAACTCCTGTAACTTTTAGTACCGTATTGGAAGGGTTCCTGAAACTGAGCTGCAGACATGAGGTGTCTGCTTTCCCCTCATGCCACCTGCTGCTGGTGAGGCTCACTCTCTGAATGTGCCTTTTAGTTTCCAGGACATCCCATGGTGGGGACTCAAGCACCATGGAAATAACTGCCTTGGAACCCAGTACACTTGAGTCCAACTGCGGGACTTTCTGAGGAGGTCCCCGTGTGTGTGAGGTTCTGGGTGGCATCTGTATCTAGATGACTCAATGAATGCCCCCCTTAGTCCAGCTGACAAGAGGAAGTGGGTACTTGGTGGGAGCCTTCAGTCAGACCGTTCTGTTTGTCTACATGACTGTCAACAAACATTTTAGCTGCCAAGTATCTCTCAACTGATGTGAAACACTGGTGTGAAACCAACACTTTCATTTAAACACTGCCAACCTTACTTGTAAAACGTACTGTTCTTTTCCTTGCTAAAATATTTGCAGCTATGTATACAGGACCTAGAGGTTAAATAGTCTGACGATAATATAAACCCTTCTTTTTAGTACAGGTTCTATCTTGAGCTGATAGTATATGTAACTATCCCGTTTTGGACATTTTGTAGATGTACAATTTACTTTTGACCACGGATTTCAGATCCCTCAAATCCACTGTGCAATAAGAGAAACTGGTAATTTATTTTGATTTAGATCACAAAGCACTTTCATAACATCTTTTAAGATAAAGGCTGATATTGTAAAGGAATAAATGCAGTTAAAGTAGAAATGTATGTAATGCTGCAAATAGAAAGCAAGAGTAGGTTAAAATGAATTGTGATTCAGCTTGTGGTAGATGAACAAATTCTAACTGAGACCCTTATATCACTAGGCCACGCCTCCCTCTGGGAAACAGGCATTTTCACTGTAAAGAATCAATATCCTAGGCAAAACATGAAATTCAAGTGACCCCACAGGTAAAGAAAATATTATTTTTGAAATTAAAAAAAGCCAATTAAATTGAAAATTCCAACTATTACTTGAAAACGTGAAGATGGTGGTGTTCTATGTTTGGTACTGAAAGAAGAGAAGAGTCCTTTAACCATCGACCCTGGATCACCATCTGAACCAGATTGGTGATATTCAGGGCAGTCACCAGCCAGCCCTGGTTTGCAGCCACATCCAGCATTGCCTGAACAGGGAAAAAAAAAATGCACATATTATAAGAATACCATGGCACTTGCCTTCTCCACTGGGGATCTCATGTTAACCTTAACAGAAAACAAACGAACATAAAATAAGCATTATACCTCTAAATTACTATAATCAAAATGAAAACCAGAAAGTAAACCACAGCTGGATTGGAAGGAATGAACCAAAACTCCCAATAGCATTTGTTCCACATTACTTCCTATAAAGTGCCAAATATTTAGTTTTTTTAGGGTAGCAAATATAGCCAGGTTATACTGGGAACCAGTAATAAAACAAAGAGAAAAACTCAGTGTACTTTATGAACAAATACCCATATAATTCACTGTATCAAAAGCATTAGAAGCTGCATCTAAAGAGTAAATCTCAGGAAGTCTTTTCCAAATTTAATATCAATAATGGTAAGGCAATAAGTTTTCTTGCCAAAAATTTATTTTCCCCCCAAAGCAGGCTGAAGACAGAGCCCTGGTTTTCAATAAAAATAATACACTACATACTTACAAATGGGGCAACTGCCAGTGGTCCAAGCGGAATGATGAGAAGCTATTCATATTAGTCTATACATTTAATCTAATGTTTTATGGACAAACAAACGGCTGCATTTGCTTAAGGCAAAACTAAACAGTGAAATCTTATTTAAACAAAGGAGAAGTTTACACAGGCAAAGCTATTTCAATTAAATTAGATTCTGGAGAATGCTGACTGAAAGACACATAAGTTAATATCATGATCTGAGGCAGCTACTTACACAATTTGAGGAGTGTACTCTCTTGTTTTGGGGAAAGGAAGATATGAAGATAAGAGATATGAGATATACCTAGTAAATGCTGAAAATGATAGTACAATGGTAAACAGCTCATCACCAACAAAATATTTATGAATTGTATAAATCTATTAGAACATTTTTGGAAATAATTTTTAAGGCATATTATGCTAGCAAAATTAATTTGTCATACTTCTTAGTACTAAGGCAGACATATTTTCCTTCTAAGTTTTGAATTTCCTATTCTGTGTCCTCTAATTTAACAAAAAGTAAAATTGTTTAAAAAAACATCTGGCTAAACTAATCTGTTGTCTTTTACATGCATTACAGGGAAATGGATCAACATTTCTGGCTATCATGATTAATGTGATGAAATGGTCAAACTGGGTTTTAGCACCCACGAGTCTACCATATATGATAAAGCCTCATACTGGAATAACAGATATATTTATATGTGTGCATATCAATGTGTAGACATGTATGAATGTACATGTTTATCAATCTAGGGAAAATCTGCTTCCATTCTTCCCATTTCTCTGCACAGCTGATTAAAATTATTTGCCTTTCTTTGAAGTATATGAAACAAAAAGATCACGATAAAAAAAAGCGCATCAGTTCGTAAGTCACAACTCTTGAGTTCTGTAAGGCAAGAGAAAAGAAAAAAGAAATGAATAATCATACCTAATGTGGTACTGTAATGGTGTTAGAAGTTGTAATGTGGGGGTAACTATGGTGATTTTACTTGTGATTTTACATTATAACTTGACTGGAAATAAATTCCAGACCAAAAGCTCACATACAAGAAGAGCTGGATGGATGGACCATATGTTTTTAACTTTGAAGTTTTCATGATGAAGTTGAAAGATTTCATAAAATTTATGAGCGTTCCCCACAATTTTTCATTGTATCATCCAGATGTGAAAATGTAAAAAATCATGCAAATTGATTGCTTACATGAAGTAAATGAAAAGCCATGTCATGAATTGAAAACTATTATTTCTCTTGTTTTAATTTAGAGAAAACGCAGGTAGGGAGACCAAGAATCTGGGATGAAAAAGTTTTGCAACTACCCAAATGTAGTGAATGAAATGTTGCTCTCTGCTCAATCACTCCCTAGTCCGGTCTGTTTTCTATGCTCCCCTCCCCCACGCCCATCACTGTCTTAGTGCAGACCTTCATCAACTCTCACCTGGAATAATATAACTACCCCTCTATTTTCATTCTCATCTAATGTTTCTTCAATCCATATTTTATATGGTTACCAGAGTAAATTATTGGGGAGGCGACATGGATCATCTCATGCTCAAATTTCTTCAATGGTTTTGCACCATGTGGAGGACAAAGCTAGCACTTCTCTGCACGACAATTTTGGTCTGTGATCTAGCTGGCCCTAGCTTTTTACTCTGGCCCCTTCCTCCCTGTACTCCTAATATAGCAATACTAAATTACTGCTATTTCTCCACATTTGCCCTTGCTCCTAAGGTTCTCTTTTTGTAAATCCTGCTCTGTTTACCTGGGAAATTCCAATTCATCCTTCAAGTCTAGCTCAAATGCTACTTCTTACTGTAAAGTCTCCCTGATTCTTCCAGATGGACTATAGATATTTCTTTCTTTTCGTGTGAGTCTGCTGCTCTTGACACATGCCACCATTAACCTATTGTGATTCTTTGTTCATACATGTGCCGTTTAAAGTATAGATTTCTTGAATGGCAAGAATCTAGAAATATTCTGCTAACTCCAGCCCAGTGCACTCAAGAAATATTAGTTTTCTGAGGAATATTGGTAAAAATCCAGTTATAACCATGATAACAACATTTTGCCTAAGTTATTGCACACTCGCCGAAGAAAAAAATTCCAAGCTTTTAGTGTCAAATAGACACAGAGTTGAGTCCTAATTTTGTCCCACTTACTATGTGAATCTGGGGAAATCTCTTAACCCTACTCTGTTGGACTTCTCATTTATAGAAGGGGTATTATAGCTCCTTATAGGGGTGCTATGAGGGTACGATGAGATAATGTACTACGTAAGGTATCTAATATACTGCCTGGAACACAGTAAATCTTAACAAACAGGGGCCTATTTCTAAAGTTTTTCTATGATATGATGAACACCCTAAAATAGTCCATTCTTTCTAACAGGGATTTCCTTTGGGCCTTTTGGTGTTGACTTCTGCACTCAGTAGTACAGGGCTTTGAGGAGCAGATGCATGGAAGAGGCAAACAGTTCATCAGGAGAGGTGTCCAAATACAAGAAAGCCAGGGGAAAAGGCTGACGACAGTCCCTGAGGCTTAGGGCAAACTGGAGGATGTGGGCTTGGATCTCAGTGTGAGTGGGCAAGCCCGTGTTGCTGTTCAGAGGTACATACCTAAAGAAGCTAAGGCCAGGGGATGGTCCGGTAAATGGACTTGAGGGTCCTGATAGCCTGTACTGACATACCTCTGCATGACTGAGCCAAGGATGGATTCCCTGTGTCTGTCTTTTACAGCAGTCTTCCTCATAGGTAAAGGCTAATAAGGTTTCTGCTCCTCCCCAGAGTAAAGCTGACTTTGGTAGCAGCTAGAGATCATGGCTCCATTCCCCAACTTACCTCAAAGTCCCTTACAGAGATTTTTTTTTTATTTTAATATTTTTTATTATATTATGTTAGTCACCATACAGTACATCCCTGGTTTCTGATGTAAAGTTCGATGATTCATTAGTTGCGTATAACACCCAGTGCACCATGCAATACGTGCCCTCCTTACTACCCATCACCACTCTATCCCTTTTCCCCACCCCCTCCCCTCCCTTACAGAGATCTAATGCTCAAAAACAAAGGTGGTTTTTAGTACATTGAGGAGATACAACTCTGGACATTCTTTACCAGCTTAGCATAACATTAGGCAAACACTTCATCCCCCTTTACCTCACATCCACTTTCTACTTGGCACACTACTTACAGGGCAAAACTGGGATGATTCTAAGTATAAGGGAAAAATGGACAGACACTGACTCTGTGTACGAAACTTTCTGCGACCAAGTTGGCACGAACTTCAGTTGACTGATGATTGAGAATTCTTTGCCATTTCCAGTTGTGACAAAATGGAAATATAATTTCTAGCACTGTATTCATTTATAAAATTATGCTACAATTAAAACCTTATCATAATTAATAGAAACTGTCGAACTGTCATTTATTTACAGGACAGCAGGTGTTGAGTTTGGTTTTTAATACATTTTAACTGAGGTGCCACTAGGAAGCCAGGTGAGAAGTCCAGGTTAAAACTCAAGAATTTCTGAAGTATTTGGCTTTATGCCAAGGTAAAACGACAACAAAACCACAAACTACAAAAATCGACCCCACCCCTTGCTCCTAAAACCACAAAAAAATTAGAGTTTAGAAAATGGATGCTTTCCTGGAAAAACTTTTTAGGCTCTAGGAGTCCTAGAGCCAAAGGCATGCTTTATATCTTGAATAGAACTCATGTCCTGAACATTTATTTTGAATCAATTTCAAGAATTCCCTAAGCATATCAGGCTTGGTCTTAGCATTTAAAAAATTCAACCACATTTTCATGATGGTGTAACTACTTCTGCAAAGGACGGATTTATCAAATCTAGAGCTATTTTCTTTTTTTTTTTCTTAAAGATTTATTTATTTATTTGACAGAGAGAGAGACAGCCAGCGAGAGAGGGAACACAAGCAGGGGGAGTGGGAGAGGGAGAAGCAGGCTCCCAGCGGAGGAGCCTGATGCGGGGCTCAATCCCAGAACGCTGGGATCACGCCCTGAGCCGAAGGCAGACGCTTAATGACTGAGCTACCCAGGCGCCCCTAGAGCTATTTTCTTGTCTTCTGCTACTGTAGATTATACTTAAAAATGCAAGTTTGACAACATATCTCTGTCTTATGGCAAATAAAACTTCATTCAATTATTAAAAGTCCCAAACAGTAAATTATATAAAGTCAAGCTGTAGAGACAGTATCATATATGGTATGAGTAAAATACTTGTATAATAGTGCACAGACTGTAATACACTTTCATAAATAGCTCACCCTTCATCCAGAACAATACCAAGTATGAGGCAGGCATTAGTACCATCCTCCTTTCATAGATGGAGAAACGGAAGCTCACAGGTGTTCAGTGGCTATGTAATCACACCAGTCAAAAGTGAAATTAAGACTTGGTCTTGGTTTTCTAATCAATCACCTGTGTTCATTACACAATATTCCATTATCTTTGAGTGATTTACATTGACCTTGGCTTGTTTTTTTTTAAATTAAATTAAATTTTTGTATTTTAAGTAGGCTCTACACCCAATGTGGGGCTTGAACTCATGACCTTGAGATTTAGAGTCACGTGCTCTACTGACTGAGCCAGCCAGGTGCCCCTACCCTGTCTTATTTCAAGAAGGATTTAAAGTGGCTCACATCTAACCCTTTCCCCCTACATAACAGAAACATACAAACTCCAGACAAAATAATTAGGCATTTAATCAATTACTGTGTCTGTATGAATTTTATCAATACAATTCTCAAAAACTTAAAATTTTTAAATTAATTTGAATCCATCATCTGGTTATAAGTACATCTTAATATTTGATAGGCAGGCATTATATATCTTTGGGAATCCAACTGAATTCTGGATTTAAACAAGTCAAGGGTAATACAAGAACTTTGAGTACTGTGACTTAATTAAAGTCAACTTCATTGGAAGGAAACAGAATTACTGATCATCAAAGGAAAAGCTATCATTTGATATACACCAGGAAGTATTAAGATGAGGCTCTAAGCCCATTATTTAAAATTTTCTAAATTTAGTTTGAAAAGTCTGTGCATTAGTCCTCAGTGTCATCAAGACTCTGCGGCTGTAGAGTGCATGTATGCTGTGGGACAGATGATCAGCCAGCTCCTCTACCCACAGCCCCCTCGGCATTCTGACTTATTCCCTCTCTTCTTCCTCCCTTTATCCTTTCCTCTCTTTGAGGAACTTTTTCTCTTTATCCTCACATCTCCTGCGAGTCATCCTTGTGTATCTAGTGGTAGTGAAGGGATTGCAACAACCACATGAAAATAAGATTACGACAAATGTTGAAATGGCTAGATAATGTTGCTACTTCTGTTCAAATCAGATGCCATAAAGATAATACACTGACAGAGTTTAAGAGAAAGATTTATTTAAGGTCTTGAATGAGAGAAAAAGATTTTCATTAACTTATAGCAGTCAAGTGACTACTTATGGAATGTCATGAGAATGCAAAATACTATGGAAAGATCATCAGAAACAATGAAAGTCTGTGAAACTCACAGCCAAGAGGAGTCTAAGGACATGACAACTAAACGTGATGTGGTATCTTGAATGGGATCCTAGAAAAGGAAAAGGACATTAAGTACACTAAAGAATTCTAAGTATGGACTTTCGTTAATAATAATGTATCAATATGATTCATTAATTGTGACAAATGTACTTTATTAATGTAAGGTGCTAATAATAGAGGAAAACCGGGTGTGGGATGAGTAGGCCCTCTCTGAACTCTCTTTGCAACTTTTCTGTAAATCTAAAAGTGTTCTAAAATACCAAGTTTGTTAAAAAAAAAAAAACACCTATGGAAATTCATCCAAAGCAGCTTGTTAAAACATTAGTTGTTAGACATCTGCTAGAAAATGTACTATGTAGTTCAAGGGCTCCCAGACGTTTTACAATGATGGGAAAACCTGAAAAAAAAAAGCTTTCTTGACAGAAAGGCATACTCCTTTAAAGGTTCAGGTCAGTCGCCAGTAATGATACAGTATTTTGTCAATAATTAAAATGCTATAAGTACATTTATAAGACTCTTTTTCAATAGCAACAGTTGTTCACTGTAACTTTCTCCTGAACTTTTACCCCCAGAAGGTTAGCATTCAGGAAGCTCAGCTGCTGTCTAACAAACTTAATTAATCAAAAAGTCATTTCCGAGCTGTAACTATGAGTAAAAGCGCTTCAAGTGTGCTAGCAAGCCTACAAGTTAATCAAAATGCTAATGCAGTACAAATTAAAGTTGTGATTAACATTTCACAGTAGCTGCTTAAGTGAGTTGATCACACAAATGGGTTAAGCATTACTCATTTCCTATAGCCCCAACCGGGAAAAGGGTTGTTATGTGGGTATAGGAGAGGAGCTGGGGGTAGAAGGATCCTTCATAATAGCATCACATCATCAATCAACCATCACCAAATTGTCATACAAAAGCTTTCAGGTAGAGTCACCCAGGGGGAAATAGCCTTCCAAATTATATTATAGTCCTTGAAGGGAGATTGCCTATAAATCCACAAGAATAAGTAAAGGTGTTTAACACCTCAAAATCCAAACATTTGTGTTAGTTTTGGAAATGCTACATGCATCAGCTCCATGTTGTTTCTTGGGGGAGGGGAATGGTACCTTGTTATAAGTGTTGTTTCCCGTGTTCTACTGAGGAATTAAAATGTATCTTTGATACATGAAAAAATAACTACTAACCGGATAATGATTCTAGTTTTTATTTTAATTCCAGTATGGTTAACACATGGTGTTATATTAATTTCAGATGCACAATACAGTGATTCAACTGGATGGTAATTCTGCACCACAGTGTGGATCTTTGCATTTGGAAGAATAATCATTCAGGATTAAGTTTATTTAGATTTATATGCTATTAAATAGTCATCCATTAATAAAACTTCATCAGGCTTCCATGGCAAGATCTGAGCTCCTGGCAGTCTTGCCAGGAAAGCAGCCTGAATTAGACTTCCCTGGCTCCATGAATTTGATAAGGTCACACTAATGTTTACAATAAACAGACTACATTTGTTGGTAGACAATACAGATTTGGCAGATAATCTCAAAAACATTGTGAGAATCCACACATAAACAAATCTCCCTTTTCAATCCTCTCCTAATAAAGAACTAGAAAGGAAAAAGTGAAATATTTATTCATTTCATTCACCATGATACACTGAAATGTACTACATGCCAAGAATTATGCCCAGGTCACCTTGTCAGTGACATTATAAATGGTTATTGATAAGGTTCCAGCCTACTTTGGATGATGCAAAATCCTCTAAATATATGCCTATAGTATTAATATTCCTTGAAACATATCCATAAAACAGATATATTTAAAACTCAATAGTGTAATTTTCATTTTAGGATCCTTTAAAGACTTGAGTTGCAGCAATTAACTATTTTTTTTAACTTCTTTAGATTATAGATCGCTAATTATGTATAATCCAATTTGGAAGTCTAGAAATTATTTACTTATAATCCACCCATCTTTTCTCAAAATGATCTGAAGCAGCTTTCTGAAGTCTATTGTGCTGTACTGTCCACTTAAAGATAAGCTTTTCACTTGGTCTAATTATAAGCATTTAAAAGTATGAAAGGATTCTAAGAATATACAGAAGATTTTAGCTACCATTTGCTATATCAAAACATTTTTGACAAGTATTGGATTAAGGATTTGACCAAGTACTTCTTTTGTTAAGCTTAGCAATACCTGGCCTATTTTCACTGCTAACTGTATTTGACTCTACAATTCTAAAACTTGTTCACTTAATTGACACTGACATTCTTCAATACATTGACGAGCCACTGAACATGTGCTTAGTGCACCCATAGGTAAATACTCCTCAAAGGTTACATTAGTCTTGCTCCATGGCAGTTTTATCTACTGCCCTCATCAAATATTTCTATGCTTTTTAATCTACTACAAACGGAAATCATTTGTTAATGGAAATATAGACCCAGCCAAAGTCATAGTATTTCTCAGTTAAAAGAATAAGTCAATGAAAAATATTTGCATCATTGCATCGCCTTTTCCCTTATCCGATTCTTTTCTGTTCTCAGACTCAAACATGTGCACACATATATATCTTAAGTTTATCGATTCAAATCTCTTAAAAATAGACTGAAAATTTTCAGAATAGCTGTGGGTTACAGAAAAAATATAATACTGATTATTTGAAATGTAATGCACTTTATCAGAAATAGTTTACAAAGATGTCAAATTATTGTTTGAAGTTTGGGCTAAATAACAGTTTCACCAATAAACTTTTAGAGATTTGTTTTTGCAAATTTAAGAAGGTTCTCTGACTGAAGAAAAGTATAAATACCTATTCAATTCACATATTTCCTCCCCTTTACTTTTGACTTGCGCCATTTATGACAATTGATAAAGCCCTATTAGAACATGTTAGATGGTAACTAGACTATTGTGAGCATTCTGCAATGTATACATATGTCAAATCACCGTTTTGTACACCTGAAACTAATATAATACTGTATGTTAATTATAGCACAACTAAGAAAAAAATTCTAAAAAGACCCAAAGGAACAAAAAGCATGTTAACATGAATTTGAGGGGCATATGAGCTACATATTATCTCCTGTGTGCAAGGGAAGAAAGGCTGAACACAGTAGTTCCAAAAGACCTGGGCATGAAGGAAAATAAAGTGAAATGGCAGCTCCTACATTTAAGTTAGATGCAAGAATTTATAAAGCAGTGGAAACTTATCTGCCAGAACATAGGTTTAAGGTACTGAATCACCTAGATTATTATCAAAGCAGGTCCCCTGGTTTACCTTTGCCTATTTCCATTAGGACAATGGAACATGAATTCAATCTATATAAACATGTGCCTTGCTTGGTATGCAGAATATACAGAATATAGAACTTTGCACTCTTCCTCAATAGTAAAGAGGAGATGTCTGCTATCTTTTGGGGTGTTGGTAGCTCTGTAGCTTGGGGCAAGGAATCGCTGAGATTGCCTATCGCTGCCAGAAGTTTGAAATTTTTCAAAAAGAATTGGTGTGATGGACAAAGGCTGCCTTCAGGGGAGCCCGATTAGTTGGTGGTGATTAACCAGTGAAAGAAGCCAAGAACCTAACCTAAGCAGTGTAGGCAAACTCTGAAGAATGAAAGAGAAGCATAAAATGTGTGTATGTGTGTTTTAATAGTAAATCTATGCATCGGTTTTTCTAGTATGCATATACTACATTACAGGGTTATTTTGTAATTATGATAGCATTTCTCTTTCCCTTGACGGTTATATCAGTAATCTGATCTTTCCTCCATTATTTCCAATTTTTGTAGTTTTAGGGGAGAATGTGTGGAAGTAAATGGTTAATTCATTGGTGTATCTAGAATAATATAAAAACCTTGAGAAAGAGCATAAGCAGTTGATATAAAAAGACAAATAGGCTATTTAACTGGACACTGTAGAGTAATATAAAACAATTACAAATATCAACCAGATCAACAAGTTGCTCTTAGAAACTGGTTAAAGTAACTATAGATTGTTGAAGGCAACTAGAATAAATAAATGGAGGTGATCTGAGTATACATTAAAAGGAAGTGATGAATTAAAAATATTATTCATGGCCTAGTGGGAATTCTTGGTTTTAAAAAAAAGTGGAAATTCCTGCGAAGTCCTCATATTTTAAAACAAATTCTGACTAGACCATGAGCACAATTTTTAAATCCGTCCTTATAGGACAAAGGGAACCCGGTGAGATATACCTTTCTTACATATACTAACCTATGCTGAAAACTTTTTCTTTTTGATGTGATCTTGGGAAAACTACTTAGTGTTCATCTGTAAAATGAGCATAACTGTATTACTTCATTAGATTATTATAACAAATGCAATGCAAAACAAGTCGAACAGAGACTGGTACAAAGGAAAGTTCTCAAAAACTGTTCAGCACTATCATTGTTAATGATGGTCTGTCTTTTGGGCCATCGTTACATAGTGGTTTTTGGTGTGGGGTGCAGGGATAGTGCACAATTCTCCAAATAATTCTGGTCAAATTTGGTATTTACGTACATTAACTCCATTAAATTTGGAAACAAAGGTCTCCAGATAACCTTTCTAATCAACCTACAGTCACATGTCTGTGTGTGTGTGTGTTCTTCTTTCATAACAGAATCATCTTATAGTCTTTAAAGGCACTCATGCTAAATCTTTTAAAATAAATATTAAAATGCGCACAGATATTTTGATCTATTAAATTTACACTGCAGCAGCATGAGCCAACAGGTCAATCTATTTTCTACCACAGCTGAAAGAAACTTTCCTAAATAACCCAGCAACCTGACCGCACAATCGCTCTTCCAAGCACATAGCCCTCTCGTTCTCAGCTCACTGAGTCAGCTCCTCCAGCCTTGGTTTCCCTTTTTCCATGAAATACGTGAAAGCACTCAATTACTGGGAAGTTTTGCTATAAATACCAAACAGGAGGTAGTGGGAGTGACTAAGATATAAACCTGTACCCTTATACTACTTGGCTCACTATTGTATTTAGATAGTTTTCATTTAAATGGATGGAAAACTGCCTGAACCAATACTTTTTAAGGCTGACAATATCCGCGTTATCAAATGAGAAAAATAGGGTACAATAATAAAACTGTCAATCAGCCTCAGAACATTTTACCAACTCTTGATTCTCTCCCCAAAATTTCCATTGGCAACGCTCATATTCTTTTCTCTCCCTGGCTTTTCTGCTTTTAGCACAATCTTACAAATTGCAGGAATGAGAGGATTTAGGATACAAAGCTGGTTGCTATCTCTTTACAACAAAGTTTTTTTACCAGGCAGGTTCTGAAAAGCCAACTCAACATTTAAGACAATCATAACTAATAATTTATAATAAAGAAAATTCCACCACAATATCTGACTACAGAGGAGTCATTATATAAACTATGACTTTCACAGGAAGGAATATAGTGCTTTCATTAGAAATTATGCTGAAAAAAACATTTAGTGTTAAAGAATATTTAATGTTATAAATTATTAGGTTAAAAAGTTTATAAAATAACATGATAAAAATATGCAAAAGAAAAAACTGAGAGAGCAAGTATGTATATGTATAAATATACAAAGAAAAAGAGCTTTTGAGCTTCCGTGGACAAAAAAGAACAAAACACAATTATTGTACTCAAGCTAGCAAATTTGGGTTTTGTAGGAAAAAGGGTTAATAATTCTAAAAAGACATCAGGAGTATGCTAGGATTGAGGAAATAGTAATTTGTTTTGACTAATGAGAGCCAAGTTTTTCATTGATGGAGAAAGGAGTTATAAATTTAAGAAGAGTGAAATGAACTTTTTGGTATTGGACTGGAATTGGAGAGGTATTGGAAATGAACTCATGGTTTTGTAAACACAAATGTTTTCACACACATATATATGTATACCTTGAGATAAGTAGATACACAAATGGATATGGATGTCTGTCTATGCGTACTTATATTTCCTAGCTTTGTCCAGTGAGTGGACCTAGAGGCAAAGATACCCAGGTAGTGATAGAGTCAACAAGCTTCCAGATTAGTTCTCTAAACTATTCTCTGATAAAAATAACCAGGGCTCTTTGGAAACACAGCTGATTCCAGGGCTAGGGCAGGGAAAGGTACAAGACAGAAGATTGCAAGGTGATGTTAAAATAATAATGTGGGCATGTCAAAGGGATACAGGAGCCAGTGTGAGAGGCCCCAGTGGTTGATGCTGAGATAATCTGTGCAGCAAAATAAATAATGATAGAAATGGATTTTACCCAGTAGAATAAAACAAACACTCATAACTATATAAATAAATAAGTGAATAAACTAAATAGAGAAGAACAAGTTCTTCCTTCCAGTAGAATTCTAGGAAAAACGGAAACAGAAAATCAGAATAGTAATAATTTCTTCAGACAAAATTCAACTGGATGCTGAAAATAACATGCGAAAGTATAAGAAACAGGATATTTGCATAATCTCAAATCTCAAAGCATCTCCCCACAGAATACCTATTAATTACAAAAGGCAAAGAAGTAACTACAGTGGAGTAGTGTAACTACAGTGAATATATATATTCAATCTAAGTATGAGGAAACATTAGGCAAACCCAAATTGAGGGACAGTTCTATAAAGTAACCGGTCAATACTCTTCAAAAGTGCCAAGATCATGAAAGTCAAGGAGACTAAGGAGACATGACTACTAAAAGCAATGTGGATTTCTTCAACAAAGCAGGAAAGAACTTCCAACGGCAAAAGACAGTAACTTCAGCAAATGGTGTTGGGAAACATGGAAAGCAATAAGCTCCAAAGGAATGAAACCTGCCCACTTTCTTATACCATATACACAAATAAATTTAAAATGGATTAAAGACCTAAATGTAAAACCTGAAACCATAAAAATCCTAGAGGTGAGCACAGGCAGTAACTTCTCTGACATCGACCACAGTATCTTTTTTCTAGATAGGTTCCCTGAGACAAGGAAAACAAAAGCAAAAATAAACTATTGGGACTACATCAAAATAAAAAGCTTCTGTATAGTGAAGGAAACAATAATAAATCAAAAAGGCAATATACAGAATGGCAGAAGATATTTGCAAGTGACATATCCAATAAAGGATTAGTATCCAAAATATATAAAGAACTTATATAAATCAATACCCCCAAAACAAGTAATCCAATTAAAAATGGGCAGAAGACACGAACAGACATTTTTTCAAAGAAAACACAGAGATGGCCAACGAACACAAGAAAAGATGCTCATGATCACTATCATCAGGGAAATTCAAATCAAAACTACAATGCAGTATCACCTTAAACCTGTTAGAATGGTTAAAATCAACAACACAAGAAACAACAGGTGTTGGTGAGGAAGTGGAGAAAAAGTAACCCTCTTGCACTGTTGATGTAGGAATACAAACCGGTGGAGCCACTGTGGAAAACAGTATGGAGGTTCCTCAAAATGTTAAAAATAGAACTACCCTATGATCCAGCAATCACACTAATGTGTATTTACCCAAAGTCAAAGGATACATGTACCCCTATGTTTACCAATATTATTTATAATAGCCAAGATATGGAAGCAGCCAAAGTGTCTACTCAAAATTGAATGGATAAAGAAGATGTGGGGTATGTGTGTACATGTCTTCCTAGAGAGGTAAACCATGTGCTGGTTACAAAATGATGTCAAAAAATGTGTGCGTTTATTATAGTCTTACCTCCCTAATTCCTGAAAGTTTGTACTTACTCTATTTTATGAAATATTCCTATTCTTTTAAATAATATAATTAAGTTTTTTTATGATAATAAAAATGTTAGAAGCTACTTTTAAAACATTTAAACATGTCAGAAAAGCATAAAGAAGAAAATGAAAATCACCCTTAATCCTGCTAGAGCAATGGCTACTGTTCACCTTTTGGTGGACACTATTCTGCATCTTCTAAGTCTATTTGCACATATGGATATAGATACAGATATTTTACATAGATGTAAATTCATTAATGAAATTGTAATTTTTTGTAGCACTCTATAGCTGAAAAGATACTTAGGTTATTTACAAATTTTTAATTTTGTAAATGATGCCATAATGTACTCCATGTACACAGACCTGTTTATCATAAAAACACCCTAAGTTTTTGGAAATTTTTAAAATTGTTTTTTATTATAGAAATGTCCAAAAAAGGTAAAATGTAGAAAATCAAATCCCTCATAATCTCAATCCCTTAGGAGTGCTTCCCCAACACTGCTACTCTCCCAATCATCTCTCAGTAAATGGCAGCTCCATCCTTCCATTTGCTCAGGAGAAAAGCCTTGGAATACTCTTTGGCTCCTCACTTTCCCTAAAAACCCTTTTCTAATTCATCAGCAGAATCTGTTAATTCTGAAAAAAAAAAAAAAAATACAGGAAGCAGCCAATTCTCATCAATCTCACATATACCAAACTGGTCCAGCCACCATCACTTCATGCCTAGCCCTCAAGCATTCAAGATTCACTAATTTTCTTTATTGTCTTGGAAAATAGTTACTTTTCCTGAAAAATCATGTTATTTCTATTAATATATAATGGGTTTGTTATTATTATTTTTAAACAACATAAATATTTGAAAAAATTTCTGTTTTAATTAACATGGTAAATATTCATAGATATAATCAACATAACCACTAGTGAACCACTGTTCTAGCAGTTTCCCTCTCAGAGTAAAATCCAAAATCCTTAATGGTTTACAAACTCCCTACCTTGACCTGACCCCATTTTCTCTGACAAAATAAACTCCATACCCACTACTGTTTTGACTTCATTTCTAGTGCCTCTTTCCACCTTCTTTACAATGGTTTCCTTTACTTTTCCTTGACTATACCAACTAAGTACCTACATGAGAGACTTGGCACTAGCTTTTCATAGTTTTTGGAGTATACTCCCTTGGATAATCTTATGGCTCACTCTCTTCTTTCACTTCTTTCTTTAATGTTACCTTACAAGCAAGATAGTCCCTGAACACATTTAAAGTAGTGCAAAACAACACTTTCCATCTTTCTCTATATTTTCTTTATTATACTTCATTACTTTTTTTTTTAAAAAGCAGTTATCACCTCTTGACTTATATCTTTAATTGTCTTTTCCATTTCAAGTGAAAGCCCATAACAGCAGGCAGTCTTTTGCTTGTTCACTGCTATATGCCCAGTAGCTAGAAAAGTACCTGCATTTACTTTTACTTGCAATTTTCATTCAATGGATAACTGAAATTGTCATCTTATTGCATCTATATTTGCCCTTTCCTTTGAAAATTCTTGATTTGATTCATCAGATTTTTCTCAACAATGCTATGATAAAATATTTTATTAAATGCAAGTATATTTTTATCCTAAAACATGGGGGGAAAAAGCAGAAATGAGGGGAGAAAATATAGGTATTAGACTTTCATACCTGACATACTCTGAGTGCTTGGTCCAAGACTGTTTTGGTATCAGTGTCATAATCTGGGCAGGGCAGCATAGTTCTGCTGAGATGTGCCTGTAGTAGGAGATGTGCTTTGGTGTGAGGGCTATCAAATGAATGAGGATTTGATTCAAAGGGAAGACATTTTGCCAGTTCACTATTCATATGATCTTCATTATGTCTTACTGGCAAATCTGTGTATTCTTCTGCATCCTGGGGAAAAAAAAACACACACACAGATATATATATATATATACACACACACACATATAGAAAATTGGATCAAAAGTATAATAATTAACATACTTCTTAGCTTAACTACTGACATTTAAAACATAGTTTAGAAAAATCATAAGGTAATCAATCATGCCCCTTAGAACTTTGCGGTTTTCAATACTATTATTAATACGGAAGCACAAGTTAGTAATGTACGATATATCTGAAATGCATGAATGCTCTTCTTATTTATACAATCAACAAAAATAACAGAGGATCTGCTGGGCATCACACACTATGCTTGACACTTGCCACAGGAGTGAACTAGAAACAGAGTTCCTCAGGGACAGACAAGTTCTACAAAGTACAATGAATGTTATTATATGGTAAGTACAGAATGCTGAAGGGACATTCAGTTTGGGGACCTACTTATTTTATAGAGGGCAAGTTTCTTGGAAACAATGACATTTAAGTTAAGATCTATACAATGACTGGAAGGAATATGGCAGGACTGGGGGAGGGGGGTTAAGGATAAGACTGGTGAGGTAAGAAAAAGATGAAGAGAAGAATCATTAACTTAAAATTTGTTGTAATAAATTAGTTTAAAATAAAATGATTTGAAATTGAGAGTTTCTAGTTCTACATGTAAGAAGCTTAGAAGTCACCATTCTATCCTAACAACAAGTAAAAAGCTAAACAAATGGAAAGATCAACAACTCTTCTTGGATCCATAAAAGAGGACAGGACGTGGGGCAAACTGCCGCCCCCAAGATTGGAGACACAGGCAAATATAGGGAGTCATAGCTAACAGAAGCAGATACTCATAAGCAGAAACCACCAAGGGAACCAGTGCTGATGTAAGAAAGCCTGAACTGTAATTGCTGAATTGCTGGAGGATCAGTGTGGACAACTCAGAGTTAAAAACTTCAGGAGGACCCAGTCTTAGGGGGACCCCCAAAATATTGTGAAATTTACCCTCAAGAGCTTGGTCAGATTCCTATGGGAAATAATAGAGAAAAATTCTCTGGAGGTTTCAGCAGGGGGTTCCAGCAGGGGGTTTCCAGTTGAAAAATGCCAGAGAATTCTGTTTTTAACAAGGCCTGCTCTCAGGAGAAACTAGTTAACTACAGCTTAACCTGCTAAGGTGCTATTTAGAGCTTAACTGATCTGGGGTAAGGGAAATACCCAACTTCAGCCACTGTAGTCATCCTGTCCCATTTAAGAGTGGAGAAAAAACCTGAGAAACACTTGTGAAGTTCACGGTCCCAAGGCCGGGCTCACTAAAAGACTGAGACCTAATCATAGAACTATAGCATATTTCCTCCACTTTGCTAGCACATTACTAAAGGCCTATTTATAGCAGTTTTTTGTTTTCTGTTTTTTAAAAAAATTTTTTACAAAGTACATTATGTCTGGGTATCAAGAAAATATTACAAGATATAGCAAAGGCAAACAAACAAACAAAAGCCCTGCCACAAAATGAAAAAAACAAAAACCTACCCAATTTGAAAAGACAGAGCCAACAACAGAATGGCAGAGATACTGGAATTACCAGATGGGGAATTTAAAATAACTATAATTAGTTGCTTATCAACTAATATATGCTAAGGGCTCTAGTGGATAAAGCAGACAACATTAAGAACTGATGGGCAGGGTGCTTGGGTGGCTCAGTTGGTTAAGCATCTGACTTCGGCTCAGGTCATGATCTCAGGGTCCTGGGACCAAGCCTGGAGTCAGGCTCCATGCTTAGTGGGGAGTCTGCTTGTCCCTGTGCCCCTCCCTCCATTTGTGCTCTCTCTCTCTCCCTAATAAATCAATAAAATCTTAAAAAAAAAAAAAAAGGAACAGATGGGCAAAGTAAAATGAGATGAAGATGCTAGAAAAAAACAAAAAGAAATGCTAAAGACAAAAAACACTGTAACAGACATGAAGAAGACCTCTGATGGACTTATTAGTAGACAGGACACAGCTAAGAAAAGAACTTCTGAGCTAGATGACATACCAATGGAATCTTCAAGAACTAAAAAGCAAAGAGAACAAAGACAGAAAACCAGAATAGAATAAGCAAGGACTATGAACTACAAAAGGTATAACATATACATAATGGGAATACCAAAACAGGAAGAAAGAGAGAAAGAAACAATAAATATTTGAAAAAATAATGACTAAGAATTTCCCCAAATTGATGTCAGACACCAAATCACAGATCAAGGAAGCTCAGAGAACACCATGCATAATAAATTCAAAAAATCTACACCGAGGCATATCATCTTCAAACTCTGATTCCAAATAAAAAGTCTGAAAGAAGCCAGAGGAAAAACACACCTTCCTTATAGAGGAACAAAGATAAAAACTATATCTGACTTCTCAAAAATCATGCAAGCAGGAAGAGAGGAAATGAAATATTTAAAGTGTTGAGAGAAAAGATCACCAACCTAGAAGACTTTCTCAAATAAAAGACTTTCTCAAATAAAAACCGAGTTAATTTGTTGCCAGTAGACATGCCTTACATGATACATTACAAAGTTCTTTAGAGAGAAGGAAAAAATATAGATCAGAAACTTTTTTTTTTTAAGATTTTATTTATTTATTTGAGAGAGAGAGATAGCCAGCGAGAGAGGGAACACAAGCAGAGGGAGTGGGAGAGGAAGAAGCAGGCTCCCAGCGGAAGAGCCTGACGTGGGGCTCGATCCCAGAACTCCGGGATCATGCCCTGAGCCGAAGGCAGGCACTTAACGACTGAGCCACCCAGGCGCCCCTGATCAGAAACTTGTATCTAAATAAAGGAGAGCATGAAGGAAGGAATAAATGAAGATAACATAAAGCTTTTATTTTTCTTACTGTTAATTGACCTGATTAACACTTTGTGCAAGATAATAGTAGCAACAATGTATTTGATTATGTATGTTTATGTATTTATCTTACATATATATATACTTATGTGTGTATGTGTGTGTATTTTATATATATATAGTGAAATGAATGACAACAATGATACAAGAAATGGGAGGGAGGAATTAGTATTATTATTATGGTAAAGCATTCATACTACCTGTGAAGCAGTATGACGTTAACTGAAAATGGAACTGGGGTAGTAGTAAATATATATTGTAAACTGGGGCAATCACTAAAAAAAGAAAAAGTATAACTGATATGCTAAGAAAGGAGAAAGTGAAATCATATAAATGCTCAATTAAAACCACAAAGGGCAGAAAAAGAGTGGAAGACAAAAATGGAAACAAAGAACAAGGGCAACAAAAGAAAACAGTAACAAACATGGTAGATATGAATCCAACTATAACAGTAACCACTTTGCACATCAATGGTCTAGATGATTAAAAGAGACTGTCAGAGATAAAAAAAACAAAACCCAAATATATGTTGTCTACAAGAAAACCACTTTAAGTATAAAGATACATAAAGATTAAAAGTAAGTGGATGGAGAAAAACATACCATGCTAACACTAATCAAAAGAAAAGCAAGAATGAGTATATTAATTTCAGATGGTACAGACTTCAAGCAAGGAAAGTTATCAGGGAAAAAGAAGGGATTTACATAATGATAAAAGGGTCAATTCACCCGGAAGATACAATTTTTAGTGTGTATGTGCCTAACAACAGAGCATCCAACTATTTGAGTGCAGTGAGTGAGTGAATGGAGGATTGTTTTAATATTTGAAAATCAATTAATAAATTCACTTTATTAATAAACTTAAAAAGAAAAACAACACTATCACCTCAACAGATGCAGAAGAAAACATCTGACAAAATCTAACAGCCATCCCTAATGAAAGCTCTCAGCAAATTAAAAAAGAAGGGTACCTTCATCTCTGAGAAACCTACAACTAGTATCATATTTAACAGTAACTGAATGCTTTCCCCTTAAGATCAGGAATAAGACAGAGATGTCTTCTCTTTGAATTTCTATTCAACACTGCTCCAAAAGTTTCAGTCAGTGCATTCAGACAAGAAATAAAAGAAACCTAGATTGAAAAGAAAGAAGTAAAACTGTCTTCATTTGTAGATGATATGATCATCAAGGTAGAAAACCCAATGGAATCTACAAAATAAACTACAATAGTGAGTTTAGCAAGGTTGCACGATATAAGATTAATGTACAAAAATTAATTGTATAATTATATTTCTGTATATCAGCAACCAACAATCAGAAATGAAAAAATATATAGCATAATATATATGAAGTACTTAGAGGTGAATCTGAAAAAAAAAAAACATGAAATCACCTGTATACTGAAAACTACAAAACACTGCTAAGAAAAATTAGAGGACCTAACTAGATGGAGAGAGGTATATTTTAATTCTCCTAAAATTGATCTATAGGTTTAATATAATCTCAATCAAAACCACAGCAGACTTTTTTCCCCTTTCAGCAGAAATTGACAAATTGATTCTAAAATACATACGGAAATGCAAAGGACATAGAATAATTGAAATAACTCTGAAAAGTAACAAAGTTGAAGAGTTAACAATACCTGATTTTAAGACTTTAATTATAAAGCTTATCTAGTCAAAAAAAGTGTTCTATTGGAATAGAGTCCAGAAATACATACATACCTATATGGACAACAAATTTTTTACACAGTGTGAAAGGCAAAGCAGTGGAGAAAGAATAGTCTTTTCAAGAAATGGTAGTAGAATAATTGGGAATCTACATGCAAAAAAAAAAAAAAAACCCCAAGATAAAGCCAACTTAACAATTCAATCTCTACTTCATCTTGTATATAAAAAATTCACTCAAAATGTATGATAGACCTAAATATAAAATCTAAAACTATAAAACTTCCAGAAGAAAAACAGGAGGACATTTCTGCTACCTAGAGTTCTTCAATAGGATAACTTAAAGCATGATCTATAAAAAAATTGATAAATTGAGCATCAAAATAAAAATATCTGTTCTTAAAAAGACATTAAGAGAATTAAAATATAGGCCACAGACTGAAATCATCTGCAAAGCATATATCTAATACAGGACTTATATACAGAATGTATAAACTCTCAAAACTCAAAGTGGGAATACAAACATCTCAGAGAAAAACAGGCAAAGACTTCAACAGATACTTTATGTAAAGATATGCAATATCATTAGTTATTAGGAAAATAAAAATTAGAATGGCCAAAATTTAAGTGACTAACATACCAAGTACTGTCAAGAATGGAGAAAAATTGGAACTTTTCCTACAGAGTTGGCAGGAATTTAAAATGTTACAATTGCTTAGGAAAACGGTTTCACATTTTCTTAAAATTTAAACATATAACTACCATGTGACTCAGCTATTCCATTTCTAGTGATTTACCTAAGAGAAAAGAGAACATATATCCACACGAAGATCGTACACAGTAATTGATAATAGCTTTATTTATGCAGCAAAAATTAAAAAAAAAAGGAAAAAACCTAAATGTCCATCAACAGATGAAGGGATAAATTACATCCATACAATGGAATTTTACTCAGCAAGAAAAAGAACTATTGATACTCACCATAATATGGATGAATCTCAGAATAATTATGATGAAAGAAGTCAGACCAAAAACCAAGAGTACATACTCTAGGATTTGCAAACTAACCTACAGAGACAGAAAGCAGATTGGTGGTTGTCTAGGGAAGGGGTCAGCATGGGGAGGGGAGGAAATTAAAGCTCACAGAGGGGTACGAGATAACTTCTGATTTGCACTTGATAGGCACGGAATTCCCACCTAGGAAATAAAACTGTGTGATGGAACCCCTGAAGACTGTATTACTTGGAACTCAGTAATATGAAACAATTAGAGCATTCCACTATCCATGTATGTTTTCATCTTTTCTTGCTTGACTTACAATTTCAGAAACCTGTGCCTTTACTGTATGCTAAGAATATACTACTAAGAATATATAACTAAGGATAGTTATATCCTTCTGATAAAAATTCAGACTGTATTAATAGGCAAATTCTTATTTCAAAAACCGAATGGAGTAAGTTCATTTAAATAAATATTTGTTGACTGCCTTATGAGAAAGACATACATTATTCAACCAATCACATAAATAAATGCAAATGTAATAAGGTGACGAGAGTTTAGCCAAGAAATTTGACTAAGTTAGGAAGGTCATAAAGGCTTCCTGAAGAAAAAGGCAGATAAGATACAGAGATCAGCAGATATTAACTAGATGAAGAGAAAAGTGAAGTGTTCTAGGAACATTAAATACAAAAGCACTATAGTGGGAAGGAAAATCTCGAGTCCAAGACACTAAAAAAAAGTCTAAAAATAACTTCAATTGATTTAATATAGTATGCTGAAAAATATTTTAAATGAATATCTGAAATATTGTTTAACTGTACTAGATAAATATTTAAAAATTATATTTCATCTTATTTTGCTTTGCATTAGTCAAAAATATCACAGCTACTCTACACTATTTTAAATGCTATCTTCACCTTTTGGACTGCTTTGTGTAAAGATGTGTATGCTGACATATTAGCAATGAATCATTTTTTGCTCCTATGTGTCATGTTGGTTTTCCTTTCATATGTCATTTCAGCTCTTTTCTGTCTGTTCTCTCTGAAGTCATCTGCTAAAGAAGGACCAGTTATACATGACAGTTATATTATTTTTGATTTCAGGTGAATTTCAGGACTGAAGCATCATCACGTGATGGCTGATCCATCTCAACATAATATCTGGGCTCCATCCAAATCCCTATCAGCGACTATCCACCTATTGCAGGCTTGCCAAATGGTTAAGAAAAAATGAACAGCAGATAAGAAAGAAGATGGTTCAGAAATATAAAATGGGATCTTTTCCTTCAAGGAAATTAAAATGATATTGGGGAAATTTTATATAAATAATTAATTTAAGTGTAGAATAAAATACTGTTATTTAGGGAAGAGCATTGGAGTGAACTGGGTGTGTTGGAAAGTTTCCCAAAGAGACAGTGTTTGTTCTAGGCTTAGAACAATTTGTAGAAGAGGACAGAGGGAGAGAGATTCCTTGCATTCCATGCACAGAAAATAATATGAGCAGACCTATAAAAACAGATAAGGAGGGGTCTGAGGTTTAAGCCTCAGGGATGAAGAGAATGATGTTGCTATTAATAGCAGAGAAATTGGGAACACTCAGTGAGTTGGAGCTTTCTGTCAAGCACGCAAAATACACTTAAAGAGAAGGCAATAATCCAGATAGTTGGGTGGAGGCGGAGAAGAAATCAGCTTTAAACCCGTTTCATGGTCTAACATTTTATTCATATTTAGATTTCTTTCTGCTGTTCATTAAATACAACTTCTGATCTTTTAGCAGAAGAAAATCAAATAGTCATTTTAAACTGCAAACTGAATTGGCTCTCTAGGTTTTGGATATGTAGGAAACAGGATTAGGATTACAAATTATATGGAAAGTTCAATTAAAGAAAAATTATACAGAAAGTAAGAATTTGGCTAAAAGCACTAATAGTATTATCTAAGGAATCTACTCCCCTCAGTACAATCTTGATATTCAAATCTGATTATATGCCTTACCACCCCCCCCAATCCCCCCCCCCCCAGCACGCACAGGGAGGAAGGGAGGGAGAGAGAGACAGAGGGAGATTGACTGATTAACAACAATATAAACTGGGCATTTCCCAGTCTTAGTTCCCAAGTACCTCTGTCAGTGTGAACATCTTTCTGTATTCCATGATTCTAGCATCCAAAGATGCACATGATACACATCTTCATAAAGCATGACTTCTAATGTAAGCCAACGCCTTCATTTGGTGCTAAACTAAAGAAACAATGATCTGCCCCAATGCTAAAGGAAAAATTAGTGGCACTGAACTCTCTGAGAAGGAGTATATCTGAACAGGACTGACTACTTACAGTCATACTTATTGTACTTTCGAGGTCATTTTCAGATAAATTTGATCATCAGTGCTTTTTGTCATATTTGCTTACTTTAGAACCTAAACTCCATGTAAGATGTGATTCCACTGTTCTCCAAACCATGCCAATCCTGCTTGAATTACCCGATTTATTGCTTTAATCCCCTGCTTCAGTAGGATTGTGAATTTGCTCACTGCTGGCAGTATCAGTATCACATGAGTCTGCTAACAGCTGAGTACATTTTAGGTTGGAAAAAATGTTGTGCAGAAGAGAGATCCTTCTAAGTCTAATAAGGGGACCATCAGATCTTTACTGCAGACTACCCAAAGACAGTGACCTTACTAAAAAATTTAATTCAGGGATGCCTTTACTTTTTTTTTTTTTTAAGATTTTATTTATTTATTTGACACAGACAGAGAGAGAGCCAGAGTCAAGTGGGGGAAACAGCAGAGGGAGAGGGAGAAGCAGACTCCCCACTGAGCAAGGCACCTGATATGGGGCTTGATCCCAGGACCCTGAGATCATGACCTGAGCCAAAGGCTCAGGCAGACACTTAACCGACTGAGCCACCCAGGGGCCACACATTTTCTCAATGCATGAAGCAATCTTTTTAAACTCACAATTCTTTAATTTCTTTGCAAAAAACTATGCATTTTAATTTTTACTAAAGTAAATAATATATTACCACAATGGACATGGTCTTAGTATGCGGAGTCATTTGTTTACCTAATTTTTATTCAGCATACATTATAATTGGGTATACAATGGTGAATAAAACCAGAGGCATGACCACCTACTTTCACAAAGCTTTACAGTCCAGTGAGGGAGCCAGACCTTAATCAAAACTGACCACAGATAATGTAAAATGACAATTGACAAGTATAAGGAAGGGGAGGTTCAAATGACAGTAGGTCAGGTAAGGTATCATTGAGGAATTTAAGACTGGACTGAAAGAAAGTAAAAAAATATGTTCTTTAGATAAAGAAGGTAGGAGTGATAAGTTAAGGTTCAAATTTGAATTGCAAAAAGGGACATTGACTCTTATTAGAGGAAAACATAATCTAGAATGCTTATATGTGCTTTTGATAAGTAATGTATTTTTCATTATTAAATTTGACACATGCAATGTTTTTGAGATCTTTGAAGGAGGTGATATTTGATTTATAAATATTCATAAAATATCAAACCAATAATAGTTTCTGTAGTTAAAAATTTTCCATAATTAACTGAGGTCTCATCAAAAATAATTACTTCCTTTGAGGATACCCCTCCCTATTCTACTTCCAGCCTTTGAATTAAAGGGGAACCCAAAGAATGTATAAGTAACTAATTCCCTTAGAAATGTTGTAGATCATGACGGTGGTGTGGGATGGCGTGAGGTGGTAGAGAAGACACAGGATCTGGGAATTGATACAACAGGTGGATTTTCAGCTCTGCCATTTACAAGCTATATGTGACCCTCTGAAAGTAACTAAAACTCCCTAAATCCCAAATCCCTTACCTTAAATTGGGATTTGGTGTGAAGATTCGGTGTAATAGTGTTTATGAAACACTCAAAAACTGTAAGACTTGGCATAAATGTTAGGAATTATGATAATAATGATCCCCACATCTGATACCAGATAGGATGTTAGCTGAAGTTTAAGATTCAATTATTTGAGTTTTGTTCTACAATTTTCTGTTGTAAATCTTTGTTTACAATTATGTAAATATATTTCACTAACTAAAATAACATTTAATTAACTCGCTTTCAAAGATATCATGATTCTTAAATATGATTCAAGGAAACAAGATTACTTTTTTTACTGATGCTTTACTAGTAATGGCACCTTCATTTCATCCAAGTAATCATACAATTTTTATGTAATTGTGTTACAGAAAACACTGGTTCTTTGAAAGACAATGTTCTCGTAATACAAGAGACAGTCAAATTAAAGATAAAATATTCAGGAATTGTATCCTCTTGAACCATAGATTTGATACTGCAGGCTTTAATCTCCAGTCTCCAATTAGGTTTCTTTTAAATCCATATTAATTAAATGTTCACAAAAGCACATCAGTGTGTGATAAGGAAATACACTCTTTTCAGTGTACCTCACTGAGCTAACTCAAACTATTGTGGAAAGACAGGGAAAGGAATGAATGATTTATTTTATACACCTGGTGCAACTTTTCCAAAGAAGTACTACAGTTACATTACTCTGAAATCCTACAGTATTTTCGAGTTAAAACTCAAATGCTGTGAATCTCAAGAATAAAATGGAAAATATGGATTTTAGATTTATTAGAATAAATAAACAATATTCTTAGTATTTAATTGTGTGTATGTGTGTGCGTGTGTGTGTGTGTTTTGATTATGGACTCGAGAAGCAATCTGAAATGAAGACTGACTGAAAACAACTGCTATTTAATCCTCACTTTCTCTGCCAGACCCTCCTGTGAAAACCATGATCATTTATTCCTGGAATTCCAGTTCACAATTTTTCTAAGCTCTTTAGAATGTGGCATGTTTGGTTCACCACTTTACTTAGCTCTTAGCTCCGTCAAGTATTTTATTCTAGATGTTTCAGAATACTTACAAAGGAGATTTCTTACTTAGTTTAGATTGATTAGAAAAGCAGCAATCCCAGGATCAGCAGAGAGAGCTAGTAAAATAATCAAAATCCCTGCTTAAAAACAAACAAGCAAACAAAACCCCTTTTCTAGCCACTTTTTCCTCAGTAGGACACTCTATTTACCTACAAATTACTCCTCTAATTTTAAACAACTTGTCTAGTTAATTTCCTGTGTGTGATCACTGACTACAAGTGAGGTTCATTTTCTTATCTACATCATGTAGGTAATTAAAGGAAATTGAAAGTGGGCAGTGAAGCTTTTATGCAACTGGGATTGAAGCTGAATGGAGGGCAGCGAGGTCAGTGGAGTCCATTATATTTTTATGTGAGTGGCTGGTCTGTCTGCCCTGTCCTTGTTTATTTAGTGGAGGCTGGACAGGCTACTAACTGCAAATCTATGTCTCTGATTTGCCCAGCTGTCTTTGTATAAAGACATCTTCCCCTGCAAATGTTAAATGACAGTGATTGACAACCTATGATGAACTCTGTTTGCAACCCCCTGCTACTGTTTTTAGATTGCAAAAGAAAAAACAGAATAAAGAAACATCTTTCATAATCACATCAAATGGGCCCTGCTGTTCCCTCAATAGTTTTTGTTTCCCTTGTCACTACAAATCTCAATCTGTTCTACAAATGCCATAAACTCACCATTCCACATAAAGTAAAAAATTAAAAATGTATGTAAAGCTATTACATTTTGCTTATATATTTGCACTGATGTAAGTTTATTGGGGATATATACTCTTACATAATGGTTTGTTCACACCATCTTATCACTAACTAACTTTGCTTGTTCTCCTAAGAACGTGGCATTATCTATACCGCTGCGAAATGTCTTTCAGTGATTGGCTGGCACTTGGGTTTAGCTAGGGTTCTGGTAACTTTATTCAATATGGAAGACTTACTTATCCTTGTGGCTCTTAAATACATTGGCTGTTCAGCTTACTTTTTAGCTTTGTTAAAATAAGAAGCTCATTACCATCTACTTTGGCTTTTTCTTTAGAGAGTAAGTGGATGTTGTTGGTGTGCACGTATGTGTGTGTGTGTGTGTGTGTGTGTGTGTTTACAGATACTTTTTTTTTTTTTTTTTTGCTGTACTTAAGCAAATTGCAGAGGTAAGAAACAGCCAGAATGGGTTCATACTTGGCTTGTACAAGTGTTGCATAAAAGTAAACTAGTACTTTTATGTCACTGAACACATCACTGCCTACACTGAATCCACTAACTAGCAGATAAGAGGGCCCTTGTACAGTGGGGATGGCAACCTGATCAATGTGAGAGACTAAAGAGCTTTATGCTATAACTTAATCTCTGTCACGGGAAAAGTAAAACTTATAAAGTTAATGAGTTCTAGACTTTAAGTGGCACTTGATTAATTTGTAACATTCTGAGGCGTTAAAACAAACCAAAATTAGTTTCTCACATTCCAGTGCTATCTTTTGGCCACTGAAGCTGTAGAAAAAGCATTTCAGTAAATTTCCCTGATAGGAACCCAGTTTAATTTCTGTGCCCTTCTTTAGTATTAATTGTGTATTATATAGTTTATAACCATATATGAAAAATAATCTGGCACTTACCAAGTCAGGTCCAGGTATTTTAAGGGATAAGAAAATATGCCTCATATTTTTATCTTTATTACATCAGATTACCTATTCTTCAATCATTAATACACTAAAAAATTAAGTGTGCTATAACTTGTTTTTTAAAATCAAATATATATAATTAGCTTCTAATACTTATGATCTGTGCTTTTATTAAAATTATTCAAACTGAATAAATCATTTACTACTATATTAAATAAATCTCTAAATTAAAAGACTGCTATAAACTAGACTTATCTGGAATTTATAATGACCTCAAAATTCAGTAAAATGTATACTAGGAATGAACTTAAAAACATTCCAGGTCAAAGAAAAAAGTAAAAAAAAGCCCTTTGTTGAAAAATGATAAAATTAAGATCTAGTTAATTAAGCCATGATAAAATATTTATCCAATATGTATGCAATTTGCTTAAGATAAAGTATCAAATAATTTTACTGCAGGCAAACAGCAAAAATGTAAATACTGATGGACATAATTGTTAATAATCATGGATCTATGTATGTTTCCTTTCAGGGCTTATGTGAGTATATGTGTCTGATTTGTATCAATGTCTTAAACTTATGGACTATGTTTGGTCTTCAACCAATTAAGGCAAGCACAGAATCACTTGCCAAAAATAAATATGAACAAGAAACAATACTTTATTCTTTCCATCGTAAGACTGACCACCTGGTTGACAGCTGGATTTTAAGGGATCTTTCAATAGTGGGTACCAGTAACTTTGTTGTACTTAAAATAATTTCAGTGGTAAGAATTCCATCAGAAACTTCTATTTCCCAGGATTTATAGTAAGTCCTTAAAAAATTGCTCTTTGATGAAACTTGGAAAAAAATTCCTCAGTTTTGGAGGATGTAATAAAAATGTCTTATAGCTTAACAATGTTTAGATATTTTTCTTTTAAAAAATGAAAATCTTGAGGTTATCACATTTGAATTCTAAAAGAGAATAAGTGAGATTAGTAGCAAAATTAATAATTGTGTTTAGTTAAATGTCACACTTTGCAATCTATCTTTAAACAAACTTTCTTATTACCTTGTTTCTGCCTTTAAAACTTCACATATTTATTAGAGTGACTTTCTTTATAATTTGCCTTTCTATAGGCTACGAGATTATATTAGACATGAAACAAACATATGAAAACACTAAAAAATATATATATAACCCATAGTGGAAACATTAAAACACTCCTATTTAAGGTCTACGGAATATTCTTCTTCCAGGGGTTAAGCAATACATATACAAAAAGGTAAACAAATCTATAAGTCAAATATCAAAATAGGCCAATATACAAGAAATAATCACAATACAGGAGTGATCAACAAATGAATGAAACAAATGCTGGTGTCATGAACTTAGAAAAAGTAGTAATAACTACTAATTCTGAATTAGGAAATATTTTAAGAGGGAGCTGAATGAAGATGAATGTTAGACACATTGTCCAGGTGGGAATCATAAGCAAAGGTGTGAAGTTGAGTATATATCCAGCATATTTAAAGGTCAGAGTAAGAAGGTTCATCAGGAGAAAGGGGAAGATAGATCTGTAAAAGTCTAATGGATGGTGTTGGTAAACAAGGAAGGCCTTGACAGCTAGGTTAAGGAAACAATGTTTTATTATTTACATAAGTTTAGATTTTTAAGGGCAGAAATGCTCCCTCAAAACAGATAAACTGGCCGGGTTGAGTTGGGTGAATTAAAGAGGAGAGAGAAACTAAAGTAGGAAGATCACTTAGGAGACTGTTTAGGAAAGGGGTGTTGAGAATCCAGACAGGAGATGGGTATGGGGATGTAATATTTAGCATGGCAACTATAGTTAATAACACTGTATTGCATATTTGAAAGTTTTAAAGATAAACCTTAAAAGTCTGTCACAAGAAAAAATTTTGTAACTACGTATGGTGACAGATGTTAACTAGAGTTATTGTGGTGATCATTTCACAATATACAGAAATATTGAATCATTATGTTGTACACCTCAACTAATATTGTATGTTGATTATACCTCAAATAAAGGCATTAAACTCTCTTTAAAATAGTAACTCTTGTTATCAATGATTATAGATTAAAAGGAGAAAATATTGAAAATATTCTGTCACTGTAGCTTTCTAAATTTTCATTCAAACTGTATAATAAATGTTAAAGAAACCAGTATATTTTGATACAACAATTTATGGTTGGCATTAAGGAGGGCGATTTTATCTCACACGGAGTTTGGAGAACAACTAGAGGTAGGCACAGGAAGAGGAACCAGTGTCAAACCATTAAGAAAAAGACCTGGATAAGCTGTGAATGTGCATTTTTAAAAATAAAGACACTATTAAAAAGAAGTAAAGGATGTTGTCAAACGCTATATAAATAAAGACATCAAGGATATCAAAGCACTGGGTAATTAGGCCCTCTTGGATCTCCGAAGATTTTAAACAACAGTAATCCAGATTATAGGAAGTTAAGAATGGATTGGAAAGAAATGGAAATGGCAGGTTGAGATCTCATTTTTTATTTTGTCAGTGAATGGGAGAAAGGAAGTAAGATGGTAATTTGAGGAGGATGGTAAAACCCAATAAAGAGGTTTCTTCTCTCTAAACTATGGGTAACCTATACATGTTTAGGAGTGCATTTTTTTCCTTAAGCTAAAAAAGTTACTTTAAAGTCTACAAGAAACAAAATCAAGAGAACTACTGAGAAAACTCCATTAACAAAAAGGCAGGGGGAGGGGGCAGTGAGTAATAGAGCTAGCTTGTGAGAATCAACTGTTATCCATTCTATGGATATGTCACATTTTGTTTATTCATTGGTTAACGGACGTTTACTCGTTTCCACTTTTTGGCTGTTAGGAATAATGCTGCTATGAACATTTGTGTACAGGTTTCCGTCTGAAGTTTTTCAGTCCCTTTGGGTATATATCTAGGACAAAAACTGGTGTGTTGCATGGTAATTTTGCTTAACATTTTGAGGAACAGCCGAACTTTTTTCCTCAAGTGGTCACACCATTTTACATTTTCTCTAGAAATGTATGAATGCTCCAAGTTCTCCATATCCTCACCAACATTTGCTGTTGTCTGTCCTTTTGATTATAACCATCCTCATGGGTATGAAGTGGTTTTGATTTGTATTTCCCTAAAAACTAATGATGTCAAGCATCTTTTTATGTGCTTATTGGCCATTTGTACATCTTCTTTGGTGAAATGTCTATTCAGACCATTTGCCCATTTTTTAATGGAGCCACCTATCTATTATTGAGATAAAAAGTTCTTTATGTATTCTGGATGTGAGTTTTTTAATCAGATATATGATTTGCAAATACTTTCTTTCATTCAATGGGTTATTTTTTCACTTTCTTGATGGTATCATTTGCAGCACAAGAGTTTTATTGATAAAGTCCAATTTGTCCACTTTTTCCTTTTGTTGCATGCACTTTTTAAAAAAAGATTTTATTTATTCATTTGAGACAGAGATACAGAGAGAGAGACAGAGAGCATGAGCAGGGGGAGAGGCAGGAGGAAGAGGGAGAAGCAGACTCCCTGCTTGAGCTGGGAGCCAGACGTGGGGCTTGATCCCAGGACCTGGAGATCATGACCTGAGCCGAGGGGAGCTGCTTAACCATCTGAGCTACCCAGGTGCCCCTGTTGCTTGCACTTCTGGTGTTTTACCTAAAATGCTATCACCTAACCCAAGGTGGGGAAAATTTACACCTATGTTTTCTTCTAAGAGCATTACAATTTTAGCTTTTACAATTAGGTCTATGATCAATTTAGAGTTAATTTTTGTGTATGGTGTGAGGAAGGAGTCCAACTTTATTCTTGTATATGTATATACCCAATTATCTCAGTAGCATTTATTGAAAAGACTGTTTTTTCTCCATTTTACTGTCTTGGCACCCTTGTATTAATTGACCATACATACAAGGGCTTATTTCTGGACTTTCAGTTCTATTCCATTTATAGATGTATTGTGTGGCCACTACCACACAATAGATCATACTCACTTTGTAGTAAATTTTGAAATCAAGAAATGTGAGTCCTCCAACATTGCTCTTCTTTTTCAAGATTGTTATGGATACTATGGGTTGTTTGCATTATCATATGAATTGTAGTATGGGTTTCTCAATTTCTGAGAAAAAGTCAGCTGGGTTTCTGATAGGGATTATGTTGAATCTATAGATGAATATGGAGAATATTGCCATCTAGCAATAATAAGTCCTCCAATTCACAAACATGGGATATCTCTTCATTCATTTAGATCTCTACTTTCCTTCAACAGCGTTTTGTAGCTTTTAGTGTACAAATCTTGTACTTCCTTGCTTAAATTTACTCCATATTGTTCATTTCTAGTGTATAACAATACAAATCATTTTTGTATATTGATCTTGTATCTGGAAATCTTGCTAAACTTGTTTATTAACTCTAATAGTATTTTGGTGAATTCTTAGGCTCTTCTATATACAAGGTCATGTCATCTGCAATTAGAAATAGTTTTGCTTTTTTTCCAAATTGGATGTGCTTAATATTTTTTCTTCTCTAGCTGCCCTAGTTCGAGTCTCCAGCACAGTGTTGAATAGAAGTGATGAGAATGGATATTTTTGCCTTGTCCCTGACCATGGAGAGAAAGTATTCAGTTTTTCCTCATTTGGCATGATGTTAGCTGTGGATTTTTCATAAATGCTCTTTGTTAGATTGAGGAAGTTCCTTCTTCTTACTTTGTTGAGTGTTTTCATCATGAAGGGTGTTGGATTTTGACAACTTTTTCCCTGTGTCCATTAAGATGATCATGTAGAGTTTTTGTCCTTTATTCTACTAATACGTGAATTACATTAATTGCCTTTTGGATGTTAAATCAACCTTGCATTCCCAAGATAGATTCTACTTGGTCATGGTGTATAATCCTCTTATTACTTGCTGCTAGATTTGGTCTGCATTTTGTTGAGGAATTTTTGCATTTATATTCACAAGGAACATCAGTTTGTAGTTTTTTTTGTGATGTCCTCATCCAGTTTTGGTGTCAGGGTAATATTGACCTTATAGAATGAGTTGGGAGGTGTTCTTGCTCTTATATTTTTCAAAGAAATAGTGTAAGATTGGTAATAACTCTTAGAACATTTGGTAGAATTCACTAATAAAGACATCTGAGCCTGGGCTTTTCTTAGTGGGAAGTTTAAAATTACTAATTCAAATTCTTTCCTTGTTATAGAGGTGTAGGTGTGTGTGTGTGTGTGTGTGTGTGTGTGTATTCCTTCTTGGGTCAATTTTGATAACTCGTGTCTTTTTTGGAATTTGTCCATTTCATCAATGTTACATAATTTTCTGGCATGCAGTTATTTATAGTATTCCCTTATACATTTGTGCTCACCAGTAGTGTCTTGTATTTGTTACTGATTTCAGTGACTTGAATATCCTATTTTTATTAGTTTAGCTAAAGATTTGTCAATTTTGTTGACAATATACACCACCTTTACAACTCTACTGTTTTTACATTCCCTTTTTCATTTTAATGTTAATCTTTATTCTGTGTTTCTTTCTGCTTGCTTTTCTCTTTCTATCCTCTTAAAGTAGAAGGTTAGGTTACTGATTTGAGATTTTCCCAAATATAGGCATTAACAATTATGAATTTCTAAGAACTACTTTAGCTGTATCCCATAAATATTGGTATAGTGTGTTTTTCTTTTCATTCATCTGAATGTATTTTCTTTTTTTTTTTTAAAGATTTTATTTATTTCTTCAACAGAGATAGAGACAGCCAGTGAGAGAGGGAACACAAGCAGGGGGAGTGGGAGAGGAAGAAGCAGGCTCATAGCAGAGGAGCCTGATGTGGGGCTCGATCCCAGAACGCCGGGATCACACCCTGAGCTGAAGGCAGACGCTTAACCGCTGTGCCACCCAGGCGCCCCTGAATGTATTTTCTAATTTTTGTTGTGATTTCTTCTTTGACCCACTGGTTATTTAGAAGTGTGTTGTTTACTTTCTACATTTGTAAATTTCATAAATTTCCCTTTATTATTGATTTATACTTTCATTCCATTGCAGTTAGAAAACGTATTTTTTATGATTTCAATTGTTTTAAATTTATTGACATTTGTTTTAAGGACCATTTTATGGTATATTTAGAAGAATGTTCAAGTGCAACAGAGAAGAATATGTATTTTGCTATTGTTGAGTGGAACATTCTATAGATGTCTATCAGGTTTAGTTGGTTTATAGTGTTGTTCATATCTCCTGTATCCTTGTTAATTTTGTCTAGCTGTTCTACCATTATTAAAAGTGCAACTCTGAAGTCTCCACCTATGATTGTTGAACAACTGATTTCTCTCTTTTTTTCTGCCAGCTTTTGAGACCTTAATTTTAAACATGTTTATAATTGTTATATCTTCCTGATGAATTGACTCTTATTGAGGTATAATTAACAGTGTTATATTGGTTGCAGGTGCACAATGAGTCATCAATTCTATACATTATTCAGTGCTCTTCATGATAAGTATGCCCTTAATCCCCTTTATCTATTTTGCCCATTCCCCCACCACCAACCTCCCCTCTGGCAAACACCAGTTTGTTCTTTGTATTTAAGAGTCTGTTTTTTGTTTGTTTGTTCATTTTGTTAAATTCCACATGGGTGAAATCATTTAGTATTTGTCTTTCTGTACGACTTATCTCACTTAACATTATACCCTCTTGGTCCATCCATGTTGTTGCAAATGGCAAGATCTCATTTTTTTTTTTTTGGTGGCTGAGTAATATTCCAGTGTGTGTGTGTGTGCGCATATACACACATATATACACACAATGGAATATATACATACATATATATATGTACTACATCTTCTTTATCCATTCATCTATCAAAGGACATTTGGGTTGCTTCTATATCTTGGCTATTGTAAAGAATGCTGCAATAAGTGTAGGGGTACATATATATTTTCCAATTAGTGTTTTTGTTTTCTTTGGGTAAATACCCAATACTGGAATTATTGTATCTCCACCTGGTAATTCTATTTTTAATTTTTTGAGGAACGTCTATACCGTTTTCCACAATGGCTACACCTGTTTGCATTCCCATCAACAATGCATGAGTTTTCGTTTTTGTCTACATCCTGGCTAACACTTGTTATTTCTTGTCTTTTTGATTCTAGCTATTCTGACAGGTATAAGGTGATACCTCATTGTGGTTCTGATTTGCATTCCTCTGATGATTAATGATGAGCGTTTTTCATGTTTCTGTTGGCCATTTGTTTGTCTTCTTTGGAGAAATGCTTATTCAGGTCCTCTGCCCATTTTTAAATTGGATTATTTGCTTTTTAGGTGTTGAGTTGTAAGCTCTTTACATATTTTGGATATTAACTCCTTATCGGATATAACGTTAGGAAATACCTTCTCTCATTCAACTGGTTGGCTTGCCATTTTGTTGATGGTTTCCTTCACTGTGCAAAAGCTTTTTATTTTGGTGTAGTCCCAATAGTTTATTTTTGCGTTATCCCTTACCTGAGGAAACATACCTAAAAAAATGTTTCCATGGCCAATGTCAAAGAAATTACAGTGTATGTTTTCTTCTATGAATTTTACGGTTTTAGGCCTCCCATTTAGGTCTTTAATCCATTTTTAGTTTATTTCTGTATATGGTTTAAGAAAGTGGTCCGGTTTTCCCACCACCATTTGTCGAAGACACTCTCTTTTCCAAACCACTGCATATTCTTGCCTCCTTTGTTGTAGATTGACGATGTAAGCATTGGTTTACTTCTGGGTTCTCTACTCTGTTCCATTATCTGTGTGTCTACTTTTATGCCAGTACCATGCTGTTGTAATTACTACAGCTTGGTAAAATAACTTGAAATCTGGATTGTGATACCTCCAGCTTTGTACTTCTTTTCTCAAGACTGCTTTGGCTATTGGGGTCTTTTGTAGTTTCTAACAAATTTTAGGATTATTTGCTCTTAATTCTGTGAGAAATGTTGTTGGTACTTTGACAGACATTGCATTAAATCTGGATTGTTATGGACATTTAAACAGTATTGGTTCTTCCAATCCATGAGCACAGAATATCTTTCCATTTGTGTCTTCTTCAATTTCTTTCATCAATGTTTTACAGTTTTCAGAGTACAGGTCTTTCACTCCTTGGCTAAGTTTATTCCTAGGTATTTCATTATTTTTGGTGCAATTGTAAATGAGATTTTCTTAATTTCTCGACTACCTCATTATTAGTGTATAGAAATGCAACAGAGTTCTGTATATTAACATTGTATCCTGCACTTTACTGGACTCATTTATCAGTTCTTGGTTGAGTCTTCATGGTTTTCTAGATATAGTATCATGTCACTTGCAAACAGTGAAAGTTTTACTTCTTCCTTATAGATGCCTTTTATTTCTTTTTCTTGTCTGATTGCTGCAGCTAAGTCTTAATAATATTATGTTGAATAAAAGTAGTTGCAGTGGACATCCTTGTTTTATTCCTGGCCTTCTAGGAAAAGCTCTGTTTTCCACCATTGAGTATGATGTTAGCTATGGGCGTTTTATATATGGCTTTTATTATATTGAGTATGTTCCCTCTAAACCTACTTTTTTAAGAGTTTTTATCATGTCTCCAATAGATAGCATGTAGTTGAGTCTTCCTGTTTTGTCCAGTTTGCCCATCTCTTTTTGATTGTATTATTCACTCCATTCATATTTAATATTATTATTGACATGGTTGGATTACATCTGCCATCTTTCTTTTTATTTATATCTCATGTCTCTCTTGTTCCTCTCTCCCTCTTTTACTGCCTTCTTTTACATTAGGTAAATATTTCCTTTTTTTTCTTTTTTTAAAAAATTTTATTTATTTATTTGATAGAGAGAGAGGCAGCGAGAGAGGGAACACAAGCAGGGGGAGTGGGAGAGGGAGAAGCAGGCTTCCCGCTAAGCAGGGAGCCCAATGCGGGGCTTGATCCCAGAACGCTGGAATCATGACCTGAGCTGAAGGCAGAAGCTTAATGACTGAGCCACCCAGGCGCCCCTAGGTAAACACTTTCTAATGTAACATTTTAATTCCTTTAATGATTTTGTACACTTTCGCATGTATTATTTTCTTAGTGGTTGCTCTAGGGTTTAAAATATGCATCTTAACTTACCAGAATTTGTTCCAGATTTATACTAAATTTCAATGATATTCCTATGTAGCTCCATTTCCTCCTTCTCTTTTTATTGCTATTATTCTTATACATATTACATCTATATAGGTTATAAACTAAAAACAATATTGTATTACTTTATAATAATTTCATTTTTATAGAAGTTTACAGAATAAAGAAGAGCAATAATAATTCATATAAGTTTGCTATATTAATGTTCTTAGACATGAACTTCCCTATACTTTGTTTCAAATAAAATGAGACCCCTTAACCAGAGCTGTGGAATCCTTTCTTCTTAAGGTCTGCCTCTTCTCCTAGGCAGAACTTATGTGCTACTATAGAGAGAAGAGTTGTGGGTGGGGTTAGTGGCCCTCTTCTTCCAGAGTGACATATGTGCTCTATGAATGGGGTTCTGGGCAATGATGATAGGTCTCTGGTCTTCTCGGTTTGGCTCTCTCAGCATGGAACCTCTAACCTATATGTGAACTGGACAGGGGTGATCAGCTTCTTATTCTTGGTTTGCCATGTCTGAAGTATAGCTTCTAACCTATAATTGGGGGCTGGGTGGGAGAAAAAAAAAGCAAGACTGGTCCTCTTGGCCCAAACTGCCTGGAAAAGAATTTCTACAATACAAATTTGGGGGGTGGGGAGGAGCTGAGAGATGCCAGTTGCCAGGACATTTTGTGATGAATATAGCCTAAAATGGAGAGGTAGTGCCATCTTTTTGACTGCAAATGCCTTGAACAAAGCTTCTGTCATATCTTGCACTATGGCAGGGACACAGACAGTTGAAATTCACAGCCTTTCACTCTTTTTTGGGATTTAGAAGATTTTCTTGAATAGGTGTTTCTTCATCTGCTGTTTGCCCTTAGGACAACTTTTGGACTTTGTAAAAAGAGAATAACACTCAAGCAGTGAAATGGGTTTCCCTGCGGAGAGGGTTTGCTGTGCTTCTTAGATTGCTATCCAGTCTTCTTTACATGTTTACATTACTACAATAAGCCAAAATATAAGCCACACATCTAAAAGATGTCATTTTTAGAGTATAGACCCTTTACCTCTCTGGTTAAGTTTATTCCAGATATCTTATGGTTTTTGGTGCTATTGTAAATGGAATCGATTTCTCTTTGTTCAGTCTCACTTTTCGTGTATAGAAATGCAACTGATCTATACTCTAGAAACTGCAGAACACCGATGAAAGACATTGAAGAAGACACAAAAAGATGCAAAAATATTCCATGCTCATGGATCGGAAGAATAAACATAGTTAAAATGTCTAGATTTTTACCCAGAGCAATCTACACTTTCAATGCCATCATGATCAAAATACCAATGACATTTTTCAAAGAGCTGAAACAAACAATCCTAAAATTTGTGTGGCACCAGAAAAGACCCCGAATTGCCAAGGAAATGTTGAAAAAGAAAAACAAAGCTGGGGCCATCACATTGCCTGATTTCAAGCTATACTACAAAGCTGTGATCACCAAGACAACATGGTACCGGCAAAAAAAACCAGACACGTAGACCAATGGAACAGAATAGAGACTCCAGAAATGGACCCTCGACTCTACGGTCAACTAACCTTTGACAAAGCAGGAAAAAACATCCAGTGGAAAAAAGACAGTCTCTTCAATAAATGGTGCTGGGAAAATTGGACAGCTATATACAGAAGAATGAAACTTGACCACTCTCTCACACCATACACAAAGATAAACTCCAACTGGATGAAAGACCTCAATGTGAGACAGGAATCCATCAAAATCATAGAGGAGAACATAGGCTGTAACCTCTTTGACATCGGTCACAGCAACTTCTTTCATGACACGTCTCCAAAGGCAAGGGAAACAAAAGAAAAAATGAACTTTTGGGACTTCATCAAGATAAAAAGTTTCTGCACAGCAAAGGAAACAGTCAACGAAACAAAGAGGCAACCCACAGAATGGGAGAAGATATTTGCAAATGAAACTACGGATAAAAGGCTGGTATCCAAGATCTATAAAGAACTTCTCAAACTGAATACACGAGAAACAAATAATCAAATCAAAAAATGGGCAGAAGATATGAACAGACACTTTTCCAATGAAAACAAACAAATGGCTTACAGATACATGAAAAAATGTTCAAAATCATTAGCCATCAGGGAAATTCAAATCAAATCCACATTGAGATACCACCTTATGCCAGTTAGACTGGCAAAAATTGACAAGGCAAGAAACAACAGGTGTTGGAGAGGATGTGCAGAAAGGGGAACCCTCTTACACTGTTGGTGGGAATGCAAGTTGGTGCAGCCACTTTGGAAATCAGTGTGGAGGTCCCTCAAAAAGTTAAAAACAGAGCTACCCTATGACCCAGCAATTGCACTACTGGGTATTTACTCCAAAGATACAGATGTAGTGAAGAGAAGGGCCATATGCACCCCAATGTTCATAGCAGCATTGTCCACAATAGCTAAAGTGTGGAAGGAGCCGAGATGCCCTTCAACAGATGAATGGATAAAGAAGATGTGGTCCATATATACAATGGAATATTACTCAGCCATCAGAAAGAACGATTACCCAACATTTGCAGCAACATGGACGGGACTGGAGGAGATTATGCTAAGTGAAATAAGTCAAGCAGAGAAAGACAATTATCATATGGCTTCACTCATTTGTGGAACATAAGGAATAGCAGGGAGATCAGTAGGAGAAGGAAGGGAAAAATGAAGGGGGGAGTAAACAGAAGGGGGAATGAACCACGAGAGACTATGGACTCTGGGAAACAAACTGAGGGCTTCCGAGGGGAGGAGCGTGGGGGGATGGGCTAGCCTGGTGATGGGTATAAAGGAGGGCATGTATTGCATGGAACACTGGGTGTTATATGCAAACAATGAATCATGAAACACTACATCAAAAACTAATGATGTACTGTATGGTGACTAGCATAATAAAAAATTAGAAAAAGATGCATTTTTGAAAAAAGAGATGGGTTATTTAGTATTTCCTCCAAGTTTGTTTAGAGTCAGTAAGGTGTACTTGAATGTGCTCCAATTTTGGAATTAGAACTGGGATGAATCCCGCTTCTGCCACTTACTCTTGTAGACTTTCTTAAAGTTCAAAATCCTCAAATTTCTCTACAAAACAGGATAATACCTACCCCAAAAAGTTCTGTTATATTTTGAGAAGAAAATGAAATAAGATATACATAGCACAGTACCTGGTAGATTGCAGGCATTTTTTATGTTGAGTAAAAATGAGTGCTGCTTATACGGTCAACTAATCTTTGACAAAGCAGAAAGAATATTCAATGGAAAAAAGACAGTCTCTTTAACAAATGGTGTTGGTAAAACTGGACAGTGACAAGTAGAACAATGAAACTTTCTTACACCACACATGAAAATAAATTCGAATGGATAAAAGACTGTAATATGAGACAGGAAACCATCAAAATCCTAGAGGGGAACATAGGCAGCAACCTCTCTCACCTCGGCGGTAGCAACTTCTTACTAGACATGTCACCAGAGGGAAGGGAAACAAAAGCAAAAAAATGAACTATTGGTACTTCATCAAGATAAAAACTTCTGCACAGCAAAGGAAACAATCACCAGAACTAAAAGGCAGTCTACAGAATGGGAGAAGATGTGTGCAAATGGCATACGTGATAAAGGGTTAGTATGCAAAATCTATAAAGAACTTATCAAAGGGCTCCTGGGTGGCTCAGTTGGTTAAGCATCCAACTCTTGATCTCAGCTCAGGTCTTGATCTCAGGTTCGTGAGTTCAAGCCCTGTGTTGGGCTCTATATTGGGCGTAAAGCTTACTTAAAGAAAAAAAAAAGAACTTATCAAACTTAACACCCAAAAAACAAATAACCCAGTTAAGAAATGGGCAAAAGATATGAATAGACATTTTTCCAAAAACAACATGCAGGTGGTAACAGACACATGAAAAGATGCTCAACATCACTCATTATCAGGGAAATACAAATCAAAACCATGATGAGAAACCACTGCATACCTGTCAGAATGGCTAAAATTAACAACACAAGAAACAACAGGTGTTGGCGAGGATGCGGAGAAAGGGAAACCCTCTTGCACTGTTCGTGGGAACGCAAACTGGTGCAGCCACTCCAGAAAACAATATGGAGGTTCCTCAAAAAGTTAAAAATAGAAAGACCTTACAATTCAGCAATTGCACTACGAGGTATTTATCCAAAGGATACAAAACTACAGATTCAAAGGGGTACATGCACCTGATGTTTACAGCAGCATTATCAACAGTAGCCAACCTATGGAGAGAGCTCAAATGTCCCTTGACTGATGAATGGATAAAGAAGATGTGGTATGTATGTATGTATGTGTGTGTAGGTGTGTGTAGGGGAATATTACTCAGCCATCAAAAAGAATGAAATCTTGCCATTTGCAACGACATGGATAGAGCTAGAGTATATCATGATAAGTGAAATAAGTCAGTCAGAGAAAGAACAATATTATATGATTTCACTCGTATGTGGAATGTATGAAGCAAAACAGATGAACATATGGGAAGGGGGAAAAAGGAGGGAAACAAATCATAAGATACTCTTTAACGATAGAGAACAAACTGAGAGTTGATGGAAGGAGGTGGGTGGGGGATGGGCTAGATGGGTGATGGGCATTAAAGAGGGCACTTGTGATGAGCACTGGGTGTTATATGTAAGTGATAAATCACTGAATTCTACTCCTGAAACCAATATTTCACTGTATGTTAGCTAAAATTTAAATAGAAATTAAAAAAAAGAGAAAATGGGTCCTGCCTATCATCTGAAGTTTGGACTATTTCTGGGGAGTTGAAGCAGATCACTTGATAATGGAAAGGGCTTACTTTTCAGTGCCTAGGATAGATGTACACTGAGAATATGATTCAGTTAGCTATGAGATCATGAAGGTAAACAAAGGGCACACAAAGAACCATTCTGTGCCCACACAACTATTTTGCTTTTCACTTTTAATACAGTATTCAATGAATTATATGAGGTATTTAATACTTTATTATAAAATAGGCTTTGTGTTAGATGATTTGCCCAACTGTAGGCTAACTTAAGTGTCCTGAGCATGTTTAAGATAGGCTAGGCTAAGCTATGATATTCACTAGGTTAGGTGTATTAAATGCACTTTTGACTTAGGATATTTTCAACTTATGATAGGTTTATCAGGATGTAATCCTACGATAAATTAAGGAAGACGTGTCCCTTGTCATTAGTCAACAACTTTATCACTCTAACTGCACAAAATTAATTAAACAATACAATGTAAAACAATAGAAAAATGATTGCAAGGTGAAACTAAACATCTTAGAAAAGATGCATTAATTCATCTATCATTGAAAGTGATGCTTGAATAACATACAAATCCACTGGCAAATGAGAATCAGGCAGAGTTAGACTGATGAACAACTGAACAAGAAAAATAAGTAAGAATGATCACACTGTAAGTACTCAGAAGCAAATGTTTTAAATATCAAAGTACTGAGATTTTCTTTGTATTTATGCATTAAAAGTTAAACCCAAAGAAAAAAGTATTATACCTTGATATATATAATTATATTAGAAAAATTCTGTTCCCTTAAAAAAACCATCACAAACTCAACTTGATTCAGCCTTTAAAAGTTAGCTAATAACTGAGCTAGAAGTTCAAATTTTGTTGAATATAAAAAAAAGTAAATGAACTTTTCCTTACAGCTTTTTAAATTTTTGAGATAAATCTTCAATTAAATTTTCTTCTTCCTTCTCCTCACTTACTATAAAATATTAGACTCTCTTTTAAGTAGATTAATTTAAGTAGCTTTTTCTAGGGACTAGTATCCTTGGTTCTCTAGCACTGCTTCTTTTTTGACTTTTAAAACTTATTTTGTTTTGCAGTGCGGTGACATAACAGAGCTCCCAATTAATTAGGTTTGAATGTAACATGAATTTTATACCTTAACAAAAATATGGTTACTTAAAAGCTCCCAATGTACAAGCAGGTGAGTAATTCTATACATCTGTATGAAAATGCTATTGTAAATCTGTTTCAATGACCTGAAAATCTTAATGCAGCTTTCCTAGAGAGAGAATATGACACCACTGGTAAAATTCTGAATTTCAAGCTACAGAGCATTATATAAATCTGCATATTTGAATATGTGTTGCATATATTCAAATGTATCTCAGAATTCTGTCTGGACGGCATTATCATTATTAATATAAATGTAAACTTTAATTTTTATAAATGGTTGTTCCTCAGGATAGTTTGACAATATTAATAAATTAAAAGCTATAAAGAACACATGTAACATAACACTGTAAAACTTGTAAAATAGTTCAGTGCTTACGCATAAAACTTCCTAAATTTTAAAAATTCTATTCCTAGATGTCAAATCAACAAACACATCTTTGAGTTCAGACTTCAGAAAATGAGACACCTGTACTGTACCTAGAGCAACCAGCCATACTGAAAGTCAGCCAAATTGACTGGATGGCAACATGGAGTGACAGCTCAGGATATTTTCCAAAATGTATTCGATTTTTTTTTTTTGCTTTTATCCACTAAGTAGAAAGTTTATTTTCTAAACTTAATTTAAATAACCTAAGGAATTTCTGATTTATTTGAAATGCAAAAATCTAGGTTCTCAGGGAAAACTAAGAAATGGTAGCTTGCATATATGAGAGTATACATAAACTACTCTGTTATGAAGCAAAGTCTACATTAGGAAGAAAAATGCAGGTATCCTTAAAGTTTCTGAAAAATTCTGATATATATTCTAATTTTTTATTTTGATTTGGAAATATATTGCTTAAAATTAAGGAGTGATCCAACAAATGATATCTATTTGCTCTTGAAACAAAGTTTCCTATAGAACGGTGCTACAGGACTAATCACATGATTTGCAAGGCCTATCTGAAAAAGACAAGTTTGAATAAGTTATGGTGGACATGTAAAATTAAGAGACTACGTGCCCCTGATGTTTTTAGCAGCTTTATCTACAATAGCCAAATTATGGAAAGAGCCCAAATGTCCATCGACTGATGAATGGATAAAGATGTGGTGTATGTGTGTACACACACACACACACACACACACACATTGGAAAATTAGCCATAAAAAATGGAATCTTGTCATTTGCAACATGGATGGAGCTACTGAGTATTATGCTAAGCGAAATAAGTCAGAGAAAGACAAATACCATATGATTTCATATGTGGAATTTAACAAAACAAATAAGCAAAGGGACAGAGAGAGACACACACCCACAAATCAAGAAACAGACTCTTTTTAACTACAGAGAATAAACTATAGAGAACAAACTGATGGTTACCAGAAGGGAAGTGGGTGGAAGGATGGATTAAATAGATGATGGGGATTAAGGAGTACACATGTTGTGGAGTGATGTATGGAAGTGCTGAATCACCATATTATACACCTAAAACTAATTTTATACTGTACGTTAAGTAACTGGATTTAAACAAAAACTTAAAAAAATGAAGAGACTACAGATTTGTGGGGTTTTTCATGTCTTACTCAGGCCAGGTACAATACTTAAAGATATCTGATTTTCTTTCTGAGTAGGACAGGTAACTGGCAACAAGAGCTGGTTTATTTGGCACAGGTTTAGGGAACAATTACTTACATTTATTAGCAGTCATTACTACTTCAAAAATTATTTAACAAATAGCTCTAGACTTCATCCTTCCTCCTTAGTCAGTTCTCTAGTCCCTCTGAGACTTGTCTACACAAGTCCATATCTTATCCTCAGGCTATTTCCTCATAACTGGAAAGCCTTCCTCACTCTCACTAATCTTCCATTTTGTAGGAGTATCTTCTATGAAGTGTTAGTTTTTTATTTCTACTTAGTGCTATAAAATGTTTATCTTTTGCTTGGCTTACAAAATGCTCTTGGTAGAACAACCAGACTTAGACTCATTATTAATAAAAATCCAAAACTTAGCCAAAAGAAAGATGGGTAAGAGGTGATTAAAGTGAAAAGAGGGTCTGATTTTAAATAAATATCCCAGAACATACGTCTTGCTATTCAAAATAAACACTGTGAGAGGTTATAAATTCATTTCCATAGGGCTTGCATCACTCAAAACATTTTGGAAGTTGTCTTTTGGTATTATAGTCAGAATGACTTTAGGAACTACGCTTATCTTGTAGTTACAACCAATTTTGCAAAAAAAATCATACTGCCTGACTTAATCAACAAATTTAGTCTTCTGACTTGGCTTCAAATAATTTCCTGTCACTTTCTCAAAACAAAAGCAAACGTCCAAACAGAAAAGTACCATTAACGGAGAACATTTTGTGCCCAAAATAATTAAAAGAAAGTGCCATGGGCCTCAATGAAGTTAATATTTTTTGTAATGAACTTAGTAAACAGCTTTTAAAGATAATCCTAAGATAACAGTTAATGAAGTATTAGTTCTGTCATGTTTATTTTAAAAGTCACTTTAGTTTGAAGGCTGTATGAAATGCTCAAAAATATGAACATAGAGATGGATCACACAATAAGTAGAGGAAACAGGTGTCACATGGCAATTATAAACTGGGAGAATAAAAATAAACCATTAAAAAATAGCCTAGATATACATAAAACAAAACACAAACCCTGCCAATCAGATACCTAATGTTATGTGTTTCTGGTAATATGCTTAAGTGGGTGCTTTAGTCACCTAAGTTTGAGCCTGTTTTAGGCAGGAAGCTTTTCTTTTGTTCATGTTTGTAAAAATTAAATGTTTTGTTATTAACTCATAAAATTAATTACTTCCTCATATTTAGAGTTACCAATATTTTGGCTCCAGGGCAAACTTTTAAGAAGTTATATTTAAAGGCAACAAAGAAAAATAGAAATTTTCAGTACCAGATGTCTGGGAAGATCCCATTTGGATTTGAGCTACTTAAATTTGCAATCATGTATTTATACATCTAACAGAGCTTCTGTTTCCCCCAGAATCAGAAAATTAACTAGCTTTGTAGCATCTTCCTTGATCTGCCACCCGTGCCCTGAGGATTAGAGACTCCACCTGAGCTTGTTTTACAAGCATAACAGAAAAAATTAATCTCTGCTGGCAGCACTCCCACTGGGATACTGATGAATAATGATATCCCTCTTTTGCTGCCCTCTCAGTCCACTAGAAAAGCCACTCTAACCCAGCAACGTGGAAACTGCTGAAACCATTCCAGCTGTGGATTAGCAGGCAGTCAAGCATCCATCTGCTCTGTGTGAATCAAGAGAAAGCAAACAAGCATTCTCATGGCTAAAGTCATATTCAAACCCCATAATATCTTATAGGAATACATATATATGTATGTACATCTCTTTGTATCTGTGTCTCTATCTACCTCTCTCTTCAATAACAGGCAATCACATACTGTAAGCTAAATTAACTGAATTCCTCGATTTAGTTTGCATTTCCTGGTGCTTTAAACATTGGAAAACAAAGAACATGTTCAGAGGTTATAAAGTATAGCTCTTTTTCTTAATTGAAGTATAATTGACATACAATATCCTATTAGTCTCAGATGTACATCATAGTGATTTGATATTTTCATACATTATGAAATGATCCCCATGGTAAGTCTAGCTACCATCTGTCACCATACAAAGTTATTACAATATTATTGACTACATTCCCAATGCTGTACGTTACATCCCCATGACTTCTTTATTTTGTACCTGGAAGTTTGTACCACTTAATCCCCTGCACCTACTTCACCTGACCCCCAACCTTCTTCTGCCCTTTGTTAACCAACAGTTCATTTTCCATATCTATGAGTTTGTTTTCATTTTATTTTTGTTTTTTAGATTTCACATATAAGTGAAATCATATGGTATTTGTCTTTCTGTCTGACTTATTTCACTTAGCATAATGCCCTCTAGGTCCATCTATGTTGTTGCAAATGGCAAGAAAACTATAAACTTTTAATTTGATATTCATGTGGGGCAATAAACTCGAAATTAAGCTTCTAGAGTGCAGCATGACCTTACGTCAGGCATATACACATTCCCAGATTCTCAAATATAGCAACCAACTACTTGTTTCAAAAAGTAAGCCTGTTTAATCAGTTTCTAAGCAAGTGTTACATAAAGGATCTGTGGCCTTTAATTTCACTTAGCTTTATTTTACTGACATAATGATGTAATAAATCTCTGTGGACTTCTGCCTTCTCCAAAAAGTAAAGCAAAAACCATTGCTTATGGTTTACCGTGAGCAATTCGAGTCTGACTGGATTCTTATCAGCTTTTTATTAATGAACCCCCCAGCACTTCAGCATGTCCATAATGTAATGATGACTGATGTTTATAATGACAGCTCTGGGACTCTAAAAGATCTTTATGGGTCTTCCCAGTCATCAAAGAAAATTTTTTTCGTCAAAGTTCTAAGAGTATTTTATAGCATTTCAGTTCTATGAATTCTGAAATCCATATATGTATTTAGAAATTTTATTTAAAAAGATATTTTAAGTAATCATGACACACAGCAACAACTCACTCTGCTTTTAAGCTCTAGTCTGCTATTACCCACATTACTTTTCCTCCGATTTTAGTTGCTTTCACCGGTTATTTCAATGTCTTACTGATTATTTCCCCTCTTACTTCTCTTCCTCCTTCACTGATTAACAGTAAAAGTAGTTCAAGTTTACAACACTTTCTGTGCTTTCAGTGCAGCAGAGCAATATGCTGCCAGCTAGTCAATGGTTCTGCAAGACGGTCTGTTCATCTGTCAGTAGAAGGCACCTGTTTGGCATTCGTCTTACAAATTTGCTGACACTGTTTAATAAATAACAGAAAATACCTACAAAGATGGTATTAAGAACCTAAATCTAATAAGTTAAAGCCCTGTATACGGAAAATTCTCCTTTGCCAATGGAAATATTTTAAAACTGAGACTATCATGCTTCTGCCAAAGTGCATTATTCCTCTGAATTACATATAAAATAGTGAACAGAACATAAGAACATGCAGAATTTTATGTATGTGAGGAGCATGACACTTGGAAATCCCTCTTACCTCCCGGTTTTTTTTTGTGTGTGTGTGTGTGTGTGTGTGTGTGTGTGTGTGTGTGTTTTTTTAAGCAAAGTGAGTTCTAACTTTCTGACATTATCGAATTTCTGAGACATGCTTATATTCTTTTGGGCTGTCAGCTGGCAAACATTGTAGAGTAAGTGGAGTCCTTTTTTAGGAGAATGTAATGTTAAAATAAAATGCAGATGGTATGAATACTACTACTGTAATAAAGACCATATCTATGCATTTTATTTGGTAGTAACAACAAAATTTTTCAGAATCTATGCAAGCCTGAAAATGGGGCACATCCATTTTTTTGGGTTGAGAAATCAAAAGATATGCAGCTTACAATGTATCACTGAAGAAAAATATCTTCTACGCTTCTGCCATATGTATAATGGCTCAGCATTAAAATATTCATTTTAGTCTTTCTCACAGTGGGAAGACTACAGTTTGCTAAGAATTATTAATCACTAGTTAGATCTTTTTCTTGGCAAGACCTTTTCAAAACTATTCAGCTAGTTAGTTAAGTGATCCCCTATCATCTGACAAGGCAAGCACGAATATCTCAGTACTAGGATGTACACACAGGGCTACGTATGAACAAAGCAAAACAAAAAACATTTGCCCACTGATTCTCTTTTGAAAAACTTCAGTTTATATTTAAGTGATTGTAAATTATTTATTCCTAAAAGAGAGAGCTTTGGTCTTTTTAGAAAAGTTTTTCAGGTTTTTTCGTTTTTTTTATGCTATTATAAATAATGCTGTGATGAACATCTGTGTACATATATCTTGACAACACACTTGTTCTTTTAGGATAGATTCCTAGAGATGGAATCACAATATCAGGGAGCAGAAAATTCTTAAAGACTTTTTTTTTTTAACAGATATTATCAAATTTCTTTCTAGAAAGACTAGGTCAATGAAAACTGTTTATCAGTGTCTTCTTTTCATTTTATCATTGGAGCCATGGTTTTCTTTTTAATTAAAAAATTAAAATATATTATTTCTTATCATAATTGTAACAAATACGCATACTTCAAAAATTTTAGAGACATTCATATATTTTATACATTTATGTAGGCAAATCCATCCATTTATTTTTGCAATTTTTTCCTTTATGCTTTTTGTGTTTCTTTCCCTGTATCTGAAATTTTAACATTTTTGGTTTTAATCCTTCATCTGACTTAAGTTTATTCTAATATATGCTATGAAGGTAGAGTTAACTTGAATATTTTTCCAAAATGTTAAACAATTTGCCCAAAAATACTTGTTGAATAAATCATCCCTTAACCAATGATTTTATGTTTTCTTTTTATTTGGTTAGAGCTTCACACAAATAAATGTGTCTTGACCAGTGGGTGAAAATTGTTCTGGCCTAGCTGGGGACGGTGGTATTCTGGCATATGGAAGAGCATGAACTCCATGGAGGAAGGGGAAGAGCACTCCAACCTACACTGCAGCCAGACTCAGAACAATCTTGTATGGCATAGTAATGAACCTGAATTTATCTTGTAATCTCCATCTTTTGAGTAGAAGAGGTTAATAATATTTGTCAGATATAGATATGATTTATATAAATTGTAATTCATCAACTACTAGTGCTTGTTATATCAAAATATTAATGAAAACTAGCAATAACAGATGTGAGTGACTGAGGCTCCTAATTCAAAGAATTCAAATATCATACGGTAGGCAATGTATTGAGGCTTTACACACATTACTTTATTTAACCTTCTCCTTTATTTTATAGAGAAGCATGAAGCTTGGACTAACCTAAGATCACATATTTAGAAAATGGTGGAGTCATGTTTGTGTGACTTTGAAGCCCATATTCTAAATAACTAGACTTTCATCATACTCCAGACATACTAGTACAACTTATACTTTCAAAACAGTTAATATCTAACTATAATTACTTCTTAGACATAGGGCTATTCCCTTCCTAAAGGCAGCGACCATATCTTAATTATCACTCTCCTCTTGTACCTGACATGGTAGGTGCTAAATAAATACTTACTGGCACTGCTGAAGATGTGTGTTTAAGAATGTCTCTAGGATAGTAGTACAGAACACATAAGATTCCAAAAAGAGAAAATGAAGGACAAGAGAAAGTGCAACCAGTAAGGGAGGCAAAGAAGAACCTGCAGTAAAGGAAGGAAGAGATTTAAAAGGTACAGAGTAATAGAAAGAATGGACATTTATTTTCTCACTAAAAAATAAGATGAGGTAGGGCTTTGTCTATTTGCATATCAAAAATTTTAATTTTTGAAAACCTGTATTTTGGAAATAACTGGACTTGAAATATGGTTCTCCTTCCTCAACTAGATTAAATAATGTAATATTTGCCTACTTATTCAGGAAGAGAAACTACTAAATATCACAGCCCATTTTAGAGTTGGCATTACTAATGAACTAGATTAAATTGACCAGAGCTTTAACTGCAATTGAATGAAGAGAATTTTTCCAGATGAATATATGCCTAATACGACCAATTTGATTTGCTTGATTTTTCTCTCAGCCAGGATCCCAGTGGCTTCCTGGCTGTTTTACAGCTTTCTGCTTAGTCCCAAAAGAAAGAACATTTTTCTTATTAATACAGCTTCCTCATAGATTTCGAGCCCAAGTTCCTAATTCAAAGAAGTGCTAATCCATTTGCAAAGCATCTTAGTGAAGGAGTAATCACCCAGCCATAATCACTATTACAAGTCATAATTACTTTATGAATTCTTTTAATTACTAAGTGGTTTTTAACAACTACAAATAGATGAGCACTCTTAGCAACACAGACATTGGTCTGGAAGCCAGGGTAATATCTCATTAAAGAATTGTAGTGCTTTTTTATTTGGAGGTAGGATGATGTGGCAGTGGGGAATCATTACTTTTACAGACTTTGTCACACCCCTGTGGTACACTAAAACCCAGAGCCATGGCCTCTAGTAAAATGTTAACCTGGAGAGAAAGGAAGAAGGAACAAGGCAGTAGGGGAGCAGGGGCAAGAGAAAACTCAGAAAATGACACTGCCATCAAGGAAACCAACATCTTGCAAATGAAGTTACCATATGTTCTTTTAAAAAAGCAATGATAAAACTCACTAACTACATGGTAGGGTAAGGGCAAAGCTGTATTTGGGATCATAAGAGAAATAAGACTCTGTATTCTTCTATACTCGTCCTAATATTAATAATGAAATAAAAAGTTTCTTAGTGAATCCAATAAGGCCAGCCCTTCTGATAGAGACAGAGAGACCAACTGTTCGAACCCTTAAAACATATAAAAGAATCTAGAGTGTGACAGTTTTGAATGCAAAACAAAAGCAAAACACAAATAAGAAATATACACTAAAACACAGCACCAAACAAAAAAATCCCCTACCTTGATCAAGGTAAGATTTGTTTGAACATGTATCTTTTACCTTATTAGATCTCACACTAATCCTGTGATAAGTAGGGCAGGTATGATTGCACATTTTTTAATGAATGAGGAAACCGAGATTAAGAAATTAAATGACCTGCCACTTACACAAAGAAGTTAAAATGGCCATGCTAAGATTTGAACCCGTTCCCTAAATGCAAATGCCATATTCATTCCACCACACTATGGCCCCTTGGTCTATTAATGGCCTTTGTCCACATTCACAGGTCTTTCCTTACCTCCTCAATTTCAGCTGATGACCTTGCTTCTTAGTTCTAAAAAATTAGTTTAAAAAAATTAAAGCAAACACAAGGGGATTTCCTCATTATCTTACCCTCTACTAACCTATACCCCAATACTCCATCTTTTCTCCCACTACAATGAATTAATTTGCTCTACTATCTAAGGCCAATTTTTCCACTTTATGTTAATTCCTGTTTCCCTTTTGTTTTCTTAAGACTTTTCTCTCTCCTATAACAGCATTTTTTTACCTCACTATAGGATCATTTTTATCTGCATACAAATATTCTGTATCTTAAATTAAAAAAGGAAATTGATTTTATATCCTCCCCCCACAGCTCCAAGTAAGAGTAAGTTATATTTACTGTCTCTATTTTCTTAAAATTAAGTCTCTGAGTTCTTTCAAATAAAATAAGGCTTTTGTCTCCTACCACTCCGCTGAAATTACTCGTTAAAGACATCTAGGATCTTTATCTTTTCAAGTCAAACGAATAATCGTAGCTCTCATCACTCTGTATCAACAATCTGTAACTCAGTTAATCACCATCCCCTTCTTGAGAAATTCCGCCCCCCTCCCCCCAGCTTCCAGGGCCATTCACTCTCCCGGAGGTTTTCTTTCCATTTGTCATCCCTCATTCTCAGTTTTCTTCGCTTACCTACCTTCTCCTCTTTCTCCCCAACCTCAACATGCTAAGTTCCCAGAGCTCAATCCTCAGACCACTTTTCTTTTTTAATTTTAATTCTAGTATAGTTAACATACAATGTAATATTAGTTTCAGGTGTACAATATAGTGATTCAACACTTCCATACATCACCAGGTGCTCATCACAAGTGCACTCCTTAATCCCCATCACCTATTTCACCTATGCCCTCACCACCTGCCCTCATCAGTTTGTTCTCTACAGTTAAGAGTCTATTTCTTGGTTTGTCTCCCCCACCTTTGTTTGTTTTGTTTCTTATATTTCACATATGAGTGAGATCATATGGTATTTGTCTTTTTGTGACTGACTTATTTTGCTTAGCATTATACTCTCTAGCTCCACAGACTTCTTTTCAATACTCATTCCAACCAGATAATCTCACCCAACCTCAGGACTGAAATTCTGAATACCATCCATATGCCAATTACCAACCCCCCCCCCCCCCGCCCCGCCCAAGTAAACATAGACCCTGCCTTTCTTACCCGGTCTTCCCCACCTCAGTAAATGGTATTCTCTTTACCAAGTTGTTCAGGCCAGAAACCTAGCATTGTCTTTATTTCCTCTGTTTACATATAATTAACCCATCAATTCCTGTTGGTTCTATTTTCAAAACATCCTGAGTCTAACTACTACTCATCATCATTTCAACTTCTGATCATTCTATCCAAGCCATTTTCTCTCATCTTGACTTTCTGTAACAATCATTTCTCTACTATGGAGCCAGAGTGGTCTTTTCAGAACAAATAATAGCACACCACTCTTTTGATCAAAACCCCTCCAATGGCTTCTCTAAACACTTAGAGGACAAAATCCAAAACTCCTTAGCCAGACCACGATGACCTAGCCCCTGCATACCATGACCTCCCAATGCTTGTTCTGCTCTAACCACACTGGCTTTCCTGCTATTCTCTGAATCTGACAAGTAATTCCTGCTTGATGGCTTTTGCGTATCTCTTCCTTCTACCTAGAATTTCTTCTCTGAGGCTTTCTCATGAGTTGGTTGCTCATGTCCTTCAGTTCCCTGTTCAGATATATCCTCAGAAAAGCTCTCTTTAACTGTCCTATCTAGAACAGTCTCCTCTAGTTACCTATGGTCACTTTCTTGATTTTTAAAAAATCTCATTTATATTCACTTTGTTATATTACATGTTTATTTACTTGTTTGTTTACCAGCCCCACTATGAATGTAAGGTCCATGAGTACTGGAACTTCATCAGCCTAGTCTGCTGCTGTATTCTCCATGCCTGGAGCATAGTCTGTATGTAATAAATATTATTATTAAATATAATAATAGTTTCCGTTTACTGAGTTTACTATAAATGAGCAAAGGACTGCTCTGTGCTTTACCTATATTAACTAATTTAATCTTCCCAGTAACTCCACAAGGTGCTTATACTGGTGATATCACAAAAACCACAGTTATGAATCATTCTGTACTTGTACTATTGGCTGTTCCCTTTAAAACAGGACTATGAAAAGAACCACTCATAAGGATTAATGGACAAGAAACTGTTTTGTGAGAAAACAATCAGAAGATATACATCTATATGTAGACTAAATAATGGCTAAATATATGAGGACTAGTGGTGGTCTGATAATCAATAAGTGGGTGAACAATATTATTTATTAAGTATAAGGAAATACAGCCAAATAACAAATTAAGGAAGGATAATTGTACTGTTTTCATTAAAAGCCCCCAAACTTATAAAGTATTATTATTTTTTTAAAGATTTTATTTATTTATTTGACAGAGATAGAGACAGCCAGCGAGAGAGGGAACACAAGCAGGGGGAGTGGGAGAGGAAAAAGCTGGCTCATAGCGGAAGAGCCTGATGTGGGGCTCGATCTCATAACGCCGGGATCACGCCCTGAGCCGAAGGCAGACGCTTAACCGCTGTGCCCCCCAGGCACCCCTAAAGTAGTATTATTTGTACAGTAAGATTCAATAAACCAGGGAGACGGCTATATATAATTACATTTTAAAACACATATTAAGATACACTTTAATATACTGTACAATAGAGAATTCACAAAAATTTGGTCCCAAACTGTTAACACAGTTTTAAAAAATATACGTTTTTAAGCACATAGTGATTCTGTTGTTGTTCTACATTATTACATAAAGAAAAAGCCTGGCATGTTAGTTAATCTAAAAGGCTATTATGTCCCTCAGCACCAAGGAGCATGTCTATGATAATTTTTTACTTTTAAAATTCCATGTTTCTAAAATAATGTAATATTGTAGACTCCACTTACACCAATTGGGGGTTGGAAAAGAAACTAGGATTTTTAGTTTTTCTTTTGCTCTATTACGCGGAAGTGATACTGAAATACACTGAGTTGACTTTAAGTACTGCGAATAATCACACTTATTTACCCACTTGGCAGCTCTGTGAGAACAAAAGTCAGGGTGACATATTTTTAGCTTAAAGAATGTTTTTGCATTTTTTGTATTTGGAAGATACTTAGGACAGGAACCACGAGCCTTTTGGAAAATTTCTAATCATTATTAATTGAGGAAGGAGCTAGCACTGATTTCTGAACTGTTCCACTTGTTGGACCAAAAGGACCTTAAAAATAATTTTAGAGAGCTTAACTTTATTGGGATACTATCAGACAGATTTTGAGCAGAAACCAATTTCTGGCATATGAAAACTGCATTTTAAAATATTTCATCCAATGCTAAAGTTTTCATTTATTTCTTACTTATTTTTAGAGTTTAAACAAAGTTCTACAAACTCAGAATGAAGTAATGGCTAGAATTTATGGAAGCAATTTTATTCCAGTAATATCATAATCTTTGGTGTTCTTTTTATTTCCCAATGTGATGGTATGTGTATCAATAATTTTTTAAAAAGATTTTATTTATCTATTTAACAGAGAGAGTGCGTGAGCACAAGCAGGGGGAATGGCAAGCAGAGGGAGAAGCAGGCTCCCCACTGAGCAAGGAGCCTGATGTGGGACTCGATCTCAGCACCCTGGAATCATGACCTGAGCTGAAGGCAGAAGCTGAACTGACTGAGCCACCCAGGCATTCCAATAATTCTTTTTTTTTTAAATTAAAGACTTATTTATTTTGGAGAGAGAGAGAGAGAGAGCACGCAAGCACAGAGGGGCGAGGGAGAGAGGGAGACAGAGAATCTCTAGCAGACTCTTTGCTGAGTGGAGCCTGATGTGGGGCTTGATGCCAGGACCCTGAGATTATGGTCTGAGCCAAAATCAAGAGTTGGATGCTTAACTGATGGAGCCACCCAGGTGTCCCTGTATTGACAATTCTAAATAGTTATGATATCTGATATCATTAAGTTAAGCAAAGACACCAATGATAAAATATTTTCGAAACTAAATTAACGATGACTTCCTCTGCCAAATGATTCGTGATAGGGCTTCCTGAAAAGTAAACTACCTTGGAGTTTTAGAAACATAATTTATATGACACCATCCAAGATTATACTTGTAATTAAAAAATGTCTAAATGTAGACTCCTTTTGCAAATACTTATATGACTCCCATGACTTACACACCTCCTGCCTATAGGCCAGGCTGGTAACTCTAAGTTTTTGGGGAAAGCAATGTCAGCAACTCTTCTGCTCTGAATGCCATAAGTAGGACTAAACACTTCTCATGCATAGGCAAAGCTATATTAAGCAGCAATAGCCAAGAAACAGGTATTCAGCACAAGCCTATCCCTTGTTTTTATTAGGATCTTTGGCTTCCAGGACAAATCTCCTTAAAAGATATGGGTCTTCTATTTCTTTGGTATTCCCCACAGTACACTGAGTATTGGCTAGAACACTTAGCAAATCTTAATAAATGTTGACAAGCCAAAAGTATTTTTTATAGATAGCTTAGGCTGAGAAGGTTAATGGTTTATTTTATGTACCTCGTGCTTTGTAAGTTTAAATAAAAGGGCAAAATAAGATGCAAGAAGAGGAAAAAGAAAAGTATAAAATGGCAAAGGGAGAAAAAAGGCATTTAAAAGGTTGCCGGGAGATCTGAATTCTAATTCCAACTTTGTCCTTTCCCTACTGAGAGTTGAGTTTTTATATTATTTTTCCATACTGATTGTGTCATCTTGGGCAAGAATAGGTCTTTGTTCTTCAAAAAAATGAGACATTAAACTAGGTGATAAAGAAAGAAATATCAAAGCTATTTATATTTTGATATCTAAAATCATTTCTTAATTAACAACTTTACTTAATCACAAACCATTAGATTCCTAATAATTACTAGTTGTCATTCTGTGGGATATTTTAGGACCCCCCCCCAAATCAAAAATTTAAAACAGGACAAATTTCACATAACATCATAAAACGTTTTATGCTCATCAGAATATAATCAGCTTAAAAATCTTGAAGTAATCTATTGAAGCACAACAAATATATCTGAGACTGAGGTCTTTTACCAGGAAAATATTTCACTTTTCTCTGTGCTGAGGAGACCTTATATGTACAGAAAGCTAGGAAGAAGCTGAGAAATAATGGAGAAGAGGGAAAGTCTCAAGGGAAAGAGACCAAGAGAAGTAGAAAGATAACTTTTTTTCAAGACATTTGCCATCTGTGCCTCTCTAAAAGATGCCAGGCAGCTCCCCAGCCTGAGGGTTAGGGAAGCTCTTCTCACAAACCCTGGAAGATATCCCATTCGGTTTCCCCACCAGGAAGATAAAGAGTAGCAGATGGGAGCCTGCAATTGTCAGGAGGTTATTTGGAAATGGAAGGCCACGAGGTTGGTGGTGCTCACTGTTACTCAGTTAACCTCTCCTTCCTTTCATTCTTCCTTTAATGAACTCTTTAATTTTACATGCTGGGTCCCCTACTGATGCTATTCATATATGGCTTGTCCTTTTTATTTGTTTTGTTTTAAATTTCTCTCTTTTTAAAACAATATTGCTTATTTTTCCAATCTCATGTTTGAGAAAGATATATTTGCAATTTTCCACCAAAAGATTTGTAGTTGGGTCCAAACAGGACAAAATTCAAGCATTAAAAATGCTCTATTACTGAAAATGTTCTATATATGGCCAGAGCAAAGAATCTGTCCGCTTTTAAAGAAAGCAGTATAGAGAACTGCCAAACCTGGAAATTTATTGACATATAAAAATCTTATTGCTCTGGTACTCTTCTAAATTTGGAATGGTTCTATTTTATATTAACATATGAAACCCATACTTTTAGTTAATATCCGACGCTCTGTGAAAAAGTAAGAATTTCACAACTTTTCAGATTGGATATTTGATATATAATCTCATGTTTCTGTGTAGTCACAAGAACCGTAATAACTAAGAATATCTTTTAAAAATATTTATTGAAAATTCTAGAGACAGAATACATTTGGGGCATATTCTGCTTTCTTTCAAAGCTATTAATACAATAGCAATCATATTCGTAAATCTGTTCAAATAAATTTTCCCTAACTTTGAAATATTTTCATTTCTATTATGGTTCTAAAATAGGTTACCTTCTAAAAGTTCACTGAACATATCAAATCATGATCCTTGTTTGCCATGACGACAGGCACTTTCTACTCTAGACGTGGGTTTTCAGTGCCAACATCATTAAGAGATTCTTTAAATTACTTTTTAAATGTCCTTTTCCCTCAGGACTTTCACTTATATCTAATTAGACTACTTACTCCATGCCATGTAATCCCTGTTGCCAAAACTGCTAAATGCTTCAATAAGTAGGAGGAGGGCATCAATGGAGCAAGACAGATGTAATGTCACTGGTTAACAATAGAAGTGTGAAGCAGCTGCCTTAATTATGAAGCTTATTAATTCATAGTGTTAAAAAAAACTTGGCAAGAGTTCTTATAAAATAGCTAAACTTTCCAAATAGCATCATATCGTTTAAAACTTAAAATATATGTTTTTAATAAGAAATATTGCAATAATTATTTTGTCACAGTAATTAACATCTGCATTTAACATCTATAATTATAAGTTACAAGGCCACACATAATTTAAAAGTAATTCTGCTTTTTTAATTAACTTTTAAAAGTATATACGCTTATACTTCCATGCTTTAAAAATTTTTACGGTTGGAATTAAAACACTGGATAATGATAAATTATGTCTCGGAGAGGAAGTAAGGTATAGAGAAGGAATTCTAAAGAACTACTCTCTACGAACCTGGAAAAATGTAACCTCATTAAATTTCAATTTCATGATCTGTATATTAACGTTTACCATGAAGTACTTTTTGATGATTACAAATGATGTACCTAAAATGCCGGACATGTAGTAGGTGCTCAGTAAAAGATAGTATTATTTTTTTAATGGATGTATTGGAAAGACAAAATTTAAATAAATGGGTTGCTATTACAGAGTAAGGTCAGTGAACAGAAATAGTTTCAGTACAATCTTTGGCCTTACAGTTTTTAACTCTCATTTAAAGGCAATGACATCTGAAGATGTAAGTTAGAAACAGTTCGATTTCTTAGGAAGAAGACGAATGAGTAGAAACATAAGTCTCGAAAGAGGTGTTACTAAAAAAAAAAAAAATAGTGGAAGTATATTTTCTTTTTCAGTGTTGACCGAAATAAAAATTTATATATAATGGAGTAATAACAAACAAGATTTAGTTCCTGGAAGTTTAACACACTGCCACATTAAAAACAAACAAACAAAACTCCTCATATTACTTGGAGGGATTCCAAGTATCTAGTGGGCCAAGAGAAAACTCATGTAGATGCCACAGAGGTCTAATCCTAATCCCACCTTCCCTGGACTGTAAAGGAACGATCACCATCTATCCCACCATGTAGGACAGGCACAGTTCCACCTTGTCTTTTAGTTCTTCAGGAGTTTTATCATTAATAAATTCATTCCAGCCCTTTCTGAATCTATGTATTTGGCATGCGCATGTGTGTGTGTATGTACACATTCTCTCTCCCTCTCGTAATTTTGTCAGTAATGTTCACTATTTTATCATCTGCCCCTACAATGAGCCTCACACATTATAGGTACAAAATATTTTTTTCAAGAATCAGTATATGGTCTGTGGGTAGAAATATGACTGATAGAATTTAATATAGACCAATGTAGAGAGTAACATATTAAGGATAAAATATATAAATTATACATACTTCATTTTATGCTTAAGATATTTCCTTTTCTTTTTAAAAGATATTTATTTCTTAAGACAATTTCACTTAGCTTAGCCCCTTACTATTGGGAAGAACTTAGTTTTCAACTTTAAACTCAGAAATTTCCTGTTTGTCCATCCTTTGGTCAAACGGATGATTACTGTCAATATAATACCATTCTGCAAAATACCAGTCTGACCCCAACCATTCTACTGATAGAAGAAAAAGAACAGAATTCAGAAGACAGGGTATACATTAACTTAATGTATGGGTTTTTTTTTTTTTTTAATCAAACCTGACAATCTTCTTTGAACACTGGAAGAGGGAAGTCTATAGTGCCAAAAACACTGTACAAGGAAGCATGTCAGGAAATGACCTGATTAAATGCTTTCTCTTCTATTTTTGAAAGAAAATACAGAATCTGGTAAATATTATAATGTCAATAAAATTCCATCCTTAAAAAGAAATTCAGAAAAGTTGACAATGATATACAAAATGACCAAATAAAGACTAGGAATTCTAATTCATTTAAGTAAAGGAAAAACAACTCTATTGCTAACTATGAGATTCTCTTCTCTAAAGCAAAAAAGGTCTAAAAACAGTTATGAGTTATCAGTTATGATTACGTAAAATCAAGAGATCATTTGAAAATATGATGTTAAATGAAGAGAAATAACATATTTATGTATTTTTAAATGCCTGGTGAAAGTGAATCAATGTCTTAATATTCTTTTTCCTTCTATGATTGGTTACCTTCTAGTTTTTTTTCTCTCTGTGCCAAGTGTAATCAATCACACTGCTACATAGAGAACCTCAAAGAAAATCTAAATGAACACACTTTCTATATTATCATTAATACCAAAGGAAAGAAAAAAAAAGTTAAATACAATATGTAACCTAATAAAATGAGAAAACGTCATTCACTGCCAAAATTACACTGATGGAAGTATTAGAGTAAGTTCAAAGTAATACTCAAGAGGATAGAAGTGATCTCAGGAATATCAAATGTCTTTAAAAAATATATATATTAATAAAAAAAGTTTAAAGATGACTTTAGAAACATCAATGACTATCTTTATAAAAGGAGATGCTGGTAGTGAATGAGTTCTAATACTGAATTTTTCAAAAGTATAATGTGACATTATTAAGCATGATAATAACAAAAACAGTAATAATGAAAATAGGCCTTTGAAACTAATGACAGTCCTACTGATTTTCTTTGCCCTGCTGTGTTTATCATCCTGTTCTCCATAGCTCCTGTCTGGCTGCTTTTTTCTCCTGTTTCAAAACCACAAGGAGATTAATATCCATTCTTGGAGGTGAGAGTAAAGATAATGAGGCTATGTAAGTCATTTCGGATTTTTTAGTGTGGTAACAGAAAACATTAAAAAAATACTTTTCAACAACCGAATGAATTCTAGAAATTGCACTGTAATTACCTCAAATCCAATCTTGCTTTACTTTTTAATATTTGTTTGTTAGTTACACATGTTCTCTAGTGAATGGAAAGTAAATCCTACATAAGAAATTAACAAAACAGTGATACCTGCAGATCTCCTTGTCAATGTGAGTCCTACAATTCTAATGCCACAACATCCTCATTCAAAAATTAGTATCACTGAGATATTACAGACTTAGATGCTATCTAGCACAGGCTGAGTTTCTGGCACTAAACACCATAGGATGAAGAGATGACATCATTGTTGCTGTGGAAATTATTAAGGGGTACCCCAAACAATATCTATATAAATATACTGTTGAGTTTATTTACATGATTTTGCAGATGATTTGTTTTGTTTAGTTTCACAAGCATTGACTTTATTTTAATAAAAAAGTAAACCATGAAATGAGTGTAACTGGTTTTAGGCAGTGTAATGGTGGGAAGAAACAGGCGGCTCAAAGGATGTGGACAGACCTCTTGTTCTGATCAATGCCTTTTCAGAGAAGACTGAATAGGATAACAGTTTAATTCTCTTGGTACTGGATATATTTTTGGGTCTTTTTTAGTGGGGTGGAGGGGGATACAGAGTGTAATAGGCATATGGTTTTCATAAACCTTTACAAACAATTTGCATCCAGTCTTTTATTTTTCCTTCATGGATTGGAAGGACAAATATTGCTAAAATGTCTATACTACCCAAAGCAATCTACATATTTAAGGCAACCTTTACCAAAACAGCACCAGCATTTTTCACAGAGCTAAAACAAACAATCCTAAAATTTGTGTGGAACCACAAAAGACCCAGAATAGCCAAAGCTATAGCCAAAGCTAATCTTGAAAGAGAAAACCAAAGCAGTAGGCATCACAATCCCAGACTTCAAGCTGTATTACAAAGCTGTAATAATCAACACAGTATGGTACTGGCACAAAAACAGACACATAGATCAATGGAACAGAGATCAATGGAACAGAATAGAAAATCTAGAAATGGGCCCATAACTCTATGATCAACTAATCTTAGACAAAGCAGGAAAAGAATATCCAATGGAAAAAAGATAGTCTCGTCAACAAATGGTATTGGGAAAACTAGACAGCCACATGCTGAAGAATGAAACTGGACCATTTTTTTTTACACCATACACAAAAGTAAATTAAAAATGGATGAAAGTCCTAAATGTGACACAAGAAACCATCAAAATTCTAGAGGCGAACACAGGCAGCAACCTCTCTGACATTAGCCAAAGCAACTTCTTACTAGACACATTTCCAGAGGCAAGGGAAACAAAAGCAAAAATGAACTACCGGGACTTCATCAAGTTAAAAAACTTCTGCACAAAGAAAAAAGAAAAATAAAAAAACCCAACAACTTCTGCACAGCAAAGGAAACAATCAACAAAACTAAAGGCAACCTATGGAATGGAAGATATTTGCAAATGACATTTTTGATAAAGGGCTAGTACCCAAAAATGTGCATCCAGTCTTAACACGTATTTCCTACCTCAATATCTTCCACCTCAGTGTGTATGTGTGTGTGTGTGTCTGTGTGTGTGTCTGTGTGTGTCTGTGTGTGACATGAGAGACAGGACAGTAGTTAAGAACCCATACTTGGGCTACTAGACTGCAAAGTATTCACTTGCTGTGCAACCTTAGAGAGGTTAGTTAACCTGTAAAATGGGAATAATAATGGGATGTTATCAATATAAAATGAATGGTTATTGTTAGGATTAAATGAATTTATTGATGTAAAGTTCCTAGAATAGTACTTAACAGATGAAAAGTGTTCAAAGGTGTTAGCTCTTATTACGTGTGTTCCCAAGGTAGGCATATACTTTTAAATATTAGATTAGATAAATATATCAAGGTAGGTAAATAAGAAAGGAAAATTATATTCTTAAATCTAACAGATACTAGTTTAAAATACTTGCCCAAATTAATTAACCATGATTTTACTGTCTTCTATCCAGATAAATCCTGTTTTTATGACTTTCCAACTAGGAAATAATAAAAACCTCATTCTAGGGATCTAAAAACAATTCTTATTCTTTATATTCTTACTTCAGAAATGAATTTTATAAAAAAATTTTTGACAGCTGCCTCATATACTTTAATTCTCTATTCTTTTCTATAGAGCATATAACAGAAAACTGATGAATACAGGATACATCCATCCATCAATTCATTAATAAATTATTTTCTGACTCACTACAATGTACTTGGCCCTATATTGCACACAAAATCTACACACTAGCTTCGCTTCTCAAAGGAAAAACACTGAAAAATTGGAAACTGTGAAAGGGATATTGAAGCCGATTGAGAATGATAAGCAAAAGAGGTAAGAAAAAAGCTAATAAGTGAACTACCTCAGAATCAGTGAATGTATAAGAGGACCTTAAAGACATTATACAGTCCAATAGTTCTTACCTCTTTAAAATATTATCAATGTACCTGAAGGGTAAGATAACATATTGTATTCATTTATAACATTTATCTTGACTAATGTGCTAACAAAGTTTTGTGGGAAATTATATTTAAACTCAACAAAGACAGACTACGCTGAAAGGAAAATGGAGAGAATACTCCTAATAGTAATTTTAACTTCAGTATAAAATTTAGTTCTTATCTTCTTGGCCAAAAAACAAAGCTAAACACAGTTTAGTTGTTTTTTTTTTTTTGGTTGTTGTTTTATTTTGTTTTTAACCATGAAATAAATCTGGTTATATTTTTATTTTGGAAGGAGGAAAGGGGAGGGAGTTGAACAGTTTTTTTGGCATTAGTTGATTCTAAAAGATCTTAATTGTGTGTCCTGTATTCATCAGTTTTCTGTTATATGCTCTATAGAAAAGAATAGATATATACAGTTATATACAGTTTTCAATTTCAAAAGCAAGCATATTATATATAAATATAAATATATAATTCATTTTTATATATTAAAAACCCATCCTCAGTAACTTTGTAAAGTTATTATATTGAAGGATAGGGTGATCATCTGGCTGCTGAGGATAGCCCAGTTTATACCTATTATCCTGACTTACATATTAACAGTGACCCATCCATTCTCAGAAGTACCCAAGTTTGGATAGTAAATTATATGGGAAAGTTGGTCCAAATATGTTGCTCTGTAGTGATCTTGTTTGACAGGGGAAAGGCTTTATAAACAGTTTCTGCCAAATTTCTAGAGTCACTGGCTGGCAGCAATTTAAGACCCAAAGTAAAAGAGAAGGTATGAAATATATAAGATGTAATCTCTTTATATTAAAAAGCAATGCAATAATGTCATGAAACTCACGCTCAAAATGGAAAGCAATTCTTCAGTACCACATTCAGGTTTCAAGCGCTCTTTGAACATTTTAACTGTTTGGTGCTTCAAATAGTAGTAAGAAGCAATTCGGCCATATGTCAGAGGTTCAATGCTCCGATTATCCTATTTCAAAAAGAAAGATGAGAAGATAAAAAGTACAATAGAAGCACAGGCATTCATAAAATTAGTAGTTCTTATTGCAGGTTGCCTTTGCAACAATTTTGTTAAAATTTCTGGTATTATCATTAGAACAAAAGCCCTACTGTTAAAAAGCTGGGCAATCTTTTCCCTTGGAATGTATATGACTGAGTCATACCTCTCCAATTTCAATACAGTAGGAATGTTCCAATTCTACCAGAGACTTCTCAACCAGACTGGACAGAAATTTGTTCACAGAATCATGGCTCACATCACTCAAATTGTAGTAGCTAGAAAAGAAGCAAGGTCATTATTTGTTTCAAGATAGTTTCTACTAAAATTAGCATTTCAATTTTTTATCATTCTATTTTTTTCAGAATTTCAAAGAACTACACTTATGGCAAATCAAAGAAGTAAAACAACTGCCAACTGCCACTTTCATTGTACAAATCAAAATTCCCATACTAAGATTTGTGGACACCAATGAACAATGATAATACATTAAAATATGTAAGATAAGCAGATAAAATTCAGCATTACATTAGAAAGATACTAACTTTCCAGTGTTAAAACTGGCATTACTTCACTTTGTACATCTACAGCAAATTAAACTTACACACTAGATTTAGAAACAGAAGCATATTATATATAAATATAAATATATAATTCCCTTTTCCATATAAAAACCCATCCACAGTAACTTTATAAAGCTCAAAGAACTATAGATTTGGGTAGCAGATGAATTCTTTTAGGAGATTTTGTCATTTATTGTTCTCCAAATTCTTAATAACTACATGCCACCCTCAATATTGGAAAAGACATCACCAAGCTAACAATAAAGTATTTGAACTAAGCTTTTATATACAAAAAACACATAGGTTCAGCTCTGCATATTTTCCGAGTAAAAGGCTGAGGGACATGCAATTCAACTGAATGCTCTGCCCTCTAAGTCCAGAAGTTTCTTGTCAAATATCTAAGATCGCTAGGAATCTGTGCCTGGGAACCGATTCACAGGGTGACAGAATGCCCCCACGTAACCCCAGATCTCTAATTCCTGGAGGTGAATCCTGTACCTTGGTCAGCATAAAGAATTATGTGTCCTATCTCCATCCAAATCCAGTAGCAGGAGTATAAAGTGACCCTAGAACAGACTCATCATTAAACCCCAGCACAAGGGTTGTACTTCTGCACAGGACTAGAAAGGAGGTATTCATAGTCTGGGAAAAAAGTGTTAACAATCTCAAATGGGAGAGGCCTAAAGGAAACCATAACCAGCCAAGTATGGTGGCTTTTTTTCTTTCTTCAAAGGGAAAGATCTGGGGTCAGTATACTGCAAAAATTTACTTAAAAATACATGAAGCAGGGCTTAAATGATGGCATGATATACTTTCAATAGAAAGAGAAGTTTGCACAAATGGCTAGATATACCGATATGAGAGACTCCACTAAGTATTAAGAAGAGACTATTTACCTGGTTAAATAACTGTAAATCATAATTATATGCTGAAGATTTTAATTTTCACAAAAGAGAAATAGCTACTTTCAATCTTAATCTGCAGAGAAATTATTGCCTTTCCTAGAAAAGTTCTTGTCACAGACCAAAATAAAGCAGTATTTATCAACAAACAGATAAATAAGTATTGAAACCAGCACTGTTGTTAATTTAAACAAAATGTACAAACTTTTATCTAACCAGGCATATAAAGTGAAAAACCAGCATTAGAAACCATTAGAAAATATTTCCTTTATCCTGAAAAATGACTAAAAGAAGTATTAGTTAGAATAGTGTATTCTGCTGTGGAAGGTGAAAATAGAAATTCTGGACATTCAATGCCCCATCAGAGAGATCTCTAAAGCCATTCTAAATTATTAGTAATACTTGCTGTCTTTCAATTTTTTCTAAGAAATGGAATTTATCAGCTAAACTTTCTACAACAGAAGTGTTTATATTTTACATTCTTTTGACTTGCTAAATCTATAAATTTTCCAACACTATTTTCAGCTGTCTGGATTTATATATAGTTGATAAAATTATTTCTAAATTGAAAAAAAAAACAAACAAACCCAGTGAGATATATGCCCAGGAACTGAATAAGTAGTACAATTTCTAGAACAAGAATCAAATAATTACACAATTAAAATTACAGAAGGAAGCTATTATGAAAATAATATTACCATGAAAAAGAAAACATTAAAAATACCATTTTTGTCTAAAAATTTACTAGGCCATTTGAAAACAAAAAATCTCGCGGACATTTTTGCTAATGATTACCACAAGCCCTTACTCTATAAATACAACTGAATGACAATTTTATCATTTTTTACTTTAGCAAATTTAGTATACTTATAAATAATATTTAAAACCGTCTATGATAAAAACTTTCCTTTAAAAATCATAAATTTTTGAAGTATTTTAGCCACTGTTTTATGTATTTACAAGGTATATTCTGATGGGCTAATACCCTTTCTATCTAATGTTTGTCTAAGTTTATTGGGAAGTTTTTAAGACTAGTTTGTAACTTTTATTAGATAAAGTATAGTCAGGGTAAACATTTCTTTAACATTTAAAGTTGGAAAAATGAAAAAAAAAACAATTAAAATTATACCTCTGAGATTACAACAAATTATTTGATGACTACATTATGCATACTCTAACTTGCTAAAAATTAACACATTTCAGAATAATTTAAAAAACTTCCAGATATTTCCTCTTAATATGGTTGTTCTTTTCTAATGCGCTCACCAACACTCTCACAATTGACTTGCCTAAGAGAAGAAATGCAAAAATTCAATTTAAGTAATTGAACTGACATTCAATTTACTCAGTATCAATACTTTTATCCTTAAGGAATCAGGGGTAATTAAAAAAAAATCCTACAATTGTTTTCTTCTGGCATATGTTAAAGATAACTTTTATTTATTTATAGAAAGTGATAACTTTTAAAAATAGAAAATGCTAGGTAAAATAATACATTCAAGAATATAATAGGAAAATCTCAATTATTAAAAAACTTGTCTTCTATACACCCAACACAAATACTAAAATGCATAATTGTTGTTGTGATGTAACTTCACTGATTTATACTATTATTCTTTGCTAATATTTGACCTAAGTTTACTTACAACATTGTCAAATCCTTATAAAAGTAAGATTTGCTACATCTCAATTAGAAACATAACCTATAAGACACTGTAAACTAAATGTAAATGAATTTATTGTCTAGGTTACATAAAATTTTGAGAGATATTTGGACACTTTTCTGTGAATAAACAATGGAGTTTATATTTACATGATCTCATCAGCATTATATGGCCTTTGCTTCTACTGTGTGAACTTTTCAGTCACTGGGTAATTTCTAGCCTAAATAATTATAAGCATTTAGCTTAAAAGATTATATATCATTAATTTCAATAATCACTTTACTAACTTGAAAAAGCAAGCAACAGCTAAGTAAAAAGGTCTGTTTTCATGTTGCACTCTCCACAGTCCAAAATTTACAATTTACTGGTTATTAAAACAGAAATATTACACAACTGTTTAATTACAGATAAAGGATACAATGTATTTTCATGTTCCCTGCATTGGATCATCAAGTCATTATCTTCTCTCTGCCATAAACAGACAGCCTACCTTTTTGTCAGCACGCTATTTCATTTATTTCACAGAGAAACCCAGTTTCACAATAATTGACTTGTCAGAAGCTCTAATTTATGAGGCTGAGCTCTGTAAGATTTCTCTATATTGGACTCAACCTGCACACAAGCAGGGTTGAATATTTACAATGCTGTTAACAGGTGCTGAGTTGTTTAATGATTCTAATAGCCAGAAGCGTACTGAGAAAGCCAGCGGGATCACAATTACAGGCTGTTTGAACACAACAATTACTAGTCCCCTGGGAGGTGTGAAAGTCAAAGGCAGTTTGATACTGACAGCATCTAGCACATGGGCTAGACAAGCTAACTTCTATTAGCAGTCCATTGGGGAAAAGTCATAACAAACCTCTCCCTCTCATAAAAATTTACAAAGTTCATTAAATTTAAACAATCCAAAAGGTAAAACAACTTTAAAAAATGATCTTTAAAAGATCTCATCAAAGGACAAACAGGAATACCACACATGAAACCTCAAGTTATCTTTTGGCAACCGTTAATAAGGATGAAATTTTGCTGGTTGGGAATGAAAGAGATTTTATTGTAATCGAAAACATAGATAAAGTTACACCAAACAGTCTGGATTTAATGTGAATAGTGGCAGCCATTTCCTGTTTCGTTATTGTAAACCTGGCCAGAGATCTTGCTGGGAAATTTTTCATCAGTCTTGAAATGCTGCGGCTATAACTGTCAGGACTGGGAAGTCATTTGTTACAGCACCATGTTTTTTTATGTTCAGATTATGCAGCAGTAATAATGACACAAATAATGAAAGTGGTTGCAGGGACAGCTGAAACTACCACAACATTTTTTGTCCTAGAAATGTTTAAAAGCTTTCTCAGGGGAAAACAGAGAGTAAAATTGAACATTCAAATTGAATCCAGAACTCAATTTGGAATATATTATATTTCATGATGCACCAGTACATGTGTTTATATACATTTGAACACACTAATGTAATGTGTGTCTATATATTTATGAACATAAATATATATCTTTATATGCACGTGCATATATTTGCATATATATATACGGATCACACACACACGAGAATATATAGACACATAGAGAACAATCCAGGAACAGTGGCAGAATCTTTGTCAACATAAGTTCTACTTTTGGTGGTGGTGTGCTGGGGGTACTTTAAAGTAGTATGATTAAATGAAGGGGGCTGGAGAATTGGGTCATATTTAATATCTATGTATGACTTATTCTGAAAGTGGTCTTTGTCTTTGTTATTTTCAATAAACCTCACTTTTTCCTTGTAACACATATGTGCATGTATATATGCCTATTCCACCCAACCAAAAGTCAAAAATGTCAATTTATGACACTGAATAATAGGGAGTATTAAGGATAAATTAACTACACATGATATAAGCCCTTCATTTGAGACAATGATTTTGGCTTCCTTAAAACTTCTAATAAATTTAAAAATAAATAGGAAGAATTTACCAATTTCCTGAACTCTTGTGCCTTTCTTTACTTCCAGATTATGGAACAGGTGATTTTGACACAGACAATAATAAGAAGATGATCAGAAAATACAATCAAGGGCCAATCAGAAAGAAAATTGTAGAGCTTCACTATAGCAGACTATTTTCAATAAAATACATAAATCATTAAAATTGATTTAGGCGCATGTTCTCATTTTTATCCAGATGTAAAGGTATAGATATTAAAACTGACATTTTTTTTTGCATCAAATGAACAAAATTTGTATGGTATGATTTCCGTAAAGAACATATTTTCCAGCATAGCACTGGAAGGAGAAGTGAAGAGGGAGTGTGGATATGTGGGTTCTGGACCTGATAATGAGCCTGGGGATGAAGACTGTGGCCCCTGGAGCCAGAGTGCCTGAAATCCAGGGCTGCCTCTGCTACTCAGGGGCTGTGTGATTATGGGCAAGTTGCTCAATCTCCCTGTGCTTCAGTTCCTTCATCTATAAAAATGGGGACCATGATAATACTAAATGAGTTAGGTTCTCAAAACAACAACTCGAGTATAGTAGATAATAAATAACATTAGTGTATGTCTTTGTTTCTCACATTATTAATTTCAATTTTTACTTTTATAAATTCCCTTCTTGTATTTTGCTAAGTTTCCTCTAGTTCCTAGAGATGAATGCTTATTTTGTTTTCAAGCATTCATGCTCTCTTGTCAATGCTCTAAAGATATGAATACTCCTTGCAATTGCGCTTTGACTGAAATTCACTGACTTTGTTATATATTACTTTTTATTATTTTTTAATAGCTCTAGTCTATACCTTTAAAATAAAATTTCGCCTTCCACTAGAATAAGAATAGTTAAATCCCAAGCAGGTAGATTGCCTTTGCCATCCTTTTTCTTGTTATTTCTGGTATTATTGCATTATGCACTGGGAATGTAGCCTTATGATCTCTATATTTTGAAATACACTGAGATGTTCTTTGTGGTCTAGTACATGGTACATTTTTATAAATCAATTTTGATGAGTGTATGCAAGTAGGCTTATTCTTTTGGGGTGGGGGGAAGAAATATAAAGATACACATAAATATTCAAAGATATGTTATTCAAATTCTCTATTTTACAAAGTACCTTTATCTCTTTGGCATGCTGATTTTCAAGAGATGTGCTTAAGCCTCTTAACATGATTGTAATTTAGTTAACATCTTAAATTTCTATCAGTTTTTGCTTTCTGTATTTCGATGCTATGTTTTTAGTTACCTAAAAATTTGTAAACTACTATAACTATTTAGTGATTGTGCTTGCTATCAATATGAACCATTCTTCATTGTCCTTTTTAGCCTTTCTTTTCTTTGCCTTGAATTTCATTTTCTCTGATTTTAATTTTGCAACTGTTCCTTTCTCTGTTATTGTCCTTTATGTCTTCTTTCAATCCTTAACTTTCAACTTCTCTGTATCACTTTAATTTGATGTTTCTTACAAATCATGTCTAGCTGGATTTAAAATAATTGAATCTAAGAATTTCTTTCAACAAGTAAGTTTAAATTATTTTTAGCATTTATGATTATAATTGACCAGACTTAAGCTACTAATAGATCCTGTCAGTCCTTTACTCCAAAAGTTTTTTTGCTGTTGTTGGTAGAGTCCACATACAAGTGACAACATACAGTATTTATCTTTCTCTGCTTGACTTATTTAACTTAGCATAATGACCTCCAGGTCCATCTATATTGTTGCGAATGGCAGGATTTCCTTTTTTTTTTTTTTTTGGTGAATAATATTTCAGTGTGTGTGTGCACGTGTGTGTGTATCATGTCTTTATCTCTTCAACCACTGATGAACACTTGGGTTGTTTCTAGGTGTTTGCTATTGTAAATAATATTGCAATGAACCCGGGAGTGCAGATATCTTTTTGAGATAGTGATTTTTTTTTAAAGACTTTATTTATTTACTTGACACAGAGAGTGAGAGAGCACAAGCAGGGGGAGCAGTAGAGGGAGAAAGAGAAGCAGCCTCCTTGCTAAGGGGGGGAGCCTGATGTGGGGCTTGATCCCAGAACCCTGGGATCATGACCTGAGCCAAAGGCAGATGCTTAATCATCTGAGCCACCCAGAACTGTTTTCCACAGTGGCTGCCTCAATTTTAATTCTTACCAACAGTGCAAAAGGGTTCTCTTTTCTTCACATACTCAACAAACACTTATTTCTTGTCTTTTTGATAATAGCCATGCTAACAGGTGTGAGATATCTTATGGTTTTGATTTGCATTTCCCTGGTGATTAGTGATGTTAAGCACCTTTTCATGTAGCTACTGACCACCTGTATGTCTTCTTTGGAAAAATGTCTATTCAGATCCTTAGCCCATTTTTTATTCAGATTGTTATTTTTCTATTCAGTTGTATGAATTCTTTATATATTTTGGATATTAACCTCTAATCAGATATACGATTTGCAAATATTTTCTCCCATTTGGTAGGATGCCTTTTCATTTTGCTAGTTTCCTCTACTGCATAGAAGCATTTTAGTTTGACATAGTCCTACTTGTTTATTTTTGCTTTTACTGCCTTTGCTTTTGGTGTAGAATCTAGAAAGTCATCACTAAGACCAATGTCAAGGACATTACCTTCTAGGTCTTTTAGCAGTTTTATGGTTTCAGGTTTTACCTTCAAGTCTTTAATCCATTTTGAGTTGATTTTTGTGCATGGTGAAATATATGGGTCCACTTTCATTCTTTTGTATGTGAATATCCAGCTTTCCCAATATTACTTATTAAAGAGACTATACTTCATCATATACTCTTGGCTCCTTTGAGTAAATTAATTGACCATATATGTGTAGGCTTATTATTGGGCTCTGTTCTATTCCATTGATCAATGTGTCTGTTTTTATGCTAATACCATACTGTTTTAATTATTATACCTTTGTAATATGATTTGAAATCAGGAAATGTGATGCCTCCAGCTTTGTTCTTCTTTCTCAGGTTTGCTGTGGCTATTTGAGGTCTTTTGTGGTACCATACAAATTTTAGGATTGCTTGTTACTCTTTCTGTGAAAAATGTCATCATGGCCCTTCAAAAAAATTTATTGCTGTACCTATTCTGGACTGATTAATTCACATGGCAACAGCTGGGGCACGGGTTTCTACTACAGGATAACAATGACAGTCTTAGTATTAACCTAGCTAGGCATCTCAAAATATGTTCAGGTGATTACTCTAAAGGAACTAGCAACTTCATGAGGACAGTCAAGAGTGTATAGACCACCACCTTCTGAAAATTAATTTACATGCATTTATCAATATATGACTGGACTTTTAAGACTGTTATAACTTGGATGGCTATAAGGGCTGGAGAGGACACTACAGGCAGGCAAGGAGCTACAGCAAAAGCATAAAGGTGTGAGGAATATACTCTTACCTAGGGGTGGTATGGGTTAATGTTTCCTTTGGTGGTGTTGGTGGTGGTAGTAGGGGATACCTAGTTTTTATTTGGGGCAGCAAGAGGGCAGGAAAAGCAGCTGCCACAACAACCAAGTACCCTAAGCTAATGTATCCTTTGACTCCGAGTGCTAGAATCTTCCCCTAGCAAAGACGGCACTCAGGTAAAAGTAGGTGAGGCAATGTGATCTACAGAAGACTCACTATCTACATGCACTACAATCATATGAGCAGAAGATACCCTAAACTTTCAACACCACGAAGTCCCCAGGCTCAGAGGCTCCGTATAATTTCTTTAAGTTATAAATCAAGTACATCCCCTCAAGATTTCATCTTTGTCCACTGCGCCAACCTCCCCCAAACTTCTTGTTCTGTCTGTCCTTAATTAATACTGTTTATTATAGTTGCATGTGGATTTTTCCCACCACATTAATATTAAATAGAAGGTAGTCTGCAACCAGAACAACAGGGAGTGATGTCTGTTCTGGTTCCTTCTTGGTAGCACCCAAACAAATGGACATTCTACAAAATAACTGGCCAGTATTCTTCTAACACATCAAGGTTACGGTAGACAAATACTGAAGAAACATCATACATTAGCATGAATTAAGGAGACAGAACTAAATGCAATGCAGGGCACCAAATTGGATCCTGGACAGAAAAGGACATCAGTGGGACAACTGACAAAAATCTGAATAAAGTTTATAGATTAAATAGTACGACATAAATGTTAATTTCCTGGTTTGGATAACCGTGCTACAGTCATGAAAGATGTTAACATTTGAGGTAGCTGGGTGCAGGCTATACAGTGTCTGTTTTTGCAATTTTTTTAAAGTCGCAAATTGCTTCTAATTGAAAGTTAAAATTTGTGTTTTTTTAAGTTTAAGAAAAGTAGATGCACACACAAAGTTCAGTGTATCTGTGGATTCAGTAAAGAACTCTAATTTGCTAAAGAACTCAATTTAAATTTGAACTCAATTTGAACCAGTTTTAAGAACTCAGAGAATTATTCCCTTGTTTGCTAATCAGAGAACTGACAAATGATTAGGTTCTTAGTCTCTAAGATTCTTTAGGATGGTAGGGACCAGGAAAGCAACTGGAATCACAGCTCACTAATCAACATTAATTATGTTCTTCAAAATGAAGACAAAACTTAGAAAGACTTTAATGCATGTATTTGATTCTCAACATGATCCTGTGAGGGAGGTAGGCTATGACTCATTTTCCAGACGAAGAAAGGGAAGCTGAGAGGTGAAGTGACTCAAAGTCAAACAGTAAAGGGCAGTGCTAAAACAGGAATTAGTGTTCTGATTCCATGTTCAAATCTCTTTCCACAATATTAATCGCTTCTACCTTTTATGACATAAGAAAAAGAAATACTTCTACAGTTATACACCAAGCCACTCGTTTCTCTAAAAAAAGAGTTGAGGGGCGCCTGGGTGGCACAGCGGTTAAGCGTCTGCCTTCGGCTCAGGGTGTGATCCCGGCGTTATGGGATCGAGCCCCACATCAGGCTCCTCCACTATGAGCCTGCTTCTTCCTCTCCCGCTCCCCCTGCTGTGTTCCCTCTCTCGCTGGCTGTCTCTATGTCTGTCGAATAAATAAATAAAATCTTTAAAAAAAAAATAAAAAATAAATAAAAAAAGAGTTGAGTCAGAAAACTTATGGTGTTAAGTCCTGGCTTTATGTCAAAGTAGTTCTGGGATCCAGAGCAAGTCACTTCAAGTTTCCAACCTCCCTTTCTTCAGTATCAAACAAGAAGGTAGGACCAGAGTACATGTAATGTCTATCCCAGTATACCTTCCACAATTCTAATCCTGTGATCTATTTGCTATGGTAAAGTTGCAGTGTTGGATGACTACCTCACTAATTTTGTAGTCATGTTCCCAAATGATATCTTGTATCTAATCCAGAGGCCCTAAGAGCTGAGGAAACAGAAAACTGTCACCATATTTTCAAACTCTGATCTATGTGAGTAGAAATGTTGGCTGAAACAAGAGACAAATTTCTTAAGGTACCAACAGGTAAGATTTGGTAATAATATTTTCATCATGATCTCTCTGTTCAAGACCTTATAATGCCTTGATATTTCCTAATATATCAGGAATGTCCCCATCTCTGGCCCCTCCTTCCATTCCTTCTGCAACTGTTGAGGTCTTATTCACCTTTCCTATTAAATAGCTTCCTAACTGGTCTTCCTGCTTTAAATGTCTCCCCATTCCAGCTCATTCCCTACCATTGTATCATAGTGTCATAAGGACTAAAACAAAACAAAACCTAATTTGGGGATATTAAACCATGTTTAAAAACTCACCAATGCCAATAGGATCAGATGTAAACTCCTTAGCATGACATACAGGACATTTACTCTCTGGTGCTTGGCCCACTTTCTGGTCAAGACAATATTTTGATATCCATACTCTTAAACTCTGGCTATATCAAACATCTTGGCACTCTACAAACGCCCTTTCAATCCACAAGGGCCTATGTCCGTTATAGTATTTTTGTGCCTCTTACCTTTTCTACTCCTGCTCCAGATTCAAAATTGGTTGAAGTATCACCTCTCTGTGAAGATTTTACTCTCATAGCCTTAATACAGTGCTATTAGAACACTTATGATTTACAATGTAATCATTTATATGTCTTTTTCCCCATTAAAAGATCAGCCATTGAAGATAGGGGATAATGTACACTAATTTTTACCCTCAAAATCTACATAACATTCAACAAATAGGTGCTCAGTGAAGAAGATCTACCTATACTGCCTGAAAGGAAAAGATTCTTATTTTTTCCCTCCTGCAGGGTTCTTATTAACCATTACAGATGCCTCACAAACTCCTCCCTCTACAACTGCATAAGCCTCACTCTTCTCTGAATTCCAACTGTACCTAAGGTAGTAAGTACCATCCAGTTTAGCACATTTCTTAATGAATTCAGGTGTCCTGTCTCCCTTACTACAGAGCCAACTCCTCAAGGATATCCTAAGTTAACTAAAATAAGCTACGTAATAAATGCATACCATTATTCATTTTCAAATATATCATGATATGTTGTGATATCAGAGATATCATGTGATTCCTTGGGAAAATTCATAGGCCTAGAATGCCCAAAGTTCTGACTTTTTTGTTATGTACTGAAATTTAGGAATTATTACTTTTTAAAAAAAGATTTTATTTATTGGGATTATTACTTTCAAATATAATTTCTTTCAGTGCAAAACAAAACGACATATAGTTGCCCTGCACTTACCTGGGGTTCATGATAAGACGTCGGAAAAAGTAGGTCCAAGTGATATAATCCATTGCATCTTGCTTAGATGTAATTGTACCACCAGCAATCTCTGCGTTTAAATGGTCAGACAGCACTCCCAATAAGCTATATAGTGAACAACACATGGTAAACATACATGAACACTAAATGAAACACACTTTATCTCACATAGCAGGCTGATGGAATGGGGCTAGTAACTTTCAGGAGAAGATGAGAGCCAAGAGGAGAAAGGTAAGAGTGGGCAACAGATGTAACTTAGAGAGTAGGGAAGAGTATACCTATGGGGTATTAGAGTAAGTATCGAATAATACTGAGGCTGATGAAAGGAGAGTTGGCAAGAAAGAGATGACAGTTATAAGAGAGTAAAGATATATATTCCTTTCATTTATTCAGTGAATGTTAAGTTCCTAGTCATATGAAACATAATTGTGCTGGGTGTTGTAGAGTATTTAAAGATGATCAGATGTGTTCAAAAACTAGCATAACATAATGTTCATTTTAGTTTCTTATGTAAAATGCAAAAAAAAAAAGGGAAGCAGTGTCCAAGAAAAGAAAAGGCTAAATAAATTATGTATACATGGGACAATATGCAGGTATTAAAAATAGATTTTTTTGCAAAGGATGTTTTAAGAACATGAGAAAATGGTAATAAATTGAATGACTGAAACGACAACAACAACAACACAAGTTTCTATATTACTCTCAATACACCAGTAGCTGAGTATAAATCTGTATACTCAACTGGGAGAGCAACTTGGCAATATCTATTTGAACGATCACTATGACCCAGCAATTTCACTTTTCACTGTCACCTGCCAGAGAAATATTTACAGACGAGGGTAGAGAAGCAAATTACTTCACTGTGATACTGTATGTAAGAAAAATATAGGAAACTCTTGAAAGGCCCATTAATAGAGAAGTTAATATATAAACTATGGAATAATCCATGATAGGTAAGTATTAATAATAGTCATATTAAGGTACAAAATTAAATTTTTTAGTTAGCTACTGAAATATACATGCAGAAAATTACAAAAATCATACACGTACAACTCAAGTAATTTCACAACGTGAACATACTGTGTAATCAATACTAAGATCAAGTATCACCAGTTTCCCCAGAAGCCTTCCTTTTGTGCTGTTTAGTTATTATCCTTGTTCAAAAGGATATTCTGACTCTTATTTCTATTCTTTACCTTATTGCAGTGGCTTGGGCTTCTAGTACAATGCTTACTGGAAGTGGGGAGAACAATATTCCTGTATCATTCCCTATCTCAAATGGGAAACTTTCAGTATTTCATTATTAACTATGATGTTTGCAGTAGATTTACTCTTTATCAGATTAAGGACACTTCCTTATATTCCTGATATTCCTGTTTGCTAAGAGTTTTTAGTATGAATGGGTGTGCAATTTTTTCAAATGCTTTTTTTTTAATCTATGAAATATGATTTTCTCTTTTTCCTAATGTAGTAAATTATAGTAATTTATTTTCAAATAATAAATCAACTTCACATTTATAAAATAAATTACACATAATTTGATTTACTAATATTGTTTAGGATTTCTATATTTATATTCATGAGAATTACAGGTTTGCCAATGTTCCCTTTTGGTAAATTTCTTATCAGGTTTTGGTATCAAGGCTACTCTGATCTTATAATATGAGTTGGTAAATAGTCTTGTCTTCTCTACTATTAGGAAAAGTTCATTTAAGACTGATGTTATTTCATCCTTAATGTTATGAAGTAGCAAAGCATCTGAATCAGATTTCTTTGTGGAAAGATTTTAAATTTCAGATTCAACTGTTTTGATAAATAAGAGACCATTTAGATTTCTATTTCTTTTTATATCAGTTTAATAAGTTTTTTAAAATGAATTTTACCATTTGATCTAAATTTTAAAATTATTTGCATAATGTTTTTCATATCTTTTTAATGCCTGTGATCTTTTTGTTCCTAATATTATTTTGTTCATTCTTTCTCTCTCTCTCTCTTTTTGATAAGACTTAAAGGTTTATTGATTTCATTCTTCTTTTCAAATAACTTTTGACTTTGTTAATGTTTTTCTAATGTATATTTGATTTTAATTCTTTGATTCTTGCTCTTAGCTTTCTTATCTTCTCCTTTCTTTTGAGTTCAATTTGTTAACATTTTTTCAAATTTTTGAGATGGATATTTAGATCATTATTCAGGCTTTCTTTTAAAACATACATATATATTATTACATATATTTATATATAACACATATATATTATATATAGGATCATAAATTTTTTCTTAGCACGGTGTTAACTGCATCCATGTTTTTTTATTTTCTAAATTAAAAAAAACTGAACATTAGCACTTAGAATAAAAACTCCAATGACTATTTACACTATCACTTAGAAACGTGTCATCTTTTGCAGTTAGAACACAGTATATTGAAAAAGACAACAAAAGATAGCAAGTGATAAATGTTATAAATAAAAAGTATATAACTCTGAGGGAGAAAGGCTATTTTCCACTGAGAAAATGAGGGAAGCCTTTGTCAAAGGGATAGTTACTGGGCCACAAAGTATGTGATAATTCTGAAATAACGCAGTAAGTCTAAATTACTCATTACAAGTCCCTTTATTCTGGATATTTCTTTATTAACTACATTATAAAAACACACATCAAACTAAAACTTAAATAAATGCTTACTATGTGATAGACACTGTTATAAGCACTATACATTAGTATGTAACCTATCAGATAGCTAGTGTTGCTACTATCTCCATTGTACAGATAAGTGCACTAAGGCATGGAGGAATAGAATAACTTGCTGAAGGTCAAGAAGTAAGTAGAGGAGCTCAGATATGAACCCGGGTTGTCTGGCTCCAGAGTTCATGTGATTCGACACTGCAGTACACTGATTCTTTTAAAAGGTTTTTTAAAAATGTAATTATAATTGAATTCTAATAGTGATAATTCAGTTTCATTTCAAATAATTCTTTTGAATTAGAACTTCTACTGACTTTTATCTAATAAAATATCATGAGATAAATATTAACTTGCTATGACATGAATCTATTTAAATTAATTTACAGCAAGATTTACCTTGACTCTACTGGGAAAGGTTCATAAAGAAATTTTTTGTAAAAGTCTTTCTTTATATCATGAACCAGAATTACAGCTTTGCCTTGGTCATCAAATTGAGGCCTCCCAGCACGCCCCATCATCTGGAGTACATCTATAAAAAAGAGAAGAAGAGGTATTCCGCAACACGGCAGATAGCACAGGTATATTTAGTGATTACAGCATGTTTTGACAACACAACAAAATAACAAAGAATACAGAGTATTTTGAGAGTGTGCATATTATCTCTGATGCCTACGGTTGAGTTCCCTAATAATTAATCAATTCATTATGACAGGAAATTGAATCCCCCAAAATGGTCTCTCTTACTATTTGTAAAAGTAAGAATGATGTTTCCTTTAGTTAAATGTTTAAGAATGCTGTTTAAGAGTTATTACTGGGGTCCCTGGGTGGCTCAGTTGGTTAAGCATCTGACTCTTGGTTTTGGTTCAGGTCATTGTCTTAGGGTGGTGGGACTGAGGCCCACGTGGGACTCCCCCCTCAGCATGGAGTCTGCTTGAGATTCTCTCCGTTTCCCCCCGCCCCCCCCCTCCTGTGCGCTCTCTCTCTCAAATAAATAAAATAAATAAAATCTTTAAAAGAAGTTATTATTATTTTAATTAAACAAGAAAAAGTAAGACATATATGGGTAAATCTCTTTAGCAGATTACTTTGATTATTTTTCCCCAGGAATGGACCCCATGAGTCCATTTAGGCCTCACCTTCCTCCTTCTTATGGTATAAATATGTTCCTTCTTTTATACTGCAAGAATCTCTGAGGTAAAAAATGATTTAGAAATAATATAGCTTTACATGTAATCCTTGAGTGGAAATACACACAGTATATTTCCCTCTTCAGAACTCACTGACAATGCTTTTATCAAGTTTTAAAATATGCTAAAGCATGTTCATGGACACAAACCCTTGGGTTCTAGAAGTGCCATGGAAGTATTTCTAGTAAAACAGATTTAAAATTAAACAGTATAACGTTTCACTATAATTTATTAAGTCACTAATAACTACCAAACAGTACTTTTTATCTATTTGTGAATTTGAAACCATTAGTTATGCTTTTGATATTTATTAACAAATTAGGTGCGTAAAAGTAAATAAAACGGCTCAATACTTTGAACAGTATTTGGATTGGAAGCAAAAATTTACAATTTGCTCATCGTATGTTCATATGTGATCAACTCACTACAATTCAATTCATGCAAATTCAGATTATTAAGGCTAAAATAGAAGCTTAATATATCTGTAAATTTTTAAAAATATTACCTGTAATGGGAAAATCCACATAACGTCTTGTTTTTCCATCATAATATTCTGTTCCCTTAATAATTACTAAATGAGCTGGAAAGTTTACACCCCAGGCTAGTGTACTTGTAGCAATCAGAACCTAGAAAATAAAATATATTTAACTAAAATATAACTTTTAAGTTACATTTAAGTTTCTGTTTATGAAAAATAAAATACCTGAACTTTACAGTTTACAAACAGCTCCTCTACTGTTTTTCGGTCCCTCTCGTGTAGTCCAGCATGATGCATTCCTATTCCGAAAGCAAGTGTCAGCTTCAGGTTGGAATCTCTTAGCGTTCCAATGATGTTCTCCATCTGCAAATAAAAGCACAATGACAGGATGTAGGTTTATTAGCTTTGAAATTTTCATTCTAAGATTATATTTGACTAATTTTGTTTTTTATTCTTATACTACATAAGCAAAAATAAAGGCCTCATCTACAGTTATGATTAAAGTTAAATTGAAAAGAATATCTAGTTAGTGAGAATGTATATCCTAAATGAGTTAAAGTTTAATGTTATCCATTTTATTCTCATGCATCAAGGGAAAAAAAATCTGTGGATAAATGCAATAACTCCTTAAATGAGTAACAACTATTAAAAAGAATATAATATTGCCTAAAATGTTTCAGTGTCTTGTTCATCTCTTGTAATAGAAAAACCTTCCATCTTTTTGCCTCAGGGCTAAAAATTTAGAAAATACGGACAAAAAATTAATGCAAGAAAATCAGTCATAATCTCACCAAACAGTCAGGAATCATTCAAATTTAGGCTTTCTCAACTGAACTTAATGACCCAGGGCAAATCATATAACTTCTCCGAGTCTCAGTTTCTTTATTTAAAAAATCAAACTGGTATATTTTTGTTTACTTCTCATTTCTTTGATCAACAGTGCAGTTAAATACTTTTCATATTAGTAGCTTTTTTTTGTAAATTATCTTTTAATTTTTTAAGTGGATATGAGAGTTTTTTGTGTTACTGGTTTGTAATGGCTCTTTATCTATTGGAGCTATTATTAAGCCACATATGTAGTAAAGTTATTTCATTTCCAGCCTCAGTTTAGCTCACTAAGTTTTCACATGTCTAAAGAGTTTCTGAAACTTTTATATTATCTCTGAATATTCTATCACTTTCCATTCTACATGGAAAATACTCAATGCGACACAGGTTTTATGGCAACAGAAACAAATCTTACTTTCTTATAAAACTTACTTCCTGTAAGGAACTAAATAGAAAGCTCAATCTCTTTCTGTTTAATGATAGATCCTTACTGGTCCTTAAAGCAGAGGATGATACAAGATGTAGTATGGGGATCTTCCTTTTGGACAACTCCATGGGGGGAGTAATATAGAGATCAAGTGGTTTGAGAATATACGAGCAGTTAAAAGAATGACATATTTTAGTTATATCTATAGCTTCCCTACCATATTCCAACCGTGAACAACAGTGAAGGATAAACCTGGAAATGGGTACATGTATAATTTTATATGCCTAAAGACTGAGGTAGTATAAATAACTGACACTGTCTTCAGACCTCATTTCTTTTTTTTCCTTCTACTGTTAAGCACCTCTAATTATACACAAATATACTTGCAATACATTCACTCTTCTGGTTGTGAAGAAATTAATGAGCAGCTCACAAAAATCTCACGAAAGTTTAGCTGGCTGCTTCAGTTTAGCAAAAATGCGTAAGACAATATATTCATATCTGAAGCACTCCAATTGCTTTCATTTTACTCATCTTATTTTCAATGCTCAGAAAAATTTTCCAAAAATCTTTATGTGGGAATAAGTTGTTTTTACACTAATAATTCAAAAAATAGGAAGATGAAATGTTTTTTTTTTTTTTTAAGATTTTATTTATTTATTTGACAGAGATAGAGACAGCCAGCAAGAGAGGGAACACAAGCAGGGGGAGTGGGAGAGGAAAAAGCAGGCTCATAGTGGAGGAGCCTGATGTGGGGCTCGATCCCAGAATGCCGGGATCACGCCCTGAGCCGAAGGCAGACGCTTAACCGCTGTGCCACCCAGGTGCCCTGAAATTTGGTTTTATAGTAGTTCTTAATGTATAAAAAGCACTGCAGAGAAGCAAAGTAATATTTTAATCATATACTCATCATGTTATCTATCAACTTTCCCTGAACTGAATGCAATATATAAACAGTACATTTTGTTTCACAATCACAGTATGGTCACCTAATATTGCTGAACACTCATTTTATAAACTGTTGAGCAAGGATATGGAAATGTATTAACATAAATCCACTTTACCTTTAAAATTAGCGAAGGATAAGTAAGCTGACTACGAATGTATGTTATAAAGAAAGGTGTTTGTCTTGTCTCATAAATTATATGTTAGCCATTCTCAAGTGACAGCCTATTATCCATTTTTTTGTTCAATAGTTCACTGCATAAATATCTTCAATTTACACTATCAAGAATTAATTCACAGATATTCTTGTTGTGACAATTAATTTCAGGATTATTTTTTCAGTTTCATAATTTAATAACAGTATAATTTTATAACTTATATAATTGATAGTGTTCCATGGCAATGCCAATCATACCCTCTAAAATGTACCATTTACTATAGGAAAACTAAAGAATCCTATGGCAGGAGGTTTGGTGAGGCATTAATATCCTGTCCTTTCACATAAGGGAAGCCTTTTTCTCATTCCCCCTGCCCCCACTTTCACATAAATCAATGCATTAAAAAGAACTATTTGCCTATCTGAACTGGCAAAGACCTAAAATCCTCATGAGGACAATTACAAAAAACAACTTCATTTATTACATAGTTACTATGGATGAATTCCGAGTTATTTGAACATCATAAAAAAGCAAAATTTATAGTAATGTTACTCGGTCATTAAGCATAAGATACTACCAGGACAGCCTGTTTAAATTTGAAAATATAAATTGTTGATTAAATTCTATACACCTTAAATTATATACTTAAAATGCTTCATTTTGATCATGATATAGTACAAGCAAAATTTTTGAGAAACTTAGGATAATGAAAGCTTAAAACATGGTAGTACATATTATTTGTTGAGTACTTATTATGTGTCAGGCATTGTACTTAACACTCTACAAAGATTATCACATTTAGTCCTTTACATAAAATAATATAGCTCTAATGTAGCACTCAATTCATTTACACCATCCAGCATATTTCAAATTAAAAGACTCAGTGATCTTGAATACTACAGAGTAGACTGTCTCAACCCTGGTTCCATGAGAGAATTAAATCTCACAAAAAATATTTGAATTACATTCTTTTTAGTTTTTCCAAAGACAGATAGTACCACTCTAGGTGGTTAGGAGAAAAGTTCACTTACTACATGCAATGGATATCTTAAGACATTAAGGCTTAATTCTTGTTAAGAAAGGCTGCTATAGAATTTTGGTAAGAACAATCATGATAATAAAACACTGACAGAGGAAGTTTTAATACCACAGTTCATTTCTATTCAACCAACATTTGTTGTAATGTATAGGTATCTTTCCAACAGTCTTTGAAATATGTCTGACTGACTACCTGATAGCTAAGCCAAAAAAATTATTCAATATTATAAATAAAAGAAAAACAGATCTGTATTCCTCTAAAGAGTGGCCTTTTTTTTTTTTTTTTTTTTTTTTTTTTTAGGGTGATGGGGAGGAGGCACATATGTAAACTGTTGAACCAATTACTTTAACTTAATAGAATTTTTTTATATTTTAAATTTATTATACTCAAAAAGCTTTCATAGAAATATAGGATTCCATTTAAGTAGACACATTACTCTGTGCCTGAAATACATTCCAGTCAGAATATAATTCAGTGAGTTGATGACAATGCTGGCTCCAAAAGAAAGGAGGAGACCAGATTGGACAAGAATGAGCTAACAGATTGTACAGCCCAATTCTGTCCCTTTGAGTGTGATATATTGTTTCAAGATGCTAAAAACCCATACTTTTTCAAAGCATATCTGTTGTGCTGGTTTTCCCATTTTCACAGAATCCTCATTATCAGAAAACTCTGCACTCTTTTCAAAGCACGTCAGACTCAGACCATATGCCACTGAATAATGCTTATCAATTGTCTAAAATGCTCAATAAAAGATGCAGCATACAGAAGAATAATGAAAGAATATGAAGACTTTTAAAAAACAAATAAAGATAATTAAATATATCACATCTGGTACAGATGTTAAAGCTAAAACATTTTCTTATAATTACCAAGGGTTAATTTCTTAAAATACACTCTGCATGATAAACCCCTCCATAGACTGAAGGGGAAAAAACTAAAATGAAAGAAACACGTTAGAACATCCTGCTGATCTACTAAAGGAAAAGAAATTTAAAAATAGTAATAATTAATTAAAGATAGTAAGTTTCCAATCTTTGCCAATACTCTTCATAATATATTCATTGCTGTCCTCTCTGAAGCCCAAAACAATGACACCTCAAAATGATTTACCATACTATTAATATATAAATATGTTTATATATGTATTAAACATATGATTACATGTGAATTAAATATATAAATAAAATCTATACAATAACATGTAAATCTTTGCTATGTCTGCTAAATAAACACAATACTATTTTCAATGTTTCCTCCTTAGCTTGTCCTAATTCTTAATGATAGCAATATCAAAACTGGTTTGTAGAGTGAAATATTAAAGATTTTTCCTTATTAATGTTTCTAACTTAGTTCACTATGCTATCGGTGGGAAATTCAAGTCAGTGTTTCATATTTATTCTGGAATATACATTTTATGCTTATTTCCATTTTGGGAGAGTTCAGATTCTAATACATGCTTGGAGAGCATTTCCATATAATTGAAAAGCTTTTAAAATGCAGATAAAGCGGATGAAACGGATGTTATAAAATTAATTTGCTAAGGTAGCATAATTTTAAATGAACAAATACTACACTAATATGAATTAAATTTGTGGAGGAACACAAGCAAAATATAAAAACAACAGCAAATTTAACCACAGAGATTTCACTTATCTATTTATAAGGTATTCAGTGTTGCTGTACTGTAACAGTAATAACAGTTAACACTTATTGAACATTTACCTCTGTTCCTGGCTTGTTTTAAGTTCATTAAATAACTTAATGCATTCAATACTTACAACAATCCTGTAAGGATAGGATTATTATTATTTTTTTTATAGATGAAGGGGTAAGTCTCAGAGGCTGAACACCCCACCAAGGGCATGTAGCTTGTAATGGGCAGGCAGCATTGAACCCAAGAGGCCTGGCTCCAGTCCATGTTCTCAACCACAATGCCACCTTCTAATTACCATAGAAATGTGATATACTTAAAATAATGAAATCATTCATTTGGCTTAGGTCTGGGCCTCACTGTTTAAGACTGTGGGCAAAAAACATTATTATGACATAAATATGTCAACTGACATATATGTCATATATATGACATAAATATGTCAATTATTACTAAGCATAAGACCTTTGCCTCTTTCTTCATTAAGACATGCATGATATCAACTATGGCAGAATAATCATATTTGTAGCTGCTCTGAATTACATAACTTATTCCATGAGGACCAACTAAGTTCAAATGTCCAATGCTCAGCAAATCTTGTGGATAATGTCTGTTTTGATACTTAATATTCTTAGCCTAGTAATTTCTCTACTGGTCAGTCACTGAGAGGTCTGGGGCCTGATCCAAATAGAAAGCACTTGGGGTGGGACTTTTGTACCACAAGCTAAATCTATTTTTTTGATAATAAAACAGATTTTCAAGTTGAAAATGCGGTTACCCTACATTAAACTCAACTTAATTTCTGGTTTTCAACAATCTCAAAGTCCATCCTCAAAGCCTGGTACTAATTTCTTACCTATAAGGAAGAGGTCAATATATATGTTGAATGAAAAACCAAATGAATCAAAAGAACGATAGAAAACTGTTATTAGGGGTGCCTAGGTGGCTCAGTCAGTTAAGCGTCTGACTTTAGCTCAGGTCATGATCCCAGGGTCCCAGGATGCAGCCCTGCATCAGGCTCCTTGCTTGTTCCTCTCCTGCTCCCCCTGCTTGTGCTCTCTCTCTCTCTCTCTGTGTGTCAAATAAATAAATAAAATCTTGAAAGAAAGGAAGGAAGGAAGGAAGGAAGGAAGGAAGGAAGGAAGGAAGGAAGAAAAATTAATTTATCATTAGTAGAAACTCTACCAAATTTGAACTTGTGTTGATTTTGAGTTGTCAGAGTTGCTGCTTGCCATGTTCATTCAGGATGTCTGAGTGCTAAATCCCGTGGGTGTTTCCCTGCTCATCTCACTAAACTTCCACTAACATTTGAAGTAGTTAAGCCCTCCTTTCTTCACAAAACTCTCTCATTTGCAGTGTTTTTAAGACTTTCCTTACTGACATCACCTTCTCGGTGCTCTTTGTCAGCTCTTCATTTTCTACCCAAGCTCTACCTTGAGTCCCTCAAGGCCTGGCCCTCTGGTTCTCCATACGCTGTTCTCAGGGTCTCATGTGCTTACCTGGGTGTAAAGGCCGCTTCTATGCTGATGCTCCCAAGTTCATATGTTCATTTCACATCCCCTGCGGATTTTACAGACTTCCTGTATCTATTTAATTGCCCTGAAGATCTTGGAAATACAAATCCAAAATACAACATCTATTGTACAACTTTTCTGTTTTTCTCCCTGCCTTGGCTCAAATCTGTCTTTTCCTTCCTCTCTCCATCCTATACTTTCAGCTCTTCCCATTTCAATAAGTGACACCATTATTTACTCAGATGTTTAGAGTTAATAACTGGGGAGTCATTCTTGATTCTTTTCATTTTCTCAACCTCCATTTTTCACCTGTCAGAAAGTCCTACTGAATTTAGGCCAAAATATCTTTCCATTCCCACTATCACCACTCTAGGTGGCCCCTAGGTCACCACCATCATTAATTCCATGCTTAACCTCCACTTCAATCCATTTTCCACTAAGCAGCAAAAGTGATCTTAAAATGCAAATTGAGTATGTAATTTGCCTAGCTTAAAACCTCTTAATTCTCCAGAGAGAATTAAAGACCCCTCCCTTAGATATCTGCTTGGTTTGTTTCCTTGCTTCCTTCAGTTCTCTAATCAAAGCTACCCTCATCATCACAGGGTCATTCTGTAAGTCTATCAATGTATAACATTCTACTGCTCAGCACTCCCTTTTCTCTTTACCCCGCTTATTTGTTTTTCCATAGAAATGATCACGATTTGACATACTTGCTTTTTATCTAATCATCTCCACAAGAACCTTAATTCCCAGGGTAGGAACTTTACCTAACACACGATAGGAGCTCAAGAGATGTTACTTTAATAAATAGATAAATGACTGTCTTCCCATAGTGCTTAGAATCAAAATCCGAGCTCTGTAACCATGGGTCTAAGGCCTTACATGAGCTGGCTTTTGCCTATCTCTGAAACTTAAATTTTACCATTTTCCTCCTAGCTTATTCTGTTCCAGCTGAGCTGATCTCAGTTCCTTTAACATCCTGTTCCCTTTACCTGAAATGCTATTATCTTCTCTCATGGTGTAGCTAACTTGTTCTTATCCTTTTGTTCTCAGCTTAAACGTTATCTCCTTAAAGAAGCTGTCTCTGACCATTTTATTTAAAGAAGTCCCACATCCCCTTATATATTTAATCTCATTTTATAGCAATTTTTATAATATTAATATTATTTGCTTCATCATATATATTTTCAAATTTCTATCTAGTTGAGCTCCTTGAGAATTGGGATCAGCTGGCTAACATAGTGCTTGGTAAAGTTGTAGATATTCAATAAATATGTTACATAAATGAACACTATACAAATTCTGGTAAGAACTGCCTATTGACTTATGTTAAAGGATTACTCTTATGGGTATTTTTGATGTAGGAGAGAAAAAATGCCTAACTATGTGATACCAGGTAATCTTGCAACTTAAACATCAGGACACTGATGTGGTGTTACAGCTCCTTTTGGGGATGACTCTAAAAACAGCTAAGTGTCAAGTATTTCCCTATCACTTTACTGCAAAGAGAGATGATGTAAATTGATGACCCACACTTTACTCTGTAGCTAAAGGGTCAAAGGGATTAGTCAAAGGGTCAGGACCTTGACAAGAGTGCTACTGGACGACAGATGGCAAGAAAGGCACAAGTTTTATGTGGATGAAATTTTAGTATGGTTCCAGAATAGACTACCTATATCCCATGAAGATGTTTACCAAAAAGTTAACAGCAGTGTGGACAATGCAATTAATAGTCAAGTGGGCAAAACGACCACTTGTAAGGATATTAGGCAGTCTCCCTTCCAGATCCCAGTGTTTCATGCAGTGAGTTCATGTATTAAGTGGTGCTGTGGTGGAAGAGATGAAAACTATGCATGGGCTAAACATGGACTTCCACTTCCTCAGGCAGACCCAGCTACTGCCACTGCTCTGTGCCTAATATGCACCAGTGCAAACATCCCTAGGCCCATTATAAAGTACCTTGCCCAGGGGACCAGATAGCTATCTGGTAGTAAGGAGGTTATATTGGATCTTTGCTATCACAGAGGGGACACCTATTTGGGATGATGTCTAGAATGGACACTTCGGATTTTGATTTTTTTCCCTGCCTACTGAGTGCTGTCAGTAGCCTCAATTGTAAGATTACTGAACACTTTATACATCATCTAAAATCTCCTATGATAATATTTCTGACTGAGGAACTCACTTTATAGAGAAAGATTAAGACAATGGATGCCATGGTATCCACTGGTCTTATTGCATCTCTCATTACCCAGAAAGAGCTGGCTTTATAGATGAATGACTCAGAGTGGCAGGTGACATTGCTTTGGCAAGGTTGGGGTGCTCTCTTGTAAAATGAGGTGTATGCTCTGAAGCAGTTATCATTAAATGATACTATTTCTCTCATTGCCAAAATATACAGTTCCAGGAACCAAGTAGTCAATGTTTTTTGCAGTCACAGCTAATAAACCACTTAGAAAATTTTTGTTTCTCTTCCCTATAATTCTAGCTGTGCTAGTTTGGAGGCTTAACATCCAAGGGATATACCAATTTACTTAGAAGCTGAAATAGCCACATCTCTCATTGTAGGAGTAAACAAGCAAAATGTGGTCATAGCGTAGTTTAGGTAACCAATTCTGATAACGAAACTGGGTTACTGCTACACAATAAGGGGAAGGAAAAATTTGGATAGACCCTAGAGAAATCTTCTCACACTACTGTATCGACTTGAAAAATTAATCAAAAACTTTTAAAGCCTTATATAGTAAGCATGTATAAAAATCCAATTTTCAATGTCTCGGGAATGTGGGTTTTGGTTACTCCAATGAATAAAGAATCTTAATTAGCTTAGGGGCTGGTTGAAGAAGTGTGCAGGTGATGTATGGTATAGAAAAAAAATCACAAATGTCTGTTTGGCTCCCCGACCTAATATGTTTGGTCATATGCTGCTGAAAAAAATACTGTGACTTCTACCTTTGCTATCTCATATATGCTCTAAGCACATTTTAACTAACATACTTTATATATTTTAACTAATTTCATTTCTCTTTCTTCTCTCTACCCTCCACTTCTGAATATAGCATGTGTTGGTTGTGGGTAACTTTATAATTTAGCTCACTGGCTAGAGAATATTGAAATGGGATTGCAAAAGAACCAGAGTGACTAGATATAATCTGCTAAAGGACTGTAAAAGACTACCTACAGACAAGCAGCATCTGAGTATCCCCTCTTGCACAGAGGTCAAAGAGGGGAAGATACTCCCTATGCCTGCTGCATTCTTGACAGTGAAGCTCAGGCATTCCAATGGTTCTGTCTTGGACGTGAAGGTTGAGAAAGTAATGTAAAAACCCAACACGAGTTTGAGGCTAACGGTGGAAGTGGTGGTTATCAAACTGAGAATCCAAGTGATATGGCAGCATACGCCCACAAACTTTTGAAATCACTTCCTGATGAGAAATATGGAAGGGTATTACTTTTCAGATTTCTCCATGCTGCAGTATGATTTCACATCAACAATACACTTGAAGCAGGTATTCCTGCTTCCTAGTACTCTGAAGATTTACTGGATTAAGAAGATGGATGGATAACTATTTTTTTTTTTTTTTTTGCCTTTGCTGACCCACCTAACCTACCTGTTGCTGCCACAGAACACCAATCTGAAACTGTGCAAGAAGCACCAAGAGGAATTGTCACTAAGCTTCTAGTCCACAATGTTATGGAAAGTAACTCTCATAAAGATTAAAGTGTTAAAAAGTCCTCCTATTTTAAGGTAATTAGGGGATTCAACAACTGAAACACCTGCTTTATAGATTTTTGGTATAATCAGATTGAATTTGCATAGCAATCAGTTGTAAAACCTCTGACATTTTGATTTTAAAGGTGATGGCTTTAAGAGGAAAGGCAAAAACAAAGCCTGGATTGTCTTATTATTGCAATGGGTTTGGTGAAACACAACGTCCGGAAATGACATAATTTCTAGCTGTCTTATGCTGGCAGCAAAAAATCTACAAAATAGCAGAAACCATGCAAGTAAATTCTAAGGTTTCTAATGAGTCTTGGTGATAAATTTTTGTGCTGAGTAAAAAATACAAAACAGAGAAGTAATTCTACACAATGGCTGAGCTGACCACGGTTTCTTAGGTCTCATACATTAAAATTAAAAAAACAGTAGGTGTGCAATAGCTGGGAAGAGGACATGAGGTTCACATTTGAGGCTAATATGAGTCACATACGTGCAAAATGCACAGACACACACACACATTTTGAATAAATATCTTAAAATATACTCAATAGGTATATACTTTGTACCTTGACTTCAAAGGAAAGCGTCCATTTGGAACATTTTTAGGGATAAGAACAAGAGAAAATATATTAAGCCTACACAGATGCTGCACATAAACTGTCAATAGTCCGTACATCTGTTTTTCACCATTTGCTCCCTAAGTTCAAGATACCGTTAGACACAACAGGGTGACTCTTTTGAACATACTAACTGAATAACACAGGACAAGAAAACTTTTGACAAAATTATTTTGATCTTAAATTATTATCTTAAATATTATTTGGTATATACAAACAACATTAAGGAAGTCATGATGAAACCTGAAAGGTAACATGATAGCAGTCACTCTACTTAAAGGAGTCATGTGATACCTTTATAGGAAAGCTAGTATTGGAGTCTGGTACTTATTAGTGAATAGGTCACCTACAGGACTATACAAGAACATTTCGAATTATTAGTTAACTAATATTAGTTAACACACAACTGTAATATATACAGTATCGTCTAACAGGTCTACTAATCTTAAATGACTCATGAGAAGTGGAAGGGGAAAATAAGCCAACTGCTGGGACTGGACACTAGTGGGTGTGAAACACTGTTTTGACTATTCTTCAGGTTGCATGAGATGATAAAGGGGAGATATGGAGAGAGGAGGAAGACAATGCAATAATTTTATTACTGATTTCATCTGCTTTTTCATCATAATAACAATGACAAAAATATTTTGAAAACAAGAAAAGCACAAGAAAGGAAAATCACTATCTATAAATCTATGGAGGGAAAGAGGAATATCTACTTTTAGAAGTAGTAGAATCACAAAGAATGATATTAACTGACTGTATCACATAAAATGCAAAAATTTCTTTTTTTTTGAGAGAGAGACAGTGTGAGCAGGGAAAGGGGGGACAGAGGGAGAGGGAGAATCTCAAGCAGGCTCCACACCCAGCCTAGTGAGGATCATGCAGGGCTTGATCTCACAGCCCTGAGATCATGACCTCAGCCAAAATCAAGAGTCAGACACTTAACCGACTGAGCCACCCAGGTGCCCCAAAATGCAAAAACATTTTTTAAAAAGATTTATTTTAGAGAAAGAGAGTAAGTGTTGGGGGGGAGAGCAGAGAGAGAGGGAGAGAAACATTTATGTATACTCCAGGCTGAGTGCAGGGCCTGGTGTGGGACTCGATCTCAGAACCCTGAGATCACAACCTGAGCTGAAACCAAGAGTCGAATGCTTAACTGACTGTGACACCCAGGCGCCCCCAAATGCAAAAACTTCTATTTGTAAAGAGCTACTATGACAAAAAGTCATCTAAGGAATTAGCAAAATTAAAATAAAAGCAGATAGAGATTAATATGTGTGTATATGTAAACAGTAATAAATAATATATGGAAAAAAGTGATATATGAAGTTTCAGGTGTGTGTCTATGTGTGTTTTAATTTGCTAAGGTTCTCACACAAATCTATAAGAAAAATGCTGTACTACAAAAGATAAGAGTACAAAAGGAATGAACAGACAAAAAAAGAAAAAAAAAGATGACCAATAGTAAATAGACACATGAAAAAAAGTTCAATCGCACAGAACTCAAGATGTACATTAAAATAACAAGGAATATTTTACCTATAATATATCAATAAATTACAACAAATGAGGCTGTAGTAAAACTGTGACTCTCATACACTGCTGACAATACATGTATCAATGGGAGAACATCAATTGGTACAACCCTTTTGGAAAATAATTAGCAGTGTATATGAGAAGCTATAACAATATCCATATTATTTGACCCAGGAATTTTAAATTTATACTGAGGAAATAAGTCTAAATAAGGAAAAACCTATAATAATACAGATGCATGGTTATTTATTTAACAGGATAGCCACATAATAGACTATAATTGTATAGACATAAAAAATTATAGTTGCTTCAATTTTAATGATGGTTACTACTTGGTTAAAGGCTAACAATAGGTTTTTAATTTTTATATTTAGTGTTTTCTAAATTTTTGAAAATGGTCATGTTATATTTTATAGAAAATTAATTTTGCAAAATTGATTCTAAGTTCCATGAGGGCAGTGAACACTCCAACAGAAAAACAAATATGAATAGCATAATATACATAGGTGATGATGTTAAAGGGAAGAGATATGGAAATAAATATGGATATAAAAATAAATATTTACAAGGAACATATTAGAAGAAAATACAACAAAATATTAATAGTGTTAAGGTGGCAGTATTACGCATTTCCTACTTTTCCCCTAAATTTCTGTAATGTTATACTAAATTTTTAATATAGATTAAAACTAAACATCATTAAATATGTAATTTCCATTATATCATAATACAAACTAATTTGACGTGTATAAGAGATAGAAATAAAACAGACTGCTTACCTCTCTTTCATCCATATTCAACCACTGCTTTGGATCTTCTTCAGTAGCCAGAAAGGCTATCAATTCCAAAGCAGTAAGACGAGTTTGACGTCTTGATGAGACAAATATCAAAACAGGTTTGGCTGGGGAATGGCTTCTAATTGCTATTGAAAAGTTGTGGAAAATAAAAGGGTAAGCTATTTATACCAGAATTTGCATGTCATTAGGATATCAAATGGATGCATGAAACTTAATGTAATTGATTTAAGTGAATTCTTAATTTGGTCATGAAATCCAGCACTGTTTGCAATACTACTTGGACCTGACAGCATATTAGAGAAATGGTAGGAAAGGAAGTGTAGCTGAACCCACCCAGGGGGAGCATACTGCCTGGACAGGGGAAATTTAACTGTGTCAGGTCTCTGTTCTATTCTGAGCTGCTGAGGAAGGTGACAGTTAACAAAATCTGCAACCCTCTAGGGACAGCTGTATATGAATACTCAGTCTAAGGTTGAGTTTTCCAGAGTTGTGTTTCTGCTCGCCTAAGCAATGATATTACAGAGTTAATTGGTCCTGGGGTGTGGGGGAGACAGTCAAGTCCTACAGAGTGATGAAAACTCTGTAAGAAAAGCCACAAAAAAATTCCTTTTATTGCTGTCATTACCAGTCGATGGAATAGTTGAGCATTTGTATCAAAAAACTAGTTAGATGTCAAACGAAGGTTTTCTGTTTTCCCAAAACATGTGTGTAAAGTTTCAAGTGGCAAGGTAAGAGAATGTGGAAGAGAGCTGAAGAGAAGCCCATGCCTGAATCTATACGTGACTGACGGCACATGGAAGGCGGACGCACAGAAGAGGAAATGAATGATTTGAAACCTGAGTAATAAGACTGAAAGAAAGAATTACCTAGAGAGCCACATAAATCATGTGACCGAACTGGAAACAAGATTTCTTTCCTACACTTTGGCTCCCAAATGCTGATAAGATGGCACAAGTAAAATTTATACTTATGTGTACATAGGTCTCTTGAAACAGAGATATTTAAAAGTTTCATATAAAAAGTTCAACCTTCTTGTAATTTCTTGTTTGAAATGTGAGCTGCAGAATTTCTTTTTATGGGTTAAGAAACAAGGTTTATAACAAAAATGTTGACATGACCTTGACTATATTTATGCCCTAAGAGTGGGAAATGAAGCTATCATAAAATCATATTTCTAAACTCAAAGAAATATAGTGATATACTACAAGTATAATAAATAGTTTATAAGGACAGCTACTGTACTGATATCATATCTAGAAAAGTGTAAGTATTTCTGTTATTTGCTATTGATTTATATAACACAAAACGCTTCACTTCAATCATTGGTATGCAATCGGCCACTCCTTAAATGAATATAAGCAATCACAATGATACCTACTATGAAAAATAAACTCATTTATGTTATTTCTCACTCGCAGTTTATCCGAATTTTACAGAATATAAATGGCAATGCTTTGATAAATCATATTAGAAATATAATGTTTAAAATACACATGTTAGTACAATATTGGTATCATTTGTACACATAATCATGAATGAATCTCTTTTTTAAACCTCAACATTTAATGGATTTTTGCTGCTGCAAGAACAGGTGTGGCTGAACAGCTCACGGCAGATTTATTGTTCATTAGTGATTTTATACAATGCTTCTGTGGAGGTGTAAATAATCTGAACTGCCAAGATTGGTCTCTAGTTCACAATCAATACTTTGCTTCTGTCATAAGGCTAATTACAGCAGCTAAAAAGTCACCTCACAACTGTCACCTCACAATCAACAGCAGTTCACATTAGTGAATTTATTTTGGAGGTTATTTTTAATTGATATAATAAATATTCCTTATGCAGCCGAAACAAAACATGTTTCAATAAAATAGGAGTGTTATTCTTAAATCTTTCCTGCTTGCCTAATTTGTTAGAAAGGGAAAACCAAAAAATAAAACAAAACACAAAAACAGAAGCACTGTAAAAAAAAAAAAGTAATGAAATTTGTAAGTTTTATGGTTTCTGGTAAAGATTATGTGATATTTTTTACACTTATAGCTCCTACTTATCATTTGTTCAAGCTACTACTGTAAGAAAATAACTTAATAGATTAAGAATGATTTAATTTCTTTTAAAAAATACATAATTTTTTTCTACTTCCAAGACAGTATCATCTATGAAATCTCTCCAATTTTCAATAGTTAATTCAACATACATGTTTTATGCCTTAACAGCTGAGGCATAACCTACATTTGTAGAAGTTGGAGAAGTATCACGCATTCAAAGAAACCCAAATTATCTGGAATGCATTTAAAGGCTACCATACAAAATGGCTGCTACTTCATTCCAAGGATCTGAAGCTTACCTTGAAACGTAGGCTTATTCATACTAGCCATACGAGGACAGTAATGTTGACCTGGGAAGCCTTGAATGTGAACTTCCAGTGGAACTGGACGTACTGATGGTCGGAAGTTGAACAAGCCCATCTAGAGTAAAAACGAGAAAGAAATTGTTTTTAGTTTTCATATTTAAGTTTATAATGTTAAGTGCCTCTTTAATCCAGCCACCTAAGCCACAGTATCAGATGCCTATTTGTCAATCTTCCACATACCTGATGGATATTGAGCCAGTCAGCAAGGTCTCTGGCATTAGCTAACGCGGTAGAGAGTCCAACTATTCTAACAGGCTTTTCTGTGTGTGAAGAGATGAAATTTGTTCGAGATACAATGACTTCTAGAACAGGGCCTCTTTCCTCCCCTAGGAAATAGGAATAATGCATGTTAATCATTTAACAGGTCCTGACGCTGGCTGCTGCACGTATGAGAATCAAAATGTGTAAACTGGTGTCAGCGTGGTACCCACCAAGCAGATGGATCTCATCGATGATGAGAATAGTGACTTGCTTCACATAGTTCCTATTCTGCCAGCTTCTGCTGACTCCATCCCACTTCTCTGGTGTAGTGACGATAAGATCAGCCTTAGCAATGGATTTCATATCGGGAGTCACATCCCCAGTGAGTTCAATAACTCTGGAAAGGAAGAGAAACGATCCCTTTCTCAGATAACACATGACAACCTTGGAAAGGCAAAAATACCTTTCAAAATAAAATTTTATAATGCTTAACACTACTTTTTGTTCCTTTGATTTCCGAAAGTTTCTGTGAGTCCAGTACAGAATATGTTTCTTAAGAATTCTAAGAGAATGTATAAATTCAAATCACCAATAATCTAACTTTTACATGGATATGAGAAGGTGTCAAACTTTGCTGTGATTATGTTTACAAAGTCTCTGCCCTATGTGTTTTTATAGAATTGAACTCATACTTCCTTCTCCGTATATTTGAATAAACACCTTTCTAAGGAGGGAATTATTAAGACAAAAAGAGGCATTCATTAAGAATATAATTATGTGTAAACTTCATTTCTTTTTTCTATAGATATTACAGGCAAATTAAAACATATTGGACATAAACAACATACGCTGATGCAAATATGTGCTACCTCATTCTAAGAAGACCCCAGTTTTATAGAGAGGAAGAGGGAAATCTGGAGGCCAACTCTAAATTTCAGGTAACCACTAAATAATTTTTACATCTGTCTTAATCCTCAAAAAACAAAAAGGGGCAAGATTAGTTCTCCCAAGTATAGTGTTCCCAAAGCTTTTGCTTATTTTTATTCATTTTATTTTTACATTTTATTTATTATTTTGAATATGTAATATATTCATATGGTTCAATGACTGTGCGGTGAACAGTCTCTAACATGTCTATCTTCCAATCACCCGGTTCTTGTTCCTAAAGCAACCACAAATTTATATTCTTTACCGTTCAAAAAAAAAAAAAAATAAGAGATAGGATGCTTTACTTAAAAATATTTTCTATAGTATCTCTGGAGATCATTCCTTCAGTATATAAAAAGTTTGTTCTTTATAGAATGATAGAATATTTTGCATTGTGTAAATGTAACAAAATTTATTTAGTCATGTTCTATTGGGCACTCAGGTTACCTGTAATCTTGCTACTAAAAACAATACCACAATGAATAACCTTGTGCAATTTTAAAAGTTAGGTTCTTTAATGGATTTCTATTTTTCTGTAAATTCTTTACATGTAAAATGCCCTCTACGTGGTTTCTGGGAGTTCTCTGAATGATATGAAAGAAAAATAAAGAGATAAAACTTACTTTTCTTCTGCTTTAGAATTTAAAAATTTTTAGAAAATTATCTTGCCAATAAAAGTATTCATATTAAATAATTTAAGGACTTTCATTTTTCAACATTAAAACAATGGGAATATTGCTAACATTTTAACACTAATTACAATACCTTTAAATAAAAGACTATGAAAATCATTGTAAAAGCATTCAACAGGTTTATGCAAATCTTTCATCTGTTGGTCCTTTTAGATTATTCAAAGCATATCTTCTGAATAAGCAAGAACTTACTTTTTGCCAAGTTTTTCTTCTATTCTAACTTTCCAATCATCCATTCTTTCACGTACAAGGGCTTTTAAGGGTGCAATATAAACTGCCTGAAAGGGGAGGGAGGGTAGAGAGATCTCATGAAAATAGTGCCATTTTCAAATAAAGGTAAACTCTGTCTGCATATGACAGTGTGGTTTAAAAACATATCATTTATTACAGAAAAACTTAAAATTTTAAATTAATGGGAAGTCATTAACTTGCTCAAACTACCTTTATCCAAAGTAGGACGGAAATATAATACATCATAAAAATGATGCCATAGAAAATGTTAAATATTAAAAAAAAAACACTGAAGGTATTTTCCTTAGGTATTTTATATTCTGATGAAAATAAAAGTTTTTCCTAGTATAATGACCAAGAATTATCGGAATTTTAACTCTTCCATGAAAAAGTTACTACTTTTGAAATTCTAAAGAGAGATAAATATGGTTTTTAAATTTTAATGCAGATTTTATGGAAGATGACAGTCACACATTTTAGGTATTCTACCTTTTAATAACAACAACAATTGGTCTTTAATAATCCAAACTTAGAGACCGTTCAGTGAAAAACAAAATTCTTTCCTTTATAAAATTTTTCAAATTTAAAGTAGAGCTCTAGTGTTGTATTAACATGTCTTATAATGGATCGATAACCACAAAACAGACTGAGAAGCAGGAAAACTTCAAGTTAAGAAGGGAAGAAAAGTCACTAATTGAAAATCACTGAAAAAAGAAGTTAAAACATTTATAAAATAATAAATGATGAGGAAAATACCATATAGTTCCAATCACAATGTGTGAATTAGCTTTCTTGAAAAATAATACTTCTAAACTATGAGTATGTACTTCACATTTCAAGAAAGCATAAAGTCAATACTTATTTCACTCACCATGTTATTTTCCATCAATAATATGGCCATTTGCAGAAATGTGGAATAAGAACTGTATTTCATGTGTATAATCAAACTGTATTTGTTAAAGTATTAGCATTTTTTTATAGCAAAAGGATTTGATTACAAGTCATTATTTATCTTATAAATATGGCTATGAATTAGGTATCTTACAATGAGGAAAGGACATGTGGGAACCGACATGTACATTAGAAACCCAACTAGAGGACTCCGAAGTTTAAAATAAATTTTTTTCTGGCCAGTTATTTTAATACCGATCTGGTCCCCCCCAGAACATTCACTAAGAGATTGACAAATCTACTCATTGAACCCTGCTGTGTGTTTAGAACTGGCTAGTTTGCAGATTATGAAATGCGTCTTCTCATTTAATGGAAGCATGTAATTCCTTCAAACAGACCTTTGAAGTAGGGTACTTGTTGAAGACTCTGAAAATGGCTAATTCGGCCGCAACAGTCTTTCCTGATCCAGTAGGTGCTCCAAGTAGGACATTACAGTCTGTGTGATACAGTGTATGAAATATCTGTGTCTGTACAGGGTTAAAGTGGCTAAAGTTGTACAGTGCTTCATATGCTTCACATCCCAAAGCTGTGATTGGTAAAGGCTGAAGATCCAGTAATTCTGAAAAGTTGAAAGAAGTACTGCCATAACTGGAAAAAACGCACAATACTAAACACTCTCAGGAATAAATTATAACAATCCTTAATTCATTGGAGGGGGAAAAAGGCCTAACAAATTTTTATATACTAGTTACATATCTTTTTATCTTCCTGTTACCATATTTATAATATTGACATATTGGAGGCTTTTCTGGGAGAGTTCCCCATATACCAACTCTAATATGACTATATGGCTCTTTTCCAATCAGGAAAGTAATCTGAATGACAGGTATATGAAAATATACGTAGTGTAGAAGAAAATTAAATCTACCCCAATCTGTAGAAAAAGGAAAACCATCTGCAAACTGCAGTACTAGAATGGTTACCAATAATAAATTTCCTTTGATCTGTTAGAAAACTGACCAAACCAGAATGGTTGAGTGAGCTATTGGTTTAGACAATGTAAACTAAAATAAACTTAAAATAATTACAGGAAGAAACTTAGGTGGGAGTTTCAAATCAGAGAATGAATGGGTAAAAAAGAACTGCATTGAGAAAACACTGAAAGAAACAAATTTAGTTGTATCTCATTATATAAACTAGAGGTCTAGGAGATTAGACAGTTAAAATGATTTAGAGAAATGAAGTTATATACTCTTGAAATTAACAGACACTGTATTGTCCCATAATCCAGAAAAGTATCAGTTAGAAAACTGGAAGGCAACTTTACTCTCAGGATTCTTTCATGGAGGATGATTCTACCCATTTGAAGTTTGAATAAGGAGGAAAAAAAAATCTGTAAGGGGACATGGTGATCTGTATCTGTGTGAGATATTCATCAATTTCAAAACAGAAAGTGTAGAGAATTCTCAAAAATTGTACTTAAAGATAAAAAGCTATTTTTAAAATATTATCTTAGCCCCACACCTCTGTTCTATTACATAGGTAATTGAGAGCTGAATGCATAAATTTCCTATAGCAGATTATAGTCTACTAAATTTTCTGTAGTACTGAAAATCAAGAAGGGAGGAAGTCTTAACTTGCAATGCTAATCAAAGCATAGACATTCTTAACAGGAACTAAAAAATAAACATTTTGGTTTATGCTGACAATGCTAAATTATGATGATTCACTTCTGTGAAATGTGAGGAACTTTCTTGTTTGATTTAGGCTCAACAGGGTGCCTACACACACCCACATAATCACACACCCATACTCACACCCACATTCAGCCAAATAGAACTGGGAATCATTGAGGTTACATCATGCATTTCTAATATCAACTGAGATATCACGGTGGTGCATTTACTGCTTTTTAAAGTGTAGTCAGAAGTCAACTAATTATATAAATAAGGTGATATGTGCTTGGCCACTCAACAGAGAAGTGATTAAATGAGCATTAAAATATACTGTTACTGCATGTTAAAATCAAGTACTGCACTCAACGAGATCTAGTACTGATGATGGTAGCATATATTTTAAAATTAAAGCAGCAAACATTTTTATATATTTTGAGATTATAGATATCATATAGGCATATTTGATGGAAGAAAAACAGAAAGGTCCTCTTCAATGAGTTTATCAGTAGACACTGCAATCTCATTATTTCTCTATGTTGACAAAATTTTAGTTCTGTCAAGATATCAAAGTGATTTTAAGCTGTAGTCTAAAGTATTTCTCTTTAAGATAAGCTAAGATAATAAACAAGGTACACATCTGACAAAAAATGGCAAAGATTAAAGTCACATTAATGTCTACTTTCATTTCCCAAAGGACTGTTAAAAAATGTATTCATTAAAAGTAGAAAGGAATAACATTTTTATTTTGAAAACAGTTTGTTTTCAGAGGAATTATATGAAAAAAAATGACCTTTATTTTTCTCTAAGTTAAGGGCCTCTTGAAATCATTAATCATCAATTATGAATTCTCAAGAAGAACTACACTTAAAAACTAAATTAATAGCTTAATCTAAAGATATTTTAAAAATAGAATATAGGGCACTTAAAAGTACCAATATAAACATTTATTCATAAAATTCTGCTTCTTTAAGAAGTCAAAATATAAAGGCACTTCCTCATGTTACAAAAATCTAAAATGGATTTCTGTTAGTTACGACAATGAAAAACTGTTACATGATATTATAGATTACTGTATTCCCTTTTATCATATTACCATGGGGGAAGAGAACCAATATAAAGGGTACATCTTGTTTGTAGGATGAATGACTTGAGGTATAGTGAATCTTTTCTGTAATGATATCACAACCTGACTCCTTAATATTAGCTCTTTTTTTTCCTTTTGGTGTAGAAGCACACTATATGGATGAAAAAGAACCTACAATTCACTTTAATTAATTCAATTTAATTAATTTAATTAATTTAACACACCAGAAATAAGTTTAATAGCAATAAATGCAAACAAAAAGGATACCTCAAAAGCTTCCCAAAAAGCACAGATTAAATGACAATTACTACTTGCAATGGAAAAGGAAGGAGATATGGAGACATTGTAATGATTGTATTTAAAATAGAGATGAAGGCCGGCACCTGGGTGCCTCAGTTGGTTAAGCATCTGCCTTTGGCTCAGGTCATGATCCCAGGGTCCTGGGATGGAGCCCCATATCCAGCTCCCTGCTCCACAGGGAGTCTACTTCTCCCTCTGACCCTCCTCCCACTCGTTCTCTCAATCTCTCTCTCAAATAAATAAAATCTTTTTAAAAAATAGAAATGAAGACATAATAATACAGAAGTAGTGAGTCTCCAGATTGTTAGAGCTATGAGAATTGAACTAGGCTTAATGTTTTGGAACTCAAACAAAATTAAGACCCACCATTAAGCTCTACCAAATGTATACATAGATTTGATTTTGGAAAGTCTTTTTTCAAATTATACTGACAAATAAGTTGGATTCCGATTCCGATTTTGCAACTTTAATTAAAACAACAATATCAATGCTTCAAGTTACTATTCAATATGTTACCTGTATGGGGAGGATGTCTCTCTGGTAGAATCAGATGTTGAAAGTTGATAATACATACAGCCTCAGCTCCTAACCATCTATCAGACACTGCTCGGATGTAATATTGGGAAGGCAAGGGCTCAAAAATAGGGATTGTAAATACCAGAAGTTGAGCTTCTTTACTAATGACCTACATGAAATAAAGTCTCAAGTGAATATGAATATTCTGATATCATAAAGGCCTTCTTAGTCTATTGTTAAGAAAATGTTATATATAGCAACATAGGTACTAAACATAAGAAAATATCTTGGGTTTCTAAATAGCTGAGATATTTAGGCACTTCAGAAATTGATACATGGTTCCCTCTGAGGACACCTGATATTATAGAAAGTAAAATTTACACTTAATCGATATTATATGTATATCATCATGTACTAACAGATTACCAGTTTGACTCATTATCAGAATTTCCTAAATTTCATTCATTAAATTACTTAACTTTATGATTTTTACTGAACTATTTACTTAATATTTTTCTTTAAATTTTACCACTACCTTAAGTGGAGTAACAGAACTTAGCATAAATAGAAGGTAATCATGAAAACAAACACTGCTATGAAATTCTACTGCTGTCCACCCAGGGTTCCCAGCCTAAAGCTTGTTTTCTTTTTGAGAAAAAGAGAAATCTTGGATGAAGCATCACAGTTAAAGATATGCTAGCATCAAATTGAGTCTTTCGGGATTTATAAAAAATTTAAAAAAATGCCTTTTCACAATGTGAGTCAATACTCTTTAGTATTTTGTTTTTGTAACATCTAAAGTTATTAATTTTTATTTATTTAATTTTATTTACCCATTACATTATTTATCTCATCCATTTGACATATTTCACTCCTCTGGAAGTCATGCCTTAAGCCATGATAAAGATTACAATTCAATTTCTCAAACTAAGATCACATTGAATATATGAATACAATAACATGCAATTCCTGTTATCTTTGAAACCAAACAGAAACATAAATAGAAAAAAAAAGACTTTAAGGGCACTATGCAATTATAGAGAAATAGGTAAAAACAAATTATTCAGTTTATATTTTCTTCTTTCTACAATAGCAACATAATAATAGACACACTCATGTTTACCTGTTTTTTCAGAACTAGAAAATACTCTGAATGATAAATATGATCATTTGTAGGATCTTCTACCCAAATCCACCAAGGTTCTCCTACTGTCCCATGGACCTAGAAGAAAAATAATATTCTATACTAAGTATATTTTAACTCAAGTAAGGGATATTGTTGTTTGCAAATCCAGCACCTATTCTCTTTTTAAAATAGCTTTATTGATATATACTTTACATAAAAAAGTTTACTTACTTAAAGTATATAGTTTAATGGTTTTTACAAAGCTTTTACAACCATCTCCATAATCTAATTTTAGAATTACCCCCAAAAAGAAACCCTGCACCCATCTGCAGTCACTACTTATCTTCCCTCATTGTCCCAACCTCCAAGCTTGACAACCACAATCTACTTTATTCTGTAAAGATTTGCCTATATTGGACATTTCATATAAATAGAATCATATAATATGTGGTCTTCTGTTACTGGCTTCTTTCATTTACCATGTTTTCAAGGTTCATTCATGTTGTATCATGTAACAGACTTCATTCTTTTTCGCTGACAAATAATATTCCGTTGGATAGACAGATATGCCATATTTTGTGTACTCATTCTTCTTCCTCTTTTTTTCCTAACAAAGCCCAGTCTTGTTCAGTGTTCATTTCTCTCTTACGTAACTCAGGAGAAGGTGACCTCGACTCTCAGGATGATTTTTGTTAGTCCAAGCCAATCAGCTTACAGTATTCCCCTTATAACAAACAGCTTGTGGTAAGGGAAAGGCACATGCCCAATACTGGCTCAATTAGACTGAGGAAAAGGTCTTATGGTTCATGCTCTGGGTTGATGAAGTAGGGGTGTGTTCACCTTTCCCTGTTAAATGTGAACAAGGAAGTATAGAAAACATTTGGAAAGTAGCCAAAAGTGTCAGGACAGCAAAAAGATGGGCCCTAAAGGGTAGCATTACATAAACTCAATCACCTTTAGGGCCTATTCTACCGGTGGACCTTTTATTACGGAAGATAATATATTTTTTTGCATAAGTCACTTTGAGATAAGTCAGGTTTTCTATTCTTGCAGCCAACAGCATTCTAACTGATAGAGCTTACTATACAAACTATTAAGTATCTATCTTACTAATGAATTAAATCAAACTGTGGAGGATGTTTTTATGGATACTGACAGAAGAAACCAGTATGAGAAAAAGGAAATAAAACTTTTACACATTTCAAAACCCCTCTATTAAATATTAAGTGAAATATGAGTATATGGCTAATTTTGTATTTCATGTAAAATTTTATGTTTATAGAAATATTAAATATAAGTTTACATCATTTAGCTCTCACAGAAATTGTGAGAAAGATAATTATTATTATTATGCATGTTTACAGATAAGAAAACTGAAGGAATTACTGGTTAGGACAGTTTAAGACCAGTGGTAGATTTGGATTACGACTATGGTTGGATAATTTTTAAGCATGTTGATATGAATACAATTAATTTGCATTAAAGATATACTAATCATGTCAGGTAATGTAGAAGATACTTACTTATACTTAATCAGAACCTTATAATAACCATGTAAAGTAGGCACTGCTACTACAATTATGGATTTCCTTGTTTGCCTCCAATGGCTTTTTGAAAGAAAGGATTGAGACTTATTTGTTTTTGTACCTATGATCACTACTCTACTGTAGTCTTTGTACAGTAACTGCTGTAAAGACAGACCTTAAAAAATGTTGATAGAATAAGAGGATCCAGAATAGATCTTCATATGTGTGTATATATATGTATATATACATTAAATATATATATATTTAAGATATATATGTATATTTAAGATTTCATATATATGACATAGGTAAAAATAAAGCTAACATATAAAATATGGCCAACCATTTGTACATATTTTCATAAGTGATTAGATTCTGAAATAGTTAAGTATGAGAATACCAGGGTGGGTAGGGTATTGCAAACAGATGTGACTAACTATAAACATAGTGACCATAACGCTTCAGATTTAGAATAGAAGGGGTAAAAACAGAAACAGGAATGTGATGGGTGCCAAGGAAGAACGTTTTCAAGAAGGACAATGTATAGTGCTGAATGTTCTGAGAAGTAAAGAAAATAACTGAGAAAAAGTAATTTATTATGGCAACCAGTTAGGTTTTCGTGATTACTGAGAAAGTAGTCTCAGCAGGAAAGAAACTGGTGACCAGGAGGAAAATATAGAATACTCTTTCTATACATCGAATGGTAAAGAGGAGACTGACAGTTTGAGAAATATTAGGATTTTAAAAGGGCTCTTTAAGCACAAAGAATCTTGACTTTTTAGTAGGCTAAATAAGTAGAGCTGGCAAAAATGAAGATAACAGAAATTAAAGAAGACAGAATTATGCAAAGTCTTTATGTAAGTGAATCCACTAAACTATTGTTCAATGTTGAACTTTCAGGGTATCTAAGATGTTCTGAAGAGGTCTCATTGGTTGCTGTATTAATATATTATATCATTTTTTTTCTTGAGGATGATAGCAAATATTACTACAATGCTTCAAATGAATCTTCAATACATATTCTTCTTAGAGTTTTCTATATGCCTTTTGGACAGATGTAAGGAGGTATACTTGAACCTGCAGCACAGATAGTTTTGCTTACCATTGATACAGATAATTTCTACTTTTACCTGATCATTCCAAGTAAAATCAGGACAGACACTGAGTGTCACTCGGAGGACGGTTCGTGTGATGGGCTGAATGGATGCTTCCATTGTAACAGAAGGAATCTGATGAACACATTGTTTGACCTTGAGTCCAATATTCACATGATGCAGCATGTGACCTGTAAGGAAAACACACAGAAGAAATGTGTTCAGACAGAAAAAAAGCAATATAATCTGACTTGTAAATGGGATTTCAGAGAAGGTGGTTTTATTGCCTGTTTTATGATTTGCTATGTAGAATAGTTGACATTCTTGACCTGGCATGTTTGAATATTTAGTAATAGTTAACTTGAATTAGCAATTCATAGCTCTGAAAACCAGTATCAAGGTTTCTTCAGCTATTAATAGGGTTCTTAAAATTACTGAGACTTGACAGTGTTCAAACTACTATAAACAGTTCCACTTTTCTCCTAGTTAGCTCATGACACATTAAAAAATTTAGTATTTTGTGAAAATAGCCATTAATTCACACAAATTCTATTTCTCAACTCTATAACTATGATGGGAAGTGCTTTAGTAATCAAACACAAATCACCCATCCAAACTCATTTCCAGAAAAAAATAAAGCTAAAATATAAAATATGGTTAATGTAGCACAAACTTAACCACTTATACCTATTATCATAAATGATTAGATTCTGAAGTAGTTATGTATGGGAATGCCAGGGTGGGGAGGGGGTCACAAACAGATGTGACTGACTATAAACATTTTCCTACTTGAGTCCAAGCAATTAAGTGGAAATAGATATATTTAATAGTATCAATATTTCTTCTATATCTTGGTTCCTCGTAATATAATTTTTTAAAGTACGTTTATGAACAAATCAAAATGTTCTATGTTCACCAGAATTTGAAACTAAAGTGGTTTTCCTTATTTTGATAAAATATTTACATATGTTATCCCAAAGTAAGTAATCTTAACTTCTCTAGTTAATATCCTCAATTTCTGTTTTTATTGATACCTTCTACCATTCTGTCTTAAAGTGTTCTTACTACACAAGTGAAATAACTACCTCAGTCTCTCCCACCACTGGACCTTTTGCTAGAGTAGTCCTCCCCCTTATTTCTCTTCAGCCTGACTCCCTTCACGTGTAATGTCTATCCTATTCAGAATCTGGAATATTAACTAATCAATACATTGTAAGTTTGTCCAATAAAATGTTAAGGTACATGGAAATGTATGTAGGAATATTTTTTTGACGCCATGTGATAAAAGCAGAAGAACAAATGCTATTTACATACTAATACCAACTGGATTTAAAACAGTAAAAAAATTTATCTTGAGTAATGTGAAAACGCACAACAGTTTTCTTTTATATCTAATAAAATATTTGTATGGAACAATACATTAGAACATTTTTGCTTCCTTCTTACCTATTTCATCTTTCCTCATGTCTTTCAGCTTATCCACAGTAAGATTTTTTTCTTCTAATCTTGTTAGAATGTGCGGTGGTAAGACTGAAAACTGTCTCAAAGGGCTAGCCCAACCCCAAAGCCTCTTGTCAATGACTTTACTAAGATTCAGGAGCCTGTAGGTCATGGCAGGCCAACGTTTCCTCAGAGCAATTTCAAAAAGAGCACGGACAATTCTAGCCGCATTCTGAAGAATAAAAAGGGGGATGGTGGTTAGGTACACTGCGCTTTAAAATTTCTCAAATTTGTCATTCATACTCCGTTTTAAAAGAAGCATGCCAAGTTGCAGCCTTTAATTGTGGGCAACATCTATTGTCATAGAACCCTAATTACCTTTATTATTTCTACATAAGAATAATCACATCTTTCATAGGTGATGTTATCTTGTTAAATCTCAGATGGTAGTCTCATACCCAAGTTTTTAGGAAACTCCACCCTATGCCCCTTAACGAGGAATGAAGGAGGAAGAGATAAAAGGTGTGCGTAAGACTTAAAAGACTGTTGAGGCCATCTAGAATATAAGATACAGCCAAGGATACCCTTGGGTATATAGGGGAACGATTAAAAGTCTACTTAAGAGAAATAAAGAGGACTTTGGGATCCATTCAGACAAAAACATTAGTGCGAGAAGGGTGATAAAGGAAATCCTGATGAGTTCAGCTACCTGTATTAATGGCTCCCTACAAATCAAGCAACACCTTAACTGCTTTATGTATCTCATTTAATCTGTATATTATCTCCTTTAATCTTTATGGCAATGGCATTCAATTCATCTTGATATTATGATTTTATACACGAAGAAAACAGAGCTTGGTGAGGTTAATAATTTGACCAAGGTCACACAGATGGTGTCAGAGTATCTATTCAAAGCCAGGTCTAAACAAGTCCAATTTAACTCCAAGGTTCTAAATTCGGTGATCAGGAAAACTTCATTAATAGACACATAGAAAGTTACAAGGATTGAATCCCTTTTAATATCTTTACAGTTGGTTTCCATTTGTTTTGCCTCCTTCGCTCTATCACTAACTTTTCAGGTTATCTTACTGAAGATTGTTTTTAAAGTCATGAACTTGGGAGATACCTCACAATCTCAAACGACATCTATATCTGAAAATGAAGAATGTTAAAATCTGGTCAAAATCATAAAAAAGAGATGAAAAAGAGTGAAGATTTTAAATAGCAAATAGGTGATCAGGCTTGAAATTACATGGTAAAAAATGATCATAAGAGTTAAGGGCTTTGGTTTTCCATTTTATATAAAATATGTATTTGTCTCTTGACAAATCTGACTACGTTTTTACAGTATTAGAAATTTAAGAAGAAAAATGGTATTTAGAAGTATGAGGACAGTTCTGATATCCATTAAAAATTACAGGATGACTTTTATCAGGCCCAGAGAATGATAAATACAATGCACATTTTGATTACTGTATCTACCACATAGGTCTTCTTCCGGCATCATTCCTAGCTGTTCTTGTAAGAAGATGTCAGGCTAATTTTCCCAACTGTGTTTGAAAGTATGTTATTTTTCAATGTTAGAACCTATAGTTGTTCCCTAGAAGCTAAAAGAAATAAAAGGAGAAATCCCATGTGAGATATAGGCAGGCATTTTAATTTGGAATGATATAAATTGGGAATAATGATCAAAGTCTCTAACATATGCAGTTTAGAGAAGCTAAATAGAGGCTTCTTTATAAAATCATAAAATTTTGGGTTAAGGATTTATCTCAGGGGCTGAGAGAATTAAGTTTTAGAAATATAGAAGGGATTATTATTTTACAGAACTGAGAGGGTGGTTGTGGAACTGTTGGTGGCTTATGTTTAAAATATAAACTTAACAATAATTTATCTAATGCATTCAAGGATGATAGACCGACAATAGCTATTTAAGAAAAACCAGGATGCTCTGAGATATAACCTTAATTTTCTGAGACTGACTTTCGGGGCACCAATCGTGAAGAAACCCAAAGTTTTTATTGTAAAGCAATTCGTGTGTCAGTCTTTGATAATTATCTTCATAATCTTGAATCAAACAGAAATGTGGCCAGATTATTCAACCAGAACCCAGAAAAGCTTTAACTTTTAGTTTAGCCATTAACTATTTCAATATAAAATCATTAGAAAATGTAAAATGACAACATCATTTTTCAGACAGATAAAATAAGTTAGAAACAATGGTTCCTATACAAGTCACAGGGTTTAGAGATTATAAATTATATATAAATTTAGAGATTATAAATTATATATAAGTTTTCTATTTATATTATCAGGAAACACATGTGTCCCAAGATACTAAAAAAAAAATTTTTTTCACCACATCCATATTTGGTTTATATAGTATATGAAATCATCACCTGGTTCCTTGGTTACTTTGATTAAATTATTGAATTCATTCAAATTGTTTACCAATATATCTTGGTTCATGTTTGCAAATATTTCACGTTTACAGTTATTTCAAAGCACTCCTGAGTATTCATGGCTGTTAATAATAATTTATTTAACACAAACATACTTTTTCTATATAAAGTCTTTGAACAAAATTACCAACATAAGATACATAGCAGAATAGTTTCTACATTTAAATCAGATTGAGCTTTTATTTCTCCTCTAACTTAGAGAAGGCACTACTCAATAAATATGATGAAAAAGGGATTATTTTTTATTTTTTATTTTTATTTTAATTACAGTATAGTTAGCGTATAGTGTTATATTAGTTTCAGATGTACAATATAGTTATTCAACACTTCCATCACTCATCACACTCCTTAATCCCCTTCACCTATTTCACCCTTCCCCCCACCCACCTCCCCTGTGGTAACCATCAGTTTGTTCTCCATAGTTAAGAATCGGTTTCATGGTTTGCCTTTCTCTCTTGAAAAAAGTATTCTTGATAAGTATAAAGTATTTAAAAAAAAATGTCTAATGAATCATCGAGCCTTACATCGGAAACCGGGGATGTACTGTATGGTGACTAACATAATATAATAAAAAATCATTAAAAAAAAAAAATGTCTAGAAGGGAAGCCTCATTTGAAAGGCAAATAGTGCAAAAAATAACCTGCTTTACTTCACAACAAGGGTTTGAATATAAAAACATAAATGCTACAATATTTTATACTACAGTATTAAAAAAACATACATTTAATGAGCTGTAATTTAATGAATAATTTTCCTTTAGTTCTCAATTTTTAAGTATCATCAGTATGGAAGAAAGATTACTTTTTTATCAGAGACTTATCAGACTGAAAATATGGTATGAGGTATTGCTATTAAGCCTTATTTAATGGTAAAATAATTTTGGTTATATTTCTAACATTTGGGTGAAGTTACAAAGGTTCCATAATCTTTTACTCTGCTTAAAATATTCTTCTATTATTGCCCTTTGTAAGTAAAAGAAATGAACTTTGTCGTGTAAAGCAGAAAAAACCAAATGTTGATATTTTTAAACTCTAAAATGAAAATAACAGCAACATCAAAAAGAACCAAACCAACCATCAAATCCCACCCCCATTTCTGATCTAATGGCACAGAGGGCATAAAAGATGTGCAAATTAAACAGAACCAGTTCTGCAGTAAAACGGTAATTGGTAGCATGTCATAATGCAATGCATTCATAGTATAGCAATGAATTAGTATCTTGACTCTCTAAAAGTAAACAAGGAAGAGAAAACAGGAAGGGAGTAATATTCTTACTTGTGCAACATATGCAGAATCTGATATAAGGGAGAAACTGTCCATCTCTCCTCGGCTGATATAAGTTTGAAGTAGGATGTTTATTTTCCCATAACTGTTCTCTACACCTCCAGGAGCTGCGAGTTCACAGAAATTGTTTAATAAGGCATCTAGCTCCTCTATTTCCTCTTCTCTGACCTGGAAGAATCAACGTTTTTAAAAGATTATTTGGGTTGATCTATTGAAATTTTTCATATTGAAACTAAACCACATTGCATTTTTTTTAAGGCTTCCATTTTTCAACATTTTTCTTTTGTACACTAATATAATAGTAATTTTTCACAGGTAGCTAATAAAATACAATAAGAACTATCTTGAGGCTGATACAATTACATTTTATTATTCATCACCAATATTAAAGTTGCCATTGACATATAAAAATTTGATATGCCACAAAAATTAAATCTTCTGACCTCACCATCCTTCAGTTGATGAGATTTCATATTTTATTTGACCAGAGTAAAACCTCTGCCCAAATGGATTAGGGCAAACTTGAATTATCTTCAAATGCATTCATTACAGTCATATATTTTTATATGGTATAAGACATTCATAGCTTAAAGCTGTGAAGTACTGTGATTCACAGTATTAAAGTTTTCACTGTTAATAAGATTAAATTATAATACAGGTACAGAAATACTCATATCTAAGTTTGAATCATGCATGTCCTTTATATTTTCTTCAGTGAACCTTATATTGCAAATAAACCAAAATCTACATACTATATTCTCTGCTAGTTTCATTATTGCAAACCTACTTAAATTATATTTGATTTGCAGTAGAGAGCAAAGAATAATGTCAGGAATGACATAATATCATAATCTAGGATACTGGACACTGTTGATAAATGGAAGAACATTGCTGGTACTCTAAATGCGAAGTGCCACACAGCTTATACTGTAACAGGAATAACAATTAATTATAAGCTTTTATAAATGAATGAATGTATATAAGCCAAATGCATTTGATTCAGGCTTCAAATAATCTTACCTTGATTTGATCAAATTCTTCAGCTTTGGAGACTATAGCAAAAATATCACTTTCAGTTTTGTGAGCATCAAAGAATTCATTGAAGGTCTACCAAAGAAAGTGTTATATTCAATTAAAATAGAAGATCCAGTAAAATATTTTCAATTAAAAAGTGACTATAAAATCACACTTTTTTAAAGAATATCTGAGCCCTAGACAACGCAGAGTAATTACATCTGTGGTATATTATTCTTTTTTTTTTTTTTTTTAAGATTTTATTTATTTATGTGACAGAGAGACAGCCAGTGAGAGAGGGAACACAGCAGGGGGAGTGGGAGAGGAAGAAGCAGGCTCCCAGTGGAGGAGCCCGACGTGGGACTCGATCCCGGAACGCCAGGATCACGCCCTGAGCCGAAGGCAGACGCTTTAACGACTGCTACCCAGGCGCCCCTGTGGTATATTATTCTTGATCACTGCTTTAAACATCACCAAATTTAGCAAAGACTAAAAAATTTCCTAAAACATAATTAGCTGGAGAAGACCTTTAGAAGCAAAAAGATCAATAAAATCAGCTATTAAAACCTATATTAGATATCTAAAAAAAATGTTCAGTATAACAGACCAGTCTAGGCTCATTTTCAGCATGGGCATATGGATATCTGTACCATTCGCCAACTTTAAGCTGAATATATATCATAAAATTCAGAGAGGAATAACTAAAATTACGAAATCTGAAAATTCTGGAGAAGGCCTCATAATATTACTAGTGAGGGAATATGCAAATTCAGGAAACTGGGAAGAAAAAAAATCAGTGAAAGACCATATAGAATAAAGACAAAGCTGAAGAAAGGTACAGTTCTTGAAAAGAGCTGCAAACAGGCATAGGTTGGCAGGAACATACTACCCAGTGGGAAAATGAGAAAGGTTACTTAGTGGACAAAAGAGTGCAAGTGAGCATGTGAGCAGGTGACAGAATCAGTAGAGAGCTAGGGGCAATGTTTCGGGTTGAAGAAGATCAGATCACAGTTGTGAGATGGGACATGTTAAAAGAAGAAACCTGAAGTGCTATACAAATGCAAGATTTATTTGGGGAAAGATGAGGAAAAGCTAGTATTCACACAAAGGTGTTTTCTGAAACCTGTTAAATGCATAAACATATGTTAAATAAGTACAGAATGTATATTTCATATTGGCCTAGGTTTTCATATTTCTGAAGAAATTTCACATAAGTGATTTCTATTACTTTTCCAATTTAAAAACATATTTAGGTATCCCAAAAAACGAATTTAAGAAAAAAAAATTCAAACTCTTTCTCTGTAAAAAGGAGAGTAAAAATGTGCTTTAACCCATCTTGGCTTCGAATTTAAGACTCTCCTTACAGGTAATCACTGTTATGTTTTCCCATGTATTAACATATGTAGGTGCATACACACGCATGTAAACACACATAAACACGTGCATATACTCCTTAAAATGTAAATATCATAGCGGCATCCTATCTTACCCAAGATTACGTTAAAAGGCAACAAACAAGGCTACACTGTAGTCTAAACTATCCTTGAAACCTCTTAAATTGCCCAAATAGTACAGCTTGGTTGACCTGATAATTGCAGTCATTTTTCTAACTCTTGTTTAGCCAGTTATTCTCAATAAGCTGCTATTAATTTTTCAACTTTTATTCACTGATATCATTAAGCCATCATCTCCTGCTTAAACTCATTCAGGCATTCATTCCATAGGTCTCACCCACATGCTCAATGTTTTAGGCTTTGGTGTGCCTACTGCCTAGGATATATTCACTAAAAGGATGGCAAAAGGGTCCTTATTATTTAGTCTTAGTTTTTTCTTGTGTTTATTCAGCATGTTATTGAATTCACATAAGTTAAATGCACTTTGTTCGATTAATTGCTTTTATTATTTTGCATTAATACTATGTTTTGAAGTCTAGAAAGTATTTATATCTAAGAACAAACATATTATTATATTTGTTACACTCAGTATAATACCTCAATGGTGTTGTATTTAATATAGTAGTGGCTGGCAGTTCTACCCAAATCAGTTGAGGAAAAATACCCAGTTCGCTCTTCAAAACGAATCATCCGAGCTTTGTCTAGTTTTCGACCAACTTCAATGACCAACTGTTCTCGATGCTTTGCTAATGTTGGGTCAATCTGTAGGGGGAAAAAAAAAAAAAAAATATATATATATATATATATATATATATATATATATATATATCCGAATATTTCTTTAGAGAGTCATCATTTACAAACATATACTTATTTACGGAAATTGAAATTTTTTGTCGATACTTTAGAATAAAATTTTTTATTACAATTTTTAAAAGAAGTACATTTTTATAAATTTAGGACATAACTAGAAAATATTTTGATCAATTAAATAAAGTAAGCCTTAAGAATTCATTAAGATTTTTATGTTATCTTTAGGTAGTAATATTTTAGAACCTAAAATTCTTATATGGTCTTATAATTTTTAAGAATATAAAGACCAGAAATTAGATATTAGTAAAACAATCTGTCTTCTCCCTCTCACACTAAAATAAATAGGGATTTAAAAATATCAAGCTATATTCCTACTTCACCAGTTATCTGGAGAACTCACAGTGAGGATGACTTCCTCTGTTAAAGATATAAACAAATAAATGCATAATTATCCTTTCAAGACTATGACTTTGGTGTTCTAGCAGTTTTCATAACTGCTGATGGAAAAACCCATTTTGCCCGTAATAATAATAGAAGCCAAGAGCAAGATGAAGTTGACACGAAATTTTTGAATAGTTTTGAAATTTTATTTAATAGCCTCTTTCTTTTTTTTTTTTTTTAAGATTTTATTTATTTATTTGACAGAGATAGAGACAGCCAGCGAGAGAGGGAACACAAGCAGGGGGAGTGGGAGAGGAAGAAGCAGGCGCATAGCAGAGGAGCCTGATGTGGGGCTTGATCCCATAATGCCGGGATCATGCCCTGAGCTGAAGGCAGACGCTTAACCGCTGTGCCACCCAGGCGCCCCTAATAGCCTCTTTCTAAACAGAAAAGACATTTAACATAAGATATTAACAAAAATTCTTAAATATTGTGATGTGTGTGTATGTGTGTAAATATGTGTATCTATGTATACATATATACAGGCACACACATCAAGTCCTGAAGGTCATGCTCTAGTCAGGAGTAATAAATATGACCTTTAAATGTTTTTTTTTTTAAATATTTTATTTATTCATTTGTCAGAAAGCGAGAGAGAGCACAAGCAGGGGGAGAGGCAGGCAGAGGGAGAAGCAGGCTGCCCGCTGAGCAAGGAGCCTGATTCAGGACTCGATCCCAGGACCCTGGGATCATGACCTGAGCTGAAGGCAGACGCTTAACCACCTGAGCTTAACCACTAGGTGCCCCTAAATATGACCTTTAAAGGGAAGGGAGGGGAGTATAAAAATTCTTTAGAAATCAATTAATGAATTAATTCTATTCCTTCTAACTTAAATTTTGATGGTAGCTTATTCATACATCAAATATAGCTAAAGTAAATTTAAAAATTAGAAAAACGAGGCAGAGGAAAGCCAAATGTAGGAAAGATGGAATCAAAAGCCATTAGCAAATACAAAAGTCTTAAATATTTGCTATAGATGATATACTGTATGTATCAAGCTCATATTCCAAAACCATTTTGCTCATACATGTCCTAAACCATTAAAAATATGTTGGACAACATTGTTTGTGTTAGTTCACATGAGTTTTGTGGCTATAAATTCTTACTGAGTAATAAAATAAAAACATGTAAGTAAAAAGAAAATTAAAAGGATAGGAGTCTCTGAACCCTGAAGAGAGTAAAACTATGTATCTCAGAAGGAAAAAAATCACTTTCTTTATATTAGAAAATTATACAAAGATGACTTCTGATATTAACCTAGTACTTAAAAAATCAATTGATGTGTTTATGTTGCCCAAAGATTTGCAATGGCTTAGCCTATAAAAATATGTGCTGTGCTTTGCCTTCCTCTACCCCTTCAGAATACTTTCAGAGTGCCACTGACTATTTTCACAAACCCGTATTTGCAACAAGATCTTTTTTTCTTTTCCTCCTAAGTCTCTAAGTTTCAATTCTCCCATGGTCAGATCTACAGCACAGGAAAAAGAAAAATGACAAAAAAGATTGACAACTTCTTTGACAACACAATGGAATATATACAAAAGCTAAGTTGACAGTAAATGGAGGAAAGCTGTAATTCTCTGAGTTCAATTCAGCTTTGCTACTTTTGACTTAACACTAGTGAATATCCATATGATGATGGTGAAATAATGTTCTCATTTGAGAACTGATTTTATCCGTCATTAGGGAGCATTTACATTACATCAAGCAGGTTCTAAAGAAAAGCCAAGGTCTCACAGAATCTGTAAGCCGTGCATGTGGATCACACAACTGTAAAGTTCACAGGAAGATGTGCTACTATATACACTTGATTTTGTCACTGTGCTCAGTGGAACTGATCCAAGCCTCCAAACTGCTAATTACTCATTAACACTACCTTTTAATTTAGGAATAAGGGCTTAGAAGGGACTTGATAAGAGGAACATACTTAATAAAACATAAGCCTATTATTAAAAGTGATCTGTAATCTTCCTCATGTCTGTCTAGTTTGCCCTAAAACCTTGATTTATTATAGTTTTTTAAAAATCACAGCCAAGGGCACCTGGCTGGCTCAGTCAGTTAAGCATCTGCCTTTAGCTCAGGTCATGATCCCAGGGTTCTGGGACTGAACCCCACATTGGGCTCCCTGCTCAGTGGGGAGCTTGCTTTCTTCTCCCTTGCCCTCTGCTGCTCCCCCTGCTTATGCTCTTTCTTGCTCTGTCTCTCTCTTATTCTCTAACAAATGAAATCTTTAAAAAAATAAAAATCACAGCAAAATATTAACACCAAATGGAAATGTACCTGAATAATAAACTGATAACAATATAAAGATTAACTTTTTAGTATCCATGGGAAAAGAGATATAGAGTGAAATAATTATAGAAGGGAAATTTAATTTTCCTTCGTATTTTCTAAAAAGACTAAAGCTTTTTGTTTTTCTTCCAGGTACCTAACTCTATTCATGTGAGGCAGAAGTAGCAAATATTTAGCCTCATATCATAAAAAGATTACAAAACCAAAAAAGGTGGTCTGATTTTTTTTATAAATGCGTTTTCTACCTGATAAGCCTTGTGACTGATGCCATATACTAATGGATTTGCTCTCATCCGTACATAAAGATAAGTGTAACTTATCCACTTCACCGCTTCTTCCACATTAGTAACTGTTCCCAGAGCAATCTGCAAATCAAAAATATAACAAAAATTAAACTAATGCATTAAAGTTAGATATAAACATTATATCAAAGGCCATTTTGTCAAAAGTTAAGTTAAAATACATCATTATACTGTACTTAAAAGAAGGTAAGTACAATTACGGGACATGACACTTCTCCAATTAATTAAAAATCAGTCCTGCCTCATTTAATCAAGAACGGTACCTTGGAAATGCTATCTTCCAAAAGTGAATTTACTCAATATTATGGCACCTGATTATTTTCCCCTAAATAGAGTTTAATTCTATATAGCACTGAACAGTCAATAATTTAAAAACACAGTAATAACATATAAGATCTGTGTAATAAAGAGAAAGGAATGATTAGAAAGTGGTATTAAAACAAAATTACAATGAAAAGTTTTCTTAAAAATACATTTCCTCAGCCCCTAGATCTATAGGTAATCATTTACTTAGCATTCCTTAATTTAAAAATTCATGCAAGTTGTGAAACTTCATAGTTCTATAATTTTTCCTGAACATCTGGCTGAAAAAAATTAAATTTCTTAATAGTTTAATCACAGGAGAGATGCTTTCCACCTAAATCATTACATACTAGGAGAAAGAAAGGAAGAATAAACTCTTTCTTTTTAGCACTGAATATTAAAGAAAATAAAACTTTTATGTTTGTTTAATTCCTATAATTTTTAATTCTGTATAATTTTGTGAAATAAATGTGGATGCTTAGCTATCTTTAGTTAGTTGAAGATGAGATCTAGCAATATATAAAATATCATTATGCTGTTATATCATACTATTAGTTATTAAAAAAGAGAAATAACCAAAGTAAAAAATGATAAGGCAGATTCTAACTATTCACTTTAAATTTATATGAACTTAAAATAAGTCAGAGAAAGACAAATACTACAGAGTCTCACTTATACATGGATTCTGAAAACATCGAATTCATAGAAACAGAGAGTAGAATGGTGGTTGCCTGGAGCTGAGCGGTGGAGGAACTGGGGAGATGTTGGCCAAAGGCATAAACTTTCAGTTACAAGATGAATAAGCTGCAGGTACCTAACATACAGCATGGCAAATTATAGTTAATAATACTGTATTCTATATTTGAAAGTTGCTAGAGCTTCAATGTTCTCATGAAAACAGCATCAAAATGGTTATTATGGGAAGCGAATATGTTTACTAACTTTATTGTGATATTTCACACTTTTTACACATATCAAACCATCATGTTGTAAACCTTAAACTTACATAATGGCATATGTCAATTAGATTTCCATAATTACATAAATTCACAAATTTACACTAATGTACTTACAAATGACTAAGTCATCCACAATATAGGCAAATACATACATTTCCTAAAATGGGAACTGTAAACTTTTTACAAAATGAAAAATAACAAGACTAAAATGTAACTAATAAGGGAGTTGTTGCCACACTCCCCAAATATTTAGAAACAAGAGAGTTAAAACATTGTCAAGCTTCTCGAGGTAAAGGAAACTAGTTTAATGATAACAGCTAAAAATCTGATCGCGTCTCCCATTTGTGATTGTATCGTTTGACAGCGAAAACTGCATGGATTCTCTTATGACCTATAGGTATTTTAAAATCCTATCGCATGACTCCTAAGAGTAGAAAATTCTATAAAGGATAAAATAGCTTGCTATTATTTTCAAAATCAGATTCAGTCAATTAACATTAATAAATACCGATTGCTACTAATGATATGATAAAGGAAAGGAGGAAGCAGGTACCAGGGAGTGGATCAAGTCATTGGAGTCTTCTAAATGTTCACCAAAAGAAACAGACTAACAGACTACCCTGAAAAATGGATGTAAATTCATGATGGTAAATCATATTTCTAGATTAATCTCTGAATGCCACCTAGTGACAAAACAAAAATTTACTTGTAATATCTGCTGTCACCTAGTGGCTACTTAGCACAGGAGCCTTTTACAATAAAAAGTATTTTTCAAATCTCTCTGCAATATATCCATTCATCTCAATAATCATATAGTAAGTCAATAACAAGTCAGTATTATGTAAACCACAATGGATATGGGAATAAACAGAGCGTGATCCCTGCTCTCAAGAAGTTGTCTAGTCATGTGGGTGAGACACATGTAACTAATTAAGATGATACACATGAAATCACCAGTCACAGTGCCTAGTATATAATACATATTCAAAGATGATTTTAATCAAAAACACCTAACATGTGAAACTTATAAAAGTGCCATCAGATATACAGTGTAAGAGTTTTACGTTCTGTTAAGAAGAAAAAAAAAAATCCACCCCAAATTTGGTAATTTTAGAAGACTCAAAGTATCACTTTGTATCCAATTCACCTATTTCAACTTTAGTCTTTAAGGTTATCTTAACTGCTTACATGCGTGTGTTTCTTAAACTGGTTAAAATCATATAAAAATGAAATAAACAAATAATCATGAGTATGTATGTGTGTGTGTGTATCCATTAGTAAAGATATGAAAAAAAAACCATTCATGTATTTATTCAGCTAGGATTTGCAAGCTGGCAGTAAGTACAAAGAGGGCTGAGAATCAAGGGACTATCAGATAATGGTACGTGATATACATCATTTACTAAATAGCAGCTTGGCATAGCGCCTCTTAAATTTTCACAACGATCCAGCCAGATTGTCCCTATTTTATAATTGGGAAAATTGGGACTTTATAGGTGAAGTGAGTAGAGTAAGAGCCTATCTCAGGCAGATGACATGTGTTGGAGAGTAACCAGAACCAGCATTGGGAAGGTTGGTCAGACAATGCTATGGAAGCCTTAAATCCAAGGACAAGGTGTTTATGCTATGTCCTGAACACACAAGAAAAATTCCATATAGAATATGTGTACGGTTACAGAAAGATTAACATATTTTAAAGTATATATTCCAGGGTGCTAACACAGTAGGTACCCAATAATGTCTGCTGAAGACATTTTAATAAGCCTCAAACATGCTTCAGAGTTTCTCTCAGTGCAAAATTAAACGGCTTTATACAGGGCTGGGGCTTGTGACCTTTACGCATTAGCATGAGAGAATCAGCCCCATTAGATATCAATCGGCAAATTTGTCTCATAAAATGTTTGTATTAAAATTATTATTTAATATAATACTTTCTTCAGTTCTTCTAAACTAATGGTCAGGATAGATATTCATGTTATAAAAGATACTACGGAGGCAATATTCCTAATCTAGCATGACCTTTATGTTGATCACTGCCACTGAAGAGTTTTGCAAAGATTTGGGAAATCTAAAGACTTAAAATTCCATTACCTTAAGAACACAGCACACATTCATTTTATAAACTAATTTCACACTTGATTTCCACAGATTACGAAATTTAATTTCATACTCAACTATAATTTAAGGGGGTTTGTTTTCTTAACAAGAAAATTTACTTTAATTGGGAGCTAGTCCGAGTAGACCAAAATATGAGAAAAAAGTTTTAGCAATGGTCTGTACTTCACTATATTAGTGAAAAATTTCTAAGATACATATTTCATTATTTGAATGCCTTTTATGGCATTAAATGGAATTATGGTTATAGATAGTTGGCATTTCTGAAAATGACTTACCTAATAAGTACTTTATGAATATGAAGCAAATCTATGGACTACAATTTATTTTTAATTTTTCAGGTCTTGACCAAACAGTTTCATTGATAATGTTTTACAGTCTGTAAAAAAGAGCTCCTTGAGGATAAGAGCAGTATTGTACTTATCCTGTGTCTTCTGCTCAATAACATCACCACCTTGAGTTTACCATTTATAAAAAGTTATCGAGGATAGTAATTATAAGTTTATGAAGACGGCATTCCTTGATATAGTTTTCTAGAAAAACTGCGTAAAAGGGAGTCTTCCTTTTTCTTTTAAGTCAGAGAAATTATGACTACCATTTTGGAAAATTAGTCCTGGTCTTAGAAGAAGAGAAAGAGTAGGTATCAATATAGAGAAATGTATTCATTTTTAACTTATTGCAGTCTATATGAGGAAACAAAAATCTAGACTATAATGAAAATACTAGATATGTAGTTAAATATACCTGAGTCTGAATATGAATTCCAAAAATTAGTAGCTGAAGGACCTTTGGGTCAGTCACATACCTCTCCAAGGCAATTATATCTACCTTGCAGGGTATCTGGAAGGTCCTTAGTCCACCACCACTATTAATGCCATTGTACAACAGATTATTCGACCACAGATACTGCAGACCCAAGACCAAAGACGTAATTATTTAAACCATGTAATCATAGCAGGTGATGGGGACTGAAATTGAGCTATAATAACATTTTCTTTAGAGTCAAAATTTATTTCCTAATCTTTTTCATTTTCTTGTAATTATGCTCTTAGAGACCAGCATCTTTTATGACTTCTTTTAACTTTCAACCAAATCTTCCAAACCTCTAATCTTCTGATCCCAGATCAAGCTTTGCCTTCTTCATGAATAAAGCCTTTCCTAACAGCTTGTGACCAAAAGTGTTTTCTCCTTCTACTGAATCCTTCTATAGAAATTATCACTTTCCAACATCACTATACTGTGTTTTTGTAGAAAGTTCTCCCGTTTGGACTCCTTAACAGAGGAAACTACATAGTGAATGTGCTTTGGATCCTTTAAAAGGAATTGCAAATAATGAACAGAATGTAACTGAAATTTTATAAGCTCTTTAAGAAGTAACTGATATAGGACTTGTACACAACAAGTAATACCTGATTGCAAATGTTTCTTCATTTATTTGTCTATTTGACATTTCACTTACTTATTCATCTATTTAACATTTATATCCCATCTACTTTAAAAAAATTATTTGAGTCCATTTTAAAGAAAAGAAAGGACAGAGAAGCAGGAAAGTGTTGAATGCCAGGGCCATAATCAAGACAGCAAAACTTCATTTGAATGTTTGACACACAGACTCTTAAGAATGTTTATCCTCTTTACCCGTTAATGTTACCTAGACTTCCAGAGTCTGCTATTTAAAACTTAACAACACAAAATGCATATACACACATGAAACAAATTATAATACTGTAGCTCAATTTAAGCCATTATATTCTGTATAACAAGGTTAATCAAATGACCTAACATAAAAGAGCTTTATAAACCTTATAAAAATGTTACAAAAGTGTACTACAAATATAGTGGTGGTTTCTGCTACTTCTGTTTCTCTAGTCTGTACAGCTTTGGTTAGATTTCTGGCCTAGAACAAAACCTCACAGTTTAAAAGTACACTCTTTCAGCAATGAGTTCTTATCCATGATCACCGGCATCCTATACTGTTCTGAAATAACCAACAATATTGCCATTCAGTCTGTTGTGCCTTATGACTGTGGAATGGTATAAGCTGTATTGCTAAATACTGCAGAACTGCAACCAATTCAACCTTCTATTTATTTGGCCATTCCTTCAGCTGATGATTCTATTCCAATCTTTTATTCACTGGATCTTACCTCTGCATTTAGGTTATCTGCAAGGCTTTCCAGAAACTGACTCTCAATTGGGTTTTGTTGAGTGAGCAAAGTGAGGTAATGGCTGAGTTTGTCATGTGTTGTTATGATGATTCCTTCCCCAAATTTGTCAAATTGTGGTCTTCCAGCTCGACCAAATATCTGCATGACATCTAAAATTCCAAGGTCAACAAACGAGCCTCTTTTTGCAGCATATATTTGTGTTCCCTAGATGAGGAAAAGTTAATAAGAATTTACATAAACACACACAAATATAATCCTGATGAGCTGAATACTGAAATTAGGCAAATATGGCAAGATCTCAAAAGTGTACTTTAACTAATCCTTTCATCATCTGTGATAGAGTTAAATTTTCACAATATAAACTAGATTTTTTTGGAGAAAATAATTCTGACCTTATACGAATAGCATTAGAAGTCAATGAAACAGCCAAATCACAGTATTTTTCTAAACAAACCAATCCACAGGTTTAAGACACACACAAATCCACGTTAAGGCAAGCTATTACCTTAATAATAACAGCATGAGCAGGAAGATTGACACCCCAGGCTAACGTCGCTGTACAGACTAGAACTTTGATATGCCCATTAGAAAACAGGTTTTCAACCAAATTTCTGTCCTGCCGAAGCATTCCGGCATGATGAATACTAAAGCCATCTGGAAATAATTCTCGTACTTGTTTATTTCTTGACTTCTGCACCTAGAGTAGATATCAACAAGACATAAAAGAGTATTACTTAGCATTTACAAGTAATTGCTATTTAGCACTTTTGTTCAATGACTTTATCAAACAAAGCATAAAATTATTGTGTTTTAAGGTCTAAGTATATGATGTTATATTAGTAAGTATATAATATATATAATATATAAAGTACATAATATCTTAGTTGGTATATAATGTTCTGTATAAAATTGTTAAAAATTATATTCTACCTATCTTAAAACATAGGTAATCCCCAACATGACACAAAATTCAAGAGGATTGAAGTTAAAAGCAAGTATCTCTTTCACTCAGACTTGCAACCAATCATTTCTACTTGTTTCCTATCCTTCCAAAAATACTCTATTAAAAGAACCATAAATAAATAAAAAGAAGCATAAATCTAAATTGCTCCCAACTCATTCAGAGTAAAGTTCTTACAATGAAGAGTCTACAAAATTATTCTCATCCCCTAACCTCTTGAACCAATGCCAGCTCCTAGGGTTGGCTTTTTCTCTAAGTCCCTTTTCTGACAAATCCACATCCACTTTACCAAGGTCTTTACGTTTTCTATACACAACCTACTTCCTGGAAGACCTCTCCCCTCTTACTGAGATGCCCATGATTCCCCGGTGCACGCACTCTTTCTCATTGCAATGACCCAATAAACCCAACTGTGTTCACCTAGAGGTGTGTTCTTGGTGATTTCTGACCGGCACTGACCATCTGTCTTAGTTCCCCAACTTTACCATGCTCTGACTATACTAGCTTTACTTCTGGTGTCTGTTCTTTGACCTGGCCTGAGCTCAGATGTGGGATCTGATCCACTTATCTGCAACCCATGTAAGTGTTACAGTAGAGTATCTTAAAACCTCTCCAAAATTAAAGACTTTAGATTAACATAATGAAGTGTTTAGGTAGTCAAAGGTCCTGTGTGGGGGCGCCTGGGTGGCTCAGTCGGTTAAGCACCCGACTTTTGATTTCGGCTCAGGTCAAGATCTCATGGTTGTGGCATCCATCGAGCCCCGCAGTCTGCTTGAGATTCTCTGTCCTCTCCCGGGCTCCTCCTCAGCCCTCATGTGGGCACTCTCTCTCACTCTCTCTCTAAAATAAAGAAATCTTTAGTAAGTCTATTCTTAAAAAAGGTCCTGTTTCGGCATCATGCCCTGTGTTTGCCTACTATTGCTCTAAAAATTTCATTATCAGCGTTTCAATAGTTTCTTTTGAAAGAGTTTTCCATAATTTTTTGTAAGGGGCACTACACTGGCAGGAAGTGGGATTTCAGGGGTCTAGGGTTCTAGAACAGACTTTGTCACATTGACTATCCTTAAAGTCACTTAAAATTTTGAACTTCTAAGTTAATAATAATTAACTAAGGAAATGATCTAAGAAAACAGCTCTCCATGAATTCTGCTGCATATATTTAACTGAAATACTTTAACAAACCACTCCATCTAGTGGCCATCCAAGTAAATAACAACTTACACATTTTAAACCTTTTAAGAGTCCTGAACAATATACACATAAACCAAAAAGGCTTTCTTCTTCAAGCTTCATGAGGGGTATATTAGTATATTCCTGTTTTATTTTTGTGCAGTATGATCAGCCTGTTAGAAATCATGTTATGCATAGACCTTATAATTAACTACACTCGGGTCATACTGCCTAAACTTTCATCTTTTCAGACAAGAGTTATCTTTTTTTTTTAAGATTTTATTTATTTATTTGATAGAGAGAGAGACAGCCAGCGAGAGAGTGAACACAAGCAGGGGGAGTGGGAGACAAAGAAGCAGGCTCCCAGCAAATGAGCCTGATGTGGGGCTCGATCCCAGAACGCCGGGATCACGCCCTGAGCAGAAGGCAGACGCTTAATGACTGAGCCACCCAGGCGCCCCTGTTATCTATCTTCTAAAAGCAGCTCTTACGAATATGGGGTGACTTGCTATAAAGTCCACTGGGGAGCATTTGCTGGGATATAACAGAGTTCCTTCATGGGACAAGGGCAGGGAGAGGAGAAATATTTCACCAACTCAGTTTCTTCTCTAATATTCATACACTCAGAGCTAAAAGAATAAAACAAAATATTGCTTGGGAGGTATACTCTGTGCAAATTATACTGCTTGGATTGTTGTTTGTTTCAGGTGAATCTGCCATTTGTGGACCCCTGCAGTGGAATGTCCTGATGTTCTTGTTACTGATTCCTTAGTCAAGCTCCATTTGGGGAAGGACTTGGTTTGTGGCACGAATGGCACACTATGAAGCTGAATGCAGGAAATATTTAACTGTGGGGAAGAATATTCCTATAATGCAGCAGGTGGATACTAGAGTACTGACACAGTACCTCCCACTCTGACCATGTGAGTTCAGCCAGCTTCAGAGTCACTATCTGGGTAATCCCCTCTGGTCTTGGTGAGGAATACAGAGGCCCCAGGGGTCATTTCTCTTTTGTCTCTACTCTTGCCAATATCCCCTGCATTGCTTTTTAATTGGCTCAGTAGAGACCTGAAGTGACAACAATCCTAAAGTAAGTCTGGGCTGCTAATTCTTAACTTGCTTTGATTCTGAGTCTGCCACTTGTGGTCTAGGCTAGCTCATAGCACAAATAAACTAGAATCCTTAGGAATCAGGCCTAGAGATAGGTGGTTTTAAAAATCATACAGAAAAATTTTATTGTTCTTCCATTTTTGGTGTATGACTCTTGAATTTTAACATATGTTCGATTTGTGTAATGACCACCAAAATTAGGATACAAAACAGTTCCTTTACCCTAAAAAATTCCTTTGTGTTATTCCTTTATAGTTAAACCCTCCCCACCCACAACCCCTGGCAATCAATGATCTGTTCTCCATCCTTACAATTTCATGACTTCAAGAATGTGACAGGAATTGAATAAAACAGAATATAAGCCTTGGAGGCTAGTTTCTTTTGCTCAGTTTGATGCCTTTGAGATCCATCCAAGTTGTACTGATAGTTCATTCCTTTTTATTGCTGAGTAGAATTCTATGGTATGGATGGATATTTGTTAATCCAATCACCCACTGAAGGATGTTTGAGTTGTTTCCACTTTGGGCAATTATGACTAGAGCCTCTATGGATATCCATGTGAAGTTTCTGTGTGTGTGTGTGTGTGTGTGTGTGTGTGTGCGCGCGTGCGCATGTAAGAGAATATATCTTAATTTCTCTAAAGTAGACACCAGGAATGTGATTGCTGGGTCATATGGTAAATACATTTTTCACTTATGAAAACTGCCAGACCATTTTCAGAGTGGCTGTACCATATGTATTTTCATCACCAATATATCAGAATTCCAGTTACCTCCCATGCTTGTCTGTACTTGAGACTGTCGCTATTTTTTATTTTAGTCATCGTAAGAGGTATGTAGCGGTAGCCTATTGTGGTTTTAATCTGCATTTTCCTAATGACTAATGATGTGGAACATGTTTTCATGTTCTTAGATATACATTTCTAATCATCTCAAGTTATTCTGATGTACACAAAAGTTTAAGGACCATAGTTCCTTACAGGAAGATACCTGGAGTGATTATTTTTAATCCATCTATGTATAATATAGCTGTATAATTTGACCATATGATTCTACTTAGTGCTACACAACTCTGCATTCATTATTGTGCTAAATTATTTATACTCCTAAGACAAGTATCTTCTAACAAATTTATAAAACATGACAGTGACACCCACCAAAAAAAGGCACTGTAAAGGGCCAAAAAGAGGGTAATTTAAATAAGAAACAACTGTTTATCAAGTACTAGGATCCTAGAAATACAAAGAAACTGAAGACAAAATGTGAGCTTTGACTAATCTGCAGAGTGGAAAGAAAGGCCCATACACATGAGAGACTATGGACTCTGAGAAACAAACTGAGGGCTTCAGTGGGAAGGGGGTGGGGAACTGGGATAGGCCGGTGAGGGGTATTAAGGAGGGCACATATTGCATGGTGCACTGGGTGTCATACACAAATAATGAATAATGGAACACTACATCAAAAACTAAGGATGTACTGTATGGTGACTAACATAACATAATAAAAAATTATTATTAAAAATAAATAAATAATCACACACACACACACACACACACACACAAAAGAAAGGCCCATACACAGGTGACTTCTATAAAATATGGTATGTTTCTAAGAGAGGTCAATGGACAAAGCTGAAATGAGGGGAGGAATGGCACTGTGGTTTATGTTTGTCCCACTAGCACCTGGCAGTGTACTTTCTGCATAGCTAGTACTTACTGACCATTTCTGGAATGAATAAATCAATGATCTGCTAGTCTCATCATAAGAAGTCTTAAATGTGAAATGTGGGTCTTGAAGGACAAGTGATATACTGTTAAGTGAGGGACAGCAGGCCGCAGGATAAACGAGCACAGAGGCCGGAACTAGCAAAGAATACAGTGTGTCTGAACATTATGTTCAGAAGGTATTGGGTGAACGAAAGAAAATGATGCTGGAAAGGAGGATTAGGGGCTGGAAAGGAGGATTCAGTCAGGCTTTAGATGGTCCAAAGCACAGGTGGGAAGGGGTCAAGTAAAGTTCTTAAGCAGTATCAGATTTGCTGTTTAGAGAGGTAACTTAACAGCTGTGCTAAGACCCGAGGCTGGGTGAGCAGCTATGGGAATATCAACAGTTCCAGTGAGAAGATGGAGACAGGAAATGGAGATACCACATAAAGTCAAGGTGAGAGTAGGCTATACAGTAGGGAAGCCTGGGTGACTGCCTGGGAAGGGAGGTATGAGGGGAAGGAAGGAGTTAGGGCTGTTTCTAGTTTATCCATGCATGCCTTGGTGCACTACGTATGTGATAGGGAAAATAGGATCAGGAGAGCCAATGCTTATGCCTTGGAAGGCGGGAAGAAGATTCAGTTTGCCACATGAATTTGAGGACACCCATTATAAAGATTTTGGCTTTTATTTAGAATAAAGTAGAATACCACTGCAGGTTTCTGGGCAGGAGAGAGATAGGGGAGACCAGTTAGGTTTATTAACTCTAACACAGCATTCCAAGAACAATGTGATGGTAGATGGAACCAGGTGTAAAACATCTGAATAAAATAATTAATAACTCTAACACACACCTTCAACCTTATATACGTATCTTTCTTATCTTGACTTTCTCAAACAACGAAGGAAAAATAAAAGCTAAAATTGCGTTAAGTCTAAAAACTAATGAAGATACCGCATATCAAATTTACAGGACAGAGTAAGCGCATGCTCTCAGAAAATATCCTACCTGAAATATTTCACTAAATAAGGATACAGTAAGAGTTAGAAAAACGAAAGTATAACAAAAACAAAGAAAAACAAAGAAAAAGTAGATACCCTAATAAAGTTAAAACAGAATCTCATGATTTAAAATTTGTGAAATGGCTAAGTGAACACAAAAACTCTTATTTTAAAAGAAAAAAGTAAATGAAAATCACCAATGGCTATTGCTGGCAAGAATGGATTTGGCAAACTACGTACCAACTGTCTGTTTTGTACATAAAGTTTTATTGGAATATAGCCATATTAATTTGTTTACATATTGTCTATGGCTGCTTTTGAGCTACAGTTGAGTAATTGTGACAGACACCATATGCCCACAGGCTTAAAATATTTACTGTCTAGCCTTTAAGAAAAGGAGACAGAGACTTGTATAGAAGCTCAACAGCACAAGCACAAAGACTCAAATTAGTTATGTAAAAAAAGAGAAAATGTTCAGAAATATATCACAGTTTAAAATAATCAGAGAAGAGTACTTTGTGAAATTCAATATATACCATATGAAAAACTGTTTGGGATGGATGGTTTTATAGAAAATATGTTATAACATTTATCCTAGAAGTGATAGAAAGTTGTAAAATAATAAAAGCAATGGAAGAAAATTTAAAAGCTATCTAACATCTGGGCTTTCAAACTTTTAAAGACAAATTAATTCTAATACTATTAGAAGGCCCTAGAGCACAGAGATAGAAGGAAAGCCTCAAAATTAATCTCAGAGAAGCAGTGAAATAGCACTGATATTAAAACCTGATAAAGAAGCAGAAAACAGAAGATAAAAGAGAAATCTCTCTTATGAATATCAATCCAAATGGTAAAGAGCTTTAGAAAACAGAATTCACCAATGCTTTAAAATAATACACCACAACTAAGTATAATTTAACCTCAGAATTCAAGGGCATTCTACTTATATTTATATGAATATATTCAAGAAATGAAATGACATGCTTTGATTTTAAGATGGGAAAACTTGACTTGGTAAAAATGCCAGTTCTTACTAACTTAACATAGTAACTCAACTAAAACATGAAAATGATTTCTTGGTGGTTATACTCAAGTTCACCCTGAAAAGTAAACCTGTATATTTATTCAGGAAAATTCCTAAAATTGAAGAATCATCAAGTATTAAAAATATTATAGTAGCAGAATAAGAAAACAGTTTGATACCAGAGAGGAAATAGTAAGATCAATGGAAGAGAAAAGAAATTCCAAAAATTGATTCAGGCAAACGTAAGAATTCTGTGTTACATCAAAATTTAAAATCAACAGAAGGAACAGGGGATATTCAGAAAAAGATGATGGGTCCATTACTATATGGAATAAATTCCAGATGGATCAAAGATTTAATAATAAAAACGAAATTAAATTTTAAAAGGGCTGGAGGAAATTATGGATAAAACAGGTATGGCCTTTATGAGCAAGACAGAACCTGAAGACCATAAATAACTTGATAAAAAATTTCTACAAGGTAAAAATACTTGTAAACAAATAAAACCCAAAAGTTAACTAGGGGAAAAAAATGTCTGTAACACATATGACAGTACATGCAATTTAAGATACATACAGTGGACCACAGATATGAATAAGCAAACTACAAAAAAAGGTTTCAAGTGGCCAATATGGAAAACGCTCAGCTTTACTCAAAATTAAAGAAATGTCAGTCAAAATAATAATGAAGTACCATTTTTTTAAACTTAAAAACTTTGACATTGCTCAGTGTAAAGTCATGTGGGAGGAAGTTACTGTTCAAGGAAATGTAAATTGAAACAATCTCCCTAATGGGTGATTTGAGACCATTCACCAAAATTTTAAATGCATGCACCATGTTGATATATAAATTCCACCGCTAGGGATTTTCCCAATGGACACCACTGCAACTGCCAACCATATGAGAAAGAATGTTACTACAGCAGTGTTTACAATAAGAAATAATTGGAAACAACAAAAGCGTCCATCAAGACAGGACTGGGTAAATGAATTAAGATAGTGTGTACACTATGGTACACTATGAAGTTGTTATAAGAATGAATTAGATCTTTCTGTGCTGATTTGAAAACATTTCCACTATGTATTATTACAAGAGACATGAAAGTGTAATATGATCAAATCTATTTACATTAAAACATACGTGAAAATACACACAATGGGTAGTTGCATACAATCTTTCCTTAAAAAAAAAAAAGCTTTTAAGCAGGAATTTCTTTTACAGAAATGAAGGGGAAGAGATGGTTAAGACCATGAGTTATGGAGCTAAACTTGTTTATTACAAGATGACTGCTGCTTTCTGAAGTATCAAAACAATCACTGCTTTTCCATCTGGTCTCCCAGGGCGAGCACTACCTGGAATCCAGGCTTTGCCATTCTCTAAATAGCCGCAGAGATATAATTCATCTTGTTCACATTCTCTGAATGGAGCACGGGATTCTCCAAGGAAGCTATTCGAGATCTAATACTATATTAACTGGATAAGTGTTTCTACACATGGAAATGCAGCACAAAAGAACATGAGCTGCGAAAAGGTAAAGGAAGTCAGGTGCATAGTTTAAGAATTGTTTAAGCTGGGTTTCCTCTGACTTTATAATTCTACTTTTCACAAGTGAACTTACTAGAAAGGGCTTTATAGTCAGTAAAATTAGAATGGAATGTACAACTACTAAGATAATCTGTTAGCACACAGAGGGTACTATATTCTCTTCCCTCAGCGAAAACATGTAGGGCTTCCTTCCATGACCTTACACATCTTTTTCCTACCCATGAGATGGAAACATCAGTGTGAGTACTTTTAAAAATGAGTGAGGTTAAAATGTAACCACTTCCCGAAGTTGACATCCAAACTAACACAAACATAGGAATTAAAAATACAATTAAAAAAAAAACCCACTAAAAACAAGCAATTGAGGTTATTAAAGGAAAACAAATTTGTCCAGTAAGACCCAAAATATACAGAAAAACACAAGAACCTCAGTTTAGATGCAAGTCCTTGATGAAAAAGCATGACAAAAATTGCATAACTAATTTACAGTGACCTCTGTAAGCCTTCTGAGGTAATTTGTCTTGATAAGATATGCTTTAATGTGGATAATATCAAATCCATTAGGAAGGAATAACTTAACTGCCATTATAAAAACTAAAATTTAACCAGGAGGCAAATATCTTCCTCCAAATGATGCCATTCTTTCCCACAATCATTACTGAGTATGCATTATTGTTAGAAAAAAATATTCTAAAATCTTCATCTTTGGTAAGTGCTATTTTTATCATTCAATGTTAACAAGATAATCAGCATGAGAAAGTGGACCTGCTTACTTAGGAACATAAATCAATACCTGGCTTCTCTTTTGACAAAGGAGTTTAGAAATCTAAGGAATATAATATGCAATTTTCCCTCACCTTTCTCTTTCAAAGCTCTTATTCCACTTTAAACATTATTCTTTCAGACATCTAAAATTGGTTCTCTGACATCTATACCAAGGCATGTAATACTCTGTCCTCCATGAGGCTGTCAGAAGGAAATCCATCATCCCTCCCATTCCTGTTCTCAGGATAAGGTCCATTAGTCATCTGTTCACTAGATCAACTAACCAAAACTATGATCAGAATTTCTGCTGATCAGGCTAAAAATTTTAGGGCCTTAGTTTCAGATTCTGATTCTGATACCTGGCATAGGAACAGGTAATGGGAAATCAATTCCCTATTATACAAAGGTCCCCATAATTCTTGGTATTTCTCGCTCTTGACTCAATTCCTACCTTCTCTATTTCTTCTTCACCTTAGGGTGTGGAATTCTTTGATCTACTCTCTGGAACTGCCACACGATGACCAGCAAGCTGTATCAATCTCTTCTATCACCTCGCCTTAACTGAAACTTGACACTCCTTGTATGGACCCTGTTTCCCGTCCATTCCTTCTCAAGTGGTGAGAGAGGATATCTCTCTTTCTCATCACCATTTTCAGTCAATTATGGACTCATTTTTGTAAAAACTCCTGCTCTTTTAAGGTTCAGTCCATCTGACTACGCCACCTGTCATTTAACCTTATCCAATGAAGACTTGACACCTACAGCTCCTCGTCTGTCTCTCCGTCCCAATTCCTGTCATCATCCTAGGTGACAGTACTTTCCATGCGGACATCCAAAACACCCACTCTTCAATTTCTCGACACTCTCAGTTCCACTTCAGCCATATCAACTATTATTTCTAGTATCACTTCCAAAATCACTAGTATAAGCAACTCAATTTGATCAAAACTTCCTATATTCCAAGCTTGCCTAAACAATTTTTCTAAGTCCATTCTTTATCATCAATGATACTCTGAGATCACAATTCCTCTTTCTTTCTATTCATCAGCAGCACCTGCTTCTACTCCTCTGGCCAATTCTTCTTCCTCTTGCTCTTTATCCAGCTTAGCGAGCAGAGCCCATTGCTTTTAAGATTAAATACTGAATCTGTAACATGATATATAAAAGTCGTCATGATCTCGCTTTTGCCTATAACATTAGACTCATCTTATGCCACAAACATGCCATGTGCCACTCCCCACCATTTTCTATGTTTGAGTTATCTTTTTAAAAAGATTTATTTATTTATTTGAGAGAGCACATGCAAACAGGGGTAGGGGCAGATGGAGAGGGAGCAAGAATCTTAAGCAGGCTCCATACTCAGCACAGAGACTGATTTCATGATCCTGAGATCATGACCTGAGCTGAAATCAAGAGTTGGATGCTTAACCAACTGAGCCACCCAGGTGCCCCTATGTTTTAGTCATTTTGACTTTTATACACTTTCTACAATGTGCTATTGCTTTTCTGGTGTCTAGCCTTTTGCTAGAACATTCTTCTGCTGTTCTTTGCTAAGCCTTCTCTAACACCTTCAGTCGAGATCAGATCCCCTAATTTTATTTTCCCTTAGTAACTTTGTCTCTCTTTATTATTACAAATGCAATTAAGATAAATTATGTAATTAGTTGATGAATCATTCTGTCCTTCAAGAACATAAGCTCCATAAGAGTAAAGGGGCAGGTACTTTTTCTTCCTCAATATATTTCCATTCTCAAAGCAAATAGTGTTAATCAGCACCCAACTCCCAGCTCCTTCTATAAGCCTCCCTATATTGCAAAGGCCAGAAAGTAAAAACTGTATTTCCAAGATTTATGTAGGCAGGGTACTGGATGCAAAGATCAATTCTGCTAATTAGATGCACTTGTGCAAGATCTGGATGGTGGAAGTTAAGAGGAAATCATCTTCCTGCTATTGTCTTTTGCTGGTAAACAAGATCTTGGAGAAATGAGGGTTGAAAATTATAACGGATGTATCATACATTCAAAATTTAGTTTTCCATTGTGTTTGTGAGTGTTGAAAAGACATGTATAGTAGCAGCTGCGGTTTCGCAACTGCTAGATCACCATCACAGTAGCTGGGTCTTAAATTCAACAGTTCCAGTGGTAGCCCCAACTTCTACTTTTCCAATCTTCCAAAATTAGTAAGTACCTAATTTCTTGTACAAGATTCTTTTCTATTTAAAATGTATCCAGAGTGGTTTGTTTCCTTTACTGTATCCTGACTGATATATACATGTCTTCTTCAATCCACGCTAGACAGGCCGACAGCAGAGTTTCCTTAGCTTGGTATCTATTGATCTACCACAGTAACTGGTAATTAGCTTACATTCAGTAAATATTCACTGAGTGACCATCACTAAAAATGGTTTGAGACTTATGGGTATATAATCAATTCACAATGACACAGACCAACCTAATAACCCATAACCAATTTTCATATGTCATTCTGGCTTGCTAATTATTCACTTTAACTTAGGAGAAAGGAAGTACCAGGTGCTCTGTCCATGTTATATCCCTTGAAAGATGGTCTTTGTTTTTTTTTTTTTTTTAAAGATTTTTAATTTATTTATTCGACAGAGATAGAGACAGCCAGTGAGAGAGGGAACACAAGCAGGGGGAGTGGGAGAGGAAGAAGCAGGCTCCTAGCGGAGGAGCCTGATGTGGGGCTCGATCCCATAACGCCGGGATCACGCCCTGAGCCGAAGGCAGACGCTTAACTGCTGTGCCACCCAGGCGCCCCAGATGGTCTTTGTTTCCACATAGGTTACCCTGATATTACTACAACCCAATTATATAGAAATAATTTAGCATTCCAGAGAGAGTACCTTAATCTCATCAAAAATTGCATTCTTTATATCCATTATATCCATTTGGCCATAAAAGCTGAATAACATTAAAAAAAATCAGACTGTGAAATGTGATTTTGATCTTTAAATTTTATCAGTATAAACCTTTGTATCTGTAGGGATTTACTAACCTTACTTATTTAATCTATATGTCTTTAGAGTGCTTCCCTTACTAAAGTATTTTCGTATGAGAGAACAACAGTATTCCAATTAACATAGTTTCCAAAACAGCATAGTTCCTTAACAAGATATATACATTTGTTGTAAAAAATTTACTCTATGCTTCTAAAATATATCCTTAAGCATAAGAACAAACGTTGCTGCAATCAAAACTTACTTAAAGGTAGTAATGAAAGAAATAATGTCACTTTCTATGTCTCTTAAGAAAAGTTTCCTTTATTTTCAAAGTCAGCCATACATCAGACTCCACTGAAATGAACATCTGGCCCAAGAGATTTCCTGCTGTGTGGAGGAAAATGAGTCCTACTTTTCAGCACCTGGATTCTGGTCATACAACTTGTCTCTTCCACAATCTTCAATAGCTCCTCACTGCATATAAAGTCCAAGTGCTTAAGCATGTGCTTTAAGGTCCTTCACATTCTGACCAAAATCTATACGCCAAGCCCATCATGCATCATACATTCCAGTGGAAAGGGAACACTCTCATTGTCCAAATATATCCTGTGGTTTCCTTTGCTCATGTTCCCTTTCTTCTTTCCTTGGAATGCTCTTTACTCTTATTGCTGCATACTGAGATACAAGATCACTGGTTTGAAAATCTACTTCTCTTTTGTGAACTGTTAGTTCTTCTCTTATGTTATTTACCATATTTTGCTTTCCTTATGTATTTCAAAACCCTCTGCGAGACTGACTATGTCTTAAAGGTAGAGAAATTCCACCTTGTTTTGCTACTTATTTTCTGTGGCACAAGAAATTTGATCAACTGAATCAAAATTGACAGTTAATTTAGAACTGGACATCTTATTATATACTCTAAAATAATTGTTCTCAACAGGTATATAAAATTTAATTGAATTGCTGTTCATACTTTTAAATCCCCCTACTGTTGGATATTTATGCTGTATTTTTTCCATTACAATGTGTTAGAATAAAACTCTTGGTGTATATTTTCTTTTTCATCTGTCCTTGGAAAGATTTCCAGGTTTAGAATTTCATGGCTAAAGGATCTGGAAGAAAGTGTGGCTCTTAACATATATTATTAAAAAAAAATTTTTTTTAAAGGATTGAACCATTCATTGCCACAGGAAACCGAGGAATGTACCAAATCTTCGAAGCATCTTTAGAAATGGACATTATCATTTTTAGTTTTTAAAGATTTATTAGGTTTAAGAGTATATAGTCTGTTAATTTGCACAATTTTATTCAATATTTTTATTCCAGTTTACCTATTGTTTTCTTCTCTTTGCTCATTTACTTACTGAAAACTTCATGTTTTAGTTATTAAACTTAGTAAGTACACAAAGATGTAGATACACATATAAAAATATAGATACTAATATATACAAAGATGTAGTTACTAATATTTCCCCCAACTTGTTATTGCCTTTTATAATTCAATGTATTGTTTTTTGTTGTAGAAAAGCTTCAAATTTTAATGTTGTTACATCCGACATTCTTTAAAGTTGTCATCTTCTTTCCCTTTAAAGTACATATGTAACCATTTATAGAGTGTCTACTGTGTATGAGGCCAAGATACGAGGCCTTACTTATTACAAAAATCTTAAGATATAGGTGCCATTGCCACTTTTTTTATGATGAAATTGTGGCTCAAGGAAATTTAAAAAAGCTATGTTATAGTGCCTGAGTCCAGATTAATATCCAGGTTTGCCTAGATCCAAAGCCTTTATTCTACAAGGGGCTACTTCCCTTTGAAAACAGAAAAGTCATGCTTCCAAAAATCCAATTAAACACTCAGTTCTACTTTGTATTAATTTTATTTGGTTTTATTTAAAATATTAATACACTTTTCACATTCTTTCTATGTGGTTACAACAATTCTACAAGAATAGAATTACTATATTAACCTCCAAAAAGAAAGGAGGTTGATATGGATAAGGAAAGAATAAACTCTGAGAAAACAAACATTGTGCATATGTTTAAAATAAAAAATGAAAGAATGGGGGCTATTAGGCACCTGCTACTGTCTTTAGCTAATAGATATCATCTATACCAGGAAGAGAAAATTCTAATTTTATTTGGCTATACTGACTATAAAACTGCTATAGAAGAAATAAATAAAGTTATTAAGTATCAGATAACTTATATCAAAGTCAAATTCCTTTAATTTAGACAAAGGCTAAAGCTGACCTATGAAAAAACAAGGAAATAGTGGTAGATCTAGATAATAAAAACATCAAAAAATGATTCTTTAAGGTAGCCTGAGGGAACATATTATTATTGGATTTTTCATAGAGTTCTGTTTTAATAGATATTTCCAATAAGGCTTATTGCATGATAGACCATTTCTAACTATAAGAACAATTTTTGATATCACTAATTATAAGAAAATAAAACCACATAGCAGTACCCATTAATCAAAGAAATACTGTACAGGAATGAGTGGGAATACCCATCCCTGTATTAGAATATTTAAAGCCTGTTAAAAACTTGTCCCTAAAGGAAAGAATTTATTTGACTAAGATTCCAAGGGAAACAGAATCTGAAGATTCTAATTGAAAATTCATTCAACTTGAAATTAAATCATAACTGAAACTAATGGCTTAATAATGAAAATATCTGCATCCCTAATGACATACTTCCATAAATGTAAGCTGCTACTACAATTCCTTCAAGGTATGCTCTACCTTACCGAAAATAGTGGTTTCTTAAGAAAATATCTTTGTGCAGGAGAGCAAAAAATATGCAGGGTAAATTAGGGAAAGTTATTCATATTGTTCATCATCCTTTCACCATTTGTCAATTTAGTTATTAATATATATTTTCTAACAGGTTTCTATAATATATGTAATGTTTTATCATTGTTCATTTTCCACAATAATGTCATATATTATTCTATTTGTTTTTCATAGTTAACTACTAGAATAAGTGTTATTTACCCTATTATTATTCCATTTGATAGAACAGAAAGTAAGTTTCAGAAATATTTAGGTGTTTAAGGTGACAGGGCTTCTAGAGGTGAAGTCATAACCAGAGCTTTTTGTTAATGTGCTCTCTTGCTTTGGGCCTCATTTGGAACTCCTGAGATACTCCCTTCCCCATAGAGAACTGCAAGTTCCAGCTCTATAGCTTAAGCTACTCTTGGGGTACTTCATTTTCTTTTCCCTATTTTCTTATCTCAATGGACAATGTGGAAATATAGTTGGTTTTCCATATGGGGATAAATTTTATATTAAAAAATGGAAAAATGGGAATGATATAAGGAGTCCTAAAATATATTATTACTTACTGAGAAGAAAAGACTCATTTTTGGCTGTGGCTAAGGCACAGAAATAGCCTTATTGCGCGCGCTCTCTCTCTCTCTCTCACACACACACACACAACACACAGAAAGAAAAGGAGAATTTTCTCAATGGAGTTTTACTTATTATTTATACAAATAAAGTTAGAGTGTTGAATAAACTGTGAAGAAATGCTTTTAAGAACCATAATTGGTGAGTCAGGAATTGAGATGGTTCATTACACACTTAGGGGTAAAGTGCTAGTGTGGCACGGTAGCTACGATTTAGCTGTATTTCCATTAGCAGGAGTCATGAGGCTAAATTTCTATGTACTACCATTGCAAATTTACCTTCTAATTTTATTTTAATGTTTCGAGTACTTAATTTCCCATTTTTCAAAAACATGGGAAGGAATATCTCCCACCATCATGATAACAGCTCCTCAGAACTGCTAGAATGTTAATACCATTCAAGTTCAAAAGGAACTTATATAAGAAGCATAAAATTAGCACTAGAAGAACAACCTAAAATTTTGGAGCTTTGATAAAGCATTCAGAAATATTACCTTATCTTTTTGGTAGAAAATCATATCCACCATGGAGAGGACATGTTTATTGAATCTCTCTTTAGCAAAAATGAGGGATGTGGTGAGGCTGAAGAAATGTTATTCCTTTTTATTAGAAGCAAATAAAAAAAAAGAAACAGAAAGACTCAAAGCCCTAAATGCTTTAGAAAGTCCAGATAAGATTTGCTTTTGAACATTCAGGATAGAGCGTGGTAAAAAGGGCAGGCTTTGGCATCTCACTGATTGAAATCATGGCTCTAATACTTGTTACACGGCCTTCTCCGAGAAAATTATTCTCTCAGTTTCAGTTTCCTTATCTATAAAATGGGGATAAGAATCTCTAATGGACAGAACAGTGGTGAAGATCAAATGAGAAAATTAGAGTGAGGTCATCTCATAATGTTTGTCTCAGAGGAACAAAGGCGAAAGAAAGTAATTTGGGGGTACCTACTATCAGCCAAATATTATATGAAAGGCTGGGAATATAACAGTGAACAGGACAATGTTCCTTGAAAACATGTACTTATTAATAAATGTTTGTGGATGTCATCTTGTTAAAAAAAATCCAATAACAACAGGTAGACTGGATAAAAATCAAATATAATAAAAATTTTTTAAGAGGGTATAATAAAAATGACTTGGGATTTTCAAGTCTACTTAATTGTATTAAAACTTTCCATTTCTTCAGGTCTCTCTCTCTCTCTCTTTTTTTTTTACCATAGTGATCTGTGAATCTGTTTGGTGACAATGCCCTAAATAAACATTATTTGAAAATGCCTCTATATAAATTATTTCTATATGCTTTATTTCATGCTATATTTGAATTATTTACACATATGCCATATCAAGGGATAATAATGCTCCAAATCTATATCAAAATTTCTGTGAGGACTGAATGAGTTATGGATAAAGCAATGAAAACAATGCCAGGTACCAGTAAACACTTGATATGTGTTAAACACTATTATTACAGGAATTAAATAATAAACCTGCAACACTTGGAATAAGCAATAGCTTTCAGAATTGAGCAGTATGAAGTAACCAGAAATCCACAAGGTGGCTCTCAAGGCTTGGCTTTTAAACACAACAGGGTTGCTTTATATTTCCAAAGAAATGAAAGAAGACTTATGAATGCCAACCTGACTTTTCAAAGACACTCATGAATTCATAATTAATAAACAACTGGAAGACTACAAAGCTGTTTAATGAGTGTTATGTAATAGAAATTTTATAAAGTGGAAAAAAATGAAAATGAACAAATCTTATAGTTCTAAATTTAAAGAATCATGTTCAAACAACTGACATCACATTTATCATATTCAGAATTTAAAATGTCAGTATAAAATGGTGAAATTCATAGTGGAGTCACAATAATTAAATACATTTTCCCGAGATGATCAATGAGAAAGCATACAGCACAAGGCCTGGCAGCCAGCAGCTGTTCAGTGAACATCAGTTAAATCTTATGCATATGAAGTACTTTGAATATACTATCATTTTATGCCCACTGACTTTTTCGTTTGAAAATTTATTTTCATTGCTTTAAATCAGGGCAAACATTTTCTGTAAAGGGCCATACTTAAGGTTTATTAGTGGGCCGCATAGTCCTTGTAGTAACCATTCATTCTTCCCTTGTGGTGTAAAAACAAAAAGCAGCCATTGACAAAGGAGTCTGGCTATTTTCTAATAAAACCTTAATTACAAAAACAGGTGGTCACCTTTGGCCTTCAGGTTGTAGTCTATCTATTCTTGATCTAAATCATTATCTCACATAATTAACTAAAATCTTCTGTAAATCTTAGGATACTATCGATACTCAAATTACTTGGGGAAGGGCTTCTCAAACTGTAATGTGCAGTAAATCACCTAGGGATTGAGGCAAAAATGCAGATTATGATTTGGTAAATTTGGTATGGGGCCTGTGGTTCTGCATTGCTAAAGGGGATCCAGGCTTTTAAGGTCCTTTGAACATACACTGAGTAGCAAGGCTGTCAAACTCCCCGGGTCTCAAACTTTTATTTTCTTTCTTTTTTTAAAGGTCTTATTTTTAAGTAATCATTACACCCAAAGATACAACTCCAAGATCAAGAGTCACATGCTCCACTGACAAGCCAGCCAGGCACCCCTAAACTTTCACATTCTTGAAAAGAACTTTTATTTATGCAGCTTTCATCTGTCCATATGAACCTCAGAAACTAAAACTGAGAAATTAAAAAATATTAATCTATAATTTTTAAGAGGCTAATAACTCTATTAGATATTAACATATTTTATGAAACTTAACTGTATTTTACCTTTTAACTGTATTTTAAAGAGTAGGACTAAACACAATTCCAACCATATGGATAGATGAGATAATTGAACACATCGTGCCCTGGAATTCTTTGGAAGATCATTAAATAAAAAAAAAATAAAGATTATAACATGATAAATATGTAAAATTAACTCCTTGGAAATTGGAGACCATTCATCTGTCAAATATAAAATAACTGTATTATCTGGCACATGATATGCTTTAGTTCTTTTATCTTGACGTCATTTGTTCCCTACCTGTTTTTCTGCATGTCCATAGTCAGGTCCTTGTGTAGGTAAAAAGAAGGAAATCTGACCACTATTTTTTGCTCTTTCTATTAGAGACATAGCTGTTCTTACAGTGGCATTTCGAGCATGTACAAACACCATCACCTGAAATAAAGAAAAGAAGTTTGTTTAATACTGAAATTCATTGAAAGATAGCTTAACACTAGTCTGAAAATCTGTGTGTATACACACACACACACACACACACACACACACACAAACTATTTATTTTCCAAAATACAACCCCCAGTTTATGAATTCCCCAACATTTCCTTATTTTAGGACAAAGTGTATATAGGATAAAGACAAGTTAAATAAAATTCAATAACAAGGCTTTATATACTGTCAACCTATAAATTGGTGGAAGTCAGAACTGAAATTAATGGATTCTATAAAATGTTGAGTTTAATTTGTGCTTTTTTCTTTCGAAGACATGATTCATGAGTGCACTCATATATTATGGGGACAGAGTACAAAAATATATGAGCGCCTTATTTCTCCACTGTCAATGAAATTTCCAGTATCATAAAGATTTTAAAGAAAATGAAAACAATAAAAACTCTCTTCCTTGGACAAAATTATGTCTAAGAACAACCATTTAGAATAGAGTTTTGGGAACTGCTGGAGATGAAAATGCTTCTAGAGAGGCATTTGGAATTTTCTGCCTTTTTTTTTTTTTTTTTACCTTCTCATGGAATTACTCACAAAGTAACTGTGGAAATCTGGATTAGGGGGAAGTTACATATCTGGATGCTTTGTCAAGTAGAAGTGGAAAAAAGTATTTTCAGGGACAGTCACCAGGCAGAATGTCAATGCAACAGAAGAGAATGAAATCAGAGAGTGAGGAGCACTCTGCATCTGCTGCCTATCAGTGCTTCTCTCTGGTGTCTTTTCTTCTTTGGCTTCCATGTCCCCTCACATTCAGCTCAACACCAGACTTCCCAAAGAGCCATCACTATAATAAAGTAATTTTATTCTTTCATATGGACAACTGATCTTTTTCAATTTTATATGATGTGAATAAAGTATCTATCTCTAGGTAATTTGGCATTTGAATCAAAATCTGAAACATACAAAGGACTATCAGCAGTGTGGGAGCTCTGGGTGACTCACAGACAAGTTCTAGCCCCAGTTTCCAACCAGAGACCTCTAAAACTCTCTAGAGTTATCATGGTATCCCCCTTAGGCCTCAGCAAGGCGGAGGTCCTAATTCTTACTTTTTCCTCAATCTCTCTCCATATTTATCTGTTAATTGTGTTTTCCTAGAAGCTAGAACATTTGTGGTTATTTCCATAGTACACATTTAGAAAAATAAGCAACTGATGGTTTTAGTCAAGGAATTGATAGGCTCATGCTAGTTGACCTAAGTAAAAGAGAAAGTCATTTTGAAAATGAACAAAAGTGAAAGGGGAAGTCAAATCCCTTGACCTGGGATTTGACCAGAAAGGAGATGGAGTGACACAGATCTAGAGCGCACACTGTATAATTTACTCGCAGAAATCTTATGCCTATTAACGTGTTAAAGAAACTGCTCCATGTACGGGATGCCAATATAATTTAGAGGAGTGTAAAATCACAGAGAATAAACATTCAAGAAACTGGAATGCTTAAATTATTAATATTCTTTTAGGAAGTGTTCAAAGTCAAGGAGAGCAGATAATCTGGAGAAGACCAAAATTCCTCAATGAAAAGCTCCCAAAGCATTTAGAGACAATAAAACAAGAATTGCAAGTCATCTAGAGAGATTTAACATTAATCACCGCCATCAAGGATATAAAGCGTAAGCTTTCATACTTGGTTAGAGCTCTAACTGATTGGCTGATACTAATGTGTTTTCAAAAGAAATATCATAAGAATATCTCTAAAGAGCATATGAATGAAATTTATTTCAGTAAGCTTCATGTACACTTGGAAAATTCTTCTGTTTTCCTTATTTTCAACTAAAAAAACCCTCCAAATCTGACTTCGATAGGCTCTCTAGCTTTCTGGGGAAACACCGTTATCTCAAGGGATGTTAAGAGACTACCACTCAAGCTCACTGTAATATTTTCATCATTATTGACATAAACTGTTTAATACAAGGTTAGAGAGAAAATTCTGTGAACTATAATGCCCTCCTGAAGCTTTACCAGTTCGGAATCTCTCAGATTCTACCATCCTGTCTGTTGTAAAAAGTAAGAGTATTTCAACAGTGAGTTTCTTCTTAAAAAGTTAAGGCAGACTTCTTCTCTCTTATATAAAATTAAATTTTATTACACACAAAGCCTCACTAAACTCTAATATTACATTTTAAGAAAATCTCAATTAAAATGAAATTATTTATTTTTTAATTAATTTATCCATTTATTCAAATCTTTCTGAGACTTCTGAGAATCACTGTCAAGCCCTGAGAATTCTGCGAAAGAGAGGGGCAGTCTCTGCCCTCACGGAGATGACAATCTAGCATGATGTATTAAATAAGCACAAAATATTTTTTAATTGCTAAGTATTTACTAGCCATGGATGTGTATAATACTGTTGAAAGAGTAAATATGAAAATGGACAAGACATTGTCCCTTCTGTAAAAGACATGTACAATTTAAGGAAGGAGAAAAAAAAAACTGTACACACGGAGCATGGATAACATAGGAATGCTAAGCACGGAGCTGGCGGGTCACCTTCATTCATCCATTGCACTGTATTTACACGGTACCTACTGACTACCAAACCACGCACTAAGCACCACGGATACAATCAATGATAAATACATCCCAAGGCTCCAAATTGGTCTGCTCCTGTTGGTAAGGAAGAATCACTAGCAATCAGCCCTACCGGGCTATAGAAGCAGGTACAGGCTGGATGGAGGAGTCTATAGTAGTATTTAAAGGAGGGCACATGTTGTGATGAGCACTGAGTGTTATATGCAACTAATGAATCATTGAACACTACATCAAAAACTAATGGTGGCTAACAACATAATAAAAAAATAATAAAACAGAATATTTATCCTTGGTAATGTTAGTGTGTTAGCTTGAAGAAGTACAGTCTCTTTTCAAAGTTTCTTTCACTAAGACCCAGGGACCTCTTCGTGGGAATCAGTGCTGGTGCTCATTAAAATAGACTTCTGGGTCCTCCCCTAAAACCGAGTAAGAATATCTAGGGGTGGGAACTAAAAATTGAATTATTAACAACTTTTGAGATGACTAGTGCACTACTGTGTGAAATTAGTTAATAATCACGACCAACTTAGTTTTCTTCTCCTAAGTAAGGTTAAAAGGAAACATAAATAAAACCACTACTACAAAGATGATGATTTAAAAAACTTCCCAATAACCTATCTTTATTTACCTATATATATGAAACATCAGGGAATATGAAGGTATTTCATATAACCAGTATAGCCCCAAGATCATTTCCCAGATGGGTTTTTATAATGCAACCAGATTTCTATTCTCCATAATTCAAATGCCACATTATGTAAATCCTGTTGATACGAAGAACATAAGGGAAAATAAAATATGACCCTAAATCTTCATTAATTATTTCAGTCTGACTTATCAACTTATCACTTTGCAAATTATTTTCTATGGCAGCCAAGAGAAATATTAGTTACAACTTAAAGTAGCAATTTCTTTTTATTAAATAATCCATCACTTCTTGTTCAGTAAAATAAACTCTTTTCTTTATTAAGAATTTTCTGTTTAGAGGCTCCAACAGAAGCCATTACAAGGTTTTGGGTCTCTATAACATACTTGATTTTATGGTTTGTTAATTTGGTTAATTAATTTAAATAGACATATAAAAATTATAACTACCAGAGAGGACAGCACTGTTTCATTTGGCAGAAATAACTGCAAATTAATCTTAGAAACACTACTGGTAACCGAACAGCAGTTAAATGGGCATGTGTCATTAAAATAAGATTATAACAATAGATTCAAGTCAACAACATTGGTAAATTTTAATTGTTTTATGAAACTGTTTATATTTTTACTTGAGGTTTGTTAGATTAATACATTTAAAAATATTGTATATACTTGTTTGTAGTTTAAAAAGCCATTTAGTTTAAGAATATATAATTAAATCAGTCCTGAGCTAGGAGAGAAAGTATGTGAATTTGCGTTTTGGTCCTGTTATTTGATGTGCCAAAGACAGTGTTCTTTACATGATGTGCTGATTAAAAGTAATGAAAGAGTGAGGGGCGCCTGGGTGGCTCAGTCAGTTAAGCACCTGCCTTCAGCTCAGGTCATGATCTCAGGGTCCTGGGTTCGAGTCCCGCATCGGACTCCCTGCTCAGCGGGGAGCCTGCTTCTCCCTTTGCCTGCCACTTCTGCTGCTCATGCTTGCTCTCTCTCTCTCTCTCTGACAAATAAATAAAATCTTTAAAAAAAAAAAGTAATGAAAGAGTGAAAGCTGAGATAAATAATCATTCAAAAAACTAGAACGTTTAAGTAACTCATATTGTTTCAATGTATTCAGAGGGAAGGACATATTATTTGAAAAATACCAAAATTCTACTTTGAAACATTATTAAAGAGCAGTGATTTAGAACAAACTACTTAATCTCTCCAATTCTTACTTCCCCCACTCCACAGATAGTTACCAGAGTCACAGGATTACTATAAAGTTTGAAGTACATAAAGTGAAAATACTGCATTTAGTAAAGTCATAGCTCTCAAACTTTAGAACACTTTGAAATCATTTAAAAACACAATTGTTGCTCCCTTCCTCTACCACCCTTTCAGATTAAGTAGGTGTGAGGCAAGCCAGGACTTTGCATTTCTTTTTTTTTTTTTTTTAAATGAGTTATTTATTTGAGAGAGAGACAGAGAGACAGAGCATGAGCAGGGGGAGGGGCAGAGGGAGAAGCAGGCTCCCACTTAGCAGGAAACCCAGATGCAGATGCAGCTCGTTCCCAGAACCCTGAGATCACGACCGGAGCCGAAGGCAGATGCTCAACTGACTGAGCCAACCGGGCGTCCAAGACTTTGCATTTCTAACGTTCCAAGGAGATGCTAACACTCTTTGTACAGCAACTTCGAAAACCTCTGTCAGAACTGGTACGTATCAGCACCACTGTAAGGGTAATAAACAATAAAATGAATTTGGCCTAAAAGACTAAATGGTGAGATCAGTAAAAGACTGCTATAAATTGACACCTATGTATTTATTTCTCATTGATGCCAAGGGTGTACATATCTAACACCAAATAACTTAAAAGACCATTTATCCTTTAATCTTTTGTAAAGGTGCTGTGCAAGATGAATGAGAAGTAAAAAGGAAGTTAAATGAATATTGAAGCCTGAGATTATTTGAAAACAGGAGGGAGGAGGGCAAGGATTAACTGAAGTGTTGAATCAAAGACTCTTCCCTAGAAATTTCCACTAAGAAGGTAGACTGAAAAGGAAATATCTGAAAAACAGACAACACGGCAGATAGATGTTCCACAGAAAATGCTGCTGAGGAATGACATTCTTTAACATATGGTATTCGCTTTTGCATGGGTTAAAGAATGAGGCCTGGGGGCGCCTGGGTGGCACAGCGGTTAAGCGTCTGCCTTCGGCTCAGGGCGTGATCCTAGCGTTATGGGATCGAGCCCCACATTAGGCTCTTCCGCTATGAGCCTGCTTCTTCCTCTCCCACTCCCCCTGCTTGTGTTCCCTCTCTCGCTGGCTGTCTCTATCTCTGTCGAATAAATAAATAAAATCTTTAAAAAAAAAAAAAAAAGAATGAGGCCTGAGGGTGAGGAGTTTTACATCCTAGCGAATTATGCTTTCACTCTAACTGGCCTGGTAGGTGACTTGCTCTCAGTTCTTTCCAACCTTCTTTACCCAGGTTCCTCCAGAGAATTAAGCCCTAATGAAATAAACAAAAAGTGATTCTAAAACTGCATGGTCCCCAGACCAGCAGCATCAGCCTCCCCTGGGAACCTGTCAGAACTGCAAACACCAGATCTGAGCCCATGACCCTGAAGTTGGGGCTCGGCAATCTGGTTCGATGAGATCTCCAGGTGATTCTGATACATGTTATGTTAACATCTGAGAGCCCTGCTTCAAGCCACCCATTATAAGCTCAAAAACAAAAACAAAACCTTCCCTGTACCCCATTTAGAACATTCTGGTATCTCTGGGAGGATGGAGAACACAGGCAAATCATCTTCTATGTTCTATCATAGTTTGAATGGGGAGTGCCACTACAGATGTGTTTCAGATATTCTTGTATACCACAGAGAGTGTAAGCACAAAATAGTTTTGATGGCTGTGGTCATATTACCACATCTGTGTTATCAGGGAAATGCAATTTTAAAAGGTTTGATTCTGCAGCCAGGAGACATCTGTGGTGGGATGCTACCAGTAAGGACAGAGTTCTCATTTTAGGCCTGCCAATGCTGGCCAGCTGAAGACACTCAAATCATCTGAAGATCTTTTCACATCAGTGCACAGTTTCTTCATTTATTTTTTACATTTGCATAGTATTCCATTACTTAGAAATGCCATAATTTATTTAACTAGTCCTTGTTTGATGGACATTTATGTTGTTTTCAATCTTTCATTATTTAAAGCAATGACATAATAAATAGCTGTTCACAAGATATTTCACATGTTTGTGAATATATTTGTTGGACAAGTTCATAGATGTGAAACTGTTGGGTCAAATATATATGACAAATTCATTTAACTATTTCCTTATTCTGAACACTGTTTTATTATTGGAGATTTTTTTCTTATAAATTTGTAGGTGTTCTTCATATATGGAAGGTAATATGCTTTGTCTTTTTCTATATTGCAAATATTTTATTCTAGTCTACATTTTATCTTTTGACTTTGTTTATGGTACCTTGTTTAGTACGGAAACAGTTAATTTTTCTTTAACTCTATCAGCATTTTTCTCTGTGGCATCTGAGAAATTTACAGACAAGCAAGTAAAAATAGTCATAAACATTTGAAAAGGTGCTGAACTTCACAAGCACTTTGTGGCTCTGGTAATCCAATATTAGGTACAAACAGCACTGGATTTTGCTCTCACAAATGGATATCTTTCCAGTGCTAAATGAAAAACAATCAAGTTGAAGAACAATTTCCATAGTAGTATTCTGAGTATATATGTAGAGGATGTCTGTGTTTAAAATTAGAGACATGGATGGACACCCACCAATTTAAATACCTCACAAAATGAAAATGGGAGTGGGGGAGGATCAAAAGATGTTTCCTTTGTATATCTTGTATTGTCTGTCTTACCCACTGAAATAAGCCCTAACAGTTTTATAATGAAATATATAAATTATATTGAACAGAAAAAATCATCAATGATGACAATGAGGTTGTAAGAGTTTATAATATTTGATATGATTATTTTATTGCTAAGGAATTTATGGTGTCCAAGTAAAAACTTAAAGGAAACATATTTAATAATGTACTTATAAGGGCGATGGTGGTCCTTTTAATCTAAGTGACAAATTTATCTTGTTTCAGAGTACCTGTGAATGCTTTAAGAAGAAAAGAAAGATGCTCTCACAGAAGAAAATGGATAGCATTTCAAGGAAAGTATACAGAACTCAAAGGTACAGAGAAGAGAGCAAATACATAGGGTGGTAAATACACAATTTTGACAAAAATGGACATGTGGACAGAGGAGCAGTAATATCTGGAAAAGCAAATAACAATCTCCTTATAAAATATGTATTAAGATAAAAAAATCATTCAAGACTCATAAAAAAATGATACCACTAAAAGTGATACTTGAGAAATTATTTTTATGTTAGAGATAGATTTTAAACTGAGTAGAGAGAAGGCTATCACTATGAAAAAAATATGACTCAAGGAAGTATAAAAAAAAACAGCAGACAAAATATAGGAAAAAACGAGAGATGATTTTATCATTGTAAACTGACAGGACAATCAACAGGAAAAAATTTTAAAGGGTGGGGTTAATGTAAAAAAGGGGTGCTCTGTTTTTTATGAAGACTCAAGATGAGCAAGAGAGTATTTAGGAATCCCTGAGAGTTAGTGTGATTGTTGGAGACAGATGTGACAAAAGGGGATTCTGATTTAAACATTTTAAAATACAGCTCTGCAGCCAATGAACTGCTTGAAAAGTTAGTATAAGTTCATAAAAATTCATTAAGAAAAAGAGAAGAAGCCCTTTTACCTACAGGGGGGAGAGGGATGTTACTAATACGGTCAGATTAAAATAATAAAAATTTCCCTGATGCTTCCAGATAGAAATGATATTTTATTCTTTCGAGCATCTAACAAATCCATGTGCTCCTTCCCTCAAGCATTAATCACTGACTACCTTTTTTAAAAAGCGACTTTTATGCTTGCCATAGCTCCTCTGCAAGTCTGCCGTCATCTAACAATTACATGACAGGCACCTGGGACATAACTGTGGGCAAGCCCAGCACTGGTCTCTGTGCTTTTGGAGCTTCTATTTAGTTACTAAGGTGAAAGACTGGAGTCTGAGAAGATTGGGAACACAGAAGCTGCTATTCATTACATGAACAACCATGGGAGGAAACAGTGACAACAACAACAACAATAACAAAAAGGAAAAAGAAATGAAAAGCATAATTGAAAAAATAATTGGAGTCCTCTCTTAAAGTTAGCAAATTACTTGATTTAAAGGTCATGACATTTCAAGTTTCTTCATTACTGGTCTTTGGGTGTCATCTCTTTAAATTCTTCCTATTGTTCAAAACCTCCATGCATTTCTATGTTTCCAGGCCTTTGCTTATGTTTTATTTTACTTAGGTCTCCTGCCAAATTCTCCTGTGGAAATTCTACGAACCTTTAAACCCAGTTCTAATGTTTCATCTCCAATCTCCCTAGGGAAATTAATCATTCCCACAGCACTCTGTTCATACTTGTGTAATCTCAGCATATACATGGGTTTCCACCCTGATGTTAATAACTGCTAGGACTAACAATAAAAGGCAAGATTTATTAAATGCTTATTATGTGCTAGGTCCAGTAGTAGGTGCCATGCATAGTTCTCTATCTCACTATTAACAACACCATTAGACAGGTAATACTATTAGTGTTTTACAGATGAGAAAACTGAAGCTCAGAGTTTTAATAACTTGCTACTCATTCAAGAGCAGAATAGGGAAATTAGCCTCATTCGAAAGCCTACTTTTTTTGCACCAAGTTCTATTCCCTCCTTGGGTGTTGCCTAAAGGCAAGTTTACATCTTACTCATTTTGAGGTCTCCTTGTCATCCCCTGTCCCACTCTCCAAACTATCATTCAATCAATAGGTACTCAATAAATGATAGCTGAAATTACAATGTTAAAAATGATCAGTTTTCACAGAAAACATTTATTTTTTAAAATATTTATGAGTAGAAATTCACATTTAAAAGTTTATAAATTATAATACGATGTAGGCTGAGTTAATACTTTCACTGATGCATTTATGAGAATATGGGGTATCAAGTTAACTTCCAATTACCCAACTAGATAATTAACTTTCTTGGATTGTTTTTAAAAATGTATTAGTAAACATTTTACTGATATTTAATAAACTAAAGTTGCTACTGATAGTCTTCTCATACTGTTGTAAAGCTACATGTGTATGTATTTTAATGTCATTGCAAAGTTCAAAATTTGTGATTTAAAAAAGAAACAACTTATAAAATGAGCTTATTCTGAGAGCATCTTAACACAAATTCTGGACTTTGAAGTCAAAGATAGTTCCTAAGTCAAAGCTACCTATATTTCCAATTAATCAAATTAATCAAATTCGTTAACCAAAGCAATGTCCTACTGATGGACATGAATAAAGAAAGTATTCATATGTTTTTGTAATGACACTACTCTACGGATTAACTATTATTACTAAAAGTAATAGTTCAGCTCTGAAAATAGGGCTAAAATAATAAAATTTAAAATAATCTATTTTAATAATCATGGGTATAACAACTAGCATTTATTATCAGATATTCCTGGCAACCAACTAAATTACTAACGCATATTTTTAGTTTAAAATTACGTGGTTAAATGTTTATCAGATATATCATGAAAATACAAACTACCTCAAACAGGGTTAATTAACCTTGTCCTACCTATATCAGAAAACTGTATAATTCACTGACTAGTCTTCATGCATCAAATTATGCAAATAAACCAAGAAAAGTAATCTGGAGTAGAGAGAACCGGTTCTGCAGCTCCAAGCTGTGTAATTAGATCTACACTCGGCAATTCACAGCCACCTCTGGACTCTCACGCTGAGAATCTGCAGTTCTTCTCAAGAAACCTAAGCTTTTAAGTGATAAACAGATTCAGGTTATCATTACTGAATTATATTTAGGGCACTACTCTGAAAGTGAAATATATTCTTTGCAAATTTCTTTAAAGGAGTAAGTTTTAATATTTATCAGTTTCTATGTTTGAGTTGTAGGGAGCTTTAACTGCTATATTTGGTTAAAAGAAATCTATGATACTTCACATTTTCTAAACCCTAAAAGATACTTGTTATCAAAATGTATAATAATAATGAAAACAAACTTGGACAACTTAGTGTACACTCCACACCATAAGAGCGAAAATACATATCATTTTTCTAGCTAAGTACACTGTAAAGAAAAAAATCTTATGATCAATTCACCATACATCAGGACACTGTACAATATACTTAGAAGCATAAGACAGTTCTATTCAACATAGTCTCTAAAATATTAAGACTACAAACTTACAGAGAAAAAAGTGTTTTTAAAATTTCAAAATGATATATATTTTGAATGTATTTTCCCTTTACTATAAACTTTTTCTTTAATTAAAAAAATGTTTCCTTAAGACATTAAACATATGTATATCTTTTAGAGGTAATATAATTTATGTTATCCAAAAGATGCTTGAATAAATTTTCTATAAATTCTTAGTTCAGGTCTTGTTCATATGTGCACCATATACATTTATGCATTCAATAATCTGGAATCTGAATTCATTTTTTTTTTTTTTTAACTGGGCTCCATGCTGCAGGGCCTGACCTCAGGACCCTGAGATCAAGACCTGAGCTGAGATCAGGAGTTGGCCACTTAACTGAGCACCCAGGCACCCCTGAAATCATTTGTAAAACATTCACTATACTTATAAACTTAAGTAACTTCATGATAGTGTACATGCTGTGGATGAAAGTGAATTTTATACATTAAAACTGTCTTAAGCATAGAAAATATTAGAATTTTCTTCTAGCTTTTTTATAAAATACAAAAGTGAATAAACACATCAAGAATATTCATTTTACTTGCTCATAATTACTTAAACAAATTTAAGATACTCAAACTAATTTTTTTAAGAAAAAATTCTTATCAATCTAGACAAAACGGTTATCTGATGCCAAACTAACCTATATAACATATTTTAGTCTTATTTTAAATACCAACAGAGTTTTAGACCTATGGTTTAATCATAATTCAGCATCTGTATAGTCGAAAAGCTTGGGCAAGTTTACCCATGCTTCGTTTTTTTACCTGTAAAATGGAGATAATAGTACATACCTTACAAGGCTGATGTAGATACAACAAACAATAATTAGAAAATACCAGAAAAGAGCCTATCACATAAAACGGGGTCCATTCAGTAGGAAAAAAAAATTTAGTTGTTTTACAAAGGTCTTCCTTAACATTTATTTCAAATCTGATCCCTACCCATCCCACTCACTGGGGCCAAGATCAGTATTGTTCTCCAAGGCAACAGAAAACAAATGCACTTGTTTGCACACATAAGAATTCTTCAAAGATTTGAAAAATTCTATCGTGTCTCCAGTATTGACTGTGCTTTCCTCAGCTAAACATCATCAGTTCTCATGCTGTTTTCCATAAATGATAGTTATTATGGCTTGCCATAGGTGCCATTTTTATTCTTTATTCTTTTTTAATATAAAAAGAATGTACTGAAGAGAATTTGTTGAAGAAATGATTCGTTTAAATGTACACAGGCTTTATGCTAAAATGTCCTCACCTCGATTATATAGTTTAATATGACTCTACATTATATTTTCAAAGATGTATCAATTTGAACTGTAATTACTGAATAACCTGAAAGAATTTAAAAGGAATCTATTGGCATTTGTTTCTTAAAAATGTGAAAAAAGATTTTTTAATAATTGAAAGATCACATACTTTCTGAAAAGAATCTTTTAAAAAATTTCATCACCAAAAATTACTGGGTTGCTGTAGATTTTTCACACATACTATTGATGATTTCCTCAGCCCAGATTTTTCAGAGGGAATTTACAAGCACAGTCTCTGCATTCTCTTCTCTTTGCAGGGCAATACCAGGTTAAATTAAAATGTCAGTTTTGTGGGGGTAAAAACACTGAAAGGGAAGTAAAAAGGCCAAGGTGCTAGTTTCAGCTGCAAATCTTATTAGATGTCTGGCTTTGGGCATATTATTAGGCTTAGTTTTGTCATCTAATAGGGTGGACTAATGAACTTCATGATGCTTTCATAAATTCAATGATAAAGTAAACATAATGATGATCTATTAAAATGTTGTCTTTAAAATACTTTCCATCTGAAATAAGATTATTTGGGAGCTGATCAGAAGATGACAAAATATGGTTTAATAAGTACAACCTATAATTAAGGGAAAAAATTAAGAGTATTATTCATCTTAATTTTCAAGTAAATAATACCTTTCCACAGGATTTTTGGTAATGATTCAAACTGTAACAACAGAATATTTATATCATGGTACGAATTTATTTACAGATGATTATGGAGTATATTCTTCTTTGTGTCATATATGATGTTAAGTTTGACACACCTGAAACTGCTCTTAATGCAAAAAAAGCATTTAAATTTTAAAGTTTATCTTGTTACGGGTTTTTATGTAAAAAACATTTACACAAATCAACAAACTGAGGGGTGTTAAATTGTGGTCAGCAGAGCAAAGACAGCATGAATTGTGCAACTCTCTGTGTGCAGAGTTCACAATTAGTAAGGATGACCCAGAACACTGCAGAGGAGGTGCTCTGGAAAGATGTACCCTCTACTTTCTGGCTCAACCCTAGTTTCTAGAGCTGGTGCAGCATTTTCAGTTACAGACCTGTCCTATATATGCAAATGTGTGACTTTGTACCTGATCTGAGCGATGAAGAAGTCATAGTTGCCTGATAAATAAAAGATATTACATTAGAAAACTTACAGGCTACTGCATTCAGCCAGTGTACTCAGTTAGAATTCAAGATGGCATTCAAGGCCCATAAGGGAAAACCACTGGTTTGCTAGGTCTAATGGATACATGACAAAGTAGAAGACCAAATCCCATCTCTACAAGAAAAGCTGAATTGATATTCCATACGTGAAAGATTAGTCTACCTGGTATCACAAGAACAGAACCTACTAGTCCTTATGCAAATTATGAAAAACTAATGCTATAGCACAGTGGCTTAAAAACTTATTTGGCTGAGGAATTCTTTCTTCCAACAAACTCTACTGTAGGAGCTCGATATATATGTAAAGAGATGAAAGCTACTGAAGTGGGCCTCAGAGACCCAAATCTCATTTCCTCCTCCCAGACAGCACACCTTTCCCACTCCCAGAATCATGACAGCAAGTCCTGTGGCACCTCGGAGCACCCTGGAGGAGTCCGAAACTAAGCTTTATGAGGAACTCCTCTAGTTGAAAGGAACTGTTCAATACTCTATTTCCTTTTTGTTAAAAGTTTGAAAATTCTAAAATCCCATCATCCCTTTCATTCTTCTGGACAGTATTTTAGGAAAGCAGTGAAAATATTCATTTTAAAAACAAAACACTTTCACTGATTTCTAAATACCACTCTCTACTAAAAGGGAACCAGGTTTGCAGAAATTATTAATTCCAATTCTGGGACTAGGGCATGTCAGAAAGGTGAAGAAGCAAGACTGGAGGGGCTCCCAACTGCCAAATTTGGGCTAATAAGATAATCAAAGTAAGTAACAAAATAATGGATTATAACCCATTGAGTAAAATAAAAACTCAAGTCAACAGAAAAATAAATTAATAAATAGGAGGAGCAGCTCTTCCTTACATGCAGTGGAATAGAAGGAATGGCAGAGTTAGAAACTCATTAATAGATGCTAAAACAAGTGGGTGAAAGTTAATTATGAAATCTGTACATTTACATTTTATGCATAATCATTTGATTAATCTTTGTTTCCCTCATCAGGTTATAGGCAACACTAATGCAGAGTATCTCTTTCTGATTTCTGTCTTCAGCACAGTCTCTGACACAGGCAAATATTCAATAAATATTGGATGAATATTGACAGTACTGTCTTAGTTTAGTTTTAAAAGTCCTTCTGTTCAATACCTAGACTGATGACTTAGATACACTTCACATGATAAAAGAAAGCGTAGCAGTTTCTGTACTGGGTACTTTATCCACTGAGCTTTTACCTTAAGAAGGTAAATATACTACAGAAAGAGATCCCAAATCATGAACCATTCTCAGTAAAGTTTTTAAGTCCAGAATCCTATTTCTGTTTAAAATTTCAAGCTAATTGTATGAAAAGGTTACAAGTATCAATTTTTTAAAAGTTCATAAAGACATACACACAAAAGTAAAAAAAAAAATAAGGAACATATATTGAAGCCAACCTACTTGCAATGATTAATTTAATGATGAAATAATTTAATGATGAAATTCTAAAAATCCAAGCATTCTGATTTCAGGCTGTGTCAAAGATGTTCTCGAATATGACTAAAATCTAAATGATGTGACCCAAACTACACTGCTTCTAATTAGTCCCCATAGTACAAATGTGGATCAACTTAATTAATTGCTAAACCCAGGTCAATCCAATAAAGGCTGCTAAGACAGAATAAAGAATCTTTCTTCAATACATTATGGTATCACACACAGAAAAATATTTTACTGACCTCCATGACAATCCAAATTGCACTGACATTTGTTATTGACAGTCCCAAAATAGCAACATCTATTCTGTAGAGCAAATTAACCAAGACTAGCTAGTCTATTACTATGCAAATAAAATTCATTAGTAAGCTAACAATTTCATTTCTACAGATGCCACTGGAGTTCAAGACCTATTATTATTCAACATTATAAGATGTTCCGGACAGAATCTAATTTCAGTAAAACAACAACATAAAATGTATTTTTAAACCTTCTATCAGTATTTTTCATTTCTTTTCTTAGACAATAATCACTATTTATAATTCTTAAACACCCAACTATGCATTTAATATTCTCAAATATTAGATGATATTAGATTGAGGAGAGTCTTCATAAAAGAATATACTTTTAAAAATTTGGGCAGCAAAAAATCATACTAAACCAATATACTCTCAATCAACTTTACTGGCTAGATTAAAACTGTACTGCTATAAAGGAAAAGTCACAAAATTATAATTTGTCTTAGACTGGCTCGTAACTGTCTCTATTTTTTTTAGGCCATTTTCACAAACACAAATGAAAAACACCTCAATTCTCCACAAATCTGTACTGTACTCTTCAATGAACCCTCTTCATTAAGAAAAAAGAAAACAAAAACATGATGTATCTACAAACCTACAGTTGAGACAGTTATACCACACTTAAAAAAAGGCAGGTTGCCTTTTGACATCCATTAAGCCATTTATTTGGCCTTTGCTCCATATAAACTCAAAAATATAGCTACAAGACAAAGTAAATCAGAAACCACAGTTAGAAAACTGAGATCCATGTTTATGGACAACAGGACAAAAAAACTACTGGAGAGAATATTCAATGTGAGTAAAGCTAGAAAGCTTTTTTCCTTTCTCTAGATTCTTCCCCTCCCATCCCCCCCAAGTAGACAGCAGTAGTAGACACCAGACTACTATCTTACTAGGCTGGTTTAGTAGAGTACATATCCTTTCCAGAAACCTAGTCCTGCTAGAAAATAATCCTCTCTTAAGTTCTTGGTATAGGAAAATGGTCAGGGCCATCTGAGAGACAGACAGTGAAGTGCTTTAATGGCAGAGAATGTCTCCACTCCCCCAGAGCCATTTCCTCCCATTTAAGGGTAATAAAGTTAGAGGCTCCTTTCTAATCTCTTAAGGAGACAGCGGCTTAAGTCCCAGAGTAGAGGTCTTCCCCTCCTTCTTCAAGAGGGCATCTGTTTATATTCTAGTGTAAAAGATAAAGTCCTCGGATCACTTGGTCTACTTTCTCCCTTCCTTCCTCATCTCTCTCCCCTTCCTCCCTTCCTGTTCTTCTCCCTCTTCTTCCTTCTTCTCTCCCTTTCTCTTTCTTCTCTCTCCATCCCCTTCCTATACTCCCCATCAGAGGGGGGACAGACAGATGTGACAGCAACAGGTATACATATAAGCTTCCAGTTTCATAATTTTGTAGCTCATCTCCTATTGTGTAATCTATATGCATAGAGGTAGCCAGCTCTCACCCATACTGCCCTATGGGAAGCTAGGGAGGGGCAACCAACATGATGGTCTGTGAATAAATATGAGGTCTGTTCCAAGTATTTCCTTGTGTGTATGTGTGTGTGTGTGTGTGTGTGTGTGTGTGTGTCTATACCCTCCATAAGACTTAACAGGTCTCCAACCATATTTCAGGAGCAGCCACTAACTTGAATGTTATACAGTCTCGCCAGAATATACTTAGAGCTGCATTTCCTATCTACTCATTTATAAAAACCAAGAAAAAATGAGATATGAGACTGTTGTGTTATTCCCTTAAAAACAGAATCCTGGGGTGCCTGGGTGGCTCAGTAGTTAAGCTTCTGCTTTCAGCTCAGGGCGTGATCCGGCGTTCTGGGATCGAGCCCTGCATCAGGCTCCTCCGCTGGGAGCCTGCTTCTTCCTCTCCCACTCCCCCTGCTTGTGTTCCCTCTCTTGCTGGCTGTCTCTCTCTCTGTCAAATAAATAAATAAAATCTTTAAAAAAAAGACCAAAAAACAGAATCCTGATTTATAGTATCTATAGAGACATAATTTCTTTCTTCCCACCCCTTCTCACTTAAATATGCTACAAGACAACAACAACAACAAAAAGATAAAAACCCCAGCTATAGGCAAGACAGTAAAAAGCTGCAATGATTAATTAAGTTTGAATATTCACCTCCCTTTTATGCACTTTGAGCAAATACATGAATAGTTCTATCAGATTTCCCTGGGACGCAAAATTTTACACTCAGCTTTAATAAAAATACAGTTTGTTCAATTTCATCAAAAGAGGGCTATAAAAATGTAGTCGATAAATGTTTAAACCGGTAACTAAACTTATTAAACATATCTACCAACTACTTGCAAGTCTAAATATCAGCTGGAAACTAGTTAATAAAAAGATTCAATATATCACTTTCTAAAATGAAATAAATAGCTGTCAAATTAACTTCTGACAATTTAATGTGAAATATTCTGAATGGCCATCTAGAGAATTTTCTATGGTGTTATTATAAAGACAGAAAAATGACTACAAGCAGTCAAACATTGTTTAGTATTTCCCAAGTCTACATTATTACTGTTACTTAAATAATAATATAAATAATTCAAATAATAATATAAAATGAACATGTGTGTAAGTTAGGTTCTATTTTTAAGAGATTAAAAATAATGAATATACAAAGTGTTTGACAGAAGTGAATACCATAAAACAGATTAAAACCTTTATATTATTTAACCTAATAATTATGTACTTACTATAATTACTATAATATTATAATTACAAAAGTCACATCAATAAATTACCAAATAATCTAATAAGTTCACTTCCTAAATCTGGAATATTTTATTTAAAACAGCTATAGATCTATATGGATCTTTAAGTAACAAAATTTATAATAAATTATATATTATTTAGCTAACTTCACCTTTTACATGAAACATGCAGTTATGTCAGAAAATATGCAGTTATACATCGGTTACATGTATAAAGCATATATGCAAAGCCCAACAGTTACTGGTGTTTTTATGCAAGATATTCTAGAGGTGTGAAAGAGAACAAACGGAGAGGAAAATTACACAATAATATGGCTAAAAAAGTAGTATCCAGCGAGAGGGCAAAGCAATTTGTACTGCCTTCACATTTTGCTCCTTTACACATGAAGAAGGGCACCAAAGAAGCCACAAAGAATGAGAAAATGGATAGAAAAGTTACTAACTTCTATAAGAAAGTTATACTGATCAGGCACAAAAAAATAGAGATGATATACAACTATATAATGGATGAAATGGATGGAACATAAGCTTCACCTTGCAGTTCTGAGTTGTTATATATGTCCCCTGGTGCTCGACAATGTATGGAATAGAAAGAAAATGAGTTTCAGGAAAATAAAATTATTTGTTTTGCTTCTAATTTTTTCCAAGCTTACGGACAGCATTATTTTTTTCTTTTGATCTTTTGGCTAAGTATTTATAATCTGTACAAAGATAGATCTAAACCTAGTTTATACCCTCAAAATTTTTAAACGTCATTCTGAATCAAATTGTTTCACTGTGCTCTGTGAATTTTTACTGTCAATTCCAGAAACCACTAATTATCAATGTAAAAAAAGTTCAAATTCCTAAAGATATGTGCATACTTGTATTAGTCTGTATGTAATAGGAGAAAACTGAATACATTTCAGGGGTAGGAGGTACTGGAGGTAAAGTGAGGTAAGGGGGAAGTAATTCATTAGGCCTTTTCTTTTTGCACCTTTGCGTTAATTCACTTCTTTTTTTTTTTTTTTTAAAGATTTTATTTATTTATTTGACAGAGAGAGAGACAGCCAGCGAGAGAGGGAACACAAGCAGGGGAGTGGGAGAGGAAGAAGCAGGCTCCCAGTGGAGGAGCCTGATGCGGGGCTCGATCCCAGGGATCCGGGATCATGTCCTGAGCCCAAGGCAGACGCTTAACGACTGAGCCACCCAGGCGCCCTGCGTTAATTAACTTCTTACAAGAATGTATTATTTCAGTAACATGAAAATCCTTAAAGAGTTAGGAAAAAAAAAGTTAATATCAATGAAGGAAAAATGCAATACTAATATTCTTCATTAAAAAATATTCCCTTTGCAAATGAAGAGAACATTACAAGGTTAATAAAGGAACTATTATATGTAAAATTTCAAGAATGTAATTGAGTACTCTTATGGTAAGCTGTATTTTAGAAAAATGAAATTTTTCTCTGTTCTCTTAAAAATGTAAAATTTTAAAAGGGTTCAAAAGTTACTTCTCTAGGGCTTAATGAATAGAAATAAAAGAAAGAAAGACTATATTAACTGCAAATAACTGGTGGCACAAATGATGTCTGTATCATGAAAAATAGCTAAGTGAGATGATATCTCAAATTAGGAGAAAATGAGATAATACATCTAACAGAAAAGACTATAACTAGATGAAATAATATTAAGGATAAATTTATGTAATGAAACATTTTAAAGGAGAAAACCAACATTCTTCCACTGATCTTTATAGCTAATGGGGCGGGGAAGGGAGGACTTTCCTTAAGAAGGTAATCAAAGCATTCTTTGATGTCTTTCAACATCTCCAGGTCATTCTACTCTCTGCCTGAACATTCAGCTTACCGTAACACTAATGATTATTTTCTCGATTTTCCCTGAAGTTAGTTGCCCCCTAATTCCTCAAAAATTATTTCTGACTTGTAAAGACTACCATATCTCCTATTCACTTACTCATCAGACATTATCTGTGCACCAACTGTGCTCCAGGTACTGGTGAGGCCATGACAATACAATGATGAGGAAGACCATTGTTAGCCATTTTCTTTATGGTACTAATATCTTATAATAAAAAGTGGCATTAACCAAAACCAGCCAGAAAAAAAATGTAAAGCTATAGTCAGACATATGAAGAAGATTAGGCTATGCTATTACATAGTTCATAATAGGGAAGTGAAAGAGTAAGAGAGGTATACAAAGGCCTCTCTAACAAAGATAAAATCTGAAGGATTTAATAAAGATAACTAAGCAGAGAATAAGGAAAGATGTGTGAAACAGAGGGAATAAGTTATACAAAAGCTCAGAGGTAAACAGAAGAGCATCTCTAAGATGAGTGCCTGAAAGAAGGCCAGGAAGACAGGAGGTAGGAAATGAGGGAGAGAGCTATGTGATGAAGATAGAAGAAGGTAAAGGCCAGACAAATAGGGACCCCCTGAACACTTTTAAAGCAGCTTGAAGCATCCAACTGTCATCCTGGAGCTGCTGTACTTTGATGAGATCATTCTAGCCAGCTGCAGTGCACAGAGCCACTAGAGCAGGGCTAGAATGGATGCAGGAAGAACAATTAAGAGGTGGCTAGAACAGTCCATGGACAACATGATGGTTACTTGGATTAGATGGTGGAAGTGACGGTTCAGGAGAAGGAGGGGATGGAGAGAAATGAGCAGATTTGAAAGATACTTAGGTAAAATGAGTAGGTGTTAATGAAGGATTAGAAATGAGGACAAGGGAGAGTTGGTTGACAAGGACAACTTTAAGGTTTCTAACTTATGGAACTAAATCTATATTTATGCCATCCACTAAACCAAGAAATAATGGATGGAATACTATTGGTTTAGAGTGAACATTTTATGACTTGGGTTTGGACATACTACATTTCAGATGTTCTTAAAGTAGGCATGGCTAAAATTTTAACTCCTAAATTTATAACTGATGAATTTTCATTATATTATACCACCATCTGGTATAATAATCAGAAATTCTTTCTATGACAGTGGTATAATATAATAACAATTCATCAATTATAATAATAAATTTAGGAGTTAAAATTTTAAAATTGGACATTCTGGTTCAGGAGCACTTACTTCTTAGCACAGTCAGCTGCTAGGCTGATCCTGTGATCACAATACTATATATTTTAGCCATGTCTACTTTAGGAACATGGGTAATTATGTTGACCTAAGCATTCTGCTGTTCAATCTTCCAGAGGCCAAAGTCAAAAACAGTTTTAACTAAATATTAAGGCAAAGCAGAGCTTGATACATCCTTAACAAAAGTTATTTTTAAAGGCAAAATTTCCTGATGACAGTAGCTCATAGTTGAGAATAAAATAAAATTGAGGGATTGCAGAGAGATTATATAAGTGGAAGTAGGTACAAATGCTAATTTCTCTCTGTACCTCCCCCCCACCCCCGGGCTATTATGATCAAAAATTCTTCTTGTTTCTCTTTGGCCATCCTCTTTCTTTCTTTGTAGCCTTTTCCTTCTCTACCATGATTTCTTCCCAAACCTTCTTTAAATTTAGCACTTTTTCTTATTTCAGTCTATCCCATTTATGGCCTTTATAGAAATTACTCTTATCTTTATGTTCCCAATCCAGACCTCTTTTCTGACCTCTAGACTCATATTATCCTGCCTAGCCTCTCCTCTTGGGTATCTGAAATGTAGTATGCCCAAACCCAAGAGTAGAGATTTCATGAATGCTTCTTCTAGGTATCTTACAGTTAAAAAACTTCCGAACTGGGGGTGCCTGGGTGGCTCAGTCAGTTAACCATCCGACTCTTGGTTTTGGCTCAGGTTGTGGGGCTCTGTGCTCAGTGGGAAGTCTGCTTGAGATTCTCTCTCCCCCTTTCCCTCTGCCTCTGCCCCCTCCCAACTTGCATGCTCTCTCTCTCTCTCTCTCTCAATAAATAAAATCTTTAAAAAATATGAAAAAACTCCTGAAATATTCCCTTTAATAGTATCATCTTTAGTGGTAAAGATAAAGGAGTAATACCTTTAATTCTTGTGCTCATAGTTGTTAAAATGTCTCCTTTTGGACTCTGGGAAACATACTGAGGGTTTCAGAGGGGAGATTGGGCTGGGCCGGTGATGGGTATTAAGGAGGGCACGTATTGCAGGGAGCACTGGGTGTTATAACAAACAACGAATCATGGAACACTACATCAAAAACTAATGATGTATTGTATGGTGACTAATATAACATAATAAAAAATTTTTTAAAAGTCTCCTTTTTAAGAATCTTGCTTTTATATTCCTTTGGGAATATGTCTCAATTTGGGAGGAGGAAATGAAGAAGGCAGCATTCAATTCACAAATAAAAGTCATGTTAAACAAATTTGATATGACAGAACATTGGTACCAAGAATTAGAGCTGTTTGTATCTGGAGGAAGAAAACTTTTTTAGGCAATAAGGCCAGTGGAAAGATCCATTATTAAAGCTGGCATAGTAAAATTTGTTTCAGTTGTATGTAGTTATTTTTTTTACAGAAACTAAGAAGCAATGGTAAGAAATAAAAATAATTCCCCTCAAAAGTCAAAAGTTAAATTAATGCATATTTAGTAGTAAATTTTAAGGGTGATTTCTTATTAGAAGCAAATATCTACTAAAAAGTTGTAAACAATGAAGAAAGAGAAAACAAGGACACATCTGAATAAGGAAAAGCTGATATGAAGTATTACTCCAAGACTGAAGGTAACATTTTTTTCCTCTTTAAAACCACAAAGCCTTTTATTCTTGAAACTGTAGATTTTGAGTAAGCTATTAAATAAGGATGGTGACTTTTTTTGATAATGTAAAAAAAAAAAAACAAATTAACTTACTAATAAATATGCCATAATCTCTGAGACAGTTTCTAATTTTTTTATCACTGTAACAAAGTTTGTTTAACAAGAAAAATCTCAATAGGGTTAAGGCATCAATTATTTTCCCATTCTGCAAGTTACACAGGAGGAGGGGAATTATTAACAGGAATGATAAAGCTGTACTTGCATTTGGTAACACAAAGAGAAGCTTACAAATGAGACGTCTCATTAGTTTGAGCAGATGGATCAAAATTAAAGGCTGAATCGCCAACTTTTAATTTCCCAATAGCCAAGAAGACTTGAAGTCTTGCAGAGTATGACTGTTGAAAAGTCAACATGAAAAGATTTGCTCCATCTGTCATCACACATGCTTGAGTGGAACACAACTGCCTCCTACTGTTTTTAATACTTTTAAGGCAAAGCTGCACATAAAATCTATTAAGTACACGAGCACATAAGTTTAGATGATTAGTATACTGAAACCCATGGAATAGTATGACCAGAGAATATCAGCATGGCTTTTGAACATGAAATTTGCTCTACTCTAATTTAATCTAAATGGAGAGAAACAGAAGCAATTCGTTTGTGTATTTAAGAGGAAAGTGTTAATTTTTAGCATAAAAACTATTCGCTTGCTTGAGAGTTATATTTTTCATTTTTTAAAATGGATACTTATTTCAGTCTTATTAATAATGGTCTGAAAAGTAGCTGCTCTGGTTAAAGTATTTAGGGAAACCACAATTAGGGAGAAAATCCAATGTACTAAACAACTTAAAGGCAAGAAAACAAACAAAATCAAGGAATAGTCACTGGAAAGATTTTTTAACTAGTAGGCAGGGAGTGGGGGGCATGAGGTGGTAGTGGGGAAAATTCAATTGATTTTCCTGGAGTAGAATACGCTTACTTACAGATTCTAACTACTGTGTATTAACTGCTAAGATGTATTTAAAAGGCAACACAATAAAGCTGAAGTTTGTTAGGTACATAGCCCCACGAGAAATAACTTATGTCCCCTTAATAACAAGGAAGAGCACATTTACTGAATATGTAGTTGGCTACTTAATAGGAAAGCACTAATACATTAGTTATAAAACTATAACCGAATTCTATAAGCAAAGGTCTCTCTCTCTCTCCACATAATAAATATACACACAAACACATATATAATTTACTGCACAACAAAACATTTAAAAAGAAGAGTCTCTCAGAATGAAGCATATATAGCTAGATCTTTCAGTCACTTGACCAGGCAGAACAGTATAAATGAAGAGTTAATTTGGGTATCAATTTTTTAGATAATAAGGTGAAAAGACCGTTGAATTATATATTTTTCATTTTCTGATAGATGGATACAAATTCATTTATTGAAATTTATTACTTGGAACCTTACAGGAAGACAGACAGTGATTGAGGTAACATTATAGTCAACTCAGTTATGAGGGGGAAAAAACACAACTGAGATACTTTAATCTACTGGGAAATTCTTTGGTAACCTTCTAATAAAAGTAGAGGACCATATCTTAGTGAAGGTATGTCTTTAAGGAGAGAAAAAAGGGAAAAAATAATCCAGCAAGGGGAGGGGGGTTTTCTAAGCCCCTGAAAACAAACTTCCACATAAACCTCAGTAATCAAGGAGAACTGCGAAACAGGAATCCTTGTGTGATGGATTAATTCAAAGATTGTTAGCCTTGTTGAAATAGGTATCTACCTCAGCTTCCAAAATCAAAATGTGTAATAGCCTTCCTCTCTGAGTATCTTCCTTGCAATTTCAGTTCTGGACATATTACAAAGGCTATCAGTAGAAGCTGTCACACATTAAGCTAAATGAATTTACAGGCCAAATTGTACTTGGCAGAGCAACTTGCGAACAGAAGACTTAGAATGATCCTTTTGAAAAGACTGAAACAGAAAAAGATTTTAGCTGTGAGCAACTTTCCCAAAGTTACGCACATAATATAGGTAATAAAGAAATGAAAAAGATGGAGCTCTGTTTTCAAATTATGCTGTGAAAGAGCTCTTGAGATGATTACATTGATATAAACCTGCCTTGACGACTCCATACTTCTTATCTGGAGACGCTGGCCCAGGCATTTGTAATACTAGCAAAATTAGAAGCAAATATCAACCACTTAGTCATAGTCTTGATGCATTTCATAATTCCTATCATCCCCATCTCACTAAAGATGTTAAATCTTTGAAGATGAGGCGACTTGTCACAATCAAACTGTATTTACCACAGAGACCCCTTACACAAGACACATTACACTAGGAACTTAACTAACAATATGTTTTTGTAACCCAATCTTACTTTGTAGGACCTGTCCTACTGGAGCACGGAACCTAAAGGAACAACACTGCATAGAACACACTGGCTAAACTTTAAAATAGGACATCTTTGATCTAAGTGTTTATTTATACTTTAATGTTATTGTTTCTGTTTAAGGTTTTGTCATATTTTTGGATAGACAAAATATAATAAACTATAGAGGTAACTGAGAAAAAAAGGAAATTAACGGAATAAAATGCATTTAAAAAAAATGAAAAGACACACACCAACAAAAACTCTGGATGGTAGAATTAGTAGTGATTTATTCCCTCATTTTTGCTTTTTGGTATGTCCAAAAGTTAAATTTGTCCAAATTCTTTTTCCCCCTCAATCTCTTTTATATTAATTATATTTAAGCAACATTTTAAAATGCAATTATAGGGGTTCCTGGGTGGCTCAGTCAAACAACCAACTTCTGATTTCAGCGCAGGTCATGATCTCAGGGTTGTGAAATCGAGCCCCACATTGGGCTCTGCACTGGGTGTGGAGTCTGCTTAGGATTCTCTTTCTCCCTCTTCTTCCCCTTCACTTCTGTCTCTCCCTCTCTTAAAAAAAAATGCAATTACAGAGGTCAAAGACCACATGGTCACAGTCATGAAGCAAAAACACAGTGAAGAACAGGTTTTTCTAATTGAAAGTGAGTGTACACGCAAATCAAAGCATGGACAATATGGTATGCAAAATTGTTTTTGTAATCATGATTTAAAAGTAATAGCTGCTAATTAAGAAAAAAGTTCATTGGTATGATACCACTTTCTCATATGCCTTAAAATTGTAAAACAAATGCAAAATAGCAAAACACAGCACATCATAACCTTACATCATATTACACTGATAAACTTCTCAGAAAAACACAGCATTAAGTTTCTAAAATCCTACATAGGTCTGCTATGACCATACAATGTTATAACCTACTCAGAATGTATTATAGGATCATGTGGCAAGACCACAAAATGTAGCCATTTATGCCATAATTTCATCTTAGGAAATTTATCCTGAGTAAATGTTTCAACAGAAAAAAATAATAGGCAGAAAGATGGTCATGACAGCAGCACTATCTTTAATAATAGAAAACTGCAAACACTGAAAACACTGACTAATGTAGGAATAACCAGTAATAGTGGAACAGCTAATGTCAGCTTAAAAGGAGCAGTGTAAAGTTCTGAAGATGCTGTGGGCTTTATCACCACAGAGACTTGTTTTTCAGTCCTGGTTCAAACCTTTACTAGCTGTATGTACTAGCTCGGGAAGCTGCTGAACATGTTGTAGGTTCACTTTCTGTTTTAACAAAAGGAGATCATAATGCTTACGTCGAAGGTTTGGGAAGAGTAGAAGTCCAGAGAGACTCACATGGTGTCTGAAACTTACACTGAATAAAAACTCCCTCTCTTTACAGACATTAAAGTTGCTAGAACCATGCAGAAACAATGAAAAACATTCAGTACTCATTAAACAGTGAATATAAAACTGTATGTACAGTATAATTTAATAATGGATTATAACTAGTAAGTTTTAGTGAACAAAACTGAAAGCTACATGTGCAATTGGATAAAAAATGAATGGTGGGATGCATATAAAAATTACAATAATAATGGTAAAATAACAGTGGAACTATAAAAATTTTCCTTAGTGTTATTTTATTTTTATAATTAAAAAAAGTAAGAGATGGATGAGTATTTCTATAGAACCTAAGAAAGTTCTACTATTATGTTTATTATGGAAAATAAACATCATCACTAATCATTCAAAAACAGAAATTATGAGACCTGAAGCCTAAGCCTGACTTCTTAAGAAGCCTGAACAGCCTGAAGAGGGCCACAGTTATCCTGCTCTAATTCTTGTTTGGAAAAAGGGACAGATCCGGACACAATCCCTGATTCCTAAGTGTTTCCGTGGGCTCTCAAATTGCAATCATACTCTACACAATCATCCACAGTGCATTTTTTTAAAGATTTTATTTATTTATTTGACAGAGAGAGAGTGAGAGAGGGAACACAAGCTGGGGGCATGGGAGCGGGAGAAGCAGGCTTCCCGCTGAGCAGGGAGCCCAATGCAGGGCTCGATCCCAGGACCCAGGGATCAGGACCTGAGCCAAAGGCAGACGCTCAATGACTGAGCCACCCAGGTGCCCCACCCCCCACACTGCATTTTTAGCCAGACAGGAGTACAGGGGAAGAGAGCTTGGAGGTCATGTACCCTTAAAAGGCTGGCAATTGTGGATGCCATGACATGCACACAAAAGGTGGGAAGGTAATGCTTGTACCCAACTTCTGCCTCAGCTTTGTTCACTCTCTATTCCTAGGTTCCTCACACCCTAGAGGAGCACGAAGCCTCCCCTGGGGTACCCATCCGAGTCTGTCCTTTCTAAACAGAAAGCCAGTGCTGTGCACCCAGCCCTTCATCCCAACCTGTCCTTTTAGAATTTATGACTGCAAGTGCCTGCCCTCTGGCAGCTTTCTTTTTAAAAAGTAACGTACTAAACAACTTCACACTAAGAATGAAAGGAATGGCAGTAAGATCTCATCTCTATTGACCAAACAGCTCCAGCCAGCACATTTTATGGATCATGATTCCTACGGGGACATGTTAGCCTCTGTAACAGTGAAAGAACTATGCTAGAAGAGGAAGAGGAAATAATCTTCCTGGAATCCTTTAAATTACATTTACTTGGATTTTTACTTACTTACAATAGAAGATACAACTACTACTCTTTTCAACATTTAGGAATAAGGGTGCATTTTATTTTTTAAAGAAATATTTTATAATGTAAGATTTTGTAATGTAATGAAAAAAGGCAGGGTTAGTACAACAAATATACTTAAAGGACAATGATAAACAGCATGATAAAGGCAAATAATGTTAAAAAGATGGGTGACCTATAGTTCCTAAGGCCCCAAAGTAGTTACAGTACTGGCACTAATGGCATTATTAAGCTATTTGCTTTTATTAGTATTTACAACTATGTACATTTATGTATATGTTTATACATGGATATATGTAGTTATCAGTCTTACCAAGAAAGAATTCACAAAAACTTTTTTTATTCTAAAAAAAGTGATTTAATTCTATTAGAAGCAATCTCGGGTTCCAAAGTAATGAAACAAATATCTACTTATCTGGTCATTAAGTGCTAACTGTAATGGAAGACAAATGATTGTTTTAATTTTTTTAATTCTAGAAACAACACTAACATTCCTACCAGTGGTGTCACATACAGTTTTATAACATTTTCAAGGCTATTCAATTACAAAAGGAGTAGTAAGTGTTTTCCTGACTAGAGTCAAAATATAATTATCTATTTATATGTTCCATGCATAGTAAAGTATTTACAGTATGATTTCCATTATTTTAAAAGAGATAAAAAATCTTCAAGGGTTCGCATTTATAATGAAATTTATCATAGATTAGAAAAAAATTGTCCTGTGACAGAAGAAATCCCATCACAATAAAAAATTATGGAAAAAAGAATGTTTGCTCATAGTTCGTACTTAAATGAAGACCTAGAATAGCCAATACAATGTTGAAGAACAAAGTTGGAGGAATAATACTACCTGACTTCACTATATAGATACGGTAATCAAAACACTCTAGTATAGGTTAAAGAATGGCCAAACAAATGGAAAAGAATAGGGAACCCACAATAAATACAACCAACAGATCTTTGAGAAATGAGCAAAGGTGATAAAATGGAGCAAAGATAGTCTTTTCAACAAATGGTGCTGGAACAACTGGATGTTCACATACAGAAATAAATAAATCTAGACATGGACCTTATACCGCTCCCAAAATTTAACTCAAAACCAATCACAGGTCTAAATGTAAATTAAAACCATAAAACTCCTAGAAGTAACCTAGGCGAAAATCTAGGTGACTTTAGGTGTGGTGATGACCTTTTTGGATACAACACCAAAGGCATGATCCATGATGTAACTGATGAGCTGGATTCCCCTAAAATTAAAAACTGCTCTGTAAAAGACCCTGATGAAAAGATGAGAAGACAAGTCATAGACTGGGAGAAAATACTTGCAAAAGACACAGGTGATAAATGACTTTTATCCAAAGTATACAAAGAAATCTTAAAACCCAACAATAAGAAAATGAACAACCTGATTTTAAAATGGCCAAAGACTGAAACAGACACTTCAACGAAGAATATATTCGGATGGAAAATAAGCATACGAAAATAGTTCAACATCATTTGTCATTAAGGAGATGCAAATTAAAACAACAAGATACCACTACCCACCTCTTAGAATGGCCAAAATACTGACTTCACCAAATGCTAGTGAGGCTATGGAGCAACAGGAATTCTTATTCATTGATGGTGGGGATGCAAAATGCTACACAGACAGTATGGCAGTTTCTTACAAAATTCAACATACTCTCACCTATGATCCAGCAATCACACTCCTTGGTATTTATCCAAAGAAACTTATAAACCTAAGTCCACACAAAACCTGTACACAGATGTTTACGGCAGCTTTATTCATAAGTGCCAAAACTTGGCAGCAATCAAGGTACCATTCAATTTGTAAATAAATAAACAGTAGTATATCCAGACAGTGGAATATTAGTTAGTACTAAAAAGAATAAGATATCAAGTCATGAAAAGACATGGAAAACCTCAAATAGATACTGTGAAAAAAAGCCAATCTAAGAGGCTACAAACTGCATGACATTCTAGAAAAAGCAAATCTACAGAGAGATTAAAAAGACTTAAAAGGTCAATGGTTTCCAGGGGTAAATGGGAAGGAATGATGAACAGGCTGAACACAGAGGGTTTTTAGGGCAATGAAATTATTCTGTCTGACACTATAATGGTGGATGCATGTCGTTATACCTTTGTCCAAACCTATAGAATGAACATCAAGAGTGAACCCTAAGGTAAACTATGGACTTTAGGTGATATTGACATGTCAATGTAGGTTCACTGATTGAAATAAATGTACCACTCTTGTGCAGAATGTTGACAGCTGTAGGAAGCTGTGCATATGTGGGGGCAGGTGTTATATGAGAACTCTCTATTTTCCACTCAATTTTGCTGTGAACCCAAAACTGCTCTAAAAAAGAGTATCTATTTAAAAAAAATTAATGGAGAAAACATTTAAATATTTATTTAACATTTTTTATATAGTGTATACAAATAGATGTTCTGGATTCCACAGCTACGTTCCTTAGCTAATAATACAGTTTAAATTTTCTGTAATATAAACTTATCTTATTCTTCTACAAAGAAGGTACAAATATTGGTGGCTATACAGGATATTTCTTTCTTTTAGGATTTTCACTGAAAGGCTGTCAATGTTTCTCCAGATAACATTTTAGGATCATCAGACATTCACTACAAATACATCTTGTGAGGCGATCTAGAACAGAGGTTGGAAAACAAGCCACATGCAGTTGCTGCTTATTTTTGCAAATAAAGCTTTATTGAAACACAGCTGTGCCCAATTGTTCATATACTGTCCTTGGGTGCTTTCACGCTACAACAAAGAACATAAAGCCCGCAAAGCCTAAATTATTTACTACGCGGCCCTTCACAAAAAGTTTCCTGGCTCCTGACTAAGAATAAGTAGTTGGTGTTTGGTAATTTTTGTTTAAAGAAAGAATATTGGTCTTTACCATTTCTTTATTTGTACATAATAAATAATGCAATTCATAAAGCAGCTTCCTAATGAGGATAAAAAAATACACTGATATAAAATAAATGCACATAAAGTGATAACGACACAATGGTTAGTGGAGACTCCACACTCACATCGACTGAATTTGCAACTGCACTAGTGAAATGATGGAAACATGTTACTTTATTTTGTATAGCACCTCATTGTCTTCATCTGTCAAATGATGATAATAGTACATGTCTCATTGGCTGGTGAGAGAATTCAGTGAAAATAAATATAACTTAAGCAGATTCAGACATTTACTAATCATTAGGAAAGATAAGTCATTAGTATTATATAATTTAATCATGATTTCTTTTCCCAAAAAGTTATTGTTAAACCTAAGGACACTCTCTTGAGATTAGTTAGAAACGTGATTTTAAAACTATTTCTTAAAGGGACAAAATGCATCAGGGATGCTCAGTGGGCAGTGTTCCATGTCTTCAAGTTTAATTCATCTTTGCTTTGTTTATATACTGAGGCTTGAAACAAGATTTAGTCTGGAGAAAAGGATTTCACTGCTCTTAAAACAAATTTAAAAACCAAAGGACCAGAAAGTATTCAATTTTATGTGCCATAAAAGGTTAATTACAGAAAAAAATTCTATAATAAAATAAAATGATCCAAAGACCCATATACAATTGGGCGATGATTAAGTTTTATGTAAGCAATTATTATTATTCCACTTTTTCTTTAACAATCTTGATTGGAGCATTTTGAACAATGGAATTTAAAAGTAAAATTGCTTAACTTCCAAGCACAATAAAACAACAGAAAACTTTATTATATATATTTCAGTTGATACTACTTCATGAAAACAGTAAGAATAATGTAACATTTCAAATTTTTACATTATGTAAAAAAATACAAATTGAAATTTTTGAGGTATGAAAGAAGATTGGTGCTTTTTAAAAAGATTTAAAAAAAAACCCCAAACCACAGAAGTTTAAAGGATGAAATTCTTCTTTGTCTTATCTATTGAATAAAATGGCAAACAAAATAGCATGACCTATCAATATTGGGATGATAATATTATCTATGAATATTTTATGACTTACATGGCTAACCACAGGACTAAAAAATTATTAAGAACTAAAAACTCACAGTCACGATCTCAGAATTGAAGAAAAATTTTAAGAGCCTAAAAATTAATAATTATAACCATTAAGTATTCTCTAAAAACAGGATAAAAGAAAGTAAGTGTACCTGGTGTCCAGCCTTTACTTGCTTCAAAACACTTTCATAGCATACTTCGTCCATGTTATTCAACTGTTGTACCTTAAGGTTTTTAAAACACAAATAATATAAAATGAAGCAATGATGAACTTTCTAACTACCAAAAATACCTGCAGATTTTAAGGCTTTTTTTCCTTTCAGATTAACTAGAACACAGAAGCAACAAATGCAATATAAATATCTTGCACGTAACAACCTAATAAGACACAAACACAATATAGTTTAAAGGTACAAATAAAATACCTCATCGAATACTTTCAAGAGTAACCAACTTCCTAAATGTGCCAAGTTTTTTAAAGACAATTTCAAGGATTATATACTAGTTGTAGATATTTCAGAATAATTTTAAGTTCTTTTCTCTGCCTTCCCCAGGAAAGCCCACTCTTCAGCCTGTTTTTCTTCTATTTCATTCTATAAACTAGGGCACTTTCTTGAGGAATTTTCAAAATCACCCAAACACTACTAGTAGAATGCCATGGTATATAACGTTGAAATCGAAGGAAACATACTGTTTTTGTAAATATATATGGAAAGGGGTATTTTTCTATAGAAACATTTTTCAGATTAATTGAAAATTTAATATCAAATTCATGAGGGTCTCATTTTCCCTACTAGTGATGAGGAAAACTTCCAACCAAAAAGGTAAGACAGTTAATCCAAAGGAGCAGGCACGTGATTCTGCCTGTATCTCTCTATTTAACACTTATTAAGAGTGTGGAGGGGATGAAAATGTCACACACATCTGAAATGAGTATGATTTAGATTATCTGCTTTAATAAAGTAAATGTTTTATCACTCTGTTACTCTTATGATTTGTGGTGACTAAGTAAAATAAGATAATCAGAAGATAATTTACTCCCCATTAATGATTCAAAAACAACTTCAGCTCACAATAATTTTTTCAGTGTAGTTTGAGTTGAGTTCCAGCCAAAGCCATTATTTCAAATTAGAGGTGTCAGGCACACCATCTTCCTATGTTCTTTCATAACTGAATCACATCATGTGTTTCTGAATAAAACTCTGAGAAACCTACAAGAGTTTCCTCCTATACAAGATGACCAATTAAAAACTGCTTAGTAAATATATTAAACAACACCCTGGGGAAATGCTTAATGGTTACCAATTGTATATTTCACTGAGTGTAAAAATAATACATTTTAGTAAGACAAAAAATATATATCTATACTTAATAAATACATATAATTAACTATTTACAGTATGTAAGATATGTAAAAGTGTTTTTCTAATATTGCCAAACTTTTTTAAACTTACAAAATAATTATGATGGTTTAATCACCTGATGCCATTCCTTTTATGATTACAATGTTAACATATTAGGGTGCAAGTACTTTGAATTTAATTAGCTTTAAGTGATTTACCACTTTGTATGACAGAATTGAAAAAAAAGTTTAAAATGGCTGAAAAGCATCTGAAAAATTTTTCTTCTCTGTATCTTTCTGTGATAACCATCTGCTATCATTTAAATTATAAAGCTGAAAGAACAATCTAAAGCTATAAAAAACCCCAGCTCTACATCTGTCCTAATGATACATTAAAATACATTAAATAATCAAATATATATTAAGTGACTGAAAAAAACCAAGTATGTGATACTGAAAAGCTCCTTGAAACAATTAATGATAAAATATGCAAAGCATAACTATGAACATGAACTATTCTTTTGTCCGTAAGTCTGAAATGGCTCCCTACAACTCTAAAGATACTTTGATGAAACGTAGATGCAGCATAGACTGTAGTGACAGTCACTTCTGGTATTTTTTAGCTGAGTATTTTATTTATTTGTAATAGTATAAGGTAAAATGACCCTACTCTACTAATAAAAATTTTTTTAGACAAGTAATGCAATACATTAAAGACCAAGGCTGACACAATAACACATGATTCCATCTTATTTTCTTTTATGAAGAGGTCATAAGGCATGTGAATCTTCTCTTAACCTTATTTCTTCTACAGAAAAAAAAAGGGTCATTAAACAGAATATTAAATGCATAAATTTTGAGCAAAGTACAGTATTCTTTCACAATATTACAGAAGTCTGAAATAAGCCCCTAATACTGTAAATGGTACATAGTAGTATTATAAACAAGCTTTTAAAAGCATTATAAGGAATTTCATTCTTTATTAATTAATATGGTAATTATAAAATATTAAAAGTGAAATAGAACACCTCCATTAATAGTTGTGACTAGGAATTATTTTTCAATTGCATAAAATGTATTGTTTATTTTAGATGAATATCGTATCAAAATGTGTGTTACTGGTTTAATGAGAGCCTTTTACTATTTCATACCAGCCTTCAATCATATCAAAATAACTTTTTCAAACAATGAATTATGGAACACTACATCAAAAACCAAAAAAAAATTCTGTTCTTAAAGGTCAATAAATCATACACACACAAAATAACTTTCTGAAAGTTATGTTATATATAACTTGTATTCTTAGCTAAGAATACAAAATATACATTGATAATAGCAATGCAAACTATAAGTAACTTTGGAAAGAGTTTTTCTACTACATATAGTTAAAGAAGTGTGCCTGATTTTGTCTAAGCCGTTCAATTTGTAATCCTACAGATTAGGTCTTATGGAGAAATCCCAAGCAAGCATTAAACAATACATCAACAAAAACAGCTTTAGAAAAGTATATTATTAAAAAAATATTTACCTTATTTGCACTTTTAACCCCCAGAAATGTCTGTCCAAGAGGAACTGGTCGAAAACGGCCATCAAAGTAGAAAAGTCCAATACAGGGATTAACGTGTAAAAATGTAGCAACATCGAGGTAGTTGGGTAAGGTCGCAGACAGCCCAAGAATTCTTATCATACTCTGTGTGGATTCCACCTACATGGGTTATATTATTTAATGTCTGATGTAAATTCAACCCATTTGGATTTTTACAGAGTTTGGAATAACTTTTAATAAATATAGAGTATGAAACATTTACAATAAAACAAGATTCCCCCCACCATTATGTAATAACAACATAGTCTAAAAGACAGATGTTATGAAAAAAAAAACTGGCCTAAACCTGGCATTAAGAATAATATAAAATAATTTAAAATGTTATTTTAGTAGATTTCCTGAACTGGAAAATCCTATTAGTTAAATGGGTTTTTGTTTTGTTTTGTTATCTAAAAATGTAGCAAGGTAAGGGACATACATGGATTAGGTTTTAGTCTAAGTTTTACCAATTTATAATTTCAGGTGCTAAAAACTAAAAACATAAAAGTCTAAAATAAGTAAGGTAAAATATTTTTAGGGCTTTACAAATTTAAATTTAAAATGCACGACAACTTCATGACAGAAATATTTGAACCTGTGTTACAATAGATTCAATGAAAAGTTATTTCCAGGGGCATTCTAAACATTTTGTTTTTTTAATTACTTATTTATTGGTTTTGTTTCTTTTCTTTTCTTTTTTTTTTAGAGGTGGGGAGGGGCAGAGGCAAAGGAAGAGAGAGAATCTTAAGCAGGCTCCACACCCAGCATAGAGCTTGATGCCAAGGCTCCATCTCACAACCTGGAGATCCTGACCTGAACCGAAATCAAGAGCCGGACGCCTAACCAACTCAGCCACCCAGGTGCTTCTCCATGGATCTTTTAAAAAAAATTCTTAAAGACTCATTTATAAAATCAGCATTTTCCTTCCCTAATTACAGACTGCTTACTCAGTCCATAATTCTTTACCTATTTTATAGTATTCCTCTTAGTATGTCATAGTAACATATAGTTGAGCGTATCAGTAAAACAGACGAATTTCTGAGAAACAAACACAAGTAACTGTTCTATCATCACAGAGGAAAAGTTCTCAAATTGGCTTAACAAATTATTATTAAGCACTTTATATTAAAATAATTTTATACTCAGAAAGTTTGATTACAAGGAGTAACAGCCAAAATGTGGGGAAAAATTATAAACTACTCAAAAAATGTATCAAGCCACATTTTTTTCTGTTCATTGGTGTAGTATAATACACTCATTTTGTTTCTGAGCACTGCTGACAACGCTAATTTAATTTGTTCACCAACTATCTACTAAGCTCTTAATGACAGGCACAGTGCCAACAGAGCAGGAGCTTAGAGTCTATATGTAATAATGACAGCAAACATTGTGATGTGTCCTATTAATAGCAGCACTTTCTAAAAACTGTGAGAATAATGGAGAGAGATCACTAATTAAACCCAGGTAAGTCAGGGAAGGCATGCTGAGTGCAGGTAATGGTTGCTGACATTCTAATCTGAGAGAACAAAAGACAGGCAGGAAGGCCAGAAAAGGTGAGTTTAAGACGGTGAGTTAAAAGATGGCCGCACTTAGAACTAGTGGTATGAACTAGAGAAGGGAGGTGACAGAAGACCTGGTTAGAAATGCAGACATGGGGGCGCCTGGGTGGCACAGCGGTTGAGCGTCTGCCTTCGGCTCAGGGCGTGATCCCGGCGTTGTGGGATCGAGCCCCACATCAGGCTCCTCCGCTATGAGCCTGCTTCTTCCTCTCCCACTCCCCCTGCTTGTGTTCCCTCTCTCGCTGGCTGTCTCTATCTCTGTCGAATAAATAAATAAAATCTTTAAAAAAAAAAAAAAAGAAATGCAGACATGACCATGAAAGAGCTCACATGTTGAGGAGTTTGTCCATTTAACTACTCATGAGCACTCAGCAGTGTCTGATTCTATCTCAATTATGTTTTCAGGTCTAATTCATGATAATTTATAGCACTGTCATCTTTTTAAGTTTCTAAATATTCTGTAAAAGGTCTTTACCATTTCTAATTGTATTTATTCATTGGTTTTCTACTTGTGATTAGACTTGTGAGGTTTCTTTAGTCTACTTAGTTTTTTTTAAAATTATTTTAGTTTTTTAAAAAAATTCTATTGTGTTCCTATTTCATAATTAATTTTATTTTTTCCGCTTTATTATTTTTTCCATTTGTTTTCGTTAGAATATTCTATTTAAAATTGTCTAATATTTAACATTTAATAATTAACTTATTTATGGTCCTTCCACTCCTGTTTCATTTTAGAGTAAAATTCTTACTCTGAATTATAGTTCTGGGTGTATAAGACTACTGTCTTTCTCTCCTCTCCCTTCCTTCCATAATCACTTACTGATCTCTAAGTGGCAGACGATTAATCTTTCAATTGGTTAAGTTTTCAATCTTCATTTCAGCAGATATAAAAGTGTAGAACGTATGCATGTATGTATGTATGTGTGCATATATATGCATATATATCTATATAGATGTGTATATATAATTTTATCATATAAAAGTTATTTCTAAGTTTCTATTGTATTCTATAAAGACTACGATCTGTTCAATTTGTGCTTTGAGAAAATGTCCCATGGAGACCTGAGATTTATCTACTCATAGGATACACAATTCTACATGTTTGATCACTTTACCATATTAATAACATTATTCAAATTCTCTACATCAGCAATACAGGATGTTAGTATTTGCCAAAAGAAAGAATCATTTTAATCACATGCAAACTTCCCATTTTAAATTAGGATACAAAATGTTCCTAAGGGGAATAATTTATATCATTAGCATGATACAGTAAAGGACCATTCACACCTAAGCCCTGGGGGTTCTGCAGAAATACTGGGTGGCGTTCTGCAGCCCCATGTCTCTACAATAGTCCTTCTGTCTGTGTTCCCATATCTCTTCTGCTTTCATATTTTGTATACTTCGCTTCTAAATAAAAGTCTGATTTAGAAAATGGTTTCTTACCTGAAAAAAAGTTTGAAAACCTCTGATGTGATTTTATTATTTTTTTTCAAAGATTTTATTTATTTATTTGACAGAGAGAGAGACAGCCAGCAAGAGAGGGAACACAAGCAGGGGGAGTGGGAGAGGAAGAAGCAGGCTCCCAGGGAAGGAGCCTGATGCGGGGCTCGATCCCAGGACTCTGGGATCACGCCCTGAGCCGAAGGCAGACGCTTAACGACTGAGCCACCCAGGCGCCCCTCTGATGTGATTTTGAAAAGTGCACATGACTTAGAATGAACTTGGCAAGTTAATCAACCCATGAGAGAATGTATATAAAAAGATTTCTAACCTTAACGAAAGGCTATACAATATTATTATCTTTTTAAATATAGGAATATATGTCATTCTCACTCTCTTGTTACCATAAGTAAAATAAGGGGGTTCATGGAAAGACATTTGGGTCAATATTTTATTTATTTCTTCACTTTCCTATATTTCTTTTTTGTTCAAAATCTGCTTGTATCATGCTGGTATCCTCAAGTTTACTGCACCTAAGGGAGCAATTACCAATGCCAGATTTCTCCTTGCATACTGTAATACAATGCACATACAGGTTGGAAAAATCCAAATGCCTGGGTATATTTCCTGACACAAAGGTTTCTTATAAGCATAAGTGAAACTGTGGCCCTGTAACTTCCAAACTCTTTCTGTAAGTTTAGAGATGAGTTTAGAGGTTATATCTGGGCTTATTTGACTAAATAAAACACTACCTATGAGATATATATGGCTCCTTAGAGGATTCTTACCACTTTTGTAAAAGAATAAGAACTATAACTTGTAAATCAACCTTCCTTTCAAATTAAAGATATTTCTCTGGATATAAAAACAACCTCCATTGCAAAAAACCCTAAACTGAGTTTATCATGTACTGAATCAACACAAACATTTGTCTGGCAGAGTTACAGACTGGTTAAAGAAACAGATCCATTTGCTCCATTAAACTTACAAATCAATGGGTTTGTAAAAATTATAAAAAAAATGTATAAACTAGCCAAATTTATAAAAGAAAATGAAAAAAAAAAAAGAAAATAAGCGAAATTTCAAAATATGCTTTTGAATTTAATTCAGAAAGTTTTACCTTTAGGTGATATTATCCAGAAAACAACTCAATAAGCCTTGGAAATCATATTTTGTTAAATTATTGTTCATTCATTGATTTTTAGCGAGTATTTTATAAACCTGCTTTCACAAAGAAAAAGGGGACAAAGTATGTTCCAATTTGATATTCATTATTACTAGAAAGGATTCAAGAATAAAATAAATAGGGGCGCCTGGGTGGCACAGCGGTTAAGCGTCTGCCTTCGGCTCAGGGCATGATCCCGCGTTATGGGATCGAGCCCCACATCAGGCTCCTCCACTATGAGCCTGCTTCTTCCTCTCCCATTCCCCCTGCTTGTGTTCCTTCTCTCGATGGCTGTCTCTATCTCTATCGAATAAATAAATAAAATCTTAAAAAAAAAAAAAAGAATAAAATAAATAACAACAGATAGTCAGAAAAGGTAGTAAACAAAAAAAAAAAAAATACTCCTTAGAGAGGAGAAGGATAGCACTTTAAGTAAGGTCAGAGAGGATTTTGTCAGCCATTTCATTAGTCAGTCAACAGATTTCAATTGTGTACCTAAATGCATTTTAGAGTAGGGGAAGGGAGGCACCAGGAAATAACAATAAACATAACAGTTTGCAACACACATAACAGGGTCTTTACAATCAAGGAACTGACATTTTTGAGAGAGAGAGAGAGACAACCATAAACTCATAAACAAATTAGGCAATTTCAGGTATCAGTAAGTGCCATGTGTAAAACAAAATAGGGTAATGGCATAAAAGGTAGCATGGGAGGGGTCCCACTTTAGGTGGGATAATGAAGAAAAGCCTTGCTAAAGAAATACTTCAGAGACGATCCGGGGATAAAAACCTTCAAACAGAAGAAAAAGTAAATGTGCAAAGGGAGATTGGAACAAGCTAGGCAGAAGGTAGATGAGTGAGAGGAGAGAGTGGACAGAGCTGAGTTTAGAGGTCAACTGATTATCCTCTCATATATGACTCCGTAGACCATACTTCACAAGCTTGATTCAACAGATAGAAAGCAGCACTTTCTACCCACAATACTGAAAAATACACATGGGAATTTACATTAAATAGCTATAGGAGCTTTGTAACAATTAAATGTATTAAGTCACCAAAAACTCAGTAATTCCAAAACTGAAAAATAACATAGACCACTTTCTCTGATTACAGTGTAACATACCCAGAAAGATAAAACCAAGAAATGGCCAAAAATTCCTATTCATTTGGTAATTAAAATATATCATTATGATCTTATGAGGCTACTATCAACAACTTCATAGCAAGTTTCTGAGGAGGCTGTTGATAAATATGCTCAGGCTAAAAGACTCAGTGCATATAAGAAAAGTAGCCCAATGTGAGTAATAGGAATACTTTCAGAATTAGCCATCCATCAACACTGGCTCAGGACCTAAACTTTAGGCAGTGGGGATATAATGAATAAGACAGAGATCCACACATACAGGGACTGTTTGCAGAAGCATAAGGAGAGAGGTTTAAAACATGATAGAGATGGATGAAAATTAAAGTATAAATACATATATAAAAACATCTGGGGGCGCCTGGGTGGCACAACGGTTAAGCATCTGCCTTCGGCTCAGGGCGTGATCCTGGTGTTATGGGATCGAGCCCCACATCAGGCTCCTCCGCTATGAGCCTGCTTCTTCCTCTCCCACTCCCCCTGCTGGTGTTCCCTCTCTCGCTGGCTGTCTCTATCTCTGTCGAATAAATAAATAAAATCTTAAAAAAAAAAAATCTGACCATGAATTTGCTTTCACTAAAAAAATCGTATGGATATCAGCAAAATCCCAAACCCAACCCAACTAAAAACAAAGGTACCCTCTATAGGGGAAACAATGAATACCTATTACTTAAGAAACCTCTTTTACATGTTGTGATGAGAATCCTTTACAGTGATTAGAATGATAATTTTAATTACACAGTAGTTCTATGTAGTACTGGTGATGATTTGAAAGGAAATGAAAGCGATTTTTGGTTTTAAAATCATTATTTACAACATAAAAGTTACTGAACATATTTTTAGGGTATTCCCATGTTAAATATATGTTACTCTGCAAACACCACAGACATTTTTCTGCTAAAAATCCATTTTAAAACTACTCTATTTTTAATCTAAAAGTATAATCCTATTATTCTCGATATATATAATAAGCCTGTATGTGAATTACTTTCTTTTAAATGAGAGTAATTTGGAACTTCATGCTCTAAACCAAATCTCAAAGCTCTATAAACTACACATATCTACCTAAAAAGTATTAATTGTTGAAAACTATAAAAATTTTAATATTTTACAGCTTCTTCTGTATCACTAACCCAAAACTACACAGTAAGTTTTTATGATGTTTGTCCTCAGATAAAATCTAAGTTCAGAGAGTTAAGAAGATAACTAATATTAGTTCAATGTTGTTAAATACAACAGATTTGGTCTTTCTCATACTTTTTCTGTTCCAAATTCCTCTCAGTCATGCCAAGTGTGTTGTGAATTTGGTTCCTAAGGCCACCACACAATTTCAGAACCTGAACACAATCTACACTGGATTAGAATAGCTTCTAATGGTGCTTCCCTTAGTTACAAGTGTTGACGTGCTATATAAAACACTGCCATCTACTGGGAATATCTGGTAATCAAAAGCAACAAATAAAAACAGGAACTTTGCTTTTTAATAAACATAGTTATGTGCTTTGTCATAGCATATTAAGAATATAAGAAGACTCACATAGACCCTCTATCAAGGATATTAAAATCTAGTAAAAGATACAAATGAAGACAGAATTAATTACAGCAAGTTGTGAAATAATAAGGATGACAGTGATAAGTGCTAAAAATGTGCAAAGTAAAGGAGCAGAGAGGGAATACAGAAAAGGTGTAATTCATTTTGAATAGCGAACTAGGAAACACTTAATAGAAGAAGTGATATTTGGCAGATTCAAAAGAACAGCAGGTTTTCAACAGATGAACGTGTGGAGTGATAAAGATATATAATTTTGCATTTATAACCCTAATCTCATAACCAATAATGCATTCTGCCTCCAGTGAGATGAATTTCATCTCCGAAAATGAGTCAATGGTATTGGAAAGGAAATGGTGAAAAAGGAATGTATAGTTTTGTGTGGCTGGAACCTATTATAGCTAAGGAATATGTAGAAGTTAAAATCAGACAAATAGATCACAGCTCCAATAATCTTTAATGTCCAGATAAGGAATTTAAACATTTTTCTTAAGATAACAAATAGCAAGCCATCAATAGTTTAAAAGCATAGGGGTGATAAACCATACAACTAGAGGTTCATTATATGATGGAGATATTAATGTGTATGATGAATATATTATATATTTAGGTGTTATATATCTATATTATATACAATATATACTCCTGTATCATATATTAAGATATACATTTCTATAATTGCATCACATATGCAATAAACAAATATATATTTTATATATTTAGTTTATATATATTTAACTTTATATACTTTATATATTTATATATTATATATAGAAAATTATACCTTTATAAATAACAAAATATTTATAAATTTATATTGCTTTTATATATATTGCATTTATATATATAAAATACATAATGTCATGTGTCTGTGTACATATATACAAAAGTATTAGCAGCAGGCCTGGAATCTATTTGCTCCCTTAACTGGGGGTACTCAGGAAAGGAAGATGTTCTAGTCAAATCCCTGTACACTTGCTAATGACCTCCTGGTAAACGTACTAATGATATTCACTTGACTTCTAATGTTCTACAGTTAGAGGAAAGTCCTTATCTTCATAATGTTTTTAGCTGATGGATGTGGTCTCTCTCGGTGGCTCAATGTAAATAATCCTAGAATGTATGGATTCCTATGGTATGGCTCCCAAAAAACATCACTAAGCTATATAAGTATCATGCTATAAAATAAAAACATTTTATGATTAAAATAGCTCTCTTTTCTGTAAATGATGCCCTGCATGCTTCTTTTTGAGAACTCCTATATAAAATCTGGTCCAGAACCAATCCAAAATGGCAAGAAAGGCCCTAGAAAGAGTGACGGGAGTTCCAGGCTTCTCCGTGCTTCACCTGTGTCTCACAACTACCTGTATCCTTGAAATTCTTAAGTCGGATATTAGCTAAAATCTCTGATTTTTGTCATTTTGAATATTTCAACCCTTTGTGTTTTATGCATGTTTATGTGTATATGTATACATGTAATTTTAATTTATATGGTAAAATATGAACATGTCCCAACAACCATCGAATTCCATCTCTATTATCAAAACACCTTTATAGTTTTTGTAGCGTATCCTTCCATGAATATGCATCCTACGCTACCCAAACCTAAAATCTAAATGTAAGCAAGAACTCTGTTAACTATATCCATAGCACCAGGAACTATGTGGTTGGCATATGTTCACTAAATGAATTGAGAATACAAATGTATTGCACATTTTTTCTTTACATAAACGAGACTGTGCTACATATAGAGGACAGCTTCCTTTTTTGATGAGAATATAACATATCTTTTAAGTCCAGTTTATACAGCTCTACTTCATTCTTTTTAAAGGCTGCAATGTAGGGGCGCCTGGGTGGCGCAGTCGTTAAGTGTCTGCCTTTGGCTCAGGGTGTGCGTGATCCCGGTGTTATGGGATCGAGCCCCACATCAGGCTCCTCCGCTAGGAGCCTGCTTCTTCCTCTCCCACTCCCCCTGCTTGTATTCCCTCTCTCGCTGGCTGTCTCTGTCAAATTAATAAATAAAATCTTTAAAAAAAAAAGGCTGCAATGTAGCATTTTATGGCATGAATATAATTTATTAAACCATTTCATCTTTTGTTGGACATCTGGGTTGCTTCTAACATATCTTGCATTAACAAGAAAGCTACAGTGAACACTGGTGTTATTATATGTATGTGTTTGTGTTATTTCCATACATTAGATCCCTAGAAGTAAAAAACACAGGGTTGATTTTAGTGGGTGCTTTCAAATTACGTTCTTTTTTCACTTTTGCCAATCTGATAAAACTCTCATGTCCTTTTAAGCATCTTTTCTATAATGCTCAGTATGTTTATTTCTACCATGAAATGCTTTCTCCAAATTTTTAAAAAGTTTCTATTTCTTAATTTATAACTATTAATAGTTTTTAATATTTAGATATCCAAATGTACCACATGTTCCCTTTATAACCTTTAGGGTTTTGCATTTTGCTTAGAGCTTCTCTATCCCAAGGTTATTAAAAAATGCTCTCTTATATCTTCTTTAATGTACTAAGAGTTTTGTTTGATACAGCTAAATTATTAACCACCTAGAATTTTATGGTGGATTAACCAGATGAAAACACACTATTTTAAAGCATTTTAAAATGCAATATTAACTTCCTAAAATTTTGGACTTCATTTTTTATATTAAATTCCCATACCTAGACCTGGATCAGAGCTGCTTAGCATATGAAATATAAAAGAAGTGATATCTAACTAATGATTGGTGTGAGAGAGAGTATTAAGGAAGAAGGAAAACTTGAGTGTGACTCCCAGGATTTGGGCTTGAGAACCAACTGGATGTCATATATAAGCATACAAGAGAAGATGGCAGAGTTTCTGACATGTTTAACAAAGATATCTATGGATATCAAAATAGAAATGTACAACTGCATTTGGATAGGGCTAAAAGTCGGGGAAAGATTTGACTATAAAGATTTAGGTGACACAGGCAAATAAGTGTTATTTGACAAGTGACAGAGACTTGGAGAATGTAAATATTTCAAGGATGAGAAAAGGGGACAGCAAGGGAGCCTGTAAGAGCAGTTAAGTAGGTGGGAAAAAAAATCATGTGAAGAAAACCAGAGCAAAGTGACATCATGGAACCAAAGGGAATAAAAGTTTCAGGACTAAGAAAATGATAAATTATATCAAATATAAAAAATGAGTAGTATTAAAAAGTAAAAAAAGTAAAAAAAAAAAAAAGATTTGGTTTGAGGACTGTCTTTTCAATTTGAAGAAGGGCAATCCTGGTAAAACCATTTTATTACCCTGTTGGAACAATAACCAGTCTGCAATGGTTGGAAGTCAAAGGAGAAGCAGTGAATATAGATTAGTATTTCCAGAAGACAGGTGGTAAAAAGAGCTTTATTAATCAGAAGTTGTTGGAGAGGGATAGGCTTGATGGAGGTTTTTTGGTAAAAAGGAGAAGGACTTTGCGGTTCTTTTAAGCTGAAGAGACAATACCCACTGAATGGGAGAAGTTAAAGACACACAGGAAAGAAAACGGATAACAGAGGGAATGAAAGGAATGGGGTCTAAGGCAAGTGGAGACTGGGCCTCTGATTGAAGAACAGGGGATGGAATGATAAATATGGATATGGGGAGGGGTCTGAGGTTTTTTTCTGGGTGGGTAGTAGAAGGGCAAGGAATGGGAACTAAGGGAATTCAAGCATGAAGGACTTTTATTTCCATTCAGTAAATATATTGTCCTGTAAGAATGAGGCAGGCCAGAGTAGGAAAGAATGTGGGAGGAGTCTGGTGAGCTTGGAAACGACTCAGTCTAGGGAAACAAGAAAAGCAGCTTAGAAGTTCCAGGGTGATCCCAATGATGCAGCTAAATTTGGAGTCTACAAATATATCTGTGTGATCTTTTCTGCTCGTGCTTAGTGCCTGGCTAGAGGCATATACATGGTTCAATTGACTGATGGTTGGAATTTTGCCAGGTAGTCAGGGGTAAATAAGTTGAGGTTATTGAAAAAGGAGTCTTGGCTATTTCAGAAAGAAAACAAAACCAGGAGAATATGGATGAAAGACAGTAAGAGATGGAAAGTCTAGGAATTAGAGTTCTTGACTAGGTTGAAAAACTAGTTTTCATCTATTTTCTATACATGTACAATCTACCAACAAATGTCATTTTAATACTCATGGGTATTCTAAGACACTTTAACTTTTTACTTAATGAAACGAGGGGCTGGTAGAAAATAATCACGATACATTGGTAAATTTACCAATTTTTGTTTTGACTATTTATGAATAGCCACAAAGCTCTGGAACTAGAGACAGCGCATACGTGTCTTTTTTTTTTTTTTTTTAGTAATTATTAAGATTATGTATACAAGGTGATTATACTTTATTTTATCTAGTATATCAGAAAAATTATAAATCATGTTCAGATTTTTTCAGGGGGTAGAAGTTGAGTGTAGACAGGAAAGAAGTGGAGGAAATCACTAATATTTGCCTATGTTCCATTATATTTTAATACTGCTTAGTCAATATTAGACTTAGCTTTGCAACAATGGTTTAGAAATTTTCCTGTATTTACTTTGGTTAATTTATAGAGACTTCAATAAAATAAGACTTGGAAGGAAGAAAGAAAGAGTACTTTCAACATGAAAACAAAACCTAAAGGTTTCTCCATACTAAAATTATCTTTATTCCCATGAATATACATATTAATATTTTTTGAATGCTATATTTAAGCTTATAAACTTACTCATCCCTCTAAAATAAGCTTAAAAATAACTTCCTCTTACCTGCCGTAAAGTACGTGCCACTATGCTTTCTAATACTGGTCCTCTATCTTCATGCAGCAAATGAACTTCATCAAGAATAAGGAGCTTTACAATTTGGGAAAGAGCTACATCTCCGACACTCTTTCTTGTCACTACATCCCATTTTTCTGGAGTGGTCACAAGCATCTATATGGTAAGATGAATTAAAAAAGAGAAAAAGTCACATAGATCATATAAATTTCAAATGTGTCACTCAGAAAGAAATATGATTGGCAACCTTTATACAGATGAAATTAAAAGTGTTTAAAATATCCGGAATGATATGTAATTTACTGTAGACACTGTCACTTCAAGAGTAATATTTCATTTAGCTTCACTTAAGTTGTGATGTTAAGCAGTTATTTAAAACTCAATGATGAGTTTTAAAAAAACTGTAGTGAAGTGGGGCGCCTGGGTGGCACAGTTGTTAAGCGTCTGCCTTTGGCTCAGGGCGTGATCCCGGTGTTTGGGATCAAGCCCCACATCAGGCTCCTCTGCTGGAAGCCTGCTTCTTCCTCTCCCACTCCCCCTGCTTGTGTTCTCTCTCGCTGGCTGGCTGTCTCTGTCAAATAAATAAATAAAATCTTTAAAAAAAAAAAATCTTAAAAAAAAATTGTAGTGAAGTGTACAAAATACACAGCTTTTTTGAAAAGTGTCTTATGATGTAAAAACCAAATGATTCTGGGGCGCCTGGGTGGCTCAGTCAGTTAAGCCATCTGCCTTTGGCTCAGGTCATGATCCCAGGATCCTGGAATCCAACCTTGCTTTGGGCTCTCTGCTCAGCAGGGAGCCTGATTCTCCCTCTCCCTCTGGCCCTCCCCTGCCCCTGCTCCTGAAAAGGGACAACGAAGTGAACCAAGTGTTAAAAGGCAATAAAAAAGAAACCAAGAATCCACTCTAGGAATGGTTACCTGCTTACACCTATCTAAATCTGAAGGAAACTTTACTACTGACAGAGTTTTCAAAAAATTGCCCTTTATTATCAACTAGTATATGCAGTATTTCATACCAAAAATGAATACATATAATACAGCCTAACTGTCACATAATAGCAACCCAAAGACTGAGATTGGAGATTCCAGGGCATGTAGAGCAGGAGGTAAGCCCAAGCCATTTATGTGAGCCTCACAGTAGCAGACCATTTAAAAAATGTGAAACTGTAATTATAATTCTCTTAGCTTTTCATATACTAAATTGTTTGTGTCCTCTAAAAGCATCCTGTTGCAGAGAAAAAGATGACAAGCTTAATACCTTCTACGATAGTAATACTACATTAGGAAATACGCCAATATGTGGATAATTCAAAGAATACTAGATAACAAATCAAAATCAAAGCTTCTCGTGGCCAGTGTATCAGGATTAGAGAGACTGATGATAGTCACAACTGAACTGTGCTTAGAAGGGGTTAACTGAGATGACGGTCTGATTGTTCTCTCAACATTTTTGTTATTTCACATCTGATTAAGTCACCTATGGGGACAATAATAACATTTTTTTTAGATTGGTACAAGTTATATATAAATTCTTAACAAATCCATAATCTAAATTTATCAACATGACCTGTTGCATTATTAGAGATATCACTGCTATCATTATGAAATTTTGATTTCATACTCATCATTGAGAACAAAATTTTGAAGCTGTACTTGAACAGAAATTAACAAACTATAGTGAAATGGATTAAGGAATTCATATCTAAGATATGAAATATAAATCCAAAGCTACTTAGTTCAGAGTTGCTAAAGCTAAATGGCAATATTGAGATCACATCAAATTTTACAGAAAAGATCTGCTGCTGCAATTAAGTATAAACAGATGTATAATAAATTTTGAGACCTAAAATGGGTAGAAACATCCACTGTGCATTAAAGTCTCTAGTAACAAATTTAAATTGAACTTCTACTTTGAATAATGACAAATTTTAAATAATCCAAGATATATTAATATAAATACACCCAGGGATTACTTACTAACAACCCTTTTCATAAAAATCCTGGAAGATATGCCTATCTGTTTTCAAAACAACAATTCTCTTACGCTGTACATTTAATATAAAAATTTAATAAGTAAGCTTATTAGTTACAAATGTTAGGAACAACACAGGGTACACTTTTAAATAATAAATACAAAGCTTGGCTACCTACCTCACCATGAACTTAGAGTATTATGCTAATACTGTCTTCTAATTAACTTTCAGAGATGACGATGTGGCAACAAATTGCAAAATCAAATTTTTCTGCTATCAGAAAGTTATACCAAGGAAACCTTAAAAATCCATTTTAGCATTTTATTATACTTTACTTTCGGCATAGTGAGAAGAGGCTTCATTTATATTACTATTTGATCACTTCAATTCCCTGAACTTAAAATGGCTAGAACATAAAGTATCAACATTTGCTTAATGAATTGGAACTCATGCAAGACATTTCCATCTGCTCTTATACTGGGGCATGGGTTAACTGTCAACATTTTTACTGTCAACTTAAATTTTTCTCAATACATGTACTTCTTCCCTCAGAAATACAAAAATCATTACTTGAAACTGTTCCAATTTTATCCTGTCCACTGGGAAAATGGTATAGTCGCAATGTTATATACTACCATTGTGTCAAAAATTTGGTGTATTTAGTTTTAAAATGCTCATCTATTTGACAAAAATACCAAGCGACCTAAGACCTGCCAGAACCAATTCATCTGGTAATTCACTTATACATTAATAATAATAATAATAATAATAATAATAATAATATATTACGGGGAGCCTAGCTGGCTCAGTCATTAAATGTCTGCCTTCGGTTCAGGTCATGATCCCAAGGTTCTGGGATCGAGCCCTACATCAGGCTCCCTGCTCAATGGGAAGCCTGCTTCTCCCCCTCCAACTCCCCCTGCTTGTGTTCCCTTTCTTGCTGTCTCTTTTTCTGTCAAATAAATAAATAAAATCTTTTAAAAAGAATATTTATTATTATTATTATTATTATTATTATTATTATTATTATTTCACCTTTTAAAACACTATGACCTAAGGGAAGTCACTTTATCTCTTCTTCCTTTTATTCTTCAGCTTTGTTGAGATACTGAGATGTAACATATGTAAATTTAAGGTGCACATGTGATGATCTGATACAGGTGTATAATGCAAAATGATTACCATAGAAAGGTTAATTAACCCTCCCATCCCCTTACACAATTACCTGTGTGTTTGTGTGTGTGTGTGTGTATGTTTTATCACCTGTGTGTGATAACATTTAAAGTCCACTCTATTAATAACTTTCAAATTACCATTAGCATGCTAGTATATTAAATCCTGAGAACATATTCATCTTACAGCTGTAAGTTTATATCCCTTAACCAATATCTCCCCATTTCCCCTATCTCCAGCCCTTGGCAACCACCACTCCACTACTGAAGTACAGCTTTTTTATATTCCGCATTTAAGTAAGAACACACAATATTGGCATAACGTCCTCAAGGTCCATCCATGTTGTCAAAAAGTTTGAGTTTCCCTCCTTTTTATGGCTGAGCAATATTCCATTGTACATATACAGCACATTTTCCTTATCCATTCATCTACTGGAGGACACTTAGGTTGTTCCCATGTCTTGGCTACTGTTGATAAGCTGCAAAGAACATGAGGGAACGTGAGGATGTTGAATTTTGTCAAATGTTTTTTTTTCTGCATCTGGTAAGATGATGGTATGATTCTTCTCTTTCATTCTATTAATATGATGAATTGGTCTGTTTAGATTTTCTTTCTTAATGAGTCAGTAGGTTGTATGCTTCTAGGAATTTATCCATTTTTCCTAGGTTGTCCAATTTACTGATGTAAAATTGCTCACAGTAGTCTCTTATGATCCTCTTTATCTCTATGGTATCCAAATTGGAAAGGAAGCAATAAAACTGTCACTATTTGCAGAAGACATGACACTATATATAGAAAACACTAAAGACTCCACCAAAAAAAACCCCTGTTAAAACTAATAAACTATTTCAGTAATGTTGCAGGATACAAAATAAATAGAAATCTATTGCATTTCTATAAATTAATAACAAACTATAATAGAAGTGAAGAAAACAATCTCATTTACAATTGCATCAAAATGAATAAAATACCCGGAAATAAATTTAACCAAGGAGGTGAAAGATCTATACACTGAAAACTATAAGACACTGATGAAAGAAATTGATGAAGACACTAAGAATTAGCAAGATATTCTGTGTTCATGGATTGGAAGAATTAATATTGTTAAAAATGTCCACACTACCCAAAACAATCTATAGATTCAATGTAATCCCTATCAAAATCCTAACAGCGTTTTTCATAGAACTAGAACAAAAAATTCTAAAATAGGTATGAAACCATAGAAGACCCAGAATAGACAAAGCAATCTTGAGAAAGAAGAACAAAGCTGGAGGCATCACAGTCCCTGATTTCAAATTATATTACAAAGCTATAATAATCAAAAGAGTACAGTATGGGCCAAAAAAGAGCCACACATATAAATGGAACAGAAAAGAAAGCCCAGAAATAAACCCACACATAATATGGTCAATTAATTTACAACAAAGGAGCCAAGACTATACAGTGGGGAAAAGACAGTCTTCAAAAAATGGTGTTGGAAAAACTGGATAGCCACACGCAAAAAGACGAAATCAGACCATTATCATACACCATGCACAAAAATTGACTGAGAATGGATAAAAGGCAGGAATTTAAGACCTAATAACATAAAACTCCTAGAAGAAAACAAGGGAAGTAAGCTCCTTGACATTGGATTTTAGGATCTGACTCCAAAAGCAAAGGCAACAAAAGAAAAAATCAATAAAGTGGGACTACATCAAACTAAAAAACCTTCTTCACAGCAATGGAAACCATCAATAAAATGAGAAGGCAGCCTACCAACTGGGAGAAAATATTTGCAAATCATATATCTGATAAGGGGTTAATACCCAAAATAAATACTCGAACAACTCAACAGCAAAACAAACAAACAAAGTAATCTGATTTTAAAAAATGGGCAGAGGTCCTTAACAGACATTTTTCTAAAGAAGATATGCAGACGGACAATAGGCGCATGAAGAGATGTTCAACATCACTAATCATCAGGGAAGTGTAAATTAAAACCACAATGAGAAATCACCTCACACATGTTAGAAGGCTATTATCAAAAAGACATGAAATAACAAGTGCTAGAGAGGCTGTGGAGAAAAGAAAACCCCATACACTGTTGGTGGGCATGTAAACTGGTGGTGCCCTACTATGGAAAACAGTATGGAGGTTCCTCAAAAATTAAAAATACAACTATCATATGATCCAGATAGTCCAGATATTCTGCTTATTTATCAGAAAATAATAACACTAATTTAAAAAGATATGTGTACCTCTATGTTCACTACAGCTTTATTTACAATAGCCAAGATATGGAAACAACCTAAGTTTTCATTAATAGATGAATGGATAAAGAAGATGTACACATACAATGGAATAATAGTCATAAAAGATAAGAAGGAAACTTACTATTTGCAACAACATGTATAGACCTTCAGGATATTATGCTAAGTGAAATAAATTAGAGAATGGTAAGTACCATACGATTTCACTTGTATGTGGAATCTAAAAAACAAAACAAATGAGCAAACAAGACCAAACACAACTTACCAATACACAGAACAGATTAGTTGTTATCAGAAGGGAAGAGGTTGGGGGTGGGTAGATGGGTGAAGGTGGTGAAGTATACGGTGATGAGTGATAAACAGACTCACTGTGGTGATCACTTTGCAGTGTATACAAAGAATAAATTATAATGTTATAAACCACTTTTACAGCAAAAAAAAATTAAAGAAATACAAGAAATTTTAAAGATAAATGTATACTTTCTTGCTTTTATAATATTTAAAATTGATTTTGAAATTTGTATGTAGACACTAAAAAATGGGAAAATTGTTTAAGCTAATTACATAAAAAAACCAGAATGGTAAAATACCAAAATATAGTCATTAAAATCCCATAGATTAATAATAGTATTACTAATAATAATGGTATTAATAATAGCATTACTATTATCTCATCAAATCTCAGGAGCCATTGATTATAAGCTACACCATCACTGTAAGTGTCATTATTAAAAAAAAAAAACACTACCAAGAAAATTTTTCTTTTCATCAAGATAAGTGTATTCTTTAATGCCCATGACTATTTCATCCATTCTTCCACCCAGCTCCCCTCTAGTAATCATCAATTTGTTCTCTATAGTTAACAGTCTGTTTCTTGGTTTCTCTCTCCTTTTTTCTTTTCCTTTGCTTGTTTCTTTTGTTTCTTAAATTCCACCGATGAATGAGATTATATGGTATTTGTCTTTCTCTGATGTACTTCACTAACATTATACTCTCTAGCTTTATCCATGTTGTTGCAAATGGCAAGATTTCATTCTTTTTTAAGGCTGAATATATTCCATTAGGTATACTACTTCCTCTTTATCCATTAATCTATTGATGGACACTTGGGCTGCTTCCATAGTTTGGCTTTGTTAATGATGCCACAATAAACATAGGGGTGCATGTATTGCTTTGAAGTAGTGTTTTTGTATTTGGGGGATAAATACCCAAAAGTCTGATTACTGGATGATAAATTAGTTTTATTTTTAATTTTTGAGGAACCTCCAAACTGTTTCCCACAGTGGCTGTACCAATTTTCAATCCCACCAACAAGGGTTACTTTTTGTCCACATCCTCTCTAATACTTGCTTCTTCTGTTGCTTCATTTTTAGCATGTATAAATGCAACAGATTTCTGTACATTTATTTTGTATCCCATGACTTTATTGAATTAACTTATCAGTTCCAGTATTTTTTTTTTTTTTGGTGGTCTTCTCTCTATATAGTATCATATCAACCACAAATAGTGAGAGTTTTACTCCTTCCTTACCGATTTGGATGACTTTATTTCCTTATGTTGTCTAACTGTTGTGGCTAAGACTTCTAGTACTATTTTGAATAGAAGTGCTGAGACTGGACATCCTTGTCTTGTTCTTGACATTAGGGGAAACACTCAGTTTTTCACCACTAAATATGATAATGGCTCTGGGTTTTCCATATAAGGCCTTTACTATTTTGAGGTATGTTCCCTCTAGATCTACTTTGCAGAGGATTATTATCATGAACGGATGTTGCACATTGTCAAATACTTTTGCTGCATCTATTGAAATGATCATACGGTTTTTATCCTTTCTCTTATTGATGTGACAAATTGAGTTGATTGTTTTGAGAATACTGAACCACCTTTCATGCCAGTATATGTCCCAATTGATCATGGCGTATGATTTTTTAAAATATATTGTTAAATTCAGTTTGCTAATATTTTGTTGAGGATTTTTACATCTAAATTCATCAGAGATACTGGCCTTTAGTTCTCCTTTTTTTGTGGTGTCTTTATCTGTTTTGTTATCAGGTTGATATTGGCCTCAGAGAATAAATTTGGAAGTTTTCCTTCCACTTCTATTTTTTGGAATAGTTTGTGAAGAATAGGTATTAACTCTTTAAACATTTTATAGAATTCTCTTGTGAAGCCATCTGGTCCTGGACTTTTGTTTGTTGAGAGTTTTTTTGATTACTGATTGAATTTCATTGCTGTTGATTAGTCTGTTCAAATGTTCCTTCTTTCTGTTTTAGTTTTGGTAGGTTATATGTTTCTAGGAATTCATTCATTTCTTCTAAGTTGTCCAATTTATTGGAATATAGATTTTCATAACATTTTTACAATTGTTTGTATTTCTGTGGTGCTGGTTATTATTTCTTCTCTTTCATTAGTGATTTTGTTTATTTGGGTTCTCTCTTTTTTAATGAGTCTGACTAGAGGTTTACCAATTTTACTGATCTTTTCAAAGAACCAGCTCTTGGTTTCATTGATCTGTTCTGTTGTTTTTTTCAGTTTCTGCATCATTTATTTCTGCTCTAATCTTTATTATTTCCTTCCTTTTGCTGGGTTTGGGTTTGTTTGTTCTTTTTCTAGCTCTGTTATGTGTAATGTCAGGTTGTTTGAGATTTTTCTTTCTTCTTGAGGTAGGCCTGTATTGCTATAAACTTCCCTCTTAGAACCACTTTTGCCACATCTCAAAGATTTTGGACCACTATTTTCATTTGTTTCTACGTAATTTTTGATATCTTCTTTAATCTCTTGGTTGACCACCATTCATTATTTAGTAGCATGTTATTTAACTTCCACGTATTTGTGCTCTTTCCAGATTTTTTCTTCTGGTTGACTTCTATTTACATAGTGTTGTAGTCTGAAAATATGCATGGTATGACTTTGATTTTTTTGAATTTGTTGAGTCTTCTTTTGTGGCTTAATATGTGATCTATTCTGGAGAATGTTCCATGTGTACTTGAAAAGTGTGTATTCTGCTATTTTAGGATGGAATGTTTGAATATGTATGTTAAGTCCATCTGGTCCAGTGTGTTTTTCAAAGCCACTGCTACCTTGTTGATTTTCTATTTAGATGATTTGTCCATCAATGTAAGTGGGATGTTAAAATCCCCTACTATTATTGTATTACTATCGATTACTTCATGTTTGTTATTAACTGTTTTATGTATTTAGATGCTCCAATGTCGGGTGCATAAATATTTACAATTGTTATATCCTCTTCTTTGAATGTCCCTTTTATCTTATATAGTGTCCTTCTTTGTCTCTTGTTACAGTCTTTGTTTTAAAGTCTCTTGTCCAATGTAAGTATTGCTGTTACAGCTTTCTTTTGACATCCATTTGCATGATAAATGTTTCTTCATCCCCTTACTTCCAATCTGCAAGTGTCTTTCAGTCTGAAATGAGTCTCTTATAGGCAGCAATAAATGGGTCTTATTTCTTTATCAACTCTGTCACCCTATGGCTTTTGATTGGAGCATTTAGTCCATTTACATTCAAAGTAGTTATTGATAGATATGTATTTATTGTCATTTTGTTACTTGTTTTATGGCTGTTTCCACTATCAAGTGAATTTTTAAAATGTGTCTTACAATTAATGAAATATGGTACATTTAGTTGAAAATGGTAGGGATCTACTAATTAAACTAAAGAGGAATATTCAAGAACACTTGCTTAATACATCTTCTCTGGTGAAAACAGTCGTTCTGGAACTGTTACAAATCACATTCTAATGTTATAGATGTAGACCAGGCAACAGTTTGCAGGATTTAGGAATTCTATCTTCCTTTTTAAAATACATAATCACATATCCACTCAACCAACAAGTTTATAAATTACATGAATGTTTTAATTTAAAGAATAAAGCTAAAATGTCACACAGTTTAGATTCAATAAACATATATAATTATAATTACAGTTATACTAACCTCTGCTATACAAATGTCAGCTCTGATTGATGGCAACAGCCCCCATAATGGAATCTGACAACTTGCAAATTATACCTGCCCCTGGGGACACTACAGCAAATCAGTTAGTTCCAACTATTTCCTTTTGTACATTTTTATGTTCCTTCCTCTCCCATCAATTCACATGCATGAGTACCTGCTCACACGTGTAGAACACAAAGTCTTCTGAAGTATCTAGTTTTATTTATTTATGTCAAGGACCACAGCTTTCAATTATAAAATAAAAATATAGAAATTAATTGAAAAATCTTCAAGTAGAGAAGTATTTTTACCTCGTATTCTTTGTTGGAAGTACAGATGTGATCAAGCTAAAGCATAAAGAATGTAATCTGAAATGTATCTTGGTATTTTCCCACTAGCAAAAAAACTGATACTATTTTCAGTTAATATTTCACAGGTAACATTTACTAAATAAACAAAGGGTAACTCAATAAGAAATTTGAACTTTTGAAGGAACAGAGCACAGAGTGCTGAGAGTAAGGAAGAAACATTTAAAATACTTTCTAGATTACACGTGTTTATAGCTGTAGTGTAATTCTCTTTGCAGTTCTTTTTGTTGATTTAAAATACTTTCCAACAATCTCAGGACATACATACTGAAGTCTAGTCTCAAGCAGTATAAGCCTAAAAGGATACAATACTTGGTTACCCTAAAACATAATTACACATAATAGAGAACACTACAAAAATTGTTTTATGTTGTTGCGCATACAAGCCATAAAGACCTTGCTCTAAATGCCTGTCCATAATACCCCAGTATTTCGTTCCATTAAAGTCTCATAGAGCAAGGGTCTGAAACAATTTACAATGATTCCTCTTCTGTTTACTCATAATGACAGATTTTTGACATGTGAATAATTTGTGGTAGAAACTGGTCCTGTGGTTAAGTTCTATTCTGTACAATTGGGGTATGATTCATAGAGTACAGGTTTCCTTGTTCTACTTCAGTTTTTTTTTTTTCTCTTTACTGCCACATGTACAAAGCTCAGTTTGAGGATCAATTTCTTCCTAAAACACTTTAAAATGTCATATTGCAATGCCAAACTACTAAAACTTCAAATGTGATTTCCTAAAGATGTATTCTGCAGTAATTCTTAAGTAATTCAAATTACCAATTTTACCTCTTCAAACTAATACCAGACTTTCACTACTGAGAGATTTTGCCAATTCACAAATAATTAATCAAAATTTTGTTAGTGGTCTATACCACTGGGCAGGAGAGACAGATGAAGGAAGGATTCTAACATCTTATCAACAAATTATGGCAAAACCTTAGCTGCTGAAAACTACTGCAATTTAGAAACTAAGGTGCCCCTACTGTATATCTACTTCTATTATTTAAATCCTTTCTATTTTATTTAGAAAAAGAACAAAGGCAGGACATGTGTTCTATTTAATCACAACTTATGGTTATCCAAGGGAGAGCTTCTCTATACAAGTCTATAAATAACTCAACGTCAATAGACAGGTGTCTGTGGTTAGGAATACGAAGATAAAGGCAAGACGTTTAGAAGCTTATACGATAAGGAGAAACAGCAAAGAAGAAATGAAATGTGGTCCAAACTCTTTCTCACACTATGTTACAAAATGAAATGGCCAATGACTGGGCAGCTGACCCTGCTCAACCAACTGATGCTGCCTCTGCCCACAACTCAGAGCCAATATGACTACGGTGCAGATCCAAATGAAATTGTACATTGTTCTGCATTTTTTCCTCCATTTCCTACAATCTTACAAAGTTAGAGCACCAAAAAAGAGACCAAACAAACAACAATTACTTGTTACTGGCTTTGAAGTGACTTAAACAGAAATTCACATACACTAAAGAGAGGCTTAGAAAAGTGATAAAGGAGAAAAGGAAATATGCCCCAAGCAAATACAGTGTCAAGAAATCACCCAACTGAAAAAGAAAAACTGGGAGCGATGTCAGCAAAATAGTACCACTGGAATTTTAGTGTTCATCCCCTCCCCCAGAAACATCAATTTGAACAACTATCCGTGCATGAAAATAACTTCACAAGAGCTAAGGATTCCAAGTAAGGGATTACAGCACGTGGGTGCAGTACAGAAATAAGAAAAGATGTACTAAGGAGAGTAGGAAGGATAGATTCAAATCACCCCCTATTACCCCTCCTCTAAACCCAGGCAGCCCAGGGCAGAGATACCTTCCTCCATTGGAGAAAGAAAGTAATGTAGATGTCCCTTTTCATCGTAGGCCCCAGAGCTGGCCTGCTCCAGCACCAGGCCAATCCCAAGGCCTTTAAGTGCTCCCTGCTGGCTCCTGCAAACCTAGGCCCCTGGCACACCCTAGCACCCACTGGCTTTAGCAGCCCACGGCAGTTCCTGCAGCCCCAGAAAGCATCCATGGTACGGGCCAGCAGCAAGCTTCTGTGAACCCTGGCCCATGTACATGCAAAAGTGCTCAACATCGCTAATCATGGAAATGCAAATCAAAACCACAATGAGACATCACCTAATACCTGTTAGGAGGATTATTACCAAAACGGATACCAGCAAGTATAGCAGGAAACCGCTCCCCAAGTGATTCTGGTATTGCAACTTGAGTTAAGAAAACAGTTAACTAAACTGTTTTCACTATACTATCCAGATTTCTTTTAAGCAAATCACTAGCCAAAATGATTTTATTACGCTAACTGCAATGGCTCGGAGTTGAAATTACACTGTAGTTTTGCCTCCATGGGGTATCTTCATTACCTTACAAATTCATCATGAAGACACAGCTTTGTATCTTGATTAGTATTTGTTAATGATGCTTAATATCTTATTTTTTTGAAACTGTGCATTTTCCCCTTGTAGGAATTGTCTCTTCTTGTATTTAGTGTTTATATCATCAAATTGCATAACCTAAACTTTTAATGGAGATATTAACTATAACTAGTGTTGTCATTTTAGAGGTAATATGGCAAAATCTTTCAAAATTTAAAATGCACAAATCCTAGGTCCAGCAATCTCACTTCCAGAATTCTATCCTCGATAAAAGGCCTGAACACACAAATAGACATTCATGAAGTTTTTTAGAAAGCAATAATGTAGATCTATACATATTGATATTAAGTGAAAAAGCAAAATATTATACATTTTATACAGATACACACAAATGTATAAAGTATGATTCCATTTTTATTATGCTAAAAGAAAATACACACACACACACACACACACACACACACACACACACACACATTTCTCTACATTCTCCAGGTCTTGAGGTGAAATGTTTAGGAGGTTTTTCTTAAACCAAGATACCCTATTAATATTTCCCTTTCATAGGCTTCTCTGGCATCTCTGTGCCCAAATTTTCTATTTTAGCATTTATTACATATATTGTTTGCTTAAATATTTGTCTCCTTCAGTAGGCCACAGGTACTAAAAAGGCAAGGACAGTGACTGTCTCGACAGCTATTGTAACCACAATGTCTTGAAATGGGCTGGTACATGGTACATACTCAAGAACTGCTGATGAATTATATTTTTTTGCAGGTAATTATTAACCTCATAACACTGGTGGTTAACTCTTCTTTCCTAATAAGAAAATAGAACAAATATTTCTATATTTAAGAGGATTTATACAATTTATACACACACACACACACACACACACACACACACACACACACACACTGTCACATAACGGATTTTGTGAATTAGCCAGAAGAATGCTCTCCTTTCTAAATCTGTTCATGCACACTTACCAAATGGAAAAAAATCTAAAAACTTATTCAAGGAAAGAGGCCTATTTACTGAGTCCTGGACAAAGAAGACACTGGCGCCCACACTGATTATCCTGTGTTTTGGGGGATGATAATCTCAGTATCCGCATGTTATTTCCCTTAGATGAATGTTGTTAAGAAACGATGAGATTTTAATGGCTCCTCTTGGATTAACTTAAACTAAGTGGACTGGCTCTTTGTCTTTTTGGGAAAAGCAGAATCGTATCTCAGAGTATCACTCAAAAAGGAATGAATATAATTTGAACATCCTGTAATCAGGACTTACAGATTTTTATAATGCTCCTTTCCTGCCCTCCCACCCCTACTTTACCAAGCCTACCCCAGGCCTTTCCCAAGAGAACAGGCCAACATTTCTCTTCCTTATGTCCCATAAGGCAATAGTTGAGGTTTCCTAACTTAATTTCCTCCAAAGCAAGGAAGAAGAGTGGGTATTCCTATTAATGGACCGAAACCTTTACTTCTAGAAACACAATTTATCGATACTTCTAAATCTAAGTAACCTTATGGGCATGTCTCATTTATCAATACATTACCTCTGATATATTGTGAATGTTTAATGAGAGCACATTCAATATCTTTCAGTGATGTACTTATCAAGTATTTATTGTGTATCTACTACCACAAATCTTAGTTTCCTCCATAATAAAATGAAGAAAATAACAGTACCTACGTATCGGGATTATAATGAAAATGAAACACATAATACACACAAAATATTTAGAATAATGCCTGATAGGGATCCATCATTAGCATCATCCTCTTGTTCCTCATTGTAATGCACCAGACACTATGCTATATACTATGCAATGGTGAGGTAAGATAAAGGCAGACAGATAAAGCCCTTGATCTCAAAAGGCTTACATTGTAATACAGCTGGAGTGGCAATAGGCATTATACAATAAAACCGAAAAATACAAAATTTTACTTCTGATAAGCTACTAAGGATAACTTACTACTTAGATACTATCCAGTGATACAACAAATCATAATAGGAAAATTTGACCTAACCAGAGAAATCAGAAAACGCTTTATTAAAAAAGCAAAATTAGATTTAACATCTCAAAGATGAAAGGGCATTAATTACTTAAAGGAGAAAAAAAGACAGTTACGGGCAGAAGCGAAGCATGTACATAGAACAGATAGGGGAAAACATGGGTGGAAGAGAGTGAAGATAGGCAGCGTATATGGTTAGAGCAAAGAGGATGAGAGGACTGGAGCTTGGTGGAAATGAGATGGGCAGGGACAGACTATGCACAGCCTTTCAGCCCCTTCTAGGAGTTGTATTCTTTTCATGCTGTAGGGGAGACTGGAGAACTATGAATGGCTTTCTTTTCCTTTTTTCTTTTTTTTCTTTTTTTTTCTTTTCTTTTCTTTTCCTTTCTTTTCTCCTCCTTTCCTCTCCCCTCCCCTCCTCTCCCCTCCCCTCCTCTCCCCTCCCCATCCCATCCCATCCCATCCCATCCCATCCCATCCCATCCCATCCCATTCATTCATTTTGAATTGTCGTTGTTCTTCATAGGACACGGTATGAGAGTGAAAAGGGAAAGAGTAAAACTGACCAGGTTGCATTTCTGGCTAAGGGGAAAGAATAGGATGGAGCAGACTGGATGCTGGTACCCCCCTTACAATACTATAGAAGTGATCAAGGTGAGAGATGACAGAAGCTCAGAGGGTTAGTGAAGATGGAGAGAATATGGATGAATGTGAGAAAAATACAGGAGATAAAATCAATAATTCATAGGAATTGGTGCTGGACTGACTATATTCACCTTATACTTACATATAGACTATACTTAAGTATTATTTTTCCCAAGGAAAAGTAACATATAAACATTTTCTGCAGAAAATTCCCCGTGTCAGATATTTTACATCTCTCTGCTATCATCCTGGTTCACTATGAAATAATCGCAAATGAAACATTAATACTCGATATGGCTGCAAGTTAGTCTCTGAGAAAAATTTTCAAACTTGATAATATAACAGAAGAAAATTAAGAGTTGTTTAGCCTCTTCATCTTTTCTAGGTCATTAACTGCCAACACTGTTACTTACGTGACAAACTACTTTTTTACAGATTTGCCTCAATAGATGTAGGACAACAAGTGGAGGTAAAAAAACCAAAATATAAAGGAATATTAGAATCTGACACCTGTTATTTATTAACAATGATTAGCCTTTCAAAAATTTTAAATATTTTGCAGATTTCAAAATAGCCTAGATAGTCTTTGAAAATGAAAGAAAAACACTACACTATGGGATCTGCAATGACAAAAAACCACAGACAATCTACCCTACTTAATATTTGGTCATATTACTGAGGAGGATAAAAGTAATTTTTCAAAATGATACTAATGTTTGTGGTTAGCAAGTTCCCATTTTACAACTTACTGGTGACAGGATTTTTCAAAAATTTAATAAGTAACAAGACGACTTAGAATGAGCATCATAAATATTGGATATTTATTTTTGCTTCCTTGTTTATAGGGAAACTAGACTGCTTTTAAGCATGCTATGCATTGCATTATTTTATAATAGTAGACATTGTTATATTTTACTTTGGGAGGAAGAAAACACTAAGCTTTTCATTGGTTTTTGGTCTGTATTTGGGTAAGTATGTAGCATGATAAACTTTGCAAGCAGTTTGAAATTTGTAATCTTGAAGTAATTTAAAAATAAATTTTGTAATGCTTTACTCTTTTTACATAATGTCCATAAGAATATAAAATAATCACATGATAGGAAAAAAAGGTAACTAGAAGTTGGTATAAAACAGACAAAAAGAAAAATAGAAACCATTAATAGAATAGGACCCCACTCCTCTCTCCACTAATACAATGATACAAGCTATTATTCTGCAAAGTAATACTCAAGAAATAGGCAAGTTGTTATTCTTTTTTTTTTTTTTTTTTTTTTTTTTTTTTTTTAGTAAAGGCAAAGATAATTAGATTCCTGAATGTTTTTAAATTATACTCAGGAAAAGGGTCTCAAATAATATACAATTTGTATTCACAAAACAGATTTTTATGCATCAAAAATTAAAGTTCTATCATAACCCCCTCTAATCCAACTATATTAAGAAGTACAAAACAGTTAAAAACAGTGGTTTAAGTGTGTGTGTGTGTGTGTGTGTGTGTGTGTGTGTGTGCGCGCGCGCGCACACGCGCGCGTTGTGTATGGCAGTGGACTTTTTTACTCAAAGGATTTTAATGTATTTTATGAGTAGCTATTAAACCTTGCAAAAGTAAAAATAATCCATAACTAACACTACAAATTCCATGATGCTTCAAAGTAATTTATAGCTTACTTACTAATAAAAGTAATGAGACATTCTTCAAAATAGAACTCTCATTACTTCTTAATGGCATGCATTAAAATGCAGGAAATGGTTGTCCTGGTAAATAATATTTACATTTCATCGGGGATTTTAAAAGTGGTAGCTTTCGAATTCCATTATGTTTAAGCACATGGCTAAAGCTTTTTAAACTAATCATTCTTCTTAAAGATCGGCTGCTTTCAGATTTCAGGTTCTATTCCCATTTTTTAGCTCTCTAAATAAAAAGAAGCTTAAAATTTTCATTTTGGGGGCACCTGGGTGGCTCACGAGGTCCAACTCTTTGATTTTAGTTCAGGTCTTAAGATCAAGCCCCACGCTGGGCTCTGCGCGGAGCATGGAACCTGCTTGAGATTCTCTCTCTCCTTCTCCCTCTGCCCCTCCCTGCTTGCAATTACTCTCTCTCTCTCTCTCAAAAAAAAAAAAAAAAAAAATCATTTTGGTTATTAGTTGCATTACACTGCAAATGTAGATAGGAAAAAAACCCTAGAAAAACCGAAATGTTTAGTTAATAAAGGACTGAAAAAACAGTTACTGCCACCAAAAACACACTAATATTTGTGCAGTCACTTGAAATATTAAGCCTAAATAGTGAAGAATCAACTTCAAAATATAAGAGAATATTATGGTTGTCTTTTATTCTTGTTGTGAAATAAGTACTATTAAAAACAAATCCCAAAATCAAACAAATGTAGACACCTGGCAAAATAAGCAACATTATAACAAATATAAATACCACAGTAATTCCTAAACTAAAACCATATCCCAGAATATTTAGATTTCATCATTAAGACTAGGTTTTTCAACTGATTTGAAAATTGTATCTATGCTGAAGTAGCTTAGTGAATAGTGATTTCAAATGATTCTTAACTGATTTATGAAGCAGGTACACAGTACTTCAGTGAGCTAAGTGATTTTATGTTGAATGTCAGTTATAGATGGCATACATTCAGATCTTTACAAAACCCAGAAGTTGAAACAAATCTTTTGTGCTGATAAAATCTATATTGTGCATCACTTTTACTTCCTCTTAGTTTTTTATTCCATATTTTATTAGCATGCAGTTTAAATTTATATTTTCTTTTAGCTCTTCATACCAAATAGAGCCACTGGGTGAGTGAGGGAGGTGGGGGAGAGGTGATGATTACTATAAGTGAGTTGCAAAACTATGCCGGGTTTTTCAGAGCAAAATATAATCAACAGCAATATGGCGATCTCAGTGCCTATATATGTAATATAAAGAGACAGGGACTGAAAGTTAGGCTTGTTTCTAGTATGGCTTTAGTTAACGATAAAAAAGGATAACATCAAATTTTTTAATGAGAAACTATGAAATGACAAATCAATGAAAACGCTATTCCTAGTTACAAATTTGAATGTACTAAAATGTTGGGTCTCCACCCCACCCCAGCAAAATGAAATTAAAAAAAAAAAAAAATGTTGGCCCCTACAAGGTTATTTTGCAATTTTCATTGTTTTCTTAAGCATTTATGCCAATCTCAACTGTTTAATTAAAAACTGCATCAAAACTGGTTCAGAATCTAGAGCCTGACATTGTAAACACTCCCTTAAAATGAAGCCCAGAGAATGTAAGCCTAAATTCTATGACAGGGGAGTGGCTTAGCAGTGATGGCTTTTCTTGACTTTGGCAGGACCTTCTGTATCCTGGAATTACCTGTCCTATAACAAAAGAAAAAACATATGTATGCACCTAACTGCTTCAGCTTCTAATCTCTATACTGCCACAATGCTTCCTTTAAGCACTACACTGTCACTGTCCAATAGAACTTTCTATGATGGCAGTAATGGTCTATGCCTGCATTATCTAATTTGGTAACCACTGAGCAGCTGAAATGAGGCTAGTGCAAATGAGGGACTTAAGTTTTAATTTTATAAAATTTTACTTAATTTTAATTTAAAAAGTTACATGTGGCCATTGGCTACTGTACTGAACAGCAGTGCTCTGTATTCCCAATTTAATAAATTAAGAATACATGGTTTGTGTTGAATACAGCAGGTCTTTGTGTATGGTCCTTTCACAATCATCAGTAATCCACTCTGTATGGCTAGTTAATGTCATTAAAATTGTTGTAGATATGTATCTACTGACACGAATCACTGTGTATGGTATGTTGTTAAATAAATAAGATATAAAGTAATTTATTTGCATGGTTTTATTAAAAGAAAGTTAATGCTTATCAAGAACTCACATGCCAAGCACTGTTCTAAACAATTCACACATATAAAGTCAAATAACAACTTTCACTTACCATTATGTCATACTACCTTTCATTAAATATATAAATATAATATATATTAGTACAAAAATGAGAAGTGAAAAGTGTGTATTTATAATAACTTGTGATTGGATATGTTATGTTACTTTTGTCTATTTTTAAATTTCCTGTGATGAAAGAATATGTGTTGAAATGACATAAAAACAATAAAAAAACAAAATATTAAAAACAAATTAAATACTTAGGATCTATAATCCTAGCATGTTATGGGCAACCTTCCCCAATTTTTCAAAACATCTCATAGATTCAGATTTTGAGGACTTAATCCCAGGTGAATCCAGAATACAAAGCACTATGACTTACAATGTATAAGGTGCTTAATATTTCCTTAAAATATAAAAAAGAAGCATTTACAATATGTAAATTAGACAGTAATGAGAATTAGAATAACATAGGAAATAATTTTTGGTTATTTTATTTTTTAAACATAGCAGTTCCAAGATTAGCTTGCATTCAGATTTGCTTTGAAAAGTAGAGGAAAAAAAGTTATAATTGGAATACCAACAACTAGATAACCCATGGCCCATCCTATGAGTAATTCTAGGGGAGGATATCACATACATGTCTATCACATAACAATAGATAAGACAAAGAAGACTTTCAATCAATCTCTGGACTTAAAGAATACATCCAATCAATCTCTGGACTTAAAGAAATATAAGTCCATGCTCATGGTTAAAATTGAGGAAGGCATTTGTGATAGTTTGATAAATGTCAGTGTAAAGGAATCCCTTAATCCGGAGTCCAAGAAGAATCAACTCAAACACTAGAAGAGAAAGTTTTATTCCTGACCCTATCAGCTTCTTATAGTTTCTGAGATATCCCTCAGTGTCCAACCTGCTATGAATGACTGCGTAAATAAATGTAAGTAAATAAGAGTAAATAAACTCTTAAGTAAAAGTCACCAGAAGTGTACGGTTAACTTAGTATATCCAATAAAGGGAATACTGTGTACCTATCAAATGCCATGCAATATGAGCTAATATTCAATGATATGCAAAAATGTTTACTGGAAAAAGTGTAACAAAATATACACAACTTTCATTTTTTGAAGTTTTACATATTTGCCTAGAAAAAAGATTAAGAGGATATATACTAAA